>NC_134282.1:29490255-30740255 GCF_949628215.1 Phalacrocorax aristotelis
AAATTTGACTCTGTTTTTTTTTCCAGTAATACTGTGTCTGGAATGGGCAGCCTGCTGTAATCAAATGTACACCATTTCCATTCATTAACTTCTCTCTGAAATACCTCTGATAGGAACTGGAGACAGGAACTCTATATAGTGTTATTTGAAATATATGTCCAATATTATCTTTACTGATAATATAGATTTGTCGAAGAAAGGCGTTGGACCAGATAAATTAATAGTAAGGAAAAGCAAAAATCACTGTCTTCAAATTGTTTTTTAGAGCCTACTACATAATTAGAGAAAAAAAACCCAAGCAAACATAGCCAGATCTTAAGTTGATATAAATCAGAATAACTTCACTGAAGTCAAGAGCTAAAAGCTTACATTCATTGACAGGCTTCCCCATGCTCTACCATCCCAGTGATCAGGAAATTTTCAAACATCCTCAACTAGCTACCAGCATAAATCTCCATGTGCATAGATAGTGGTGTAGGTACACACGTAAAAACCATGAAGACTAGAAAAATTAGCACTCTAAAGAATTAAAGGTGCTCATAAAACTTTATTTCATCTCCCCTCTTCACATACCAAATGCTCCTGACTTAGATCCAAATTGTTTTTTCCAGAGGATCCTTGCCTTTCACAGCGCATTCAACAGTGGTCCTTCAATCAGCAGCTCTTCAATATCCTTCTGAGTTTTAGCTGCATAATAGATGGCCCCAGGCCTCTCTGCCTGCACAGAATTCAAGCCCTGCCTGACTACAAAACCAATTATTTCTACTGAGGTGTTTTTGTTTGCAGAGCTAAACAAAAACAAAACACCTAAACAAAGTATTCTAACTGGAAACAATTTTTGACATCACAGCCAAAACAACTCAGCAAATTTGATATGACTTGATGTGCTTTGGGATATAAAAGAGTTCCCCAGCTTTAACTGGAAGCCTTGAGCCAGGGCAAAAATGTTGTTTCTAATGAGGGTTCCCAAAGTAGTTCCTACTTGCAGGACCCTTGCATCAACCCACTTCTGATCTCACGTGAGGAGGAGATGTGAGTACACAGGGCTATGGCTTGGTGCTGCCAACTCTTCAGTCTGGATGAGCAAATGAGGAAATGGAAGCTCTAAGACCTGCCAAGGATTTACCCACCTCACAGTATAGACATTTACCCTTTCCCCACCCATTTCCTTGTATGATTTATTCTGTATTCCACCTCTATCCCTGCTCATCATGGCAGAAAGCACTTATCCCCCAGCAATCAGTGCATTGTGTGAGCCAGCTGGAGAAACACGCAGGGTATAGGAAACCCAAGCTGCATTCTTAGTTTTCCTGGGCCAAACCATGTAAGAGGCTGCTAACCTGCACTGAAAAGGAGGAAACCCTGCTTCCTCCCTGAGACCTTGGGCTATGCAAGCTCCAGACAAACTTCAGGGCAAACCTTCTCCTCTGCTGATGTTGACAGCAGATCTGCAGAGCCATCCAAATTGACCAAAAGCAGGAAGGGGAGTCTAAAAGAGAAAAAAGCATAGATCTGTCCCAAAGCCAAATTTCAAATCCCTGCAAAAATAAAAATTAACCATGAAAGTGACAGATCTTCCAACAATGCGGTCATCAGATATTTTTTTTCCCCTTAAATAACTATAAAACAATGCATTTTCCCTGTATCACACTCTTGGATGTGGTTAAACTGTATTTAATGCCTGCTTTCTCACGTACAAACACATATTCATATACACAAGGACCAGCCCAAGCCAATGGTCTGCAACTGAAAATTTCAGCCTGAACAGTTACATGTTGGCAAAGATATACAGTTGGAAAACAGAATCTTTTAATGGGAAATGTCTGGCACCTTAATTACAGGCACCACTGCCAGTTCCACCAATAATTATAGCTTAGTTTCAGAATCATCCATGTACTCACAAATATATTTAATGACAAGAGCATTTGTTAGTGATATTCACCAGGAAAACTTCCAACTGACTGAAAGGCAGAGCCACAAGATGCAGACATGACCTTACATTGCCTGTTTGCCTTCAGGTACAGATCTTCTGCCTAAGCCGGAGGTGAGCCACTCCACTGAGCATTTTAGATAAGCCTCAGGGCTGCTTTGGTTTCCTTCCATCTCTAGCCTCCCCCAGGCAGAGGGAGAACTATATCTTAGTCTTACGTATAAGATGATACCTTAGTCCCCTGTGACAACTAGTGAGTGAATCTCCATCTTTATGTAGTCTGCAATGAATACAGAAAGGATAAACAAGACAGTCTCTGTCTGCTCCACAGTTCCCCAGTGGAGCCAGGCAGCTTTACAACAGGGGTGCTTCAGTGCCATTGCAATGGTTCAGATGGAAAAAATTGTCTGTGCATACACACAAATTTCAACAGGCCCCAGCAAAACTTTGCTACTGTCTGCATATGGCAACTTATCTCCCTCTGAAAGGCTCTGGCAGAGAGCTCTACCCAGTGCTGAAACAGTTTCTGTCTGGCTCTTCACAGCTTTTTCAGCTGCCCGGTGTTGCCAGATTCATGTGTAAGTGTGGAGCACCAAACGTTGGAAGTTAACTCCATTGAGTTCAATGGCTCTTGTCCAGGCTTTAACTGAGCCTCTGCTAGCCATGCCGTTCAGCAACCTGCAGCCTGGAGGCCCCACTGCACACAGCTATATAAATCAATGAAGACATGCTGGACCTCTAACCGTCTGTAAGAACATAAAAGAGGAAAATGTGGAGTGATGAATACCTCCAAAGGTTAAAATCCTCCCAGCTCTCTGACCCCTGTCCCAGCACCCTCATTCTCTCCTCATTAGTCCTGGGCTCTAGCCCCACAACCACCTTGTGGACCACTGCTGGACTTGCTCCAGTTTGTCAGCATCTTTTGTACTGGGGGCCCCAAACTGCACACAGTATTGTGGACATGTCGCCACAAGGGCTGAAGGGATATCCCCTTCTCTTGACCTTCTAGCCATGGCAATATGCTGGGCCACCCTCCAAGAGCCACCCTCCACTGTGCCTTATATACATAATTGTGCCCAAGGACCAGACCTCTGTATCAGGCAATCAGCCCCTATGCAAGTCTGGAAGGCAACTTTATCCTGCTAAAGTTCCTAATTTTATCAGTACCTGAATGTTAAAAAAAAAAAGATAAAGTCTTTGATAACTGCAGAAACATTAATAATTAACTTAGAGTCAGAAAGTAGCGAGAAGTAGGAAAATGAGTGTTTTAAAAATGGCTATAATTTAAGAGAAAAAAATAGTTTCTCTATGCCTTCCACACCTATGGTTTAGAAACCAGCCAGGCAATAACCCAGTTTAGCATTGGTTAGTAATTCACTATTCAAAATGGAGCATTTGCCCTTTTGAAAGTTTCTTATCCTCAATCGGATTTGGGGAAAAATACTTTTTTCAAACTCTCAATCAGTCATTTGCTGCAGCTTCTCTGTTTTCTTCCACTTCTTTTCCACCCTCCATACCTCCAGCCCCAGCTTAGTGCAATGACACCAACCTAGGAAGATGTCCCTGCAGACAGCATTTTCTGTGAAAAAAGAAGTCAGTTTTGGCAAAACCCCTTCTTTCTCAGAATATTTTGTTGGTTCCAGAGTTTTAACCAGCTCAAAAAACATCAACCCAGTACCACTGTGGAGGAAAGAAATGACAATATAAAAGGAAACACGACAGGCAGGTTAGTGTTTCCCACAGAAATCTGCACGTGTTCAGAGGGCAATATCCTCCCAACCCCTAATGCTCAGAAAATTTATCTTTCCCTTAAAACATGAGGATTCATACTCTTTCCAAAGCTATTTCTGTTGGGGTTTAATCCTGGCTCTTGCAGTTTCAGTGGTTCTCATTACTTATACTAATGGACAATCCCTGATGATTGACACCCGCTACTGTGTTAGCTGCAGCAGACAGTGGGGATGGGGTTTCAGACAAGAGGCAACAGTTTATGTATTCCCAATCTCTCCAGTACTGAGGAGGTGGGGGAAAGCACAACTTTGCAAGGTACTTTTGCAGGTGTCTGGTCACACACACCAAAGGCTGACATCAAGTTACATGCTGATCCACTGTGACAGCCTATGTTGCACACACCTCCCTGCCCTCCTGGCTCTGGGATGGCCCCAGCTCAAGAAAATGTGTTATGAAATGCCTGAAATTAAGTTAGTATCTCATCCATTAATTGAAACCTTCTCAATGTTTTACAGATAGACCTTATTTCTAGATTTCAGCTTATATTCTAATACTATCTAATGTTCTTATTCTCCCTTTTCTTGAAGACATTAGCAACTCTTTTGTCCTTAATTCTACTTTAATAACATCCTTGTTTTAGAATTTCCATGGGTTTTAAATACTGTCTTTAGCATTTCAAGCCAGTCTCCAACGTTTGGCAAAGTTTTTGAGTTCCTGTCAAATCTGATGCAGCACTGGCAGGCCGGCCTAGGAGTCTTGTTGTAGATCTCAGAAATCAGAGCATGACACTCACACCCTTGCTCTTTCCCATCCATGACAACTGGAAATGCGTGTCCCATCATTCAGCCCAGGGAAGCCTATGGCAGGCAGCTGTAAGGCTGGTTACAGAGCTTTGTTTGGCCAATGTAGAAGTTGGTGTGGTTTGGGCACAAATCGGCTAAGGGCTACAAACACCTATTCTGGGTATTTGGCACCCAGATGCCACTGGAATTTCTTTCTGGTTACCCACCTCAGCAGCTGGCAAAGGCAGCTCAGCAAGGGAATAAAGGGGATGCAAGCAGGGCTTGCCTGCCCATTGGCAGATGCCAAGGACTTAAGGGAGAAGTCCCATTTCAGAAGCACTGGAGAGATTGGACCAGTATGGGGGAGGCCAAAGGAAGTGTCCAAATGCCCCCAGAGAGGTGTCATGGGATGGCCAGGAGAGCTCAGTGTAGCGACATAGCATTTCAGAGGCAGGAATTATTTCCTGGGAAGGGTGTAAGCATTTTTCCCTACCTGTGGACCAGTGCTACAGAAGACATCTCTGCAAGGACTCAGAAGTCCTCCTCGATATGCAGCTGAAGCCACTGACACAGCACATAGCACTTGCACTGAATCTATCTCAGACACTGCAACTCACTCACCCTTTCTTTGTAACAGCAGCTGGGTTCTCAAAGGCTCCAACCCACCACCCGCTACCCTGGTACCTCGTATCAGAGGTCTCACAGCAGAACAAAAGTCTCTGAAGCATCCCCAGGGAGAAGACTGTAAACCAGGCTTCTTGTCATCCTATTCCCAGTTTGCATGATGCCGTGATATGTATATCAAACAAAAAATGGCCTGGGTTTCCAGGTACACCTTAAATTTATTATCTCAGAAGCATTGCATTTAGGCTAAATAAAAGTTGTGATGTGTTGATTAAATACCAGCTGAGGGCTAAAAGAGTGCTTCCTGAGCTTTATAGGGCTACAGGCAATAAATTGTTTTGCCACCTAATTCTTCTTTCTGAGTGGGATCTCCAAAACAGAACACAATGCATATTGGTCACAATGCTGGGGGAGGAGGACCCTGGCCTTTTTAAACTTTATCATAGCTCTGTGTTTGCAAGGGAGGCAGAGGGAGCTGGGCCCAATCCCACTTCTGCTCATGCCACAAAGCACAAGCCTACCTCTGCCTGGGCTGCCAAGGCCTCAGCATATACACTGCAGTCACCATGTGCTGCATCTAACTTCACTGGGAGATTTATGCAGGCCATTAATTTCCCACAGTCAGCCAAAAAGCTCCCCCAATAGGACAAATTTGTGCCTTAAGCGTAATGGAGCCCAGTGAGATGTCTGTACCATCCCACCAGCTTCCTGAAAGGGGACAATAAACTTTCTCTACTGCAAGGACAAGGAGATCTAGAAGCATATTTTCTCTCCTCTCTAATCTATATGGTACGGATTGTTATATTACTTGTCTCAGGGGGCTAGCCTTCTCTCTCAGCCCAAAGCAAGAGTAAGTTGGCTTGACCTTGGACGGCTTGAGGAGCCCAGCATGGCCACTCGATCTCAGTGGGGTAAAGGAAGCTCTCAACTCATGCCCAGGGGTCGTCATCTGTGAACTACATCTGTGCATAGTGGGTCTCACTCTGCAGAGGACAGGTCGAACGAATCTCTCCCAAGGCCCTAACTCAGAGATGGGGAAGGGTAAGCAACCTCACACGTTGACACTACACCTTTAACTCAACCAGAGGCTCTCTTGGGAAAGAGGAAACTGCATAAAAGGAAAAGCCACGCTGTTACTATTCCCATTACTAATCATGGTTACCAAAATAGTTTTCTGTACTCACTCATGATCCAAACCTATCTGCTTCAGACCCTGGGGAGAACATTTCATTGTGGGAAGAACCATGTTCAGCAGGGGAAGAAGAAACCCTTGAGGAAAATGCTTGGAATAAAACTTTAAGGCGCTGGAGAACAGGTTCCAGGCCCAACGCATACTCTGTGACCTTGGGCAAGTAATTTAATTCTTTGTCCTCACTTTCCACCAAGGAACCTGTTGCTATCTTGAAATATATTAATGGGATGCATATGAGTTGTTGGAGTCTTTTCTGCATGTGTACAGCCCCTAGAACAATGTGGACTCAATCTGTTATTCCTATAATCTGAAAACAATTTATCCTGGTCATGGAAGATAATAGAAAGAGCTCTTTTAAAAAAGGATGCAAAGGGCTGATTCATCCTGAATTAACCAATCTTTGCTTTATTTTAATGCAGATGTAATCCACTCATTGTTCTGTGTAAGAAATCTGCTGCACACTGGTGAGTGCCAACCTCAGCACTCGAAGTACATTACAATTTTTACATGTCCATGAGGAACATGTCTCCAGGCACATGCATCTAGCCTCTTTGCTGGTCGGTATGGAGCACCCCATTAAAGCCCCAGGACCCTCAGCATCTTACTTGGGAAACTTTCAGGATCAGCCCATGAACAATGAAGCGACAGTAAAGATGAGTGTTTTCCCCCATCTTATTTATTCAGAGCTGGGAGCAGCAAGAGGGAAGAAGAGAATTGGTTTGGGTTTGTGTTAAAAACACAAATAATAGCTTCCACATTCCACATGTCATTTCCAGATTCAAGTAGGAGGGAGCTTTTATCCATCAACTGCCATTTCATTCAATCCCCAAAATGCCAAACTAAAACAATGACACAAAATGCCATCCTACGATCACACATAATACTACCCAGAATTGTCAAGTGCACTCTAGCAAGGGTGAAAAGTGTAAAGTGATCCAGAGCTGGGTGTCAAGCTCTGCCACAATAGAATTCAAAATAATTGTGTTGTTGTTTGACAGGTAGTAAAATTCATGGTGGTCTATTAAATCAATGGCAATATAATGTGGAGCACTGCAGATTAAAAAAAAAAAAGCCAGAGAGTTCACAAAGGGAGGCCATTGGCAAGAATCCCTTTGGAGCTCCTAATAGATTTGATTTGCAGCAAGAAAGGCTGATACATACAGGACAGGACAGATAGAGGGGAAGACAAGAATGGAACAGAGAAGCAGGAAGAGGAAAAGGGGAAATAAATGTAAATGAAAAGACACGTGAGGGGGAAATGGAAATGAAAGAATTGTAGACAAGGTACTAACAAATTGTTATTGTATATAGATGCCTCGGTCTTACCACCTTTTGTGAGATACTGCACTGATGCTTATTTTGTCACAGCCAAGAGTTCCTTACACCAGCTTGTGGATACAGTTTGCCCTTTCTGGCAGGAAGAGACCTATTGATTCAGTTCAGAAAGTGAATTCTGCTTTTATTATCTTAAGCAGGATTCATCCCAAATGCAGGAAACCCCTCCAATTTTATAAAAAGAGCTTAAAGCACTTGTCTCATAGCCAGCATGTCAGGCTGAGGCACAATGAGTATAAAACTGGCATTGGAAGAGTATGACTTCCCGTGGCTGAATGTATTATCTTCTCCTGGCTGAAGACCAAGTTTTAAATTCAGATAAGGAACCCAGGGTGCTTTGTGTTCACACTCACAGGGCCAGTCAAGGATTACAGCCCACTTGCATCCTATACATTTTAAAATTAAATGGAGGCATCTTTCATCCTGGAATTCTGGTGGGCCTAGGATCTGGTAGATAATTTTGCATTAGTCACCGTGTCTTCATTAGATTATCCTTACCGATTTCAGGGAAGCAGCTGTGCCAAAGATGTCTGTGAAGACGAGCACAGGTTTGTGTCTGAATATATTACACCAAAATTAGTGGGAGCCAGGGCTGGAGAAGGCTGTGCTGGCCAGGAGGGTCACAGGGATTCACCTCCCATGTATAGCAATAGAAGGAGGATTTAAGACACCCACAGCCTGTCACATAGCAGTGGTTGAACTGGAGCGAACCTTTCAGAAAGCCATTTTGTTGTCAATTAAGAGGCAAGCAGTCATGATGGATTCACTGCTCTTCATGAGAGGCTGTTCCAGCAGTTAATTGCTCTCACTGTCAGCATCTTATTTTCCTTTGGAATTTATCACACTTAAGTCCAATCAAGTGCTCATCTTATGAGCACTCTGTTGTAAGAGTTTGGTGAGAAGTGATGGGTCTGTTAGAGCAAAGATCCCTTTAGTACCACATGCAGGTGTTGACATTGAGATACCACAGGCAAATCATTCTCTAAAGATTTCTTTGGGTATCCTGAGTACACTGATTACTACATCTCTGTGTGTAGGTGTTTGCTGAACCACCAGCTTTTCGATGCACTTATGCCCCCCACCCTTAGACTGTGAAGACCAAAACTGAATGCTGCCTTTCAATAATGATCTTCCCAGCTCTATTAGTGGGGGTAATATCATTTATTTGCTCCAAATCATTATCCCAGGTGTCACAAACCCCGTTGTGCCTCAGAACAACAAAAGGAAGGACACATTCAGCTGCTTATTTACAATAAAACAAAAATATCTTCAAATTCACTGCTTCCAGGATATATCTAGATTATAACCTCCTATAGCTCATCAGTGCTTCCTACACCTTTTGTTTCTAAATATTTGACCTTGCATTTAGTGGCATCGAAACATATGTTGTTTGATTTGTGTCTGCTTACCACATCCGGATTCAGATAGCTGTATTAAGGATCTCTCTGCACATCTACTTGTCATACCATCAGTCCTCATTGTCTACAAAATCTAATTTTTTTCCATGCTATAATTAAAAAAACAAATTCCAAGTCCACAGTCCAAACATACTGCACTGATATGACACCTAGCCATTGGTTACATCATGTAGCTACTTAACATTTTGGAAATATCAGTACGTTTTATCGGTTCATATAGCCTAGAATAATTTTATAAAACCATTTTTTCTCTCCAATTGGAATGGTCTGCAGTAGTAACTACAGCATTCCCATTCAAAGATTTTTTTTCTTTTTCTTAACTGAAAGTTAAGACTTCACTCAGCAGGTTTTTTTAGGGAGACTTTATTCCTACAGCAATGTTTCCTTTTTTAAAAAAATTTCTGCTCTTCTACATGAAAATGTTTGAGATAAAATTTTTATTAGACCAACTGAGGTGGTTGTACAAGCAAAAGATCTCACTGACTCCTACCAGCTTATACATTGCAAGAATAAGGACACTGTAAATGTATTACATCTCTATTGTTAGCAATGAGTTTATCTTTGTCTTGTCAAATAAAACTTTTGCTCTTTTAGCTCCATTCAAGCTCTGCTGAAAGCTGAAAAACTTGTTTCAGTGAAGTATTCAACATTTCAAAATTTGTTCTAATTCTGCTTCACAACAAGTTCCACCCTTGTTGATTTAAATCCTGACAGAAAAATTTCTCAACATTTTTTTCCTAATATATTAAAATACTTGATGTGTTATTTTGTCCTTAAACCTTGAAATTCTGGTCTCTGTTTTCATGCAGTTTAACTGAGAAGCACTAATACAGTCACATAATTTTTCCATCACCAGAAAGCTCAGTGGTTTTCTGTCTTGGTTTAGTGCATAGCTCCAGAACAGGCCACTCAATCATACCCGCTTATCAAAGACTCTTCATTTCAAGGGTCATCATGCATTTTAGTCTGAGTTCATCCACTCAACACAAATTGGGCCAGCTCTCACATTTTCCTTGGTCAGAAAGAATCCAGCAGCTGAGGTTATAAGCCATTTTTCCAAAGGAATAAACCCCTCCCATGTGTCAATCACACCATCACGTAGTAATTTGTGAATTATGCCACCCCATGCCAGGCTTTGTGACAGGACGTGGTGGGTTGCACCACCATTGCTGATGGGCTCTAGGAGAGATGAGGGAGGCTCTCAGGGGCAGCTGCAGGGGGAAAAGAGACAGAGACGTTTTAGAGACAAGGCTGTCTTCTTTTTGCTACTAAAACACATTGGTTGAAAACGTGACCCAGTGCAAGCTAAAAGCCAAAAGTCAAATGAAAGGCCCCAGTGTCTTGTAGGTACTCTCGTCTTACCCCCAAGGTGCTCATGGGGCACAGGGCAGTCTGACTGCAGCTGGGCAGAGGTTAATCAAGACCAGTGTCACTTGTTGGCTGATAAGTGCCTACACTTTGGTAAAGGAGTGGTCCAGTGACAACACACCCCATGCCTGGCCTGCTGTTCTGCCATGAACACCATGGGCAGTGCCACCATTTACCTCACACGCTCCCTGTCACGGCAGAGCTGAGCCCAACCACAGCCTTTGGGCCATGTCCACAGTATAAAAGTGAAGCAATAACAGTAAATGCCATTCAACCTTAAAAATCTTGGCAAAATACAAATCTCCCCTTCAGAACCAACAGTATCATCATGGGGGCTGGTATACAGCGAAGTTCTGCAGAAAAATAAAACCAGCAGGATGCAACCATCCACCTTTGTGGAGTAGGTTTCTGTGCCATTTCCAGTTGACAGCAGCAGGACCACTGCAGCACCCTCTCCCCATGGTGGACTGCAAGAAGCCCACAAGAGTCACAGGTCACCAGCAGATATTTTGTCCCCATGGGTGAGAGAACATGGCAGCCAGCCCACAGCTGAGGGGAGGCCCATGGTACCTGCAAGCCCCAGGCCAACTTGATACCGTGGAGGAAGCCATTGATGCCTAGCTACTATGGAGGCAGCTCCAGGAATAACCACCCTGGCTCCAGTGAAGGAGAAAAGCTGGAAGCCATGCCACACATCTTGTTTTCTGTCCTGCATGGTCCTTCTGGCCCAAAACCAGAAGGTTCGGACAAACAAAAATTTGTCCCCTTCTCTTGGACAACCACAGAAGAGGCAACAAAGATGAAGGAGATTTCTATGGACTCCATCCAAGAGCCAAAGTCATCAGCTGAAGAAGTACTGCACCAGCTGGACATAAATCATGGAGCTGCACAACGGTGTGAGCAAACACACTGGAATGTGCCTAAGCGCACATTCATTACTAGTCTTGAAGTTAAACTGGGTGATGAATCATTTAGTTTGTCCCAGGCACACACTCCCAGCACAGGATCTCCAAAGAGACATATACTTTCATTTTGAATACTACATAATGTGGTTTCTATGAAGAAGTGATCTGCAAGACTCCATGCTTCAAATTTGTATGACCCTTCTTCTGAATTTCCTGCAGATGAACCTTAAACCCTTTAAAAATCATAACTAGCCTACTTGTGGAGATACCTCCAAGAAGGTCTCAACCCAGAAGATACTTTGTCCTTCCACAAACCTCCCATCTATATGTTTGAAACATCAGAAATCCTATCACATCCACGCTCCACTTCTGCCCAAGGGCTGTCAGGATTTGACAGCTCAGGTAGCTATGAGTTCACTTCACCTTTCATTTCTTTTCACTCTGAAGTATAAACCTCAAAGTCAGTCAGCTGAGGTTCCTTGTTTTCTTCACTTTACACATTTGCAAGGCTCACTGTATGAAAAGATATTAAGGACTTAACATTACTTCCAAATTGAGATATTTGTAATAAGTACACTTGAAGTACATTATCTGTCTTTCTCAAAAATACCTGTCTGTTCCAATTTCATTTTACTACCAGTGGGAACAGAAATCTAGAGTTTCTAACTTGTCAAAAAAAAAAAACCTTAGGAACATTTTAGGAAAGGAATTTTTCTCCTGCAATTGTTCAATCAGGACATCACAAACATGAAAATACAGATGGATAGAAAAAGGAATACAATCATTTTTAGGATTAATAAGTGGATGTAGAATGAGGATTTGTCTGGCATTTTATACTCTTAAAGATCACTGGAATAACCCACCTGACAAAGTAGGAGGCACACAGCAGCATGCATGGATCAAGGTGTTAAAGATAACTAGATATGAACTAAACAGCTGTAGCAATTGAGTGACTCATTGTGTATGAAGAGTCACTTGGGGATTACATATTAGGAGTGCACGGTGCCACCCCTGAACTAAAGCAGAAATGTAACTTGAAGGAATTTTGAAGGGACTTGACACTTTGGATTATAAAGTACTTCTTTTGTCATAGTTTTTTTTTAAAACACGTTTTCAGGCATGCTTAATTACATCATGTTTAAAAGTCAGCCAAGTCTTGAAGTTACATTCTAGAAAAAAAAAAAAATTAGGAGTTAGCAAACGAATGTGCGTACTGTCCTTCGTATCCCAGTGCAAAGAATTATTTTAGTTCAAACACTGCTGTTGTCAGCTGAGAATCTGTCATTTGCTAGTGGTGTCCTTTAGCCACCTATAAAACACAATTCATACAATAAACCCAGGTATTGCAGTGGTAATTAAAATCCAAAAGCAATTAGCCTTTTGTTTATTTCACTTGGGAATCTAACTAAAACCTAAATGGGGGGGGGGGGGGGGGGGGGGGGGAGAAAAATCTCCAGCTTAGGCATAGGCCCAGGTGTCTGAATGATGTCATAATTAAGCAGTGCTTCAGCATCACTTTAGCCAGCCAACATGTATGTATATATGTACACGTGTGCACTTTGTGATGTGCTATACAGTCCTGACATCCTCAACAATTCACTTCCAAGACCTGAACAGGTGGCAATTAAGGATTGAAGCACTGTGGGGGGGGAGGGGGGAAACAAGCAACCTGCCTAAAGCTTTCCTATAAGTGACCTGGGAGCAAGTGCCTTCATCTGTGAGGATGCAAAACGTCTAGAAGCTACCTTATAGGGAGATCCTTGTAAGATCACTGCATAGGGGTGTTTAGGCTGGAAGCAGGCAGCCAGATCCAGCAGAATGAGGTGAATATCTGTCTGAGGCTGACTGGGGAGCTGCACACAACCTTCACCACTTGCAGGTCAAACCTGAATCTGCCAAAGACCTTCTCATTTGCTAAGATTTGTCCCTTCTGACCCACACACAGAGAAGGCTGCAAATCATTTCTCCAGACTGTCAGAGGTGACCCCATCAAAGTTTCCATCTACTCCAATATTTCTGGGTCTGCTCCCACAGAGTTTCACCCTTCTGGAGCCTTTTAAAGGTGTGGCAGGCCAGGTTCTTGGCAGGAGTTAGAGACATCCAGGATTAGGTTCTGGGCCTGGGTGCAATGCCCAAATGGGAGTGAGACAGAAGGGCTTTTTTGCAAGAGCAGAACTGCAGCTGTGGAGAAATACAGGTCTGGGAGAAAAAAAAAGAAGGGGGGGGGAATGAATTATTTCTGAAGGACACCAGACCCAGAAAACCCCTCTGGAAATGCTGTACTCAACTTCAGACACCAGCTAAATAATACCTTGATGATATCAGCTGCTTGACTATAGTTTAGTATTCAGTAAAATCACATGCAGGAATATTCTTATGCATAAAAATAACAACTGCGTGAAGCACCTTCACCCAGCCTCTTCCTTGTGCATTATTAATATCAACCTCCCAGATTTGCATAACTGCACAGTCTACATGTGCATATACACAAATTTACCTGCAAATGTCTCTAGGAAAATGGAAGGATCACTGTTTGCTGTCAGTTATGTTGCAAATCTGAGCTACAAGTGTGGAGAGAAGAGTAGCACCTGATTTTAGCAGTGCAAGAGGAGAATAAAACTGAGGATTCTTAACCCTAATAGAAGTGCTCAGAATTTATATTTGTTTCTAGGGCACTATTTAAATAGAGTTAAATTGCATTTAATAAATCATATTTCTCAGTAAAGGGAATGCTTTCAGCTTTACATCAGTATTTCAGGACTTACATGGATGCTGAGCAAGGAAGGCACCAGTGATAACCCAGTTCTCCCATGGGAGAGTTGGCAAGTGCTGACTTGTTCCTGTTACAGCTGATATGCAAAGGGAGAATGAACTGTTAGACGTAGCTAGCTGGAAAGAGTTGAACTTAACTGGTTAAAACACACCGCTGTCCTAACTAGTCACTAACAGCCCTTTTTAAAGGAGCTGCCCCCCCAGACAGCAGTTTGCTTATGTGTTACTTGGATGC
Organism: Phalacrocorax aristotelis; assembly: GCF_949628215.1. Lineage (NCBI taxonomy): Eukaryota > Metazoa > Chordata > Aves > Suliformes > Phalacrocoracidae > Phalacrocorax > Phalacrocorax aristotelis. Next base: position 29,504,548 of record NC_134282.1, read on the forward strand.
TGGATCTGCCTGAAAACAGGACAGCATACACCCAAGCCCAGTGCCACATGTACCATACTGGTGATACCCTCAAACACTCCGCTTGGGTGTTGCTTTGCAGAACAGACACTGCTGATGAAAAAAACATTATGTTGTCAGCTCAAAGCTGTTATCAGGTTCACTAGCCCTTCCTTTGTCCCTTGTGCTCCAGTTCTCCTTTATGCGTACCATCTGATATTTTGGACACCTTGTTTCCCTCCTCTTAAAGGAAAGCAGACCCAGACACACTGTCCAGCTGCATTGTTTTCTCCAACCTCTACAATGGTTTCAATGGGCAGTCTCTGCACTTTTTACTTCCCACCATCTTCTGCCTGTGGCAGACATCCAAACTGACAACTGCATTTCAGAGTAGGAGCATTGGTGTGGCTTTTCTAGGAGCGATTTAGTCTTTTCAGATACTTTCCAAGAAGTCTTTAGCAGAGCAAATGATCTCGTTTTCCTGATCTTTCTAGATGTGCTCCAGCCACAACTCCTACTTCCAGCCATTTTCCCTCTCCCTGAGGGTATTGAAGGAGCCTTCTAAATTCCCATAGCTTGTGCTGAAACACATTGATTCATTGTCCCATTTGCTATTATCCTTCCTGGCATGGCTGCTTTCACACTTTTGTTTCACCGTCTTCTTCCAGAGTTTCCCTTGTGCAGACAGGTTTTGGATGCAGAAGCTGGCCAAGCTCTGAGCAGGACGTCCATGTGCAGACCCGCAGAAGTCCCTTCCAACCCAAATTGTTTTATGACTGGTATAAAATATGTCTCTTAGTCACCACATTACATCATCCAATGAGAAAAAATAAAGACAGCTCTCCCTGCAAGGTCAGATGCTCTGTGTTTTCCCTGCCTCTTCAAGATAATCAATCCTACTTTTCTAATGCTGAGAGTATTTCAAGGCACAAGGGAAGCAACCAGCTATAACAAGAACATGCTTGGTGAAGATTCCCCACTGCCCAGCTAGCTGTGAGCCCGTACAGTGGCTAAGCCCTATCCAGGGTTTTATGCAGAGGCTTTGTGCTGCATATAGCTTGTATTGAACCTCCAGAAGGACTCCTTCAGAGAGTAAATGCACTGCAAGGTTCATGCTTCAAAGTATATGCAGCCCAGTCTCAGATCTCACAGCACTACATGCAGGCTCTCCATCCAGTGCTTTACTTTCACACCCTGAATACGTCAACAAATTAGCATTGGCTTTCACTGTCCGCTGAAGAGTTAATTAAAATCACCAGAATATAGCATGTGAGCAAAGGAAACAGCCAAACTCAGAAAAGATCCCAGACTGTTATTGCAGATTTTTCCCTTTTCCTTTTCCTCCATCTTCCTCCACCTCCAAAACATTCATTTTATTCTTCTCTTTGATGGAAGAACTAGCTTAAGCAGAGAAAGGGATAAAATAAACCCAAATAAAAAATATAAAGGAAACAAAAATAAATCCATAACAAACCCCTTTCAAATACCCTTCAAAAGGATAAAATTATTTCAATTTTGGTCTGTCTCGTTCACTTCCCTTCCTCCTCCCCCCCTAGGTGTATATACATATCTGTATATTTAGAGAGGGGTTTTTTTAGTATTATTATTTAGTTAATATGAATTACAGGCCTCAAGCTTCCTCCCCTCTAAACCCAAAATGAAGAAGCTCTCTTCTTTCTTTTTTTTTTTCCCCCTCTTCTTTCCCCCTCACCAACACGATTTACATTCTCAATGTAATGTATTAAAAAGTTGACAGGGCCGAAAGGATTCACATGATGTCGGCTAAGAAACCCAATTTCCATGATGAATTGCCCGGAGCCCCTGAATCACAAACCATTTTTTCCGCTGCTCAGAAGTTGATTTTTTTTTTTTTAAATCTTCTTAAAGCTTCTCTCCTAATCTTCGGCTAGAAGAGATGGGTGAAAGGATTTTTTTTTCTAAACTAAGGAAAGTATTAGCATCTTGGTTGTTGTGCATCAAATTTGAAAATGCAAGGTTAGTAATATTTCAAATCGGCTACGGTCCAAGCCACTTGATAAGTATGCTTGCTGTCTCTTGCTGTCTCTCCCCCCTCTCTAAGTTTCCGTTGGCAGGAGTACAGTACTACTGCAGTGATTGCGTGTGCAAGTGTGCGCGCATGCACACCGTGTGTGCAGGTAGGGTGGTGGGGAGGGAGTTTTTACCCCACACACTTTAGCTCTTCCTCCCCTCTTTCTTTCCACAGTGCATGTTTTCCAGCAGAGGAGACCCATCCATCCCCATTCAGTGCTTACATGATTTGAGACAAGGCAAAGGAAGCAACAGCCAAAGCCAAATACCTACTAGGTTTCCCTTTCAGAAATTAACTGGGTGCTGCCATAGAAGCCCTGTGCTGAAACAGTATGCCCTGCAGGCACACTGGTATGTATATTTGTTTTTAAATGAACTCCTTCCCTCCATGGAGTTCCTGGAAAAAACCTGCAGAGAGGAAACAAGTCATTTTACCCACTCTAATGAGATGTCCAGCCATTCCCAAAAGCAAGGTCTTTAATGATGTTTCCCCCCCTACTTCCTTCTTTCCCCAGCATGTAAAACCAGATTGTGATCAGAGGGGGTGCCTGTCTCAATGAAAGGAAGGACAGTTTCTTCCCCCAGTGCCGCCACTTCCAAACTGTAGCGTTCCTCTCTCCGTCATTTGTAGAGTGCCCCTACTGCTTACCCATGAAGGAGGAATATGCTGGCAGGCCGTAGATGCAAGGGTGCTGTAACCAGATGCCCAAGTGTTTGAGGCTTTCAGGAAATGGCTCACACCTTAAGTGCCAGGTGCAAACCTCAGGAAGATGAAGCAGCACAAACATTAAGGATTCCCAGCAGCAAGTTCTGCATACAAAAAGCAGGATCGGACACTAACCCTTAGCATAGCAAGGCATTTCCAGGGAATACATTGCATTTTTTCCCCTTTATGTTCCAAGACAAAATGTATTTGCAGCTCTGGGACACTCAAAATACTACTGGGACCAAGTAGGGACCATCCACTTATGCCATGCCATGCCATGCCTGCTTAGCATGTGAGTTAAACAGGACACCAGCTTACAAAGGTAGCCCAGGAGTTTATCCAGAAGACCCAGCACACCCATTGGATGATCATCCAGCACTAACAAAGCCAGCAGGATAAATATACACTGAGCAGAGGAACACATCCTTCTGTCCATTGTGAATCTATTTCCTTACTAGAGCCATCTCATGCCCTTCACAGAGACCCCAGGCTTCTCTGCCTCTGGGAACACAAAGTTGTTGTAAATCTGCTTCTACAGTGATATGTCTTACCTTAGCCGACCACAGCTCTCCACGCTTGCTGCCTTCTGTGTTCTCCATCTCTTTTAGCTATTACTGTAGATGCCTAAAGGCAGGGAGTCAATTGTATCCATCATTTTGCATACAAATTTCTCCCACTGAGAAAAAAAAAACCTCTGCTCTGCCAGAAAAGAAGCTGCCTGAAATGCCAGGCTTTTCTTTCTGGGAGTGGTTCTGTTATGGTATATTGCCAGAGAGATGCTGGAAGGAGTGAGTCTCTCATGATATTGGCAGAGCTACCACATGAGCCTCCACTACCTCTCTGTCATGATTAGTCTCTCTCAGCACACATTCCAGAAGCCTATTTTATTTTTATTCATAAAGTCCCTCCCCAGTCACCTCCAACTCAGGATCAGCTCTGGGAGCAAAGCCAGAAGTTCAGGAGATCATCATCAGTACACAGAGACCTGAGGACATAATCTATTTGCTACAGGTATTGGAAACAAGTTTGCATCTAGGGGACATGGGAGATGCCATGGTGGACTAAATACCTCTGTGATCTATCTGCAGTTGAGTAGGAGGGACTAGAATCAATGACCTTGGAGGCCTCCATGCATTGAGCAGGACCTGCTAGTTGAGTAGCTGAAGAGGAAATACCCAACCATCTCTAGCTGTAACCTGTGCTGAGAGCATGGCCTCAGACCCTCAGGATTCCTACTAGCTGTTCTCCCACTTGCCCTGTGGATTTACACTCCAAAGCACCCCTACCTCTTCAAATACTATCACTCTCAATTAAAAAAAAAAAACCAACCTAATTTTCTCCCAAATTTAGCCCCTACATTGCGGCTCCCGTTTCCACCCTTACCTTCAGTACCCAAAGGCCTGCTTTTCTGAGGCCGATTCCTATGTCTTGCTGACAAAACTCTGGACTGAGGCATCATAGCACATTAAGCAAAGCCCAGCTTTCTTTGCTAGAGCCATGTTTGTTAGTCCCATTCTCATGCAGAGCTGTAGAATCTGTGCCCAAAAGTTGACTCAACCTCTTTCCCAGGTGCTAACATTACTTTCATTGAGGGGGGTGATCCTGAGGATTAGGACCCAAAGCTAAGCCTGATAGTACTTTCTTCCAGGAACAGCAGTTGATTTTAATGCACTTCTGCCCAGGTGTTAGGCAGGTCTTAAACTCAGGAGTGTCTTGAGCAATTCCAGCCTTTACAGGTTTAGGAAAAACACAGGACTTCAACAACCAGGCTTAGGAGCTGATCAAGCTGAGCTCCATTCCTGCAATCACGTCACCAGACTTGCTTCCCTGCATTTAGAACCAAGAACATGTATACAAAACAGCAGCAGGAGGGGGCTGACCCAATAAGTATTGCTAGGAGCTAATCCAGTCTACTCAAACTGATGAAGGCTCCCTCCTGTGCCCTGAGCTCTCAATCCCTGCATGGTTCTGCCTCACCGAGAAGCTGGGCAAGCCCCCAAATTCCATTGCCCCTCCTCCTGCTTCTCTGCTGCTCACTGCCACTGAGTATACACCCAGCAACCATATACCCACCACACCAGACAAGGTGAGGAGGCACACCTGAAGGAGCCTGTTACAAACCAGACCAAGACAATGCAGAGAGGCTGAGATCAAGAGGACTATCATGACACTTAAGAGAAGGTGGGAAATATCACCTGCAGTTGCTGAAATCTTGGCAGACTCCATACCCTAAAGGCATTTTGTTGTGAGACATGACCTGTGTAATTTAGGGAGTTTCCCCATGTATTCTAAGGGATTGATCAAATTATAACAGACAAAAAAGCCCAGAGGACTGATTCAAAGGAAATTACCAAAACCCAGGTTGGAGAATTACAGAAGTGTTTTCCTTAGACTTAGTATGCACTGATATCTTTCAGTGAGATTGGCCCTCCTAGCCCCTGGGAGAAAACATTATCCCAACAGTCAAGCAAATAAATGCAAGTTACCAGCACCTTTACAAGCTATGCAATCTTTTCAAGACTTCATGTCCTCTGTGTCGGAAACAATTATTATATGATTTTTATGATTTGCTGGCTCTGTACTCACAACATCCATGGAAACTCTTGAAAACCAGCACACCGTTCCCTTCTTACTTCTCCAGACAGCAGCAGGGAACTCAGATGACCTGTGTTCCCCATGGGTACCACCTTTTCTGATTACAGTGGAATGACTATTAGCCACAACATTGAACAAGTCTCAGCACACCTTTGGTCACTGTCAAATTTTTAGGAAAACATCTTAGAATGTGCTTTGAACTCCCACAGACAGAGCAGGTTTAAGGCAGGAGGGCTAGTGGGACGTCACCAGAAGTATCAGCTTTTGCATGACATATGCATAAAAAGTAGCTGGAACATGGAAGCGTGAGTGAAGCCACGTCCAGAGGAGAAGTCAGGTCTCCCTGTTGGATGCCCAACTTGGACTTTGCTTCACACCCAAGCTTTAAAACCAGTAGCCTTCAGAGTGTGCCCTATCTAGATTATCTTCCTCAGCCATGAGCTTCAAAGTAGTGGAAGCTTGTTAAGTTGAAGGAAAATGAGGTTCCTCAGCAGCAAGCTGCATACAGCAAGGTAGCCACAATCAGGTTGTATCTAGTATTACACAGCAGGTAACAGCATTGCTGTGCAAGGTGGGTAAGCTGGGAGCCGAGAGCAACCCTAGCACAGGCAGTGCCCTCACCAACCAAGGCACAGTTCCCCAGCACCACAGAGCCAACCGCTGGCAACGGGGTCCATCAACAGTCCCTAACACAATGAGGGGATGGACGGGGCCCATCCATAGAGTCCACTCAGAAGATAGGGCAGAAACAAGCTAAATACAACATACATTCAAGACCTATTCGGGAGAGAGGCAAAACTGGAGACAAGCACACCTACCACATGGTCCAAACCAAGAGCAAATTCCCAGGTCTGGACTTAAATGGAGCTCCTGAGCCTATGGGAAGGAGGGTGTGTGGGCCAGGGTCCCAGGTGAGCCTGTTCAGGGCAATTTAGGTGTATAAGTACAGTCAGGGCCCTAGCATTATATCAGGGATGCCTATAACACTAGGGCTGTGGCCCTTTTTTAACAGCTTCTAAATGTATGAAAATGTACAGAGATCATTGAGAGGCCTGTATTTCTTATAAAAACACACCTGGTTAGAAGACCATCCCACTTCTTCCAAGTGTGGCACAGAGACTCCTCTTCCCATCCTAAGATCCCTTCCCAGCCTGTTGCCTTCCTTCCTGTGACGGAAAGAAAGGCAAGGGAGGATGCTTCCCGGCCCTGCTCAGCCCTGGGCAGCTGGAGGAGGACCAGGCAGCCTCCACCATAGCTCATGTCTGTACTGTGCTTGCTGGGCAGAGCTCCCGGTGGGCGCTCTCAGGGTTTGCAGGCAGCTGCTGGTGACTGCAAAGACAGCAGCAGCCTCCAGCGGCCAGCTGGCAAACAACATCGCAACGGCGGGGTGTCTGTAAGTGCCAGCGTGGCCTCGTGTTCAGTGTCCCGTAATGAACCCGTTTGGCCTCGCATCCAACATCCCACGGCAAACATCAACGTGGCCTCACATCCAAAGTCCCACAGCAAACACAAGCATGGCTTTGCATCCACCGTCCCCATGCGGCACGTCACCGTCAGCCCCTCCGTCAGATCTAAGCCCACAGGGATTCACAGTTGGCCCTAAGCCAGAAGGACATAAATTATACCCTTTCTACCAAAAAGGCAGCTTTTCAACAACACCGTCACACTTGCCTTTGCGTGGGCAGGAACAAGCCTTCTCCCTTCCTGTCCAGAAATGGTACAGACACATGGGGCAGGCCCTTGGCCTTGTTGCATGGACATGGGATGTCATGACAGTGTCACCCCAGCAGCAAGGCGGTGTGAAGGGGTGCATCTTTTTCACTGCCCTTCACCCTGGTGCAGCTATAGAATCACACTGTCCTTGGCCAAGTGTGTCTATACATATGGCTGCAGGATCCTGAGGTCTCCTTGGTGGCTATTCCCCATTCTCCCCCAGAAGTATAGCCTTCAGTCCTCAGTGTCACCATGCCACTGAGACCCTAAGTGATCTTCATGACAGAGCTTTGCCTGCCCTGGCTCCCAGGGTCCTCACCTTTCCCTAGCATCTCACCCCATGCATTACCCCGTTTGCTTCCCTGAGCTGCTGCACAGAGAACAGAGAAGGAGCCCACCCAGGTGCCTGGAGAAGCTGCAAAATATGAGTGGATGAGCTTTTTTTCTTGCTGTCTGCTTTTCCTTAGTCCTTTGAAATAATCACAAACATAGCAATTATTGCAAAGATAAAATAGCAAGGATTATGAAATCCTCACAGGCAAAGCTCTCCATCAATTAACTAAATCAATCCTTGCTTTAAAATATAATCCACAACAAGAAGCCACAACAAGAGACAATTTTAAAAAAAGCACAACAAATAAATATTTTTGTGGAAGAAAAGGGTGGGAAGAAGAGAAGAGAGATTTTTATCAGGAAACAGAATAAATTTGGGTGGTTGCTTGTAACATATAAGCACCAAAAATATCTCAGCAAGGAGCACGCTAAAACATACTGCTGAGCTTTTAAAAGGTAGCCTAGGTACTTAAGGGGTGTCATGAGTTTGGAGGTACACATAAACAAAATGCCTGAATCAAGAATTTTAGAAGTAGTCCATAAAATTGGGTTCCTCAGTCCACACTTCGGGACATATAACTAGAAAAGCTCTCTGGGACCATGAAGTCCATTTCCTCACAGCACAGCCAATGCTGGTGTTTAATCCTCTTCATCACTCACCGGTCTCAGCATAAAACTAGCTCCTCTCCAGGAAGAGTTCAGTCTGGAAGGTGCTGTGCTCAGTACGCTGGTAAAGGGGCTCCTCCACAGCCTCCTCGCTCTGCAGCCAGAAACTGGTTATTGAGAGTAATCTTAAGTTTCTCCCAGTCCAGCCCCATTTCTTCCAGTACCAGTACCTCCTTGTAACTGAACTAGCTGCCAACCATTCCAGTGCCCTCTGTTTAGGGAGTAAAGTAAGCAGACTGCATCTCAGCAGCCCCAAGTCTCCTGCAGCAAACACAGATGAGGCTGAGCACTTAATTGATTGATTAATTACTATTTTAATTAAAGTTTTGACTAGTGGCTCTAGCCAGGGATCAAACCTCAACATCAGGGGGAGATGCCAACATGAAGTCAACAACTGGATGTGTGCCCTTCTGGGCACCCCAAAATCAACATATATCTAAAGGACACAGGAGTGTGTTGAAACACAGAGAGCGTGCTTTCTCCTTGTGCCCACGTACAGTGCTGAGCATGAAATCCTGCTGTGCTGGAAGAGTCAAGAAAGCCCTGGGCTTGCCAGACAGATAAAGCTGCATTTGAAACCTCATTCTCTCGTGTGCTTTGTCTTTCTTTTGAAACTCAGAGCTCTTCTGCTGCAGCAGAGAGAAACCATAAGGGACAATCAAAAAGGTTAATAAAAAGTTTAAAATGTTCTTAAATGACAGCTCAGGCTTGAAATGTGAGTATTCTGTTTGTTTTTCTTTGTAGCTCAACTCGAATATCCCTGCTAATTTTTTGAATATTGCTGTAGTGTACAGAAGAATTGCTGATGACACATTTTCCTAACATGTGCATTACACAAAAGGAGATTATATTTTAGCCTCTTTTAGAGACTATAAAATCAGATTCATCCTAACGAAACAGCAAATAAAAAGGGGTTTCCCTTTTCTTTCTCAATCTCTTGGCATTTTTCCTCCTGTGGTTTTATTCTTCTCCTCCCCCCCTTCTCTTTCTTACGTTATCTCTGTTTTCTGCTCATTTCAACTTGATGACATGTTGCTGGGACAACTAAGTCTCGTAACCTTCTTAACTTTGCCATTGTTACTGCCTGGAGTGTATTTAGGAGGAGTGTTTTAATTTCTTTTCGAATGCACAGCGCCTGCCCCGTAGAAAGATATCAGAAATGGAAGGGGGGGAAGGCTTTTCTTCTATAAATGTATGCTATTCAAATCATCTCTTTTTTTATTTCCTTTAAACCCATCATTTGTATGCTGTAGGTCGCTACTTTAAAACCCTGCTCGCTGTTGCTGAAAGGATCACCCGTATAATGATGTCATCCATATTCAGCTGAAATCTCGGCTCCACAGGAGCCCAGCGCTTCCCTCCCCTCCCCCTGGCAGCCCAGCCGCAGGCTCCCAACCGGCCCATGCCCACCCAAAATTCGCCCATGGGAATGAGTGGGCTCAGCCACAGATCACGGAGGAAGGGGATGCTGGCAGGAGGTACATCCAGTGCGTGGAAAGGTGCCACGCTGCATAGTTTATATAGGAGCAAGCAGTAAAACCAGCTGTTACAGAGACACCTTTTTTCTGATTTTGATGGAAAGTCCATCCTTGGAGTCATCCCACAGAGGAGAAACGCCTCTCTCACTGAGACCAAAGGATTGGGTCTGACCTGGCTGTCCCAGCCCTTACAAAGAGCCAGGTTTCACGGCACGGTGCAATATCCCAAACCCACGGCTGAGTGCTGGCTAGATGCCTCCATGTCCACTCCTGTTTGACTATATTAAAAACCTAATTGTACACGTGCTGTGCACACAATCTCCCAGTCTCTTCAATGTCAGTTTGATGTCTCCCTGACACACTTATTGTACCTGGATCACTGCTCTTTTAACAGCTAATTGATCTTTTATTAACATATAATAACTTATTAAATCTAAATTAAAGACTTAATTGAGACACTTAATCTAGAGCCGCTCAGTATATCACCCTCATAAGCATAATGTATAATTTAATTAATTGACAGAGCCGATAATAGCATGTCATCTGTCACCATTTCTCCTGACCTGGGAGCTGGTTGCAGTCTGAGGATTCTGCCATGGATGCAAATACAGGGCTCTCCCAGGAGCTGTACCACAGGGTTTGGGTTGTACTGCTCAATACATTGGGCACAGACATCTGCAAGCTGATCCCCACCCCTACCAAAGTGCATGCAAATAAATTGTCCACTGCCTAGGATCACAAATCGATATTAAAATTTTATCTACTTAGAAGGGGAAGGCTGAAAGTACACCAGGCACTGATGGTGAAGGACCAGCTCAGCCCAGCGCTGCCCCAGGGCTTTTGGAGGAGGACAGCACGGACACTAATGCGCTGCCTCTCCCCTCCCTCCAAGCAGAAATTTTGGCTCCTCTTCAGCCTGGCAGGTGCCCCAAAAGCAGGGTGCAGGCAGCATCCCCCAAGTGGGGAGGTGGTGGCGTGGGTGGTCCCACGTTCCTGGGGACGCATGGGGTCAACCATGCAGGGCTTCCCCACTGGTCACTATTCCTTCTGCTCTGGCTACGATTTGGGCCCAAGCACCATTTTTCACAACTAGGCACTTACATTCTCCACCTCCCTGCCACTATCTCCCAGCAATAAAGAATTTCATCTTAAAAACTGAAAGATTTAATTTAAAAATACAAAATGGCAAAGGGAGGGTTTTTAAATAAAAAATAAAGGTAAAGAGATGATGGTTGGAACAAAATGTTCTAGAAGAAAGCTGTTCCCTTGGGGTTTCTTTTCTTTAAGCTTTGCATATTACAATTTGAAATTTTTGTAAAGAGATCCCCATTTTATATTCACACTGGTAGCCTGAATTTAAATATCTCTCTCACCTGAGATTAATACAGGCTTCACCCTGAATTACTTCCCAGCTCTGAAGTACAGCTCTGGAGAGCTCAACTCTCCACAAATTCACTTCTCTTTTAGAGGCATAAAAGCTTATGAAATATATGAAATATTAAAATAGCATGTGTGCTGGGGCAGAGAGGGGGGAAGGGAAGGCTGGGTCAGTGAAGGGGGGCTCCTTTGATATGAAAACACACTTTCCCTCGAATGAAACCACGATCTGTTAGCACAGGACAAGAGCCCCATTAAACTATAAAGGCGAAGATTTCAGCCCAGAAGATGACGCTCTCTTTTTTTAATTGGTAAGCCCTGCAAAGGGAGCAGAATGCAATCCATGCTGTGTGTGACAGAAATCATTATTTCCATCAGCAATAGAAGCAATATCAAGTTTCTCCCAAGCAAAACAAAGTATTCCCTGCAAATGAGGTTATAAACAAAGTTATAAACAATGGCTCCATATTATTCTAACTCAATATTAACCAAATCCACCTGATGGGGGAAAAGTAGTTTGTTTTACATGCTGAGGACCCATTAGCTAATTGCCATAGAAATCTGTGATTTTATATAATGATTTAACCCTTGCAGAGTTGTCAGGCTGCTGGAAGAGGGCAGGGGGGTTTTGTTGTGACTGGAGGAATTCGGTGCTGTGAAAACCAGCCCCTGCTTACCCTGTGTTTGCTTTCATTCTCTGCATCTACAAAGAAACCAACTCCATCAAATTTAAGTTGGTTACATCAGGAGGTGGTGCTTGAAGACCTGCTGGTTCCTGGTAGCCCCTTGCACTGCCGCCTGCTGCTCCCACACCTCCTCCTCCTGTCCCCATCTCTCTTTTCCCCTCCCTGGTGTTAGAAGCTCCTGCCCCTGGCCAGTGGGGAGGAGAGGAAGCTCTCATCTGAGACAGGTGAGGTATTGCAAGGTGGGACCTTCTGGACACCTAGTGTCACTCAAGTAAGTGATCAGGAGCCAGCAATGCTGCAAAACCCTGATTGCTCATGAGCCATGAGCAGAAGAAGCTGAGATGGAAATTGCTGGAGTCTAATGGGGATGGCAGGGACAGCCCAGAAGAAGCCAAAGAGCAACTTTTTATCATAGCTCTGCTTGCAAGCACTAGCTAGAGTGCTGTGTCTGATACCATCAGCAGGAGGTGGCTGTGGTGGGCACTGCCCACACTTGTCACACCCTGGAATATTCCACAGCTCATCAGATGTTTTGGGGCTGTGCTTGTGACCACCACAGAGACCTGCCAGACTCATGAACTGCTGGCAGAGAAAACCTTCTTCAAATGTATGGCTCTATTAGAAACCTTCCTCAAGGGACCATCACCATTAAAAAAACCTACCACTTTCCTCCTTCTTGGCTTCTTGTAGTCTTCAGGGCTCGCAGGACACCCAGCACTATTTTAGCCCCAAAAGCACCCCCAAGCACCTCTGAACCTAACCCAGAAGGGATGCAGCAGTGCACACAGCAAGTAGTGGGCAGGCAGCCCACCCCTGCACATCTGTAATGAGCACCAAGCCCAGGAAATGGGTGGCCCATCTCCAGTTTGGGACATGCTAGCAGGGTCCTGCTCCTGGATGTCCCCAAGGCAAGCATCTGGAGTCAACCAGACAGGCATATCTTGGGATATTTTGTGATATCAATGCAAGGCTTAGTCATGGTGCTTTCTCTTCGCAGCAGTGTTTTCCATGCAGCCTACGCACGTGTGTGTGCACATGTATGCATGTGCGTCCCGTTTTCCTGGAAAGGTACTCACTGCTGCGACAGAGGGACTTTTGTGCAGCTGCTCCATTCTGCCAACTGCAATAAATTTCTTTGCAAGCGCCGCTTGTCTGAATCGAATATAGTTTATTTCATTTTAAGAAGTCTTTTTTTTTTTTTCAGGAAAATGAATGTTACAGCCAGATAAGAAACTATAGTCTGCTTTCAAGAAGGTTACAAGAAAACTGCATCTTGCATTACTAATCCTTTATCTTTCATGTTAACAAAAAGATTACTGACATATTTTTGAATGAAAGAAAATAAAATAGCAAATGCATCTAAAGAACTGTGTAACTTTCATGCAACACACAAATCAGTTGTTAAATGTGGAAAAAAAAAGGAGGGGAATGAAGGGAAAATTCATAATACATTTCCCTTTGTAAAGTGAGCAAACCAACTTTCTATAATAAGAGAAACTAGTGGAGGACTAGAAGATGCTTCTTTCATAAACTGAGAACGATGTTATATTTACCAGAGGCTGGATTCCGACAGCAGAGGAAATCTCCTGTGCCCACATTTTCCAGGGAGGGGATCAGGTGGTGCCAGCCCCAGGGCAGCCATCCTGCCCTCCCTGGGGGCTGGGGAGTTGCATCCCCCACACCCTTCCGCCAGCTTTGGCTTCAAAAGAGCCATTGGTCTGCCAAAAATGAGATGCAGGGTGAACATGTCCCACCACGTCGGTCATCCCTGGGACAGACAGTTGTCACAGGGGACCTGGACAGTGCCTCCCTCCACAGTGCAGCATTCTGTCCACCCCCCCATACCAAAACCACATGGAATGAGCTTTTCTGGTGTTTCTCTCCTCAAGCCTCCCTGGAAATCCCAGTCCCGGTCCTCAGCCCTGCTTTTCCAGGAGAAAACATCCCCCTGCCTTGGCACACAGTGGTTCATTAGGAAACCCATAATTGAATTCCCTGACCATTCAGTTCTAAAACCCCTTTGATCGAGAATTAGTTAATTACATTGGGCCCAGTATATTCCTTGTTACAAATTTTGTCCATGTCCCCCAGATATGCGATTGCAGGCTCTGCTCACATTGTGTCCTTTGAAATGCATTTATGAGCCTTTGAAGCTCTCCCCCCTTAATGATGCATTGTTCGTTAATAAGTCGCCTGTAACATTTCCCCATTAGGAAATAGCTGTCTGCGACTCACTTTGGCTTGAATGAGTAATAATAATCCAAATGTAATTGATAATGTTAGAGAATAAATGGGGATAGGCACTACCTGGAGAATTGGCTCGAGCAGGGCGGAGGGGAAGAGCACAGTCCCTGCCTGCCTCCCCACCATCAACCTTCGCTCCGACTGCCGCACTCACCCTGCCAGAAATCCGTTTGACTTTGAGACAGGGGCTGAATCAAAACTCCCAGTGGCAGATAAGAGCCAGGGAGATCACAGGTAGGGACCGTTTGCGTGGGCAGCTGTCTCTGCCTCCAGCAAGGGGAGCGGGAGAAGCACGCAGGGTTTCTGGGGAAGGTGAGAGGAGATAAGGAGCATCTAGAAGTGTGGCAGGAGAGGAGGCAGATGGGGAGATAACGCCGAGATGGGGAGATTGCACCTTGCTCGCCTCAGCAAGGAGGGGTTTAATGAGACAGATCGGAGGGCTCCGCAGAGCAAAGGTGGCGGAGCCCCTTCATTCTTCTACTTTAGGGCTGGAGTCCAGTTGTGCACTCTCCAAGCAGCAGCATCTCAACAAAAGGCCTACCCCGGTCTCCCCAAAAAAATGTCCTTTTCCCCAAGGCTTCACCCCTGGTCCCGCAACTCAGCAGCTGCACCGTGGTGTGGGTCTCTGCCCAAATAACATCCCCAGCTGCTTGCTGGGGTGTCCAGCCCTCCTCAGCGCCCTGCATCCAGGCAGGGCACGGCTCCCCAGCACTCACAGCTTCCTGCCACATGGATTTTGCCTCTTCTCAAATAAATGTGGTTTTTTTCACCAAAAAAATACGAGGTCTCGGCTCTGCACCCAGATGGGAATACTGCCAGGAAAGATTTCCCTGTGGTGTCTCTGCAGATGTCTTGTCCTGTCTGGAGGGCACTTGTAGGATCCCGCTCCTGCCACGGAAAGCTTTCCTTGCTAAAATGCCCTGTATAATTCCAAGCAGTTTGGGACAAACAAAAAAATCTGAAAAACCATATGTAGGAATCCTGCAAGTGAGATGTGAATACCTGCCAAGTCAGGCAGGAGCATGCAGGGAGCAGTAATGCAGCAGGGCAGAGGCTCTTGCCCGAGCCGGTCCAGCAGCAGGGATATAGAAGGGATGCTCTGCCCACCTCTTCCCTGCTTCCCTGCTGCTTTGTGCTGCAGCCTGCTGTGGTTTTCCCTTTGCTGGGCAGAAGGGAGCCTGTGGGCAGTGCCAGCACCAGCCCAGCTCATCCCCCTGGCCAGGGTGGAGGTCAGCACCCAAAGTCTCCAGGTATGTGTGACTATAGCAGAATTTGCTCTCCAAGAGACCAAAAGCATCCAGAAAGGGACCCAGAAACTAAGCTTGGGTCAGGCACACAAATTGACCAGATGCAATAAAATTAGTGCTGGAAACTCTATGCCTTTCCTTCCAGCACCCTTCATTGGAGGTGTTCAGCCATACCTGTCACGGTAGCACTGTTGCCTTAAAAACTGACCTAAAATCAAGAAAGTTTAAATAAAAGGGTTAAATATCCCCCTTCCTTCTCCATCCAATTCCAAAGCAGTTAATTTTGGATTTATGAAAACATTGTTTTGCTTTAACTCCTACCAAAATATCCTTGAATTGCTGTGTTTTGCTTTTACCTCGTCCTGAAGCCCCCCCCCCCAAACACTCCTCTCGCTGCACATCACTCTGTCCCTTCTTGCACATTGCTCCCGTTTGCACATCGCTCTGTTCGCAGCTCACTCTGGCTTGAAAACGGCTCCTCTTGCACATCACTTGCAAGGTCTTGTTTCTTCCATTTGCTTCTATTGCCCTCTGCTGGGGATTATCAAAGGAAAGGCTGATCCCCTGGGCAGTGCCTTCTCCTCTCTGTCTCCCTCTGTAATTTCAGGGGGGCCGCAAAGCCCCAGGTTGGGGTGCCAGCGCCCTGCCACGGCAGCGATCCCCCATCACCACTTACATGTCCCAGAAAGGCAGCTCCCACCCGCAGCACTGCACACCCACTCGTGGGCACGGCCAACCCAGCGCACGGCCAGCACATCTCTCTGAAAGGATGTGCATGACGGTGAGCAGACAACAGAGGGGTCTGTAGGACACGTGTGTGGGTACACAGACACGTGTGAGATACAAAGCAGCTCAGCTCTGCTATTGTGCCTACCTGTGCACAGCTCAAAAGCTCTGTGTACCCAGCGTGAGGCCAGACCTTCCAACAAGCTCGCATCAGGATGGGCAGAGCTGGTCTTGACCACCTCCTCCTGAAACACTTCACTCCATGCAACCTTTGCATTTCAGACAATGTCAGCAGAGGATGTGTAGGGTGATTCACACATAAAACAGAGGAAAAGAGGATATTTGGAAGAGCTGCACTGGAAAAACCAAATCATGTGCCATAATCACTAGTGAGGACCTTCAGAGGTTGTCCAGGTATGGTCTAAGGAAGTGACTGAACCTACAGGGCCTTTGGCTTCAGCAAGAAGGGCTCCAAAGGAATCAAACAGCAATGAAGTGTTGCACTGAAGTGACATTAATGAGCTTTGCAGGTTGGGGAACAGGGCCTGTGTCAAGTTGGTTCATGCCTCAAGACTAAACAGCATCAGCAATGCCAGGAGAAGACCCACAAAACCCTGAGGACCTTCATGGGCAGCATGAAAGCTCAGGCTGTGCCGGCAGCAAGCAGCAAGGTGGATCTCTGCTGCAACCTGGGAGCATTGTTGCAGGAAAGCCTGGAAGAGGAGGGCAAACATGGAGCACGTGCTCATCTTGTCACACTCACCATGGTGAGCCCAAGCCCCTGCTGTGGCTGCAGTGCCAGCAAGCTCAACTATTAGGGTCTGGGAGCAATTTCAGCGGGGCAAAGCTGACCACAAGTGTCCCACTGGGGCTGTGCAGCAATCTCTCTGAGCACAGGCAGGAACCTGAAGATGTGATGCTCCGTTGCAGAGATAACCATGCCCCACGCTGGGCTGCCACCAGCCAGCTCAGAAAAGGAAGAAATTGGCAGCATTCAGAAGAATATTCTTCATTTCCAAGCATAAAAGCTCTGTCCTCTGGCAGAAAGCACCCCCCTGCACAGGTTTTCAGCAGCTTTTGCATTTCATCATGTTGAATCCAAGGTGGAAATGGGGAGGGAAGAAGTTGGAGACCAGTTTCCTTCAAGAACTGGGGGGATTTCAGCAGCAGAGAGGTGCTGCTGGGGCAGACTGAGGCTCCCCCATGTGGCATGGGGAACAGCACAAGTCTGCACCCAGAGATGGAAGGAAGGGATAGGCCAGCAAGGATGGGTCAGGGAGCAGGAGAAAGGGAACCTACCATCCTGCCAACCCTCGTAGAGGCTCTTCTGGATTCCCCTGGGGACAGCCAGCTTCAAGGGTGACAGTCTTTCCTTCTTCAAAGCAGTGCCACCTCGCAACATCCCCCAGGCCCAATTGGACCTGCTTATCCCCAGCAGCTGGAGAAAAAGTTTGGAGAAAAGTGGCACCGGGAGAAAAACAGTGCAAAATAGCAGCATGTTTTTGGGTACCAAAGGGATGGAAATGAAGGTGGCTTCAAGATTTCAAAGCCAGCCTGTGCCCCTCGGTCACAGACAGCACTTGATGGGCTGAGGAGGGGAGACAGATGCCCGCCCAGCAGTCTCTGCTTCCAGAAGTCCTTGCACACCCACCAGATTACAGATGATGGGGGAGAGGAATGCCTTATACCAATTAATTCTGAAAGTGTAATTAACATCTGGGCCAGCTCCATGTGATCCCCAGCTGCTAATGAAGCATGGCACTGCTTTAATTCCTGCTATGCTGCACCATCTTCTTATTAAATCCAGGAGCAGGTTCCATCACATTTCCCTTAAAGGGAAAAAGGAAAGAGAGAGAAATGGAGCAGGATTTGTCTCAATGAAATACGATAGATTAGAGTTTGCCAGATAAAGAAAGTAGGAGTAGGGGGGAGGGCAAAAAATGTGAAATTTTGTAGGTGTGTGTGTGCGCACAGGCATTTGTATATTCTCTCTCGCAATGACCTCCTTACGCCCCATCCATCAGCCTGGGGTTGGCTTATTCTAACTAGCAGAGTCTTTTCTCGTGTCTAACAGGCCCATCAGACACAATCTGCATGCCAATTACTGGAGCAGACCCCCTGATACTGAAAAATGGAAATTAGCTGTCAAGCAAAAAACAGCATCAGCAGGCTGGGTTTGGATTGCCTGCGCTCCCCACTCGCTCTCGCCGCCACTCATATCCATAGGCACTCTGCTCAGCATGCAGCATGACAAGGGAGCCCCCGATGGAAAAAGTAATCTAAAATAATAATAAAATAAAAAATAATAAAAAATCCCACCCAACTAGCATATTTTATTGTTAGTCGTGTTGGTTGCCAACATTCAGGGCACAATGCAAAATTCACCAGAGGGCAAGAGCTGGCCAGAGGAGGAATGAGGGGGAAGAGTTGGGATAATTGCATTTTTGCAGTGTATAGATCAAGCGATATGAGGGAAGGACATGGGGAGGAAATGTTACTGTAAGGGCAAACCAGAACCAGGTCTAATTCATCCAGTGCTCCAGGATGGACGTATGTCAGCAGCCACAGGGCTGTAGCACCCCAGACTTGCCCGCTGCAGCTCTGGCACCCACTGCAGGGTGGGACAAATCCCACTGCAGGGGACATAGCATGGCAGAGCACACCGCTCAGGCGGACATTTCCCAAGACCAGGGTGGGAGATGGAAATGCACAAGCCAGAGTACACCTACCTACAGGAGATTTTCCTTCCAAAATGGGAATGCAACAGGCTCCCCACAAAAAACAGCAGCCAGGCAATGCATGAGCTGGTGCCTTGCACAGGCAGGAGCTGGCAGCCCTTGGAGGTGCTTGAATTGCTTTGCCAGGAGCCAGGGAGAAAAGGGGAGCTGAAACTGGGTGCTGGCAGGGCTGGTTGGTCCTAGATAAACATTTTGGGGAAAACCACACTGAGACCCAACCATAATGCTGAATTGTCGGTACCCTGCTGACCCATAACAGAGGAGAAAGGCAAGGCGGGACAGAAGTTGCTCAAGAAGATGCATTACCCTTAGCAGCAAAAGGCTGAAACGGGGCAGGGGGCTAAGGTTGGGGGAGGTGGACTGCAGGGTCATGGCAGGAGGATGAGGAAGGCAACTCTTTTCAGCTCACCTTTGTGCTGGGGGAAGCCTGCAGGGCCGGAGCTGCCCCTCTCAGCAGCCCCTTCCTACTCCCCGCCAGTGGCTGCACTCCCAGGGGGGTCACAGTACCGCGGCTTGACGCGCATCACTTAACCTGCCTCCCTGCTCCGTAATAACCTCATACATCAACCGGGAGGAGACCGCAGAGCATGGCTAGAAGGGCTCTGCTTCTACATCCAGCATCATTATCCCAAGGCCCCTTGGCTTGATATGCAAACAGGCTGCAGGTCCCGGGAGTGCCCGGGAGGAGAGTGCCCTGCACAGCGGACATCAGTTATTCCTGTGCGGCTGCGGCACAAGCCCAGCCTGACACCTAGTGGCACTGGGCAAAGTGGGGTGCTCCAGCTAATGGCAAACTGGGCTGACTGGAGCCCTGGGGAGTCTGACAGTCCCCTCTGCCTCCTGCATGTCTCAGGTGCCCAGGGATCCCTTCCTGCCTTTTGAGATCGTTCAGCAGCAACTTCCCATTCCTGGGCAGCTTTCAGAGGCACTCGCTGTCTCTATTCACATCCAGCCTCTTCTTCCCCTTCCAGCTGCCCAGCTTGATGTGGTGCTCAGTCCCATTTTAAGCAACCAGCCCCTTTGTCTCACACCTACAAGGAGCATCTGGTACCTGACACACTGGCCTGCCAGTGTCCCCAGCATCCCCCCTGAAGACTGTGGCAAACTCCCTCCTGCCCACTCTGGGATCCATGCCTGTCACCTCCACTTTCCCCCCCATCCCATTGCCATGTGCATCACAAGAGGAACATGCTCCTCTAGCAACAGGTCATCTGCTGTCTGCTCAGAGGGGCGGGGGGGCAGGGGGCGGTGTCTTATTGCACGTGGCATGAATGCAAACCTCATCCCTTCTCCCCAGCCACCAGCAGCCCCTTCTCCCGAGCCACCACAAATCAGCAGCACAGCAAGCAGGGACTCCACAGGGTCATGACGGACTGAGCCACCCACAGCCATCATCAAAAACTGGGGTCCTAGGGATGGGTGGTCCCACTGCTCCACTGGGCTGGCCAAGTGTTGAAGCACAAGCTCCAGCTTCAGGATGGCTTTTCCCTGGAGAGGAGCAGTGGGATTGAGGGGAGTGGATGGGACCAGCTTGGAGGAAGGAGGTGACAGTAGAGACAGAGGCAATTGGGGCTGGCAGAGGGTGTTTTGCTCAGAGAAGGCTCAGCTCCACACCGGCTCTCCCAGGGCAGGATAGTTCACATGCAGACCCTGGGAATAAGTAGAACAGGCTGAGCTGAGCGACTCAGTTGCTTTATTGACAGCCTCCAGCAGCCCAGTCAATGGCTGCCTTACTCGGCAATGCTGCGGAAGGACTGGACAGCGGGGTTCGCTGCTCCCCACTCCACGGGTTTGCGGTACTCCCCCTTGAGCAGCAGGTACTGCCTGCCCCGATAGTTGGGATGCTCGTAGAAAACCCAGACGCCCTCCAGCACTCTGCAGGCGTGGACCTCACGCATGTGCCACTCCTCCATGACGGAAGGGCAGTCTTCGGTGGCTTCGAACATCTGCCCGCCAAAATCTCCCTTCTCAAATACCTGGATGTGGCCCCGGCCTCCACTTGGCTAGAAAAAGGGGAGAGAAAATGGCAGGGTGCTGGAGGGAGGCACCGACACTTCCCCGGCTCTGACAGTTGCCAGCAGATGGGAGCAGAGCTGAGGCACAGTCAGACTCAAATCAGGTACAAACCACCCTGCACAGCACCGGGATGAACAGCTCATCTCAGCCCCTAAAAGCACAGCAAGGAGGCAGCCGGGGTAACTATTGACTAAGCATCATGTGCAAAGAGGGCATAAAAGCACTAAGCAGAGCAGTTTCACTTCAAACACCCACCACAGCCCCAGTTTCGCAGGAAGGAAGGGTGCAAGGAAGGATGAGGCCACGTCAGCAAGTGCTGAGCTCTCTATCCCAGGCAGCCTGCCCATCCTGCTGCTGGTCTGAACCCTTCGGCCACTCCACGTGAGCATCAGAAGGAGAGAGAGATAGACAGACCCCCTCCACTCCCCACTCCTTCTGGCAACAAGGAGTTTAATGAGCTGGTGACCCCAGCTGGGTTGCATTAGAGACAAATGCAGTGTGGGTATTTTCCACTGTGATTTGAAGCACTGTGTTGCCTGAAGGCACTGCAGCAGTTTTAATCTGCAGCTGCCTGGACACCATCTTTCCCTGGCTCTCCCGTCAACCCAAGCCCACTCTCATTGCCAGCCCCAGCCAAGCTCTGTGGGATCTCTTGGATCTACGTGCTGCCGCTGTAGCTTCTCCAGGGCACTCTGACCTAACGCTTGTGGGCGGCAGGTACCCATGCAACCTCCCCACGTGCAGGAGGGGAAGCCAGACACCCAGTGGACCTGCAGGATAAGGCCTCCACATTTCATCCCGATGGAGGAACCTGTCTTGCTGTTATATCTCCCATGTGTTTTGGCTCCATCCCTTATGCCAGATCAGTGCTCTGAACTGGCTGGAAACTCTCCCTGCTCTATGCAAAGCAATTTAGACCTAGCTTGAACCCAGAACAGGCTCAAACTGGCATTAGTCCTCTAGACATAGAATCAAAACCCCTTCTCAGCTCTAAGAACTGCTCCACGCCATGGGAATCCATGGCTGTGCTACTCAAGCCAGCAATGCACAGATCACCAATGTCTGCCCCAATCCTCACTCCATCCACACTCCCACCCCTGCCAGTTTTAAAGGGTACTTCTCCCCATAGGCTTTCCAAAGGGATCATTCCCTCTGTTTATTTCTCCCCCCAGCACTTCCACAGGGTGTAAAAGCTGCTCACTGCCAACCTGCGTTTATCCCGTCTCCCGCTGGTAGGAGGACAGGTGCTGCCAGAAGCTGCAGAAGCATGTCTCCATCATCAGTTAGGAGGGAATGAGCACAGTTCCTGTGCTGCAGCAGGGAGACATGCATAATACCAGGAGACACTGGGCTGCTTGCTCCAAGCATCCCAAAGGAGGGCTTCAGGCGTACCTCCCACTCCTGGTCACTCCAGGTCTGCTGCTGGGGCTGTTCTTCCCATACACAGAGGGGCTTAGTGATACTGAGGCTTGGTTCCCTGTGTCAGAAGGGGGCTTGCTAGAGAGGCAAACAAACTGCCCCTCATTCTGCGTGCACCTGCAAAATCTACATCCCACTCTTACAAGCCTTGTGTCCATCATCAGATTTAGATCATCACTGATGGATCAACCATCAGTTGGCAGCACACCATGGGGGGAAGGTGAGAAGCAAACTGTGGAGCAACCTGCCCAGACACTGAAGTTCCTAGAAGAACATGCAAATAAAACTATGCTGCTGTTCCTGTGGAAACCCACCTACAAAGCACTCAGAGGGATCTGCTTTTTTCCATTGCAGTCAAGACTGGTAGACTCTTACCATCTCCACTCACCAAACACCTTGCCGTTTCCAGAGCAGGACTGCGGGAGCAAACCCTCTACAGCCATCCTCTCCAAGGGAGCTCCCATGGGTCCCCAGGAAGATGGGGGCTACCCACAACCATGCTGAAACTCTTCAAACGTAGGTGTGTAAATTAAAATGTCCCTTGGGAAGAGGTCACACTTACTATCTGGACAGCTTTGCAGGAGCCAAGGCGGTCGTTGAGGCCCATCCAGTGGTGGTAGTCAGGATACTCCCCATGCGTCAGAACATACATGTTCCCAGAAAAGTTCGGCCTCTCATAGGCTGCCCAGGTGCCTCCATCCACCCGGATGGAGTTGCAGCGGCTCAGGTAGGTGTGAAAATTGGGGCAGTCGCTGTCGCATTCATAGCAACGGCCTAAGAAATTCTTGTCTTCGTAGAAGGCGACCTGAAACACAAGCAGAGGAAGGAAAGCAGGGAGGTTCCTCACCCCCCAGCACATGCCTGCATCCGTAGTCTAGCCACATCATGGTGTGAAATATCTGAAAACAGAGCCCTCAAGATGTCAAAAAGTCATCAAGCCCAACCATTGAGCAGGATCGACTGCATCCCAGCTAACCCTGGAAGCCAATTCACCAGTCTGGCCCCAACACCTCCAGCTGCCACCAATGTCTTGCCCTTCCCAGCACCTAGTTCTGTCCCAATCAGACTCAAAGCTCCCTTGGTGAAGTCTCTGTCCTCTTTGCAGCAAAACACTATTAATGTATTTCCCTCCCACCCTCTCTAGGATCAGTAGTTACTAAATTATGGCCAAGGGAGCCATAAGTAGTCAATGGACTGTACTAAGCAGTATTTCATGTATATTGGCTTACCGAGTGTTTGCAGTTAGACCTTTACTAATAAGAGGGTGGTGAGGTCTCTTTCCTCCTGGGTCATGTTTTCTAGCTGTGCAGTTGTTCTCCTTGTTTCCATTCTAATGGTGCACAGCTTACTTCCTCAAAAGTCAATGCCAAGAGCTGGACATCACACAAGCTTTAACAGTGCTAAGAAAAACTAAAGGAGCGCTCCATGGACGTGGTGGATAGCACAGTTCTTCAGACATCTGAGGACTGCATTTGCAGTTGGCTGTTTCTGCTTTGGTTGCTGCTATTTTATGATACAGATGACAAATTTTCCATCCATCACCACATTTCATTCTCAAGAGCTGCTCTACAGCCAGGCAGCTGACTGCAAAGCACATTGCTTCGGGACACTTTTTCCCTACTTGATTGCAACCTGTTTTGAAATGATCTCAAGAGCTGGTGAGCAAATCCCATTCCTCTTGCCTGAGGTATCACCAACCCAGCCAGCCCTGGAGAGACAATGCATGGTTTCTTCAAAAATCCCTTCATGGAAATATTGCCAAGCCCTAGACCCAGACCAATCCTTCGTACAGCCTCATTTTTAGATCCTTCCGGATGACAATTATTCATCAAGAGCTGCCCTTCACAGTATGGATTCCTGAACCATCACGTTTATTTTGACTATATCCCTTGCTTGCTTATGATACTGTGATGCCAGTCCATGCCAAAAATTACATTAGGTTGATGTGAATCTGTCCCAGTAGATCCCTTTCAGCTGCACCCAATCACCAGCCCATCTTCCACCTTAACAGGAGTTTGGTTACTTACTCCAGTGTCTTCAATGCAAAGCTCTAGAATTAACTGATGTGCAAGTTGGTTGATCCAATGCAGTGCATACTCAAGACAACTTTTCACCTTTTCCATCCTTCCAGTATGGCCCCATACTTGCTGCCAGATTATTTGGTAGCATCTGAGATTGCCTCAGCCAATTCCCCCAGGTGCTCTGGAGAGAATTTTTCTGGTCACTGTGATTTAAACATCTAACATGCAGTCCTCTGTAATCCACTTTTCCTGTAGTTTTTCCATAGCCCGGGTATTAAGATACACAACCACCTTTTGCTTCTAGTATTTCACCTATGGTGCTTTGGCTATTGGTATTGATCTAACATCACTGCTGTTAAAAATACTATTCATTGTCACAGTTTCAACCCAGCAGATAGTTGGTTTTTCTAGATTTGAGTCTATTTTTTTTTCCATTTACTTTGTGTTAAAAAATAAGTTACCCACAGTTTTTCTAGAGCTGGTTGGTCAGTGCGTCCCACCAGCCTGACCAGGTGTCTGGGGAGTCAGACTAATCCTGGCAGAGAATTTATGTCCTTGGGGTCTTGTGGCCTGTTGGTAGACCTTTATTAGGATAATGTAATTTCCCTCACATTTTCCTCTTACTTTCAAGAGACTGATCTCCCATTACGAAGGAGTCAGCACATACAAAGCAACCTGTCCCCACATCTCTCCCTTCTGAGCAAGCTCTTCCCATCTTTACTGCAAAGGAGAGTTGGGAGATCACTACCATCTTTAGAGCAACTAAATAAAGGTTGTAGAAGGTGTGTACTAAAATGTCCGGTTCCTGTTTTCCCACACTGCTACTATTGGGTAGTGAACCACGCTGGCCAGCCACAACCCTGCTGTTTTTTACAGATCCTGCTTCTGGATCTTTGACCCTAGAGGTATCACCTGAAAAATCTGCCGCCACGAGTCCAGAGGCAACGCTGAAAGCCCTGTTCACTGAGGTCTGGCAGTCACTCACCACCAGTAATCCTCTTCTTGAAGCCAGTGGTCAAGGAAGGCACAGCATCCACAGGGTAGTACACAGGGGTACATCTCATTGCGGCTCAGCTGTTACCCTCTGCTGGGACAGCTGATGAGCTCTCCCACTCTTCAGCCTCACTCCCCAAGCTCTGCAGCGCCTTCTGATCTGCAGTTCCACTCCTGTCTGTGCAGCAAGTGTCCAGCACCGTTGATGATGAACTCTACCCAACATTTGTAAGACCACAGGTCTGGTCTCCATGCAGGCAGCACCCCACCCAGGCAGAGGGGTGCCCCCTCCTGCACCACAGCAAAGTGATTGACAGCGGGAAAGGAATGGGTCTCCTGTCAACACTGGTCCTGGCTCCACATAAGCTGCCTTGATTTTGTGTCTGGAATCCAGCAGAACCAGTTCCTCTTGCAATGCCCTATCACAGCAACTGTGCATAAAGTTGGTTAAGCTGGCCTTTAATTTTGTAACAGAAAAGCTCATTTGATGTCCCTTCCCCACCCAGCCTAACACAACTGAACTTCAATTTGGCAAAGCTACCTGGTGTTTGTAGGTGGGTATTTTCCTTGTACTTATAAAGCTAAAAAGCCAAAGAAATCCAAGAGCACGTTAAGGACATAGCCATTCCCACGGAACAGCGACCAACCAACCAAAAGTGTTCTTTGTTGTTTTATTCTCAACCATTGATAGGAAGACTTCAGGAGAGAGCTCCTGCTAACCTGTCTCCACCACAGCCCTTTCACACACCCTCGGTTCATTTCAGACCTTCACACTCAGCGCTTCTCAGCTTTCCTCCAATGATTCAGGCACAAATAGAGCAGACTGACGTTTTTCACCCGCAGGATAATGGCAGGTGAATTACAGATTTCAGTTCCAGATTCGTCAGTTCCTTTCAGTCGAATCTTACTCTGACACAAATTGCCTTCCTCCAGTAAAGTCATCAAGTGGCTCTCTGCTTACAGCACTAACCTGTTAACCACACGCTGGCCAAACTTTGCGTTTTGGGGCTTACCTGGCAGATTATAGACTTGCCACAGCAGATCTTCCTTATGGGACTGTAAAACTCCTACTCCCTTGGCCACCTCATAGCAGTTATCACATTTCTTCCCAATGGTGGCTCTGTTAGAAGGAAACTTGTAAACAATAACCAGTAGTGCCCACTGCTTTCTTAGAAAGTAGCATGGGGGCAGCAATTCCTTTCTAGGGCAGACCGCTTGTTTAGGTTGTGGGAAATAGTGTTTCTCTCTTTTGCCCTTTTCTTCTCCCTGGAATGTGCTAGGCAGAAAGAAAAGATAAGATTTGCACTCCTTCACTGACTTAACTCCTCTTGGACATTTTGCTGTACCACAGCAGCACATAATCAACAAACTCCCTGCAGCACACTCACAGGGGACATGGCTTTCAGCAGGGATAAAGGCAGTATGTGCTTAAGTCTCTTCAAGTGGACAGAAGACTCAAGCATGAATCAGTTGCATTTCCCCAGCACCTCCTTTATGCACAAGTACCTAAAGACTGTACCACTACAATCTGATGGACACCAGGTTAGGAGGAAGCAGCCTGCCATGTTCAGTTTCTAAAGACCGCTCAGAAATAGCCAAATCACTTTGAGCCAAGATCACAGACGAAAGGTGCAGAAAATCAGAGACTCGATCCAGGTCTTTCATAGCATTGGCCAGTGCCTTCAAGACCACTCTGCTTCTGCACCCTCTACACCATAGGGTCCTATAGCCTCCACAGGTTAAAAGGAATGTAACCCAAATGCAAAACTAATACAGTGGGAAGACGTACATCTGTCCACAGCCTCTTAACAGTCATGTAATATTTCACAGGAGAAACAGCCAACTAGCTCAAAGTTCTCACCTTCCTTTCTGAGCTGCTTACCCCTGCCCAGTACCAACCCCGCAACAAGGTCTGCACAACCAACCAGCTCAGTTCTGCTAACTTCAAGACTGAAGAATGCAGCATTCAAGCTGGATACCCATCCGATGCACGTCACTCTAGCTGAAGTTGAGTTTTCTGATCTACCTTCTTTTCCAGTTTAAATCCACCTCTGCCAATTCCACCAAATCACAAGACTGGTTCACATCTCTCGGGGAATGCAATTGCCTTCGGTGCTATAGTCAGCATTCAGGTGTCTTTCTGTTGCAGCACATCCTTTGCTTCACCACAGAAGGGGGATGTGATGGCTGCCACTGGCACTGGGACACAGGTCCTCCCAAGGAAACCTTCCACGAGACTCTGCTCTGCAAACACAGCTTGTCACATTCGCTGCTGGCCCAGCAGCCTCTGCCATCAATTTACAAGGCATCAGGTCCTAATGCATTTTAAAATATTCCCTCACCAGTCACTGTGTTTGGCTCCATCCTCCCGCTGAGCCATACCTAGAGGAAATAGCCAAGATCTGGGAAAAGACTAGGGAGCACTCAGCTCCAGCTTCCCTCCACTTGAGAAGGTATTTCAAGCATCTCCGCTTGCTGACAGACTGACAAGAGGGGAAAGCTGTCAGCAGAACAAAGAAACCAAAGTTTCTCCACAACTTATCCCTGATAAATTCTGTACTCTTAGCCACAATCATGAATAGGCTGCAAATAAACTTACCTTGGTTTCAGCTCTGGACATTTTCCGTTCCAGCCAAGCTCCCCAGTGCTGGAGGAACGTCAGAAGCTGTTACAATCAGACAGGATCCACTGCACCCTTTTTATAATGGGCTTGTTTTAAACCAGACAGCCGCTTTGTCATGAGAATAGGATCCAAAAATTGAGTCAGTGATTCCGAGGCTATAGCCAGTTTCCAGAAAAGCAAACAGGATTATTGAATAAAGGAAGGCTTCACCATCCTCCCTTTGTTACCATTTGCTGAGTCGGAACACCAAAACTCTGCCAAATGCACTCAAAACATGCAGCCCCCTGCCAAGTCCTGGAGGACAGGGGGCAATTTGGCTGCTCCATCCCTTTCAAGCATGTTAAACGAGAAGGCATCCTCATCAGGACTAAAATGCCCATCCCCATTTGTAAGGAGGAGACCCAATATTTATCAGAGAATGTTCCCATGCAGTGAAGGATGCAGGTAGGAAACATTCAACATGTGCTCTGAGCAGACACCACAGGCTTGCAAAGAATGGCCTCTGCATAGAGGCTCTGCTTCAAAAGCGCCCAATGAAAGCATTTGGGCAGCAAAGAGGCTGTGTATTTTTACAGCACACCTTCAGCTTGAGCTATATTGTTCCAAATGGTGCCTGACACAGAGAAAAATAAGTATGTCTGGCAGCACATCTCCAAAGTGAGTGATTTCACACATCAAATAGTAAAGAATGTGCCCCAATTTCTGACAAAATCTGCCAGTGTCACAAATTCAACTTAAAACCCTTTCACCACTGTCTGATGTTTGGGGAAAGTCTTTCTTTTAGCCACACGCTGGCCCACAGAGCTGGGAGGGCAAGGATCGCTGGCTTATGTACACCCACAACCCCCCCACCAGTGAATTATGAAAACACACCTCTGCAGCTATTCACTGCACCAGCCCGAAGGCTTAGTGAAACAACGGGAAACTACTTTGTCACAGCAGCGCCTGAAACACACAGACCCTGTTTCAAATCTGTCAGGACAAGCAGTCTCGCAACAGCAGCCAGGCGTGCCACCCCATGTATACTGCTGCAGCCCTGCTAAATGCAGTCAGGTACGACAGTCTGAGACAGACATGCTCAGCAGCATCTCGTCCTCTTACCATTTTAGGTGTCTTGAAACACGTAGTACTGTTGCTTACAGCTCTTACTGCTAGAAAGCTGTGACACCACTTAGATATTTTTTTTTTAAATACAAATGCGGTCTTATGAAGATCAGAGTTCAAACACAATCCAGGCCCTATCAAAAGGCAACTCAGTGGGCTCACTAGGACATCTCAAAGCTCCACTGCAATCACTTTGCACAGCCATGTTTTAGAAGTTGGTTAAATATAATAAACTCGCCTTGCATTGCAAGACCTGCCTGCCCAGGAGCCAAGAGAGACCTTCAGAAAAATTCTAGCAACACAACAGCTGGGCACCCCAGAGCACTAAATGTCTCTGCCTTGCTCTCACTCTCAGGTTGGATAGCTCTTCACAAGCCACATAACAGCCACTGCATTCAGTTATCCACACAATGCCTTTGCCTATTTTGCCTAGTAGCTTATTTAGGTGCTCAGCTACAAGCACACCTCCCCAAGACAGGCTCCACTAGCACATGAGAGTGGTACTCAGTCAAGTTGATATTCTTTACAAGACATTAAAGGTAGGAAACAGTGTTTGTGTCAAAATGCTGTGCTAGGGCAGCCTTCAAAACCTTCAACTACATGACTGTTAATAAATTAGCACTTTTCTCTCAGCTGACCGATTTGCATTTCATTAAGCAGTAAAGATGTTGTGTTCTTCTAACACCCACTGTACAGGTAAAACCCTTTCCCTAGGACGTGTGCCAGGCTTATCTGAGAAATGTTTTATTGACAGCTGTCAAAACTATGCAAATGTGCAAGAAAGTTAATTCCATAAAATCACATTGCTTAAGTGCCATCTTCATATAAAAAAAATCCACTGAATTTCATTCATTAAAAAAATCAAACATTTCCTTTTCACATTTCTAAAAACAGTGCAGCTGACTCGTACCATGAAGATGCACGCGATGGCCAAGGCCCCATGCCCAGGTCTGCACCAGGAAGGGCTCCTTTGCCAGATGCTTGCACACTGTGGATGCTAACCATGATGACAGCTTCCCCACTAAAGGATCTGCAACAAGGTGTACTTGTTCATCATCCCCTAGTGACATTCACTTTCTGTTATGAACAGAATAGTTACAGCACATTCTTAGGCAAGCGGCAGTGATTAGAAATCCTAAAGCAGACAGACAGTCCAATCCGCGCTGAGGCTCAGCGTCAGGTCCACATCAAGTGTTTTCAGGCAGGGTGGCCACAAAGTCTTAATGAGAACTGTTCCCAGTACATTGCTGTCTGTTCCCAGAACTCTGTAAAAAAACAGAGGAGCAAATTTTACTCCCAAATTTAGCTAGCAAAGAAAAAGCAACTCAAAGACTAAAGAAAAGAAAAAACCCCAACTTTCTAATGGTTTGAAACATGCAATGGCAGAAAAGCATGATAAGGGCTTGTCTCCAGCTCCTAAACCACTTCTACTTGGGAAGAGAAATACATCACAAAGTAAGAATTATTTGAAGTTTCACTCGATTCTCTTAAGCCAAAAGTGAGACAGGTAAGTACTGACATTGATACACACAGCCTTTTTGAAAGAGCAGCTGTTCAAATAAGTTTTTACATCAGATTATCTACAATATGCCTATCTGCTTTTACAGGCGGACACACATGTCCATGACAAAGCAAACAGAACACCTGCAGAGAACAAGGGAGGCGTTGAGTACACAGGAAACATTAAAACTGAAAAGAAGTTTTGACTGCAAAATAAGAACTAAAACAAAATGCAAGGCTCTTGGGAGAATGTCCACTGAAGAGCCTCCTGCTTCTTCCATCTCTGCCTAGGCTGTGCATATAAACATGGGACAATTCTTCCCGATAGAGGGGAATCAAGAGAAACAGGCCGTCTACTCACCCTTCCTTTCCTTTTGCTGTACAGGAACACAATGCTATCCTGCTGCCTGCTTGGAGCCTACTGCAGGAGGGACAAGGCTATCCAGCTGCTGACGGTTCCCTGTCTGAACCAGCCATTCATAGAATTTGTTTTCTACCAGCGTCTGGAACTGTTTCCTCTGATCCCTGAGACCAAAAGAAGATCAGCATAGAAGTGTGTAAAGGTCACGTTTATTTCTAATAGTATAGTTCTAAACCTCACCTTCACTACCAAAGCAAGCCTCCATATATATCAGCTAAGAGCTGGGCTTGGTTCATGACCTGCCTCTACCAAGACAAGGCTTTTACCAAGCGAATATAATTATAATGAATCCCAAAAGCAGAACTCATCATGCAAACTTCCCTAACCCACTAGCACAGCAGCCCTGCTCCACAGGGCTGCCTCTGCTTTACTCTTAGAGCACAGATTAAAAACTGCCTGAAAAGGAAGAAAAATATGATCAGTAACCAGCATTTAAGCACTGAAGACACAAAATTCTGTTCTGACAGCATCTGAAAGAGAGAGGATGGAGATCAGGGGAAAAAATGTGTATATAAACAAGACTCCTCAAATAATTCCCATTACTGGTAAATAATTTCTGAGGTGTTTTTGGTAAGACCAGCCATAACAGGGTATACCACCTAGCACACGCTCTCTGTCTCTGGCGCTGCTCTGACATCCAAGAGCAGTGCAGGCTCGTGGCAATATGTCTGCAGAATAGCATCCCGGCCACCTGGGATCAGCTCAGCTCCACAATTTCTTAACCCAAAGGTGGCATGAGCATTGAGTAACTCCTGCTGCACTATTTTTTTCTATGAGCTTAAACAATTCCTTTTTGAACCCACATAAACCAAACATTTTCAATATCCTATGGAGATTTTATGTGGTTTTGTTTTGATCTCATTCCCAATTTGATATACTGATCCCATCCTGTACTGGGAAAAGCAGCAAACCAACCCTATTCTTTTTTGCGCCACTCAGTTTGAGAGAGGCCCGCTGTACCCTGACCCTTTTTTCAAGCTAAAAGGCTCTTCTTCATACTACCGCTTCCATTTGAGACACCCCCTAAAAAACAGGGTTGTAGGACAGAAACTAACCTAAATTCCTCCCTGGTGAACATGAACACAAAGGGAGTCACTTCTTTCTTCTCTTATGGTTTTATCTTCTCCAAGTGCTTTTTATATACCTTGATCTGTTACTGACCCTGACAGACTTTGTCTGATATGCCTGGAAAATAAATAACGGGATTTTATGCTTTTGCAAGTTGTTCCTCAAGCTGTCTTATTGGTCCTGTCTTACGGGGTTTTTACTTTCCAGCCTTGCAGGATTTACATTCTTTTTTTGCCCCACTTTCCTCATTCAGACAACTTCAACTTCTTGAAAGATGTCTTATTTCTAACATTCTCTTTCACCTCCTTGTTCAAGCATGGCAGCTTTTTTCTTTCTACAAGTCTGATGTCCTGTTTGCTCTAAGCTTCCTAGTTGTCCCCCTAGTCGTTTCCCTGACTGCAGGAGACAGAGATATTTTACACTGTCAGCTGTCCAGTTTCTTTTCAGCAAGCTTCTCAACTTGGCACAGCTTTCCCCCTTTTATGAAATAAGCCACTCAAGTACTGAGCTCCTGCTTCCTGTGACTGCTGTGGAGGACGTTAAATCTAAGCACATCTCACATTTCTTTAACAGTTGGATTTTACTTACAGGCCAAACACCTTCACAAAACCCTGGGATGAGAAGCAGCAGCCCTGGGGGTACAATGGCTGGAGGGGGAAGAAGCACCTTAGGTGAGGTTGATATGACACAATGGATGACTCTAGCACAAGGGCTGAACTTATAACTTTCCTCTCTTCTGCCCTTCAAGACTCAAAGACTGAAAGTTTTGAAGGGTTTTACACCTGTCACCACCACTAGTGCTCAGCCACCCTCCACCTGTAGCAAAATCCTGCCCCAGAATCCTTTCTTGCTCCCAGTCTAGAGCTCTTTCAGACCGCAGGCACCTCCACGCTCTGCACAGAGGCACCTGGATTTCAGAAAGGAACAAGGGAAGCAGAAGGAGCTCCTCCAAAACAACGAACAGTGAAATGGACTAGAACTCGTCATCTTGGTATGATGGGAAGTGTGAACAGTTTGACCCAGGAGGAGGTTTTCATATTCTGTGTTCCCCACAGGATAAAGCTCTCCGAGATCACTGCTTATCAGCACCCAGCTACACACCCGTTACAAGTCATCGACTGAGCACAGAACAGAAAGAAAATCTATACAGCTCAAGTGCATCTTAGGGAACAAAAGTTGTTCTCATCTCTTCAAGCCTTTACAATTTAATATCTGGGTTTCTATCCCCATTCTGTATTTGCGAAGGAAGCCTGGTCCTTCCGGTTGCTGCATCAAAATGGTTCACAAAAAGATAAAAAGCAGCTAAACTGAAGTCAGCAGATATTTGTACCCTTGCCTGATCTGGCTGGCTGCAGAAGAAAACACGTTGACAAAGGAAGCAAGGTGAACTTTTTCAGAATTCTGCAACAGGTGCAGAGAAAGCAGACAGACATACACCAGTACATGAGATGGACTAGCACAGGCCTAGCTAGCACAGTAAAAGCTGGGCAGAGGCTTCAATGTGATCTGATAGAGGACTTTAAAAGCTACTGTCCATGAGGCGGTTGACTGTTATGGTCCACATGCACTTTCTCAGCTCACCTCAGCAACAGATGGGACAGTATTTTAAAGCTTCAATGTCAATATAAAGGTCGGGCTAAGCGTGACCACTGATTAGCCGCAGGCCAATAGTTAGTTGAGCTGTTGTTCAGGTTACGTGCCCACATCTCACCCACAGCAGCACACAACACTGGAAGCAGAACACAGACAGCAGAGACAGTACTCAGTGTGAGATATAAGTTGTAAACTCTTACTGCCAGGGTGGATCCCTCACCTCAGCCCTCAACAGTACCTAGGCATGGTTCTCCTTCAGTCTCACAAGCTAGGAAAATGCAATCATGACAAAGCACCTCTTTCAGAGTTACGATTGTGAGCATTATCCTTCTTGCTATATTAATAGCAAAGACCAGGATCCCAAGACTGCTAATTACTAACGCTCTAGAAATGGCATGCAAGACATGGCTCATGCAAATCAACCCATTACTAAAGCATTTTTGTTGAACGACATGAAATGAATCGTCCATTTGTATGTCTGAGCTGAGCTTCAGCGCGGCTCACGCACTCCTGTTCGAATGCAGCACTCACTTGGTCAGGCCTGCCTCCTTCACAGTTTTCTGCCAGATTTGTACCTTCTGCTCTCGCTGACTCAGTGCCTTCTGGTACACATGGGGAAGCCCACCTGGCGTCTCCGTGGTGTCTCCTTCCATCTCAAAAGGAATCACGAAGGTGTAGAAGTCCGAGGGTGGCAGGAGACGGAAGACGCTCATGTCGCCACTCTCCTTGCACACCAGCATGGGGCTGTCCCAGTAGTTTGGCAGAGTGGCCAAGCCCACCTGAGCCATGTGATCTTCAAGCATCGGGTAATGGGTGTGGAAAGGGGCAAAGCTGACTGCTTGGTTCCCTGAGAGGATGAGAGGCTGCGTAGGCGTGAGAATGTAAAAAGTACAGCCAGCAGTGGAAGAAAGGCACAAACGGTGGCAAACCACAATTACTTTGATGTTGTCACAGCTGTGGATGTGAACAGACACCTGCACAGGGCCAAGGACAAAAGTGCTATTCCGGCACTTCTCAATGGTCACAGATCTGCAAAAGAACAAGACAGCAAAGACAGAGTGAGGAGGACAGAGCAAAACCAGGACTCTTTCACTACTTAGTCCATTTAACAAGAACTTAGCACTTGAACAAACTTGCTGAAAAGACATCTAGCTGTGTCCCAGCAGAACGAAAGCTCACCGGAGAGGAGAGAGGAGATAAATGAAGGACTCATTGCAGCGATGAATTCTTACGTGAGCCCCCACCAGGGTATCCGAGCTCTTGGCCAGCGTCTGCTTGTACACCTGACTCATTATCACCATGGGGAACACCTCAGGCACCACAGGAGTATTGCAGGCAATCTTTGCTCTTCTGGTTGTTCCTTCAACTGCAAAATAAAGTTCATCAATGCATTTAAAATTAAAAAGAAGCACAAAAAAGCTATATGTGATTTCTGCAGACACAGACATGATGATTCACTATCCACATCACTCAGCAATCCCTCAAGAAAATAATCAGCCCAAAGTTTCAAGGATGGTACCATCGAACTGCATCACTTCACACACCTCTCCATCAATGCCTACTGGGCAGGTCAGCAGTACGTAGCAGTCAAAAGCTCCAGAAGTCAGGGCACATTGAAAGATCAAAAACACTTCAAGATTTTTCAGGGGCAGCCAAAGCCTCCCACAAGCTACAAACCGCGCTGACCTAGGCATCTCCATTTCCAGAAGTCTGTTCCTGAACACAAGACTTAGCTTGGCAGGAAGATCCTTACGGCAAGTTTTCTGTTGAAAGCAGGAACTGTACGTTTTAAGGCAGTGAAATGCTCCCTCTACAGTACAATCCTTGTGCAACCTCACAGTCCTACCTAACACACTGCCACTCTTACGACTGTGCAGTAACAGGAAAGAAAATATTAATCAGAATTTTCTTCTCCTAAGGTGAAAGGTGCCTTGGCTCCACTGCCATGTCCCTGCAGATGAGGGGCTGCAATCCATGGCAAGGAAACTTAGATCAGAAATCAGCTTTGCCACAGACACAACACATTATCTATTATTCAAGTACAGCTGGACACAGAGAATGAGGATAATGATGCTGACCTCACTGAGCAAGGCCTTTGAAAAATGAAGTCATTAACGTTTGCTCACAAAAGCAATCCAAGGACTGGAAAAACACGCACAGATGTCACGCAGCACCCTCTAGTTGCCCAGATTAGCCTCTAAGCTGTCATTTTGCCCATCTCCTCTGACACTAGGAGGAAAAGGAGGCAAGCCCCCATGCCCCTGCCAGATCCCTGGTCAGCAAGAGAAGCCAAGACTGGAAAGTTATTTCTAAAAATAAAGGCAAGGCCTGTAGCTACCTTGCTGTGCCCATGCAAGTTTCTTCCCAGACTTGAGGCAAGCAGTCATTCCAAAAGGGTTTGTTGTCAGGCAAGACCGCAGCCAGCTCTCTAGCTTGGGGAAAGAGAAGGCTCTGGAGACCTTGGAGTAGCCATTCTGCCCATGACAGGGCTGCCAGACAGCAAGCTCATGCAGAGGATGGACCATCCTGGATTTGTTCACGGCCCCTTCAATAAGAAAGCTGAGGGCACAGATGGCTTCGTAAGACACCAAGCTACTGTGGGTGGAATGGGAGGAGGCAGTGAGCTGCTCCGGCTCCAGCAGAAGTTCTAGCATATCTGAGAGGTGGCTCTGCATGAAGGCACGGTGGTCCTGATCGTTCCAGTTCTTAGCGGGCAGAAAAAAAACCAAAAGAACAGGGTGAGTTCTCATAGAGCTGACGAGCTCCACCAACAGTATACAAAACACCCTCGCTTACACTTGTTCTAAAAGAGGGACAGCAAGTCAAACATGGTGCTCTCTCCTGCTTGCTGCTTCTGCTGCTCTGCTCTTCCAAAACACAGAAAGGAAACTGGACTCATCAGCAGCCTCCCCCCAAAAAGAAAAAAATCAAACATTTTATTCTAACTCCAAGTACCAAATATTTCATTCTAGAAAGTGGAAACACTCTCCTACAACCCTTCCCCCACAAATTCAGCCAGCTATTGCTGGCAATTCAAGGTAGGAAACAAATCAATAACTGACAGTCAAGGTCTCGCAACTGCTCTATTGGAAAATCACTGCCTCTGTTCCAGAGCTTCAGTGATTAAGTGCTGCCTTCCGAGGTGCTGCAGGGAAAAAGCAGAGGGTCATTTCTTCATAGCAAGTAGACCAATAAACCAAACAACCTCTGAAAGAATCATTAGTTCAAATGCTAAGGGCTGCATACCAAAAAAAAAATACCCAGAAGACTGGAATGATGGCAGACGTTAATAAAGACAACCTTTGCTGGCCTGCAAACTGCAGAACAAGCAACACAGGGCTGTGATTACACATTGGCCTCACCATCCACAAGGGCTGTGGCCAAAAGGGCATAACAAGCAGCTGCAAGCATCTTGTCTAGTGGCTGGAGATCCCTGCCCTGTGATACAGACCCTCTCGCACCAGACATGCGTCGCTAAGCTGTTGCAAAAAGGGGCACAGTTCACATCACGCATCACTGAAGCTGGGGGAACCTCTCCCGATCGCACAGGGAAAAGTAACACCAGTGGATACAGCCCCAGTCCCATCGGGACCAAAACCTCTGGGAGGGGTACAGTGGCAGCCAAGACACATCTCCTTTCTGTCCAGAGTTTTATGTAATGGCTACAGTTAAAAGAAAACCTCAGCTTTTAAATAACACCGGATGCTCCACAGCCAGCCAACTCACAACCCTATACCAGTTCCCCTCATCTCTTTTTCTCATTTTTTTCAGTCTTCAGTATAAAGTTACCCAGTCCCTATTTTTAATTATTTCAGATCATCCCAAGCTACGTTTCACTAGCTCATACAGCTCACATCATAGTCATGAAAGAAATTCACTGAGGTTCGCAGCTGGCTGTTATAATGATGTTGCCAATCTGTAATTCACTCTCTCAAATACAGAGCAGCCCACAAGCTGCACCCAATACATCCAACTCACTTCTGTTCTTTCAAAATACTTGATAGTATTTTAAAAGGAAACAATAGCATTTCCACATGGTAGATCTACAGACGACCAACCAACTCCCTTCTCTGAAAAGTAACTTAAGCACAGAATTATTATGGTTGGAAAAGACCTCTAAGACCATCAAGTGCAACCACCAACACAACACCACCATGCCTCCTAAATCATGTCCCAAAGTGCCACGTCTACACATTTTTTGAATGCCTCCAGGGATGGGGACTCATCAGCGTGTTCCAATGCCTGACCACTCTTTCAGTGAAGACATTTTTCCTAATATCCAATCTAAACCTCCCCTGATACAGCTTAAGGCCATCACCCCTCATCCTATCACTAGTTACTTAGGAGAAGAGACCAACACCCACCTCACTACAGCCTCTTTCAGGTAGTTAAAGACAGCGATAAGGTCTCCCCTCAGCGTCCTCTTCTCCAGACTAAACAACCCCAGCTCCCTCAGTCACTCCTCCTAAGACTAGTTCTCCAGACCCTTCACCAGCTTCGTTGCCCTTCTCTGGACACGCTGCAGCACCTCAGTGTTCTTCCATCCACTCTACAGTGGATCATGGAACAGCAGCCTCCAACACAGGTAAAGCTTGCTGTCTGACTAACAGAAAAAGCAGAGAGGCAGTTGATTCTTAGAAGAATAATTACCAAGGCTCTGAGAGAACTTTCTGTTAGTCTCAGACTCTCAGAAATTCCCCTGGACAACTTTTGCTGATAAAACTGCAGAGAATACACCAACTTTATTTCATTTACCACTGAGGGAAGGATCTCCAATTTGACTCTAGCTTAGGCTCTACCACAGGCAGGGTTACACCCTCCCAGGAACAAACCAGCCACTTTTCAACCCATCTCAAGGCAGGGCTTTGCTGTTTCCCACACAGAGAATCCCACAGCCACAAATACCTTATTCTCGCTGGAACATTTTCCGGTCAGGCTGGGAGACTTAGTCCTGGGACTGGGCCATTCCTCCCCGATCAGGGACGTTCGCAGAGAGACCTTGTTTACCTGCTGGATGTACAGGAACAGCAGGAACTGCAGGGTGTCTACCGACAGCTAGCCAAGAGAGAAAAAGAGGCGTTATGAGGGGCTGGGCCTCCCCACGCCCGCCCGGCCCGGGAGGGGGGGCTCCTGCCTTGCTCCGCTCCCGCTCCAGCTCGTCGGCGCTGGCGCAGGCTGCCTCGGCCTCGGCCCACGCAAGGCGGCGCGGCGGATCCCGCCGAAGGAGGCTATGGAAAAGGTCGAAGTAGAGCCAGGCCAGGCCGCAGCCCAGCTGCAGCTTCCCGCAGGCGATGTGCCGCCACCGGGGCCATGACAGCCGCGGGAAGCAACCCTCGGCCGCCCGGGCCCGGGCGTACACCGCCATCTTCCGCAGGTAGTGGGGAGCGAGGCGAGCGGGCGGCGGGGCGGGCAGGGCCCCCACCACAAACGGGTCCGTCTTCACCCATAGGCGCACCGAGGCCGTCTGCAAGGCGACCGCCGCCATCACCGCCCGCCCACTTCCGATGCCCGCTGAGGCGCCGCGCAGAGCGGCGGCCGCATGGATCAACGAGACGGCATGTCCTTCCACTGTGGAGGACTCCCCATCAGCCGGGTGGGTTCGGTCCGCCCCTCCCCCCCCGAGGAGCCGGTTTTGATTGGCTACTCTAGCCGGCGCGGAGGCGGAAATAAACTACGCGCCCTCTGATTGGCGGGTGAACTCATACTTCAGTGCGTCCCGCTGTGCTGAGCCGCGATTGGACCGCCGAGCTCAAAGCCGACGTCCTGGCAGGTGATTGGCTGTCGGTGCGGAGCGTGTGATGAAGTGTGCGCAGCCGATAGGTCGGCGGGGCTGCGCCACACTCCCATTGGTCGACGCTCCGCCGCCGGTGCGCCGCTTCACGTCTAATGGTGGCCGGGCGGCGGCGGGCGGCTGCGGCGCTGCGGACCCGCCTGAGAACACCGCTCCCTCATCCGCCCCGGCGCGGCCCCGCCATGGCCCCCGGCTGGCTCGGCCGCCTCTGCCTCCTCCTGCTCTGCCTCTGCGGGGAAGCCGCCGCCGGGTGAGTGCCGTGCTCTGCCTTCCCGCCCCGGCGCCGGGCCGGTCTGTGCGTGCGTGTGTGTCCCCACCCCGCCAGGCGGCCGCGGCGCTGACGGGCCTCGCTCTCCTCCTCTCTCCCTTTTTCCCCCTCCCTGGCAGGAGAGACTTCTACAAGATCCTGGGGGTCTCCCGCGGCGCCTCCATCAAGGACATCAAGAAAGCCTACCGGAAATTGGCGCTGCAGCTCCATCCCGACAGGAATCCCGACGACCCCCGGGCGCAGGAGAAGTTCCAGGACCTAGGGGCTGCCTACGAGGTGAGGTGGGGGCGCCTGCCTCGCCCCGCACCCCTCCGTGGGCGCTGCTGAGCGGCACTGCTTCCCACCGGGCGTAGGGCAGGGTGTAGCGAGGCCAGGTGCGGCTGTTGGGAAGGGAGAGGGGTGAAGCTCTGCAGCCTGTCATGAGGAACTTGGAGAATATGAGTCCTTTCAGCCCTTTTCAGGCTGTAGGAGGGGGTTTGTGGTAAAACAGTGAGAACGTGAAGCTGAGCTCGGCCAACAAGCTTCCCTCTGTAATACTACGGAGAAGGAGAAAGGAGGGCTTCTAGGAAATGCAAAGGCCCCTTTATAAAGCACAGGTGTAACCCCTCCTCCTCCATTACTATACCAAACTTCAGGTGTTCTACCAAATAAAAACAAAGGTAGAGAGGCTGTCAGGCTGATAAGAGAGCTCTGTGTGTCAGAGGACAATAAAAGACCTTGGCTCACTTAGCCAGGAAGAAGTGAAGGCAGCAAGTTAAAGTTACTTGGTATTTATTAATAATTATTTGAGGAAGAAATAGAGTTGTATCAGCTATAAATACTGGCACAGGAGCAAGTGTGTGTATATGTAGGGCCTGGCTGTAAGTCTGAGCTGATGCAAGATGAAAAGGCGGGTGGCTTGCCTTTTAGAAGGCATTAAGGAGGGAAAACTATGTGAATTAACACTTATGCATGAGGATTCCTGTTGGTTCCGTGGTAATGGAGTGGCATACAAATGATACCCAACACTAGCAGCACACTGCACTATATAAATCACATATAGAGTGATTTAAGTTTTAATGTTTTAAGTCAAAGCCTGTTTTCTCTGCCACCCACATACATATGAATGCAATTTAGGCAGGGGATCTGTTTCTTCCACATCCTCTGCCCTTTTGTCTCTCTTCTGTCACTGTTGGTTTCCATCTGCTCCTGCCATCCCTGTGGCGCAGAAGGGCCCCTGAAGAAGACTGTTGACCAGCAGAAGTTCGTAGCAGTGGTTCCACCAGGAGCTTGCCTGCGCTGGTGGGCTGTCTGGGTGGGAGGTTTGTGTCCTCTTTGAGGAGTCAAGCTTCAGAAGGAGAGGGTTTGTGTTCCTACTGCGGTCTGATGGCACTGCTCGGCCCACAGCCATAGCGTGGGTCCTGCTTCTATCCCTGATGCTCCTCTGCTCTTCAGATATGCAAGTATAAAACTAATGAGGAAGCAAGAGAAACAGCTTGCATGCATTCCTCTTTGGTCAGGAAAAAAAAACCTGTTACCTTTATTTTTGTATCAGAGCTGGGAGCTCTTTTTAGTTAAGGCTTATCTATTGTTAAAAAAATGGGCTGAACTTTCACAGGGAAACCAGTGAATGTAAAGAATTTTTTTTTGTGGAAAAAAGTATTTGTTACCTGTCGTTTGCAGCATCTGAAGATCGATGCATGCGGTTTACTTTGAAGCTGTGGGTTTGTAATTTCTGTGAGTTGGGATCTTGTCACGTTTGATGGTACTTTTATCCATGGGGAGCATTTCTCTACGTCCTCCCAAGTCCCAGTTTAAGTCTTTACCATAGTAACAGTTGGGAATACTTTTTCTGTTAAAAATGTTAGGGAGAAAACAGTTGTAAAATCAAATCAGGCAGGGCATGTGGTGGCAGGAGTAGCTGAATATTAACTTTTATGAGCAGTGACCAAGCCTGCCTCTCCCTAACCAGGGTATTATTGAAGCACAGTAGTGTCCTTGCTCAACATAAAGCGTGGAGTTCTAGTGCTAGTACAGACAATACAAATGCAACATGTTCTTGCTGGGTGCTGGTGAAAATTAAACTAGGAAACCCCCCTTCAAAGTCTTCATTCATGTGCCTCTTGCTGAAGATAGATGCATCAGAATATTGAAATCCAGTAATGTGTACATAGTTTTAAAAGTAAGTTTGGAAGAAGTAACATTCTGATGTCCTGCAAGGCCTTTGTCTCTTTGTTGAGCCCGTACAGCTTGCAGATCATTCCGCCAAACTGGCGATGAGATGTGGTATGTCAATTTGATTGCTTTGGCAAAGGGATCTAGAATTGCTTCCCTTATAATCTAAACCAAGATGCTTTTTGCTGTAAAGCAACAGCCTCCATTAGTAGTACGGCTGTTCAGGGTTTGGCTAGCTGCTTATCTATAGCAGAGTCTTCAAAAAAAACATGTGGGGATAGCAGATTAATTAAACTACTTGGTCTCCTTTATTTTAACAGCATAAGTGATTTCCACCCTGCAGCTGTGTGGTTTGAACACATTTTCAATTTGAAAGGAGACTGATCCCACCTGAGGAAACTGACACTCCTCTAGGTGTAGTTATTAGTCTCAGGATGGCTTGGGGGTGGATTTTCCGTGGGTTTTTTTCTAAGCTTATCCATTGTAGTTGCTTTGCTTTCAAGGCAACTTAACATAACAAACAACAACTCTCTTCACAGTTCTTGAAACTGTGGTTTTGGAGTTGTGTTTTCCAACAGTCTGCAGGAAAAAGGAAAATGAATGGAAAGGCAAATATTTTGTGTTCTTGATTCCTTTCTTATTGCTTGTGGTATCATCAGTACTGTGCAGT
The DNA here is from genome assembly GCF_949628215.1 of Phalacrocorax aristotelis. NCBI lineage: Eukaryota > Metazoa > Chordata > Aves > Suliformes > Phalacrocoracidae > Phalacrocorax > Phalacrocorax aristotelis. Next base: position 29,546,744 of record NC_134282.1, read on the forward strand.
ACTCTCCTGGAAGAATTTTGCACTGACACCAACAGATCACAGAATGGAAAGCTTATCCCAGTTTTGGGAAATGTGTGTTTCAATGCAAAATCTGAAGTGACAAAGGGATAACTGAACTCCTACCTGCTAGATGAAGTGAGTAAAGTCACTATTGCTTTTTTCTGCTGTTGCCAGCATTTATCATTTGTTACAATTTCAGTCTGGTTTTCATTGTTTAGCCAGCTTCTCCAACTGTTTCCACTCTTCTCTAGGCTTCTGAAAGCTAGCCCGGCAATTTTAACCTTCCCAAATATGATCAACAGGGAAGGAAGACTAAATGTGATGGGAAACTTCTGGATCTCTGGGGGAGGAAAGAGCAAAGATCAATACTTAGGAATTAAAATTGAAGCTTTACAGTCCTGAAAGCCATGTGTTTTGGGGTGTGTTATACTGCCTCAGTGATTAAGTTAATTCTAACTTCTGCTGTCCTTAGGGATGAGGGCAAGTATTCAAAGTGTTACTGTATTGGCAGGTTTGGCTTGGTAGGCAAACTTGCCAGCTTCTTCTGTTTTAATCAACTAACTGTACTTTTTATGGGTTTAACTGATAAATGTTTTAACTTTTCTAGTCCAGTGTAACACACAAGTTTAGCCAGTACTTCTGTAGTGTAAGGCATTGCTGTTTGTCCCCTGGTGAAGAGTACTGGTGAGATTCCTTTCAGTTGTGTTTAAATAACCCAGCTCAGCTGTGGGTGAATACCTTCTTGGCTTGTATCCCTTTGCCAGGTGTTGTCAGATGAGGAGAAGAGGAAGCAGTATGATGCATACGGTGAGGAGGGATTGAAGGATGGGCACCAGAGCTCCCATGGAGACATCTTCTCACAGTAAGGAGATTTTGCCACTTTAGGCTATTCTACAGCTGGTGCTCTAATTTTGTGATGCTCATGCACATGTTTGATGTGGGAAACTTCAGTGTTAAGGTCTTACCCAGTCAGGAGGCTCTCAACTGTCACTTCAAATGAGAATTTCAATGAATACGTTTACAGTGGATATCTGATATGCAGTTTTCAGTTGTCTGTCTTGCATCAGTCCTTACTTCAAGAGCAGTGACACTGGTGTTGTCTTCCCCTTGCTCATTTGGCAAGCTGTGTCACCCATGTGGGTGATTTGTAAGGTGCCACAGCTGTATTAAACATGTAGGAACCTTCTTGTGCTATCTGGTATGTGATTGGTGTTTAACCTGTTGTCATAGATCGTGTGTGCGGTTTGCGGATCACTTTTCTCTATTGCAAAGTAATGCTGTAGTGACCTACACTACATTTCAGAGCAGCTGTAGAATTTGGATTATTAGAATCTGAAGGCACTTGTACATTACTCAGGCAGAACCTGATTTTCTATTTGTTTAAGGTCCTTTTTTGTTCTACTAGGCACAAATTTACTAAAATAATTCCTGAAGTTCCTCTCATGTAATCCTGGTGTGAACTCATACCATGTACTGGTCTGTTTTGAGGAAAAATAGGCAGACTTGCTAGAAAGTCTCTTCTCATCCCCCTTTGTCCTCAAACTACTGAAATCTAAGCTGCTAGCACTGCTAGCAGTGCCAGAGATGGAGCACTACTTGGAGCTTGCACCTTGTGGTGATGGTAGCTGAGCAGCAGCACAGTGTGGAAAGGACTTCTGTTAGCCAGTAGTAAGACTTCGAGGTGTTTGCATTCAACTCCTCCAGAACTTGTGTTCTTTAGTACTGAAGACTCTTCCACAGTGACTGCTTTGTTTGAAGGCATTAGCTTGTGTCCTGGAGGACCAAGAAGAGGCATCTGGATTTACCACAGTTCTTTTGTACTGTGAGGAGGCTGTTCTTCAGGAGCCTAGAAGCATTTGCCAAGCAGCATGTTGCTGCTGCCTTGAGTGGCTCTCTTCATCAAAGCTTCGTTTGATCAGAATTCCTTCTGAGCTAATGGATGTGATTTTATTCCAGCTTCTTTGGGGACTTCGGATTCATGTTTGGAGGTAACCCTCGCCAACAAGACAGGAACATTCCCCGAGGAAGTGACATCATTGTGGACCTGGAGGTTACACTAGAGGAAGTGTATTCAGGAAACTTTGTAGAAGTAAGTTTGACTGCTTGCCTCTCGGTCTGTCCAGTGTGTTCTCAGGTTTGAGACGCCTGGTCTGGCCTCTGCTCAAATATCTTCTCCTAAAGCATAAAACTAAAATAGATGCTCGTTTTCTTGGTATCTGGCAGTGACAGTGGAGGATGTTGTGATGCTGTTTGCTAGTAGATAACTGAAGAAACAATACATTTATTCATCTTTGCTATCTGGCAGTTTCTCTATAAAGTAATGCTTCTTGTCATAGCTTATTTATTGGCTTTCAGTGACTAGCTGCAGCTTTTTAAACTGTAGTAACGCAGTTGGAAAAGGTGTAAGGGGTGTGTCTCTAGAATTTAGTGATATTTGAGAGCCCATTCATAAGCCTCAAATTCATTTTGCAATTCTTGCAAAACCATGTTAAGGATTTTTCATAGCCTCTTTATATAGCCAAATGTGTCATTGCAAATTTCTGGATTACATACCTGGCAAATGTATGATGGCCTTGGTTGTTTTTTTAAGCAAGCTACATTTCTAGTGCTGACAATCCCTGCTATTCTGCATGTTAGAATTTGCCTTGAGTCTGTGTTGTGAATGTCCAGATAAATGGGGAACTCTGACTAATTTCTCCCATTGTGTGGAACGAGGAAGCTATTATAACCAAAGGTGTCAGATGTTTCATCCTAGTGTGCCAGAAAAAGAAAGTAAGTGGTAGTAGCGGTGTCAGAGACAGGTTTTTTCTGTTATTTTGATATTTACTGTGTGGTCAGCAAGAGGTGTAAAGCAAAAGCTTATCAGGTGTGTTTGTCAAGACCATGTGGCGCTACTGTGGAGGCAGCAGAGAGGGCATTAAAACAAAAAGCCACACAAACTTTGTTCAGACTGTATGAGAAATTCAGATCCTTGTGGAGACCTGGGTTTGCTGGCCTGTGTGCTGGTGTTAACCTCTTCCTGTCTCACACAGGTTGTCAGGAACAAGCCAGTGGCAAGACAGGCACCTGGCAAACGGAAATGCAATTGCAGACAGGAGATGAGGACCACCCAGTTGGGTCCTGGACGGTTCCAGATGACTCAAGAAGTTGTTTGCGATGAATGTCCCAATGTCAAGTGAGTCTTAAGCTCTTTACTGCTATACGGATCTTTATTCAAAACCTGCCACTAGGTGGAGGAAAGTGCCTGTACTACCAGTAAGACCTGGGGAATTTGGAGAACCTTAACACAGGTTTCTGATTTCCAGGGAGCCAGTCTGTTCTTAGATAGAGGTAGAGATGTAGAGACAGGTAGAGATGGCTGTCTCTATTAGATGTAGGGCTCCACAATTTGCTCTTTCAGCCTCTTATTCCTTGATCAACCAGCCATACTACAGCAGAAGTTTCACAAGTAAATCTGAGTAACCAAAGTCAGGGAAGCTCAGTTTCCAGCTGGGAACAGTTGGATGTAGAATGATGTTGACTGTGCATTTAAGAGCTTAACTTTGCCTCCTCTACTAGATGAGTAGCAGCACAGAAGAAAGGCAATGCTTGCCCTCCAGTTTTAGATGTGAGCAAGGAGAGTGTGTTAACTATTTCTGGAGTAATGAGAGCACCCCCAACATAAGTAGGTGCTACCAGCTACTGTTGAAAACTCAGGGCTTGCTTGGTCTTCCCCTCTGCAGGCTTGTGAATGAGGAACGAACACTAGAAGTGGAGATAGAGCCAGGCGTGAGGGATGGTATGGAGTATCCCTTCATTGGTGAAGGTATGTATGTGGGCGCTGCCCTGCTGCTCGGCTTTGACTTGCTCCTTTTCCATGATGCAAGGCTAGTCTTTGTGGCAGTGAAAGTGTCCAAGCCCTGCTTTGGGTGACTGGTGAGCACATGTGGTTTTAAGTGCTGTGTCCTCTGCATGCTGCTGAAATCCAGGAGCATACTCTGCTAAGTCTGGATAATGCTCCAACTTCCGCTCCCTTTGCTGGTACTGGGGGTGCGCGCACACACACAGAGGGGTTAAAAAAAAAAAGCTCTAAATCTGATGTTTCAGATAACTTTTGAGTAGAAGCATCTGTTCCAGGCTTGAGTATGTGAGGGAATCCCCTCTGACCAAGGAGATGAAGTCCTTCAACAAGTAAAGGACATCACTAACATGCAGGCAAGTCTTTTGGAAGAGCAGAGAGGTATGAGCTCATTGAAGCAATACTTGGAAAGTCCTAGGCTCTTTAATAATAGATACACGCAAGCAGGGTTTTAGTTGTTAAAGGAAAAACCAACTAGTTGATCTTTACACATGTGAGCTGCAAATCTGTGTTTAATATGCTGCTTGTTTCTTCAGTTATTAATAACTAGCTCCTTTAAGCAGAGCTTTTCTTTCTTTTTTCACAGGTGAACCCCATGTGGATGGGGAGCCAGGTGATTTGCGCTTCCGAATAAAAGTTCTGAAGTAAGTAACTTGACTAGTTAGACCATGCTTTCTGGTTACTGTAAAGGAAGCTTGCAAGCCATTTTCTGGCCAGTGTTGCCTGCTTGGCTAGCATGTAGCTTGCCCTTCAGCAGAGTTGGTGCAGCCAGGGGTCTGCTACTCAGAGCTGTGCAGGATGTTCAACCCTGCTGATGCTAGAGTAGCTGGATTCAGCACTGTTAAGATGCTGCGATAATTCCACTTATTTTATTTGGCTTGAATTCTAGTGTGCATTAGTAGCTCCTGTGTGAATCACATGAAATATCTTCTTTTTCCATAAACATACTATCTCCCTATCATAAGGAAATGTACTACTAAGAACATTGTTGTGTGAGTCACAACTTCTTGACACGCCTCACCACTCATTGCCCTAGAAATAGAAAAGTTATTTAGTAGTACATCCCTTTCACAGGAAAATGAAGCTAAATTTCATTCATTCTTCACTTCCTCTCTGACTTGATAATTTTCCAGACTCACAAATAGAGAGAGGAAGCTAAAGGACCTGTTTCCCCAGTGGGGAAGGAGAAAAGTTCTGATGTCTATTTCCACAGGCACCCAGTCTTTGAAAGAAGAGGAGATGACTTGTATACAAATGTGACAATCTCGCTGGTTGAGGCACTTACAGGCTTTGAAATGGATATAGCCCACTTGGATGGGCACAAGGTGAGGCGAAGGTTTGCATTGTTGCTGTGTGTAGGAAAAAATTTAACTGTAGGTCTCCTGTACCAAGGGTTAGCTTGTTTGGGGTCTGTGGGGCTGCTGGTTTATACAGTATCCTCTCCACTAGAGCCTTTCAGATCAATTTCCATGGAGCCAAAACAGGCTCTGTACAAGGGGTGCACAGTGTGGATCTCTGTTTCAGCCTGTCACAGCAGTTACTGCATGTGCTGTCTTGGGCACATGCCAGAACTAACACCACCCTGGTGGTAGTAATGTCTGGACCCCCTGAATATCACTGACTTTGGCAAGGAATCAGGATCAGTTGAAGCTTTCCAGTGGGTTGGAAAAGGGCATTGGATTATTGTGGTACACAAACAGAACAAAACTAATGTTCTGAAATTTCTTTTGCCTCTAGGTTCACATTGCTCGGGATAAAATTACAAAACCTGGGGCCAAACTGTGGAAGAAAGGAGAAGGTCTTCCAAATTTTGATAACAATAATATCAAAGGATCACTAATAATAACATTTGATGTGGAGTTCCCCAAAGACCAACTGACAAATGAACAGCGGGAAGGTGCGTGTTTTGAAGCTCTGTCATGGCAGTGGGCTGCACAGACCTCTCACCAAAGCTGATAAGAAGTTGGCACAACCGAACCAGTAACCTGTAGTGGTCCCTGTAGAGGGACTCTCTCCCTCTGCCCCTTGTACAACATAACACACTTGGCCGATGCCCTGTGATTAACTTCCATTTCCCAGTGAAGCAAGTGAGCTTCACTGCTGCAGTTGTAGGGAACCAGATTAGGTTGGGATGTGCCACTGGTGGGATGTAGCACTTGGCAAGTTTGTAGGTGCTTTGTTTTGTAAACATCTGTCTGAACCGAAAGACTTACTGGTCTTAGCCTTGTCTGCTTGGCCTCTGCTGGAACGGGATCACAAGCAGTTTTTCAGCCCGTGCTTCTGCTTTCTTGGAAGCAAGCCTTGTGAATAATCCCTCTGCTATCAAGGGCAGAGTGTCACGCAGCATCAGAAGGATTGTTCTCCTACCCTGAGTACTTTGTGGCCCTGTAGGGAAGAAGGGTGCAATGCAGCTGTTTTGTAGGAGAGAATCTGCCTCTCGGCTTCAGTGCTCAAATGGAAACTTGATGAACCATGTAGAAATCCTAAAACTGACAGGAGGGTAAATACTATATTCCTAGATGGAAACTCCTCTTTGTGTCAGCAGTCTGCAGTAGGTTCTGCTGCTCTGCACAAGGTATCAGAGTAATGATCAAGGGCCCCATCCTCTGCCACAGGGCAAAGAAGGTCCTGGCAAGTACCAGCGTAGCTCCTCAGAAAATTCCAGTCCTCAGAACTTCTCTCTGCTGGTCAGGGCTACCATACTTCCTTCTTCTGAAGGTGCCCTTTTATTGGATTCTGGCAGCTGCCCTTGTAGAATGAGGCAAATGCATGGGGTTCCTGGACTCTTCAAGCTTTTAGAGGGTAGCCAAGCTCTGGGTGGGTTTGCTTTTTTTTAAGCCCTATGGCACTTATTGCTGTGTTGACTATGCTGTGCTAGCTACCTCTTGGAGCCCAGCTGGTAACTGCAGCCCCAGGGTTTGCTGATGTTCTGTGGCTCTTTCTGCAGCTGTTTGGACTGTGAGGTCTGTGCTTTGAGTGATCCTGGCTTGTTCTGACCTCTGTGCTTTCCTGCTTTTTCTAAGTGTGTTACCTCCAGTGAGGGCTGCGGAGCAAGTGACTGCATCAGTGTGAAGTCTCATTTCAGGCTCTGCTGCTTTTCTTGAAGCTTCATAAGGCAACTGCACCTCTCAAACAGACAATGAGTTTTTTTTCCAGCTGTTGCTCTTGGCAGTTTGTGAAAAGACTGGGCAAAGAGCAGTGACAGAAGCCTCAGCGTTTGTCAAAGTTGCTCACACACCTTTATGGATATCCCAGGAACAGGTGATGGTACTGGCATGAGTGTATTCAGGCACAGGTCCTTTGGGTGTTAGACTCCTTCCGAAAGCAATGCTATGCTTCCCAGGGGAAGGTGACTGGGTAGGTAGTCAGATGTATTTCTGTGTGCTAGAGTATCTCCAAACATCCAGTGATTTAAGGATTTTTATGAGGGAATAGGTCTATTTACATTGTGTGGTAGCAGTTTAGTGTACACATTCAAAGGAGGACTGTAGGCTTCAGAATTCAAAACATCCCCTTTTTTCTCATCATTGGCAGTGATCCTAATATCTTATCTCCTGTACAACATGTACAACTCCTGGGCAGGCAGGAGATACTCTGACTCTGAGGGCACTGCTCTGGTTAGTCTAAGCTTTAGAGTCAGAGAAATAATATGCGTTCTTTCCTGCCGGTGTGACATCAGGAAACTTATTGCCTGTAGGTCAGGGGTGACTTTCTCTTTGATGTACCTCCTGTTCATCTCTACTGATACTTGTTTGTTGTCTGTTTTGGAGCTTTGGATCCCATGCTTCAGCTCTGGAGTGCTCAGAGAGCAACAGCAGATAGTGAAGTACTTGGGTTGTGTTGTCATGTCACCTGTTGGTGATGTCAGAAAAATCTCGAAGTTGGCTGTAGTAAAAAAAAAAATGCCTGAGGTGCAGTAGCACCAGATGTCAGAATTCCTCGCTGGAATTCCTGATTGTCACATCAGATACACATCACATCAGGTATGTGTTGAAATAGCCTGTGTACTAATGAGGGTATCCTTCAGGCCAGCAGGCAGCTGCCTACAGCTAGCTAGCAGGAAATGAGGTACGGAAATGGTGTTAATTATACTTTTTCAGGGTTACTAGAGCACACCTTTCTCCAGCTATGTCTTTCCTTTCAAAGAACTACACATCCAGGAGGCACATCCTCTTACCTATCAGCCAGGAAGTGGCTTTGAGCCTCCTTTGGCTGTGGAGGGGAAGTGAACTTGCCTTGCACTCATCTGGGGAATGGCCTATCCTTAATGATTAGCAGCTCCTGTATAAAGGCTTGGTTTGCCCTCCTGTTGAGGATGTTTCTGAAAAGAGAGTTCCGGATTCTCTGGTAAGCAAGAAGCATGAATAGTTATTGCCTGGCAGAGAGCTGTCTCGGTTCCAGTTACTACTTCTAGGAGAGTTTTCTAGCATTTTAATGAGCGACGGTGACCCTTGTGCATCAAACCACCAGCCTTAAAGGACAGCAGTAGTAGTTTTGCTAGAATGATTTAGGGTAGACAAGCAGGACAAGGCTTGCAGGGAGACAGACTTTTAGCTGGATTTCCTGAAGGAGGACTTGCATGCCTGAAAGCTTGAGGTGTTTTTCTATACAAGTAAATTGGTTGATTTAATTTCTGATCCTCCCTTTCCCTGCCTATGTACCTCAATTAAAGTTAACAACTACTGTGGTATTTTCCACGCAACCTAATCTGACCTGTGGTACAAACATGTAAAGCATTTAGTCCCCCCTCACCATGACTCTGGCTTCAGGGGAGCAGCAGAGCAAGGGGATCCTGAGGCAGGACTGCGATCCTGTCTTCTGTCATGTTGAGGTGCAAGCCAGCTGCTTGTGTGCTTTGTTGCAAGACTGATGCTGTTCTGGGGACATTCAACATCGGAATTATAGCAGTTTAGCTTAATTTTTTAATTATTATATGAAAGTTACCCATAAAGTGCGGAGTTTCCCTCTCTGTTCTGGGTCCTGACAGCCCCTTCTCAGGCTCAATGGTTTCTGGTGCTGGACAGAGCAGAGATGCTGCCACACCCTGAGGGGCTCCATGGCCAGAGCAGTCAGAGTCCTGGCAGTGTGTGACCAAGCTGACTTAAAAGAGGGAGTCCCCTCCAGTTATCTCTGAGAAAACAGTGTGACACATCTGTTCTTGCCAGTCTGCTTCCTCTGTTTTGTGTGGACTTGCCCTTTAAGTAACAGTGAAGACTTGCCAGTTCTTTCCCTGAATGTGCTGAGCCCAGTAGATGAGCTATTACGGTTTTAAGGGCTGACTCGCTCTTCTCTTATCCTGCTCTGGTAAGAATTTGATACTGACAGGACCTCAGAGCACTCAGTTGTTTGAAATGTTTTATGAATGGGCTTTCAGGGGTGGGGAATATGGTATCTGAAAAGTCATCTAGACTCCTTTGTGAAACAGTGGGTTTCAGGAAAAAAACCAAGATTTTCAGGCCTTCAGTAGGATACTTAAGCCCACAGGTAATGAGTTTGCTTCTCTTATTTGCCTTCAGGGACTACTTCGAGTGGACAGTAGTGCCCCAGGCACCACACACCAGTGTGAAAACCTCTGCTTTCTAATTACTCGTGGGTTTCTGTAGCTGGTGAGTCCAGAAGGACTCAAATGTAGCCCTCCTGAGCTTGCTGCTAGCAGAATTCTCTTGGACTGTAGAGAGAGCCTGGGGAGATGAGCTAGATCAATTGGACTCTATAAATACTCCGCAAGTTGTTTGGTTTTGTATTTGTACTTAAGATGATAAAATTCTTGTCAACTTAAACAGCAAAGCAGCTCTGGAAGTTAGCTTTATCCCTTATGGACCTGGGAGGATCTTGAGGTGGGGTGCTGGGCTTTGAATTTGTAGAAGAGGAGGCTCTCTCCCCAGGACGACTGGCCTTGTGTGGTGCTGAGAGTGCATGAAGCATCACCAGTGTCAGTCCTGTTTCTCCCTGTGGAAATGCTGAAGGAGTAAAGCTGTTGTGCCACTAGGTTTGGGGGGATTTTTCCTTTGCTTTAATGATGCTCTTAGAGTAGCAATGTTTTGCGTTATTCAAGTATGTGGGCTCAGCCTTGAAAGGCTGGTGCCATGGGGCCTATGAGCCAGATGTGTAAATGCAGTGTCTTGCTCCTGTTTGTGCTGTTCAGTAATGCTTTCCTTTCTCTTGCAGGTCTCAAACAGTTGTTGAAACAAGGATCAGCGCAGAAGGTGTACAATGGATTGCAGGGATATTGATGTGTGGAAAAACTGGACTTAACTGAAAATGAAGAGTCAGATTTGTTTGCAGTCTTTTCTCCTGCCCACTGTAGAATAAAAAAGAGGGAGGGTAGGGCAATCGTTGAGGTATATATAATTTTTCCTTTGTAAATGGTGGAAGTGCTCAGACAAGTTGGGGGAAATAGTATCCTTTTCAGGACATAACTGGTGCTGCCTATCATGTTCCACGTCCTGGAACAACAAAGAGACTCCTTGAGCAGGGGGAAAAAAGTGGGGAAGGAGTTTTGAATTCCATGCAGATTGGAGTTTCTGGTTTTTAAATATATTTTGATGTGACTTTTCTTGACCATCTCAACATATTTTCGTAGCTTCTCCTGCTTTTTATGTCCTGTGTGTCAGTCTCTTCCAAGTTTCTGTTTGGTAGTTTTGGGGTTTTTTTAATCCCAGCCCTTCCTTTCCTTCCCCTCTGAGTCCAGAGTGTAGTATTGCTTCAGAGTCTGTGTTTCTGGGGCAGGAGTACAGGTGCTGTTGGGAATGGACTGGCAGGAGAGCCTTTACAGGCTATGATAGGCCCAACAAAGGGTTAAGGAGGAGGGGAAAAGCGTTTCACAAGGCTCCTGTGGACTCTTAACTACCAAGTAGTCCTCTTGTCTCAAAAGTTAATGCTTGGGTTTAAATTTGAAGCTGCAATAACTTAGCAAAGACTCCTCAGACTTTCATGGTGGGATTTTGGAAAATAATGGGAGGAATGGCTCTTCATTGCCTTCAGATGTAACCAACAGCTTGTCTGGAAAAGTTCACTTACCTCCTTCACTCTGTCCTCTGTGAGGACGGGTGAAGCTAACAGCACAGAAATAAAGATGCTTTGAGTTGGAAAGGCAAAAACTACCTGGCTATATATTTCAGTAGCCCTTACCCTGGGACAGCTGCAAGTTGTTGGACTAACAAGGAATGCTCCCTTCAGTGATCTAAGCTGTGAGCTGCTCTAAAAGGGGAACTACAGCTGCGAGTACCAGCAAAAGCTCTGTACCTGCTTATTTGAACTGGGGCCCTGGTAACCTGGCAGGGAGGTACCTGTGCTTGCTCTGGTCTCTGTCGCAAAGACCCTGCTGTGTTAAGCATCCCCATCAGAGACCGTCATCCCCACATGTTCTTCAGGAGTCATAGCTAAACAGTTTCTCAGGTGCCTCTGTCAGTCAGACTCATGCTTCACTGTGACAGGAATATAGGCAGCAAGAGAAATGAGGCAGTTGTTCATGTAGGATGGTGTTCTGCTCTTTCCCCCTGGGCTCTTAGGGGCTATAAAGTGGGCTCCTTGCAGCTGTTGCCTTATACCTCATCCCCTGCCTGGGAAGTGAATGGGATCTGTTTTTTCTACACAGAAATATTTGCTGGGGAGCAGCAGCAGGAGACTCAGGATAGTCTGTTTGGGGTTTTTTGTCTGTTTTTTCTTTTTTTTTTCTTTAAGTAGCTCAGATCTGAGCTCAGAGGTGGAGAGCAGCTCTGGCTCAGCCCTTGTGTGGTGCCCTTGGTCTCTAGCAATGTCCCACCCAACCCTTAAACTCCAGCAGGAGCTGACGTAGCGGAAGCAGCAGCACCAAGATGATTTTCCTGTTGGGTCCTTTGTACATTTGCCTTGGCAGAGCAAAGCAGGGGCTTTGGGAACAGCAGAGAGAGTGGGGGGCAAGTCAAACTCAGGATGCCAAATTCTTGGTCTCAATGCTAGTCTTCCTCAAAATCCCCTAGTGTAAGCTGTTAATCCCAGCTGAGGCTGCTACCTCAAGTGTCTGCCACTTAGTGATCATTTGGTGACTGTCTCTTTCCAGGTGTCTGTAGGCAGGTCTGCCCCTGTTTCCCCCCTTCCCCTTCCCTTCCTTAGCTTAAACTTCTCAGGAACCTCAGATTTCAAAGAAACTCTTCCTCTACTATCCCTGTGCATGGGGCTGGTTCCTGTTATCCCAGCCCTTTGAGGGTTCATTGATGATTGCCTGTCTGCCGCCTTTTCCAGTGGTGCATGACCATGCTGCCAGTGCTCGCCTGTAGCAATAACACCAAAAAGCTGGGACTTGGTGCCAAAGTCTCAACTTTTCCACAGGAGATGGTGGTGTAACGTTTCCTACCTGCAACTCTAGTAGCAGGCAATGCATTTATTTCAGGCATGAGTACTTGTTCCTGTTGTTGCTTTTCCTTCCCCTGCTAATTCTTTTCCTTCCTGTGGGTTTTCTTTGTTTTTTTTTTTTTAATTGTGGGACTGTACTCCTCTGAGAGGCCAGTGCTGTGTAGAACAGCAACAACAGCTGCAAAGCCCCAGCTTTTATAAGGGTGAGAAGAAAAACAGAAAAGAAAGTTCCAAATCATACCAAGCAACCCTGCTGCTTTCCGTTTTCCCCCCCTCTGCTGTGGCATGTGTGCGGAGCTGGGGTCTTCCGCCTTTCCCACCTTCAGAAAAATCTTCCAGCATTTCTATGCTTCCTCCACAGGCAGCAGCATACACAGTGCTTGCCAGGGTCTGGGTCAAACATTTCTACTTGTTTTGATTTTGATCTGCTTGCCTGAGGAAAGTTGTGCTGTTTCTAGGATTGTGTGGGGGTGTTTGTCCTCCAAGGGCCCCAGGGTGTCTGGCCAGATGGATGTGGAAGTTGTCCTGTGCCCCTTATTTCAGTAATGTTTAGCTGGTGTGAGTGAGTCATAGCATGCATGGACTCCTTTGTCTTGTATACATGCTTCTTAGGGGGCTTAGATGTTCACAATGCCTCTTGGTTTTAGACCAAGCAAGCATCCTGAGCTGGGAATCCTGTAATTCGTAATTCTCAATTTCCAGCCCCTCTAAGCAATGCTGTTACTCCCAAATTGGATCAAATAAAACCTAATTTCCTGGTCCCCTTTTACCCTAAATCCTTGTGCAAGTCAAGGATTATTGAGAGTTTAGATATAGGCTTGTCGTTCAATTCTTCTAGCAAAACACTTGTCCTTGAAACATGTTTCTGGAAGTCCTTGCTGTTTTGAGAAGGGTGTGTTTAAACAAGCACATGGCCCTTGCCTGGCTTAAAATGGGATCCTGGCTGATTTCTGAAGTGAATGTTCTTGATCACCTCCAGAAGGTTGTGTGTGTTCCTCCAGGGCCTCACCACAGGCTCACTTTAAGATATCCTTGCCTCCTTCAGTCCTATGTTACCACCCTTTGGCTGGATCCCTCCCATCCCAGGAGAGGTGAAGGAGCAGATAGAGTGAAGACTCCATAGCAGGTAGATGCTGGGGTAAAAACAGGGTTCAGATCTGCCTTTCCAGAAAGCATTGTGCCCTAGCAGCCTTGGCTGCTTCTCTTGTCCCCCCCCCAGTCTCCTTGCCACATCTAAAGTCACAGTGCGCATCCCAGACCGGATGTTGAAGCTTTGGGGCTGCACACAGGAGCTTCAGCATTGGGTATGTGGGTCCTGGGGAGCAGCCTGGCCCAAGGCGGTGCTTTGTTCGTGATGGCTTCAGCCATGCAGGGGACCCCTGCCATCTTATTTATTGCTACAGCAAGTGGCTCTTGCTTGCACAGAGTATCCCTCCCTCCCCAAGTCTGGGCAGAGCATCAAAGGGTTCCCAAACAGCAGTTTCTTCTCCACAGAAACTTCTCTGGAAGTACAGGGCAGGCAGGTTTGGTGTTTTGTTTTGTTTTTCCTGAAGAGATTGTTGTCTTAAAGTACTTATCTATATGTAAACTTTTCTGCTTCTGAGAGCCAGTGGAGATAAGAGGGGAGAAGTGACGGGTGCCAGGAAAAGATTGCTCTAAAGACACACAGACTTGCAGTGTTCCTGAATATGTCTGCTCAAATGTCTGAAGATCATAGGGGCCTCTGCCTGGGAGGGGAAGGTGAAGTGATGATTCCTCACTGGAGCTTTTAATGTGATTTCTAGATAGCAGCCCCCATCTCTGCTTCTGTGCCATTGGGCTGATGAGGAGCACTGCAGGAGCAGTGATGGACCATCTTGCAGAGGGACAGCTTGCTCAGGCCGAAGCGGTCCCCTGGGAGGGGGCAGCCTGGCTGGGGCAGGGCAGGAGGTGTGGTGGGACTGGTGCTTCCCGCTGCTGCGTAGCCCTGCTCCATGTTGACTGTGGCTAGTGGCCAGCTTTCTGTTTCCTCTGGCTTGGTCAGGCCCACTGACCTGGGGGGTGAGAGGAAAGGGAAGAGGGCAGTGATGGGTCCTGGGTAGCTGTATGCCCTATGAAGAGGGATAAACCAGCACCCCCCTTTGCTCTGCTGTTAAATATTTCCAGGGACTTGCCTGTTCTCCTGTGGGAATAGGAGGCCACTAGAAAGTGGATACCAAACCAGACCCAACAGCCTCCACCCTGAAAACTATGTTGCCCAAAAAAAAAAGCATCCTGTGCTCGGGGAGGACTGGCTGGAGGCTGCACATGTTGCAGATCCCCTCACCCCAGTGCAGCCTGTGGGTTAAAAAGGATGTTCACAAACTCGCAGTGCTGGAAATAGAAACAGCTGGGACTGTGACTGTGGCCTCTGGGGCACCTCGGCAGAACGGAGTTTGTTTAGCCCAGAAAAGTAACGATGACACCAGTGCCAGCACTGAGTGGGTAACGGGTGTTTACAAGGATAATCCCTTCTTCCTGTCCCCAGGGACTTAAATCTGGTGATACCCATTTGTATGATAAGCACCAATGCTATGAGCCCAACCTTTTCCCCCAGCTGTTGCATTTCCCACCGGAGCCTGCTGCTGTCTTTGGGCAGCTCCTGGAGCCGTCCAGCCCTTTGTCCCTGGGGACAGGCAGGGTGCCATGGCTGCCAGCTGGGGTGTGAAGCCAAGGCAAGTGGCCAGAGGCTCCTGAAGGATGTAGCGAGGGACACTGACCTTCTGGTGGCAGCTGATGTCCAAAAGGCAATGGGGGGGACTGTATGTCCCTGCTAGGCAGGAAGGGAAGCTGCCCACCCTGCTGAAGCACCCATGGGATGTGGGCATAGGGGAGAGCTGGCTCCTAGCATGTTGGCATCATCTCACTGGAACAATGCTCAAGGCTGGGTGTCTTATCTCAACCCTGACCCAAACCAGAGCTAGCAGAGCTGAGTGATGGAAACCATGTGGTGCAGGGAAAGCTAAGCCTCATATGGCAGTCAGTGCAGATGACTGGAACGGTTTGCTTTGAGGCAGAAGCTGTCTAGAGGGGTGGGTTAAAGTCTCCAAAGGTCTGCATGTGGGTTGGTTCACCCTATTGCGGAGAGGAAAAAAAAAAGCTGAGGCACAAATTAAAAACAACCCTTGGTTGACAGGATATGCAGTTAAGTGTTGGTGCCTGACCTAAGCTGTAATTGAGAGTGGAAGAATAGAGGATTGGCTGTGGATGTGGCTGCTAGCTGCCAGGGGGATGCCACATGTTGGAGCAGTAGGAGGGAGGGAGCCCACCTCGCAGGCTGGTGCAGCTGGGCTGCATGTCCCCGGTATGCTGCACTGGGCCAGGCATTGGTGGCCCTGTGATGAGGCAGTTTGAGGGTTTTGGTATGAGGAAGAGAAATTCTGGGGGCTGTGATGTGCTGGGTGGGGGGTGGATGCTATTGCCATAACCCCTCTGCTCGTGGCCACATCGGGCACAGGTGCTGGTCACCACCAGCAAGGTGGCTCTAGGCTGGGGGGCAGCTTTGGGTGTGTTGCCCATGGGCATGGTTAGAGATGAGGCTGTTTCTTAAGATCCTGCAGTTTCAGGGGGATCTCCACTGCTGGCTGCTGCCCACTCCCCTTTTGATTGCTGGCATAGACTTGAGAGACCAGCAGCAAAGTCATCTCCTTTCTGGAGCGCTCTCCTAACGTGACCAACATGCATGGGAGGCCTGAGGGCAGGACAAAGGCTTTTCCAGAGCTGTTTAAAGCAGAGACTTCCTCATCTGTCCAAAAGATAACACATTTCAGAAGCAAAAAGCAAAACAAGCCCTGTTGTTCCAGACCTCCCCAGTTTTTCCAGCCTGGGTCTCACCCAGTGCCGTCTCTGCTTGCCAGCCTATGGCCAACCATACCTTTGCAGCCTTAGGATATCACTCTCCCACAGGATCCACACACTGCCCTCCCAGCTGGAGTAAGGAGCTGCAGCCCAGGGTGGGGACTTGGCACGAGAATTACTTTGGGTCTTGGGACCATGGTGCAATATCTGCCTCCATGTGCAGGCAGCAGAGATGCCCCAAGTCCAAAAACCAGAGCAAAGCCATGAATGAAGCGGTTTCTCCCTGCTGGAAGCTGGCTACAAGTGTTTTTATCCCTTTGTGGGGAGCAAGCCTATGGCATTTGACCTTTGGCATCAGCCTCATGTCCCCTGATGCCCATGGTGGGGACACCCAGTGCTTGGCCTGCAGCAGAGCTCCTGCCAAGGATGCTTCTTTAGAGGCTGAGCAGTTCACGTGCCTCAGCCTTCTTGTTTTGGATCCTCCAGCCTCTTGGCTGCCATTTCCCTCGTACAAAGGAGGCTGCTGAAGGGTGGGGAGCGCCCTGGCCCCTGCCCCAGGAGCCTGGGGGAGGCGGGGGCTGCTTGGGGGTGGCCGGTGGCCAGGGTGATGAGATGTGGTCTTTGGAGACCTGCTCCTCCATCCATCCATCCTTCCTTAAGGACAACCACTGCGTCATCTTCACATTCCCTTTCTGACCTGCATCTTCTTTCCCATCTTCCCCCTGCCCACCCTTTTTTTCTTGCTTTGAGCTGCAGGGAAGGGTATTTAGAAAGGAATGAGCTGGAGGTTAATCCAGGGAAGCTCCTTGCTCCTGTGCTGTCCCCTCTTTTGGTGGCCCAAGCCAGCTCCTGGCTCATCCCCAGCCCTTCCTGCCCCCAGAGCAGTGGAAACAAGCATGAGAGATGTGTCATGCTGAAAATCTTGCGAAAGGGAAATGCAGCCAAAAGGTTATTGTTAATATAACTGAAGTCTAAACAGTCAAAGAGCAAATTTTAGCTCAGATCTAGATTACAGAAAAAGAAAATACAGCAAGGAATGGTGTTTTGTGTTCCTAGTAATACAGCTCTGTGTTTCTTTAGGTGGTCCTTGGGGAGTGGTTTCTCACCTTGGGGGCCCCAGCACATCGCCCCAAGCCTTCCCTGCCCCTCACCTGGCAACCCCAACGCTCCCATATCCCTCTGGGCAGCATCCTTATGGGAGAGCAGCAAACGCATTAATCTGCTCAGAAAAACTGCCCTGTTACAGCTGTCTCTGCTCAACCTCAGTGTCTCATGCAAAGACAAGGAAATGAAAAATAAATGAAGTATCGCCACCTGGCCATTGGAAAAATGACTTAATTGAGTCAAAGCAAAGCTGCAGGCAGATTGAAATGAGCTCAGGAGGCGCAAACCCCACCAGCCTCTCTCCGGAGGCCTTGCAAACTTGGTGCATAGCCTGGGGTCAAGGCAGGGGCTGGCAATGCCGATGAGCCTACCTGGCACTGGCAACTGCAGGCCCCCAGTGATGGATCTGCAGCCCCACAGCAGTGCCGCTGGGGGGAAATGAGAGCAACCAAACGCACCGTGAAAGTTCATGGGCAGTTTTATTACACAACATCTCAAAGCAGGGTCACGAAAGTGTGGCATCCTCCCTCCCAGACATTTATCCCTACTGGAACTGGGATAAATGAGGGTTTCAGTGCCATCCTTTTAACCCTTTCTTGGCTGTTTCTCCTGTCACTTGCCCCTCCCCATTTTTTCCATCCATGCCAAGCATATATCTGCATTAAGTCTTGGTGCACTGTGCCAGCCTGGCATGGGGACTGTTCCCAGGGCAGGGTGCTGCTGTTGGAGGGGTCAACCCAGCTGGCACTGCGCAGGGAAGCCACTGGTGTCCTTTGGGAGCAAAGCCTGCTGCACTGGGGAGATACATCCCTTGTGGGGCATGGTCTTGATCCCTGCCTCCATGGGGTGATGATGGGTCTGTCCCCTGTCTCCACAGGGTGATGTGGGATGGCTGCCAGCTCCACTAGCAGCTCCCTCCCGTGCAGAGGAAGATCCCCACAGCCATACCCAACAAGGCAAAGGTCCCCAGGATCAGGCCCATCACCAGAGGTGTGTGTGATCGGCTGCTCTGTTTTTCTGCAAGAGGCAAGAGGGATGGAGGTGAAAACTGGGGTCCCCACCACCATGCGTGTCCCCCCCAGCCCCAGCACAGACCTGTCCAGGTGCTCTGAGCCTGCAGGATGCCAACACAGTTGGTGTTGAGGAAATGCTGGAGGTCCTGGGTGGTCTTGGGGTACTTCATCAGCTCCTTCTCGGCAAAGGCAGCCAGCGTGCCACTGCCAGGCCAGTGTCGCTGCCAGGTGGCGTTGGAGACATGGAAGCTGAGGAAAGCTGTCCCATTGAGGGTCACCTCGTAGAAGCTGTGGGCCGTGCCATTGGGGAAGAGGCGGCAACCCAGGAGGCAGCTCAGGCTCTGGGTGTCTGCAGGGACAGGGGGAGGGGGTCAGGGTCAGTACGTTCCCACCCTCACAGCCCATTGCTGTCACCAGTGTTAAGCTGTGCACTGAGTTTGCAAGGCCTTGCGCCACCTGACCCACCACAGCTTTGTTTTCGCTCAGTTTAGCTGCAGCAGTGTCTTTTCCAATGGCAGGGGAGCTGTGCTTATTTTTCTGTTCCTTATCTGCGTACAGCAGAGCTTCAGTTTTATAGAGACAGGAGGGTGTTTTGGTGCAGAGCGAGCTATTCATTGCTTTTGCAGAAGGATGCAGCACAGGGCACATGGGGCAAGAGGAGGCATGGGGCTCACACCAGAGCCCCCGAGGTAAGAAAGTGCTCCCCAAGGGCCAGGAAAAGAAATGCAGAGCTGGGGCAAAACTGGTTTGGGGTTAACAAAGAAAATGAAGGTAAAACACACCCTGCACTGGAATTATGGAGGTGATGGTGGGCTTGCGGAGCAATGCAGGCAAGAACATAAAACCATCACCATCCCACAACTCCCACGAAGGCTGCAGGGTGCAGGCGGGGTGCAAGCAGGCTGCTGGCAGGGTGCAGGTGGGGTGCAGGTAGTGTGGAGGCACAGGGCAGGAAGGGTGCACCTCACTGTCCTCCCAGGCTGCAGCCCTCAGCCCTGCTTCCTGAGGGGCAGGAGAAGGTTAAGCATTGCCCTGTTCCCAGGGTGGGTAAGAAATTCACGGCTCTGCAGAAGGGCTCCTTTTGCCCAGAGCAAGATTTTGCACATGGCCATGTCCCCATCCCTTTGCCCCACTAACCCTGGAGAGCCATCCCCGTACCCAGGCAGTGCAGGGGGTCTCCCCTTCTCCAGTGGAACCTGTCCCCCACCAGGCCATGCATGCCCATGCCCCCCCAGGGTACCACTCACAGTTGAAGGGCCTCTCCTTGCTGAAGAGCTTCACCAGCTGGCTGAAATAGTACAGGTAGGTGGTCATGTCCTGCTGCCACCTGGCCCAGACATCTAGTGGCTCCAGTGGCAGCACCTGGGTGACATTAAGCCCATCCAGGAGATGGCTGAGCCTCCCATCCAGGCTGGCGTTCCCCCAGAAGACAGAGTTTCCCTTGGAGATGTGGGTCCGTTGCAGCATGGTGAAGGTGAGCGGGGCTGCGAGAGATGTTGGATATCACCCACTGCCCCATCCCTGTCCCTGTCCTGTAAGCTGTGTCCCCCCATGCCAACCCCAAGCCTTGGCTGTCCCGCTGCCACTGTGTCCTTGCCTTACCTGCCTGGTTTGCGCCGCAGCCCAGGGCCCCGCAGAGCAGCAGCAACCGGAGCATCATGGAGACAGGGACGGAATGGTGGCCCCAGTGCTGGCCTGGCGGGAGTTAAGTGGGACCGGGGAGGTGGGGCTGCGGGAGGAGGAGAGCGGGAGTCCAGCCAGGTCTCTCCCATTTCCTTAGCCTGAACCACCCACACCCCTTCCCTGCCGGACATGCCGGGGTTGCCCAGCCCTGCAGCACCTGGGGATGGTCGTGGGGGATGAGGCTTCAAGCTCACCCTAGGGCATGCGGTACCATGCAACACCACTCCAGCCGGTGGGGCATAGAGTAACCAGCACCTGCCTCAGTTTCCCCATCCCTTGGCTGGGTGGGAGCCCCATCCCTGCTCCCCCCAGGTGACAGGGGAGGCCAGTGGGGACACAATGGAACGGCTCCATGAGCAGAAGGGAGAGAGGGACAGAGGGGAGCACCTCGCAGCACCACACTGCTCCCAGTGGGGCCCGCGGTGGACATCCAGTGCTGGTGTTTCTGCAAGTGCTGGCACAGCGACCCTCAGGATGCGGCATCTCCCGTCATGGGCTGGGTGGGGGCATTGGGACTAAAAAAACCCCGCTGGGCTTGCTCCGTACATTTGTTTTTTTAATTATACCTAAAATAATTATAGATTAAAAATTTTTAAATGCAAAATTTGTATTAAAATATGCAGCTCATCCTGCTGGCACAGCCTGGGACGGCACGTACTGGCACTGCACCACCTGCTATGCCATGGTATAGAACAGTACATGATGATATGGGATGGTATGGGACAGTATGGCGCAGTATGGGATGGTATGGCATAGTATGGGACAGTGTGGCACGGAATGGCATGGTATAGCACAGTATGGCATGGTATGGGACCGTGTGGGACAGTATGGCACGGTATGGGGCGCTATGGCACAGTGTGGCATGGCATGGGATGGTATGACATGTTAAGGAATGGTATGGGATATCGTGGCACGGTGTGGCGTGGCGCGTCACGGCGCGCCACGGCTGCGGGAGGGGCGTGGCCAAGCGGACGGGGGCGTGGCCTTCTGCGAGGCGCGTCTCCGCGGGGGCGGGGTCGGCGCGCCGGTGCCGGGAGCGCAGCGATGGCGGCGGCGGAGCTGGAGCGGCTGCGGATGGCGGGGGCCGGCATGGCCATCGCCGTCCTCACCAGCGGCGGCGACGCGCAAGGTGGGCCCGGCGGCGGGCGGCGGGCGGGGGGCACCTCGGCCCCCCCCCGGCCCGTGGGGGCTGCGTGTCCGTGATGTCCGTGTCCGCCCGGCCCCGCGGGGCCTGGGGGCACGCAGCCGGGACGCGGCCCCACGCTCCTCCCCAGGGCCCACTGGGGGGCGGGGAGCGGGGACACTCCCCTCCCGTGGTTCCCCCCTCGGGGGAAGGGGTCGATTCACCCCACCCGCGGCTCTTCCCCCTCCCCATCACCCTCCGTGGGAGGTCACGGGCCCCACGGGGGAACCCCACGGTGGGCCCCCCCACCCGGGGGGAATCAGCTCGCACTAATACATGTTGCTCTCAGATGGTTCCTCATCTGCAGCTCCCACCCGTGCACTGAGTTTCCCCAGTCTCTGCCTGCATGGCTCCCTGCCCCCCACTCGAGAGGACTGTTCACGGGCTTTTCAGGGTCACCTATAGGATCCAGTCCCCTATGGGACACCCACCATGTGGGGGGTACCTTGGGGCTGCCCCGGCTCACGTCTCACCTTTCCAGGGATGAACGCCGCTGTCCGCGCCGTCACCCGCATGGGGATATACGTGGGAGCCAAGGTCTTCCTCATCTATGAGGTTGGAGCACCTCCCTGCTGTAGGTGGGGGGGAACCGACCCCCCCAGTGCTGGGGTATCCCTCACCTCCACCCCCCACTTCTCCACAGGGCTATGAGGGGCTGGTGGAGGGGGGAGACAACATCAAGCAAGCCAACTGGCTCAGCGTCTCCAACATCATCCAGCTGGTGAGGCTCACTGGTGGGGCTGCAGGACCCCTGAATCCCACCCCCTCAAATCCGCCCAACGAACCATGACCCCCCATTATCTCTCCAGGGTGGGACGGTGATCGGCAGCGCCCGCTGCAAAGCCTTCACCACCCGTGCGGGCCGGCTGCGGGCTGCCCGTAACCTGGTGGAGCATGGCATCACCAACCTCTGTGTCATCGGTGGGGATGGCAGCCTGACGGGTGCCGATATCTTCCGCTCTGAGTGGGGCGGGCTGTTGGAGGAGCTGGTCTTGGATGGTGCGTGAATCCCCCTTTCCCAAAATCCCTGCGTGGGTAAAGTGAAAGCATTCAAGGGGTGTTGAGGTCTAGAGATCCATCTCTGGGGCACCGTGAGCCCCAGGGAGGGCCGGGCTCCTCTGCTGCTCTGCAGGATCTGGCCCGGTGCTAGGGTGGGTGGCAGCACCCTAAAATAACCGGCGGCACACCATTCCCCCTCCACAGGGCAGATCAGCGAGGAGGTGGCACGGGAGAACTGCCGCCTGAACATCGTGGGGCTGGTGGGTTCCATCGACAATGACTTCTGTGGCACCGACATGACCATCGGCACCGACTCGGCGCTGCACCGTATAATGGAGGTGATTGATGCCATCACCACCACGGCCCAGAGGTGAGCAGGCTGGGCGCTGGATGCCAGCCCACCCTGGGGCATCGCACCCACCCTCCTCCTCCTCCCACCCATGTCTTTGCAGCCACCAGCGGACGTTCGTGCTGGAGGTGATGGGCCGCCACTGCGGGTAAGGTCCTGTGGGTGGGGAAGTCCATCGGCAGGATGGGATGTCGTGTTTCAGGCGCAGTGCCGGTACTGCCACTGCCGTGTCTCCCCAGGTACCTGGCGTTGGTGTCCGGCTTGGCCTCAGGCGCTGACTGGCTGTTCATCCCTGAATCCCCTCCAGAAGATGGTTGGGAGGACCTCATGTGCGAGAGGCTCGGGGAGGTGAGCAAGGGGGGTTCCTATGGTCCCATCCCCCTTTTCTCCCCAGAGAGTCCCCACAAGGACCTGGGCTGAGCCCTGCGGCCGGTGCCTGGCCCCTGCGAAGCTTCGGGAGCTCCTGCCATTGTCCCTGTGAAACAGGGCACTGAGCCAAGCGCAAATCCAGCCCTGGAGTGCCAGGGGCAGCACTGGCCCAGGGACTCAATCACCCAGAACCTGAGCCACCCCCCAGGCAGCAGCCAACAGCAGCGGGGGAAAGGATATTGCAGCTGAGCTGCCAGTGAGTTTTGGCTAAGCCGCAGTGGCTGTTTTCCTCCCCTCATGCCAGACACGCAGCAGAGGATCACGGCTCAACATCATCATCATTGCCGAGGGCGCCATCGACCGCACCGGCAAACCCATCTCCTCCAACTATGTGAAGGACGTAAGTGCCTGCTCCGGCACCCGCTGTGACTGGAGGGTCCCCAGCGTGACATCCTCTCTGCTCCACAGCTGGTGGTGCAACGCCTGGGCTTCGACACACGGGTCACCGTCCTTGGCCATGTGCAGCGTGGAGGGACCCCATCAGCCTTTGACCGCGTGCTGGTAGGTCTGGGGGGCGGGATACAGTGGGGTCACCTGCAGAAAGGAGCAGGCAGCTGGGGAACCCCGCTCCTGCCTTCCCTCTGCCTGTTGCAAAGGACTTGACAGCTGGGATAAGGCTCAGACAGTCTCTGCAGGCTCGGCAGGCAGGGCAATGTGCCCGTTTCCCACCATTTGCTGCAGATTTCTTGGGGGTTTTTGTATAAAACCAGCAGCTGTCTGGCCGTAAATCAGTCCTGTAAGCAGCCCTGTGGTTTCCAAGCCTGTGGGAGCATCCCTGTGGGAGCCCAGGGGAGCATCCCACGCGGCTGGCACAGGTGGCCCCAGTGTCAGGGGATGGCAGGTGCCCCTTTCCCTTTCCAGAGCAGCAAGATGGGGATGGAAGCAGTGATGGCACTGCTGGAGGCCACGCCAGACACGCCTGCCTGCGTGGTGAGCCTCTCTGGGAACCAGTCAGTGCGGCTGCCACTCATGGAGTGCGTTCAGGTGGTGAGTACCTGGGGGTATCGGGCACACCAGCCCCACTCGGTGGTGGTCCCACTCCCCTCCCTGCAAACACAAGCATTATGGTGCTGCATCTTTGCCCCACCCCGCGAAGACAAAGGATGTGCAGAAGGCTATGGATGAGAAGAGGTTTGAGGAGGCCATCCAGCTTCGCGGGAGGTGAGGAGTGGGGAGCGGGATGGGGGCAGACATCCCTGTGGGGCAGCCAAAAGAGTGTGCTGGAATGGGGGCTTCTCCCTGGGGGGAAACCAGTGGCTCCTGTGGCCAGGGAGGGTCCCCCACCATGGGGTGGGTCCAGGCGCGCCTCAGTGCCATGCCTCCTTGTCCTTGCAGGAGCTTTGAGAATAACTGGAACATCTATAAGCTGTTGGCACACCAGAAGCCAGCGCAGGAGAAGGTGAGGAGGGACAGGGAGCAGCAGGGGACACTGTCCCTGGCTTGGGGACACGGGCCAATGTGCCACCCCTGTCCCTGTCCCCACAGAGCCCCTTCAGCCTGGCCATCCTGAACGTGGGCGCCCCCGCCGCTGGCATGAACGCCGCTGTCAGGTCAGCCGTTCGGATCGGCATCTGCCAGGGACACACCGTCTATGTGGTGAGCGACGGCTTCGAGGGCTTGTCCAAGGGGCAGGTAAGGGGGACAGTAAACCTGGGTGCCGTGGGTTTCCCAGGGGGACAGGTATGGGCTTGGAGAGGGGTGGCAGGGTGCACCCCCCCACCCCAAAACTGAGTGCTGCTGCTTGCAGATCCGCGAAGTGGGCTGGCATGACGTGGCGGGCTGGCTGGGACGCGGTGGGTCCATGCTGGGCACAAAGCGGTAAGGACAACCCTGGGGGGGCCAGGGGATGTAGCAGAAGGGACACCGCTGTCCCTGGGGATTGTAGGGAACCCCTGTCCTCACCCTGTGGTCTCTCCTCCCCTTCCCCACCACAGGACGCTGCCCAAGACGTGCATGGAAAAGATTGTGGAGAACGTGCGGAAATTCAACATCCAGGCACTGCTGGTCATTGGGGGGTTTGAGGTGCGCGAGAATCCTCAGCCCTCTTTCAGTGGGGGCCAGGGTGGGCTGTCGGCATCCCAGGCGGTGCAGGCACCCCGGGCCATCCCTTTTGGGGTGCAGATCTGGCCCCGGCGTTGGCGTAACTCCAGCCCTTGGCTGCTTGCAGGCATACGAGGGGGTACTGCAGCTGGTGGAGGCCCGTGGGCAGTACGAAGAGCTCTGCATCATCATGTGCGTTATCCCTGCCACCATCAGCAACAACGTCCCCGGGACTGACTTCAGCCTGGGCTCAGACACGGCCGTCAACGCGGCTATGGAGGTGAGGGGCAGGGCAGGGGGCAGCTCACGGGGCCGTCCCACTCCACCAGGTCCCATCATGTTTTGGGACGACATGTGGGAATGAACCAGCATCCCGTGCCGGGCAGCAAATTTGGGGTTTCCTGATGGAAACCCCCACCCCTTTCTCCTGGCGCAGAGTTGTGACCGCATCAAGCAGTCAGCCTCAGGCACCAAGCGCCGTGTCTTCATCGTGGAGACAATGGGGGGCTACTGTGGGTACCTCTCGACCGTCACTGGCATTGCAGTGGGCGCCGATGCTGCCTACGTCTATGAAGATCCCTTCACCATCCACGACTTGAAGGTGAGCAGGGCAGGGGGGCTGCTTTCTGGCAGCATTGTTTCGGTAAAGTAAGAAGGAAAACCAGGAAAGAGAGGGCTCCAGGGCAAGACAGGATTTGGAAGAGCATGGGCAAGCCCCATGAAGCTGCTGGGTTGACGTTAGTGGCACTTGGGTCCAAACAAGAGGACCAGAGGAACCCAGGATGGCTGCCAGCATCCTGGCATTCATCTTGCAGGCCAACGTGGAGCACTTGACTGACAAAATGAAGACAGATATCCAGAGAGGGCTGGTGCTGCGGTGAGTTGGGGACCCCTGGGGATGCTCGCTGAAAAACGCATGGCGGGAAGTGAGGCCGGAGCCAAGCCCTTCCCATGGCCAGAGAGGGTCCCTGGGTGCAGCAAGGTTTGGCACAGTGGGCACACAGCATCCTGCCCAGGGATGCCACACGTGACCAGGGGCCACTCCTGTGCTGGATGCCTCCACTGCCATCCCCACCCCAGCCCCAGGGCCCTGCTGGGGAGATGGGCTGGGGAGGTGGGCCTCAGAGAAAACAAAACAGGAAAAACAGGGGTTTAGGGGAGCATGGAGAGACCCCCTGGGGATGCCAGATTAAGGAGCAGCTCCTCAATCCCTTCCCTGTCCTCCTCCAGCAATGAGAAGTGCCACGAGCACTACACCACTGAATTCCTCTACAACCTCTACTCCTCTGAAGGCAAAGGCATCTTTGACTGCAGGATTAATGTCCTGGGCCACCTCCAGCAGGTATGGGGGCCAGGGCCACATGGGTCAGTGCTGTCCCCAAGTGCTGGGCAGGCTTGACATCTCCATTTCTTTGTCCCCAGGGTGGAGCCCCAACCCCCTTTGACCGCAACTATGGGACCAAGCTGGGAGTGAAGGCAGTGCTGTGGATGTCAGAGAAGCTGCAGGAGGTCTACCGCAAAGGTGAGCCGAGGGCTGGGGGTCCCATGGGGTGGGGCTGATGGCACTGGGCTGGCCCTGCTGCTCTGGACTCTGCTGCTTGGCCCCTGGTGAGGTGACCGTGGCTGGCTGTGTCCCCCTCCCAGGGCGCGTGTTTGCCAACTCGGGCGACTCTGCCTGTGTGATTGGGCTCAGGAAGAAGGTGGTGGCCTTCAGCCCTGTGACAGAGCTCAAGAAAGTCACTGATTTCGAGTAAGTCCCCATCCCCCTGACCCAGCCACCAGGTCCCAGGGGGACCTTCCTGAGTTGACCCCGGGGCAGCTTGAGAGCCGTGTACCCACCTGCACAGGCACCGGCTGCCCCAGGAGCAGTGGTGGCTGAACCTGCGGCTGATGCTGAAGATGCTCGCCAACTACCAGATCAGCCTGACCGAGTACATCTCGGGGACAATGGAGCATGTCACCCGCCGCACACTCAGCATCGAGAAGGGCTTCTAGTCCCACCAGCCTGAGCCATAGCTCCCCTCCGCATCCTCTCCATCCCCACTTGCTGCTCGGGGAGCACCGGGTCCCCCGTGTTCTCAGTAGCCCTGTAGCTTTGCCACTGACCCCTTAAAGCAGACAGAGACTGGTCCTGGCTCCCAAAACAGCACAATCTTGCCTGGAATCACAGGGTCCAGGGTCTGGTCCCTGTGCAGATGCAGAAAAGAGGTGTGTTCAGCTGCACAGCCCAAACCCTTAATCATCCCATAATAGTTTATTCCTCTTATTTAATGATGGGGTATCTTGATTCCTTACTTAGTGGCTTGACCACCTGAGCCAACTGCTGCTTTTAGTTGCCTGCCTTGTGTGCGGGAGGGGAGCTGAGGAGATGTGGTGCCATCCTGGAGTGGGTAGGGGCTGGTCGTAGGGGCTGGTCCTGGGGGCTTTCAGCTGCCGCATGAGCCCCAGTAAAGCTCCAGCCTCCTCTGGCATTTGCGTGGTGAGGTGTCTCCAGGGCTCAGCACAGAGCACCGGTCCTGGCAAGCCCCTCTTCCCTGGCCACCTAGCATGATGCTTGGCTGCGACAGTTACCGTGCGGCCCCGGGGGCCGTGCCCGTCATCTCACCGCTGCTCTGTGACGCCCCCAAATCTTGTACTGTTCACAGTGCTGCTCTCCTCTAGAGATAAAACCTGCTGGAACCAAGCCTGCCTTGCTGCAGAGTGATCATTATGGGCCAAGTCCCCACGGGGAGGGAAGTGGGGGGGCAGACCATGGGTGAGGATGGGGGGACAGTCCCTGTGAACAAAGCCAGATGGTTTGCTGGAGCCAGATTAACGCTGGGCCACAACGTTTCCCTGCTTGTGTGTCCTCAAAGCCTGGGAGAGTGGGACCACAGGCAGCCTCTCCCTGGCCAGGCTGTGGTGGATGCAAGATCAGCATCCCTCTGCGGACAGACTTTGCAATTTCAGAGGAAAATTACTTCTCCCTTGTTTTGGTTTCTACCTTCAAAGAAAGCACTGAAGTGATTTAATCAAGGCAATGTGTGTGTTAATGCAGTTTCTCAGGGTGACTGCCAAGTGTGCCGGCTCCCGCGTGCAGCGCTCGGGTTTGGCTGAGCTCTGGCGTGCTCGACCAATGCCAGATGGCTGCATGTAGCCCCTTTCCCAGGCCGCTTTCCTCCTGGGGCTTTCGGGTCACAGCTCCAGCCTCTGGGACAGCGCCAGCACCAGGATGCATCAGTCTTTGGGTCAAACATGCAGTAATTTTTTTCCTCTCCGTGGAGTTGTCCCCAAGTGAAAAGCCCCCCCGGTTTCAGTGCTTTTCCCCTAGCTGGCCACATTACTTGTTTTAGACCCTGGATGAAGATGATAATTACTGTATATTCCCTGCCAGAGCTGGATCCATGGAGAAATAGTGTTTTCCTTGCTGTGTGCATCACTGTTCTTCCTGGTGAGTATCTGCTCTGCAGACCCCAGGCAGAGACCTGGCTGCTCCTCCCAGAGCCAGTGGGCTCTTCCACCATCCCATGTGCCATATTTGAGGAGCCACATCCAGCTTCCAAGCCAGACCCACCTCCATCAGCCATGAACCCCTGCGCTGCAGTGGTCCCACACACCTGACTCACCATCGGCCTCTGAGAGTCCCCAAGGATGCTTTGAAAGCAAGTCTTCTGGATTTGTACCTGGAGGCAGACAGGCACTGGAATTTTTCATGACCTTGCCCTCGCTACTCAATACCCCTGGCTGAGGCCGGTCAGGGTGAAGGCAGGTCATGCCGAAAAGCCCCATGGTTGTACCATAGCCCAGGTGGACCCTTGTGCCCTGGTGCAGCTGGCAGGCCCTGGGTGTTCGACTCCTCTCCAGCACGCATTTTTTCTCCAGCTTGATGCTCTTGGCAGCAGGCAGGGCACTGGATGGGCTGGCACAGCACCACAGCCCTCCAGCAGCCAGGTTTAGGGTGTGAATGGGGTGGGTGGAGTGGATGTCCCCACACTCAAACCAGCTGCACATTTGGATGTATATGGGGACAGGGGTCACTGCAGCCCTAACACCTTGTTTCCACCCAAGAAAAAAAGCCTGGAGTGCCAAATTCCTGTCAGGAGACCAACAGGCACAGCCCCACATCCCACTGGGAACAACCACCCTGTGTCCTGCCAGTACAAGCAGGAGGAGACGCGGTGACTGTGCACCCAGGCTTCCTCAGCACATCCAGCGCAGCCCCCAGCCTCCCCCATCCCCAAAGAGAGGGCAGAGTACAAAGCCATGAGCATCTTGCAGTGAAAGGCAGGCTGCCAGGTCCCCAGAGTGAAGAGGCATGAGCTGAAGCAGCCAGCCTCCCCCCCAGGCTGTGCTGAGAACAAGCAGGATGCTGCGGGGTCACCCTGCAAGGAGTGGTCAGTCAGGAGCATCAAGGGCAGCTTGCCTGGCAGCCCGAGCACCCACACCAGCCAAGTATGACAAGCGAGGCACGTAGGCGGCGAGCTCTGCTTGGGGACAGTCATGCCAGGGGATTAACAGCCCAACTTCTCCAGCGGAGAGAGGAGGAACCGTGCCAGAGCAGCCTCAGGCCATGGCGATTGCTCCATTAACCATCTTCAACATAAACGAGCTCTGATGACTAAGGATGACACTTGCTTTGATCGCTCTCCTCCCAGCAAAGCTGGGCGGTCCAGCACACCCAAACAGCAGCTCCCCTGTTCCTGAACACGGACAGGTGTGACTTCTGCCACCAAGCAGGCCATCGAGACAGCCTGGGAGAGGACTTGCCCTCAATGCACGGGCAAGATGCAAACATGACCAGTAAGTCTCTCTGGCCCTGGCTGTCTAGGGAAGTCTGGTATATTATAAATCAGACTGGCCATTTAAATGCAGCTGGATTTAATGCAGAAGACAAGAACTAGGTCATTTTAAGAGTTAAAGGCATCAGCAATCTTCACCCAAGTGACAGGGTCAAACTGTGCCCCCTCCCACCAAGATGAAGTAAACAGGCCTGTGGACACAGGTCCGTCACCATCCCCGAGGAGCATTCCTTCCCAGCAGCGCAACCTAGCATGCAGGGGCTTGGACACCTGTACAAACAGGGCGAGTGGGGACACAGAATGGCCAGTCTGCCCTGCGCAGCACCAGGGTCTGCAGCTGAGTGGCCACAGGGCTTGTGTCCTGTCTCGGGGGCCATCATCCTGCCCGGGCAGGCTCTGCACCTGTGTGAGCAAGCAAGGTTTGCTCACCATTCCTTTTGCTTCCTGCACTAGGTGTGGACTTCTGGCTGCATGAAGGTTCCCAAATACCACAGCACTTTTGAAAAGCAGCCCTGCAGCAGCTTGGTGCAGTATCAAGCAGCACCAGAGGCGGGTGAGCTGTTTCATGGGTCCAGTGAAGCAGGAGGGCACGAGGGCCCACAGCCCTCCTCCTGCTCTACAGGGCTGACAATGCAAGCCGCGAACCAGACGTAATGGAGCAATGCCCAGAGTCAGTCATTCTCACTGTTTGCTGAACCCCAGCCACAACTTACACATCCTAGAGGGATAACTGGTTTTATTTGGTATGCCACAACGGTTTAGTTTGCATTTAACGGCTCTATAAAAAAAAATCTTAGTAAATGCAGCTTTTTCCAGTTAAACACCACCCCGATGCCTGTGCAAACTGGACAGTAACACTTGGCTTGTTTTCTCCCAACTGCAAAACGCACAGGACTTTGTACTCTGACGTTAAGGTTCCTTAAGCTGCTCTAATGCCTGCTGGGGCATGTGGGGGAGAGAGCAGAGCTGAGCATTCAGGATCTGGCAGGGAGTAATTCCTGCTTCACCTAGGCTGCACCGAGCTTTTCTTTGGGCTGCCAATCAGATGTTGCATGCGCTAACAAGGACCAGAAGAAGTCAGGAGTTGAAGATAAATTAAGAATTTGACATTGACCTTCACCATCTGCACCAGACAGTTCTTGGTGATGATTTCAGGCAGTATCCTAGAAAGACTTTACAAAAACAAACCTTTGTGGTAGAAGCTGCCTTCAGAGCCTGCTACACACGGAGGCTGGCAAGGGTTAGTCTGACAGGAAGCCGCCAACAAGCAGTGACCTTTCTAGCCATCAGCAGGCTCTGCTATTCCCCTTCGATCGCACAGCACAGTAGCACCTCTCACTGTAGCCCTGCTCACTTTTGCTTTGCTGGTTCCCCTGCAGCTCCCATCAAACAGCCCCAGCAACATGAGATACAAATGTTAACAGAGCCTGCTACGCAAGCAGGAAAGCTGAGCGCCAGATCGGTTGCTGCCAGCCCCAGTGTGATGCGCACAGCCAGAGGCGATGTCAGGAGCTATAGGGGCAGCCAGGAGCACCCTGTTCCAGCCCCTCTGCAGAAAACGCCAAGGCTTTGGCTGTAGCCATGTATGTGTGAGAAGAACGGCGCTGCAGGTCTGGGGCTGGCTGGTGCTCTGTGGAGGTTTGTAATGGGCACTGTCACTCCTCCTGCAGCTCCTTCTTCCGAAAGGCCTGGAGCCTCCTCCCCACTGTCTGCTGGATTATCTCCAGACCCTCCACATCCAGTTCCTTCATGAGAAGCAGGATGGCATTCAGGACATTGTTCTGTTGGGACAAGACAGACACTGCTTTATACAGCATGTTAAAGCCAGCCCAGAAAAGCACACTTGATTTTCAGATTGCTTCTTTCTAGGAACTCCTCTTCTACTGCCACCGCCAGCAGTTTGCAACAGCCACCTGCAGCTACAGGGACAGATCACCCAAGCCCTTGGGGCAAACATGGGCAGAGGCTAGCTGGAATGCAGGACAAACCCATCTGCCTAGTCCAGCACAGACTGCCCACATGCCTCTGGCTCCTGGCCACCCTCCTAACTGACTTTGCAAGGAGAGGCTCATTCAAGAGCCGCCACCCTCTCTCTCCAGCATGACTGCATGTAATGGGTCAGGAACCCTCTGATCTGAGGAATAAGAAGAGCTGGGAGAATCATGAAAGCACAAATTGGAAGGAACTTTGAAGGTCCCCAGCCCAACTTCCCACCGATGCAGGGCTCCTGCACATACCAGACCACAGCTCTGTCAAAGCATGTCTTGAAAGACTCCAGGGAGAGATTCTCCAGCCTCTCTAACTCTCCTCCTAGAGAAAATCTTTCGCCTAATGTCCAGCCTGAACCTCCCCTTGTTTAATGTTTCCTTTTCCCAAAGGCCAAAGCCTGCAGTACTTCTCATGGTGCTGCAAAGCAATACACTCAAAATACATTTAAAACATGAACAGAAGAGAGATCACAGACAACTAGTATCGCAACGAGGCAGAATGTGGTCTAGATCTCACCCTGACAATTGAAGTGATGGCACTGAGCCCAGCAGACAGCCATTCCCAGCAGAACAGCCAAGATCCATGAGGTTCATCTGAGGCTACACCATGGAGGGATCTGAAAAACCACCTCAGTCCTGTCCACCAGGCCAACAGCCTCCAGCTGCATTTCAGCTGCTGCCCAACTACCAAATGTTCTTAGCACAAACCCATCAAAGGGACACACATGAGCTCATACGCAGACAGATCAAGAGGACAAGCTCCACTGGGCTTTCTTTACATTGCATAATGTCTTAAAAATTAGAATAGAATAGAATAGAATAGAAGTTGGAAGGGACCTACTATGATCATCTAGTGAACGGATGATGCGACCACTTCAGGGATGACCAGAAGTTGAAGCATGTTCTTAAGGTCATTGTCCACATGCCTCTTAAACACCAACAGGCTTGAGGCATCCACCACCTCGGTAAAGAAATGCCTCCAAATGTGCAGTCCAAACCTCTCCCGACACAGCTTTGAGCCATTCCCATGCATCCTATCACTGGATACCAGGGAGAAGAGATCAGCACCTCCCTCTCGATTTCCCCTCCTGAGGAAGCTGCAAAGAGCAATGAGGTCGCCCCTCAGCCTCCTTTTCTCCAAACTATACAAATCCAGACTCCTCAGTCGCTCCTCACAGGACATGCTTTTCAGCCCTGTCATCAGCTTGGTTGCCCTCCTCTGGATGCATTCACACATCCTAACATCCTTCTTAAATGGTGCCGCCCAGAACTGCACATGATGAAAGCAATTTGGTCTTTAAAAGATACTCACTCTCTTCTTTCGATTGCAGTCTGTCTCTCGAGGTGAAAAGGAGGAAAATTTATCCCTGGGAACAGGCTTCATACCAAGCTCCTCTCGAATTTTGCTAACACAGGGGAGGAAGAACAAATGTGATTATGACCAGCTGGCAGAACCTTCTCTGCCAGGCCAATCCTTTATAATCATGGGCAACCATGCAGGCATTTAGCTGAAAGACTCAAGGCACATCTATTCACACACCACCACTGCCTACAGACCACAACACCCCAAGCAGAACTCCCACACATAGTAAGAGCCTCACAGCTATAAAATGTAAAGGAGCACGCTGCTACAAGGTGTCTGCTCGCAGCCCCACCTGGGATGACAGATTCCCATGCCCGATGCTAGCTGGGACTGCAGACCATGCACTCAAGCACCACACAGTGTCACCGCACTGACATGTACCAAAGCGTGTCACAGAAGCAGAGCTAAGCAGGAATGGACTGGAGCTCACACTTCAGAGAGGATCCATCTCTGTCTGCACATGCAGCTGACACGCTTGAGATTAAGTACCCACCTACAGAAGAGCCTGTTTTGCAGATACAGAACCAGACCCACAGTGCTATTAAACCAGCACAGCTCCACCACAGTAACTGGAACAACGGGATTTTGCACCAGCTGCAGGCCTGCCCCATGGAATATCAGGGTTGGCTGTCAGGGTCCTTTCATGCTACACGCAAGTTCAGCCCAGAAATCCTAACAGCTCACAAGCAAGCCCTCACTTTGTCTCCTCCAGACTGAAGTTCAGCAGTTCGCTCTCAGTCTCCGTTGTGGATTCAGCAGCGCTGGATTTGGTGGACTCGGGGCAGCCATTCT
This sequence comes from Phalacrocorax aristotelis, assembly GCF_949628215.1. Classification (NCBI taxonomy): domain Eukaryota; kingdom Metazoa; phylum Chordata; class Aves; order Suliformes; family Phalacrocoracidae; genus Phalacrocorax; species Phalacrocorax aristotelis. The sequence continues at coordinate 29,580,453 of NC_134282.1, forward strand.
CCACAGTCCTCCTGGCTGGCGGGGCCATGATCTCCTCACCATCAACCAGGGCCTGGGACAGTTCTTCCTCTGTCACAGCTGCAAAAACCAAAACAAAACCCTGCTGCAATGAACTCCAGCAGCCAAGGAAGACAGCCTGTAACGTGCACGTACTGCTGCTGCAAAGCTATATCGCAGGGGTTGGGTCCAAAAATTGCCCTTTGTACTGGCCTTTTGCTTTCATCCTCCTCCTGCAGTAAAAGCCATGCAGGAGAACGCCAACAGCCATCACCAGTCTCTCAAAGTGGGAAAGAAAACAGGGAGGGATGCAAACATGCTTTGCCATTTCTTGTCTCTGGAGAAGGCTCCAAAAGCCACCAAATTACTGCTACCAGACAGAAAAGGTTCTCATTTTTTTATGGCAGTAGATCCAACAACATAATCTTTGTCTTGCCACAGCAGAGAGCTCTAAAAAAATCACTAATTAGTGGTATTCCCTCAGCCGTAATGAGGCGCTCTCAACTAGTCTCAACTCTGGCACTGCAGGGAAGGGAAAGGAAGGGAGAAAACAGCTTAGAAGCAGTGGATCTTGCAGAAGGAAGAGTCAACCTCTCACAGATTCTGACTCAAGGAAGAGTCAAAGGACACCTTAACAAAAGGAACCAACATGTCACCAGCTTACAGTTCACCCTGCCCATGGCTTAGGGCTCTTCATTTACCTGCAAACACCCACCTTGGTTATCAAGCTTCTGCAGGCTGGGGAGGTTACGCAGCACCGTCATTCGGTAGCGGTGGGGGTCTGACCCACAACAGGGATTTTCAGACAGCCACAGGACCCTCAGACGGGGTAGGTTTTTGAGGTAGAAAAGCTCATTTAGGCTTGTAATATTGTTCTTCCTCAGATAGAGTTCACTCAGATTCTGGCACTGAGTCAGCGGCTCAAGGTCTGAGATGTCGTTGGCACTGAAGAGAGATAGCAGGATCAGAGACCAGCAAGCCCATCCCTCCCTCGCTGTACCATTCAGGTAGGAGCATGGCAGCCCCTGTACCAAGCATTCTAGCCCCCTTTCCTGCCACAGCTTCACTGAGGAGTCTCACCCCAGCACAGCACAAGGGGTATTCAGGGGCCTATGGCTTTACCCAGAACAAAAATACATAATTAAATTTTTTTAAGCAGAGGAAAGAATTAAAAAAGAGGCTCTCCTCTCCGCTGAAGATGACAAACTGCCTTTGCTTACCCCAAATACCCATCACACTTGCACCCTTTTCTGTAGCAGTTTCTTAGACTCACTGAAAGAGATCCCATATAAGATTCCCAAGCTGAAAAGCTCTAAGTCGCAGAGAGCAGTGGCTCTGTGGGATCCACAGGATGGGTGTGCTGGGGGGTGGCTTATGGAAACTAAAAGGTTTGTGAGATCCAAGAAGCGTTTCAACGTGCATTCTGCAAACTGGCCCTATATAGGGGCCCAGAAGATCCCATCCAAACTATGGAATAGGACTTAGGGAGCAACAGTCCTAAGAGGTTTTAACACTTCTCGAAACAGGTATTATTTTCTCAAGTAGCAAAGGGAAAGGTGCAGAGGAGCTAGCAGAAGAATAATCTCTGCATCTCTGACGCTTGAGAAATCAGGCATGAAGAGCCAGGCAGCTCAGACACACAATCACAGAAGTGGTACAAAATGCAGGGCAAGCCACAGCCCTATGCAAAATGAAATTTCCCCTGCCCTCTCCAAGTCTGGCAGCCTGACATTCACCTGAATGTGATCACCTCGATGTTGGGCAAATCCCGACATATTGATATCTGGGCAGAAAGAGAGAGAAACAGCAAGCTGGCACTCCCAGAAAAAACATATAAATAAAAGCAATTTAAATCACCAACAAGCAAGATAAAAGCAAGACCAGGAATTTAGGGTTGCTTCAGTCTAACCCAAGCTTAACACAACCAGAGATTTGCTTCCACAGTCATTGCAGAGTCAGCAGCTCCTCCACCCTCTCTGCCTGGGAGTGGAAGCACACACAGCAGCCAGCATCACGTTGCTCTTCTGCTCCAGTAACTCTGCAGTCTCTGAGATGGTTTTCCAGCCACTGCACACAGAAAGGGATCCCTCTCACCCCAGACAGCCCTCTCCTAATGAGATTCCATCATCCAAAGTCCCAAACAGATGAGGTAGGACTCAGGGTGCTCCTCTCCAGGGGTCTGTGCAGGGCCTCGAAGAGGAATTTTCCAAGCACACGCTGGAAACGTCAAACCTTTTTTTTTTTTTTTTTTGGTAGAAGATGCTAATCAATCCTGAAAAGCACTGCAACTTGCTGGCACCAGGCCAACCCAAACCCAGGCCTGCGCCTTCCTCAGGGCCCCATCAACCCCATCCCCTCCCTGCTCCAGCTGCTGGCCTAGGCTAAGGCTTCCCCCCCACCAGCACCGCATGTGCCACTGGCTGGGGGTCAAGGATGGCGGCTGGGAGGTGTCCTCACAGGATGGGAGCTGGCTGTGTGGTACTTACATCCGTTATGTGGCTGCCCCTGCAGAAGGAGAGTGGGGGTCACTAGGAGCACAGCAGAGCCCTGCCCCCCACCCACTGCCCCCACAGCCCTGGCCCCTGCACTCCCACCACCTCCATCTGCCAAAGCTGCTCTGACACGTCCCACCATGGGCCTTGTAGTTCCCCATGCCAGGCCGTCTGTGCCCCTAACCTAGCCCTGCCTGCCCCCCCTCCCCAGGCCTGCCTGCTGCCCCCCACCCCGGCCCTGCTTGCTCCCCCCCCTCAAAGCTTGCCAGCTCCCCTCACCCCGCCCTGCCTGCTTCCCCCCCCAGCCCTGCCTGCACACACTCCCCCCTCACCCAGCCCTGCCTGTCCCCCCCCAGCCCCCGCCCCGGGCCGCCCCCCACCAGCAGTTGAGCCGGCGGACACCGTCGAGCGCGGCAGCCTTGGCCCGCGCCAGCACAGCCGCCCGCGTCAGCCTCATGGCCGGGCCGGGCCGCGCCGCGCCGCGCCGCGCCCCGCCGCCGCCGCCGCCGCCGTCGCCAGGGGCGGACCCCGCCCCCTGCGCAGGCTCCGTCTGTCCGTGCGCCCAGGCCGGGCCCTGACACCGGCGCTCGGCGACGCGTGCCCGGCCTGCCCCTGCCCGCGGCCGCCGGGGCTGGCGGGCGGGGAGCCGGGGACCGGTGGCAGCCCCCCCGCCTCTCCTGCTGGGGCTCTGCCCACCCTGAGGGGAGCTGTCTTGCCTGCACCGCGCAGGGCGCCCTGAAGCTCCCTGAGGTGCAGTTCTATTTAATTACTTCGTATTTACGTGTAAATTTTATTATTCATTTCATTATGACTAATTAGAGAATATTTCGTATGGATAGCTACACCTTTATGGATATAAGATCCTAATTTCCATCGTCTATCCTTTATATGGGTATATACATATATATACACACATATATACACATATATTTGGGTATATAACCATGGCATAGATATACACACACCCCAATATGGATATTCAATAATCCAAATATTATGGATATATATTTATATCTGACTTTACACGATTATATATCCCTATATATATATGAAGTGTGCGTAAATAAAATACATATTTCTACATTGACATGACGTCTGCATGGACATTGAGGTGCTGCAGCGTGTCCAGAGAAGGGCAACAAAGCTGGTGAAGGATCTGGAGAACTAGTCTTAGGAGGAGTGACTGAGGGAGCTGGGGGTGTTTAGTCTGGAGAAGAGGAGGCTGAAGGGAGACCTTATCACTCTCTGCAACTACCTGAAAGGAGGTTGTAGTGTGGTGGGTGTTGGTCTCTTCTCCCAAGTTGCTAGTGATAGAACGAGAGCAAATGGCCTCAAGCTATATCAGGGGAGGTTTAGATTGGATATTAGGAAAAATGTCTTCACTGAAAGAGTGATCAGGCATTGGAACAGGCTGCCCAGAGAGGGGGTCGAGTCCCCATCCCTGGAGGTGTTTAAGAAACATGTAGACGTGGCACTTTGGGACATGACTTAGGAGGCATGGTGGTGTTGGGTTGATGATTGGACTTGATGGTCTTAGAGGTCTTTTCCAACCTTAATGATTCTATGATTCTACACTACCCTATATATTAATATATAGAAATATAGGTAGCACTGCTGACCACACCAACCCCAGGAGCCCCAAGGCCACTCCTCCCCCATCATGTTTTGGGGTAAAATTGCTGCAATCTGCCTCAATTTGTACCTTTGGGGGCTCAAACCACAGCTTTGGTGGTTGAACGGGGATAGCTGAAATGAAAAGGCCTGGAGGAGCAGTGTGGTTAGCAAAGACTTACAGTCCAAAACAAGGGGTTACTGCAGAGTTTCCTCGTGTTTTTCTGCATGTTTCTGCCTTATTCAGCAACGTAGACAACTGCAGGATGGGGGCTGGTGGTTATTTAGTTGTTTACACCAGTGTTTTCATGCAGTGGTTCAAATATGTTGGAAGTGAACTCTTGTTTGCGGTAGTGGTGATGGCCTTGTACTGGGGAGAGGAGACGGGTGGCACTGAGCTCCCTACCTTCCTTGTTGCCACAGTTCGAGGTAAGTGAAAGGGTGAGAGATACATTACGTTTATCAGGATTGATGGGCGTGCGCTTTTCAGGAAAAATGAGGGATAAGTGGGTTAGGCACATCATCCCTCTGCATTTTCTTCTTTCTTTCTCTCAGCGCTGGGCTGCCGTCACACCCACAGACAGCTGGCCGGGACCTCAGGCTGGGAGGCCAGAGTGCAGATGTTGCACTGAGGTTTTTAGAGCTGGATCTACAAGCAGTCAGAGGCAGTTGAAACAATTTTTGGAGTTCTTGACTTTTCTGTGTGCAGCTGTTCACAGGCCAGCTGGCATGAGGTGGCTGCTGAGACGTGGGATTTGGCTACTCAGGCCATGCGTCGGTGAAGGCAACTGCAGGATCTGAATCCTTGGCATCTTGGGAGGAATAGCAATGTACATGGCTTTGCTGTACTGTCGTTCTTCAAATCCTGGGCTGTTTTCATTTCCAGTGGAGTATGGAAACACCCGAACACACTTTCAATTGCCCAGCTGTGCAGTCCCAGCCCCAGCCATGCTTTGCCACACTGATGGCAGCGAAGCCTGTCCCTGAAATAGGCTGAGTAGATTAAGGAATCTTCTCTAGGTGCCACAGAGGGATTTTCATACTCATTGCACTGACAAAAGTACAGTTCAGTCAGTTTAAACATACACATCCTCCTCTGTCTGCTCTGACATCTCTCCTGCAACTGAAACTGAAACAGGTTAATTAAATAAAATCTATTTTAATCCCCAGTTTAATATTGCAAGTAGTATCAATAACAATCCCAGACAAAACTCCTCCCCAGTCTTTTAAAAAAGAGAGAGCTTAAATAACGCATATAGGCTTGTAAAGCGCATTAAAGTAGCAGCCTGGAGAGAACAAAAGAACCACTGAGGTCTGGGGCCACATGGCCTCGTAAGTCTGCGTAGGATTGCCTACAGTCCCTGGTGCATCCATCTCCTGCTCACAGCCCTGCAGTGTCACCTAACAGATCTTTCAAGACTCCAGTGCAGAGACTGAATCTCCCCACTGCGAGCTCCCCAGGCTCTGAGCTTTTCTCATACTCGGCCGTGATGAGGTCCAACTCACTCATTAATTCCTGGTGGCAGGTTGTGCTCACTTCTTGGCTCCGTGTGAGCAAGAGCTAAAAGCTCTTTGTACACTTGGGCTTATATCTAGAGTATCTTCAGTTTGGTCTGCACTATGTGGTAGCCACACATTCTCTTTCCAGCTCTAGATCAGTGTTTTATATAATGAACCTTTTATCGCTTTTCATTATTGATTTTCCTGTATGATTCCACCAGCCAGCACTAGCACTGTTTCACTGGAGAGCTGTATGGGCACCACGGCAAGCGCTCCTGAAGCCACCTTGGGACTCATCACATAGGTCCAGTGATCTGACCAGGACGAAGGACTTCATGACAGCCATAACCCGTGGAGGGCTTTGTGGAGGGTCCAGGAAAGCCACTTCTTTCTCATAATCCTTAGGTGTATTTTCTCATTTCAGAAAGCTCTTTGTTCTGATCAGTAGCTTTTGCTGCGACCTATGATTCCTCCATGCAGGGTCTCATGCCTTACTTGTAATGCCTACAGCAGCTTCAGGAAGAGGTGTTTTGAACCCCCGGCTAGCCTGGCTACTAAATCGAACCTCCTCTGGGTGTGCTATGGGATCACTGTTGGTGCGTGAGTCACAGCAAAGGGAATATGAAAGAGCTGCCACTGATGACTGTGACAAGAAGTGCTGCGGGTAGTAATCCTAAGTGTTATCGTTCCTGCCAGGATCAGCACCTGCCCCTGCTGGCAGCAGTCACACCTCCACACCACTCTTCATGCTTGTCACCACCATCACCTATGGGACATCTGCTGTCACAGTTATCAGCGGCTACTTCCTCCGTTGGCCACAGCGGTACTCACTAACATCCCCATGCAGATGGCAGTGCCTGTAGGGACACCCTCCTTGAGTCTTGGCAGTAGGCAGCCTCACTACTGCAGCTGGAGGGCAACTCTCTTGGTGGTACCCCACTGGCAATGGTGATATTTGCTGGCAGCAGTTTTATGTAGTCCAGAAGCTAATCCCTACCGAGCACCATCCTGGTTAGGAAAAGCGGTTAAGTGGGGTAGAAGGAGCAGGATGGATTTGGGGGAGTCATTCAGAGAACCTGTTTTACCTTCCTGGTATCACCAGAAAGGTGGTCAGCTTTGCTGGAGGGGGCTCTGCTCCCTTCCCGCCTGCATGGTGTGTGGCAGGGAAGGGCAAGCACACCTTCAGGGCAGGCACTGGGGTGTTCTTGGGAAAGCCCCACTTGTTTGAGAATGTCTCAGCAATCTCTGGGCAGCAAGTTGTTCCTGTAACTGCTCCAATGTAACTTAGCATCATGGCAAGATTGACCATGTTGCGGTTCAGAGGATGCTTTGCTCATGGCAGCCCTCCAGCAGCTGTTCCAACCACAGGGCATTCCCCCTGTGCAACTGTCACTGCTCCAGGTTCAGCAACACCAGCTGGATCACTCTTTAGATGTTGGCAGGAAATGCCATGGTTTGGTAAGAGCTAATAAAATCTTGTCATTGTGGGGAGAGGCGTGTCACCAAGGACCTATGCAGGCTCCATCTGAAGCTTGGTTTTCTCTTTTGGAAGCATTCTGTTCAGCCTCTCTGAAAAGCCAGCCAAGAGGGTTGCTGTTTGTGCCAAGCTGACAGAGAGGCTTCTGCAGAAATTCTGGAAAAGAGCTTTGGAGAGGACTTTGAGGACTTCCAGGAAACCTCCTGCTACCCGCAGTCTCTACCTACAGAGATTTTCCTGTATGATCGCACCAGCACTAGCACTGTTTCGCCAGAGAGCTGTACGGACACCATGGCAAGCGCTCCTGAAGCCACCTTGGGACATCATGTAGGTCCAGTGATCTGATCAGGACGAGGGATTTCATGGCAGCCAAAACCCATCTAACCCAACAAATAGGAATTCTCAAGACAGCCATCCACAGTAAAAGGAGATAAAAAACTGGGCCTCTTCAATAAACAATAGCTTAAAATTGCATCCCTATCATATCAAGCTAAAACATAGAAAGCATTAAACTGAGAACTGGCAAGTTATTTATATAGCAAATTGCTATATTATTAAAAATTAATCTCATCAGAGCAGCTTGCTGTCCTCATAGCCAACTGCAGATAACAAGTATTCAATTTACTGTGTGGACTACAAAATTAAGAGTGAAGAGGCAAAGTCCACCAGATATGTGGAAGACTTCTTTGCTCAGACTGTTCTTCACTCCTGTGCCGGAGTTCTGTTGGTATTTCTTTCCTTTGTTTTATACACTGTCATTATACCCGGACAGAAATGGCACAGCACCATCACTGTGCTGTTGTAGTCCGGGTTTTGGTGCCTTGCCATACTGGCAGAGCTAGTGCCTGGTTATATCTGAAATGCCAAAATGAGCATCTGCAATTTCCGCTGCTCACAGTGCCCTGCAGAGACCATTATTATTGGTTCCTTTTGTCAATAATACACATCATATGAATACATTTACATGGGAATTGGGATCCTGCTGATTTGTGTATAATAAATGTAAAATATTACGCTTCTTTATGCAGAGTATGCAATGCTGTGACACTCACAGGAAGGAGCCTGAAGGGATCAGGGTGTTATGTCCCTCCCTTATAAAGAGTCCGAAAACCATGCAAAAAGGGCAGAGCGTTAGACTCAGCGGGTCGGAAAGCTCCCTCTTGCCTTCCTCCTTTCTGAAGAAAAAAAACCACAGAATTAGGGAAGGGAGCCAAAACACAGCAGGAGCTGTAGTGAACTGACTGCAGTCAATATACTGCAATGGGGGGTGAATAAAATAACAGGTACTGGGGAAGAGAGAAAAGGGAAAAAAGCAGATAAATCCTTTAAAAGGGTTTATTGATCATTGCGGACATGGGTAGATTACAGCACCAGCACTACAGCCACACATAATACACTAGATTTTGAAGTTACAACCAAGTGGCAAATCCGGTAGTTTTTAAAATCACATTTTTAAAAGGATCTGGAGGACAGCACAAGGAGGAACAAGGAGGTACAGGGAGTTTAACCAGCACTGTCTCCTCCACCCAGATCTGCCAAGGACAATGGCACTTTGCAGGGGAAACGGCCTTTTCAGCCCAGTTTTTTTACCTCTCAATCCCGCTCCTTCCTCACATCCCCCATTAGGAGGTCAGTGTCACGGAAGAACAAAGATTAAGTGAAGATTAAGAACATTTAAGTGAAGATTAAAGATTAAGAACAAAGAGTAAGTGAAAAGTCCTGAGTAGAAAACACATGTTCATGGCAAGGAGCTGCTGGAATAGCTCTCAGAACAGCACTTTCATTCTGTCCAGCAGCAGGAGTTACGTATAATCCCCCAAAATTGATCCTCAGTGGAGCAGAGGGGCTCATGTCTACACTGCTCAGGTCTCTGGAGCAGACTGGGCTGCTCTTGCTGCTTCAAAATCATCTCTTCGTGGTAACCTTTTGGCTGTTCCCCAGCTGGGGAAAGTACTGAAGTTCACCTGTAGGTCCCCAGCTGCTGCAGTAAGGTGAGCTGGGCCTTGTTCGCACTGCCGCTGTTTGCGTTAGCCATATCCATGCTAATCGAGTTTGACTTTTTGGTGTTAATACTTTCAGATTTTTTTTCAACAGATAATAGACAAGGGAAAAAGCGAAAAAAGGTGGAAGTTCCTTAAATTCCTGATTTCAAATGCATTTGAATACTTTTTAATAAATCCACCAACACAGTTTCGTTTCAGGATTGATGGAGTGAAAGTTATCTGATGCATTTGGTATGTTTTTATCAGTATTTTTCTGTTCCTGATCAGCTGTTGTACCAAATTAGTGAAGTTCGTGCTAATGGAATTTGTACACGCTGGGCACAGTACAAATGCAATAGCTCTTGTAAAACATGTCGAAAATAGAAGGTTTTGATTCTGTGCTGTTTAATGCTGCTGAGCAAGAATGATGAACAGCCTATGATCAGCTTCAGATGACTAACAGATATCATATGTAATTCGAGTAAAGGAAAAATCCGCTCCCATGAGTAATGCAAGATGAGGAAAAATTATTTTGACAAATAGATCTTTATGATGTAAAACGCAAATAGTGATGCTCACTTGGGAGTTACTAATTCTTTGGCATTTGCTTACTGAATTGCAGCCTATGAAAAAATACGCACTTCTGAAAGTTTTGAAAAGACCTTTTTTCAGTGGTGCACTGATTCCAACATGTCTGCAGCTGCAGAGCCAACCTGACAGCTCCCTGCTCCCCCTCCCCCTGTTCTTGCCCCTGCACCGTCCTGCACAGCGTGCCAATGTGCTTACTAGAGCACACAAACCATGTTAGGGAGTGAGCCAGCTCAAAAACAATTAGTGACCAGGAGTTAGATGGCTCTGCTGCCGAGGGTGACGGTCCAGTTTCTCAAACAGCTTTTCAGCAGCAGTGCGAGTGTAAGCTACCACCACCACCTCGCTGAACCCCTTCTTAGTGGCTGTGTGCTGCCCAGAACTGTGCCAGACCACACACTTGTGCAGCTTTTCACTGGAAGGGGATCGGAGAACCCATCCTATTAAGAATAACCTTTTTCCCTGAGCGCTGGCTCACCTTGCTGCTGAAAGAGCAGATAGAAATAAGGATAGAGATAAGCACAGTCACTGCTTGAATGCCAGTCATGTCTGAGCGTGCTCTGAAAACAGAGTGCATGACCTGAGCTGTTTGTAGATTTTGACAGATCTCTTCTCAGGAATGAGTTGCCCCTGAAGATGACGTAGCATGTGTGAGACTGCTACTTCAATTGCACAAGTGGTTTTTGTAAAATCTGACAGGAATATGGCTGTGGAGAACATGGTCAGGAGTCCGACAAGTGCATATTCACATCATAGGAATGCAAGATGGAAATGGTCCAAGCAAACCAGAAAACATCTCTTGAATCCGATTGCACTCCCCGCACAAAGGGAAAGGAAGGGATGCACCTTTGGGCGCCTCTGGGAGCAGGTATATAACCTCCTTGGGATCATCTCACACATCAGCATCAGTGTTGCAGAGGCCAAGGACAGTGGACTCAGATGTTTGCCAAAAGGTAGGTTTGCTTAGGTAGCTCTTGGTTGGTCAAGTTTAAATGTGAGTAGAAAGTATCAGAGTGCTCTCTGACCTGCTGTCCCTTTTCCTTTGCGCCCTGTTCTCCTCCTCAGAACTTTATCAGGAGTGTTGGGGTGCCTGCCGCCACTAGGACAGGGGAGCTGCAAGATGCCTGTGAGGCAAACTCCAGCTGATTTATCCCCAGTGGTGTCCCCTTGGTCCTGCTGGTGAAGGGGAAGAGCTCGAGGAGGGGTGAGCAGACCCTGCAGGTCAATGCCTGGATCTGCAGCGGGTGTTGTGGGCAGAGATTTGGCTTTTGCAGTTACAGGACCCTCTCTGAGGGTCGAGGACTGCCTAGCTTTATAAGCACAAGGCAAGGGCTGGAAAACAAATGGCCAGTAAATTTTTTTTGCAGCAAAAGCGAACCCAAGGAGATCCGCTGTAGAGTTCTGGTGCTTTCAGTCAAAACTCTCTGCTGCACATTTTGTGAGTGTTAAGGTTTCTAAAGTCAACCCAGAATTTCGATGTCATGCTCCTGAATATTAGCTCTGACAGCTCGTGTCAGATGTCTCTCCCTGCCCCTTCAGTACAGGGTGCTCCTTCTCCCCATTGTTACAAGCAGCATATAGGGAAAACTGATTTTTGTGAGCTTGAGTTCTCAGCGATTCAATAAACACAGCGCTGCTTTCTGTAACTACATCCTTTCACCCTTGCTTATGACTTTGTACAGTGCCGTGTATCACTAACTGCACAGTAATGCCAGCAAAGCATTGAGATGAAACCATTGAAAAGTGGCATTAAAAAAAAAGCTGTACTATCTTTAAATCAGCAAAAGCCAAGAAAATACTGTTCAACCTTCCTCTTTGGTTGATAAATTAATCTTTGTGTTTCGGGGCTGGGAGGGAGAAGGCAGGCAGACAAGCAGCCTCCAGCTTCTCTCTTCTCATGAGTGTCAAACCTAATAGAAATGGAGCTGGAGTCCCCCCTGGGCATTTCAGGAGTCATCACGTAGAAATTTGCAGTGCTCGAGCTGCTCGCCACGCAGCAGAGTTCAAAGCTGTCAGCCAAATTACTGTCTTCACTTTGCAGTTTGCTGCCAGCCTGCTGCCTGGTGTTTTTAGTGTTCCTGCTCGAGCACATTGCTGCCACCATTTAAATCTGTGTGGCAAATGGCGCTGGGAATAACCTTGGCAGCAAAAAAAACACAGTTAAAAAGAGGTACTGAGCCGTTCAGATCTCTGCCTTGCTGCTCGTTTAACAGCACAAATGCAGGGGTGTGCAGAGCATCATCCCAACTCTCACTATACAGAAAATGCATTTAAGCAAAGCAAAGTAATTGCTGCTGGCATGTCAGATAGTTACGGGAGCAGTCAGAGTGGGATCACATCCTTCAGCCCAGGCGCGATGACTCCTTCTGTCTCCAGACTTAAACCCTTGTGCAGTGCCGTGGTTTCAAGAGTGTTAAATAAGTCACCGTGGTGCTTAAAGTGAAGGGGTGTATTTCAAGTCGTGGCAGTCAACTCCCTTTGGGTGTCCTTGCTTAATACTTGCACAAGACAGAGCTGCGTTGACCCTTTGGGGATGATGGTGCTTTACTTGTGCTGCGTCTCTTGTCAGGGTGACATAAACCAAGCACCTATGACAACAGTCGGTCACAACCGGAGTGCCTCCGTTGGAGAAAAAGGTGTTTGTGTGGCTCCTCACAGACGCAGTGGTACGTGTCTTAGGAAGAAATAATTGAAGGACTGGGCAAAAATGACTACGTGATGCTATGCTGCCCTCGCGTGGCTATTTTAGAAATATCCCGATCATCAATCCCAACCTGCGGTAAAATAATGCTTTAAAACTCATGGGCATCTTCTCCAAGAAAGCGCCTTGCAACCACAATTATTTTTATTTTTTTAAAACGGTTTCCACAGCCCCGCGCGGCCCGTGGAGGGTGAGGGCGGAGGGGAATGAGGAGATGCAGGCTTTGGACACAGCCTCCCCCGGCCGGGCGGGCAGGACCACCTCCACCCGGCACTGGAGCTGGCTCTGAAAGGGGTCACTCGTAAGGCTATGACCGCCGCTGAGGACCGAGCAGCTCCCGACCCCAGGGCTGGCGACCACCGACCGCCACAACCTCCACCTCAGGGTGGGCGGGGGCGGAACCTCACCTCAGGGCCGGCGGGGAGGGGGCGGGACCTGGCGCGCGCGCGCGTTGGCGTCACTTCCTCTGCGGAGAGCCTTAGTGCCGGGGACGGTCGGGTCGGCGCGGCAGTGAGCGGCGCGGTGGGACGATGAGCGACAGCGGGGAGCAGAACTACGGCGAGCGGGTAATACACGGAGCCTGAGTGTGCTGCCCGGCCGGGCCCCTTCCCCTCCCTCCTCCGCCCTTCTCCGGGCAGCGCCGTCGCCCCTGTGTCCACGTCCCGCGGCCTGGGCGGAGCGGGTGGTGGAGCCGCCGCGGGTGAGAAGGCCTCGGCGGAGGCGCGGGGGGCCCGGCGGGCTCGGGGCTTGGTGGGGAAGATGGCGGCTGGCCCGGCCGGGGAGGCGGTGGGGGCGCGCGACGGGGACGCTCTAGATGCCCGCCCGCCGGCGCGCTCCATGGTGAGTCTGCCCGGCGCCATCTTGGGCTGGTGACCGGGTGCGCCGGAGAGGGACAAAATGGCCGAGGGTGGAGGAGCCGCCTGTCGCGGTGTCCGGGCCCAGCCCCCGCGCCTCTCCCCGGTGGGGCTGCCTGGGAGGGTGCGGGCAGGGGCTGTGGCGGGGCCGGGCGGTCTCCGCCAGCTCTCACGGCGGAACGGGCCGGAGGCAGCCGGCTCCGTTCCCCCGTCCCTCCTGCAGCAGCGCCGGCGCTACTCAGCCCCCTCCGAGGTCGCAGCTGGGCTGCGGCGGTCTCGGCTGGTGCCGTAGTGCTTCCTCCTCCATTCCTCGACCCTGTTAGCTAACGTCTGGGTAGGGAAGAAAAACCTCGAGCCGGCAGTAATCTGAGCCTTTGTTACATATGCTCTTTCCAAAGCTGCATTGCAGTTCACTTTTGGTGAATTACTTTCTAAATCGAGCTCCGATTTGCTGCTTGTCGCGCTTGCTTGTAAAATATTAACTCTGCTTCTCGATGTGGTTGCTGCCTTGCATCCAGGTGGCTTGGTCTCTAATTTAATTTAAGTGTGATCGCAGTAGTCGAAGGGTTAAACCTCAAACTGAACGCACCCAGTGGTAGGGCAGTATCCTTGCTTTGTGAAACCCGCATCAGATGATCTCTTAAACTCATGTAGTTACTGCAAGTTATTCCACTGTCTGGGTGGAATGTTACTAATATGACAGTAGACGGCTTGCAACGCTTCACATTTGCGATGTACATCTGCAATGCAGATCACCTATAGCTGGTTTTTCTTTAGTGAATCAGTCTTCTTTTCCTTTAAGGTCTTCAATTTTTTCTGCCACAGGCAAGTGCAGCGCAGGGATTGATACTGTGTTTTGGGGTTTTCCTTCAGCATCAGTCTAACTTTTTCAGTTATTGCAGCATCACAGGGAGTCATGAAGGTGATAAGTCGTTTTAAATTTTAAACCTTTGCTGGAGGTGGCAAAAGAAATTAGTGTCATAATTCCGAGCACAAAATTGCAGTCTCTTGCAGTGTTTTTCTTTGAATATGGCCTTACTCAGATGCAGTATCATAAGCTTCAACACTATGAGTGTTTCTACATCAAGGTAGGTTAGGAAAACTTTGTCTCCAGGAACCTAAAAATGCTAGATGGATATGAATACTGAAAGATGGGGATTAAAGAACAGGCTGTTCCACCCCCAGTATTATCTTTTCATTGATGTCTTCATGTCATCCTTACAATTGGTATATTTTTAGTGAGGGAGTATTACTGCTGACTTACTCAAGGTGGATTTCTGCATGTTTTAGTTTAAAACATTGATTTAATTGCTATTGTGCAAGTCAGACTGAAAACCAATTTAAGATGGTGGCCTAACTTTACTAAAGTTTGCCCGGGTAATCTGCACTGTATTTTTACTCTGAATGAGTGGAAGTGTTAAAACCTTTATAGCAAAGTCTTTTTGAAACATGATTGTGCAAGGTATGGTAGGACTGAAGTCCCATGTGCTTTTCTATTTTACCTTTTCTGTACTTCTATAAAAAAAAGTATAAATCATGTGCAGGCAGTCTTCACCACAGCTTAAAATGAGTTATGTCTGAAGTTCTGTGAATTGTGAATAGGTAAGTTGTATGCAGTGTATGTGTCTGTAAAACTAAAAGATAAAACCATAGATTTACAAGCCTGCCACTTTAGACTAGATCAGGGAGTGGCTTTTCTAATGCTATTTATTATATTCTTTGCTTACCTAAGGCTGGTATTTTACCAAGTCAGCGGCTTTCTACTTCTTCAAGCTGGGAGTGCTAAAGTCTCTGCAGAGTAGAACAGTCTTCGGATAAATAATCTAGGCATACAACTTTACAACTGTCTGTTAAGCTGTTCCAAGTCCGTGCTGTCAACAAGAATTGTGTTCCTGCTTTCTCCCTTGTACTAGTGTTTGTATAGTCAGTCAGATCTGGCAATTAAATCAGCTGAATTTTTTTTTTCTGATTCCATTTCCAGCTGCATTGGTTTGCAGGCTTGACTTGACTGTGTAGCCACGAGTCCTAATGTCAGCATTGGGGATGAAGAAGAAATACCAGGTGCTTTTGCAAGTAATGGGACTTGCTATTTCAGCAGCAACACAAACTTAAACTGGCTTATGTCATGGTTAAAAAGAAGAAAAATCCCCAGTCAAATTCTCTTTTACAGCTCATATTCCATAGTGGGATTAAAGTCTGGAAACTTTTTAACTGTAGAGACTAAAAATTATTAAATTATACTAATTTCAAATACTGGAACATATTTCAAATACTGTCAGTATGCTGTAGTTATTGTCATGTTTTTCAAGTCACTTTTGTTTTGTTTTAACTCAGTGAAATTGGGCTCACTGAAGTGCATGTGATTCAGGCATGGAAGGGTTGGAAAGAAGACTAGTTAAAGGGAAAAATACTGTGAATTCATCCTGCGAATTAGTTAATGCTGATGGTGATTACTTGGTATGTGTATGTATGATCAGGAGCTGTTTTGATATGGTAGTCAGGTTTTTTTGTTATTTTTTTAATCAGAGTAACTTGTACTCAATGAAATGCTCAATTTATAGATGTTCTTACAAGGTACTTAACAGATCTAATTTCAAAAAATGCTGATTTTATTACTGAATAATGAAAGAAGGTCTAAGGAAGCAGTTTGAGAAGGTTAGAAGCAAACTGATAGTTTCATGGCCCTAAAAGAATAGGTCATCCTCTGTGTTCCTCCTTCATCAACTGGCACTCGATCTGACCTCTAGGTGGGCTGATTCAGTTCCCTAAGCTGTCAGAAAATCATTTGCTTTTTGCTGATGGCTTAGTTTCCTGCCAACTTGGTGGACTGAATAAGCTCACAGGGTCAGGGCTGGGGGCAGAGGTGGTGGGAGGAAGCTGGGCTTCCATGCTTGTGGTCTGTTTGCTTGATCTTTTTAAAAAAAAATATGTTCTTGTCTTTTTTGATGGAGTTGGGAAACTGTTGTGGAAAGGAGTTCTCCTTTCCCTCTGAGTGGATTCTCAGCCCCCTCCCCTCCTCCCCCTCCTCCAGCAGTGATCTGATCTCGTGATCAGGTTCTTCAGGGGGGAAATGAGGCAAGAGCTGTAATTTTTCTGTTGGATCAATTACTAAATTCGGTAGTAGAGTTGTTGAAGGAATGTGAAGTGAGCACAATAACACCTCTATCAAATCTGCAGTCAGATTTATTCATGTGTAATATGAGGCTGCACCTTTCTTGAGGAAAACAAGTGGAAATATGTAAGTTTATAGGGATTTAGGATTTTAAATATACTAGTAATTTTGGCTGTGTCTTACATTCTTAAGTAACTGAAATCTGTAGCTTGTATTCCCGTGAGGAAAAAAATGGGTCTCAGAAGTGCGAAGAACACATGACCCTCACTTATATTCCTTACAGCTACTTCTGTCCATGGAAACCTTTTTCTTTCTACTGCTCCCCAAAATAATCCTGCTGTTGTGACATTCCCTGCTTACAGAGGAGATGGCTGGAAAACATCTTCATGAATGTGCTTAGAGGTGTTAAAAATGTCATCTCTACAGTATTACACATTTTTTAATATGCTTAAAGTATGGAAAGAATAATTTGGAAACCCCAAGCCTGGACTTCAGGGTTTCCACCTAAATTCCAATAGTGGATCCCCCTGATGAAGGGGAAGAACTGTTGGTAAAGATCAAGGGATCTGGTGGTTTTTAAAATCTATGCTTCAGAAAATCAAGTTTAGAAAAAAAAATTTTATAGTGACCGTCAGTCTTGATCTGCTTGCCAGCAGCATTTGAGTGTAGCTAGGATAAAGAAGGTTGTTTCTTCTACTCTCCCACATGCCATGACAGGAGCCTACTTTGGCAGTTCTTAAAAAACTTAAAATTCTCAAAAGAGCAAAAAGTAGAAAAAGAAAATGTATTAAGAACAACAAAACTGGATAGTAGAAACTCCAATTTAAGTGGGCTGTGGGAGTGGCTTGTGTGACCCCTCGGTGTTGGAATAATGGGTTGTAAACCAAGCTTGGAGTGCTGCAGGCTCCTGGTATGTGGAATTTTGGGTAGGGAGGATTTCCTGGGGGTTGGGGTGGGGAGGGTAACAACTTCGAAATTTTAGGGGTTAGTACCAGTCTTACTAATATCTGGAGCAGGTAAGATGCAATGTATTCCTTTGAGGCTGGAAGTAATGAAGAAGTGGCATAATCCTGTAAAATGTGGTAGATCGAAGATAAAGGTTTAGAAGTAGTATGATCTGGAAACAAAATGTGGATGTGTAAAAACTGGAAAAAGTGAAGTCCAAAGGAGGTAGATGAAAATAAGCCAGCTGTTTAAGTTTGATTTGTATATACAGTTGTCTTAAGTTTTTTTTCTTCCTGAATTTCTTCTTGGATCCTAGGTGTCACATCCCACATAAATCTTAGCATAATATAACAAAGATTGTCCAAAAAGTCTATCAAATAGATGAAGGCTTCAGTCATTTGCTTATGCTGATACCATGTCTCTACTGATTTTCTTCAAAGCTTACTGCCTTCTAAAAACTCTAAAAAAGGGTCTGGGGTATGTTTATGGGCAAGATCCTCTGTGCTGCTTCCCTCCCATCATGTGTTTCTTGTGTCCTTTTCAGTATGGCTCCTTCTGTCTAGCCTGAATCTGTCAAGAGTGTTAAGTTTTGTGAATGATTTTTTCCTCACATGAAGAACAGCCTTAGTTTTGTTTTTTTATCCCTCCTTCAATATTGCTTTGTCTAAGAGTTGAAGACTTCTTATGGCTAAATAAATACATTAACTCAGAACCCATCTCCATAGATTGTTTTCTTTTGAAGGTAGTCAGAGGTTTAGGTTAAATTTGTTATTTGTAACTTAGTTATCAATATTTGCACTGCCCTTTGCAGTGTTAGTATATGAGGTGGCTATAGTTTTGGACACCTTCTTAAACATTTTGCCAGAGAAAAATATGGCCTTGATTAACTTTGCTTTATTTCTGTTGCTCTTGGTATTAATTGAAAATCTGCTTTATCTTGCAAGTTGTGTCCCACCCTGTCTCCCCAGTATTGTATGGTAGACAATTGTAAATAGTTAAACTTTGTTTTAAGTTGTGTGGAAGAGGTTTAAGCATGATTAAATTTTGGTTTAGTGAATTATTTTCTGAACGGTTAGTATGGAATGCCCATGAAGTTGAGTGTTCAGCCTGAAGAGATGTTACAAAGATAAAACAAGTGATTTTTGAGAAAAATCTGGTACTCTGGTGTTATTGATCAGAATTGACACAATATTTAGAATGGTTTCTTTTTTTAGGAAAAGGTTGAATTCTGCTGCTGAGTTTTAAATTTTCTCTAATATCTTGAAATGAATAATACTTTCAAGTGTGTTCAAACCAATTGTTTAAGCAGTGTGACTGAAGTTAAGCATTATACTGAAAAAAATTACAAAAGTTGATAATGCTAATTAGGTTATATCATTACTGAAGATTACAAGTAAATAATAGAGTAGGTGGGGTGTTGTTTCAGAACAGTGTTTGAGTGTTTTGCACAGAATTGTGTTTTTGGTTGATGGAAAGTTATGATTTACTTGGAAGCATGAAGCCTGCATATGTAATTACACTTGTGTGGGCAGGATAGGTGTGAGTGTCCTCATAAACCTACAAACTAGGCATTCTAAACTGCAAGAATGTCCCAAAAAGTAAAGTAATTGTAAGTCATTGAAGGACAAGCAGCATTGAGCTTTCTGCATTCAAAAAGCACATCAGTTAGTTGTCTCTGGCTGCAGTAGGGACTTTACTTAAGTCACTTCTCATTGATTTTTGTCTAAGTATGTGGCTGACAGTGCAAACTATTTTCAGTTTCCTAATGCTAGAATTCGTTAATAGATGTGCATTTGCTATTAAATATAGGCATAAATAGCAAATTCAGTTACTTTAGTGCTAAAGTTAAACTGAATTGACTGGATCTGTTTATAAAATAGTAGGGCATTTGGTAGATTCGATTCTTGAACTGCATATATAGTAAAAGTCCACAAAACTTTTTTTTTCTAGTTTCAGTTTTGGCACTAGATTTTATCCTGGAGTTTTTAAATATTCTTCATCCTGTTCTTTTTCTATTAAGGTTAATGTTGAAGAAGGAAAATGCGGAAGTCGCCATTTGACAAGTTTTATAAATGAGAATTATTTGAAGCTCAGGAATAAGTGAAGCTGAAATTTGAAAAAAAAGAAAGTGAATGCATGCTAATTATCAGACCAGAAGTCCCACTTGTAGAATATTGAGCAATTTGTGTGAAGTGGGGAAGATGAAAGAAGTCAGAATTTGAAACGGAAGAATGAAGAAAAGGAATAAAAATGAAGTTAAGATAAGAAGTAATCTGGAATCTGAAAGCACTACGCTAAGTAATTACTAGTCTGTTTATGTGTCCCTGTATATTTTGCTAAACATGCATGCATTATCTGTTTAATAGCAAAAGTATATGCAGGGTAAAGAAGTGTCTACCAGGGAAAAAAAAAAAATCTACTTAAATCTAGGCAGTTCTAATGCCAACTGCCCGGACACATAGATATGAATTTTTACCATTTATTTCACTGGAGCTTGTTTACAGACCTTAGGTAAAGGAGAAATTGTGTACAAATTAGGCTTTCAATATCTGCGTGCAGGAATCCCGTTCTGCTTCCAGAAGCGGAAGTGCTCATGGGTCTGGCAAGTCGGGGAGACACACCCCTGCAAGATCTCGATCTAAGGAGGATTCCAGGCGTTCCAGGTCAAAATCTAGATCCAGGTCTGAATCCAGGTGAGTTTCTTTCTTTTACCTCTTCCTCCTCTTCGCAAGTCAGATGATTTTCTGAGGTGAAGTCCAATGTAGCCCAACTCTGTTTCCAGAGATAACTGGTGATCTGTGGATATTGAATGTAAAGGGGCATAAGTGGTGTCAGGGTTTGAAAAGAGAAACTGTAGAGTTGCATCTTTTTGTAGCTTTTTTCCAAGAGGTAGGCGGCTCTGTACGCTTGTACCTCTGCTGATACAGTTTGGAGGTGGCCTGCCTTTTAACTCTTAGAATAATGGCTAGTTTCTTAGCATGAAGCATTAGGAACTCTAGGTGTTAGTTTTTCTGTGCATTAAAAGAAATACATGCATCATCAGATTTTCCATTTTGGGTCACATTAATGTATTACATTTTCTCACTGGAAGCAGTGATGTTTCTGGAGTAGTGAATGGTATATTCCATGAAAAAGGAGCAGTAGAGATAAATGTGAATTTCAGTTGACACTTGTCTGACCCTTTAAATATATATTAATTTAAGTTGAAAATGAATGGGCTTGGAAGGCTTTAAAGATTAGACAGCTTTCCAAGGTCTCAAAAAAAGTTGTGGAGGAAGTAGCTTGCTTATTGTATTTGTTACATGGCAGTGCAAATGTACACTGTGAAAATGCTTTTTGCACTGTATTATCTATCCTTAACTTATACTCATCTGCTGAACAAGCTGTGTGCAGTGACAGAATTCCTCTTAAAACTGTTAAGAGATGTAACTGAGATGTAAAATATGCTGATAGTCGAAAAATAAGAATATAAACATCACTGCTGGCAACTTTACATTGGCTTTACGAAGTGTGTCATGTAAGAGGTATGCATTTAGTAAAGAATGACTAGAGAGGCAACAAAACCTGTAAATGGGTGAATGACCTTATTAAGAGTCTAGATAATTGAGTGCTGGCTATGGAAATGAGTATTGATAGTTCCTTTGCTCATTTGTAAGCGTTCAGGTTAAACCATGGGTTTCAGCAGTGGGGTTTCCAGTTGAGCTGTTCACAATATACTTTTACGTGTATAAGTGATGAATAAGGCTTGTCAAAGCTTGGGGGTCACACTAGAGGAAGGATGACAACTCTGGGAAACATTGTGCTATTAGCTATGACCTGTGTTTAGGTCTCCTTGCAAGATCAAAGTTATCAGTTTGAAAGGCTTTTGTGAGAAGTAAAATACTTGGGAAATTTTGTCAGCAGAGGAATAGGCTTACGACCGTGTCAGAAGGACACAGAAAAAAATAAGTGTCAAATCATGCACTTGGCAGTCCCTGTAGTGCAAGTACAAATATGTCAAATTACTTAAATAATTGGTAGAGTAATAACCACTTCATAAAGCATGAAATTGGAGTTGCTAGTAGTGGGAGATTCATAGGACAACTCAGGAACGGTCAGTCCAAAATCCTGCTAAAGGCGGAGTCAGCCCTGCGCTCAGACCATGTTCTCAGGGCTTTATCCAGTTGGGTTTTGAAAAGCTCAGAGGGTGGAGACTGCACATCACCTTTGGGGAACCTTCTAATTTTAAAATAACAAGCAAGTCAGGACCCAGCCAGCATGTCCTTCTGCACCTTAAGCCATAACCCCCAGGGATTCCATACTCTTCAAAGCACCGTGTTTCTCACTTGCAGAATAACTAATACTGTGTAAGAATGCAATCACAAATTGTATAAAATGCTGGAAGAAGCAAATACAAGATCTAGAATTTATTAGAGACCTGACAAATAATTTACTTTTACAAGAAATAACTCTCTAAATAATACCCTGGCAACTGACTTTACTTTTTGATGAACAAAAGAAGCTTATGACTACCATGGCTTCCTGAGCATTTAACAGCTGTCATGAAAATGCCTATCACTGGAAACACTGGGATTATGTTGCAGAGTTACTGTGTTCATTAGTAGGTTTGGGCAGAATTGTGTCAAGGCACATATTTAGAACCAACATACTTATCTCTTTTCAGTGCCGTCACACGTTTGGATGTGATCACGAGCAGGTCATCTAACTCTGGCTCTCACCAGAGAAATAACCTTGTGAGAACTTTCATATTTCTTGGTGATTTCTGTGCAAATGCATTTTTGAATTACCAACTTTAATTAATTAAACTTTGATTTGGGAACAAATCTGTGTCCTGGCGTATTTGTCAGTTGGGGTGTGGATGTACATGATTTAAAAATATGCTTTTATTGAAGTTATTCATCATCAGCATAGCAAGCTCGTTATCTTTGGCTGACTCTGTGAAATCTAAACAATTTTTAATGAAGGAATAGGTTTTCCAGCTGCGGTTGCTTTGCAACAAAGGACAGTAATGGCAGTATGACATGTAAGGCAGCAGTATAAGCGGTGCCTATTTAAAATAAGCCTTGTTCTCTCACATAATGGGCTATCCGGTTTAGAAGTGTCCAGCTTTTTTTCAGTGTAATGGGTGTATTCTGTTACCTGGGACATCAGTTCTGTGTCTGCCTTCCCTGCCCCCTCCCCCCCCGTAAGCAATTGAAATATGGCTGTATGCATGTGTTGAACTTCTTTTTTTTTTTTTTTTTAATTATTATTTCTGTCTGTCTTTACTGTCTTCCCTGCCTCAGGGAAGCTCTCTTTTTACTTTCTGTTGCCAAAAATAATTATTTCTAAATACATAGTTAGAAGTATTGCAATGGAACACGCTGAAGTAATTTCTCCTGGACGTGTATAAATGCTTCCAAGTTGAGGGTGACAGAACTTAGCTGGCTCACTTTTGACAAGGTTGAAAGCATTATTTTAAGGAGGCCTGTAACATACAGAGTGTATATTGTGCAGTTTGGCTGTCTGGTGACACTTACCTAGTGAGAAATCCTGACTCTGGAAGAAGCTGTTAAATGCTCAGGAGTAAAAACGGGTCCAGGTTAAGAGTTCCATTCATGCCAGCGTAGTGGTGGTGTTACTGTGAAACACGGTTGTGCGATGATGGTAGCTTATGGGCTCAGTCACTTGTTAACTACCTTGACTTCCACAAATTAGAGGAAGGACATTTAAGACACAAAGAAGTCTGAAGATTAACAGTTTATGACTAAAAGGCTTTGAATATTAAACTGTTTATTGCACTTGTTAGGCTTGCAGCTATTTTCTTTGTAGTTGTGTGGAATGCATATTATTCGGTGGCTGCCATCAGCGGGCCAAACTTATGTGTAATATTCCAGTTTAAGTGTCTACCCAGCTTTTCAACTAAGATAATGTGTTGGGAGGGCTGAGCGTTTAGTAGAAAGAATTTAGGTGTTTCAGAACCTCATCTCCTGACAGCACTAGGTCCATGAAGTTGTTTCTGGAACTGTTCTGAGGAGGCCTGTCATGAAATTAGTGAGCAGTTGCATCTTTGCCTAAATACACTTGAAGTGTGAACATGTAAACATTCATGAACAGCTAATGTTAAATAACTCTTAAAATACCAGAAGGTAAATAAGCCTAATACTGCATCATTTCCTCAGTCATGTTAAGCTCTTTCAGGGGCATTTGCCAGACTTCTGTGCTTGTAATTATGTACTGTGTAAAAAATTGTATTTGCTTTTCAGTGTCACTAAAAGCAGCATTAAGAGTGCTAGAATAAGCAGAAGTGTGCATCTCTGCAATTGTGCACGCTTTGTGTGGTCATATTTACTATTTACTCCTTAGTCACTACTCTCAAGAACCATGCACTAAATTCATTATAGCTGAATCATGTGGTACCACAGGTTTTTAGAAAATGGTTATTTGGTCTTTTTATTTGTGAATATCTGATGTATTTTTGAAGGGCTAAAAACACAAACCCAATACTGTACCTTTTTTCCTTTTTTTTTCCCCCATCAGATCTAGATCAAGGAGGAGTTCCCGTAGACACTACACAAGGTCACGCTCTCGTTCCCGCTCTCATAGGAGATCCAGAAGTAGGTCTTACAGTCGGGATTATCGGCGACGACACAGTCACAGCCATTCACCCATGTCTACTCGCCGACGTCATATTGGAAACAGGGTATGTCTGTTATAGAAGCAGATGGCTCCTATGTAGTCCTGAATACATCCTGAAATCAATTAATTAATGGGGGGTTTCCAGAAAAACATTCTGCTTCCCTCTCAGGTCTATTTAAAAGAGATTGTTGAGGTTAATTGTCATTTGGCTGTTGATAAGGTATGGATTTCCTTAAGATTGCTTAGGATTGTGGGGTGGGGGTGTCTTGTCTGTCTTCTTAACAGATGCCTTTAGAAGTGCTACCAGTGCAAGCTGTTGTCATTATACCTGATGTAATAAATGAGCAAATGTAGGCAGTGAAGGATGGGGGTAGAGTTAGGAGGGAGAAACATTTGTGCTTTTCTTGATTAAAAGCCTGGAAAACTAAAACATTTCACTAAAAGCTGTTTTGATGGTGGCTTTATTAAATAAGCATGCAAATTGGCTTGCTTTTAGCTGCTTTACAGGCCGAGTGCAGTGTGGTTCATGCTGAAGTAGCGGGGAAAAAATGATAACTAATGCAAATGAAGATGTGATCCAGGCCTCTGTGTGTGTATATATATCCACATTCAACAGTCATCAGCTAGCCTTTGGAGGGAAAACTTTTTAAAATACAGTACCTGTTATGTGTTGTAACTGTAGTTTGTACAGTACTCCCAAGAAATGCAAAGTATTTTTGTGAAAGGAGGCTTGTGTAGTCATAGGTTTGATTTTAATAATGTCTATTAGCAAGTTAATGCAACCTGAATCTCAGCAGGCGTTTTTGTTTTGGTTTGAAGCTTTGACACTGACAATTTATGAAATACCTGTACTGCAAATAAAAGCAATTTTATTATAACCCCTATCTATTTATCTGTTCCTTCAGGCAAATCCTGACCCAAACTGTTGTCTTGGTGTGTTTGGATTGAGTCTGTACACCACAGAAAGAGACCTGAGAGAAGTTTTCTCCAAGTATGGTCCAATTGCTGATGTTTCCATTGTGTACGACCAGCAGTCTCGGCGTTCAAGAGGATTTGCATTTGTGTACTTCGAAAACGTTGAGGATGCTAAGGAAGTAGGTTGGGGTACAGAACGTATGGCATGTTTGCTGTGGTTTCAGGTGCTGGGATGTATACTCTGTAACAGGATATAGCCCGGGGAAACTCACTGTTTGACTTCTCAAGTGGTATAGGAACCTTTAATGTTAATTCCTTTTGACCGTTTGAAATAATCATAACGCAAGAAAGTCCAAAGTATCTTCCCTGCCTTCTTTGGGCCTAAAAAATACTTGGCACCTCATAACGTCAGTCTTAGTTCAAAAGATACTTGTTATGTACCAGAGGAGAGAGGGGAGAGGCGTGAGTAGTGGTCCCTGTGGAGACTGAGCTGTAGTGTAATTCACAAAAGCAAAGTTCGGGCTAGCCATAGTGCAAGCTATGCCAACAAGAAAAGAAAACAGGAGCACAGGCTCTCTGTTTTAATTATGAGATGAGAGTCCTTCGTAACTCCACATATGATCCTATATTTAATAATACGCATGTTCAGAGTGGACTAGATGGCCATTTCAGAGCTCTCTATGGGAGTGCTAACATGCATTCTGCTGACTTCTAGTGCTTCAGCCTGAAAGGCGGTGGGGGGAATCTCCTCTGAAAATAAAAGGCCGGGCAAATGTACAGTGGCTTCTTGGTCCCTTCAGATGCCTATGGGAAACCCTAAGGGATTCAGTAAATTGAAGGAGTGTCAATATCATATAACAAATTACGGCATTTGGACTTACAAGTGCTACAGAATGAACAGGAAATTCTGTACCCGCCAGGTATAGAATTCTACACTCAGGCCAGCCCTTGGAGAGTAGTGTGCTTACGGGCTGTAACTAGGCTTATATTCTGCTTAAATTCCACTACCTAAAGTCTCTAATGTCTTCTTTTTTCCAAATTTGGCATGAAGACTTTCATGTTAGGCTGGAGCTTTGGATGTAGGTCCTGCTAGTTGGCAGAAAAAACCAGTGGTTTGGGGTTTTTTTGCTTCAAATTTACTTATGACTCACATATAACTATATTCAAGGTGATAGCAGGCTTTAAGGATGTATTGGGGAAAAAACATCAACGTAACTGCTCCTTTGTTAACTTGTGAATGCTTTGCTTAACATTGTGTGTTGGAGTAGTTACATCTCCCTCATTAGAATGTTCAGAGGTTCCTCTTAATCATGTTAGAAACAGAGGCACTGAAACAATTGTTAAATTACGTTCCTTTTAGGCTTCTGATGCAATAAAAGTCACATTTTAAGTGGTTACTGAAGCTTTAGCTGGCTTAAAATGTCTTCAGAGTGTAGGTTCAGTGTTCTGTATAAGGCATAAGTGAAACTTAGACATGCATCCTAACTGAGCCATCATAGGACTTAGTACTTGAAGCAGTTGTTACAAACTTGTATTGGTAGTAAAGTTCATACTTACAGCTAATTGTATTTTATCACCCCGCTCAGGCAAAGGAACGTGCCAATGGAATGGAGCTGGATGGAAGGAGGATTCGGGTAGACTTCTCCATAACAAAAAGACCTCACACACCTACCCCTGGAATCTATATGGGAAGACCCACTTAGTAAGTTACCTGTGTGGATTTTTTTCCAAATCAGTACAAGATGGGATTAATTATCTTGTGTTTTGGTAAAACTGTTCTGTATCCCCTTCAAGAGACCTGATATTGTGTATTTCCTAGTTTATCAGGCTTTTGCATTAATGCACTATTCTGAAAGCTGTTCCCTTGCTTCTAACTTGTGTGCTGTACAGTACATGGATGTTTCAGTACTAGAAACTAAAATACAAAATTCACCGCCTAATTTACTTCTTTTTTTAAAGAGAAAAGTCTCTGTAACGAGAGCCATGCTAACACTGATGGGGTTATCTCACAAAGCTTCTGAAAACTAAAAAACCTCCACTGATAAAGGAGACTTCAGAATTAAAAAACAAAAAGACTGCATGTGGACAGGCATCAGTGGTAATGATCTAGGGTCAGCCTGGATTACAGAGAGTGGAAGCCTGGGTTCCTAGTTATGCGGCCCAGACGTGAGTTATCTAAACATTTAAATAAGTCTACATAGATATTTTTTTCCCACAATTTCAAATCTATTTTCAATTGTCCTATGTACCTTCAAATATTAATGTCTTTTGCAAGCTCAAGTTTTCAAGAGTGAATAAACAAATAATAGTTGACCAGCTGTGTGACGAAATTTCCCTATCCACAGAGTATACTTTTGGCTTAAAGTAGCCAAAAACGTCAGTTGTTTTCCCAAGTCATTTCCCAGTTGTCCTCCCAAGACTTTCAGCTTATGGTACTGGTGGTTATGTAGTTGATGTGTTGAGACTGCAGGTTAGGTTTTTAATGGGAAAGTCCTTCCAAAAGGAGCTTTCTGAGAGTTAAAAGTGGATGAAGAGTTGTAACAGAATGAAATGTCTCAAGTGCCTGTGATATCAAAAGGTTAAGAGGTTTCAGACCAAGGAGGAAAGTAGCTGTCTTAAAGTTCAAGCATCGATAAAAAGCAATTATTCAAGTAGTTCTGTTCCAGTCTGCACTGATGGGAAAGTGGGAGCACTCTCAATCATTTCAACTGTGAGGATGCGAGGTAATAATACAACCCAGTTAAAATGGTGTAAACTTCACTGACAGAAAAGCACTGCAAACAGTGTTTTATGTTTTATTAAATATAATTCTCTTTCACTACTTGCAGTGGCAGCTCACGACGACGAGATTACTATGACAGAGGGTATGATAGAGGGTATGATGATCGTGACTATTACAGCAGATCATACAGGTGAGACAATATTCGTAATATTTTACTGCTTTTTAAACCATGCTTTCTCATCTGCATTCCTACCTATATTAAGCCGAGCAGTTCATCTTGTATGCCAAAACATTCTTGCACTCAGTCATTCTGCAATCTTAATATGACATCACCAAAATGACTGCTCAGTGTAAATCAGATTGGTTAGCTTGAGAAACACTTCGTGATGTTTAACCTGAGGCATGAGTTAGTCCATAATGTGGTTTTTTTACTGTGCATTAAATCTTGAAAAACAAAGTATGTTCTCTGTGGTCTCATTTTAAAAGAATCTTCTGTTGATTCATCTGTTAGCATTGAAATGGTGGGAATACAGGTGCAGATCAAATATTTGAGTTGGTACTGTAGTGCCAACTTACGTTTTGAGCATAATGTAGTAGACAAAATGGAAAGTGTCAGTGGTCACCAGTATCCCCTACTAAAAATTATGACACCTCAAATGTTGCCAAAAATAAGGAATCAGGGACTAGAACACTACCTGTTCTGTATTGGACACTTGCATTTTAAAAAAAGGGTTTTTTTAACATACTCTGTCAGGTTGGATGTGTGTGTGTTATTTGAAGGACTTGCACCTCCTGTTTCTGTCATCTTCAGCCTAAATTTCTGTGTTTGACAGCATAGTAGTTAGCCAAAAGAGGTCAATATTCAGGTAGCAATATACATTGCCAGAGGGCTAGTAAAGCTGATCCAACCATGTTTTCAACAGATTTTGTTATGTAATCGGTTTTGGTGATAGAGCAAGCTTGTCTTCTGCCTTTTCCATTAAGGCTGCCAATGCAACTTGTTCCCTTTTAAATGCCCACAATTTCTGGGATACTTCTAAGTTGGACGCAAAAATAAGAGTTCATTTTTTCTGCCTGCAATTACCAAATGTTCCTGTAGTTGTAGAATTCTATAGTAGTACTTCCAAAGTGTTTTGCAAAGCTTAAATGAATCTGCAATGGATGGATTTATGATTGTTCCCTGATGGTAACCATGTATTCATGGAAATACACTAATTCAAATGGCATTATCACATTATAGCTCAAAGACAAAGGAAAGAATACATTCTGTGATCTTAGCTTCTGTTGCTTTCTAGGTGTAAAAGAAAATATATCGATAGCTGTGTGGTCGTTCTCAGTGACCGAGGGTAGCTATTTCCTCCTTCCCCTCCTACTACTTTACTTTCAGCCACTGTTTCTCCTTCCCAGGCATGGCTTCCAATCTGTTCCTCCCCTCCCTATTGTCACTTAAATCAGAAGCCTTGCTGCTGCAGTGCTTAAATGCTGCTGTGGACAGGGAGGGGATCAAGGTGTGCTACATCATCACAGTGAACACAAGCAGAAGCGTTCTGCTCATGTTTCTGGGAAGCAGTCATAGAGGCAGAGAAGTACCCTAAACAGTCCATTTTCCTGAAACATCAGTGGTTTGAATATTTTGGAGAACTGTAGCAGCTAAAATCTGAAGCTGTTACTGGGTATACATAAAGAACCAAAATGTGCTGGGTTTCACTTTGCCAGTGTATGTAGGCTTTCATATGTGGCGCTCTGACCAAACTTCCAGTTTGTTTCAGAGCACAAGGTACAAAAACTTGCTTGGGATAATTACTTTTAGTACATTAAGTAAGATGAGGCTATGTTAACTAACTGACGCAGCTCATCGACGTGTTGGGAAACAGAAAAGACTTGCAATGTAGTCTGTTAAGTGGTGCTTCTCACTTGCTTCTCACACATTCTGGTTTGGTAGGGTTGGGGGGTGGGGAGTTTGGGGGGTTTGGTGTTTTTTTTGTTTTCCTCATGGGGTTCTGATGTAAACCTATCAAAATGGCAAAGGCACTTAAGGACCAGCAAAAGCTGTGGGGCTATGCGGTAAGGGTTTTACACCATCAGTCTTTCTTCTTACGCTTCATAG
The DNA here is from genome assembly GCF_949628215.1 of Phalacrocorax aristotelis. NCBI lineage: Eukaryota > Metazoa > Chordata > Aves > Suliformes > Phalacrocoracidae > Phalacrocorax > Phalacrocorax aristotelis. Next base: position 29,610,074 of record NC_134282.1, read on the forward strand.
TACAGATTTCCTTATTCTTTCATAAAGGGTCAGTCAGGGTATACTGATTGTCCTTGAAATCTGTTGTTTGTTGCTTGCGTGTTCTTAGAATGTAATTTACTCCTTGTTTAGACTATAGTATGACCCAAAGTCTTTAGTGCTTAAGTGTTACTTTTCTCATTCCTGATAGTGAAGAGTGGCTCAGATGTCTGTAAAATGTATTCAGAAGTTTTAATTACATCAGTTCTGGGTGCATGCTAGTGAGAAGAGTTGCAGACCGTGATGGCGACTGAACATAAAGAAGAGTACATGCATTAGATAAGGAAGAGCAGACTAGTGAGAAGTGATGTAAGATGATGGATGACATAGTGTCCTAGTCTGTGTAGCATATCAGAATTCATGGCAATGCTTCGGTCCTGCATTTTGAGGCAGTCATATCCTGGGCAATGTTCTGACCTTCCTACACGCTCTCCCATCTTGTGTCTGTTGTGAACTAGGGCTTTGAGGTGGAAATAGTCAGAATATTGACAATTCTGGCAATTCATTTCCCATCTTAAACCCAAAACAAAAAACGAAAAAAAAAAAACCCACACCCCCATGTTTTAAAGTTCACCGCAGAACCTTTATAATGTCTCTTCATAGCTGATACAGAAAGGGTGAAAGTAGGCCACAAATGGTTTGTGTGTGGCTATTTCAAAAATATCATGGTCTGCCCACTTTCTCAACCTGTAGATATCGGTCATTTGAGGGAGGGAGAAGACTAGTGTTATGTATGTCATGAGTGCTTCCTTGAGGAAGGGAATGTTAGAATTGTAATGCTCTGCTGCATCTTTAACGTACTAGTACTCCACCCTAGAAGATCAATTGGTAACGATTACTTTGCATTTTTCCCTTCCTTGCCCTCTGCAGTGAAGCCTTAAGGGAAATAAAATATCAGATGGGAATTGTCATGTTAAAACTTCAATTTCTCCTTATTGCTGTGGGATGCTGAATCTTGGGTGCAAAAGTATCTGTAAACTGAAGAATAACCTTAAAAAACAAACACCCACAAAACAAAACCCCAAACAAAACCCCCAACTTGTACACTAGCTGGCTACCAGAGAAGACTTGGGGGGGGGGGGGGGGGGGTGGCAGGGGAGATTCCATCAGCAGGCCTCCTTTTTTTATAGCGTGGTATTGTGTTTTGGGCGTTCTTACAATTTATGGCCCTTTTGAACTGCTGTGAGACATCTGGGGCAGTGACTGTTCCGTAATCCAAGTTTGGTTTAGCCTCCTGGTAATGCTTTCCTGTGTCTAAATCTGTGGAGGTACCAGCCCAGCCACTTCATATTGTTAAATACTATAATGTATTATTTCAGTTTAGGCAGCTTCTATGTAAGGAGAAGTTGTACCACAGTTCTTAAATGGCCTTGTTTAAACATGATTATGAAGTGTTAAAATGTAAGGATGTGGGATTTCTTTTGGAATCTACTTTTTCCTCAGGACAGTGAACTGATCTTGCTACTTTCAAAAAATATAAGTAAAATTACTTACATCAAGTGGGTAAGCATCTGAGAACAGAAATAGTCTTAAAAGTGAAGGCTATGTAGTGATCTTAAATTGCTGCTCATTGGAGAGCATGATGTCATAAAATACAATAATGGTCAGCTGGAACCTAAGTTGTCTTTAACTGTTCCTTGACACTGAGTTCAGCTAACCGGGAATACATTAAAATGAACGTAGTGAAGTAATTTAGCATTATCCAATGTAGGAACCGGTGGTGGTTTTTCTTCACGTTTTCTTACGCTTGTTGCTGCTTTTTACTTATATGATGAACTTTGTTGTTTTTAAAATTTTCAAAAGTCGTTCTGCTTTTGTATTCACAGAGGAGGTGGCGGCGGAGGAGGAGGAGGATGGAGAGCTGTTCAAGACAGGGATCAGTTTTACAGGTATGATAGGAAAGCTTTCAGTGCCTGGTCAACAGTAGAAGTATTCTTGGATATGGTATTTTCTTAGTATTCTATGAATCAAGTCTAGGACATCTTTAAACACATTAAGAGAAACTGGGTGGATGCAGAGTACTTGCAACTCTTCAGTGAGCAGTGCAGTTAATTTCAAAGGTTCCCTCATTGCTATGTAAAGGGGTGAGGTTGATATAGGGACAGGTTTTGTGCAGCTTTGCACAGGAAAAACTCAAGATTTATGCCAAGAAGTCCTGAATGGTTGGGGATTTTCCTAGGCAAGGAAATGTAAAACTTGGGAGTGCCTGGCTTGGAGGGGTTTGGGGAAGGGGTTGGTTGTAGCAATGAATACTGCTACTCAAATCAACTCTTCATCTCAAAACAAATAATTGAGATGAAAAGTTACGGTGTGATTTGGCTTACACTGCTTGTTTGGGATGCTCTTGGCTTGAAACACTAAAATTGCTGTAGTCAAGCCATGAATGTGAGAGAACTTATTTCTTTTATTAGTGCAAAGTAGTGTTGCTCTGACCAGGTAATAGAGTACTAAGAAAATTGACATCTTTGCTTTGTTATCCAGTAGAAATGTTGATCAGCTCTTTATGTGCTCGTTAGATTTCCTGAATGCACTCTTGATACCAGGATCGGGTTAGAGGTATCCACATAGAGCTGCTGCTGCCGGCTTTAATGCAGGGATTGTTTCTGTTGCCTTCTTTCACAGGAGGAGATCGCCATCCCCATATTATAGCCGAGGTGGCTACAGATCTCGATCCAGATCTCGATCCTATTCACCTCGTAAGTAGTCTTTAGAGCTCGCATATCAAAAGCAAATTTCTACTTTGGCTGAACTACTTCTTTTTGAGGTTTTGCATCCATGAAGACTATTCAGCTTCAGTGTGGGTTTTTTAAACCACAATTCCCTTTAACAATTCATTGAGCAATTGGGATCCTTGAGGACAGACCAAATACTTAGTTTGAAAAAAAAAAAAAGAAAAGAAAAAGAAAAATTAGGTATACCACATGTTTGAAAAGTCTGAGGTATGATTTTTCTCTCAAACTGTCTTAAAACAGGAGTTTGTAGTATGCTGACGGTGTGGTTACCTCTAGGATACAAAGGCTGAATTCACAGCCTTGCACGTTCTAAGACTGGAACTAAATATCCTGATGTAACTTGTTAAAGAGGAGGTTAACTTCACCTGATGTCCAAATAGTGCTTCTTTTTCCCTGAATTGCTTATTTGCATGGAGGATAAAGCTGCGTTTTGATGGCAGAAATCTAATAGAACACAACAGCATGCCTGGCATACTCCCTTTGTAATGGATACAGGGTGAATGAAGAGGTGGTGGTCTCACGTTCCCCCGTTGCATCCAAACAAAAACAAGGGCAACGGCTTTTACTGATGCGTAGGGAAACTGGCCACTGCGGAGCAGTTACAATGCGAATTCTCATTGTGCGCTGAAACACCACGCCTGGGCGTATGATGGGAATCCGGGGCTTTCTCTCCACAGGGACTTAGCGGCAGAACTGTACTGGCTGCTGGACTTTGTCGTAGACAAACCGTAAGGCTCTGGAATTCGATGCAGATTTGAGGGGTGGCAGTGAATCTAGAAATCTTTAAAAAAATCTGTCTGTCCTTGGGAAGCCTGACAGTGTATATATTGTTTTTTCTTTCAGGTCGCTATTAAAGCATGACACAAAGGAATTTCTAGCTACAGCATTTGAGTTGAAACTGCAAGTTGTGGACAATATTTCTATTGTCTCTTCTGTTTAAACAAGTGAACAGTGCCTAGTGAATAGGTGACTTTTACACCTTTTATGAAGACTACTTCTGTGATGTTAAATGCTGTTTCATTCTGCATATTTGTGTAGTTTGGTGCTTTGTTTCAAGTTGTGTTTTGAAAGAAGTATGTTTTGCATGTATTTTTTTAGTCTCAATTTTGACTCCTGAAAGGTTTCTATTGTAAAGACAAACTGTTCGGTTAGTTTTTTCTACTGATTCCAAGGTATTCTGAAGATCAAAACCTGTGTAAAATGCTTTCAAAAAGTGAAAAAAAAAATAAAAAAAATAAGTTTGGTTTTTCTTTTCCTACTTACTTTTTCCAAGTGTAAGTTACGGGTTGAAAAGAGACTACAGCACTTATGCTGGGTATTCCGGAATAATGTTTTTAAAGCCCAGAAGTAAAACCCACTGTAATTTTGTGTTGCTGGGTGGTTCTTGACATCTAGATCATTTGTTTTTCTAGATCATTCTAGATCTGAAAAACTGTGTAAACCCAGGGTGTAGAGAAGTCCCTGTACAAACTGCAGGAGCAAGGGGCGTCATTCTGCAGCACTGTAGGCACGGAGCAAGACTTGTAATAAACTCTTGGTAACACTGTTGAGCTTTCAGGTGGGTGAGCTGTTAGCAGACTATTGTCTGTAACACACAGAGAGGGCTTCAGTGGAAGTAGATAACTGTACACTTAGGCAATGTAATAACATTTTGATTACTTTTTTCTTATTCACTGATGATTGTCCTTTTAAAGAGTACACATTTATCGCATTTTAGCCGCATATGTGGATATAGCTATCAGGTTACAATCTCCTACCACTACAGTGCCATTTTGCCTACTCGGGTTCATGAACTTTATACGCTTACTGGAAAATGATGTGCAAAATTTGGAGCGCTTCTGTCAGACTAGAACTTCCCTCAGCCTTGTATCATAGCTCTGATGGTGACCACACATGGAAGACTGGAAAACTGAGCAAGAGCAGTGAGGCTACATCTGCCACTGTTCTCTCAGCTTTTGAACCCCAGTTCCTCTGCCTCTTTCCTGGGTAGTGATTTCCACACTTTTTTTTTTTTTTCATGGACTAAGAGCAGTTACAGGACCCTGTTGACCTGCAGCCTTGTGACCTTTTGTTTGATTTCCACTGTGTTGTTTTACCTTGTACCTGTTTTACCCTGAAATTTTTACTCAGTGGGAGCTGTTGTTAATGGTCTTGTTGGCCTAACAAAAAAACAGGTAATCCCAGGGCAAGTGCTGGTGTACTCTGAGCTACATCCCATTTCTCTTGGGAGGGGCCAGTCATTTGCTGTGCCGTGAAGGATAAATGCCCTTAAGGTTCTTCGTCCATTTCTCATTTTTAAAATGGGCACGGAATCACTCATTTTGGATTTCAGCTGTTACATTATCTATTGTATTTAAATGATCTTAGGCAAACACTCCATAGTGTATCTTGTCATCCTGCACAGTAAATCTATGCTTTAATTATATTTTCAATCTTTGGAGGAGGTGCATTGAGCTTTCCACATCAGCTTACACTGAGAGTGGTTTGTTTTTTTTTTTGCATAGAAGTAGTAGTATACTTCCTGGAGTCAAAAAAACCTATGTTCTCTACTAATGTGGGGAAGAAAATGCTTTCCACTTTTGCACTCTGAAGCAGTTTGGCAAATAATAAGCAATTGCATGAAGCAAGAGACTGAAGAAATAAGCCTTACCTGCTGCAGCTGCCTGGAGACGAAGGCGGCTAACAGTATCCCAGGTGTCTTAGGAAGGTTTTTGCAAACACCTGGATATTCTTTAAGAATCTGTATTGGTTTTTTCTGTCTGGATGTAAGACTGGCCAATGGGCTTTCAGCAGTACCATCCCCTCCCTAGCCAAGTTGGTGCTCCTTTCTACACACCCTGTGGGTTATGCAGCACTGCCCCACGCTGAGAGCGTCCCTGATCCCCGCCCAGTTCCCTGCCTGGCGTGAGCGTTGTGGGGCCACGGTGCTGTGGTTCGCATTTTGGACGGTGCAGGACTGTTCCGTGGGAAGGTGAAGTCCCCGCCACTGGAGATGACCTTTGCAGTCTTTTCATTCTTTTTCACCGCGTTTTCTTAGTCATGGCCTTACGCTTCCTTTGAGTTACTCAGCAGGGGTTGACAAATGCAGAGTCAAGAACACGTGTCCTTCGGTACGCGTCTATGTTTTAGTGAAATGAGGATTTTGCAACTCGCGGTGCAGTTCCTGGCAGTTCATCTGATGGCTTGTAGCTGCCAGAAGAGCATCCTCCCGACCCTTCCCCGCAGAGTGATACCTGGTACTTTTGGTTAGGCTTGGATCTTTTGCAGAGCTGTGCTCTGGTGGGGATGAAAGTGAGCTTTTCCTCTACAGAGGCGTGAAAGAAAATGGGGATGTTGTGTCAGTGGGGGGTGGTGTGCAGAGGCGCGCCCTAAAATCCATGTTAAAGCTGTATCTAGAATTTGGGAAAGCATCGGCTCCGGTAGCCTTGCAGCAGGGAGAGCCTTTTGTCTGGATGTTTCCTGCTGCTGAATCACTCCACTTGTCGGTCCAGAAAGAGCCCCTGGTCAGATGCTCCCTGGCGTGTGTAATGTTGCCCTGTTATGCGGGAATGACAGATTGCTGTGGTATGTGATGCGCTTCGAAACAGCGGCTGAATCACTGCTGGATGTCCTGATGCCCTGCCAGCGCGTACGCAGAAATTCATTGTAGGGGAGGGGGAAAAAGCGTACCCTGAACTTCGGCAGAAACCCCACCGGCGGTGGGGGAGCACCCTCTCCCGTGGCGGCTGCAAAAGCAACGTCCGCTGGGGTGGATGTGAAGCGCTGTGCCCTTTGCTGACCTGCTTTCCTGTCAAGAGTAGAACAAATAAACTTCAAAAGCACATGGGGAAAAAGGAAACAGGGCACTGGTCTCTCCTCACCGTGTGCAGGTGGAGTTTCCTCTGGGTCAGTTTGTGCCTCTCCCAGCGTGAGGGATGCTCCAGTCCCCATGGGACCCCACAGCACCTCCCCGGTCCCCTGGGCACGAAGGGGGTCCCCACGGCAGGTGGCGTAGCTTGAGGGAGCTGCTGAGCATTAGCACGCGCAGATTGATATAGTCAGGGGTAGTCATGGGTTTAGCATATACAGAAAAGCATTAAAATCAACTGGTAAGGTGGTTTACAAGCACAAATTGACTTAAAACTGGGTATTAAGAGCATCTGGGTCCAGCACGGCACTGAGCATGGTGAGTGGAGACTGAAGGGAGAGCACAGGGCTGCGACTCTGCTGGCACCCCTTGCACAGCAGTGCAGCAGCTCTCTGCTCTCTGCTGAACCTCACGAGTTATAAAAAAAATAATGTTTTCTGTAGTAACCCCTTAATTTAAGTAGTTTATTTTGGTGGTCACGCTTTAGTTCCAGCATATCAATCGCACAAAAGGCAGGTACTCCCTCCCCAACAGAGCTGCTTTCTGGTGCCAAGAGAAGCTGACCCTTTCTTTTTCCTGCTTCATTAAGTACGGCTCCTCAGGGCTCTCTTGGGAGTCCACCTCTGGCACCTGGCCTTTGCTCCATCGCTTTGGTCCTAGATATCCATACCTTTGAGATCATCTCAGGAGAGTCAGCCTGTTGGGAAGGAGCTTTTGGTACATCACTACTGACAGTCTCTGTCCATCGTTCCCATCGTTAAAAATGTTGAAAGTTATTTTTCAGTCGTGCTCAGCCCCCGTACAGGTGTAATTAATGAACACCCAGTTATTAATTCAACTACCTGGCCACAACAGTTACCTTGCATCTCACCAGTTTTAAGGGCTGATGACCTGAAAGCTGTTAGTAATTTCCACTTGGGTCCTAGCAAATGGTGAGCAAAATGATTCCACCATGGCTTGAAAAGTACAGAAGCAATTTTCAACCAAATTAGGCATTATTTTCTCAACTACCCTGTTTGTGATGGATCATCTCACCGCACCGAGCAGACTGCCTTAGTGCCCTGCTGACTGCAGCCAGTTCTGTGATGCTCTTCACTTGTCTCCGTAGCAGCTGCTCAGTTTTCTTGCTAGGCGGCTTCTAAAAGCCAAATGATACTTTAAAGAGAGTTCATCAGTGCTTTATTGGATTTTGGGTTTATTCCAGTCTCACGGTGCCTCACCCCTGGCACGTGGCGATGGAGCACAGGCAGGAACCGCTCCACCAGCGCACGCCGATCCCTCTTGCAGCACGTCATGGCACACGAGGTCACTTCTGTGACTTGGTCAGAAGGAACAAAAATAAGTCCTTTTGTAAAGGAAACAAATTTTATTTGTAGTTCATTTGTAGGAGTGTGTTTATATGGGGCGTTTTGGTTTTTTTGGTCCTGCCTCTCTGGCAGTCTCGTCCGCAGCCAGAGGTGTATCCTGCACAGTGACGAGCAGCTGCACCCCATTGTGCTGCCGAAACCAAGCTGGGACGGGCAGAGATGGGGCAAAGCTCTGCTGAGATTTCTCCCGCGTGACAGAAAATACCCATAAGGATTCGGGGAAGATGGGCAGGTCAGAGAGGCGAAGCAGGTTCCTCCTGAGCTGGGTAGCTGGGCTTTCTCTGCCAGATTAATGCAGCCACCCCGGAGCATGGCGAGTGGGGGTCTGGCCAATTTTCCTCCCATTGCACAACCCATTTATCCACCTCTGGGGCGCGTACCCACAGCTATAACCCTGCTGCATTCAGTTGCAAAGAGTACACGTGTGATGTTCTTGTCTGCTGGCAGAAAAGCCGCACTCTTTGCCCACCTGGGTTTGACCAAGAGATCTGGCCAGACCACAGCCAGATGTTATGTTTTCCCACAGATGCTTTCACATCCCCTCCAGCTGCAGGGGATGCCTGTGCCTCTGATCCCTGGTGACAATGAGGGATGGCTCACAGAGGATGTTCCCCAGGGAATCATCCCCGAGTCCAGCTTGCTGCCAGCCCTGCCAAGCACACCACAACTTCTGGAGCCCCACTACTGACGGAAATGTGGTGGCTTCACCATGTCCTTCGCTCTGGCTTGAGGCAGGACCCACCATCCCCATGCTGTCCCATTCTCTGTCCCGTTTCCAACACGCTCCGGGAACAGATGCTCCACTTGTAGGATCCAAGGAGGGATCCCAAGATGAATGCCCCGACGCAGCCCTAGCTGGGTCCCCCCAACAGGAGCTGAACCAATGCCCAGACCACAGGTCCCAGTAAGACCAGTCCATCAGAAAAGGGTGATGAAACCTAATTGATCGCAAGCTGCCTGCTCCGAGAAAGGCTTATCAAAGGCTCAGGGTAAAACAGTTGTGGGTCAACCATTTATCCCAAGCTTGGAGGGGACTTTGGAATCCCTCAGGCCAGCCCTCAGCACTGGGGTGGATGTAGTAGACTCAGATGTTCGTCCTACCTCCTCCCAAAACCTCCAGCCAAGGAATGGCACCACCTCTTTCTCTTCCTGAGTCTGATCAACCAAACACTCATCTTTTTTTCCTAATTTCGCCTGCCTTTTCAAAGCAGCCCTTCACACACACAAGCCTGTTATCATGTCCTTCTCCAGACTAAATAAACCCTCCCTCAACCTTCCCTGGCTCTCAAGTTTTTTTGCTCCTTTTATCAGTCTCGCCACCACCTCCTGGACTTGTTCCATGTCAGTAACTCTTTTCAGAGAGGAATGATTTCACTGCACATCTAATGTGCAGGGCTGCCTTTAGAAGACAACCTGCCTTTCCTGCTGGATCTTGCACCACCTTTGGGACCATTTACCCTGAGCTTTGCCTGTGTGGTTGCTGCCTTGACAGCTGTTTCACATCAGTGCTCATAAATCTTCCTCTCCAAAGTGCGTTCTTCCCTTGACTGTCTCATCTGGACCAAGGCCGGTCCACCAAAACTCTGGGGAAGAGAGCACCAGCTCTGCAGGATTGGGAAAACACCTGAAGAAGGCTGTTGAGGTCCCTCTCCAAAGCCAAAAATCAGGGACAGGAGGGATGAGATCATGCAGGTAATTGCAGGAGAATTCCTACGTTACATCCAGCTCCTGCAGAAGACCAAGTGACAAGTCATTTATGAGTATTGCAACCCTGTAGGCACTAATTACTCCAGAAACCTCAGGTTTCTCCTGCCGCTTCCCAGTGGCAATGACCTCACGCAATGAAACAGCAGCTCCCTGCCCCGTTACTGCCGATAGCTCATCACTGAGGATGAATTAATGACCTGAATGAGAGTAAGCCTTTATAAAAGGACATTATCGACATGTTTCAGCCTAAAAGCACCCCAAAAAGGTGCTGGGGACGGAAAAGCCCCCAGTCCCGCTGCTAAACGGCAGCCCAGCAGGAGCTGCACTGAAAGCAAAGACGAAGAAATTGGAGGAGAAAGGATTCTTCTCGCTTTGCATCATCGCAGTCCAACCACATCTATTTTTGCTACACGCGTGGCATCAAGCACCCGTCACTGCTATTCCTACTCCATCCAGCACCTCCACATGACAGGGGAAGAGTAGCAGCAGGATGGAGCATGGCCGAAGGGAGCGTCACTTTTAATTGTCCTGCCACACAGTTTAAAATCTGGGGAGTTCTATTACCGCCCTTCATCCCACCCCCCAGCCAAAGGCGACTGGCCCCAGGGCACAACGCTCCGCTCCAAGGACACTTGTCCCCTCCCGTCACCCAGTGTTACTTCTGCATCTTATTTTAGTCTCTGGTCACAGCCTGGATGCTCTTCCATAAAGATTTGCCTTTGTATTCTCAAGAAGAGAGAGCAAAAGTCATTTAACCTGCAGCATCCAGCCTCAACCAGCCAAGGCAGATTGTGACGCCAACTCTTGGTCACCTGAGGACATCCTTCAGAGCCCCCGAGAGCCACGTGCTCCAAAAGCAACAGCAACCCTCTGAGTACTAGGCTAAGAACATGCAAAACTCAGTGCTGGGATATCAGAGCACTGGCTCACCATTTCTTGAAGCCTTTCGGATGATGGGTTTGCACGTAGCAGTGGCTGCTCGGACCTTGGCTGGAGTGGGTTTGCATGCTTGTGCTTTCCAAAAAAGCGCATTTAATACAGGCTTGTATTTATTTATGATATTTTTTTTTACCTTGGTTCCTGAGCAAGACGGTTTTCCTCTCCCTGAAGGAACTCCTCAAGTCATTTCGAGCAAGGACAGGAGGATCTGCCAGTGGGACGCCAGAGATGGGCAAGCTGTTGGACACGGGGTGTGATGGGTTTAAGGGCAGAGGCATTGGGGTGCGCAGGCAGGGGAGTGTGCTGCAGGCAAAGGTGCTGCAGGCAGGGCCGGTCCTCCCGATCCACTAGGAATAAAAGACCTGGTATGGCTGGGACCCCGCTCCAGGGGGCTGCGGGGCCCCGCTGGAAGCCGCTTCTCCCCGGCCTTGGCAAACCCTCCCGCGGAGGGGAGCTGACTCCGGTCGCCGGTCGTCCGTCACCCCCTCCCCGAGGCGGGGACATCCCGGCCCGGCCCCACGGCGGGGGTCTTGGCAGTTCCACCTGCTCCCGAGCCCCGCCACCCGACGAGGCGGCCCCGTGGCCGAGCTCCCCGTCCCGGCGGGGGCGGCGGGCTGGGCTGGGCTGGGCTGGGCTGGGCTCGGCTTAGCGCGGCTCGGCTCGGCTCCGCCCGCTGCCCGCCGCTCTCGCAGGCTCCTGCGGGGCTGGGGCTGGGGCTGGGGCAGGGCGGGTGGCCCAGAGCCGGACCCTCCCGTCCCCGCGTCTCTACCGGCCGCCGAGGGCGGGGAGGAGCCCGGGGGGTGCAGCTCCCCATGAAGCGACGGAGGATGAACAAGCTATACATCGGGAACCTCAGCCCCGCCGTCACCGCCGACGACCTCAAGCAGCTTTTCGGGGAGAGGAAGCTGCCCCTGGCCGGTCAGGTCCTGCTTAAGTCGGGCTACGCTTTTGTGGATTACCCCGACCAAAATTGGGCCATCCGGGCTATCGAGACCCTCTCGGGTGAGCCAGGCGCCGCAGCCCCCCCCCCAACCCCCCCCGCCCGCCGTCCCCCGGCCGGTGTATCGTCCCCCGCCTCCTCCGGGGCTCCCCCATCCTGCTGACCCCCCTCCCCGGCCACCCCTGCCGGTCCCCTGTCCCCGTCCCGTCCCCCCCCCCGCGCTCTTTCCCGCGGCCGCCCCGGCTCTTTCCAACCCCGGGTATTTTTCGCTGATTTTTTTCTTCGATTTTATTAAGAGGCGACCGGACGTCGAACCCCCCGACCCACCGCCCCCCCGGCACCCGCTCCCCCTCGGGGACCATTTTACGAGGTGCCCTGGCCCAACTCACCGGGGGCGCGGAGCAAAGGGCGGCCGAAGGGGGGGCTGGGGGCCGGCGGCGGCGGCGGCCGGGGAGGCGCAGGCAGAGCACGGGCAGGGCGGGTACCGGCGGGGGGGGGGGGGGGGCAGGCAGGGCGGGGGGCCTGGGGGCGTGTGGGGGGGGGCTGCCCCGGGGTGATGCTGAGAACCCCACTGTCTCCCGCAGGGAAAGTGGAGCTGCACGGCAAAGTGATGGAGGTGGATTATTCCGTGCCTAAAAAGCTCAGGTAACCCCTCGCTATTCCGCCACCCACCCACTCGCTCATCCCACCGTGGGGTGTTGGGGGGGGGATCCGGGAGTTTGGGGGGGGGAACCCCGCAGGGTTTTACTTTCGCTCCGGAAAGCGGAGGCGGGGGGAGGGAGCTCCCGGCCCACGGCAGCGCTCCCACGGAATCGGGACCCGCTCCCACGGGGCCGGGACCCGCTCCCGTGGGGATCCCGGCCGCGGGGCCGGGGGTGGCAACGGGCCCCCGGGGGGGGCCGGAGCGGCCGGGTGCTCCTCGCCGCTGCCAGCGGAAAACAGCTGCTTGGGGTTTCTTTTTTCTTTTTTCTTTTTTTTTGGAGGGGGCAAGAATAAAAAAGCCCTTTTCCCCCTATTTTTCTCCTTGGGGGCCGGGTTTTACACCCAGGGAGGCCGCGCACAGCAGTGGGGCTGCCCGCGCTCTTCGAGGATGTTGTTTTTAATAAGTAACACAGCAATTTGCTCATTCCAAACGCCTCTTTCCCCCTTTATACTGCCAAAAGATCCAGAAACTCAATGCATTTATACATTGCGTCGAAGCGCAGCCTCTTATTTTAATCAGGTATAGTTGAGCGCTGAGGCCGGACGGATGGGGACACGCTCGTTTAATAGAGAAAATAAAACCCAGGACCGCGTTGCGTAGCTGCCTCATCGCAAGATTTTTGACCCCCCGACATGCATCGGGATAAAAGGTCCGTGCGCCGGAAAAATACACATCGGATGGTCCCACCGGATAATTTGCTGTCGCTTGGCCTGGAGGTTGGGCCCGTGATTGACGCTGTAGTATTAATTTTGAAGTTACTGGCGGGGTGGGGGGGTTGGTGGAAATGCTGTTGTGTAATTGAGGCTTGGTGGGGGAACGGCTCGTGCCCATCATCACGTGTGCCAGAGCGGGATTTCTTCTTCATCAGGGATCACAAGCTCTCTCACCTTAAAAAACTTTCAAAAACAAGCAGAAAAAAAAATCCCAACTGTAAATAATATTTCTAAGCTAAATCTTTGCAGCAGCCTCAGGCTGGTCAGGTGATGACTTTTTAAGAGTGATAGAGCCAGAAATTGTGAGTTTGGGAAGATAGTACGGACCCAGGACTCGACCTTTGTCATGTACGAAGGGGATGTAAACAAGGAATTCGTCTTTATTGAAATTCTCTTGTCAGGCTGGGGTGCTGCTGCTTTTCCTTCCAACCTTTAAAAGAAAAAAAAAACATTTAAATAGCCCAGAAATAAAGTGCTGATTTATTTTGCACCAGTCTGTTTTCAGCTGGCTCCAAGTTTTCTACTCCAGCTCGGCTCCCCAGCTTCCTCAGGTTATTGAGATCTAATTTAAGCTGATATCTTTTTTCCCAGCTAAAAAAATATATATTGCTTTATATAAACATACCCAGTTAGGGGGCCCTTTGCTTTGGTTGATTATAGATTTTATTTTTATAACGTGATCTTTGGCAAGAAACAGAGCCTCACGTGGTCATGTTTCAGTTGTGTCGTCCACCCCCCCTTCAGATTTGTGGAAAATCCAATTTTTGTAGTTGCAATCAAGTCCCAGCGAGGTGCCCGGATTTCAGGGTGAGGCTCAGTCGGGGAGAATCCCCATGTTATTTAAATGAGTTTGAGCTTTAATTGGGTTTGGGGAACCCAAGCCCCTCTTGGCTCCCGTCCCCCAGCATTTCTGCGTCACGGGGATGGGAACCAGGAGGTGCCGATGCCCGGCGCTTCCCCTCTGCGCCCGTGTTCACCTGGAGTGTTTTATAACCGAATCTAATATAGATCTATTTTACCAATGTATTTATATGCATATAAATATGGTTTGATAAGAAATGGGCCAGAAAACACCTCCAGCGTGTATGTAGGGAAGGGGTTTCCTCGGGGCGCCACTGGGAGTTGCTGGCAGGGGGTTGTTTCTGTTAAAGCGGTGGGAAGGAGCGTGAATCCTGCCTGCTCGGCCGATCTGCCTCTCACGAGTTAAAAATCAGCCATTCAAATGGTGTGGGCTCCTATAGGAAGGATCCAACAGTGTCTCGATTGTTGTTTTTTTTTTTCTTCCCCTTGTATACACTGTATTGTGCCTTAGAAAATTAGAGAAAAAAAAATCACCCTATTTTTTAATCAGCACTTCAAAATTTTAATTTAATTTTTAAATTGATTTTTTAATTCAGCAGGAGCAGAGAATACTTTTATTTGCTTAAAGCAAGGTGATGCAATCCTGCTTCAAGACTATTCTGTATCTGGAGTGTGGCAGGGAGGAAAGCATCGGCATCTTACCCCTTAAAGCCAGGTTGTACATCTCTGAAATCTTTGAAAATCCTGTTGATGGGAAAGAAAGACTGTAAAAAAAATTAGGATCGGTTGTGAAATATGGAAAGTAAAACCCAGCCACCCCAGTGCTGACTTCTGTACAAGGATTGGATAAAAATGATAAGTTTAATAAGTAGCAGGGATGAGTGAAGCCCCATTTAATGTCTCCAAACCAGTGGAATTTTCAGGTTCCTGACTGCAAAGGTGCCTTTTAATTTCTGCTTGCGCTGTAACTGTCGGCTGTGAGAAATAAAAGCACGAGGGACAGCTTAACAGTGCAGAGTGGGAGGCTGTTGGAGAGAGCTTGGGCTGGAATTCCCTATAATACTAAAAATAATAGTTTTGTCTGGTTTAGTAAATGGCCAAACTTGGGTGGTTTTGCCCCGGACAGTGGTCGCTGGAGGGGCAGCAATGAAAATGCCTGCCCGATTGGCTTTGCTGGGGGTGATTTTATGGGATTTGCAGGATTTTCTCCTATTTCAAAAGGAGTTATCCTTAAATAAGTTTCCTCTCTTGGGCATCAATTCAATTCTCGTTTCCACGTATTTGGCTTCATTTATTGATTTACTTTTTTTCCCCCTCACCTCCTTGTTTTTAAACCCAAACTGCTGGTGACATTAAGGCTCAGAATAAATGTACAAGCCCTTTTGTACCCCCACGGGCAGCTCATATTTTCTTTCCATATTCTTAATTGCTTGTCACCAATTAGATGCTTAATTAGGGGAGAGGAAATCCTCGTGCAGACCAGTTGCTTTGCCAGAAAAAGCCCCCAGCACCTATTCGTGCATGCGTCTATAAATACACACGAGGAGCACAAAAAATACTCCCATGGATCTCCAGTCCTAATATCTCTATTTTAAAAAATCTCTCTAATTAAAAATAAAGTTAGAGAAACCTAAAAAGCACGAAGGGATTTTCTCTGGCCACAGTGTGGGGAGCGTCTGCTTTGCTTCACCAAGAGAATTAAGCTTGCTGGAGATTTTCTTGTATATGGTATGTTGGGATATGCTGGATTTGAAATTGAATTCAGAGTGCTGGAAGTGGGGCTGCTGTCAGTCCTCATCTGGGTTTTAAATATATATTTTTAATACCATTTAGTATCTTTTATAATTATATAAATCAGTAACGTATCTTTTAGTATTTCAAATATTTAGTATCTTTTTATATATATATAAATAGAAGATACTATATAGAGATACTATATATATAAAAAAGATACTTCATATATATACTTTCACAATATGAATATAAAAGACTTTTAAAATATATCTCAATATATATATATTTAAAAGATACTTTTAAAATACCTATTTATATGTACACACATATATATGGCACTGCCAGGGTGATGCTGATGGCATCAGGCATGGGGAAACCCCCTCCTGCTGCTGGCTGGGTGCACAGCAGGTTTCCTATAGGTCTTGGATGCTGTTCCCTATGAGCTGGCCAGGAGAAACCCTGTCAAGCTGATCCTTTCCTAGATGGACGCCGGCGCTTGTTATAGCTAGGTGTGATGCTGTCACTCTCTCTATTTTCTCTATTTTCACGTGTTGGTAAACTGGGAGCTGGTGGCATTCAAGTTGGTTTACTTTTCTTTAGCCACCTTTTTGCTTGGCTCTTTGCCGCCTGCCAGGATGCAGGGATGGGAGCAGGGTGGCATCTGGGATGTGAGATGGGGCATGAGCATGGAAGGTGCAAGGGGGTGACCCGAGGCCGTGCCGCCCACGCCATAGCGCCTTTTGGAACCACTGTGAAGCCTACCTAGGTTTGAAGGCGTTGGGGAGAGACCAAAGCCGAAAGCGAAATAATACATAAATATTTATCATTTATTCCCTATTATTTTTGTCATTTTATAGTTCTTCCAGTGGCTTGAACGTGCCCTTCTGCCCCATTGGGCATCACATTGATGCCCCGCTTACCCCTGCTCACCGTCTGTTAGCCCTCCCTGGGGAGAGGCGGGTACCAGGGCTGGGGGGACGTGCTTGGATGGCTTTGGGGGGTAAAGGAAGGGAGCGCAGTGCGGCCGACTGCCCCTCGCAGCAGCTCTGCATGTCTGGCACACCAGGGCTCACAGAGTGCTAGGCTGGCAGCCCTGCTCTTGCACCACACTTGGTTTTGCCCTTCATCCTAATGCTGAATAGGGATACAGTGGGTGATTTTCCCCCTTTCCTCCCCCATCTTTTTTTTGCTCCTCTTTCCCCCCAACCCTTAATCTTGAAAAGCTGTGACAGATGGGATGTTATTTACCATTCATCCCTATTGTTAATACATCCCCAGCTCACAGGGATGTATCAGTCACGTGCCGTCCTCGCCATCCCCCGCCGGCTCCGTCCCTCGGCAGGTTGTTCGTCCTGCGGAAGAGGATAGGGCTTTAACGTGAACAGATTTTAATTCCTTAAGAGCGTCAAGGCAAAGCCCCTGGGCTGGGAGGGGAACTGGAGCGGATGCATCTGCAATGCTCTTGGCAACTGGTTGAAACCGGGGCAGCTCTTTAATGCTTATCCAGCCTGGCGCTGATGGAGCTGTTGCTTGTTGAGATCTGCTGCTGGATTGGGTTGAATGAGAGCAAAACATGTTGAGGATGACCCTGATAGACCAAAAAAAATAAAAAAAAAAGTCAAGAGAGGCAAAACCAACAGATGATTTCTTCCCTGCCTGATTAGGGGAGTGTGTCCATCTCAGGCTGCAAGTCGCTGGGTCTGAAAAATTCAGGTGGGACTGAGTCTGGACCTCACCTGATGATTAGCATTATTTTTTGTAGATGTTTTCTTGCCTGGGACAAATATTTCATAAAGCATGCAGGGCTGCCGAGGAGACAGTTGGTTTCCAGCACGTTTCCTCTCTTTTTTTAAACCAGTTCTCTTGAAAACCGATTTTTATTGAAAGCAGGAGCTGCTGGACAGTCTTTCCTCTGTCCTCAGTACTGATCTGAGGTGGAAGGTGATAAAATCCCTTTATGGCTTTAACACAGTAAGATAATGAAAAGCTTGGATGGAAAATAATCTTCATTTTTTAGGGCAAAGAGCAATGAAGCCATCCCTTACATCTTGTTGTAAGGCTGTATTTAAGACAGCTGGGTGAAATCGAGTATTCTGGTTCCCAAACACTTGTGGGAGGGGAGGTGGAGGTGAAGCCCCTCTGGAGCAGGAGACCAGGAGATGGTGGGTGGTCCATGGAGCTGCAGCCCGATGGGCAGATGCAGGGAGGGCTCCTGAAGGTTGGGCAGGGGGTCTGGTGGCTTGTTTTTATTTCACAGCTTCATCTCATCTTTGTGTTTCTTCCTTTGTGCCTCTGGATTTTTGGGGGTTACCTGTTATTTCCCTGGGAGCTTTCAGGGGGTAGCCACGAAGCTGTGCAAGAGCTGCAGGAAAGGGGAGAGATGTGCCAAAAAAAACCATAATCCACCTGATTCTGGGGAATAAACCACAAGTTTTAAGGCTGCTTCTGTTTTATTGCTTGATTTCAGCAAGTACAGATAACTGGCACATGGCACGTGGACATCAGCCGGTGATGCTGGTGGGGCGCAAGTTTTCCATCCCCTTTTCCTGCACGGTTACAAAATCAACCTCACTATTTTGGTCTAACCGATGCATGAAATATAGCATAGCTCCAACATGGATTCTTTCATGAACCCAGCTTACGGCCTCACTTGATTAACAAGCCAGCTCCTTTGTTCTGTGTGTGATGCTGGCTGGCACACGGTACCCAAAACCCAGCTCTGAGATAGAGGACATGTTTCCTTCTTGAACTGGAATAGCTGCTAGTGAGCGGGACCGGTTTTGGTTGAATTTAGAAGGGCAAAAAAGCAGGTAAACCTATATAGATCTGGTTTCTTAGGCACTTGAGGCTGATGCTCAGCTGCCACCGGGCATTTCATCCTGGGCTGGGCACTGAGGTGGCTGGTGGGAGCATGCAAGTTGGGAAGAGCAGGAGGGTGATGCAGAAGATGCAGCTCTCATGGTTAGCTGGGGGAAGCTCACTACAGCAGGGCTAGTGGCACCATATAATTAAGTATTTTTCCACAAACTCTGTGCCTGTAATTCCTGGTTATTATGATTTATTATTTTGGGTTTTTAATTCCTACCAGCCTACTGCAAAACAGGTTGGGTAAAATGTGGCTCTGCCTTCGTCATGAGGTCCTGTACCAGGGATTGTGTGCGCGCACTGAAATCAATCCCGTCTCCCATGTTTTGGAAGGAGTAAGGAAAATTAAAATAAAGGGGTTTTCTGCCTCAAAGTCCTCCTGAGAGTGGTGTTGGAGGAGGGTGGCCTTGAGCTCTGCTGCCCTGTCCCACAAGGACCGCGTGTGGTCCGTGCCCCAGCCCTGGAAATAACACATCTGTCCACCATGACCCCAGATATACATCCCTCAGTCTGTCAGTGATGGCTGTGCGTGGTCCAGCATCACTTCAACCAGGTGGGGAATTACAAGAGCTATAAAAAATACACCCGGTAGGAATAATAACCCTCTTTTGAAAGCGGAGTCCTGATATTGAGCTGCTGGGACACCTGCCAGGTGGTGGAGGTGAAGCCTTGAGCACCATTTGGGTATCTTTAAATGCTCTGCATCAGCTCAGTTGGATGTTGGAAGTGGGAAATCTTGGGATAAGGCAGGTGAAGGTGCCACCTGTTCTGTTTTGGGGCTGGAGGTGGCAGAAGTAACTAGGCAGCATGTCCGGCTCTCTCCACCAGCAGGGAGAGGCCAGTCCTGGGCTGCGGTTGGGCTTTCAGAGCGGAGAAGGGCTTTTCCCTGGAAAGCTTTCAGGTTCTGATGGTTTGAGACTCGCTGGTGCTTGGGCTGGGGTTTGCTCGGGCAAACCAGCCTCACTGTGTGCCACCACTTAGCTTGGGAGCAGGATGCGTCACTCGGAGCAGGCAGGACTGGTCCCCTTGGGAGCTGAGTATGCAGCACCTCCTGGGCCTGGTCCTGGATGCCTTAAAATAGCCCCTCTGGGAGATGTTCGTGGGTTTTAAAAATGAAAGATGTCCTGTTTTCCGGAGTGGGCCCTGTAGAGTGGTTGTACTGGGATGGGAGGTGTGGGGTCAGCCACGGGTGGCTGACAGGGGCAGGCAGGATAAGAGTTTAGGCTGTTGGTGAGTAGAGCAGGATTGTCTTTGCTGTGGTCCTCCTTGGGCCAGGTCCTCCTCACTGCCTCCTTCCTGGCATGGCAGTGGGTGGGAATGGCTTGAGGATGGCATGGGTTAGGATGGACGTGGCTGGGGTGGAGGGGGTGGGATGGGGTGAGATAGGATAGGATGGAATGGGGATGGGGTTGAATGAGATGGGATAGGATACAATGGGATGAATGTTGCTCCTTTCCTCACAAGGATCTTACGGGGCATGCCCAACCCTGAAATCCCTGGTGTCAGCTGGGGGCTGACAGAAGGAGTCAGAAGGAGTCTATGGCTGCTGAAGGAGAGGGGTTTGATAAGGCTGCAGGGAAGCACCATTTTCTCTAGCTCTGGCTTCCTCACTTTTTTGCGGTGACTGATTTCTTTCCATGGGCAGAGCCACCCTTGCAGAGAGACACGTGGCATGGGGGCAGATAGCAAACTGGGCAGGGTTTTTGGCCGTGGTGTGGAGGTGACCATTCAGCAATGACGGCCGTATGCAGGATCCGTATGCAGGAGGAAGATCTGGCAGGGGCTGGCCTGGGGAAGCCATCTGTCAAACCCATGCAGGGTTTTATTTAGCACACCTCCTTGGTCATAGGTGAGCGTAGGGTTTGTTGTCCATTTCTGACTGAGCAGCACCATGAGACGTGAAGCTCCTTGGTGGTTTCAACTGCTTTGCTTGACCATGGCCCTTCTTGTGGGACGAGCTGAGGATTTTGTCTTGCCCTCACAGTCCACTTCTCAAGAAACATCCTTTCCCTCCTGTCCCTGTCTCACTTGGAGCCTGCGTTTTATCTGCCATGTGTGGGACGGTCACCCCAGATCGCTGCATGTATTCTCCAGCACCCCTATATTCGTGTTGCTTGTGCTGCACCCCAAATTCATGTTTCACAAGGCTGGTTGTCCATCACAAGGTTCCATTTGTCCTGTGCTATTAAATAAGGAGCAAGTGGAGCATGCTGCTGCTGTAGAGGCAGAAAGATCATGTCTGGAGCATGCCAACCTCCAGCGCTGCGGTGCATGGCTCTCCCCAGCCCCAGCTGCCTTGGGTCTGCAAGGGCCAGTCTTTACTCTAGTTCTCACTGTCCCTCACATTTCCTCCCTGTCCCTGGTCTCTGGCCCCAGGCTACCTTAGAAGCTCTTTATCTGTCGGAATTGTTTGTGGGGTGCAGAGGTTCGGAGTGTGTGTATGCAATGAGCAGCGAGTGCAGATACTAGCCTCGCCGCTTGGTCCAAACTTTGAATGTCTGGTTTCCCAGCTCTTGAAGGCTGTTGGTGGAATCAGGGAGTTGGGTGTTGACGGTTTGCAGGCGAGCAGAGCTCCTCCTGCCTCTTCCTGCAGGGGTCGTCCTGCAGGATTTGGCACAAAGCCCCTGAGTGTTGCTGGCTGTCTGCTGATGGCTGCTTGCATGTCCCCACGTAGCACTCAGGCTGGTGGTACCAAGTGTCCTCCTTGAGCTGAGCCCAAGGAAGGTCAAAGCTTCGCAAAACCAGCTTCCAGCTGCTGGTTGGCTCCCAAAACGCGGCTATGTGCATGTACGTGGGGTGGCTCAGTTGGAAAACTCATCCCTGATGTTGGGAGAGGTGGTCCTCTGATCAGAGCTGGACCAGGTTAGAACACATTACACTGCTTTGGTCGGAGCTGGTTGACTATAAGCAGGATTATGAATGCTGGTCTGGGTGAACAGTGGACGAGTTCATGGCTTGGCTGGATTCCCTATGGACTTGGGTATCTCAAAACTCCCCACTGCCCAAGTATGTCTTCTTTGCAGCCAGGCTGTGGAGGTGTTTGGTGGCCACTACGTCTTGGGAAGCCTTTGCAATGCTTCCTGTATATCCATGCCCCAAGGCTGCACCATGGCAAGGTTGTGAGTGCAACTACAGCCGGGTTGGGAATACAGTCATGTGAGATTGGGAGTACAACCAGGCAAGGTTGGGTGTGTTAGCCATCTCCAAAGGCAGGCCTCTGAGGATGTGCATTTAGGTTTCCTATGGACAGCAGCCCTGCGTTGCTAGGAAGTGGTGGACATCAGTGGGACGTACCTTTGTAGAGCCCCCCCAATGGATAGCAGTGCCGTAGTGGGTTTCAGGGTCCTGTCCCCCCACAGCTGGCCAGTCCGGGGCAGTGTGGTCAGTGGCATGCGTACATGCATCCTGGCCATGCCTGTGCAGCCATGACTCTGTAGAGGCTTATTTCAAGAGGTTTCCTTGGAAACCCAGTGGCCAGTACAAGTAGAGAGTGTTCCCAAGGCAGCTTCAGCCCCAGCTGGAGGTGACGGGGGCAAAGCTGGGAGGAATGGCTTTCCCCAGGGCTGAGCTCCTCCACTTCGGTGCAGGGAAGTGGGATGCTTTGGCAAGCTCTCACCAGCTGCCATCTGATTTCCATAAAGCCCTTTGTCTCCTGCTGTGGTGTGCCTGCAGACCCTAACCCAGGGCTTTGTCTTTGCAGGAGCAGGAAGATCCAGATCCGAAACATCCCACCCCACCTGCAGTGGGAGGTAAGAAACAGACGATCCTAAAAACATCCTGTTCATCTCCTCCTCCATCAGTCACACTGAGCAGCATGAGCTCTGCTGCCAGAGCATGTGGTCTGCACATGGGCCAACCCTTTACCTTCCCAGTAACCCCAGGAGTGAGGTGGAGCATGAACTGGACTCCATCTCCTGCCTGCTTGTGGGTCCTGGAGACCTGCGGCAGCTTTGAGCAGTAGGGCATCATTGGGATAATGGGTTGCAGGTGGGTGATGCTGGCTCTTTGGAGTGTGTCTGTGTGAAGCAGGCTCTTCCCCTGCCTTCTGGCAGCCTCTCCTGCCTGCCTCACCTGACCTGTTTGCTGCTCTCTCCCTCAGGTGCTGGATGGCCTATTAGCTCAGTATGGGACAGTGGAGAATGTAGAGCAAGGTAAGATGGTCCAGTATGCTCCTCACCTGTGTGAAAGTCCCAGAGCTTCTCCCCAGCTCTGCCCACGCTAGAGAAAACCCAATGGGGTGAAACCTGGTTTTCACAGTCACTGGTACTGGGCTAAAATGATTTTCCCTGTGGACACAAACCCTGCTGGCAAAGGTGGGGCTGCCCATTTGGTGGTGGGGTGGTGGTGGCCATCAGTCACCAGGGCATACCAGCAGGGCCAGAAGGAGCAGTGACATCTCTCTCTTCCCCTGCTCTAATACTCCTCTTGCTTTTCCCCCAGTCAACACAGACACAGAAACAGCTGTTGTCAACGTAACGTATGCAACTAAAGAAGAAGCAAAAGTGTAAGTGGGTTTTATTTCATTTTGTCCCTATTTTCACACCACCTGAACTTTTCCCAAGGAGTCCCAGGTATTTTCCCCTGGCTGTTTTTCCAGGCTCCTTCTTGTCTTCTTCCAAAGTCTCCTTGAGTGGTTTCTAAGCTCTTACAGTGTAAGCTTCAAGTGTCTTAAGGGCTGTCTATGTATCTTCTCAAGATACAGCAGGTAGAGTTGGTTTTATCTTGAGCTGTGTCAGCTCCCATGAATTCTGCCAGCTCCACCTTCTCCTCTTCCCCCCACTGCTGGGTGGTCTCTTGCCTTCCCCCCTCGCATGGGAGATGGGGTTTCTCGTGGTGCCCCATTGTACATGCACAGGCACCGCTGGACCAGCCTGGGCCATTCAGCCATGTGGTTGTCCCCTCTTCCTCTGTGCCATCTCCTCTTGTCTCCAAGGGGCTCCCAGAGTGCCATCTTGCAATTTCCTTTGGACACTCCTTCCTACAAGGTCCTCTACAGGGTCACAGTGGCCTTGTCTTCAGGTAGCAAAGTGCACTAGAAAGCTGAGGGTCAGGTCAGATAAGCAGTTCATCAAGGAATCATCTTCCCAGGTTGGAAGTCCAGACCTAGACTGGGAATGCACCAGATGAATCATCAGTGCGACCACCTAGCCCGAGCTGCTGAAGAGGTGGAATATGGTGAAGGAGGTGGGAGAGATGGTGAAGAAGTGCTGAGATGATGGAAGATGCAAGCACCCCCACCAGCTGGGGAAAACTCAAGATGGAGACCAAAATATTCAGAGACTGTCACCTCCCGCTTCCTGGAGCCCAGAGAAACCAGCTTCTAAAAGGCTTTTGGAAAATTCTTCTGCTGTGGACAAGAAAAGAGGGCCTCTGGGTGGATGAATAACTGGTTAGGGGAGATGAGAGGAACCAAAGGGGCCCATGGCCAGTTTCTGCAGGGGAGGGAGAGCAGCAGAGGGTAAATCACCTGCGTGTTGTGCAGAGGAGTCATAAAAATGCCATCTATCAAGAAAAACTTTAAAAGGACAGAAGAACCCATGGAGGCTGTGCGTCAGTGCAGTATAGCTGTGTGAAGACATGCTTAAAGATTTGTCATAGCCAGCAGAGTTAAAAAAATACAAATGAGGGGTTATTTCAGAAATGCAAGGACTATTCCAAGCAAAACACTTTGTTACAGCCCTGTGCTATAGACCAGCACCGTTAGCTGTGAGTAAGCAGTGAGCACATCTCATACTTAGCAGCCAGGGTAGTTTTGATGTGACCAAGAGCCACGTCCACGCAGACCCTGTTCAGCAAAGAGCTGTGGATTGTGAGGCCGGTTCCCGAGTGCAAATGTTACCAAGCTGGGAGCAGCTTCGTGTCCTGTTGCTTAACATCCAGCCACAGGGCACTGCAGTGCAGGAATGTGGTTGTGGTGGAGAAACTCTTGTAGCAAAGGGTTTTGTGGACGCTGAGTTGATGTGCATCAAAAGTAGGATTTTCCAGTGCAAGCTGGA
Organism: Phalacrocorax aristotelis; assembly: GCF_949628215.1. Classification (NCBI taxonomy): domain Eukaryota; kingdom Metazoa; phylum Chordata; class Aves; order Suliformes; family Phalacrocoracidae; genus Phalacrocorax; species Phalacrocorax aristotelis. The sequence continues at coordinate 29,634,436 of NC_134282.1, forward strand.
ATATGAGCCTTATCTTTGTTTTAGGAGGATGTTGGATAGTGAGAACTGCCCAGGACAGAAAGCCATAGCTGTACAGGATGGGAGCAGAGATAGATGTCCCAAGGCTGTGGTAGGTCCTACTTTGAGTCCCTTTGCTGCTGGCTGTTCCAGCAACTTCCTGTCCTTGTTGGACCCATCACAAGGTTGGACCTGTGAGGATAGAGATGGGGAGAATGATCCACTGGTCCAGGAGGCCAGAGGAAAGTCCACCTTGCTCCAGTTGGGGTGGCTGCCCTGGGCATGCAGTCCAGCATCAGCTGGCCAGAGGATAGTGTTGCCAGCAGATGAAGGGAAGGTGCCGTGGACCACAGATAAACATGGCATGAGCTGCCATATCTTGGAATGTGTGGCAAGAAAGGAAGATGAAGAGTCACCAATGGAGCAGCGCTTCATGCTTTGGGATAAGAGGCTTCTGTTAGCGAAGACATGCTGATTGGTTGCATCCAACTGGGCTGAGTCCTGTCTCAGGTGTCACTCAGCAGCTCAACACAGAAGCGAGTGATGGGAGGAAAGGCCAGGGTGGTTTGTGGGTGCATGTGTTTGGTTTAAAGCCCATTGTGATAGGAACAGGTTAAAGGAAGACTTCAGCAGAGAAATCAGACTGTGGGGCACTGTGCTGATTTCGGAAAGGGACGGCAAAGCTGCAGAAGTCCTCGTTGGATGTGATGTTCAGACCTGGCAAGGAGCTGCTGGCAGTGGTGCATTCGTACACCTGCCTATAAATTGCTAAAGCGAGGTGTGGAAGGAAGAGGAAATAAGTACGGCTGAAGCCATCACCACTTGCAGAAGTCATTGCAGGCTCCAGCACAGCTGAGCATCACCCCACTGAGGAGGGGCTTGGGGGGACGAAGACCCCAGGTGCTGCACCCCCAGCCTCACCAGAGCTGGAAAGGGAGTTGGGGTTCCTGCCAGAGGGGCACTACATGCCACATCCTTCTTCTTGGAGCAGGAGCTCTTGCTTGGAGCCCCCCGCCACCTTTTTCACATCCAAAATCCCACGAGAGCATTTCCACACTGTGATAGCTTCTCACCAGCACTTTCCCTGGGTGAAGTGGCAGATCCCCAGACTGGCATCCCACCTCTGCTGGGAGGACAAGCCATGTGCCAGCCCCAGCATCACCCACATGAGAGGGGAGATCCACCACGCTATGGGGCTTGCTCTGCATGGGAAAGTGGGGCGCTCTGGCTTCCCATAGCCACCTTCTCCAGACTGGGGAGGGAGGAATATTGGTTGGGGAGGGACCATGGTCTACAAGGGCAAGTGCTGGGTGTGCTCTCCCTGGAGAGCCCCTCACCGCCCCTGCCTCTCCCTACCTTGCAGAGCAATTGAGAAGCTGAGCGGCCACCAGTTTGAGAACTATTCCTTCAAGATTTCCTACATCCCGGATGAAGAGGTGAGCTCCCCTCCGCCCCCACAGCGATCCCGCCGCGGGGGCCACTCTTCCAGGGAGCGGGGCTCCTCCCCGGGGGGCTCCTCACAGCCCAAACAGCTCGATTTCCCACTGCGGATGCTGGTACCCACGCAGTTTGTTGGTGCGATCATAGGAAAGGAGGGCTTGACCATAAAGAACCTTACTAAGCAAACCCAGTCCAAGTAAGTACCTCAAATGGTTTTGTTTCCTTCTGTAGGGCACTGTAGGTCCCCGGCATGGGTCCTCCGTGCACTCGGGGCTTTTGAGTGCCAGCCAGCACCGTTTTCTTTGGGTGCAGCCTTCAGGGGATGGTGGCAGAGCCCATGTCCTAGATGGTTCCTGCTGGCCAGGGGGGTCTGGGTTTGGCAAGAGGGGGATGCACACCGAAAACAGCCAGGAAGGGGTTTCTAAAGCCTAATCACGAGAGCAGCTGGGGATGAGGCTTTAGGGAGAAATAGCAAGTTTGGGGATAAAATGCTGAAGTGGGATCCTAGGTACAGTGGCCAATGCCTGCATGGTCTTTGCCCTTGGGATCTGCTCATCCCTCAGTGCCCCGTATGGGCTAGAGCTGGTGGAGGGGGAAAGAGGGTACCATGGGACCACTGGCTTGAGAAGGATGTGCTTTTCATAACTGTTTGAAGGCTTTTTTTTTTTTTTCAATCTAACATTTTTACTTTTGAAGAAAAAAATAAAAGGGAGGGGACTGTCTTGCCAAAGTTTTCCATGTTTCTCTTGTTGTTGTTCACATTGATTTCACCTCTGATTTTCTGCATGGTTTTCCTGCATGGTTTGTTCCTGCCCAGATTTGTTTGCGTTTAACCCAAAGCTGTCTTCTGCCATGCTCATCATCCCGAACCTGGTGGTCCCACAGGACATAGGACTCCTGTACCAGAACATCCTTCAGGGCGTCCTAGTTCTCAGAGAAGCTTTTTGAGGCAAATTATTTGGTAATAGTGCATCTGCTTGAGCAGGAGGTAGGAAGATGAGCTGCTCTGCAGCCAAGCAAGCTGAACAAGCCAAATCCCAGTGTTGGGTTTGCAGGAAGAGGTTTGTACAGAAAGGGGGCAGGTGCACAGGGAGAGGAGCTCTTCGAGCCCAGCTAGCCCTAGAGCATGGCCACCTATTAGCCCTGAGGTGGTCCCAGTTGGCCGCAAGCCCTTCTTCTCCAGGTGAGTCCCCTGGTATGATGAGCAGCGAGTGTAGCTGCGTCCTTGCCACCCAAGACTGGAAGGTTGCCCTTTGAAGCCCTGAGCCTGGCGAGGAATGTAGGTGGCACCAGCTGCCAGTTTCTCCCAACCACGAGGCCAAATGCTGATGCCTAGGGTAGTTTCTGCCACTGAGCTGTCCTTCCTTGTGGGTTGACCTGCCCCGAAGACCAGGTGCAGCGCTCCATACACTCACCTCTCCTGACATGCCTGAAGAGGCCATGTGCCATGGCGGACCACCACCTCCACTCCAGCAAGGGCAAGGGGGACCTCATGCACCCAGCCCGGGCAGTCACAGGAGACCGTTGCCTTCAGTGTGGGGTGTCAGCCCAAAAGTCTGTCCCTGCTCAGACCACCCATGCCCATTGGTGTGATGATCCTGGCGATGAGGGTGCTGGTGGCATCCTATTGCCTGGCCCCTGCTCCTATACAGAGTAACGTTGGTTCCTGGATTCCTCTGGTCTCATAGGACTTCTTCCCTGTCTCCACACATAGTGATGCCCAGAGATGCTCCTGAACTCAAGGGGACAAAACTGTCCCTAGGTTGAGCCATCTTCTTCCTTGGCTGAGGAGGAGCCCAGACCAAGAGCACACCCCACTAGACGACCTTCCACAACGATTGCAGCCCTTGCAACTTGATGAGAAGAGGACCATTGCTACCAAGCAGCCATGGGGCCAGGATAACCCTACATGCACACCATACCGTCTACCTTGAGATGGCTGTCCCTCGTGATCACTGCACTCTGAAGCGTTCCCAATCCCCCGTAAGGTGTCTTGGAGGTTTTTCCTGCTGCACCATGGGCAAACCTGCCCTGTCCCTGTCCCACCATCCCGTTTGTCAGCTACCACAGTCTCCCCTGCCGGCAGCACCCTGGGTCCCAGGCAGCTGCTGATGGGGCAAGGGTCCCCTTCTCCATCCTTGTGCTGGACTGGAGGTGTGCAGCAGCAGCACTGGGACACGTTGGGAAGTCCAGAGCCGCCCTCCACCATCCAGCTTTTCAGGGTGGGACGTGCCTGAATGCAGCAGCCCTTTCTGGCACCCCATCTCTCTGCAAATTGAGCTTGTGCCTGCACATCCAGGTTTGGGATAGGTTGGAGGTCAGCCAGAAACCTGGTCCACATACGTCTCCTAGGCTTGTCCGGGGTACTCATCACTGTGGCACTTTCATTCAGCCCATCCATGGCTCTCGTCCCTTCTTTGGTACAAAGGCTCATGTGTGCCCTGTCTTCACCAGCCTCAACTGCTCATGGGTTCAAGAAGCTGCCTGACTCCTGTTTGTGGGGTTTATTGGGCAGCCATGGATTCCTCATCAGTTCCCCCTAGCTGGGAGCATTAACCCAGCACCGCTCTGGAGCAGGGGCCTGTCATCGCGTTTTGTGGCACGTTGTGATGCGATTGCCTTCTCCCCAGCAGCAGGGGTGGCAGTAGGTGTTCCCATGCCTAATGAGCGCTGCCTCTAAAGGAACAGATCCTCCGAGTCGACCTGATGGAGCTCCACAGCTGGGAGCGCCTTAGAGGGTGTCACACAGCATGCAACTGTGTCACTGTGTGCCGCAGACGTAACGAAAGAGCCGGGAGAGCTCGGCAGTCCCGGTGTCTCCAGCACCTCTTTGCGCAGTCCAGGCAGGACCAGTCACCTGCCTGAGAAGCTCTGACTGAAGCCATAGGAGATCTGGAGAGATGTAGCCTGCAAAGGTTTTGTCTTCATTCCCTCTTCAGTACTCAGATGAAAACCACCCTAGGGTCCCTTTTGAAGCTGGTGGGGTAGGCTCTTCCCTTATCTCAGGGAAGGTTCATCCAGTTGCTCCCCTTCTACCGGCAGATGAAGCGTCCTTGTTCCTATACGCTGGTTCATGACCTCCTGGAAGAGTTGACCTGTGCAAACCCACCGTGACCCTGCAGCATCCAAGTGTGGCGCTGGTTAGGGGTGACTCTGCCCCACAACCCTTGGCCTTGCATGCACAGCAGCACCCATGAATGATCCCGGTCAGGATGGGGACCTCATATGAAAACAGAGACGAGGCCGGAGGGCACTGTATTGGAGCTGAGTGCTGGTGGCATGCACTGAGTGGCCACTACTGCACCTTTTCAGAAGATCTCTGCTAGCCCAACCCTGGCTGCAGCAGTGACAGGGACACTGAGGTGGTGGCTGATGGCAGGATGACTGCATGGCATCATCCTCCAGTGGGAAGAGTGCGGGTACTCATGTGGAGAAGATGAAAAGGTTGCTTTCCCCTGTTCTTCAAGACACGTGGTTGACATGCGGGAGTCTCCTACCCTGCTTTCCTCTCTCCCTCTCTCTCAGGGCCTTTGCCAGGTACGGTTGAGCGGTGAGGAGCGAGCTGGAGGCACGTGCCTCCTCCCCGCCATGAGCTGAGGGGAGCACCAGTGGAGCTAGAGCACGGTCCCTGCCGGTGCGCAAGGGAGAGCTTTCTGGTCTCCCATGGAAGGGCGTGAGTACAAGTGCTATTGTTGATGTGTGCCTCCATGTCACAACAAACGCTGCCTATGGGTAAGTTGTCTCTCTGTCCCGAAGGACACACAACGGTCTTGGCAGCCGCTGGTCGCTAGACAGCCTTGGGTGTTGTGCAGAGAGAGGTTTGAGGTTGGAAGGGACCTCTGGAGACCTCTAATCTGGTCTCCTGCTCAAAGAAGGACTGGCATCAAAGATGATAGACCAGGTTTCTCAGGGTTTTGTCCAGTTGAGGATTTGTTCTGCCCATTCTTGATGCATCGTTTGACATTGACTGACATCCCTCAACTCCCAGGCAAACCTCAGGTCATAAAGGCGAATGTAGCTCAAATCTAATCTAGACCAATGGAAGCGAAATACTACCTGGGCTTGCATGAGATCACGTGATGGTAGACGTACGTCAGCGAGACCCAGGTTCACCCCAAAGCTTGAGCAGGTTTTGAAATGAGCCTTTCTGTGAGTAGCAAGCTCAGCTCCTGAACTCTCGAAAGCCTTTGTGTGACTCCAGACGCATCTCAGGGGGCTCCTTTCTGCTGGTTGTTTCGCTGTAGGGTTGACATCCATCGTAAGGAGAATGCCGGCGCCGCTGAAAAGCCCATCACCATCCATGCCACGCCAGAGGGGTGCTCTGAAGCATGTCGCATGATCCTTGATATCATGCAGAAGGAGGCTGATGAAACTAAATCGTAAGTATGATATTCAGTGGCCCTGGCTCAGCAAGACAGGCAGGTTTGGTGGAAGGGAGGTAAACTCAGCCATCGGTGGAGAAACCCCCACGTCCATCTTCTGTCACCCCCCACCTCCTGAGAGAACTGCTGGCATTTGGAGTTTCAGGATAGAGTCATGGTTCAGCTAATAACTTACAACTTAATAACTTCTCTATGGTGTGGCTGGCAGCAGTGTAGTGATCAGGTGGGTCCAAAGAGCATGTAGGAAAACTTGGAGAACAAAACCCAGTGAAATATAGATTAGGGAAGTCACTTAGCTCCCATTTCTCAGAAACTAAGTAGATGCAGAGGTGGTTATCCTTTTACCACATCACTACTGGCCCTTGCTGGAAATCGATTTCCTGGCCAGAAGGACCTTTAGATTTTATTTTTTAATCCATTTCAGAGCAGAAGAGATTCCCTTGAAAATCCTAGCACACAACAGTTTGGTGGGGAGGTTGATTGGCAAGGAGGGCCGCAACCTCAAGAAGATCGAGCAGGACACTGGCACGAAGATCACCATCTCCCCGTAAGTCCTGGTGAACACCAAGCCATGCCCCTCTGTCCAACACAGTACAGGCAGTGCTGGAGCCAGAAGATGGAGCAGTTGTGTCCTCCCACGGACATTCCCCATCCCGGTTGGGTGTTCTCCATCCCAGGTGGATGGTAGCATTGGGCAGGGAGAGGGTGCATGGTCCCACACTGTCATTTGGGGGAACCCTCATCTTTGAGTTTTCCTTTTTTCTTTTTGACCTAGAAAAAACTGTAACCAAATCTTGGGTTTTGTCTGTGGGCTAGTTTGCAGGATTTAACCATTTATAACCCTGAGCGAACCATCACAGTGAAGGGCAGCACAGAGGCGTGCTCCAATGCTGAAGTGGAGATCATGAAGAAGTTGCGAGAGGCCTACGAGAACGACGTGGTGGCTGTCAATGTAAGCTCCCAGCCCTCCTGCCTGAGATGCCCCTGCTTCAGAGCCACCGCTGAGGTGGCCAGAAGAAAATTGGGGGCGTTGTCGGTCTGTTACAGCAAGGGTTGGCCCTCATCCATCATGTCCACATATGAACATGTGTTGAGAACCCCAAAACCCCCACTCTGCCTTTTACACATTTCTCCATGTCTTTGCTGTCCCAGCAACAAGCCAACCTGATCCCTGGACTGAACCTCAGTGCTTTGGGCATCTTTTCAACGGGATTGTCCATGCATCCATCCACCCCTGGGGCCCGAGGGGCTGCGGCGGCTGCCCCATACCACCCGTTTGCAGTAAGTGCAAGAGGTTTTGGGGTGCATGGGACATGTTCTTGGGGGAAAGAGTGGTCTGTAGGCTCTCCTGCTGTATTTCTTGGGTTTGGGCAGACACTGTAGCTATAGGAGCCATCTCATGGGGAGCCTTGAACAAGAGCTCTGACTCTTGGCCATTTGGGGAGCATACTCATCAGAGCAGTGAAGTGGAGAAGACAGTGAATGAACATGGATTGTCCCTTCTTGGATTTATATCCCTGGGAAGATCAGCTGCATCCACACGTTGCATTGAGCTTGGTCTCACATGTGTTTAAGGACTTGCTGTGTCCCAAGGGTGCTGCTCTCTGAAGGTGCCTGTGCCGATGCTGGCATGGAAGAACCATGTAGGTGGTCTTCAGTCCTGACCCCAAACCCACCACTGGGTTGTGATGGTGTGGACTCGGTTGTGCCTTGCAGGTCCAGTCCTGGTGGCCACACGAACACGCTGGCATTACCGCAGGGCGTGCGGAGCATGGCATGAAAGGGGATGAGCAGTGGCCCCTGTGCAGCCATCAGCCTTGATCCCTGCCCTAGCACCCAAAAGGTGACGCTTTCTGGGAGTTGAGCTTCACCTGATTTTGTAGGCAAGGGTTTTCCTTTGTCTTGGGGTGCTGTGGCTGCTGAGGCCTGGGGCAAAGCAAGCCTGCAAAGTGGTTTCAAAACCACTGAGGTTGCACGCAGGCAAGGACAATTCAGCATTGGGAAGACACATTAGCCAAAGTGCTGATGGGGAAGGTCCATCCCCAGCCCACTAGCACTTGCTGAGCACCCTTAGGATGGCCAGGCTCTGCGGTCTGTCTGTTAGTCTCTCTAAATACATCTGCTGAGATGTTTTGGATGCACGGCAACTGGCGTGCAGGTTAATTTACTTGTGCTGTTTTCTTTTCCTGGCGACGCCAGCAGCAGAGCAGTCGGAGGAGAACGGTGAGTGCCGGGCTGGTGGTGCGGAGGGGTGGATGAGTGAGATGTGTTTGATGGCCCTGGAGGGCACCAAGAGGGTCTGTCTGTCTGCGCACTGCCAGCCCGTGGAGGGGAGGATGCTCTGCCTGCGTCAGCCGCCTGAGCAAGCGCAACCTTCGGGAAACATCTGCTTGAGCGTTTGTTGGTGTGATGGAGAGGAGCTGGGCAAGTCTCCTGAAGAGCAGCATTTGGTGTGGGCTCCTTCAGCCCAAAGCTTTGCGTGGCCTTTTACAAGCCACCCTGGCGAGTCCAAGAGGAGTGGTTGCCTCTGCCGTCATTTTTTATAGTAAAACAAGGGGGAGGCAAAAAAAAAGAACCCAAAAAAAAAGTAACTGGCGCTTGGCTCCATGGTGGCTCCTTCTCCCCGAGTACTTTGTGTTTCACACCTCAGAGTGGTCATTTCTGACCATGTCCTCAGCAGGTCCTGGAGCCAGGGGCTATAGCTTAAACCAGAGACCTGGCAAGGATGGAGGAGAGGGAAGGAGTCTCATGGCGAAAAGGGGGAGCTGGGAACATGTGGTGCCCTCCCTGGCTGTGAGGGACCAGCTGGGCAGGAGAGGACACATTGGTGTAGGAGACATGGAGCAGCTATGGCCAGAAGCAGAGGTGGGTGTGGGGAACATGAGCTCAGTGCAAGGAGGAGCAAAAAACCTCAGTGCAGCAGGTTTAGAGGGCTGAGAGTTAAGAGTGGTGTCTGCTGTGTGCAGGGGAGCTGGGTGTTTTCCTCCACCCAAGTAACCATGGTTTGCAGGTTGCATCTGGTTGCACTCACCCAAACCCAGAGCAGGAGAGTTGTGTCTGCTGCCAGGAGAAATACCTGATGTATTTGAGACATGGAGAAATTGAAGAGGGATTGGGTTGGGGTGAGCTGTATGGGATTGGTGTTCTGGCACGCACCCCTTGCTTTTGGCCGTGGAGAGATCTGCATTTTCCCCGTCTCCATCCTGGCTCTTGGGGGAACAGCTTCCTCAGTCTGCTTTTTCTTCTCTTGGAACTGGAGAAGGGAAATGGTGATGGAAATTGAAGCCAAACCAGATACCTTCCTCAGTTCTCGCCAAACCCCCACCTTCTCTGCAGGGGTCAGAGGTTACAGCATGGTTTTGTCATTCCAGGGTTGCGGCTGCTCCCAAAGACCATAGGGGCTGGTTTTCCCCTATGAACAGTGGCAGGACACAGCTGAAAAAATAGCAGTGGGGAGGGACTGGGGGTAACTGGAAGCCTCCATCCACCTCCCAGCCCCATTGCACTGTGCTGCAGGCACAGGATCTGGGATGCAGCTCACCCTGCTGCACCCTCGGGTGCACCTGCATTCTCTGGGAGGGGTTTCAGGGGCTGAAGCATTGTCCCTGTGTCCCTGCCAGGCTCACGGTGGTGACACACTGCTCCGTGTCAGGCTGGGGGCGGCTGGGAAGGGGCTGGCACGTTGGGGATGTCACTGACCCTCATTCTCTCTCCTGCCGTAGAGCTCCTCGGCGTACCTCTCGGGTCTGTATGGAGCCCCCCCAGCCAGCGCTTTCCCCCATCAGCACCCCGTAAGTGCCTTGGCACCTCCCTCTTGGCGGTCTTCACTTGGGCACCTTGGGAGAGTGGGCACGAGGCTGGGGTGAGCAGCCGCTGCCCTGGGATGCTGGCAACCACCCCTCCGGTCCGGCTGGTCCTCTGACCATCTCACTTTTCCATGGCCTTGCAGCTGCCGGAGCAGGAGGTTGTGAACTTGTTCATCCCAACGCAGGCGGTGGGGGCCATCATTGGGAAGAAGGGGCAGCACATCAAGCAGCTGGCGCGGTTTGCAGGTGCCTCCATCAAGGTGAGCAGGGTGCTGCAGGGCTGATCCTGGGGCTTCATGCCTTGGTTTCTCCTTCCTCCTGCTGAAGGCAGCAAACAGGAACCCTTGGGGAATGGTTTTGCTCCCCAAATGAGTAGAAACACAGTCCTGCAACATCCAGTTTTTGCCCCTGCTTGCGTGGGAGGGGGTGTCCTTTCTTGGGAGGGGATGCTTGCTTAGGTGGATGCCCCTGCATTGGGGGACATCCCACACAGGGAAGGTCTTGCCAAAGCAGGGCCGCACTCATGCTCCTTCTCCCTCTGCAGATCGCCCCGGCAGAAGGCCCTGATGCCAGTGAGCGGATGGTCATCATCACGGGGCCACCCGAGGCACAGTTCAAGGTGCGCTGGTGCTTTACTCAGTACCGTGGTTTTGATGCTGCTGGTCATCGGCGCATCATGGGCCTCAGGAAGGGAGGGCACAGCAGGCACGGCCAGGACTGCTGCCCTCTGGTTTAATTTATGTCTCCTCCCCAGGCCCAGGGGCGAATATTTGGGAAGCTGAAAGAAGAAAACTTCTTTAACCCAAAAGAAGAAGTGAAGCTTGAAGCCCACATCAAGGTGCCTTCCTTCGCTGCCGGCCGTGTGATAGGCAAAGGTGGCAAGACGGTAGGTGGGGGTTGCAGGGATGCTCCCCCCTGCCCCAGGGCTGCAGAGCTGGGCATCACCCATCACCCCTGCCCACCCTGGGGGGCAAAGCCCAGGTGCTGTAAGGTCACAGCAATGTCTTGAGTCCAGCCCCACGTCCTGGTGGTGGCTCTTGTTGGGTGGTGACCGTCCCAAGGTGGGGGACAAGGTGTGACCCTCGGCAGCCTGGTGGTGTGTGGTGGCTTGGAGCTGGGGTAACATGGGTGGCGGAGGATTTTGGCTCTTTCACAGCACAACCCACCTGGGGCTCTGTCGTTTGCTCCAGGTGAACGAGCTGCAAAACTTAACTAGTGCAGAAGTCATTGTGCCACGAGACCAAACCCCGGATGAGAACGAGGAGGTCATTGTTAAAATCATTGGGCATTTCTTTGCCAGTCAGGTACGGTGTGGCTGTGGCTTCTCTGATATTCCCAGCCAGTTTCATCCACCACGGAAAGCCGTGGGGCTGGCTGGCAGCCCCAAGCACGGCACGGCCTGAGCATCCTGCCACTCTGGTTTAGATGGTTTCCATGCACTCAGGATGCACCAAAGGTGTTTTGTCAGCTCTGCCCAGCTGTGCTAGCAATGAAATTAAAGACTGGGTGAATTTAGCTAAAACACATGTCTTAGACACCATGCCGTAGTGGCATCCAGGTTGTGAATCAGCTCCTCCCTGGCATCAGTGCTGGCAGGGAGCTCCCACAGGCACCTGCATCCCACCTGGGTGCATGTACCACAACGTTGTCTGCTTGCAGGGGATGGCAGCACCCCAAAATTCAGGCTCTGGGGGCATGATAGAGGAAGCACAAGTTAAAACTCTGGAGTGCTCCACTTGCAACTGTGCAGGAGCAGAGTGGCTCCTTCTTTAGCATATCCTTAATTGCAGCTGTGCCCAAACCACATGCTTGTCTGGTAATTAAAAGCTCAGCAGGTGATGAGTGGCAAGATGATCAGTTGTGGCTGGAGGGGGAGACAATCACTCAGGCTGCTTGCGGTGCCTGCCCTGATGCCTGGCTCTTGCTTCCCCCCAAGACTGCACAGCGCAAGATCAGGGAGATCGTACAGCAGGTGAAGCATCAGGAGCAGAAACACGCTCAGGGAGCCCCGGCCTCACAGCACAGCAAGTGAGGCTCCCGCTGTGCCGGCCAGCACCACCCGATGAATGTAACGCTGCCGCTGCCGCCGCCGGGCCCCCCAGCAGATCAGGGGAGCAAACCAAAGACCCCCCCCCCCGAGCCTCCGCCGTGGCCGGGGTGCTGCGAGGATGTGCAGCAGAGGGGTACAGGGAGGACTCTCCATGCCACAGCCTCCTCCTTACTCCATTGCCTCCTGACGCTATCCCTTTAGTTGGACTAACATAGGCAGAGATTTTTTTTTTTCTTTTTTAATTTCCTAAAAGCCACCCATTTCATCCAGGCACGGCCGGAGGAGCTTGCCCAGAATGGGGGGGCTGCAGCATACAGTGCGGTGCTCATCAATTTTAGAATTAATATTTTGATAACGAAACTAATGCTGGTTTTTAAGTTTTGTAAGAATTTTTTTTTTAATTCTTTTTTAATTTCAGAGGGGTTGGTGGGGAGGGGGAGGTTTGTTTTTAGCAAAAGCAGGCTTTTCTAGAGTTTTAAGGAAAGGAGCTAGTCCATTGGTTCTCTAATGCACGGTAGAGCAGATGTAGGATTGCCAGCAGGGGGAATAAAGGTATATTAAGTAAGTATTAAAAAGTGACTTCTTAAGGGCTTTGAGAAGAGCAGTGCCTGTATGAGCCAACAGAAGGGATACCGTCTCCTAAAAGAGGAGTCTCTTTCATACATCCTTTCCTCTTCGCTTCACAGAGTCCGAAACTGGGGTTTGCATCTGTCCTATCCCCCCCTCTCCAGCTGTCTGTCTGTCCCCCCTCTCTTTCCATCACTGTTCAACACAGCCATACTTGGTGCTAAAAACCCCAGAAAACAATGGGCAGTGGCGTCTTTGGGAAAAAAGCCCTGTTGCAGGGAGAGGAGGGGAAAAGGAGAGGGGGGAACCCCAGATTTACAAGAAGTTTTAAGCCCAGGGCTAGAAAAACAACTAGCAAAATTTTTTTAAAATTAAAAAAAAGAACAAAACCAACCCTACACAACACACGCATACACACACAAAACTACCTCAGGTTTTCGTACCTCAGCACCTTGCGCTTGTGTTTCCCTTTTAGAGACTTTTGTATGCCTTGTAAAACTGATAGTTGGAGCATTTTTTTATTTTTTTAATAAAAAAACAAGTTGGAAAATGATCTCGACCAAGTCAGCTGCGAGGCGGGAGAAGGAAACCATCCCGTGTCCCAGAGCTCTTCCGTAGTTTCCTTCTGCTAGCTGAGAGCCAGTGGCCATTCCTTCAGAGAAAGCTTGAGAAATGTTTAAAAAGAAACAAAAAAAAAAAAAAATCACCCAAGCAATGAACGAAAGCAGTGAAAGCCGACGGGCAAGAGGAGCAGGACAGGAGCAGCGTGCTGCCGGCAGGTCCCGTGCTGCCAGCTGAGCGTGCCAGGGTGAGGTGCCGGTGCCAGCGCCAGCCCCATGGGCTGCAACACCACATTTTCCTCTACTTCAAAGTGTTCTGTGAAAAAACACACCCAACAGCAACAACAACAAAAAAATATATCCAGCTAACAAGAGCCTGAGCTTGCTATCTGTTGCTTTCTTTTGAGTGCCTTGCGTTGGTCACAGCCAAGCTGAGGTTGGGCAGGGGGTTCCCTGCTTCTGGCACTGGGCAGCCAGAGCTACGCGCTCCTGGGGGAAAAGGGGTGACTGGGGGTGTATTTTGGGGGAGGGCAATGTTTGCAGGCATTGCTAGGCATAGCTGTACCCAATCAGTTGCGAAGGTGTTGCCATCATGCAGCCATGTCTCCCTGCACTAAACCAGGGACCGGTGCTTGTCCGCGGTTAGTTAGCAAAGCTGAAACGATGCTGTGGCACTGCTGTGGTTATTAATGGCGCACTAATTACACTCATGTAGCTGGAAAGCTCAGGTGCCCCTATGCACCTCCACAGCTGTGTCTCCAGCTAGCCAAAAGCTTGGTCTCTCCAGCAGCAGGTAGATGGCTGGCTCTGGGATGGGTGGAAGTGCAACACTGACTGTGGAAAGGACCAAATGGGACTGGGTTGTCCCTTGCATGAAATTGTGGCATGGCATGGGGTGCTGATAAGCAGAGCCATGCTCGTTCCCGCCAACCCCATCAGGTGCCAGGGACAGAGTGCCACCGGGGAGGTGGCCCCTGGGGAGGGCAGGCTCTGGTGCTACCTGTGTAATGCCTCAAAGCACCAAACCACATCGCTTGTCATGTCCATGTTTTGGAACGGTACAGGGAGGAAAGAAGTCCCTTCCCCACCTACAGTACAAGCCATCACAAAAAAGAGCATCAGTTTTCGTGTTTGCTGTCCCACCACCATCCCCAGCCCCAGGCAGTGAGGAATGACTCCGCTGCTAGCAGGACTGGCGCAGCCCTGGGAAAACCTGTGCTCACCATCACTGCAAAGATGGATCTGACCCAGACTGGCTGGCTGAGCCCCGCCACGTCCTTCCTGTGAGTAAGGACCATGTCACAGGGCAGATGGCATCAGAAATGTGCAGAGCTGAATGACGAGCATCCCCCCAGCCCAGGGGAGCAGCCAGGGGACACAGCATTACTCACCGAGTACACACATTCTCCCATCAGCACAGTAAAGCACAAGCTTATCATCTCCAAAAAGCCCTTTACTAAAGAGGAGCAAGAAACAGACCCTGCACCCAACTGTTCATCCGAAGCACAAAAGTTAACAGCCTATTTCTCTCCATAGGGCGTTCTCAGAGCACATTGTAGGGGCATAAGGACCCAAGCCACAGCCGAAGGGCCAGAGCCCACGAGATGACCTTGCAGACAGAGGGGATATTGACTGGTATGTGCACAATTTCCCCACCGTCTCATACACGGAGGCTTTCAGCAGCCACAACCACACAGGCACTTCTCAGTGACCGGCAGTGACAAGTGCAGGTATCCCCTAAAGGGATTTACACCACAAAAGTGCTTTTTGGTTTGCATAGAGGACGGGGAAAGGCATCCAGGTAAGGTCCTTCCATTTAACATCTGAGCCCCCTCTGCTTAAGGGGCATACACAAGGAGTACCTGGAAAGCATCCTTAACCCCCCACTGGCCCCTCTGCAGGGGCTGTTTAGTTGTTGGGGTGTTTTTTTTTTCCCCAAAAGAAAAAATCTGCTTTTGTCATCAGCAGACAGCAGGGTCAGCCTCAAAACTGCATCCCCCACGAAGGCGAGAACGGAAGCAAAGGGGAAAGGATAGTTAAAACATTCAGCTACTGGGTCCTAGTGTTAATAAACAGCTAAAAATCTTCCAAATCCTCAAGGATCCAGGGAAGATGAAGTATCTCATGTAAGGACAAAAGAGGGCAGACTGCCTTTGTAATAGTCCTCTCTTTGGAGGATCTCCTCTGATTTTGTGACGGATTAAGCTAATCATTCTGAAAGCAAGGACTGATGCAGCTGCTGACCTGCAACACAGATAAACAACCTTATCAGCTTTCCCAGGAGAGCAGACCTTCAGGCACAGAGCAGCACCATGAAAGGCTGACTGCACCTGCAATGACAGAGGGGATGTCCCCAGATTGCCATCTTTCCCCCAGAGCTGAGGAGAGGAGATACCTCGTCACCAGTCAAGAATCACCGGACATTATGGTAACTATGCCCTTAGAGAAACAATCTGACAAGGTTATTTATACAAGCATTCAAACATGCAGCTTCCCAAACAGCTATGGGGCAATCTTTCTTCTGCAATGGTACACGAAAGACCTGAAATCCCACTCCAGTTCTGGAGTGTAAGCTAAAGGAAAAAAAAAATGAAAGGGGGAAACACCATGTTTAAGCTGATCTAGCTCGGTCTGACCGCAGCAGAGTGAGGATTCACACGAGCTCTTCACTTGGCAGAGGCGTGGAGGCAGCACCTGCGGCACAGGGGCAACAAAGCACTAACACATTCCAGCAGCACCACTGAACCTGGACACGCCTCCATACCCTGGCACATCAGTGCTAGAACATTTTATTCCACTTCCACAGCAGTACACTGCAATACTGCATGGAGACACCCAAATTGGCCTTAGATTCCAGCACTGGGCAGCCTGTGTTCACCAAGCTGCACACACAGGCTTTGTCCCACTGAACAGTCTAGTGAGTTACTCCAAAGAGAAATCTCCTGCTTCGGTATTACCAGGACTGTGCTTGCTCATCTCACTGCTGAGCAACATCCTGATTGTCCCTTCAGGAATATGTGATGATTGCTTAGAGGCTTTTGTGCTCTGATACTCATCCTGGCCAGAGTCTTCCTCCTTGTAGATTGTAAGTGAGCTAAAAACCACACTGATATGTCAAACTTCTTTTCAATTAAAAAAAAAATCACTCTATTTCATTACCAGGTAGAGTTTCATTCCAGTAAGGCTCTTTATATAAGTTACATATTTATTTTAATAAAAAGAAATAAATACTTCTCTTTTCACATTAGATAACTCCCCGGAGACAGCAAAATAAAAAACCAACCAAACAAAAAACCAAACCCAACAAAACAAACAACAAACCAACCCCAGCTACAGAGGCTTCACTATGGATTTGTTGCAAATCAAAAGATGGTAAGTGCTTTCTTTCTATGGTCACCACAAATCCAGTTTTAGGAATCAAATAGATCGTAGATATTCCAGAAACAGAAGAAAACTCTCCTCGAGGAAACAGTAGCTAAGCACATTGTCCTTGGGAAGATTATTTGTCCATTTGTCCATAACGTGGCCACGTGTGCTGCGAGGTATGAGCATCCACCTCAGCGATGGAGGTTCACAGCGTTTGTTCTTAACCGTTCCCTTGGCAACGTCACAGCAATCTTTCTGGCTTGCACTTAAGGTGCATTAGCTAATTTCAAAGAGAGTTACTGTCTCCAAAATCGGGAAGATTAAAAAAACAAAAAAAACAAACCCAACAACTTAACTGCTACTTCATAGTCTAAAGAGGAAAATTTGTGTGCCTGCTGCCTTTTCAAATAAAGTACTAGAAAAGTAACTAAAATAACAGTTAGTCACCCTAAGGTGATCACAGTGTTACTCTAATAGTGCATGTCTCACAGCAGCTGCTGATGGATTATTTCCCACACCATCTTCTTGCGGAAGTAAGGCATGTGATTCTGCAAAGAAAAGAAAAATCCATTAAATACAAAGTCACGGCAGAAAGAGGCAGAAGATATGCATAAACACCAGTTAATTCTTTAATATGAAGTTCCTTTTAAGAACTGTCAACGCCTGCCATTTGGGTGCAACATGGTTTTTACCCACACAGCTCCTCAGAGGGTGACATGACAACCCAACAAAACCAGATTTACTTGACTACACAACAGCTTACAAACACTTTAATAAAAGATCACTGCGTTGGAAATAACCACTGTCTTAACTGGTCAAAAGCTGAAATCCATTTCTCCAAAAGATACACAGGCCAGATACCACAAAGCCACTGGCTGCAGTATCTTGCCCAAGAGGAATCTCACGGATTCAACTAGGGAGCAGATACCTAAGGATGGAGAATACAGCTCTGACCTGCTGAGGCTGCTTTGAAGTTCCAACCCCAGCAACCATGCATGAAAAACAGAGAGGTACAAAACCTCAGCCTCTGCCCCAGACACAATTAACAGCTGTGGCATAACTTCCCTGGCTCTTGTATCTGTGAAAAAGTCTGGAGCTGTTTATAACCTTTACTCACCTGTGTAAAGTTTATTGGTTTGTCTCTGGAGATATAATCTGCGTATTTGCACATAAAAACCCCGCAGTCGCTTCCATTCAATTGCTGAGGGATTTCCTAATGAATGCAAAGGAGATGGAGAATTTTCCTCTATCTTAAGAGAAAAGCAATTTGGAAGCAGCACACAGTACCCACACCAACAATACATTAACCAGACACTCATGAGGCTAACTGCATAATCCATTTACCGCTCCCAAACACCAGGAATAGACCCAATTAACTGCTCATCATCCCTCCCCTCCGCTTCCTTTACTTGGATGTTACAATCCAAATTCTTGGCAGGCTGACAAGGGATAGCAGCCTTCCTCTCTGCAAGGTGTCTTGAGGTTTGCACCGTGTCGTGTTTCTTAAATCAAGTCTTTAGATACTGCTTTTTACTATTAACTTGAGAAACATCAGCTCAACCCTTTGCTTTGTCAAATGCCAGGATTTGTGCTCCAAACATGCAGCCTATGTTCCCTGACAACAGATTTTTAAATTTGACTTGTGAAATGAGGGCAAAGCCAGATTCACCTTCATGTGGCAGACTAATTTAAAAAAAGAAAGTATTCAGCCAGCAAGGAGAGGCACTGCTTAAAGGTTTTTGTCCCAGCATGGTTCCCTGGTCCACTTGCAGCCCGATAAGGTACCATAACGACATGAGATGCTTATGGCCATTCTCTAAAGGTTTGGACTTATTTGAAAGTGTTAAGACCTTTGTGATGAGTTACAGTTCACATTTCAAATCCAAGTAATGTTCACATACATGTGACTCCATGCTGTGAAGAGTCCACTCTGAAAAAGTCAGCTCCAGATTTCTTTTTTCCCGGCTTTCTTCTTGCAGGTATCGTCTGTTTAAAACAAAACAAACAAACAAAATCACTCTTCATGTCAGTAATTTAGGCCAACAAAAAAACCAAGCTGCTGAATGATCACAGGAAGATGAATGGCAGGACAGTAAAATGTCAAAGGATCCTCACAGCAGCTGATTTAAGGCATTTGGAGGAAAAATCCAAATCTTAAATTTACACACACAGTGAGAGGCTGCAAGCTAATGGTCAGGAATGAGACCCCAAATCACATGTTCTCAGAGGAGGAACAGAAAAACCAAGCAAGGAACCAGAGTGCCGTTAATTCCACCATGTGCCTTAATCCCACATACTGTGTGCACTACCAGAAGAACAAATACAAAAGCTTTTGGGCTAATACCTCTGGCTGAGGAAGTTCCCAGACCAGCAGTTTCTGGAAGAATACTCTTGAGGAAAAAATTATTTGATGCAGGCCTCTTCTTATACCCTTTCCCAGGCATGTGTTGTTAACTCTTCAGGAGAGCACAGGACTAAAACAACATTTGATTTGTCTCTGTGGGCCTGCTCTCCAGCTTTTGGTCTATAAAGCTGTTAGGTTAAGGGTTTTTATTACTTCTGCATCTGTGGCAAAGACATCTAAGGATGCTGGCTTGCACAACATGAAAAACTGTACCCACTACATTTAAGATGTATGCCGTGCCAGCTGATACATCTGGAAAGGCTTGCTACAAGACATCTGTCTTGAACAAGAATGTCAGAAATACAAATAACACACAACAAGGACATGAGGGTAAACTGCTGGGGTAAGCTGGAGGGAAACATGCCTTTGTTTAAAACACTGAACAGGACAGAAGAGGTACAGACAAACTGAGAAGTACCATGTTACATCACTCACTAGAGCAGAAAGAATGAACATTACGAGTGTGTGTGTGGGAAAGGTCTCAATGCAAGAAAAGGATAAAAAAGCTACGCAATGAAGAGTAAAAGTCTATGTGTAGCTGATCTCAAATAGCGTATGTGCCCTCAGTCACCAATATTACTGAGTTGCAATCTGAAAGTTCTTAAAGAAGGGGAAGTAAAAAAAGCTCTTGGAAGACTGTAATCCTTTTTCAGGTTGGCATTTTGAAACACTTCCCTGAAATTCTTCCCTTTCATCAATAGGCCAGTTTTATTGCCTACTAACAAAGTCAGTGCACGCGTGCCACAGGGCTATCATTTATTTGACAGTGACGCTTTATCTATGTGTATAGTGGGAAGGTGGCAGAATCCAGGCACCCAAGACCCTGGGTGGAGAGGACATGTGAGACTACATAAGTAGTCCATGTCACACAACTTGCAGCAAGCGAAGTTCAGATTTCTGTTTCTTTATCTACAGGACATACGAAATCTTGCAGTCGTGTTAGAGGGAGGAAATCCAAAAACCTTCTCATAATTCACAACATAAAAGCAGTGCCTGTGCAGTTACTTACAACACAGTTTCACAAATCTTGTCCCCTTTTTGTCCCATTGAGTCGAAGTATTTGATGGTGGTCTTTCTGACATCTATGACCTGTTATTAAAAGGTGACAGTTAGACAAAGCACAACCTTGTGCTGCATACACAACAAAACCTAAATGACTTTTCTTGTGATTTTTTTTCTCCCCATCCAATTCTAAATAAAAAGCCAGTTTGACTCACCACTAGTGCCCAGTGCACTCTCAGGTGAATGGGCACAAAGATGAGGTCCTGCTTGAAGAGATCCACTCCCCTGGTCCATCTTCTTACTGCTTTGTAGCCCCCAGAAATTAGTTTGGGATAAAAGAAAGTACTAAAAGCATGGACTGCTGGATATCCTTCCTTCTTATTTCTTTCCACCAGAAGACTCATGTAGAAATTAATGACCTGTACCACAAACAGTAAAACTCGAGATGTAAAATAAGACACTAGTCACTAGACAGTGAAGGGGTATTTTTTAAATAAATGCTGAATTAGAATATCACTGTGCTGCAGCTAGTTTCACCTCATCGTTTAGCCAGCGAAGGTTCCTTAGTGTGTGGATGTCCTCACGAGTGACCTTTAGTTTGAAGGCACTGCTCATAATCTCATCCGGCTCACCTTTGCCAAATGCAGCAACCACCTCTCTCTCCATGGCCTGAAACGAACAATTAAATGGGGAAGGACTTGTGAAAAAGAGTATTGAGCGTGCTAACCTGTGGGCAGCTTTCAACTGAAACAAGGCCTGTAAATTAAGCTTAGGTGACAGAGCAACTGGCTTTGCCAGTCTCCTGCTAAGTTAGCAATAGCCGTTTTTTGTTGGTTGGTTTGTTTCAGTGTCCTAGCTTTGAACTTTAGAGCTCAGGTTTGCTTCAATTTGTTTTCACAAAGGAAGCTGATATAAAACGCATGGACTAGCAAATGCTAAAGCAGCTGAAAAATGACCAGAAGTGCAGCGAACACCTTTCCCACATGATGCTGCAGCTCTTGCAATACTGAGTTTAAGCCAACCACAGTAGGCATTCTCCATACCAAGGCAGCTAAGTCAGAAGCTGAAAGAATTTGAAGGCGGGGGACTTCAAAGAGAACTGAAGTAACAGCAAAGGTGGAAACTGAGGCAGCTACACTGCAGGCAGGCAATCAGGAGTCCAGGTTGTGCAAGCAACTGGTTGTAATATGGATGTTTCCACCTAAGACTGCTTAAGGAATGCAAATAAATCACTAGGTCTGTTAGTAAATACTCTGATCTGCAATAGCATCTCCTTCTTGGTTGAATTTGCACTAGCAAAATAAGAAAAACACCTGGTTTTCCTTTTACTGAGCATTACTGCGCAGACTTTGTAAACTCTGGATTTGCTAGCCCTTTCAAAGTTAATCGTCAATGGGAAAAAAAAAGGAGGTGCTCAGTTAGATCAGGATGACTGCAACTCTGAAGAATAAAAGCAGCCAAAATTCATACAAGCAGGGAAACCTAAACTCCTACTCCCTGTTGCATAGCACAACAAAGTTAACCCGTGACCACTGTTACATGCAGTGCAACCACACCCAGTGTGCACACATGGCTCTGTGAGATCCTGAGGACTTACACAAGATGCCCAGGACCCCCAAAAGCAATGCAACGCTGTGGATCAGCAAAAGCTTATTTGTCAGGTTCTATCACCACAGTAGCACAGGTTAAGAGGCAGTGCCAATATAACTGTACAAATCAGGTTAGCACTGCTCTGGACGACCTTGTTAAACCTGGACTAATTTTCGCCCTGGGAGCAGAAGCCCCACAAACACTTAGGTTAGCACAACTGAAGGAGCGTGTGGAGCATATTAAATCCTTAAAACCAGCTTTATTGCTGACCCTTGCACTGTGAAGTCACAGCCGGACACACTCAGTAACAGGTTAAAATGCAAGTTCCTAAGGTTTCAAACAGCCTTAAGAACCACCTATAATAAATGGAGTTCCTTGCAGCTGTTACACAGCCTTCTGTTTTGTCTAACAGACTATCAGCTATGGTACCTCTGTGAGCGGCGAAAAGTGTTCTACTGTTTTTTCTGAGCTTGGGAATTTCTTTTCTTCCACATCAAGGACAGATGTCTTTCTGGACAGAACAGGTGCCAGACGTAATTGGAATAACACCCCTTCTGAGACTTCAGCTCCATCCTGTCTCTGTTAGACAAAACAACATTAAGCTAGCAAGCAAGCACAGATTTGTTTGCTAGGAAATAGTGCAGAAAATCTTGCTCATGTATAAAACCGGAAGGGGTTTTGTACACATATCCAAGCAGCAAACTCCAAAGTTACTTTTTACGGATGACTGCGTTCCAACTGTGCACCCACATAGTGTGGCACTCAAAATTAAACAGAGGCAAGAGAGGCAGAGAGTTAGTTTGGCTTGGACTAGCATTAAGAACCCCAGCAAAGACTCCACATGTAGGTATCAAGTTGAGATTGAGGTTAATGTTTCTGATTTTCATGATTAAAGTTTTATTCTTTGATCTTAGTCCTGAGCAGAAATGACAGTCAAAAATGTTCTTCCTGTCTCACAAAACAAGAGAAGACTAAAGATAACCACAGTCCAGCTTTGCAGGTCAACTAGGTCTGTGCACTGAAGATTCTGAGGCTACACCAAACACATTCAAAGGGGTAGAATAAATATAGTGTGCTCATAATAGTTCAGAAACAAAATTAATGGCAGCTGGAAACCCTTTGTGATAGTGCTACTCATAAAACAATGCTCCCACTTTCCCTGGGAAAAACAACCAGGACACATGTATTGTTGAGTAAGTAACGTATTTAAGTGAAGAGTGCAAAAATTTCTGATCATAAATAGCTATATTTTCCTAAAAAGTGAAATGAGTAACACAAGCTTACCCCTGCAATGGCTTGTTTCACTGGTCTTCCCTGTTCATAAGAGTTTTCTGCTGGTGTGTAACACCTGCAAGGAGAGTGGGAGAGAGAGAGAAGTGAGCTGCATATCTGTGCTGTCCCATGTAATTCTCAAGAATTCACCTTCTGGATATGCTTTTTCAAGGCTGATTCTGACTAGAGCCTCAGTTGCACACATGAACTCGTGACACATCATCTCAGCCTCCAGCACTGTTCCTTCTTAGCAGCAAGACTGGGATAGAATGAAGAGCTGGAAGCTTTGCCAACTTTTTTTCCATCTGCATGTGCAAGACTCCTTTTGTTTCTCTTTATCAGTTTCATTACTTGGAAAACAGGGAAGCAACCAGCACTTCCTCTATCAAGTGCTTTGTGATCTACTGCTGATAAATACTGCATGCTAGGCGTTATACTGCAAGGTATAACATGAACATCTGCAACTATACTTGCATCCAAATATAGTTAGCTTAGGGAAACTAAGACCAGCACATCGAATTAAAAATGGGACAGCTACAAGATGTTTACTTGCCTTCTATAGGCTAGTCAAGAGAGTGACTATCCCCATTTGCAGAGGATTATCATTAAAACCACGCAGACTCTGAAGAGCAAACAAATGCACAGACATTAAAGTTGTCCATATATATGACCCTTCTTCAAAAACAAGAATTTGCATTGTCACCAACAATCCCCTTTTTCAGCAAGGAGACCTACAACAGACTCTCATGGTATCCTGCACTCATTATGCTTTAAAGGCACAATGGTAAGAGTAGATATCACAAGCCTTTTCAAATTACCTCAGTTAGTAGCTAAATCTGTAAAAAAAGGCAAGAAAATGTTCCTTTTACTTGAACCCATCATACTCTATCAGTTACTTTATCTCCTTCTCTCCCCTCGAGCTTAGGAGAACCGGTGACAATTTAAGCACAGGAACAGTGCTGCAGGCTAAATATAGCACTAGTATTTAAAGCGGGGAGAAGCACAGGGACAGAATTAGCTAAAAAACAGGACTGCCACAACTGAATCTCTCTCTGCTCCCATTTACACTTTCTCTTCTCTCTTTTAAGGGCAGGTCACTGCAGAAAGATGCATGCATCAGACTGCCATACAAAATCTCTCCATGTTGCTGCGCTTAGCAACCAAAAACCCATTTCCCTCAACAACACAAAGCCATCTGAACTCATAGTCCTGACAGCTCAGACAGCCAGTACAAACATGTCCACTGGCCTCCAAAACAGCAGACAAACCAACTGCATGCTTCCTTTTGGTGTCCTATTCAAACCCAAGGCATCCTGTAAGTCACAAAAACTGCCTCAGTCCCACCAGGCTTTACCAGGTCTCTAACCATTATACTAAGGGATCCTAGCTTCAAAGTGCAAGAAATTAAATGTCAGCTAATTAATGGTTTGTGAAACCACTGATGGTTTGAGGTGATTGAGAGGAACACTCACAAGCAAAAATGGGTTCTCCAAAACCAAGGACAATGTGGTACAGCCACCACTCTCACCCTGACTGGCTTTCTTCCCACAGTGAAGGACCCCGCAAACACCACACCAGTACAACCCTGTTTGTCACACAGCACAGCTCTAGCACGGGAGCTGTGTTTGAGATGCAACTGGCTGGTGAGCAAATCAGAGCCACAAGCTAGTTACTCCTCTTCCACAGCACTGAGACGATAAGTATGATTTGTCTTCTGGACATTACTGGAGGCTGAAAGAGACGTGCACACAGAGCGAAAAGAAACAAGAACCATGAGTAAAGAGACCCTACCTGATCATATCATTTCTCTGAGACCACTGTGGGCTGCAAACATCTGTGCATTTGATACCTGCAAAAAAAATAGGAGTAATACAAAAACAAGAAGTCAACTTTAAATTACCATCAGATAGCTCTTGGCTTCTGGGTGATAAACACAAAAAAAAGCTTTTGATGATGACTGTATGGTCAGGAAGTTCGAACCCTGGCAAACAGTTTGGACTTTGAATATCATGCGTGAGTGTATCAGAGCTGAAGCAGGGCATTTATTGAGTTTTAAATTCTTGATTGCACACTTGACTCAACAAACAATTTTTGCAAAACCAGATGCTTCTCCAGCCTCAGAACAGCTTGTAATTTTCCACAACAAAACAAGCCTTCCCCAGATTCTAGCACCTGCTCAGAAATAATTTTAAAACCTAAAATTGCATAATAAAGTCACCGACATGTAAAAAGAAGTATTGATGAAAAATCGTTTAAGTAATGAACAGGGAAAAAAAAGACCGGGACACCAGATGAATACACACGAACACATGGTATTGTAACACACTGCTGGCACGAAAGAAAATAGCCTGTCAGCAAACCAGTTTAAGTACTGGTATAAACACTGCAGAAGACAATTAAGGTCACCTTCAGTAGTTAAGTATCTTCAACTCGCTAAAGATAATCTACAAAAGAAGCTAACTTGGTATCAACGGTGGTACTGTGCAGTTAGCTCACTTGGTTTCAAATCTGTATATGACATAGAAATAGTGATATATATATATATATACAGCATTAAAAAGGGTTTAAACAGTAGCACATAACTGCAACTCTGAGTTAAGGAACAGGCATCTAAGAGTGCACAGTAAGGTATCACCCTCCACCAGTACAACAGCCAAGGAGTACGAAGTTCTCCTGCATAGTGCAGTTACGTCTACAGCTACAAACATGACCGGTACAGTAATGTCTCTCAAGGAGAATTTTAAAAAAAAAACGTTTTCACTTCAACAAAAACTTTACAAAACCATTTTAGCCAATAACTAGCTGTGGTTTTGGGGTGGGGGGTGTGTGTGTGTTTCTCCCCTCTTTTTTTATTCCCCTTTCTTTCCAGAGACAGCTCATTTCATTCTAAGAGCTGACATAAGCTATACTAGCATAAACACACTGGCTGGTTTAGATTTTCTTAAAAATAGACACAGATTAACGATACATTAGCATTGACAAATCTCTTTAGTATAATCTATACCTTCGAGACTTAAGGAAATGGTCTATTTTGATTTGAAGTCTACCTACAAAGTAGAACAGATATGAATCATGCGGATACTCACTGGTCCTTAGTGTCATACGTGGATAGACGTCTCCATATTTTTGTTCTTCCAGGTGACTCACAGTCATCACTGGTTCCTTAGAGTAGGCTTCAACACTTTGGTACAGCAAAAAACAGAGAAGAATCGCAGTTTTTATATAAATGACATTTCTTATCAGTGCATACCAATTCACAAGAAAGGATACAGTTTATTTGTACACAACTGTCCACATTAGAGTTGGAAGCCATAGTTAAAGCGATAGAAATATGTAAAGTAAAATCAGGCTGTTTAATCCCTTGACAAAACCATCCTGTCTCCTGCACTGGTTTCGTGACAAAATGCAAAGGGCGTTTCCATGAAGATGCAGTTTACCTTCAGAAGCTTTGGCTACTTTCAACTCAGGCATACTGAAGATACCGGAGTCAAGTTTTCTGTTTCCAGAATTTCAACAGAGACTAACCAATCATGAAATTTGATTAATTTACCTTTTCACCAACTAATCAGTGGCCTTTTTGTTTTTTTTTCTTTAAAAAGAGAAAGTATTCTTTACACATCCTACAATACCTGGATTAATCTGAGGCGGCCACTTTATTTTATGGGACAAGACAACATTACAACCACGCTCGACCAATTCTTTTCAATCTACTTGTTAAAGATTATGCTGGCACTGAGAAGGCAATGTTCACAAAATGCATACTTCTGGGACATCTTACTTCAGACCTGCTCTACTCTGACCTCAGGGACTACATGCTCATTAGAAGTTGGAGTGCATTAGACACATTCCACAGGTACACTCTTTGGTTTAGCTTCATGTGAAAGGAATCTGTTTCACATGCTTCAGGTCTCCTCTGAGGTATGAGCCAAAACACAATCATCAAAGACTGGAAGATTAGATGCTGAAAGCAGAGTCTTAACCCAGCCTAAAATGCTATTGCCAGTACACCTAAAATTACATAAGATACTGTTTTCCATATAATTTTCATGCATCAGAATGTTTAAACATGATACACTGTTCTGAAGCCCTGTGTCTATACATTTTCTAGCTGTGAACCACTGAGTGGAGTTTTTTTCTAAGCCTTGGTAACAACCCATGTTTCACAGCATTTAAGGAAGCTGCAAGAAAGCATGGCATTTTCTACCTTCTCACTGTGTAGAATGGCATGTTGGAAATTCAGCACCATCTGGGCATCAGTATTCTACAAGAATTAGGCCCCTTCAATACAGCTTTGAAGTGTAATCATTCCACTAAGATAATGGCTTCTATTATTTTTGTGTTTTTTACTTGCGTAGTTAACTTGTGCCATCTCTCAACACAGTTATTAGATATCAAATACACTGATCACCAGTAATAGATGAATCAGAATTACACAGAAGTTCCCCTTTGCAGGGTGCTTTAAGAACTGGAATTCTACATGAGTGGGATTTTGTCAACTCAGTGTACTGCAAAGAGAAAACTTCCTATAATTTGTGTGAGAAGGACTGGGGGAGGCAGAAAGGAAAAGAGAAAATTCTGGCATTCCCCATGTTTACCTTAAGTTTCACATTCTCAGATAAAACCAGATTGCTGACCACAGAAAAACTCATAAATTGCAAACAAGAGGAAGATAAATTCTTTTTAATGGTGCTTCAGAATAGCCAGTGCTGTGATCTTCATACTAGAAATTACACTGCCAGCACTAGATCTAGATACTACCTCCCTTAACAAAGAGACAAGAAAGGAGTATCAGAGAAACACACGCATATCAACAAAGGAATCTTCACCTTTAGAATACACATTCAGAGAATATTAATGCTTCACTGCAGGGAGCAGAGAGCTGAAGGAGGGGTCTTGATCTTTCAAAAATTAGTTCTCCCCAACACCTGCTGTGGGACACTGCCCTGAACCCCAAAGAGCAGGAAAGATTAATTCCCCTCCACTTCCACATACAACAGCTACAAAGTTACCACCAAAAAGTTAATGGTTATTTTTCCTATAATTACTTGCGGAAGCTTGTAAGCTGTGGATTCGGGCGGCTTCTAGGGTATTTTTCCTTAACCAGTTCCAACAGCTGTTTGTATTTCGCCTTTTCACCTCGCTGAACATCCTAGCAGAATGGAGGGAAAAACCAAACAGATTAGAAGAACTGCACGCAAAGCAAATGTTTGAAATCTGGATATAGTGTGGACTGCACAGACTGTTCCCAAAATCCTGGCACGTTATTCAAGTTTACCTTAGCAGGAATTCGCACACCTTCATTTTGTGTTAGCCCTGCTCTAGGAACTTGTGTCCCACCATAAACCTCAAAATTCCTCTGCAACTGCTTTCCCAAATGGGGGCCTCTTCCCTTCAGCTGTGGTCTGCACCTCTTGCGTAATAATTCAGACTAATATGGATTCCCGTCCCTATACATAATGACTGGGTGCTATGAGTCCCCAGGGTATCTTAATCATACTCCATAGCTTGCCATGGCCTGCTTCTCCAGTAGTTTGGTGTAAGTTCTTCTCCTGCGTAAGCTAGGTTTATCAGGAATTTTCCAATAGTTGCTTCAGATATTGGAAGGAAAGGACAGGGAAAGACCTCTCAGGTAGTCCTGTAAGGAAGGACTGAGCAGTTTTTTGTCTACGTTATCTTTTAAAAGTTGCTCTGTAAAGATCACAGTTGAGCTAGGTTAAGGACAAAATAGTGAAACAACCCTGCAACAACTACATACTTAGTGACAAGGCAGCACAGCTCCACTTACAAGCGAAACTGTCTGGAAGATCCTTGCTCAGTACACCATTTCCAAGAAAATGGTTTAAAATTCAATCTTTTGGCAACAAAGCACTGCTCTGTTCCAAGACTTGATGCATGTAAAGGCAAATAAAATGCTATATGCTGATTTTCCAGAAGCATTCCTTCAACTTCATTAATTACACACACTGTGCTGTTTCATACCGCTGCTTCAGCATTTACTACAGCTTTGTTAAAACTGCTAAGTTGTTTCATTTCAAAAGACACCTTTCTCACCCAGCGTACCTCTTCAGCAGTACATAAAAGCCTCCCCGTTTTGCTGACTTCTGAAGTCGTGGATTCTGGCACAGTGCGCTCCTTGATGGGTGGCCTCAGTGTTAAGATGCCATCTGGAGCAGGTTTGATGTGGTGTTTGCCACTCCTGCTTGAGCTAAAAACATCAACGGCAAAAGAAACAGTGTCAAGAGAACATCAAATACATACCTTCTGATTCAAGCTCCAACAACAACTATTTTGTAAAGTGTATACACTGATGATGGAGTCAGACACAAGAGGGTTTTAACTTCAGATGAAGACCTGCTGTCTTCAACTGGCTAATAGGAAAAGAAGTTTAAGAGAAGTTAAAGCAAAAATCAGAACTGCATGGAATATACACTGTTGTTTGATCTGCATGTCACAATTGCACTCAGAGGCACATGCTATGTCCATGGCAGTCCAAGCCCTGAGTGAATACAGAAGACTAAAGAACCATGCAGGAGTGTTATTCATACCATACCACCCTTGGCTCTTCTAAAAGCTAGTGCACTGGCACCAAAGCATAGTTTCTGCTTGCCTCACAGAATCATTCTGGCAGAGATCTCTGGAGATCATGTGGTCCAAACCCCTGCTCAAGCAGCATCACCCATGGCAGATTGCCCAGGATCATGTCCCAGTTAGCTTTTCAAACATCTCCGATGTCAGAGACTCCACAACCTCTCTAGGCAACCTGTACCAGTATCTGACCACCTTCAGAATCAAACAGTGTTTCCTGATGTTCAGATGGTGTTTTCTGGTTTTCAGTTTGCACCTATTGCCTCTGACCTGTCAGTGGGCATCGCTGATGTCAGCCTGGCTCCCTCCTCTTTATTCCCTCCCTTCAGATGTTTGTACACATTGATGCGATCCCTCTGAGCCTTCTCTTCTTCAGGCGGAACAGTTCAGGCTCTCAGCCTCTCCTCATATGAAAGACGCTTCATTCCCTTAATCATCTTCGTGGCTCTTCGCTGGACTCGCTCCAGTATGTCCACATCTTCCTTGTGCGTGATGTGCCAGCACTGGACACAGCACTCCAGAGGTGGTCTGCATAGAAAGCAAGAAGGATCTCCCTCGACAAGCTGGCAACACTATTCCTAATGCAGCCCAGGATGCTGTTGGCCTTTGCATCAAGGTTGTGTCACTGGTTCATGGTCAGCTTCTTGTCCATCAGGACCTCCTTCTCTGCAGAGCTGCTTTCCAGCTGGTCA
Organism: Phalacrocorax aristotelis; assembly: GCF_949628215.1. Taxonomy (NCBI): domain Eukaryota; kingdom Metazoa; phylum Chordata; class Aves; order Suliformes; family Phalacrocoracidae; genus Phalacrocorax; species Phalacrocorax aristotelis. The sequence continues at coordinate 29,664,149 of NC_134282.1, forward strand.
ACCCCCAGCATGTACCACTGCATGGAGTTGTTCCTCCCCACATGCAGGGCTTTGCATTCCTGCTTGTTAAACTTCGTGAACTCTCTGCCCGGTTCTCCAGCCTGTCCAATGTCTCCAGCCACTCCTCCCAGTTGTGCATCACCTGTGAACTCTGTCCCATCACCCAGGTCATTCATGAAGATATTAAGCAATGCTGGCCCCGGTACTGATCCCTGAGGTACACCACTACTGACTGGCCTCCAACTGGACTTTGCAACTTTGTCACCACAGCATCTCCAAGCTGTGGTACACATGAGACTATCAATCCAGTTTTGAGACTGGAAGGCAAACAGTAGCATCAAACCACATCATGACCCATTCTCTCCTTTTTCCAGCTATTTCTGACTCTGAGGTAAGTGTAAAAACTGTGTCTCAGCATCCCCCATACAATTATTCAAAACAAATGCAATGTAAAGACTAGTTCTTTTATCAAATCAGGAACTATTTTGTGCCAAACATCGTGGAGGACTTTTTGAGAGAAGATTGTTGGGTTTTCTGTTTTTTTAAAAAACAACTTTTTCCCCCCATCAAACTAACTATATAGGACCTTTTCACAAGTAGTCCCGGTCCCAGTCTCTTATCAAGTTCAATACTTCCTCCTACCACAGACCTTTAATCTTCATCTAATATCCTGTGTCTATGAAGTATCCAGATTTAAAGAAAAAGTTTGAAATCAGGGGAGGGGGGTGGAAAGCAGCTGGACACCTCCCTTAGTATGGCAGCCTGGAGGAGTTCCAGAATACCTTGGAAAAATATTGCTGTGTGGACACAAATACAAATGTTAGGCAACATAGAAGTTCAAGAATGAAAGCAAAAGACAGCAAACCTTTCAGAGAAGTCAAAGAAAACAGAAGAATTTTTACCTCAGATATGGAATTGTCTTGTGAGAAAGGGACAGTGTTTCCTTATTCAAGCAAGTATTGGTTCCACAAGGCATTTTATCTACAAGAGAAGAGCATAAGCCATCAGTAACTATAAAAGGAAACTGAAGTTTAGTGAGTTTACAGTAAAGAGCTTCACCAAAGATAATTTCCATTTTCTCTCTTACACCATAATATTATTTATATTACTTTAGGATATTTTCAGATTTTCATATTGGCAACCACAGAAAGTTGCGCACACAAGGTATTGCCAGCCTAAACCTGAAATAAAAAGGGTTATCAGGATCTACTACCTAAAATTAGCATTTAAAACAACTTCTGGCAAGCTAACGGTGGACATATCTGAACTGAAGGACTGCATCCAATGCAGCTCTTTGTACTGGGATGACAAGAGAAACGCCTGACCCCAATCCAGATGCAATGCAAGGATGCAGGGAAGAAAGAGTTCACGCTCAAGTATTCCTAGATGCTACCTAGGCATTGTGCCTGCAATAATCTGTATGTAAGCCTAGGGGTAGAGTCGCACAGTATACAAGGCAGGGTGAAAAAGGAACAAGTTAATAACTTGGTATCAGCCTTACCAATTTGTAGCATTTCTACGTCTAAAGCAGAACCTGTTGGTCTTTTAGATGAAGGGTCAGAAGAAGTGGACCGAGTCTTAAATAAAAACAAAAAAAGTACCAATGTGAGTATAACCTGAATCTGAATCCAAGCAAGCATAAACTTCCCGAAATTTAGTCGGCTAAATGGGACTTGGGCCCATGATTTGCTGGTTCAGACTGTAGCAGAATGCAAATCTTCACAGGATCTCTGACAACTACACTTTAAGTTTTTAATAGAGGCTCTCATACATACAGCAATTAAAACAATACAAGCTTATCGCTGAGTTCTCAGTCAGCTCCTAAACATGCCACAGTGTAATAATATAGGCCTTGAAAAATAGATTTTGTACAAATAAGAGTTTATTATTCCTCTTATCCTCTCAGGCAATAAGAAAAATAACACTACACCTTTGAACCAAACTAGAGTCAAGCACTTCATGACTCATTTTTACAGAGCCAAAGTCCTACAGGAATCCTCTCCTGGGCTTGTGGATAATGAACCTAGCAGAAAGAGGTTTTTCCAGAGGAAGTACGCAGTTTTTCTTGTACTGTAATGTATTTTGACTCCTTAACTATAAGGTTAAGAAAGAGAGTAACAGTTTACAAACACACTAAAACTTGAACAACTGTAGTGTCTGGAAGACAACTAACATTTAGCTCCTTCCTCAGCTGCAAGTGCTAGAGCAGGGTACACAAACCTGAGTAAGGCAAACCCAGAACACAAGAGCTGCCTGCTATAAATTGAAAAGAACCTGCCGCTGTACAGGCTCAGAGTGGGCCTAACTTCCAGATGCATTAGGGAGAGCTGCTTCATCTTTCATCTTGCACAGGTTCTACCTGCTTTCAAAATCCCTGCCTACCTCTTCTGCAGACTCTGTGATTGGAGCAGCATTGCTGACCGAAGCCTTCTGGCATTGACTTGATGCCTTGGCTGGCAACTTCACCACAGCAGCAACTTCTTCAACTTTCTTTTTACACTCAGAGATGGCATAATCTAAAAAACAAAGACAGGCCATATAAGAACATGATTTAAAAGGGGATTAGGATTTCCATTTGCATTAAAGTCCATCTCCCTACTCCCACCTAAAGTAGTGTAGCTCATTTCAAATTACATACCCTTTTGCCAGTGGCAGTTGGTGGTGATATTTCTATTAGTTGGCTCACTGTGCAGTCCTTCAGAGCTGGAGCTCAAAGACTAACCCCTGAGCCTGCCAGCCATACCTGCAAAAACACCCTGCTTTTGGGAACATTCCCTGTTTCTGGAGAAGCAGCATAGGGTGCAATTTATCCTCCTCATCCCCTCCACACATGCATGTACTCTTGCAGTAGATTACATATCACTCTTGTCTAGTTGAGAAAAGCTGTTTGCTGAGGCCTGGAAATCAAAGCTACCCAAGCCTGCTCGTCTCGGTATTAAAGAAGCAGAGACGTGCAACCCCTCAGACAGTACTTCCAAACATCAACAAGCCAGGGCTGTCTAATAAGGGCCTGTGTTAGAGATGAAATCATGTTAGACAGCAGCATTTGTTTGAGGATAAGAGAACAATATTTTAGCAGATGAGGGCATAGATGGTACCCTGTTCTTAGAAGCAGATCTGGCCTACTTGCTAAGATGTGGGAATTGTTCCTACCAAGAGTTGGTTATGTTGCTAAAAGGGGAAGGGATAGGGGAGCAAGATATCAGTTTGACATATATTTTAATAATTTCATGCTCTTAAGCCTGAAAAGCACACCAACAGTTCAGCAGCCCCTACCATTAAATAGGGGGCAGCATCGTTCACCAAGCCGTAACAAGTCTCCCTGCAGAACTTGTACTAGGAAATGTCATACAGCCTAAAAAGCAAATTTTCTCCCTCATTATCAGTAAAGACAAAAAAGAGAAAAATGTCCATCTCAAATCACGATCAGTGCAGCTGGCATCCAGAGGCACTGATATGGCTGCAGGCAGCTGTATAATTTTACCCTTAAATGCTTTGTGGGTATCAGAGAAAGCCTCATTGAAGAAAGTACTTCTCTACCCTGCTGTTCTCTGCTGCATCTCCATCCTTCTTTACTCATCCTTCCTCTATCTTGTCAAAACGCATGTGCCAAAATTTTCAGATTTGAACTAAACTGACTCTTCTGTTTTCAGTTCAGCTTTTTTTTCCCCTCAAATCCACTAGCTCACCAAAATACCATTTTTCTCTGTCTGCCATCAGTTTGAAGTTACCTTCCTTCACATCCCAGATTCTACGTGATTTTTCTTAAGACATATGGGCATTTTGAACTGGCAGAGGTACACTGCAAATACAGATAGGAGGGAACACATGGCTTTGATTTAAAATACTCTCTGCTGACATGCATGGACTCACCGCCAGAGAGACCCAGGGTATCTCCTGCTGGCCTTGCCACAGTCGACACAGATAATACATACAGGGTTAGGTCCTACGATACACCCTCAGGCCACTGGCTACGCAGACAGCCACGAGGAAAGAACAGCTTGAAAAACCACAGTTTCAGTAATAATGCTGAAGTACAAAAGCCATAGTTTTCTAAGGTGCATGAAACCTAAGAAAAATCAGGCATATTAAATATTTCTGTGATGTGCAGTACCTGATCTTTGCTTTTTTAGTTGAGCCTGGTCAGGATCTTCCACAGGTGGCTGAATGCTGAGGAAAGAACACACAGAACAGTGTTTTGCAACCACAGGTAAGCTTGTAACAGGCTGACTTCAGAGGGCCCAACATCCAAAGTTAGTTTTCTTATCCCAAAGGTCTCCCCCTGCAAATGCCCCTGCAACCACCTCAGACACGCACCCCCAGCTGCCGAGCATCTCTCACCAACAGCCCCCACCTCTCCCACTCAACAGACCACTCGCTGGGACCTCATTATCCCACTAAGGCATACCAGGCCTCTTTTTCTCATTCTGTTAATGATTCCTTATGTTTTACATTTGGTGCTATCACCAAAAAATTGCTTAAGTTAATATGTAAAGTCTTCCTCTTTCCTCAAGAAGCATACCAGGCATCTAAGTTCGTAAATCACTACACTGAGTTGCAAAGAGAAGTCTAAGGAGGACAGGAAATAAAAGGTGGGAAAGCAGCTCCTCCATATACCCACTTAACTTACTGCTAAATCGGTGCTCGCGAACTAGTTCTTGAAATAATTCTTTAGTTGCACCCTTTCTTATTAAGAGTAAGTCCAAGTATTATATCAGTTGATAACAATGCTAAAATCTAGTAAAAATTTTTACTTTGGGAACAGAGAGCAATGGTTGTGCCTAGGCTGGGGCTGGGTTTTTTTCCCCCCTATTTGCCTCCAAAAACACCATGACAGACAGCAAGGATTCTTTGAAGAATTCCTTGGTCTTCCTTACAGAAAATAATTTATTTTAAACTGTTATGCTCCTAAACCCTGCTGGTATCATTGCTTCTGGACTATCTTCTGTCTGTAACAGGAGCACAAAAAGTCAATTATATCCTTAACAGCACCTTTCATACAATATAAAAAATATTTGTTATTACTATGCTATTAAAGTCAGGCAGAAAATATTGGTGGGTAGGTGTTCAAGACAAATATGTTCCTATAAAGATGCATATTTGGTATTTCAGAAAGTAAAACTGACGAAGACAAAATATTTGTATCCTCCTGCTCAACTTTTAGCAGAAGCTAACTAATTCTGAGCCACTCATCAGCGAAAACTTTCCAGCATCAGTCAGTCTTCTGCAGGGATAAAGCACAGTTCAACCTCCTCTACGTAAAGGTAAGAGGCTCCTCTACGTAGCCTCTAAAAGGCTACGTTCTGAGGTAAGCACAGTTTAAATACCTGACTGTGATTAAAATAACTGTTTTTGATTGGAGGGGCCTTTTTCTCCAACTTTAGCAGAGCACCCAACACCTGTGACAACATTGTTTTGTCCTTCTTTACCAGCCGCTTGGAGGTTTAGAATTAGTTTGACTGCAAGAAAAGATGAAGCCTCTCTTTGGTAATTCAGAAATAAATTGGGGAATCTTTGATGTTCTGAAGTATGGCCAGGGAACACAGATGGGCAAAAGGCGAAGGAAAAACAAATCTGTGCTTAGCTACCTCTGTCTCTGACAGGGATACACAACCCTGTGAGAAGGTTAAACTGTGTCATTGCAACTGGGGTTTTGCCAAGTGCCCAGGAGAAACAGGTAGGTGCACAGGGTGTTGAGTAATCTTTGAAACACTGAAAAAATGGGCCAGGAAATAAAAGCAATTTGAGACCGCTCTCCATGTAAAGATGCATTCCTGTCCTTCTCCATGCTCTAGAGAACACAGTGCCTATTTATGTCCAGCATTTTACTTGCCTCCTCAGCAACTACAAGGGAAAAATAAGGTATTAGAAAAACTCAGGGACTCCACAGACACCCTTATAAGCACAGGCCCTCTTTTCCAAAACTTCTCCCCTGTGGTAAGAGAACGACCTGGTGTTGAGGACAGTTCATTAAGATTTATAATTTAAATCTGTAAAAAAATTCAAGTTTTCACAGGTTAACCCCCACAAAAAAAAAATTGCACACAGCACTTCACTGGTGCAGTACAAGAGTAGCTAATGCTTATCTACTTTCCCCACCAGTTTCACCACCCATGCCCATAATTTTTCATCTTCAAGGGAAAGCCTCAAATAGCAGAAACAACGACCACCCCTGTGGTTTAGGTTCCCTTGAAGAGACACACACAGGGGAGCTGGGAATATCTTTGCCATTTTACAGCATATTTTAAAGAGCACTGTTGGAAAACTTATTTTCAGCAGGACAGCTTTTGAAGCCACCGAACGCAGTTTCGCTTGAATGTCATCCTAATTACTTTGCCTGTCATTCCCAGTGATCTCTCAGCAAAACTGTGTCTCCTGGTCAGATCATGACATGACAGCCTACAGAGTCTACAAAGGCGTTTTCTTCAGTTTGGGACTGTGCTCTGCGCAGCAGCTGTGAGCAACTACTTGTGCAACAACTGGCTCTTTCCAGAAGATGTTCACTTTCCTCTGGAACATGAGACGCTAAGCAGAGCCTCCTGGAGCACCAGTTTCTCCCAGAGGGAGCAACCATACTCCCCAAAACATGGCATGTGATCCATATGTTCCCTCTCTTCAGAGGGGGCGGAAGCAGCAGGCACAGAAACGGCTTAGCCACCTGTCACTGGGAGCTCTGGGGCACCAGCAGTGGTTAGCCCCTGGGAAGGCATCCCTTCTTCCACTCCACACACAGGCCGTATCCCCATGCCGTGACTTTCCTCCATCCAATATAACCCTATATGTATCTATGCTGTTCCCTGCTGCTTCAACACACGTACTCCGAGTCTCCACCCCTTTTCTTCTTTTCAAATCCCCGCAGCGGAGACGGAAAGCGAACGAGAAGGTGGGTTTGCCAACGGATTTATCGGGAATATCTGGAACCCACGATCGTCTCGATATCAGACGTGAACGACTGTGATGGTGAACACAGGGCGACCCGACAGCGATATCAGCCCCACAGGCCAGCAGCCGGGCCACAAGGAGGGACGCAGCCTGCTGTTTCACCCACTTACACCAGTTTCACCCACTCCCGTGCCGAGGCAGGAAGGGCGGTGGGTGGCACGGCCCTTCCAGGCCCACCCGCCCCGCAGGGGGGTTTCTGGGCGGGCGGAGGGGCCGAGCCTGGCCCGGGGGCGGGCAGCCAGAGCAACTAAGTTCAGCTCGGCTCAAACGCCTCAGGAGCCAAGGAGAGGCGGCTGAGGTGCCCGGGCGGGCTCCCGCTTCCCACTAGGGATCCCGCAGGCCTCCCACCCCGGCAGCCGGCGGCGGGCCGTGACGGGGCGAGGCCCCCCGGGTGGCCGTGAGGCGGCGGGGCGGCTCGCTGACCTGGGGGGCGGCCTCTTGCGCGGCGGTGGGGCCGGGGGCGGCGCGGGGCGGCGGGCGGCGGCGAGGAGGGCGCCGAGGGCCCCCAGCAGCCATTGGTACATAGGCGCCGGCCGCCCGCCTCGCACCGCACCGCGGCGGAAGTGCGCCCAACCCGCGCGACGCACGCCCCGCCCACCGGCGGGCGGAGGAGCGCCTCTCCATTGGCTCCCACCGCTGTCGGTTCGGGGGGGACAGCCCGCCGCCCTTAATGGGGCGGGGAACGGGGGGGGGAAGAGGGAGGTGATGCCTGCGCGCATGCGCAGTGCAACCTTTCCGTTGGTTGAGGCGGGCGTTAACGGCCGGCATCCTCCCTCACCGCGCCGCCTTATCCCGCCCTATCCTGCCTTTTCCGGCCCTATCCTGGCCTTATTCTGCCCTTGTCCCGCCCTATCCTGCCTTACCTCATCCCGCCCGCCCCTCGGCGCCCTAATCCTGCGGCTGTACGAGAGGTTTGCCCCCTTAGAAACACCCTAACCCACGCCCTGGCGGGAGGCCGGGAGCAGCCGGGCCCTCTCCGGTGCTGCCGGTGGGGAGAGGCCGGGCTCCCTTCAGGGAAGAACCCTCTCTTGCTCCGCACCGGCCGGAGAAGCTGCTCCGCCTCCTCGGGGACGGAGGTGGGCGATACCGACCGGCGCCGCGGGCCGCCGCCCGTCCGCCCCCTCCTGCCTGCCCGCCCCCTCCTGCCTGTCCCCTCCCCGCAGGTGTTACCGAAATGCAAATCCCGGGCTTACCCAGCCCTGCCCCACTTAAGCCACCGGCGCTTTGCGCCCTTGCTCTTGCCCGCTCCCGCCGAAGCGGCCGGCTGGGACATGGCTGAAGCGCGACTGAAGGGGAAGCGGGCGGTTCCCGGCGTTCCACCATTGTGACCCAAGCCGCGGTGCAGACGTGCCCAACCGCCCGCCTCGGCAAGCCAACCCGAGGGCTCCGCTTAGCCGTTCTGCTTCGAGCTGGCTGCTGGTGGGTTTAGGTAACTGCCAGGGCAAGCCCTCACCCTGCCCCGCATGGAGAGGGCTTTTTAATACAGCGCTTTATTTATCAGCTGTTACCGCTGAGGTGGAAACGAGCAAGGGGAGCTGTAGGTGTTGCTGCAGCTGTCTCCTAGAGAGATTTTTGCACATGAGGAGCGAAAATGAATTTTTTTTTTTTTTTTGAGTTTAAGGCAGGCGAAGAAGGAAGCTGCAGAGCAAACGGCAAATTCAGGCAGGAATGTGCTTTGGGGCAGCCTTTGTCGCAGGAGGTCCCGCCAGCTTTTCAAGGCCTGCAGGGAGTCTAAGTGATGGTGGTGTATGGTTTAATTTGAAACGACCTTTCTTATTACTTTAGGAACTTAATTACCACTCCACTTATGCTTCAGGGCTTTGGCCGGGGAAGATGCCTGAGCCCTGGACGCAGAAGCGCAGTGTGGCAGCAGGGTGCAGGCAGGCTGTAGTCAGGGTGGTGGAAGCAGCCCGGCAGAGGGCATGGCAGCCCTGCGCAGGGCCTGCCCTGGGCCTGCAGCTTGGAGGTGCTTCTGTAGTCGGCTTCTCCATTTGTCTCCTCTCCCCATCCTGCGTGTTTTAGCTGAATCCTGCAGGCGAGATCTGGAGGGGGTGCGGGGCATTTGTTCAAATTCCTGCATAAGGAAAGATGCAAGGTTTTTCTTGGTTTAGCTCTGCGAAGCCTAGACTCATCTGCAAGTGTCCTGCTGTTTCTGTCCACAGCTAAATCTGTGGAGAGAGGGCTGAACCCACCAGATGATATCCTACAAACTAGGAAAGGAGGAAGGATGGCCTTTTGGGGAAAGGGGTCTTCCCTGCCTGTGAGGCAGATGTGGCACACCTGAGGCTCATACAGCTGCCCTGCACTGCTTGCTCCCCTGTCAGCAGGCGTTGTGCCAGGAATGGGGATGGTGCCAAGGCTTCTTTCCTGCCCTGAGACCCCCAGCCTCCAGCGCAGGTGTAGATACAGCCCTGGGGCTGCAGGATTGCTCCAAAACACATGTCCCCCCAGCTGCAGTTTGTTCCATCATGCCATATAACCCACCTCAGAAGAAGTCTTGGGGTTCAGAGAAAAATAGGAGAAATCTCAGCTATTGTGTTTGCTATTTTAAACAATCTCCTCTGTGCTTCCTGATAACACCACTTCCTTATCCTCACCAGGATGTTGTAAGGACAGGGATTTTTAAATGCTGTTAAATGACTTTAAAACATTTGTGTGAATGGCTTTGCATGTGCTGGAAAAGTACCTGACTGTGACAGCGGTGGCTGTGCGAGCTGTGGCGCCCGCCCAATGTCCTCTGTGGCCTGAAGGTTTTATCGCAGGCTTGTGGGGACAGTTAATGTGGAGCTGCGCTGTGATGTCTAGAACATCAATAACTAAATACATTAAAGAAGTTAGGATTTCATTAAATTAATGTCACCAGACTGAGAATCGTTCTTCCTGGAGTTGTGTCTTGTTGCACCTTACATGAGATGCCTTATTTTTTATTTCTTTCATGTATATGACAAAAATTTCCTTTTTTCCCTAAAGGAAAATACAACAACAGCTAGATGTATGGGAGACTCTATGTTGTAACTCCTGGTGTGTCTCTACAGTGCAGTTTTACATTGGTTACATTTCTCAATCTCTGTAATTTATGCTGATGGGTAACTTCATGACTTAATTCTTTACTATGCCTTTGAGCTCCTTGCTCAGTACATTGATGTGTAATGACTCAAAATTATGACATTTGGTGCATGTAAATCCAGAATCCTGTTACTAGTCATTTAAATACACATGGATTACCTGTGTCCTGTCTCCAGTCCAATAGTGAATGCAGATAATTATGGAATTTGGACTCATTAATTGTGTGTTACCCAAAGTCTCTACCTTTAGAGCAGCTTAAGTGCAAAAGCAATATTGTTTACGTGCCTGGATACTAAAACAGCATGTTTCAAATTAGTGGGATAACAAAGTAATGCCATTGAATAATTAAATTTGGAGCTGTATATATACAGATATATAGCTATATATCTGCGAAATACCAAAGCATTCCTAGAGGAAAAATTGTTTCCCCATTCCCCCACCACCCCTGGTCTTACACTGTGAGGGCCCAGGTTAGCTCAGCAGCTGCCGTCCCTGGTGGCACGTGGCTCTGGGCACTGCACCCTATGAAAGCTGCTGCTGCCCAAGCATGCTTGCACGCACTGTGGACAAACGGGCTTGGCGTGAGGGTCTGGAGCTCAGTGCTCCCAAACCAGCACTGCGAGTCTCAGCAGTGCACCTTTGCTGATGCTTTCACCTCACTCACTCGCTAATCTTCATGATTCTTTGCCTTGGGTATCATCCCACTAAATATGATTCAATTTTTCAACATAGTTGCCTTATGACTCGCCTGCGTTCAGGCGGTCAGCCCATTTTGTGTGCGACAGCAGAAGCGGTTGGAAAAAAATAGCTTAAATTTCACGCTGGGTAGCTCTGAGGCTGAAACTTGCCTTGCTCTTTTCCACTGCCCCAGTTCAGCAAGGTTACGGCGTTATAATGCAGCGCCTGTAGTTAAGGTACATTTATAATACTGGTTCACATTGGTTGCATTTTTCATTCCCTGTAATTTACATAGCTGAAGGTTAAGTTCATGGCTTCAATGTGTATTATCCCTTTCAGTTTCCTGCTTGGGACGGGAATAGCTCTAAGCACATCTCTGTCCAGCAGCCCGTTTAAGCCTGTGTTCACGTGCATCGTAGCCAGTGGGGTGTATTTGACCCAAGCACCTGCCTCTCGTGCGCGCCTGGCCGGGTAGCCTTGTTCTTGTGTGAACATGGCACCTACAGCACATTGCAGGGGAAATGGTGACATTCCTTTGAGGACCTCGCAGCTCGACCGTGCTGCCCACCCTAAAACAGTCACTCTGGGAGACAGACTGTGTCTCACGCCCAAGTCTGGGCAGTCTTACTCAGGGTGTAAAATTGCAGACTCAACTCCTGGCTGAGCTGAGAAGGGCACCCACCCGCTGACACTTCCCAGACATTCCTCTCTCCCCACAGGTTGTCGTGGTGTCATTTGTCACTCAGTGCAGAAGGGACACCACCATCTCCAGGACTTTGTGGACCGTGGAGGACTCTGAGCACAGGGCGGGGTCCCTCAGCTTCCCGTCAACATTGCCATGGCAGGGGTTCACCTGGAGGTGGCATGTCATCTCACCGAACCCCAGCTGTGTAACAGCACAGTGTCTGATCCACGTCTGATCTTGGCTCCCCACCATCCTCATCCTGGGGTGACGCAGCTCATAGCAGTGCAGGATTCACGCTGTGAAATGCTGCACTCCCAACCAAGCCTGGAGAGCTGGACCCCTGTGCCCGCTCTGCAAACAGCCAAAGAAAGGGAAGCAGAATGGGAAGGGAAGAGATGGGATAGGATGGGAAGGCAAGGCAAGGCAGGGCAGAGGGCACCTGAAGCACCCTGGCCAGGTGTCCCAACCCCATTTTGAGGCCAGGATGGGAAGTTCCACCTTCCCTAATATTTCCCCACCTCTCACCCTCATGCACTCCTAGCCAGGAAATGGGCCCCAGCGGGGCAGCAGCGACGTGCAGGGCAGACATGCTGGTGCTGGAGGCCTCTGTGAGAGCCCAGAGATGTCTCTGCTCTCAAACTGTGGTTGGAAAAAGGCTGCAAGCTGAGACCTTGGAAAGTGTTGGTGTGAAGACAGAGTGCTTAGCTGAGGCCTCCAGCCTGCCCAGCGTCTGTCCTGGGTGACAGCAGCGCTCTTCCTGACACCAGGTCTCCTGACCACAGCACTCCCACGGCTTTATCCCTGACCCTCTCTAGCGCAAACGAGCGATTATATTGACCGCTTGTTTCCCAGATCCACCACTCTTTATCATGTTCCATCAACGGCTGCTGGATTCATGGACCCTCTGGTCCTTGCGTGGCACAGTCCTGAGTGGTGTGGCGGTGGCCATCTCCCTTGGGATGGCTTCTCAGCTGAATGGTTTGACTTTATTTACCTTTTCCTAAGAAGATGGGACTGCAGCTAGTGGGCCAGGAGCTGCTTGTCATGCAGCAAGCTAAGTCATGTCATCCTTCTGTGGTTGAGGGCAAACAAAAATACCGTGGCTCAGAAAACAATGCTGGCGATAATGACTCATGTCCCTGCAATGCCACATTACACTTCCTAAACACAGCCAGCTTTTTCTTTTTTGAAGCAGATGCTGAAATTTGCAGATGTGAATTGCCAAGCTAGAAGCCTTGGAGGACTTGCAGAAGCCCCAGAAAGGGAAGGCGCTGGCAGGCTCCTGGGAAGGGACTGCACACTCAGCACAGCCATGGCTGCATTATGAGGATGCTGCTGGGAAAGCTGACATGGAAGCAGGGTTAAACTTGGCTGCTAGACGGAAGGGCACAGGTACTGACACATGCAATTGCAGAAGAAATGCAGAGCCACACATTAAAGCCAATGTTATTTACTGGGAAAAAATCAGTTTCTGAAGGATGCATTCACGTCCCAGCCATGAGCCAGCTGTCGAAAGGTCTCCTGGACTTCTACTGCATTGGCCGGTGGTGGACAGAAGCAGGAAAGACTGGAGGACCACAAGGAAACTGCTTGCAGTAATGATATGATGTCCTGAGATGCAAACTCTCGATAGTTTGAGTCATGCTCCCACAGCTGGATCCCATGGAGCATCCTCACAGCCACAGGGAGCTCTGTGAGAGCTTGGGCTGCTGGAGGGGAGCTGGGGCAAGCGTTTGGGGGAGAAATGCCCAGGGCCATCTGCATCTTCTTAGTGCACAGCAGGTGACTTGTTGAGTGTGTAAATGAGGATTTTATTCTAGGATAATTACTGCATTCAGCTCTGGGGTCCCCAGCACAAGAAAGACATGGACCCATTAGAGTGGGTCTAGAGGAGGCCACAAAAATGGTTCAAGGGCTGGAACACCTCTCTTGTGCAGAAAGGCTGAGAGAGAGTTGGTGTTGTCCAGCCTGGAGAAGAGAAGGCTCTAGAGAGACCTTATTGCAGCCTTTCAATACTTACAGAGGGCTTATAAAAAGATGGAGAGATACTTTTTACCAGGGTCTGTAGTGATAGAACAAGGGGCAACAGTTTTAAACTGAAAGAGGGTAGATTTAGATCAGATATAAGGAAGAAATTTTTTACAGTGAGGGTGGTGTGACACTGGAACAGGTTGCTCAGAGAAGCTGTGGATGCCCCATCCCTGGCAGCGCGCAAGGTCAGGTTGGATGGGGCTTTGAACAACCTGGTGTAGTGAAAGAGGTCCCTGCCCATGGCAGGGGGTTGGACTAGATGGTCTTTAAATGTCCCTTCTGACCCAAACCATCCTGTGATTCAATGATCTTAAGCACACGCTTCCCTTTAACTCTCACTTTCAGCAGATGACTTATTTCCTTATCGGTCCCCTCCGCCGCTCTTCCAGAAACAGTCTGGCTGGGAGTGGGGGCTGGAGCTTCCTGCTGGGACAAGACACCAGAAGCTGGATTCAGAGCAGAAGTGGACAAGCCATATGTAACTAGGCGAGGTCAAATTCTACTGTTTGTGCAGTGTTTTGCAGAAAGATTAAAAAGGAGCCTTTATGTAGCAACCAATCCTTTCAGAGGGGAGAATATTTCCAGCTTAGAAAAATTTCTGAGCCTTCTTGCTTTCTTGCCCTGCAGGGCTTCTTCCTCTTCTTCATCTAAAGATTCAGAGCCTGATGTGGAGTCCAGATTATCCCACAATACATAGTCAGGACTAACTGCACGAGTGTGAATTCGTTGCACAGATAACCTGACAAACAGGAGCAAGTTCTGGGAAATATAGCCAGAGAGTGAACTCCCTTGAAAAATCATTTCAATTTGAAAAAAGGAAGTTCAAAAGAGCATCAGAGAAAGGGGAAGCACATCATTTGGACCAATTTTTTTTAAAGAAACCAAACTGCTGTTTTCCTCCTGCCTTTCCCATGGTCCCTCGAAAACCCATAAATGAAAAATATTGCTGCTGTTTGTCAAAGAGCGACAGTTGGGGACCAGCCAGGGAGTGAGATGGTCAAGCAGCCCAGGAGATGGGTTATTCTGTAGAAGTAACTGAACCCACTGGTGGGACCACTGCTCTACCTGCCCGTTTCTCTTCTCATTCAAGCCTGACGATGCTCGAGGAGTATTTCAGTGGGGGTAAGCATTTGCCGGTGCATTGCTGCATCTCTTGGGTTGGCATTTGGGACCAGAGAGGACAGGAGTGTTCTCATTCGCTTCAGAGGGCTTTAGGGTAGGATGGGAGATAACAGGTATCAACCCAGCACGACGACCGCTGCTCTCAGGCCAGGGGTCTCGGCAGTTGGAGCTGGAACAGTGATCATCGCTGTTCTGATGGGCTCAGATTCGTCGTTGCATCGATTCAGAGTGACCCCTGCCCGACTTGCTAAGGAGCAAGGCTGAGCGATTCCAAAGGAAAACTCACATTAAACTCTGCCAGAAGGCTCTGGTGACCATATGGAGCTGGGAGAGGGGTGGGGGCCAGCCCTGACCTTAATTGTACAGAGGGCACTGCTGCTGACCCTCTCTTGGCCCCCCCCAGGGTGGCTGTTCCCATGCAATTCAGGTTGTTCCACACAGTGCTCAGGGCTCCCTGCTAAATAAGAAAGACAATTAAATCCTTGAGTCCAGCTTTTAGTGTTTCTGCGTGCTGCCAAGTATCTTAATCTAGGCTGTTTGGGGAATTTTTATCCCGTGGATCCCTTGGTATGCCTGGAATGTTTGCTTTTCCTACTGTGTGCGTGTGTTTGAGGCACTCCTGTAAAAACAAGAGCTTCCTGCCTGCTTTGTAAATCTTTTCTTGATTGGCAGAGTCGCCTTTGGTAATTAATCAAGGGGTGAGCTGAAGCTGACACCCTCAGGGAGCTTGCTCCTTGCAAATGCCCAGCACATCGGTGAGAGACCTGAGAGGGGGACCAAGAGAGATGGCTGGTCTCCAGAGCCTGCCGAGGAGACACGTGATAACACAGGTTTTTGGTAAGAGCCTGGGAGAGGAAGAAATAAACGGAAATTCCAGCGAGCTAAGGAAATGCTCCAGAGGGCTGGGACTTCAGAGGCATTTTCTATTGTATCATTGAGCACGCAGCTAAAACATGCAGCTCCACTTGAAGGTCTTTGCTCAGTGGCCAGCCTAACCTTTCCACCTTGCACTGGGCTGAGGAAGGGTAAGGTTTACCCCATGCATGGATGAAGGTTTCTCCAGGAGACAGGCCCAGGACATCATAAAAGGAGATGCCACTGAGAAGACCAGGACCACCTTGTTGGCGTACTCAGGCTTCATCTCCATGTTCCCTTGGAGGCTTCCAGGTGTTGCAGGCTCTGCAAGTTAGCTCTAAAGAACAGGTCATGGTCACCTCCAGAACAAAAATAGCTCCAGCATCCTGGCCAAAGGGACTCTAATTCACCCCAGCTAATGCAGCTATTGCTCTTCCAACAACTGAACTTGCATGCCAGCAGGGTTCTTGCCCAGAGCTCACTGTGGGATTCCTGAACTGATGCTGCGTTCAGCAGGGCAGATGTGTGGATGTGTCCCCAGAAGAGGCTCACCTTGGCAAAAAAGCTGGCTCATAGAGCAGAGCTGCAGGCTGCCAGCCACAGTGCCAGCCACAAACTCATTACCATAAGCAAGAAGACTTTCAGCATGGGAGTCTGCTGGAAACTTGCCACCAGAGAGTCCAGTACCCATCATTTTCAGGTCCCAGCCTTCCCACTTTTTTCTTTGCTTTTCTCCATTGCCAGAGGCAGCATCCATGCTGTGTGCCCCAGGGGAGGGATCCTGCCAGGATGAGAAGGTCCAGGAACAGAGCATTTAAGCATGGTGGTGTCAGCTGAGCAGGTAGCTGAGGAGGGTCTGTACATCCACCCCAGCTGAGCTGCAGGAGGAGGGACAGGTAGCAGCACAGGAGCGCTGGGGACATACGTTCCTGCACAAAGCAGCCAGTGTGGCTGCTGGCTGCTCCCTGGAGCTGAAGTATAGAAGGAAAGAGCATTTCTGCCATGCACAGCTGTGACAGTCTGGGCAGAGTGCTTCAGCATGTCCCTGCTCTGAGACAAACTGCTCCCGAGGCCCTGCCTCTGTTTACTCTGCCAGCTAATAAATAGGTGCTAGGTATGGGTCTCTCCACGCCTGTCTGTGTGCCCGTGACAGACAAGACCAGAGGCAATCAGCCTGTGGGTTTATCTCTGCTGTATCTTTGCTGGGTAGTGTTGGGTTTGAAGCTGCTGCTGCTCCACCTTCCACCTTTAAACCCTGCTTTGCCTCAGCTGTTTTTCCTCCATGCGTTTGCTGGACTGCAGGGACCCATAGAGAGAGATGCTCTTTGCTGTCCCTTCTCAACATCTGTCCCAGTGCTACCCCAGCCACTCTCAGGACCATCGCCCTGTGCAACAGAAGCTCAAAAACTCATGATGAGGGGGTGAAGGGATGTTTCACAGTTGCTTTGTGCCCGTGCATGATTTGCCTGGAGCTGAATCTGAGTAATGAACCCTCTGGAAATCCATCTGCGTATTAGCAGTGACCAACCTGGTGACACCCTCGCTGGCATCATGCCAGGGGACATTCAGTGCTGTTAAGGTGTTACCTTAATGTCTTGCACACAGTTTGCTTGTGTTTTCACCACAACACAGCTCCCAGGCACGGCTCAGGTGTTTGGATGTGGCTGGGACCGATCCCAATAGTGACACAGAGCTAATCTGTCTCGAGCTGCATGGCCTCAGAGCCAGTGGCATTCCTGGACACATCTGATTTATTAAAGCAGAGTAGCTGGGAAGCCCTCTGCACTGCTATGAGACCAAGCGAGCAGGAGCAAACGTGGTGGCAGAGCCCTCAGCCAGGGAAGCTCCTGCAGACCTCTGCCTCCTCCTTTAGACCATCAGTCTAAGAGGTGCCATTTCTTACCGAGGCTTTTCCTGCCATCCTCCTGAAATCCTGCTGGATTTCAGCACTCACAGCCTTCTCCTGGACAAACTGGCGAGACACAAACTGGATGGGTGGTCTGCAAGGTGGGTAGGAAATTGGCTCACAGGCTGTGCTCAGGGTGTATTGATCAATGGTTTTGACTCCAGCCAGGAGCCTGTCACAAACGGGGTCCCCCAGGGATCGATACTGCACCCCACACTGTTCAACATCTTCATAAGTGGTCTGGACAATGGGATTGAAGTCATCCTCACCAAGACTGTTGATTACACCAAGTGTGTGGTGAAGTGGACATGTCAGAAGGGAGAGACATGAGCCATATTACAGAGAGACCTGGACAGGCTGGAAGAGTGGGCTAGCAAGAACTGAGTGAAATTTAATGAAGGCAAGTGCAATATCCTACAGCTGGGATGACATAACCCAAGAGCCCAGCACAGGCTGGGACCTGTGTGGCTGGGGAGCAGCCTTGCTGAAAGGGACCTGGGGGTCCTGGTGGACAACAGGCTGAAAATGAGTCAGCTGGGAGCTGCTGCAGTGACTAAGGCAAGTTGGACCCTGGGCTGCATCTGCAGGGGCATTACTAGCAGAGATAGAGAAGTCATCATCCTACTGAGTGCTTGTCAGGCCATGCCTGGAGTGTTGTGTCCAGTTCTGGTCCCCACAGTTCAAGAAAGATGCAGTCAGACTGGAGAGGGTCCAAAGGAGGGCCACAAAGATGATCAAAGGGCTGGAGAACCCGCCCTATAAGGAAAGCTTGAAGGAGGTGAGTCTTTACTCACTGAAGAAGAGAAGGCTTAGGGAAGACCTCATCACAGTATTCCAGTGCTTCAACGGCAGCTACAAAGAGGATGGAGGCTCTCTCTTCACAAGGAGCCACATGAAGAAGCCAAGGGGCAACAGGTCAAGTTACTTTGGGAGAGTTTCATCTCAACATAAGAAAGCATTTTTTTATAGTGAGAACAAATCATTCACTGGAACAACCTCCCCAGGGACGTGGTGGAGTTCTCATCACTGGAGGTTTTCAAGACGCAACTGGACAGGGTGCTATATACTCTCAGCTAGGTTCCCCTTCCCATGGAAGGTGGGACCAGAAGATCTTTCCAGGTTTCTTCCAACCTGGGCTGTTCTGTGATCCTGTGATCCTGATCTCCTCCTTTCTTCCCTCCTTTACCCACTGTGTGCAGTTTCTGCTGTGGGGAGGACATTCATCATATCTTTCTCCCCTACCCACCACCCCTTTTTCCAAGGTTTGTAGGAAATGTGTATTTTTGAGAGCTCCATGCCTCTATGGGTGCAATGGGGCAATGTTTTCTAACTTCACTAGAGGGGACAGGCTGAACGCCGCACCAACACCCTCCCACCCCGGCCATGTTACCCGCATCTCCCAGGCAAGCCACGAACAGCTCCCAAGAGTTTCAGGGGCAGATCTGGTGACTTTCATGAGCCTTTGTGGCTCTGAAACCCAGAGATGCTGAAAACACCATGACAATTGTCAGCTTTGGGCTTCAAAGGGAGAGCAGCAGGGAAGCCGGGAAGCCCATCGCCATCTGTCAGAGATGCCCGCCCCTCTGTTTGGGGGGGAGGCTCTGCCATGGAGTTGCATGATTCATCTCCAAGATGTGATGAGCTGCTTATGCCAGTGCCTTTGCCACTGGCTGAGTTTCCTTTGTTGTGCCAGTTCTTGTTGTGCAAAAAAACCTCGTTAGCACAAGCCAGCCAACTTCTGCAGCATTCCACAAAGAACAATGACATTTTAATCTGACCTGTGGAGACAGCCAGCAATAACACCACTGAGCCCAGTCTCCAGGGTTTCTCACTCCCCCCAAGGATGCCTGGAGGCAGGCTGCCTCTCCCCAAGGGATGGCCACCATACTGGGGGACCTTGAGGTGACAGAAATGCTGCTGACCTCCCTCTTCCCCAGTTCAGGGGGCATGGCATGACACATGCCAAGAACTGACCTCTGGGGCATCCCTCACCCTCTCTGCCCTGTTCTGCACCTCGTCCCAGCGCCTCTCTCTTCACACTTCTTTCTGTTGAGAGGTGCTCATACCCATCTCCTCCTTTCATGATAGCTGAGCAGCCCTGCAGAAATGGAGGCATCATCAGAGCTTTGAAGAGTTTGGCCTTTTTATTGGCGTGCTGATAAGACATAATTATTTATATGGCATTTAAATGGGGGGAGAAGGAAGTTCCATCCATCCATCATCATTCCCACTGTATATTCCATATTCTTCAAAACAGAGTTTGTCTTTACAATTTCGCAGGCAATTGGAAACCTGCTGCTAGCTAAAAATACCAGCCTAGCTGCCCTGAGAACAAGGTCTGTTGGAGGAGGAATGTAGTGAGGGCTTGGGGGAACACCTGGTCTTTCTCCTGTTTGCTTTTGTTATCTGTATTTGCATGAAAATTTAAAAGCAGGTTGATGGGTGGCTGCTGTCTCATTCCCGGTGCCAAGCTGCTGTATGAAAATGCCTCTCACTTCTGGAGAGGAGCTGATGAAACAGCAAACAGGGCTGTGGGTTCAGCTCTATGATCCCACATTAGCTATTCCCCCCCATACGCAGGAGACAGCCATGTATGTGGGCGCACCTGGACCTGCTCCCTTGCATCAGGCACTGATTCTCCCAAAGGGGAGGTCCGAAGAGCACCTGGTGCTTCTGCTGTCACCAGAGAACAGGGAAAGCAAAGTCCTCCCTCCAAATCCCTATCTCCTATGGCTTCTAAGCAAAGGGCAGATGGTGGCAGGGGCCCCGCAGGAACTGCTCCAGGAAGCTGCGGTCCTAGGGTTTGGACACACTCCTTCCACTCCTGCTGGAGCCATGGGACAAGCCGCTGCCAGGGAAGTGCCTAATTCAATGCCCCACTCTGTGGTGGAGCCCTTTTCCAACAGGAGAGGAACACGCTCACACCAGGAGCTTGGTTCCCACCTTGGCTGCCCCAGAGGGTACACTCCAAAACCAGAACATGGTACCCAGAAACGAAGCGCTGCTCCCAGGCTGATGCTGTCCAATGTACCTGCCTGTGTTATCCCTTTACTTTCCTCCTGTGGGTAACGCCTTGAGGTGGGTAACGCCTTGAGGTGGGAACACCTCCGGGTAAAGCTGCATGGCATGGAGCAGGAAATGAGATCCTAGATACCCTGTGTGTGGGAGCCAAATTCATCCCAGGGAATGGCCTAAAATTCCTCTAGACAGACGATCAGGTCTCTTCTAGGGCAGGCAGGAGGCAGAAAAGGCATCAAGAAAGCAACAAGTTCCTGCTACACTTGGGGTCCAGTGATGAATAACAACTCCTGCCCAATGCTCTCCTTCCCACTTCTTATTTCTTTTAGCCTGTCCATGCATTGGAGACAGCTGTTTGGCAGCCTGCTTTGTAAAGCGTCATCACTAGGCACAAGAGTGAACAGTCCTTTTCTCTCCCCCAAACCACCTCTGCATGACTTGGCCAGGGCTGCTCTTCCAGGATGGATAGTTTTCACTACTTCTCTGTTTAGGAACACAATGCTGAGCTGATTTTCCCGTCTGCTTCCCTGGCAGGTTATCCTCACAGCCGGGAAGATATGAAGCTTCCTTAGGGATCAGGATGTGTGCACTTATTTTCATGGCAAAAGAGCTATGAGGAGCAGGGTGGCTGGTGTCCCTCTTCCCCTCTAGGTGCTATCCCCCTCCTTTTGTGGGTGATGGCTCCAAATTAGGCTGCTGATCCCCAGTTTGGCCATGGGGACAGGGTACAGACAAGGAGGCCACATCAACGTCGAGCTGCTCCAGAGCAGAGACAAGTGTTCAAACGTGGCCAGCAAGGGGATGCTGCCTGTGGCACCTGCCCGTGGCACTTTTCTGGGTGGTACTCTCCCACCCCATGCTCCCACCCAGCGCTGGGCAGGGGATGGAGCTGCCCCCTCTCCCACTGATGCTGGAGCCACGAGGGGTTCCCTGCCAGCTCTCCCAGGAGCAGGAAATTGCACCCCACTCTTCGCATTTCTCAAGAAAGAGTGAAAATACCTCAAACATGAGAACGTTGTCAAAGGACAGTGAAGGGCTTTGCTATGGAAATGCCGAGCGGTGTCCCCCAGGGCTGGTGGCTCCCGGCATCTTGCTGGGACGCGGCAGGCAGCTGTGCTTGACATTTGTTGTCGCTGGCATCTCCTTGGCGGATGCCGGTGACTGAAACCAAAGCCACAGGTCCCACCATGCCGGCGCCGGCAGGTCAGGAACAAGGAGCCCCTTTCAGGAAACAGGGAAATAAAGGAAAGCAGGGAAGGACAATTTAACATCCAGGAATGGAAATGACTCAGGGGGTTTAAAATGCAGAGAAGAGGCAGAGAAGGGTCCTGCCCCTTTCTGATGGCCACGTGGCTTTGTCACAAGTTTGCACATTGTCCCTTGCATTTCCTACCTTGTCCCTTATGTCAGGGTTTGGCCTGTGCTGCCTCTTTAGTGGGGCTGGAGGGCACAGAGGCTTCCAGCCTTGCTGCCTCTTTGCTGAGCTCCTGTGATGATGACTTCCCAAAGGCTGGGCAAGGCTTGGGACTGCCCCCGCTGCTGGGAATCACTTTTTGTGCTGTAGAGCGGCTGCCAGAGCCGGCAGCAGGGACAGCTGGGAGGGTGAAGCTGCAGCACTGTGGAAGACATTGGTGTGCACAGCTAGGAGCACATCCCTGACTGGGTCACACTCATGCATCTGTGTTATACTGTGGATAAGCAGCAGCCAGGGAGTTTCTAGAGGTGCTTTTCCCCCCTGAGAAGGGGCTTTGTGAATGTAGCTGTGGCATCACCTCCCTGGGTGTTTGAACTGAGAACTGATGCAAAAGTACCTTTACTGGGAAGTGGGGATGTCCCCTGGCTTACCTAGGTGCCAGTTTTGGGACATCCCAGCTGTGTGGCAGCCCTGCCCTGCCCTGCCCCAGGAGAAGAGGATAGCACCCAAGACAACGTGGGGAGGGGAGCAGGAGCACCTCAACCTTGTGTGACACTCACCTGGGGCCAGACCCAGCATCTCCCCAAACAAGGGGAAGTCTCAGGGATCTGGCTCCAGGCCAGACATCTGAGGCATGAAGCCAACCTGCTCTTTCCCAGAGCAATGGGGCAGGCAGGAGCAGCGCTGAAGGCATATCTTGGGGGATGGCTGCCCATGGGGACATCCGCATCAGCCTGTTTCCAATGGGACCAGCCCTGGTCCCCTCATTGCTCCAGCTAAGCCCCCACCAAGGCTGCTTTTTTTCCCCCGGGCAAGGAGGTATCTTTCCTCTCTTTCCTCCACCCAGGAAGAGCTGTATCAGTTACCAGCTTATGAAGCAGGAGTGAGGGGACCTGACAAAAGCCAGGAGGACCCCATTCCCACCCATGCCCTCCCCTGGCACAGAGAGGAGTGTTCCCCATCTGAGTCATGGCTGTGGGAAAAACCACAGGTATGGGGCTTTCCCTGTCGCACAGCAGCACCCCAGGTCACGTATCCCCATGGGGGACAGAGCTGGGACACCCCCAAAATGGCGTGATTCCCCTTTCAAGTTGCCAGAGAGAAACTGGTATCAGAGGACATGGAAAAGGCATCATGATCAGGCCTGGAATCTTGTGGGGATGTCTCCAGGACTGGAACACCTGGCTGGGATGCTGGATGGTGAGAGGAAGGGCCTGGGCACTGCTTTTGCTCCCTGCCCATGAGGATGCAACGCCTTCATACCCCCAGGGGTCAGCCTGGGGTCTCTCCCTGCTGTGCACCCCGCACAGATCCTGGCACCAAGAAACAGCACAGGAAAGGTGCTTGTGTGGTTCCTTGAACTCCAGCTCTCCTTTCCACCTAGTTGCACTTCAAACAGGGAGCTTGGGAGAGAAGCAGGTACCTGGAGGGAGCTTTATAGGGCGAACTGGCATGGAGGGGTTTGGGGAGTTCAGCATCCTGCAGCCCAGCAGTGGGGCTCAGCAGCTGGGGAACACTCTCACCGCCATAACCATTGCCCCAGGAGATGCACTGAGCCCACCCTAAAGCTGGCTGCAAACCTCTCCATCTCAGGCACATTCAGCAGCCTGCAACGCCCTGGTTATCCGGGCTCGGCATGGCCGAGGCATTTTGGGAGCTGCAAAGACAGCCAAGGTGATCTCATCCCACGAGTATTTTCTTGGCTCATTCGTCTCACTCCAACGCCTTGCCGATAAGGCTCGGCAGTGAGGTCAGTGGGAGAGTTTTGCATTGCAGAGCTGTGTGTCACCCGGGAGCCTGGGACACCGGCACCTGCACTTGCCCGCCACTCCCATGGATCCAGCAGAGCTGTGAGTCCCTGCCCCACAGCACAGCCTCAGCTGGGCTTTCCACCTGTACACTCCTACCTTGGCAAGAGGGTCCATGTCAGCAGCCCCCACAGTGCCCCCACTGCTGCCTGCTTCCCACAGGTCCAGCCCAGCATGGGGCTGCCAGCTGCTGTTTCACCTTCTCCAGGGGAAAAATGAAAACCCCCAGGCTTTTCTTACCTCCAGCATTAGAAAGAAGAAGAAACTCTTCAGATCACTTTCCAAAGGGGCATTATCAGCCCAGAAGGGGTTTCCTGCTGCCAAAAATAGAGTGGTGTTAAGATAGGAAGGGAAGCAGGATGACGCAGACATAGATAAGGCTGGTGGATGAGCTGGGAGAGGCAGCCTGGCTGCCAGGCAAGCTGGGCTGGCTCCCTCGGGGCTGAAAGTGGGTCACCCCATCCCCTTGGGAAAGAGCAGGGCAAGAGCCACAGCCAGCCCCCCTGAGCTGCTGCTGCCAGGCTTGGTTTCTCAGAGCAGTGCATCTATCCATCCATCCGTTCATCTACCTAGTGCTGGGCCTGGGCTGGTGTTTCCAAGCTCAGCATGTGCTTGGGGACACAGGGACAAGAGCCATGTCCTCCTCTCCTCCCCTCTCCACAAAAGGGTAGACCCTTGCCGGGGTTTTGGGGCCTCCCCCACATCCACAGGGCTGATTCCCACCTCTAAAACTCCTGCCAGATGGATTTGACTTGTCATCAGTAAAACTGGGCTGAAGAAAACTTGTTTCTTGAACCCCATTACTGTTTGATGAGCTCCCGGGCACTAAGTAGAGGCTCAGGACCTGCCTGGGTGGGGATGCTGTTAGGCTTTGTCAAGCCTGAATCCAGATTGACCATGCCAGAGCCATATCCTTCAGCTCTGGGTCTATAATGCAGTCCTCCTCTTCCTCCAAGCACTGACTCATTGTCCCTGTGCACCTTCTCTGCATGTTCCCCTGCCTTTGACTTTCTTTCTTGCTCCATATTGGAGATTAATTTTTTTCCCTATTTTTTGGAAGAAAACCCAGAGGAAGAGAGCTGCCTCTGCAGCTCCCTGCCTGCCTTCACATCCTGTAGCTTTTGGGGCACTTGGAGTGGCCTGGGGGTGATGCTGTGGTGGGATGGGGTGGATTTCACACCAGCAGGAGCAGCAAAGCGAGGAGATGAGGCTGGAGACCACCATGTCCCCCCTCCCCAGACCTGTCTCCTGGGTCTGTGCCGTCAGAAGATGCCGAGTTCCATCTTGCAAGAATGAGAGCTTAATGTCCCGTAGCTAATTAGCAATTTTCCCCTGCACCTGCCTTGCCACCGCCTCCCCTCTGACCATCTGCCGTCTTGGGGCCCTGCAGGCAGCCATGGCTTTGGGCTCTGCACTGGCAGCCTTGGGCACTCAGGGCCGAGATGGGGGTTGCTTTTCTCTGCTTTGGTGTTGGGCTTTTTGGTGTCCCGCCAAAGACAACCTGTAGCTCTTGGGTTTTGAAAGGTGAAAAGGAATTTGCACCCTGATGACTCCCTCCGTCCTCTCGTGTCCCCAAGCATGGTGGGTGGCCAAGCCCTGCTGTGGTCCCGTGGCTGTGCTGCAAATGGCATCTGCCCAAAAAGGGAAACTGAGTCCAGGAGAGAGGCAGGGGCTTGCCCAAAGGTGCCGACGCCAGGGCCCTACAGGCAAGAGCTGGCAGAGACGGCTGTGCTCACAGCGGGCTGACATCCCCCATGCAGGGGGATGTGAGGAGGAGGGATGTGAGGAAGGGGGGCGAGCGGGCAGAGCAGATGGGGCCGGCAGGTTTTTGTGGGGCTGGCTTGGTGCTGCAGACAATGGCATGTCTCTCTGAGCTGCGATTAAACAGAAAGATTTATGCTGCTGGACAGCTGGCAGGCAGAGCTTGCCGGCCCCCCCATCCCGGCAGCTGCGAGCTCCCTGCATGCATGCAGCACGCTCCGGCCCCCAGCGAGCTCCTGCATCTGCCCCCAGGCTCCCTCGCACGCCTACGAGTGCCCGTGGCACGCGTGTGGCCCCCTGCACACCCCGGGCACACGCTCCCGCGGCCCAGGCCGGCCGAGCGCCCCGAGCATCCCTCCACGCTCCCGGCTCACTCCCAGTGCGCTTGTGGGTCTAGGAGTGACACCCCCAGAGCTCCCCGTGCCCGGTGGGCTCCGGTGGGCGCGGGAAAGGCCTGGGCGAGTTTTGGGGTGATTTTGAGGACGATGGGAGTGGGGATTGGGGATGCACATCCCTCTCCTTTCCCTTCCCCGGGGCACTGGAGCTGCCAGCCCCGGGCCAGCTGCAGCTGCCCCACCACCACCGTGTCCTTGTCGGTGTCGGTGTGGGTGTCCGTGCTCCCCCTGCCGGCAGCGGCCCCGGCGGGCCGGGAGGGGCGGTGCGGAGCGGAGCGGGCGGGTCCGGTCGCTGCATTCCGGGCATAGCAGCGCCCGGGGCCGGCCCCCGCTGCCGGCGGGACGCCCAGAGCCGCCGCCGCGCTCCCCGGGCAGCACCGCCGCCGCCCCGCTCCGCCATGCCCCGGTAAGTGCCGCCCTCCCTCCCCCCCCCGGGGCTCCCACCGGCACCGGGACCCCGCCGGACCGGGAGCTCCGTGCGGGGCCGGCTCGGCTCGCCCCGGCGGCGGGGGCGGCGGGGGGTCGGATCCTGCTCGCCTCCCCGTGGCTTCGTGCTCGGTCCCGCGGGGCTGCCTCGTCCCCCGTCCCCGGGCCGAGGGGCAGCGCCGGGCCCCGGGGGAGGTCCGGGGTTCGTGGGGGAGCCAGCACCTGAGCCAGCACCGCCCCCGGTCCCGGCTCCCGGAGCCGGCCGCGGCCATGGGTGTGATGAAAGCGCCAGGACTCAGCCACGGCAGCGGGGAAGCTGCAGCCGCCCTCCTACACCGCTGCTGCCACGGCCTCTCTCCCGGCTGGCACGTCGCGGGTAGCCTGCCAGTGTGCTGAGCGGGATTCCTGGAAAACAAACCCTTGTCGATCAGGGTCTGCGCTGTGTCCTGCCTGAGCCGGTTCCCAATTATCTCCTCTTTTTCCTCATGTAGGTGCCTTGGTGTGGCCGACTGCTGCTAGGGTCCCCAGGGACGCCCTTCTCGGGTGGAAACGTGGCTTTGCCGACAGTACGGGCGGAGATGAGGACAGCGGAGGACTCCAATGGGACGGTCCTGCACCGCCTGATCCAGGAGCAGCTGCGCTATGGGAACCTCACAGAGAACCGCACTCTACTGGCCATCCAGCAGCAGGCCCTGCGTGGCGGTGGTGGTGCTGGTGGTGCCGGCAGCCCCCGCTCTTCCCTGGAGAGCCTCAGCCCGGAGGAGAGCCAAATGGTGCAGCAGTCCACGCGGCAGGAGCCCCAGGGCCAGGAGCACCACTCTGACCATGCGTACTTGGAGAACAGCATCTATCAGATCTGCCAGCCCCAGCACAAGGGCGAGGAGCTCCCGACCTATGAGGAGGCCAAGGCGCATTCCCAGTACTATGCCTCACAGCGGGGTGGGCAGCAGCCCAGAGGGGCCAGCCCAGGAATTCGGGGTGAAAATGGTCTACGCGGGGCCGAGAGCGGTGCCCGATGTACTGACGAGGGGCTGAAGGACCTGAAGCACGGCCACGTGCGGTCGCTGAGCGAGCGGCTGATGCGGATGTCGCTGGAGAGAAACGGAGCCAAAACGCAGAGCCCCATCAGCGCCTCCCACAGCTACCCCCAGCTCTCCCGCCACCACCAGCTTGCTGCTCTGCGAGGGCAGCACCTCGAGGAGCCAGAGCCACGGGGACCCCCCCCAGACTATCCCTACATCATCCCTTCCCAGGATGCTTACCTGGCTGAACCTCGACCCTGCTCCCAGGAAGGTCCTGGATTTCAGCATCCCGAAATCAGGTAACCTGTGACCCCTGGGCCCTGCTTTTGGGGTGCCCACCGGGTGCCTCCCAGCTGCGGTGCCCCAGGAGCAGCTGGGATGGATGCTTGGAAGATGCATAGATCAGTGGGGTGCCCATTGCCGAACCTTTCATCCTCATGGGGCTGTATCCGGCTCAGCCCACAAGGGTCTCTGAGGACCTCTCCGGTCCTCTCCTCTCCCCAGTTTCCCCCAGCACAGTTGGGGTTTTCCAACTGGTGATGAAAATCCCTCTGCCTCTGCAGACCCTGCCCCCTTCCCATGTGCTGGGAGGAATTTGGGGTTAATTTAGGAACTGGAGCCAGCTCAGGAAACAGCTAAATTTAGTACAGGCATGGGGCAGAGTGGAAGGCAAACATGCTTCCTACTCTGTGGAAGCCCACACCGGTTTGCACCCAGTGCTGCAGGATTGCTGCCGAGCCAAGCCCGGGCTGGTGCAGGCAGTTAGCGGAGGCGATGAGCAGCACTGGGCAGCTTTCCCCTTCCCTTCAGCAGCTTGATGCATGTGGCAAAGCCCAGGTTGTCTCCAAGAGGGCCATGGAGAGGTCTGGGGAGCCCAGAGGTTCAGGTATTGCCTGGCATTTGGGGAGGGCTGGAAGCAACTTCTTCCAGCATGGAAAACAATAGGAAGAAGGGAATTGGAGATTCAATGGGAGGATGCATGCTGCTCCCAACCCTGCTGACCTATCTGGGCAGAGAGCGATAGCATCTCCAGCAGGAAAGCCTTCTCCTTCCAGGGAACAAAGAGGGGAAGGGGAGCCGTGAGGAAGATGTATTTATTCTTCCTTGCTCCTATATCATCCCGCAGGAATGCAGGCCCTTGGCGGGCAGCCCGCAGCAGAGCAGAGCCAGGCCGTGCACAGCCGCCCCGCTTGGGGTATTTGAGGTGGCTGTGGGATGTCGAGGAACTCAGAGCAGCTGTGCAAGGGGCAGCAGGGCTGGCCCTGCTCCTCTGGATATAGTGAAGACTTATTAATAGTTTGGTGGTGAGGAGACATGTTAGGAGTTCTCGCTTTGCCCAGAAAACAAGGAAAAGGGCAGTGCTGCTGGCCTCCAAGGTGCATCCTTTGCTGAGCTGTCGTCCATCTGCAGCATGCCCAGCAACAGGGTGGGCCTGGGGGTTCTGGAAGCCCATCCTGACCCACCAGCCAGGTCCTGGAGTTGTCAGGTCACAGCACCCCTGCAAGATGGGGTTTATTTCATGTCTGAGGGTGCTCAGGGAAGCACCTTTTAAAAAGCAAATACTTCCTAGCTCTGAAAAGGAGGATAGGTGCTTCCCGGAGCCTCCCTCCTCCTGTGGGGTGACCCAGAAGCACTGGCATTCGGTTGGCCCATGTGTTTGGTGCAGTCAGTGGGACGCTGGAGATGCGGTTGGCTCTACCGCCCTGCCAAGCCCCTTGAGCAGCCCTCTCCTCCCTCCCTGCAGGGTGCTGCCCACCCATGTCCCCACTGCTTTCCTGCCGCCGCCAGGCACCCTGTGCCCCAGCACACTGGGTCCCACCAGCGTGGAGGCACTGGTGAGTGCCCAGGCAGTCTCAGCTGGCAGCCGCCTGGCCCGGGCAGATGCAGTCCTGCGGGAAAATGAGAGGCTTCAGCGGGAAAGTGAGAAGCTGCGGCGGGAGCTGGAGAGCTGCACTGAGAAGGCGAGCCGCATCCAGAAGGTGAGCAAATGGCAGCAGCCCCATGGCCAGGGCTTCGTGTCCCCCCGCCTGGGGGGATGCTCAACCAGCTGCTGTGAAAATTCACCCCCTTTAGGGTTTTAATCCCTTCTCCCCCTCCCTCCGGCGGCTTGTTCCCCTCCAAGCAGCTGCATTTGGGCGGCATGGCAGCCGGCATGGGAGAGAAGGAGCCCATTCCCCTCCCTCTGCCTGTCCCCCCCAACCCCAGACTGCCACAGAAAGCCCTTTGTGTGCCCGTGTACAAGGGGCAGCTGTTCCCTGCTGGCCGGGCTAGAGCAAAGCCAAGACCTGTGGAGGGACTCTCTGCAAGAAAGGCAGAAAAAATCAAGTTTTCTCCCCAAAATGTGCACCGGGGGTCAGCCTGGGAGGTCCCATGGGTGCACTGAGCACCTCTGGCAGCTCAGATTGGGCTGAGCAACCCGAGTGAGCTTTGGCCAACATCTCCTTTTCCTTTCCTCATTCCACAAATATCTAACCCCGGCCTGTCCCTTCCTCCACCCCAGCTGGAGAGCGAGATCCAGCGCATCTCGGAGGATTACGAAAACCTTGTCAAGGCGTCTTCCAAGCGGGAAGCCTTGGAGAAAGCCATGAGGAACAAAAGAGATGGCGAGATGCGGCGGCTCCAGGACTTCAACCGGGACCTGAAAGGTGAGGGACCCTCTATGTCCCCATCCCCACGGGTGTTCTCCTTTCCCCGGTTTTTGCCCCGGGGTGTTTCCATGAGGAGCCAGGCTGCTCCTGCTTCCTCTGGCCAAAATCTTGTATTTAAATCTTAATTGAGTTTAATTGCCTTTGGACCAGAGCGGTTGGAATCAGCAAACAAGCAGCTGGCCAGCAAGACCCAGGAAAGCCAAGAGAGCAACCAGGGCAGTGTGGCCAAACTCCTGGCACAGAGTAAGTCCCAGGGGACGCCCGTCCTTGCCCAGCTCCCCATGGTGGAAGCAGGCTGGTGGGGCTCAGTGTGCTCCCTTTCTGCTGGAGGAGGCGGGTGGCGGGCGGCAGCTCTCACCCTTCCCTGGGGAGGATGGAGCTGCTCTTGGCTCTGGACTCGAGCCATTAATCCTGGCCGGCCGGCGGCGTGACCCACATTCTCCACATTCCTGCCGCTGCGCTGGCTCTTCCAGCGCCGAGCCCGCACTCCCGCCCCATGCCAGCCTGGCCCTTTTCTCCCTCCTCCCTCTTCTGCCTTGCAGCTGCACAGGCCTGGGCTTTTTTTGGGGAAAATATACCTGAATCCATTATCTTAGCAGAGAGACACAGTGTTGGTGTTACATAGGAAGAATCGCATCCCCTTCCCTGAGGTGGCTGGATTCATGCCGGGTGGCTTTCATGAGCAAAAAGTTGGGCTGGAATGTGGCACTTTGAGGCTTTTGCTGTCTGCCCAAGTGACTGGGATGCCCCTGGCCCCCATGTATGTTGTGTGCTGGGGGAGGGATGGCATGGCCATGTTTGGGGGAGAAAAGAGCTCCTGTGGGGCTTCGTGAACCAGCCTTCAGGCAGTGAAGCCTCCTCGGCTGAGACTTGAGGGCTCTCTTGCAGGCTATGAGCACCAGCAGGAGAAGGAGAAGCTGGAGCGGGAGGTCTCCCTGCTGCGCAGCGCCAACGAGGACCAGCGGCGGCGGGCAGAGCTGCTGGAGCAGGCGTTGAGCAGCGCCCAGGCGCGGGCAGCCAAGGCAGAGGCTGAACTGCGGAAGAAGCGAGCCTACGTGGAGAAGGTGGAGCGCCTGCAGGCAGCCCTGGGCCAGCTCCAGGCCGCCTGCGAGAAGCGGGAGCAGCTCGAGCTGCGGCTCCGCACCCGCCTGGAGCAGGAGCTGAAGATGCTGCGGGCTCAGCAGGTGGGTGCTGGGGAGACACAGTGGTGGGTGTCATCAAGATGTGGTGGGTGGTGCATCATCCCGCACCTCCTCATCCTCTCCTTTTGGGTTATTTTTTTGCCACTGCAGAGGCAGGCAGGTGCCGCAGGTGGGGGGATGCCAGAGCTGAGTGCCCACACACTCTCTGAGCAGCTGAGGGAAAAGGAGGAGAAAATCCTGGCCCTGGAGGCTGACATGACAAAGTGGGAGCAGAAGTACCTGGAGGAGTGCACCATGCGGCAGTTTGCCATGGATGCTGCGGCCACCGCAGCCGCCCAGCGGGACACCACCCTTATCAGCCATTCCCCGCGGCACTCCCCCAACAGCAGCTTCAATGAGGACCTCCTTCTGGCCAGCCACAAGCACCAGGAGATGGAGAACAGGTAGGCCCACCTTGCCGATAAGCTTGTGCCATGGTCTGCCTGGGCAGTGCCTGCATCCTCCTCCCCTACCTCCAGCTCCTCTCTCAGATTCTGCCTCTTTTCCTCTCCAGGTTAAAAGTCCTTCATGCCCAAATTCTGGAGAAAGATGCCATCATCAAGGTCCTGCAGCAGCGCTCGCGGAGGGACCCCAGCAAAGCCCTCCAGGGCTCCTTGCGGCCAGCCAAGTCTGTGCCCTCTGTCTTCGCTGCCTCTGCTGCCCTGAGCTGGCCAGGGGCTGGCCAGAGTGACCGGCTGGCCGAGGGCAGCTCCCGGGGTAGCACAGGTAAATAGAGGCACCTGCCCGTTCCCTGCCTTTGCTCAGTGGCAGGGAGTTGCCTGCAATTTCCCCTGCAGTTTTGGAAGTAGAGAGATTGGGGAGGGGGGATTTCTCCGGTGAGCTGTAAGGACTGGCTGGAGGAGCTGGTAATCCCTAACAGTGTTTCCTCCAGCAGGCAAAGCCACCACTGAAGGTGCAGCGGCACCCACTGCCCTCCCCCTGCCCTCCCACTCCAAGCACGGCAGCAAGGATGGCAGCACGCAGACGGACGGGGTGGCCGAGAGCAGCGGCCAGGGCGAGGGCACTGAGTGCCCGACTGATTTGCTGGGTGAGTCTCCCGGTGGTGGCATAGGGGGGGAGCCGGGGATGCTCCAGCATGTGGGCTTGGCATCCAGGAGACAGGCTTTGCACAAGTATCAGTGGTTTTTTAAGGCATTTTAAAGGCCCCACTTGAGTCCGGTGGGTTTAAATCTCTAAAATCACTTCTTGCATTTTTATTTTTAAGGTGCAGAACTTTTTTTTTAATGCCTTGGCAGGAGGCTGGACCAACAGTTTTCTTGCTGCCGGACCTTTGGTGGGGTGGGTGCCGTACCGATGCTCTTCACCTCCCCTCCAGCTCTCTCCTTCTTTCTCTGCAGAGAGCTCGGCCACTGACAGAGCCCCGGACCTGTCTGACATGGTGGAGATCCTGATTTAAGGCCACCAAGGGGCCGCACACTGGCCCCTCCACCCTCCTTGCCTGCTGCACAGGCAGAGCCAAGCTGCCTGCGCACCTGCCCAGGATGGAGGAGCCTGCGGGAAGGAGGACCGAGCCTGGAGCTCAGCAGCGTCCCCGCGGCTGGTCTCAGTGGGTAACCCCCATGCGTGAGAGGGCCACCGTCCCCGCTGGGCACCCACATGGGTCCACAGCTGCGCGGGGCGCACTGGAGCCCAGGGACCCCGCAGTGATGACGAGGCCTTGTGACCCCCCTGTAAATACACCCAGGTTTTGTATGATGGGAGGAAATGTTTTCATCATTTCAGCATCTTCTCCTTCCCAAGGCGGGGGGGCTTCTTCCCATCCCCTCCCTTGTCAGCTCCATCCCCATCCCACCTCTGGCTCTTGGCCATCTGCACCCACCCAGGTGCTTGGCCTTCGATTGGAAAATCCCTCTCTGTTTGCCTGAACTGTACCCACAAGCCGATATCTCTGTGTGAGGGCAGAGCTTGGGGGGATCCTCCATGGGTCCCATCAACCACCCCGATCCATGTCGCCAAGCCGAGTGCTGGGAGCCCCAAACCTCCATCAGCTGCATCTATCACCTGCATCCTGCCTCTGAGATTTTATCACAGGCTGGCAAGGCTCTTGGGATGGGGTGGTGTTGAAGCAAAAGAGAAAATGATAATCAAGGGAATTAATCTGGAGAAGAAAACCCCTTGAAACCAGAGGTGAAATGCTCAGAGTGAACCAAGGAGGGTTGATGGAGGCGGTGCGATGCACGGCCCCTCCCGTGGCTTCATCCCATCATCACAGCCCCCGGCTACTGGCAGCTGGCTTCTGCCTGTAGCCAGTGCCGATGTCTCGCTCCTCCGAGCTCAGACACTTCCCATCCTTGCCCTTGTTGTGTGTATATATTTATATATATACATATTTTTCTTTCTTTCTTCTTTAAACATTTGTGCATTTGCTGGACAACTGCATTTTTTATTTTTCTCTCCCAGACACGTAAAAAATGCGTTCGGTTCTCGTGCATTGTTTACAAAGTGGAAAACAAACAAACAAAAAATTATGAAAGAGGAAAAAAAAACCCCACAACTTAATATATTTTATATTAATATTGGTATTTCTTTTTAAGTATTTTTTTCATGCTGTGAACTTTTTTTTCCTGCCAAAGACGATGAGTTCTTGTTTGTGCGTTTTAAGTTATCTTAAGTATTTAAACGTAAACCTGGCTGTTTCGTTATGCCGCCCTATACCGAGATTGCTGTAGCATTCCACTTGGTATAACAATATTTTAATAAAAAAACCCAAATATTGACCCACGGGTACTCTTTTTTTCTCGTGTGATGGGGCGAGATGGAGGTGCTGCCAGGGGGAAGGGGTTTAGGGGTGAAATGCTGCCCTTCCCAGCTCCCCAGGACAGTGATTTGGGGTGCAGCTGCATGGGAGAGGGGAAAAAAACGCTCAAGAGCATCTCTGCATTCCCTGAAATCCCATTGGGATCCCATTTCCCCCACCTTGATGGAGGAAAAGGATGGAGTTGCCTAGAAATGTAGTTTCCTTCCTGCATGTGGTGCTCCAGTAAATCCATCCTGGTGGGATTCTCCTCCTCCTTGTTGCAAGACCCATTCCTGCCCTCCTAAGCCTCTGCTTAGGAGTCCCTCTGCTAGGGACTTCTCAATGGCATCTCCAAACACAGCTGCTGGACTTCCCTGGTCCCCAGCCTTTGACAGCCACCTCCAAGCCCTTCCCACTCCACTCAGACCCTTCATCTTCTGGAAGACCAGATGTTCTCCTGGTGTTCAAGCCAGGGTTGCCTTAAGTCTTCCACAGCCACACCGTGCTGCCTCCCAGCCCTTCCCCTCTGATTTTTTTGTTTGCTGCTCTCATTTGACTGCCATTTTTAATAGCTGTCGCATTAATGCTTCCCAGGGAGCGTCCCCAGGGACTCTGCTCTGGCTGCTTGGGTGCTGGCAGCCTGGCTGGAGCCATCACCAGCTGGGCTGGGGTTTTCCCTTTTGTGCATCACTTGGCATTTATTGGCAGGTTTTTTTTTTTATCCTGCTGTCGCTGGGGAGGGGATCTTGTGCAAGTCTCTGCAATGGGCTTTAGCTTGGATTATGCAGAACAATGGCATAAGAAACCAGTTTTGCTGCCAACTCCTCCCTGGAAGGAGGCTTAGGATTCCATTGAGGCCGGTCTTGGTGGGACCATGATGCTGAACATAGGCTCAGCTCTACCCTTCCCACCCAGGAATCTCGATGGAGTGTGGCTGAAAATTTGGGGCTTCCTGTGGCCATGGGACAGGTTGCCATCCCTTCAAGAGCTGGTTAGAGAGACACGGAGCAATGGAAAGCTCAGAGTTGGGCTCCTCCTTCCACCCATGGCTGTTCCTGGGTTTTGCAAGCAGGGAAACAAGCCCCCCCCCCCATGCACAGGGCACGTCTGAAGGGGACCCTTCTGCCCTCCCTGGAATGGGGCCAGCAATGGGAGGACTGGGTGGGAAGCTCATGGGGAGCTGCTGGTGCTGGGAATATGTTGGAGGGGGGGTCCCATGGCCCCTGGCCAGGGGCCGTACCTGTCCTGCCTCCCCCAGCTCCCGCTGCCCCAGAGCTATAGGCAGCCGCCTGGGAAGGCTTGCAGCATTCCTGGCATACCGCAGCTTTCACGCCCCATGCTTTATTTACTCGAATCCGGATGCGGAGCAGCCTTGTGGCTGGTCAGGCTGTTTGCAGGCAGCTTTCCGGGTCCAGGGATTCAGGGGATGGGCTGCTGTTGAGAGCTTTCCCCACTGCTTGGTCATCCTCCGTCCTGCCCATCACCCTGTGGACCCCCATCCGCAGGGCTTTCACAGTCTCCAGGAGCCAGAAAATGGGGGAGTGCAGCCCTGTATGAGCAAGGCAGCAGAGAAGCATTAAAAAATGGGAATGGAGAGGAAAACCCCAAAGCCCATCTTTGAATGTGGGAGTCGGGCCATGGGGAGAGGATGCCTGAGCCTGGCAGGTTGGGGCAGGAGGTCACGGCTCTTCCTGCTACACCCCCAGGGATGCAGCAGCAGCACCTGGATTAGTTTATTTTGGTAGGGTTGCTTTTCAGCCAGAGCAACAGCTCAATGGAGCTCCATGCCTTGGCACAAGGAAGGTTGGTGTGGGTGTGTGTCATCACCTGCTTTATCACTCAGTTGTCACAGGCTTTTCCCTCCGCTCTTCCCATACCGTCTCACAGGGTTTCACCATCAGCATTGCTCAGACCTGCAGTACTTTATCACACATGGGTCCTGCTCAGACTAGGACATGTTCCTGTCACCATGATGTAGTTGCCGGTGACTCTTTTGCTGTTTCAGTTGAAATACCGTGCAGGAACCAAATTCCTGCTCCTGCTCCCATCCCCATGTCTATGATCTCTGTGTCCTTGATCCTTCTGCTCCAGCATCCCTGCCTCCCTGTGTCTTTGACCCTTGCATTCCTGTGTCCCTGCAACCCTGCATCCTTGCACCCCTGTGTCTTGCATCCCTGTGTCCTCAGTCCTTGCATCTCTGCATCCCCATGTCCTTGATCTCTGCATTGCTGTGTTCCTGTATCCCTGTGTCCACAACCCTTGCATCCTCACATCCCTGCATCCCCGTGTCCCCATGACCCTAAGACAGGGTGGCTAGAAATGTCTACCAAGCTGCTGGCTGGGCTGGTGCTTGGATGCAACACCTCCTGTGGGCTGCACATCTGCAGCCCTGGAGAGATGAAAAAGGGCCAGCAGGCTCTGCTCCAAATGCCACCACTGTCACCCCAGTGGCTTTGAGTGAGACACCCTGTCCCAGGGCAGCAGCTCTCTCACGAGTGAAAGAGAGATGGCTTGTCTGGCCTGGGGCCTGTTCAGGGAGGGACAGTCCCTCCCGTGGTCACCGCAGGTCAGGACAAGGCTGAGGATCTCATTGGGGCCCGGTGGCTGTCCACTAAGTCCCATTCCCAGCCAGGAGCACCTCATTCCCCTGGTACCACACCACAGAATCTCTGCAGTTTTGGTTCCTGCTTTTCCTCATTCTTCCTTGGAGCCTGGAGGTCTGAGCTTGGTCCTTAGAGCATCCTCAGAGCTTGGCAAGTCCTTCATTGGCCCTCGTCCCTCCTCATCCTATCCTCATGCACCTTCTCTCCATTTCCGCTTACCTTGCTTCCACTAGAGCTGGATGGGGAAAGACAAGTTCATCACAACCTCCTTATGATGGAAAATGGCTCTTTGAAAAGCCAAAAAATCCCCACCAGGATTTGGGAGAAAGGGAATTTTATTCCCCTTCCAAATAATCCTGATTCTTGTGGGGGAAGTTTGGCAATGCCTCAGGCCAGCCCCGCAGCTGGCTTCCCAGCAAACCAGTTGGGCAAACTGCGGTGCTTTCTCTCACCTCAAGCCCTGGCTTGCTTCCTGGGCTGGCAGGAATGAAGCTCTCCCCGCCAGGCCTGCTGAACCCTTCCTTTCCCCCTTCCTCCCTCCCTCGCCCCACCGCCTTCCCTAGGGGCTCTGCCAGACACCCAAGCCCACGGGTTCCTCTCTGTGACCAGGGCTTGTTGGGGAGGTCTCTCCTGGCTTCCTTCTGCTGGGGGGCCAATGCTTCCCCCGCCAAAGTCCTTGAGTCGGGCTTTGCATCCCATGGCCGTTACAAGCCACCCCCAAGATGTCCCCTCCCTGCAGAGCATCATTGCGTAGCAGGCACCAGAGCAGAGATGGGACCCGCAGGGTGGAGTGGGTATTGTTATTTAGGGGAGATGCATGGCCCCACATGCACAGGGATAGCCATGACTCCCTCCAGAGTGCTCCAGCCACCCAGCCACGGAGCAGCATGAGGATCCTTCAGCACTGGGGGCTCCTTCTCCATCCTCCACAGCCCCAGGTCCCTCTCGAAGCCCCTCCTGGCCCTGTGGCAGGGACCAGCCGGGCATCATGGCAAGGATGCCTGGCTCCTGTCCTCATGGCCAGTGCAGGCAAGCCAGGAGAGCCACTCGGTGCTTTGCTGGGCTAAGCAAAAGCGGTTGGGCCATGGCGTGAGCGCCGCAAATTCCTCATTCCTCTTCCCTGCGCTGTGCTGCCTGCCTGCCATCTTTGCATGCAAACAGTAAACAGGCTGTTATTATCCTGGATGCTTTGAATAACTGTGGCTATTTTTTCTCTTCCCAGTATTCTAAAAAGGCAAAAAATTCCCTGTGGTTTCTGAGTCAACTTTTTTTTTCCTCATTCTCTTTTCTTTCCTTCCCACCACCTCTGTGACCTCGAAAAACCAGGCAGATGAGCTCGCTGGCTCTCTCCTTTTGCACCCACTCCCCAGCCGTGCTCCAGCTGCCGTTCTCACTGCTCCCTGCAGCCAGCAGCAGGCGAATTTGGGGCCAAGTGTGGTGGCAGAGAAGCCCTGGGTTGGTGTATGCAGGCAGGATCCCGCCTGTTGGGAGGCTGTCCACCGTCTCCCGTGGCTGAGAGGTGGCTGGGGATGCTTGAGGCGGCTGGGGATGCTTTGGGGCTGCAGCTCATGCAGGCAGCTGTGGCAGGGGTGCAGGATGCTACCTGTGCACCTCAGTGTGTGTCCCCAGGGATTGGAAGCCATGTGCCTGGGGACAATGCAGGCAGCCAGGAACCAAGGGCAGCATGAGATCAGCCTGACCATCCAGCCCTTGCAGGCAGCAGGTATTCTCCAGTTTGCCCCACAGGTCCCCTGGCAGGGCTGGGACTCCTTCCTCCCCTTCCCTGCCTGTGCTTTTAGGTGTGATCTCCCAAAGCCATCCCTGGACCTGATATCAGGGCCTTTGGGTCAGCATGTGGTGGGCAGGGGCCAAGCAGAGGACAGCTGTGGCCGAAAAACCCTCTTCAGCCTGGGCTTCAGCACCTGCAGGTCTCCAGGAGGTCAGAGCCGGTGACAAAAGCCATAGGATGGGTCAGGGCTCCCATGTCCCCACCAGCTCCTCCAGCTCCTCAAATGCAAGTGTTTGCTGGGTTGGTTTTTTTGGAGGCTTCCTTCCCTCCCCCGGGTATGTTAGTTTATGTGAAAAATGAGTCCAGGCCATGCCACCGAGTGCTGGTATGTGGGTCATGCATCCCTGCCTGTGTGCAGGGGCTGCCGCTGCAGGCAGCGCCAGCACAGTGGAGCTTTGGGGCCAGGTCTGGCTGCAGGCAAGGGACGACGCCACACTCAGCTGCATCCCTGCCTGCCAGAGCAGGAGGTGCCTGGTGAGGAGGGCTCCACAATCAGCCCCAGGCTGTTTCATCTCGGCAACATTTTCAGGGTGTTTTGGATGCTCTGGTGGCTGAGGAGCAATCGTGAGCCCAGCCAGATGGCAGCGAGGAGGCAAGGAAGACGAGGTTGGTGCCAGCTGGGATGTGGAGGATAGGCAGGATCCACACTGTGTCTCTCTTCCACTGGTGGTTGAATGCCAATATGCAATGGTGCAACTGGATCTCTCTTCAAGTTTCCAGCTGGAGCTAGGGCTTGGTTCAGATGGTGGTGGTGATGATCAATGAGCAGCTGATGTATTCATCCTTGTGCAGCATCGCCAGGGGAAAACCAGTGCTGGGATTTTGCAGGGGGGGGTCTGTCCATGCTGGGAAGGCAGCAGGGTGGGAGCTGGGAGGCAGGGGGTCCCCAGGATGGGAGGGCTCTGGACACCAGCTCTGCAAGGGAGGAGCGCCCACATGGATGTGTCAAGGCAAGAGTTGGATGAAGGGCTTGGGGGCTGACAGCTCCCTTGGGGTAACAAGGAGGTGCTGGCAAGCAGGATGGGAGCAATTCAATATCTGGAGATATCCAAGTGCAAGGTCCCACCTCCAGGACAAAACACTTCCCAGGGATACAAGAGCAGCAAAACCAGGCAAGAGAGCAGGAGCAAAGGGCTCTCTGCTTGGCAAAGCTGGGTCATTGCTGAGGTTGGCAGGGACCCCTGGAGACCCCAGGTCACCTCCCCACCTAGAGAAAGTCACCGCAGGAGACTCAGGAGACTTCTGTTGCCCATGGGGATAGGGGTCCCCCAGTATCCAGGCAGACCCAAGTGGTTCATCAGAGCAGGAGCACACAGAGGACTCCCAGGATGCTGGCCACAACATTGCTGAATGGAAGGCAGGGGACAAGCTGCCTGGAGGTATGACCACTGATGACAGCCAAGCACACCATAATTTTAAGCTCCTGCTTAATAGGAGGGGTGGCTTTGAGATCAGCTGGGGCGCAGGGACATCTCCCACATGCCTGCCCCCTGTAGAGCTCATGTGATGCCATCTCTTGCTGCACACAGCACCCGTTATACTCCTCGTGTGTAAATGAAAGTGTTTATGTATCTCTATATTCCCTGACAGCTGCAGGCAAGTTTTGTTATATAGGGCAGCAATAAGCATCCCTGATGTCATGCACATTGCCTGGGATTGACAGTTCAGTGTGAGCGAAGGGGAGAGATGCAAGAAACATTTTCAGGTGAAACATTATTCATGCCACCTCCGTCAGTGTTTGAGTTGTCCCTGGCCCAAGATGCCTTTTTATTTCTTCATTTAATTTGACCAAAAAAACAACCTTAAGTATTTCACTGTGACATTTTGGAAGCCCAACTTTCCACCGGGCAGGGGTTGTTTCCCAAAGCTTTTCATTTTTGAACGTGCCACTGAAAATATTTAAGAAGAAATTGGAAAGAAAAGGAGCCAAGCATTCTGCTAGAGCTGATGTGGGGGTTGTTTTGTTTGCTCATTGGGTTTTGCTGCAGCAGGAAAGTTTTAGAGGTTTGTGGCAGATCCCAGCACACTGTCCTGGCAGGACTGGCATGAGCACACAGGGCTGAAACCGGCATGGAGCAAAGGGCAAGTCTTCAGGGCCACAGGGCCAAGTCCCACCACAGGGTGCTGTAGAGTGCTTGGGCAAAATATATGAAGACAGCCAGGGATTGATTAATTGAATGGAGAAAAATCGTGGCTGTTAGAAGCTCATTTGGAAGCAAAAGGGCTTGGAACAGGGATGAGGCTCACGGCACTTCCTTGGCGGGATGGGCAAATGATGCCCAGCCCAGCCACAGGGGATGGAGATGGTCGGAGCCATCACTTGGGGCAGGGAAAGCCTTTAAAAATGACTGAACTTCATTTCCCAGGTCTTACACAAGCTTTGAGTCACTACACAGTAACACTGCTCAGGAAATTTCAAGCGAACCATTTTCCCATACAGAAGTGGCTTGGTTTCTTTTTCTTCTTTTCCCTTTGTTTTTTTTTAATAAAAAAAAAAACCCTGGCTTAATCCTTCGAGGAAAAATTGGATGTTTGGCCTTTCTGCCCACTGGGGGGGAATGTTTCATTGTAGTTTTGCTTCCCCTCTCCACTTTAGATCTAAAATTCTTCTAAAAAACTAGTGTGTAAGTATTTGTAATCGTTAATCGAAGAGAAGGTACCTATTTATCACTGTTCTCATGCTTAGGGAAATCACAGAAATACTTAAATTTGGGGAAAACAATTGGCTTCGGGCTGAAGGAAAGTTTTAACTCCTGATGCTTGAAATTTTATGTGTACAAGGTTTCCTTAAAAATTTTCACTGGGTGGAGGGGAGGAAAATCACTTCCCTTGAATTTCCTAATTCTTCAGTTGAGAAAATCAAAGCATGTTTCATCTCAAGCTGATGCTTTGAAGCAAAGAGGGCATGTGACAGCCACCATCAGAGCAGGGATGGGGGAGATGCCTGGTCCCCATGGCAGGTGCTGGGGTCGACCCCGTTCCCTGCGTGCCACCTCCCCAGGGCGCCTGCCGTGCCTGGCTGCCTGCCTCGCTCACTCCCTCCTGTTGGTGCAGGCTGGAAGCTGAGGGGAGGGGGGTGAGAAAGGCATTGCAGAGCCTGAAATGAGAAAAAAAAAGAGTTTCAGGGAGAAAAACACAAACAGTGAGAGGCAGAATGTGAATTTTGGCCTCGATGGAAAATGACACAGGCTGGAAAATATTCCCACCCGCGTTTTTACAGCCTTAAAGCACGATCCTTTTATTTTTCCCTCTTGCATAGGGTCCAGCATGAAGTAACACTACACTGGTGATCCCATGGCATGCCCCAGGAATTTGTAAGCAACACTGTATTTGCCAAGTAAACAGGGGTCGGTATGGAGGGGAGGTCAGGGCCACGTATGCCTGGACCTGCTGCAGAGCAGTGCCTGCCACTTTCAGGAAGGGAGGGCAAGCCTCCGCCACCATGACTGGCCATCCTGGAACTCCTGGCATGTCTTGGACCCACCAAAAGTTTAGGAGCATGTTTCCACGGTAACCAAAACATATTATTTTTTCCAGCTGTCCAAAAAAAAAAAAAAAGTGGAATTAAAAAAAAAAAAAGAAGAAACAGAACCAATGGAGGAAATTCTAAGAAAATGAAATGAGATGGAAAACTGGCAGGCGGGTCCCTCTCCGCAGCCCTCCCTGACGAGCATTGGCTGGAAGCAGGCCAGGAAGATGCTCGTGGTGTGAGTGAGGTCCTCTCCACGCAAGAAAGCGCACCAGGGCCATGCTTGCCAGCCAGGACTATTCCTGAGCTGCTGCCCCGTGCACCAGACCAGGAGTGTCTCCATCCCGGAATAGAGCCACCACAGAGACATTACCCCACGGCAGCTATTTTGAGTTGTGTCCCTGCAGAGTTAACTGTGTGTCTCCAGCACCCGGGAGGCTCCTTCCTGGGGCCCAAACACAAATTGCTTCTGGCCAAAAGCCCCTATATTTTCACCTTGGTCCTCACTCCTCTTCCCCTCATTTTTCTCCCCATCTTGCTTGGCTTTACGGCACGTCTGTTTAACCAGCAGTATTGCTTTTTCTTCACCACATTCATACAGCTCTGAGGCTGAGCAGTGTGCGGATCCGACCAGGCTTGGGGAGGACTATGGGCTGGTGGGGAGGAAGGCTCAGCATTGCCCAGCACCCCGGCCTCCCCATGCACAGCTCACCAGTAGGTAGGGAAGACATGATCACAAGTCCCAGATTTTTTTTTTTTTCACTCTGCTTTCATGTTTATCACTGCTTGCAAGGTGTAATCCCTGTTGTCCTCCTCTTCTATGCCAAGCATTTGCTGGCAGTGCTGCCGGGTGAGCTCCAAGTTGGCAGTGAGTCCCTGCCCTGCCGCAGAGCTGCAGCCAGGATGGTGCAAGGGAAGCCAGGCAGCTAAGGCAGGAGAGCCCACTTTGGCTTTGCAAGGTCCAAGAGGACTGTAAGAGGGAAGACAACCTATGCAAGAGAGGGGTGTCTGTGCCACGGCCGCAGCTCAGCTCAGGGAGGCAGCTGGTGGCTTTGTGGGCATTTGTGCTGCAGAGGAACAGGAGTGAGGGCGAATGAACACCACCCTCAGGACTGCTGCACCATGGGCAGCAGGAGGGCTTGCTCAGGAATCTGAGGCTGCAGTGACCACACATCGCTCTGTGGTAAAGCAAGTAAGACATCACATCACTTGCCTTGGCTTCTGCTTGCTTCCAGGCAGGAGAACCAGGCTCCACCAAACACTATCTCCACTCCCATGGTCCAAACACCATCTCCATTCCATGGTCTGTCTCCACTGCCACTGCTCCTTGGAGGTTGGTGTCCTGGCGGGTGGGAGAGCACTGAAAATGACTCTGAATCTGTGGAGCATCTCCAGCTCCACAACCCATCTTGGCTCCAGCACTGGGCATCCTTGGTGCTACAGCTAGGGATCCTTGGCGTGACCACAGCACAAATACTTAAGAATGGAATCATGAGCATACAGGCTCATGTTGTGTTGTGGATCCCTCTTGCTGCCTCCACACACAGCCTTGCATTGCACAACTGAAGCACAGCTGTGCATCTCCCTGTCGGATCTCGCTCACACACCAGGGAACAAAACCCTGGGATGACAAAGCAGCAGCATGCCATGGTGAGCTCTACAACTGCAAAACAAACATGATGCTTAACCCTTGAAAGCCATCAAGGGCAGAGCATTCCTAAGCATCTTCATTTGGGGCAGACTGTTCCCACTCTTGGTCCAAAACAAGCTCAGTCCCTTCTTTTGCTGGAAGAATGTGGGCAGATGGCCTTTGCAGTGGGTCTGCTTTCTGGTCTTTTCTTTCCCTTGAAGATGTCATTTTGGGGCAACAGGTCTCTCTGCAGCTCGGCCCTGTTGTCCTCCTGTCCTAGGTGGCCAGGGACATGGGTCAACTCCTACTGTGTTTCGACAGTGGTCTCTGACCCCTGAAAGACATGGGCTTGATGGTGCTACTCTGGGACACCTCAAGGGCTCAGAGTAGTCAGTCTTCCCTCCTGCAGACAAGAATTTGCTGGGTAACCTTTGATGCTCCCCAAGCTTTACTTTAAGAGCTAGACTTTAAGACTAGAAAGTGTTGGCTGGCTCCAGTGTGCCAAGGTGAGTGCTGCCTCTTCCTTTAGGTTCTGCAACAAACCACTGGTGATTTGCTTTTGTGCAACACCTGGAGACTTTCCAGAAGCTGGGGCAGGTAGGGGAGGTACGGGAGCCTGCAGAGCTTGTGCTGCTGAGCCTCCTGGGAATGCCAGGTCAGCCTCTGGCATAAGGTGTTTGCTGCTAAGCTCCATCCCTGGCACAGAGATTTGGGATGGTGTTGTTGCTGCACTCACCTCCGCCCCGGGCACAGAACCAGCGTGGATTTTGTGACAACTTATTTAAAGTTATCCTGTTCTTGAACCACAGTTACCCAGGGGCTGGGGATAATGCCTCTCTCATATTCTGGTGTTGTTCAAAAATGAAAAGTCCATAAATTCCTTCGAAACTCCCCAACTTTCTCAGTTTCCCTGCAATCTTGGGGCTTCACTGCCCTTGAAAACCAGTGGAATGAGCAGCATTTCCCTGGTGTCATAATGCTGACATAACAGGGTGGTGAATCAGAGGGGATCTTTCTGCCTGAACCGTGTTGTATCATTGTTATTGCTGAAGTTTTGCTATTTTAAGACGCAAAGCCCCATACTATCTGGTCTAAGTAGATTGCAAGTAACTCCATCGTATCTGATTTCAAACCTGTGAACTGGTGAGAACTGTATTAACGCAAAACTATTCTGGTTCATGAGACCCTGCTCCAAACAAACTGGATGCCATGTGGTAATTCAAGCAGTGTGTAACATTATAAAGTGTATAAATAGCCCTTGCCAGCCTTTGCCTGGGTGTGTTGGAGGGGTAGGGGGAATTATAATGCCTGTGTTTGCCTTAGAAAGATGAGCCAAAGCCAGCAATGGGTTTAGGTCTTGAGTTTACATTCAATTGTGGTTTCTGCCACAATATAGATGCCAAAGCAGGTCAGCTTTGCTTAACAGAAACCTCATGAGATCTTCAGCTTGCACTGCCTTTTTCGGGTCTTTAAGTAACACCCATCAAACTGGGGTGCTCAATTCCTAAACAGTGGACCCCGCTTTCCTGCCTGGC
This sequence comes from Phalacrocorax aristotelis, assembly GCF_949628215.1. NCBI lineage: Eukaryota > Metazoa > Chordata > Aves > Suliformes > Phalacrocoracidae > Phalacrocorax > Phalacrocorax aristotelis. The sequence continues at coordinate 29,708,891 of NC_134282.1, forward strand.
TGCAGCATCTCTGCTTCTGGCCCGCCATGGAGGGGTTTGCCACATGCACCTGCCTTCTCCAGATTTAGAGCTGCCTGCTGCTTTTAAACCAACCCCTCCAGCAGCCTCCAGCACACCTCCTGCTCTCCTGACTTTTCCAAGAAAAGGCTGACATAGCTGCAGATTAAGGGGCAGGGGCCACGGTGCCATCAAAACAAGGAGAAGCGATTCCCCAGATGCCATAGCAAGACCGTGGCCTGCATGGGTAGATCCTTTGAGTGCCTGGAGGTGATGGGGGAGTGCATCAGGCCCTGGGTTACAGCAGCCTTGCCACCGAGGGACAAGCCCCACTCAGATCCCGGCACATCCCCCTTGCTCAGGGCGCGGGGTCAATGAACTCCAGCACTGGAGTTTGGAGTGGACACGATGTCCACATTCTTCAGCCTGGGGCTGGGAATGTCAGCTCCTGTCCCAATGCCAGGGGCTTGCATTCCTCCCTGATGCTGCTCCCAAAAAATGCCAGCCCAGAACGGTGCCGGGGAGAGGGGTGCCGCTTGGTCCGGGGGGACGGGAGGAGACATGCTAAGCCTGCAGAAAAACCTTTACTGTGCTGGCGGGTGTGTGGCAGAGCTGGGCAGGGGTTAGTATGTGTGTGCTCGCATGTGTTTACTAAACACTGCTCCCGGCAAGAGGGAATGGTTGGAATTCACCCCCCTCACTCCCCGCCAGACCCCAAGGACACGCGGGCGGACTCCGGGAATTTGCTCCTCCAGCTTGTTGCCATGGCTGAATATTTCAGAGACCCAAGCAGTAAAGAAAAAAGAAAAGAAAGAAAACCAAAACATTTTATTGGGTATAGCAGGGGGAAAAAAATGCAGAAGAGTAATGAAAAGGGCTAGCGAGTCCAAGAAATGCATTAGATCATCCTTAGAAACTGGTGTCTGAGGAGTTCTCCGTAGCTCAGGCTATTCTAATATTTATTGTGTGTTATTTAAACCATGACTCCTGGCACCATCTGGGGTTCAACAACACTGCGTGCTGTACAGAAACGTTATGAAAAGCTAGTCCTGGGTTCCAGGACCACTTGAGAGGTGCTGGAAGAAACCCATCCACATTGGCTGGGGAAGGCAGTCTGCTTCCAGATGAGCTGCTGGCAGGCTAGCAGCAGGGGTATATCTAGCAAGCGTGACCCAGGGCAGAGCTGGCAAGCAGAGTAGTGTGGGATATAAACTATGAGCAAGATAAAATCCTTGGAGAGGCTAAGCAAGGACAGGCTGGTAGCTGGCTCCAGCCAGAGAATGCAGCTGAGCTGGGGCAATACTCACTTGTACGCCTTACCATCATCGATTGAGAGGCAGCGAGATGCAAACCTGTAGGCAAGCAGGTATCCCTAATTCCTCTGATCCTGAAGGGACTTGTTTATATTGGTGCACTAAAAGTATTTAAAATCACTCTGTGGGCAGTTTGATACAAGCAGGTTTCGGCACGCAGATTGCAAGACATTGCTCCCAGCACTTCATGTCTGTGACACTCCGGCAAAGCATCTCTTCCTCGTGCAGAGGCAATGCATGGCACTGGGAGTCCGGAGTTCCCACTCAGGCCAAGATGATGCAAGTCTGACTAATATGCCCCTGTGCTACCAATGTGGGTTCACATGGGAGTGACAGGCATGCCAAAACCCATCTGGTTTTAAACCCCTGCAACGTTATGGCACCCTTGGCTCTTCTCATATCTTCTGGGAGGAATCTGGCTCTGCAGTAATGTTTATTCTCCCCTGGGATTCCCCATCCTTGGTTTTAATTACAAGACACAGGCATGGAACGAGGGTGCCACAGTCTCTGCTCCACGCCAGGAGCGCTAGGGCTGGCTGACCCCATGCTCTCTGGGGCTGGGTGCCCACGGGAGCGTTTTCGCTAGGGATGAAATCAGAGAAAGACCTGTCGGGCTGACGGTCGAACTGCAGAATAAGGCACCCTAACACCAAGAGGCGAGGCCAGCACTTGGGGGTGTTCCCGTGGACCCGTGGCGGGGAAGCTTTGCCCCCCCCCCCCGTGTCTGCACTCGGCCTGCACGAAGAGACACTGCCGGACACCCCCGGCGAGATGGGGCTTCGCAGCAGCCCGACCTTCCTGCCGCTATCGCGGCGAGGGGACGCACCGGGAGCCGGCGGTCTGTGCTTCCAGGGGGTACCCGCTCCCTGTGCAGCGGGCCCGGCGCCGGGAGGCGGCGGCGGGGCGGCCAGCCCGGGCGGGCAGTGACACCTAGCGTCCCGCTCCGCCGTGCCGGGCTCCGTCTCAAACGCTGCTTTGGTGGCGCGACATTGGCGATATTTGACGATAGTCCGTCAAATTGCTCTCTCCGAGGGTGTCCGGGGGGGGCAACCGGCGTCTTCAAACCCCAGCTCGCACCTGGGGATGGTGAAAAGCCGCCTCGGGCCAAGGGTTTGATGGAGACCATTTCCAGGGTTGCTCGTTTCCAGGGTTAACCCTCCAGTGCTGGGACCTGTCACCGCTCCGTCACAGCCATGGTGCTCCTCTACCTGTCTGGTTACACCACCAAAACCATCTGGATGCAGAAGACATCTGCCCCCGAGTACTCAAAACCCACACGCGATTATTCCACCCACACCTCCTTGCTGCAAATATTAATTGTATGTCAGGAGGGGTCTTTAAAAATTGCATTTAGTCAGTGATTTCCCATGTCTTAGTGTAACGATGATGGTTTCCAGCTGAGGGCTTTTTCGCATGATTCATTAAAAAGCATTTCTCCCTGTCTGGTTTCATTCTGCGCACAGTAACAGGTCTTTAATGCTCTTGCCTGCACACGTGAGAGAAAGCTTATAAATTAGGGATGGGAAATCTGTTGCCTTCTCCAGGTGGGATTATTAACACGAGTTGTGAGATGCCAATATTACCAAAATAACAGCAGTCTTGAAACTGAACTGCATGACTGTAAACTTTCTGAATGGCTTTCACCCCATAAAAATGCCTGTAGATGGTATTCCAAGAGCAGCCTTTCGCTTTTAGTGATGTTCAAGAGATGCTAAGCACCACACCCACAGCAGAAAGCTCGTTTCTACCTGACCCAACCCTCCCCCTGACCCACAGAGGGAAGCGCGGAGATGCCTCAAGTAGGAAATGGGAGATAGAATTGTCTGATCCATCACTGGATGCTAGGTCCAGTCCTGTCAGCCACAACTCATTAAAGAGTCTAAATAAATGGAAAATGCTGAAATAAGACCTGTGGAAGCAATTCAAGGTCAGGCTTCTGCTTTGCAGGGAAAGGCCAAGGCAGCTTATTTCATAGAATCATAGAATCATTAAGGTTGGAAAAGACCTCTAGGATCATCAAGTCCGACCATCAACCCAACACCACCATGCCTCCTAAACCATGTCCCAAAGTGCCATGTCTACATGCTTTTTGAACACCTCCAGGGATGGCAGCTCCACCACCTCTCTGGGCAGCCTGTTCCAGTGCCTGACCACTCTTTCAGTGAAGGCATTTTTCCTATGACCCAATCTAAACCTCCCCTGACGCAATTTGAGGCCATTTCCTCTTGTCCTGTCATTAGTTACTTGGGAGAAAAGACCAACACCCACCTCACTACAACCTCCTTCCAGGTAGTTGCAGAGAGCGATGAGTTCTCCCCTCAGCCTCCAGGCTAAACAACTCCAGCTTCTTCAGCCACTCCTCATAAGATTTCGCTTATGCAAGAGAAATGGCTGATCACAGTGATCGCAAAGCAAGAAACTTCCTGGTAGCCAGTGATTTTTAAAGACAATGAAAGCTGGTTAGCAGGGAAAGCTGAGGCAAAATGCATCAGGGCGAGAGGTTGCACTGCTCTGCCTGTGGATGGGAGACCCCAAAGCTGCCCATCTCTGCTCCCTGCAGGACATGGTCTCTTTGGGTCCCCTGCCTCTTTCTCCCTTTATCCATAAATCTCCACCTGACTATCAAGGGTAAATGTTGGCATGGAGCAGAAATAACCTCTGGCCCATGCAACTGGGGACAACTCACAACTGGACTAAAATTCAGCCTGCAGGGAGAATGGCGGCATCCAGCAGAGAGACTCTCCCCATTTCTTCAGTCCATTAGGTCAGTGGCTTGCTGCTGAATCACCTCGTCTAGAAAATGCCTGGTTTGGGATTTTTGTCACAACAGTGACAAAATTTTAACCAGCAGAGGAACCAGCTGGTGAAATTGTGAGAGGATCCTGCAGCTGTCATCCAAGACAGGGAGAGACCTGGCCCAAACAAGCGCCTGCTTACAGGATCCCTCCTCGCTGACTCTGGTGCATTTTTAAGGCTTTTCAGCACTGAAACCTATGTGGGAATACCAGATATTTTATGAAAAGCATTTTAAAAATGTTTTGGGTTTTTTATTATTGTTGAAAGAAGGAGTTTTCATTGAATTTTGGGTATACATGACTTCATACAGTGCAAGCCGCTGGAGTATAAGTGGTCTGGTGGGGACTGTGAAAGCATGCAGCAACAGTTGGATAGGAGGAGGCAAGGTCTTTCCGCAGCTTTTTCCTTGACCCTTACCTCATTTTCAAGATGAGGATCTACAAAAACACAACAGCCCTGAAAGAACAGAATACAGTCAAAAGCACGAAGCATTTTAATGAGGCAAAACATCCTGCTAAGTCTCTCGGTTTATTGGTATTGAGTATGTTCCATGCCCAAAGAAAAGGATTCAGGAAGAATCTGTTAAAACAGTTGGCTTATGGGATCTGCAACATAAGCATGATTAAAATTGATCTATTTTTATATATATGAGAATGCACCGGCTACAGGAATCAGTTTTTCGGAGGTAAAATATATTTGTCTTCAATAAAAGGTGTCCAGCTGAGCTTAGGATGTAACACTATTGCCCAGTGCTCAGAAGAGAAGCAGATACCTTCGTTTGGCCATAACATAGCGACTCAGATCCTGTGTGCGGCTGAGGAAGTTGATACCAATACTCTCCTTCATCCCCACAGGCAGGTTCTGGTGGGTTTGAACACCCTCTGCTCTAGTCCAAAGGCCACCAGAAGCCACAGGAAGATTCCTGTTGCCCACAATGAGTTCATTAGTATCACCTAGGATTCACCAGAGTCTAGTATATTCAGTTACACCAATAACTTAAGTACTGCCAAATCTACAGTATCTAACAATAGGTGCCCAGCCTGCAGACTGGAGCCCAGGTGTCTCTCTGGTGTGTACGCAGAGGCAAAAATCTCCCAAGTATTCCTCCTGCTGAGTAGGAGTCACCTAGGAGCTGCTATTTGGAGCATGCAGGAGAGTGTGGCCATCTCAATGGGGATTGCAGGCAAGAGATTTCATCCATGCAGGATCCAGAGTCCAAAATACTTGCTAGCAAAAGGGTCTGTTTGTCCCCCGCATGCAAGGATTGAGCAGAGTTTGCTTTTTCCCAGGCACTTTGTTGGACAGTACCGGTGACATTGCAAGAACTATAAAGCCACTTGGCCAGAAAATTAGAGACAACTTAGATCTCTGCAACCTGAAGAAATTCAGACTTGCTGCTCCCCAAAATGATCTAAAACCTGAGAGGAGTGAGAGAGTCATGCTCTCTTGTGCTTCCTGTTTTGATGGATCTAGGGGTTCCACAACCTCTTCTGTAGAGGGTGTGGGATTCACTGAACATGGGTGAGTCAGTCAGTACTTTTTTCTGGTTCTCATTCACAGTAACTTTTATCCTACTGAAAATGGGGATTTTAATACTTTCCCAGAAAGGAAGTCAAATAAATATTTTCCACTTCCTGGGCAAATGCTCCACTTGTGCTTTTGTAAAAAAAGGATGGGATACAGTGACTCCTACAACTCTCTATCTCCTTTCCCATATCATGTGTGGGCTCTGGAAAAGCTCTGCTAAACTGTAAACCAGCTCAAACTGCCAGAGCACAGGGAAAAATTTACGTAAGTGATCTGTAAAACATGACCACGTAAGTTGGTTGTTGTTCAGTGTTGTTCACTCTGTTGTTCAGTTGACGTCCCAAGGGAAAAGGGAAGGGAACAGAGCGGAATGAATGCTCTGAGGATGGGTGCTGCATTTGGAGCCATGTCCTGAACTACAGGGCAAGGTCTGCCTTTTTAGCAGAGATGTAAGAAAGCCCCCGAAGACAATTTTTGAAGGTTCATTTGCACTGAAAAGCCAACAAAAGACCAAACAGGAGACAGAAACCCAAGAGTGTCAGGTGCAGCACTGTTGAGCCAGTCTTGGGTCTCTGCCACCGAGTGATTCTCACGACATCTGTGCCACGGTGGTTTTAACACAAGGGTTGTAGGTGTTCAGGGGTTGGTTTTGACACCAACAGCCCCTTGATGAGCTACAAGAAAACCAATGTTTTTCAGTCTCCTGCAGATCACACTGGATCTGACAGCCTGTGCTAGCCACAAACCCAGACAAAGCCATACTAAAGACAAACTCTTCGACAGAAGGTGAGACGAGGTACTCTGTAAGATGGGAGGTGATCCCACCAAGCTGGAGCTGGCAGTATCCATTGCCAGCCCCTGAGATCTGGCATCCCTCTGCCAGGAGGGAGCCCCCAGTTTCAGGTGCCTGCTTGCCTCTTCTGTTGCCTCCAGCAGACATCTTTCCAAAATGCAGCAGCTCTGCCCGCGCTGTGGGAATTACCCAGGCTGGTCAGTGTGTGTCACTCATGCTCTAGATGCTATGTCTACTCTGAGGGTCCATGAAGTGACATGGGTGCCATTGCCTTTTGGCTCTATACCTCTGCCTGTGTAAGAGCAGGGGGGCAGGCATGGGACTGGCCAACATGATGGAGGACTTTCTGGAGCAGCATCTGGAGCCTGGGGGATAGGTACCTCAGGGTTTCTCAAGCAGTAGGTGTGTTTAGGCAGCTGAATCCAGCCTCTTGGCCTGCCTCACTCCCTTTGGGAATAGCACTAGACCAACAATCGCAAGGAATAATGCAAGACTCTGATCATGTGACTTTCCCCTCAATCTTGTCATCAAAATGGTTTTACTCGTCCTTTTCTGGCCTATCCTGATACCAACCGTCCTGAGCATTAAGCTGTGACTGTCTGAGTGCAGAACAAAATGTAACAGCATTACAAGCCTTACTGTGCAACCCATGCCTTAAAATGGCCCAAAATCCTGGCATCTATTGGCAAGGAAAACGCTTCAGATGACACATGGCCCAGCCAGCATCCCCCGGGTGTCCTGGGGAGGGAAGAGGTGAGATGACCAACCCCCAAACGCAAACAATCTATTTCATATTTAGCAATATCATGGTGTGCAACACTCCCCTTATAAGGCAAACAAAGGAATAGCATGTGCCTTCACAACCACACACTGAAATCGTATTCTGACACTCTGCTTTCCTCCATCCTTTGTTTGTTTAATGCCATAGTAGCTCTCAGCTAGCTTAATGTTCCCAGGATGTTTTTTCCATTAAATGCTACATTTCCAGGAACTTGTATACAGCATTTCCCTCTGCTGCTGCATGAGTGACTTTTCCTCTCTTAATATATTCCAGCCCAAGAGGTCCAACTCTGCAGTGACTGATCATCCAGTCCTTCCTTCTCAAGGGCAGCTTTCTGGACCTGCATGGCCAATTAGAAATTAAAAAAAGAAAATGTAGAAGTCTGTCGCAGAAGGGAGCAGCAGGCTGGAAGTCTGAGGCTTTTTACATTTACTTCAGTGCTTGGTCTCTACTATTCCAGAAACAGGAACACCAGCCTTCCCAGCTAGTGCCTTCTGTTTATGGCTGATGAGATGGGATGAAGAGTTTGTGGGGGGGTTCTGTATGCTTTGAACTTTGAAATTTCAGCTCCTCCCTGCCCTGGAAGAGTCCATGGGTGACTGCTGATCCGAGTGAAGCCATCTGTCTATTCATACAATCCAGTGTGTAGTCCATTCCCTCATTTTCAGTTCTCTTCCTTGGTTTGTGGGAAAAGGGATAGCAAATTTATAGGTGGCAGAAAAAAAGCAGCAAGACCCCAGTCTGTTCCACCCGGATGAGAGAGGAGAACTGGAAACCATGGGACACCTTGCTCCTTCAAAGACAGAAGTGGGACACCCATCAGAAAATTGCAGCAGGTGAAGTGTGCAAATGGATGGATTTTATCCCTACTCAGAAGTCTATGCATGTCAGGGTCCTTGCCCATGGAAAGGAATTCTTGCTGCCATTACAGAGCCCTTTAGAAGCTGCCTGAGAAGATGAATACTAAATAGCTTAGAACGCCTCATGCTTTCACAGGCTCGGCTGTGGTATCTTTTCCTAGGTCTCCTAAAATCCCTTTTGCCCATTTCTAATGACTGCCCATGAGCAAAGCCAAAGCTCCACAGCATTTCTGTGGAGAAGTCTAGCTGACAGAGGTCTTTGTGCAAGCCGTGAGATGAAGGCTCCTGGGCCATGTAACCAATGTGCAGTTTTGTTGGAAGCCATCCATGCGCTGAGGTCACCTGGTAGTTGTAAAAAAGAGAAACTGTTGGGAGGCAAAAATGTTGGAAGACTGATTGAAGGAGGCAGAAGGGCTTCATTCCTGTGTCTATGGGAAGGGGCCAGTTCTCCTCTACAGGGAATGTTACACAGTCATTTACAATTGTAAAGGGGAGGTGGGAAAAGCTACCTTTTATCTTAGCAGTGCGTGTAGGTGAGTCTGGACACGGAGCAGTGATTACCAAAGTCCTGTCTCCCATCTTCCAGCACCCACATAAATATCCCTATATCGTATATCTTCCACAAGGTTCTAATGTATCAAATTCTCATTAGTGCCATTAATTGTCAGCTATTTGCTTTTGCTGATTTGTTTTACATCCAGAAATGAATACCAGCTCTTCCCTGCCTCTTGGGACACAGTGGTGGTAAATGCTGATACAGTCACGCTCAGAGCACAAGCAATGATGCATCCCACTGCCTAGCCAAGGAAAACTTTTCCATGCGAGTGCTGTGAATTCACATCTATTGCTAGCAGCTTTCCATGGAGAGACTTTGTGTATCCTTTTGCAATATAATCTTACCCAGAATGGTTTTGAAAGACCGTGAACTCGATCCTGCCAAAAATAGTCCATGCAGCCAAAAAAAATCAACGGAAGATCTTTAGCATTTGAGCTGGCCCATGAGTTGCATTTTTCACCTTTTTCCAATATGTTTCTTGACATCTGTGAAACTTCAGTTGACTTCTAATACCCCTGATTATTCCTCTAAGTGTAGCAGACTGCATTTTAATTACAACTTCAGGGCTCAGTGAGCAGCTTCATGGGCATAACGGAACAGACAGTGACTTTAGCCCTAAAAGTGTCTGTGTGCAGGCTGGCAGATGTATCCTATGAATGCATGTATTTTCATTTGGGTTTATGTGGTTTTGGTGACCTTTTGTCAAAATCAGCCAGTGACTTCCAGGAGGCAAGTTACATGCTCACTAAAAAGAAATGTGGTAAAATAACCTAGCATGGGTCCTTCTGCTGAATATTACATTTCTGCTGAATATCATATCCCTGTGTCCAAGGCAGGGATGACTGAGGTTAAGGTTAATGTAATGTTATTGGCGGACATGATGGCTACATGGATATTGCCCCCGTGTTCCTAACAAAGAATGGCAGCCCAGAAATGGGTTACATGGAAACTGGGGCCCAGTGACCGAGTGGGGCTTCCTACAGGTCTGATATCCATTACAGGCTGTTTTATAGCTGGGATGCACCTGCATTGTCCTGTCTCTTCTGCCAAGTCTTCCACAAGCCCACAGGAAAAAAAGAGCAGTTCGCCTCCTCCCTGGTGCCTACACCACATTCTTCTGTCTTGCTGGGCTCATCCTGCTTCCAGAGAGCAGCAGCAATTTCTTGCTGTTCCCTCATTGTTCCAAACAGACTGCGAGTGAAGCAGGGATCTCTCAAAGCAATAAATCCATGCCTACGCTCAGGTGGCTTTGGCAGCATCTCAGCATGTAAGCTGCCTGCTGACTTCACCAGAGAAGGCTGTCAAAAGTTTGCTGGGTCTCTGGGCAAGCCTTTCAGAGGGTGCATTGTTGGAACCCAGGTGGGAGTGGCTGTGCCCGAGAAAACACTGCACTAGGAAGTTGCCAGTCTGTCCATGAATCCCTAAGTGAGATGCATTAGAAAATACCTGAGGCCTGATATTTAGACAATGTCTGAATGGCAAGTAAACACACATGCACAGACTCTGGGTTTAGAGGCTGAGGAAATAGACTGTGAGGAACCTGTGGTATGGAGGGCTTCCTCTCAGCAACAAGCGCTGTTTGGGCTGCTCCACGTCCACCCAGCTAAAGACTTGCACGTAATTTGCAACTTCATTTTCAGTTTGCCATTTTATTTTTTTATGCCTTGTGCTGCTAAGTAAGTGATGTTTATTGTGGGGAGGTGTGCAAGCAACTTCTTTTTCACCACAGTGACTAGAAGAGCAAAACTTCCTGTACATTTTCCACTCTTGTGGAGAGACTCACCGATTAAAAACCCTCTGTGAACAATTATCCTGCAGTGTCCTCCTGTCATGGTGTCCTGTGTAGGTAGGAAATTCCTCCTGGCAGATCAGAAGGGAGTGTATAATTCAAAGCTATTAACTGATTTAATGGTCATAAATGAATATTGTGACACATCTGCTGAAAAGCTCGGTCCAGCAGGCAGCTACCAGCAATGAATTTGCTAAGACTGAAGCTGTTACTGCTCTTTGGGGAGTCCAGAGGAACTGGAAAGCAGCCAGGTCTGAAAGCAGGTAGGAAGGTGATGATGGAGGCAGCTCTTCCATCATCAGCCCAGAGGGGTGAGGGACCAAGCACATTTAGGTCAGCCGTCAGTTCAGAAAAACAAGATCCACTTGCCGAGCTGATTGCAACAGAGGTTTTGCGTTTCAGGTGAAAGGTAGACATCTTGAAATGGGGTTTTGCACCAAAATGTGACAGAAATACCTACTTTTGAAATTCTGCGCAGAAGAGAATTTCAGGAAAAGTTCAGGAATGTTTGTATAGGAGATTCAAAGTCTCTTGCTGGTATTTAATGTTGTTTTTGTCGTTTGACTTGATTATTATTGCATTCTTTCAAAATGTATTAGCTGCCATGCAGCACTGCTGCTGGCATTTCATAGTATAACAAAACAGCAGATGTGTTTACAGTTCAGATTTTACTTTAGGATCATTACCGGCAGCAACAGCTTGGCTAGGATTGAAATAGCTATCCTTTGTAGATCAAAGGCCCTCCTTTGTTACAGTGAAACGAAACACTGCTGCTGTTTCTCTAGTTGTGAGAATAAGTGCAAGATAGAAGCGAAAGCAGATTAAAACATTAACTATTACACCAGTACATGAAAGTAGTAAAGAAGGAAATTTTCTTGAACTAAAATGCTGGTGTCCCAGGAGTTATTTCCAGTTGGGTAGCTTTCTGATGTGTGTCAGTTAGTTCAGGATACCTTTTTCATGGATGTTTTAGCAAAGTGTGGAAGAGACCCCACAGGTTTGGCTGTCAGGCCTGCCTCCAGCCAGGAAGGTGGTAGATGAACAGGACAGGTCGTGGTAGGCGACCAGGACTGTGGGGCTGGAAGCCTACGGGATGCAAGCCACGGCAGCAGAAAAGGAAGGCCGTGTAGGGAACTAAAGGCAAGTGTGAGGGCAATTCAGCGGTCAGCCCGGTGTGTGGTGTCCACCTCCTTCCAGCCTGCCTTCCCTCAGGAGGGGCACAGAGCCCCTACAAGCCATGGGCCGTGAGGCATTGGTGGGCAGCCCGGGCCGGGCCGGGCTGGGCTGGGCGGGGCGGGGCGGGGCAGGACCTGCCTGCCTGCCTGCCTGCCTGCTTCCTGCTTCTTCCTCCTTCCTCCTCCTCCTCCTTCTTCTCCTTCTTCTCCGCCTCCTTCTCCTCCCCCTCCTTGTCCCTCCGGCGCCGGGACAGAGGACACCCACTCCCCGCCGACCCAGACCTCCTGACGCGCCGGCCCGCCGCTCCTCGCGCCGCCGGGGAGGCGGGGCCGCGCCGCCGCGCGTGCGCGGGGCGGGGAGGGGCGGGGCGTGCGGCGCCGCGGAGGAAGCGGCGACGGCGTCGGGCGCGCGCAGCCATGAGCGGCGGGGCGGGGACTGGCGGTCGCGGCGTGTGAGGGGTTCGGCGGGGCGGGGGGTCCCCTCCCTGCCTTCCCCCCCACCCCGTCCCCTCCCTCCCCGCGGAGAGATGGTGCCGGGGCGCCGGGGCGGGGGCCGAGAGCCCGGTGGGGGGCGGCAGCGGCGGGGCCGGCCCCTTTCGGCGCCGGGGGAGGCGGACGCGGGGCGGCGGCGGCCCTCGTCGTCGTCGTCGTGGTGGTGGTGGTGGTGCCGGGTGCGGGGCCCGCGCCGCCATCTCCTCCGCCTCCTACCGCTGCTGCTGCTCCTACCCGCCGGTGCCGAGGGCCAGGCCGGCCCCAGCTCTGGCCCGCACGCCGCGGGGCCCCCGGACTGGCCCCCCGCCGGCCCCGGGCCCAGTCTCAGCCTCTACCTGAGCGAGGAGGAGGTGCGGCGGCTGATCGGTGAGTGCGGGCCGGGGCCGGGGCTGCGGCAGGCCCGGCGGTGGGGCGGGGTCCGTGGGGAGACGGGGGCCTGTGAGGCCGAGGGCTGTGTGGGACTGAGGTGGCACTGGGGGATCCGGGCGCTCAGAAGGGGGTGAGGGGGCGTTCTGTGGCGTTGGGATGGCGGTTTTGGGGGTCTGGAAGCGGATGGCGGGACTCTGGGAGCGGGGCGGGGGTCATTGGGGCTGGAGGACTGGGGTGGTGTTTGTGGGACTGCTGAGAAGGTGGCAGATCTGGGGGTGCGAGGCAGGATGGAGAGGGCTGTGAGCCAGGATGAAGGACCTGGGGCTCGGGAGAGGATGAGGGGCTACGGGACTGGGGTGGGTGAATCTGAGGATTCGTATGGGGTTCTGCAGGTCTGGGGGAGCAGGAGGTCATAGGGAGAGAGGATGAGTCTGAGGACTCAGGAAAGAGTCTCTGTGCTGCCTTGCGCGTGTCTGTGTAGTTGGGTCTTTAAGGTAGGAAGAGGGTCCTGGGCTTTACTCTCATGGTGAGGGGATCCCTAGGTTCAGGTGACTCGGGATGGTTCCCCGTGGGGGTGGGGTAAGCCCTGAAAGAGGTGAGTTCAGGTCCGTGATTTAATTAGGAAGGCGAGTGACATTCAGAGGGCAGAGAGGAGACCTGGCAATAATTGGGTGCGTGTGTGAAAGGAATCTTAATTTCTAGGCAGGCTGACAATTGCTGCGCAAGTACTTGGAGACAGTTCATGAAGTCTCCCATCTGGCCTGCTGCAGAAGGCTTTTGCAGTAGTTTTGTGCTTGGAGAGTCTCTGATTTAAACAAAGATTTGCTTTCTGTAAGCTTTGGCTTGCTTAGCCTCTTGTTTAGAGTTGGTGGCTGGAGTCTCAGAGCAAATATATTTGTATCCCCAGTGATTTGTTTTTCAGCAAGTGTCCTGTATCTCTGTAAGCTGAAAAACGAGCAGTGCAAGAGTTTAGTTGCATCAAATCGACAAAATAAAAATACCTCCAGTTAATTTGGGCTCTGTAAGAATGTAGCTGACCAAAGTCAGGGGACGTGGGGAGTGAATGACACTGTAAACATTTTTTTCCCCTCATGGCTTGCTCTGGCGATTAGCGTTCTGCTGCTGTCATTTTTACATTGCATGTGCTTGCTGCCAGATGCTCTGTTATGGATAGAGGATAAAAATGTCAGGCTTGCTGTTTAGCTGAGTTTCTAAACAAGCAGTTAATCTTGGAAATACTATACAGTAGGGTTTGAGCTATCCCAAGTCTAGTGCCTGAAATCTGTATTAGTTGGATTTGCTCAGACTTCTATGGCCCACTAGCATAATTAGTCGCCATTAAGTAGCAACCAGGGAGGGAAGATCTGCTGCTGCTGTTATGTTTTTAAGTTAAATTGCATCCTGTAGCATCTTTTATGGGTGTCGGTTGCTAACGTGGCCAAAGTCACTTATTACTCAAGCTGTCTGTAGCTGTTTTATATGACTTAAATTATCTGACACTTAATGACCTGTTCTGCTTCTGCATCCCCAAAGGCTTGCATAAACTCGTGTTTAATCCAGAGATAAACTGGCACAGTTTTCAGTTAGTGGGATTCAGATTACTGGAAATCTGTTGTAGATCCTGAAAGTTTATTTTGCCTTGTGTTGTTGTCGTGAGCAGATTTCATTTTAGGGGTATCCCTTACGCATACTAGCTGTTGTAGGTAAGGTGTAATTTAATGAGGCATCTAGACATAGGCAATCCAATCTCCATTAACTTTGTGTTCCTCTGGCAGAAGAAAATCCAAAGGGACAGACAGGTTTGTTCCAGTTCTTCACGCTTCTGAAAACAAAACAAGCTCTTTTAAAATGTTCAGTTTTGTAGTATATGAACTGTGGTTACATACATTCAAGTTTATGTTTAAGTGCTCGTATCGGTCTGCATGACCTTTCAAGGAGCAGGGAGGGATCTTTCAGCTTCTGCAACCTCTTTGAGGAAGACCGTGGTTCAGTGGGTGCTAGCATAGTCATCCCCAGTGGATAGGAAAATGAGGTTGCTTGTGAAGCGAATTGTTAGATTCAGCAAAGCTGCTAATAGAAACACAGAAGCTAGTTTCTTTCACCTTTTGTTTCTAAACAAACTCTGTGTCTGCTACTGCATTGCTGTGGTTGAACAGAAAACTCTTAGACTTCCTGAAGTGCTCGTAAACCCAAATGTTACACAGAGTTGCTACAGCCTGTGGTGTGTTTTCATGCATCTTAATATCATCCCCATGCATCTTTAGATCACAAATTTGGTTTGGAACAAGTGTAAGCATGTGATTGTGAATTGTTGAATCAGCCATAGACGGTGATATAGTGCGTCCTCTGTGCAAGGCTGGAGCATCCGTGGAGTCTGGTGTGAGGTCTGCGGGGCCGTACCCATGCACGGCCTCTCCACTGGTGAGGTTCTACCAGTTCAGTGGCACACTGCAGTGCTTCTGCTCCCTCAAAACCAGAGTTTGCTGTCTCATGGAACCATGGCCTGTGTTTTTAATTAGGTTGTGGCTCTTGTAAATGAAATAGTGACTTGCTTAAGATTATTTGTGGCTGCTGTTCTTTCTGTGGTGTGGAGGCAGGACAAATACTATGGTTTATAGTGACAACTGCCCACTACTTTCCTGTATGCTTATGCCATATTTCCACCATTAGGCTGTGTGATTCTGACCATGTGTCTGCCTTAGGAGGAATTGTTTTGAAATCTTCAGAACCTTACAGAGAGGAAAACTAGAGAAAACTGGCTTGTCTTGTTGTGTGAGATGGATTTTTATTTTGAAAAGCGGCAGCGTTCTCATAGTCTGAAAGCAGGGCTTGCTATATGGCAGGCAGATGGTGTCAGAAATATCTCCTGCCATTGCTGTGGAAAACACTCACAGCCCTCTGAACTGTAAGCCTTTGGAAAAAAAATAATAATGTGGTTTTCACATACTTACATGTGCCAGATTTCACTCACACTAGGCAGGATTCAGCAATAGATAAAGGTAGAAAGAGGAGCTGGTCAAGGGGATGTGGTTGAGACGACTTCAGTGATGGCAGCAGGAGCTGGAGGTGTGTTGAGAGCAGGGGTGAGGTACAGGGTGACAGGGAGTTGGGGAGGAGAAAAAGTGCTGCTTGCTGGGGAGAGGCATCCAGGGCACCACAACCCTTTTTAGGGCTGTCTGTGAACTCTCTCAGCACCGTGATACATAGCTTTATGGAGTTGGTTCGTAGCTTTTTGGATTTGGTTTGTATGGACAATCTTTTTTGGGCCTGCACATAAACCTGAAGAAAGTAGTGGTAGTCTTGCAGAGTGGCTAACTATAGGCACGATAACGCCACCTGATCTAGTCACTGTTTTCCAGTGACCACCCTGTGATACTAAACATGCAGGGCAGATTGTCCTAAATTAGTGACGAGTTATTCAGTAAAGGGTCTGTACTTGATTTAGTGACCTTCATTCAAATTCATCTGTGAAATCAGAATGTGGTGTTTGCCTAATGTTGAAATGTTCCATCAGTCAGCTTTTCACAGGATCCTGTGACATAAAGGCACATGTATCCCTGCTTGGCAGGTAACAAACTAAGGTTTAGAGAATAAGGTAAAAAATATCCATTAATGTTAGGTAGCTAGCTTTAATAATTAAGGATTTGATGTGATCTATTTAAAGTACATAGCATTATTTAGCACTTAATGCATTCATCATATATCTCTTAGACCTTCAGCTGTGAGTTTCCAGCAGTTCTGCAGCCCAGCCTCACAGGAGACCTTGGGTTATACCTCCGAGTACAAGGACCAGAATCAATAGCTGCCTGTGAACTTGGCTTGAGCAGGTTTTTTTTGCATTGCAGGCAGTTCTTTTGCAGCACTCACGAGATAGCACCTAATTGTTCATGGCAGAAACAAGATGCTTAAGCAGTGAGGACAATCCTTTCTGTTCTTGCAGGGTTGTTTTTTGGTTTTGTGGGGGTGCGTGTGGTGGGTTTTTTTTGTAGACTATGTTCCTTTCAGCTGTGAAATTGGCTTGTGGATAGCCCTCCTCATAATATGGCTCTGACTCTTTTTAGAGGCAGGTCTAGCCTAAACGCTAAATGCAACTTAAGTCCCATGGGGAAAAACTACCATGTTATCATGTAACTAAGGGCTATCATAATGCATACATATGGGGGGCGTGGGGTGGGGGCTAAATTAGAATTACAGGAGAATCTTAAAAGTCAGAAGTCCTACAATGTTTGCACTGAGTTTGCAAACTTAGTATTCTCTGGCCTAGTTTCTTCTGACTAATGGTATTGAATGCTGTTTCTGTTGATTTTATATTTGCACTTGCTTAATTACAGAGTTTAAATTAACACTTATGTGACTTTTTCTTATGTGTTCTAGAACTTCATTTGAAGCCAGCATGTAGCTTACTGAAGTTAGATGTCTGGTTGTGAGATGCAAAGTCTGTTACAGCAGAGGGTTGGTTGGTTGTTTTTAAAATCATACTGCTGACTCAGAGCGGCTGGGGTTGGCAGGGACCTCTGGAGGTCATCTGGTCCAACCACCCCTGCTCAAGCAGGGCCACCCTGAGCCAGTTGTCCAGAAGCTTTTGAATATCTCCAAGGATAGAGACTCTACCACATCTGTGGGTAACCTCTGGCAGTGCTTGGTCACCCTCACAGTATGAGTTTTTCCTGATGTTCAGACAGACCCTCCCATGTTTCAGTTTGTGCCTGTGGCCTCTTGTCCTGTCATTGAGCATCACTGAGAAGAGCCTGGCTCAGTTCTCTTTGTGCACGCCTTCAGGTACCTATATACGTTGACAAGATGCCCCTGAGTGTTCTCCAGGCTGAACAGTCCCATCTTTCTCAGCCTTTTCCTATAGGAGAGATGCCCCAGTTCCTTTAATCATCATTGTGGTCCTTTGCTGGATTCTAGTAGCTCCATGTCTCTTGTACTGGGGAGTCCAGCACTGGACCCAGTACTTCAGGTGTGGCTTCACCAGGGCTGAGCAGGGTCCTGGTAAATTATAGGCCAAATGCAGTTATGTGTATTTTAGGCGGAGACTACACATCTGCTTATTGCAGTAGTTGATCTTAATTAAGATGTTTTAATTTTATACTGTGAAACAGCTTTCTTAAAATTGCTGTTTTGGGGAGTTAGCAACAGGGGTTCCTGTCGAAAGTGCTTTATGGTGCTTGTGCTGCATTTGTAGTGACTGGAAATCTTCTTGCTCCTCTGTCTGTTGCCTGGGTATTTGTCCCTGTTATGAAAGGGAGCTGAACATCAGTGTACTTGAATGAGCTGGATGTTTAAATTATTGAAAGGTTGAAGTATGTATTTCTTGTGATTCTTGAAATGCTTCAGGACCTGGTAAAAGCCTACTCACACCTGTCTCTGACAGCATCACAACCTAGAGCAGCACCACTGAGCTAGTGCTGCGTATAGAGTGAATTTTGTTAGTAACACCCTAGAAATCTCCATGTGAGGTGGGTAACTTACAGGTACTTGTACATGGTGCCTCTTCAGGACAGAAAAAATATAGCAGAGAGTCTCTGTGTAGCTGCAGGTGGATGAATGAGATCTCCACCAAAGAGGAGATGTTTGACTACCCTAGGGTTTTGAAGCATGTATGTGGTACGTGACCTACAGTTCAGAATCTGGTTCTGTTGTATACATGTTTGTAGATCTTTGTTTTCTAGCTTTTAATTACTTGACTCTGAAGAATGGTAGCTTTTTCCATGTTGTATGCAAAAATAAGTATTGTGTTGCAATTGTCCATGGGCCTGTCTTTGCAGAAGTGCAGAAACCTGCGTGTTAATCCTTCATTTTATCATTTGAAAAGGACTTAAAGATTACTGTAGGTGAACATAGCTGGATGGAAGGCGAGCTTCTAATCTTGACAGACACCATTCACTGTAACAAAATGGAATTGCTGCTGATGGCCTGAAAATATTCTGATATATTCCACTTAATTGGAAATGCTGTTTTTAGGATAATTATTTTATTACTTTGCCCTGTAAAGCCCTTTGGCCTAATGATAGTCTGTGTTTGGTGCTTACTAGACAGGCTTTTAGTGTTGCAGGTGAATGTCACTCAAGTCGTCTTTGGAGAAATAGGGGGCTTGAGTGTGCATGCAGCAACATCTGGCTGCTAGCAAGCTGCAGCAGGTTGTGACAAGTTACTTGCATTGCAGAGTTGAGCAATCTGTTTTCGTTTTGGAGCCTTTCAGTGTGCTTGGATGCTTGTCCATCTGATTTACTGAGTACCACGGTTTGTGTCAATACTATTTTGAGGTTTATGAGAACAAGCTGTATTTGGGGTTCCTCTGCCCTTTTCTGTTTTGTTGCCTCACTTTTAATTTGCAAAGCTCAAATAGCATGTTTCTTCTGAGATGTGTGTAGTCATATAAACCCACTGCAATATTTGTAATGCTCACAAATGGGCAGAAGAATATTCTCTTATAAGTTTGAAATAGCCTGCAGAAGGCCATCAGAAGTGGTGCCAGTGGAGGCAGCTTCTGGCCTGGGTTAGGATTGCTTTGAAATAATGTATTCCGTGTGACCAGAGGGAAGTCCAGGAAATACGTAAGTCCTCATGTGTATTGATCTACTCAGCATTGCTGAGATGGGTGGTTGACTTCTGCTTTATTTATCACACTAGCTTATGTGTTGAGATTTAAAAAATGCTGGGGTTCCATCTGAATCCTACCTGGAGAAAGCAATTTGCTTCTGCAAATTGGCCATTCAGGAGGGACTGCATGGGCAGCAGGCAGCTTGGCTTCCTCAGTGTGGCTCTTTGCCCTCAGCCCTGGGAGGAAGCAGCCATTTCAGCTCCCGAGAGGCCAAGTTCTGTCTAGTGATAAATGTTTGTGGCTCTTGTAACACTTGTGTGTTAGGGACTTGGAAGAAATCTGACCTCTGAGGCTGAAGGCTAGTCTGATGAGGGGGAGGGGAAGGAATAAAATCGCCAAGCTGCATTCCACACTGCTGTGATTTTACACCTGTGTTCTGTTTGGCAGCATCTTATTTATCACTGTTGATTGTTTGGCCTCTTTGAGTATACACTCTTTCTCCATCCAGTGGGTGGACAGAATGAGAACAAGAGAGAGGAAATTGGGACAAAAAGCTCCCTGCATGCATGAGAAAAGCCAGCAAG
This sequence comes from Phalacrocorax aristotelis, assembly GCF_949628215.1. Classification (NCBI taxonomy): domain Eukaryota; kingdom Metazoa; phylum Chordata; class Aves; order Suliformes; family Phalacrocoracidae; genus Phalacrocorax; species Phalacrocorax aristotelis. Next base: position 29,728,470 of record NC_134282.1, read on the forward strand.
AAGGGCTTACGGTACTTCGAGGAAGGCAGGGGCTGAAACTGCTCCTAAATATCACCTGGGCAGAGGGAAATACAAGAGATAAGGATCATGCTCACAAGCATGAAAAATCCCAGGTGGCATCTTCCTGAGATTGGGACCTGTGGAGGCAGCTATATTGTACACTCCGGTGTGCGGGTACCTTAAAAGATTAAGTATTTGGGGAAGGCATTTGTTTTTTCTCCTACCCTTTTGCTATTTAGAGTTGTGTTTGGATACTGAAAAAGCTGAATTAATGGGATAAATAGCAACTCTATCTTGGTTCACAGTTGTTCTGAGCTCTGGCAAAATGGAATTGCTTGATGACTAATTCCTACCTGATATTATCCAGACTGAAATATCACAGAGGCACCTACTTTTCTTGCAGTGGAAGGGTCTTTAGAGGCTATTCCTAACTTAGTGTGCAGTATTAAAATCGTATTTGAGGTCTCAACTGTGAAGCAGGGAGTGCGTAAAGGGTGAAGTGCATTTAATGAGTTGTGCCTGATGAATTAATTTTTTTCTTTTTTCTCCCCCCTTGAATGGCAGCAGCACCAGCAGATCCTGTGTAAGAATGAATGCTAACACTCTGAAAATGCCTTGTGGTGGTACAAAGGGCATGGTGGTAGAGGCTTCAAACACATTATTTCTCTTCCATCTATGCCTTTGTCCTTCTTTCAAGCGGATAACTCACATACTTGCACTGACTGCTTTGGAGATCTGGGAGCAGAAGCAACAGCTTGAAACTAATGTGATGCTTTAGAATTTCACTGCCACTTACTGGGTGTTGAATAGCCATAATTAAATTAACCAGATATTGATTTCACTATGCTGCTTGGGACCGATAAGAACAGTAATGTAAGCGTTGGAACTGCTGCTTGGTAGGCTTGAAAAAGCTGCAGCCACTCAGAATGTGTAATGCCAGTGGTAGCAACGGTGAAGCTGAGCAGGTTGATAAACTGAAGATGGTTATCTTATCAAAACTGTTTTAGCCTTTAAGAAATTAGTGCATGGCCTTGTAGAGAAATGCCCAATAAAAGAAAAAATGCTAAGCTCCATGGCCTTCCTGATGGCAGAGATTGCCACAGAAGCAAATAGACGTGTTTTAGTTTGTGTAAAGCCTGGTTTTGTGTTAAACAATTAGCATCACTGTGATGGAAGCCTTCCAAAGCATCTCAACGGGTGTGAAGGGTGCGTTATCCCTTCAGCAGTCCTGTCGGTCACAGAACTGGAAGCATGAGTTTTGAGGCCAAGAGGTCTGATGCATTGAGGGAGGGGTGTGTGTGGTTATTTTTAAATTTTTTTTTTTATTTGTACTCAGTTGGGTACTTGTTACTGAAATAGTCATGGCCACTGGAAGGGAGACAAGGTGACTTATGCTGTGGTACCTTATGGTCTTGCCTACAGAGATAACTAAATCAACATGTGGGTGTGTTACTGTAACTAAAAAAAAATAAAGGTGGAATAACTTTGGGGTGGGGTTGGTGACACTTACATACTGCAAATCCCCATTATTCACGAGTCCAGATGACATCTGACATACTTTTGTTAGGTGATTGAGTCTTGCCTGGGAAAATTACAGCAGTTCCGTTCAAAAGCTCTTTGATACTAGCAAGCATTTGATCTGAAGTTATTTTGAGGTGTGTGCTCTTGGGCAGCTGCGGTTCATGTGGATGAAGACTTTATTTTTGTTTTCTATTCTCAGTGTTTATTCTCACTCTAATTCAAAAGGAGCATCAAACGTCATGCTACAATAATTGAGACATTAACCATTACTAATAAGTTAAATTTTTGTCATGAATACACCTAACTATTCCATGTGCTAAGAATAAATTTGTTTAATTTGCTCATTAAAGTCAGCTTTATATTTTTATTTTATAGAGCTCCCTTTCAGTTGCTTCCAACCCTGTACCTGCACCATTCCTATTCGCATCTGTTGCATTTTCCCTTGCCCACTGGGTAGGTCGCTGGCACTAATTTCCCTCTGCCTTCAAGTATCTGTCTTGTGCATCTCTACTGCATCTTCCCTTTGGAATCAGTCCTTCAGGTAACTTGTGTGCACTGCTCTGGCTATTAATACAAAGTGACTGCTAGTTTTGTTGGGAGTTTACTGACTTTTTTTTTTTCTTTTAAGTTTAAAACGGGCAAATTTCACTTCAAAGGTGTTCTTAGGAGCAGAGTTTACTTGTGTTCTGCTCTGAGGATACGTGCTGTTGGTTTGTGTGGGATTTTTTTTCTCCCCGTTAAGGAGAGTGTCATCTTCTAACCATTTTCACAGCTGCCTTCATTTTTCTGGTAGATAGAATATAGATTTTGTAGGTGAAGGAGAGAAGAATAAGCAGGCAGGCTGTTGAAATGTAATTGTTGCTGTTGTTCAAACACCAACAAAAGGGTAAGCGGTTGGGTCCTAGGAACAATTAACATCTGCCTCTTGGTATGGATAGAGTTAAATACCACCTTATGCTTTCACTTCAGCAAGTGCCACCTCCTGGGGAAAGCTTCTACCCCTAGAAGGGAACAGATCTACTCTGTGACTTTCACAAAGACCTTTGTGAGAAAAATCCTGTTTGCCTGTGGTGTTGAACTTGCAAATTCTATTTAACACCATCAGCAATGTGAATTGTGGGTGATCTGTCAGCAAAGATTCACGAGAATTTAATGAGCTCTCAGCTAACACTTTTTCCTCCTGTGTGCTAGATGTTGGGAAGTTTTCTACTAAGATTCCCTGCTAGGAAGTCTTGGTTGGTTTTCAAGGATGCAGTCATTGCCTTGAAGTTATGTTGAGTATTTCCTCAACATGGAAAACAGTATGTAAGGCATTCAATCTCCAGCTCATGAAAAGTTAACTGTGCGGTAGCAAAGCCCTTTGTGTAAGTAACCCCAGTCCATATGCTCTCTGCTACCGCTGGGCAGAGTTAGGTGAGCTTGCAAAGCAGCTGTGCTATTTGCAATGAGGCATCAGGCTCTGGTGGGAGAAGTTTTCCATGGAGGTGAGAATGGATTTAATTCTGGAACCTCACCAGTCAGTGTTATGTTAATGACCTAATGGTAGAGCAACTCCACAAAGCCATTGCACATTTCAGTATGCTTTGGTGGTGTCTCCAGCTGTAACTTTATTTGTAGTCTGTTTTCCATGCACTGCATACGGTCAGTTTTTTAAGGTCTGTGGTACTGGATTATGAGACGTTCATTTCTAGCAAAGCTTAGACTGAAGTTGGAAAGCTCTTTTGTGAGATAGATGCACATAGGCAATGAAGAACTTCACATAGAAGTAGGAAGTTGTGTACCAAAATGGGGTGTGATGAGCAGAAGGACATCCCTGTTCAACACTCAGGGAAGAAATGTTTCTCAGCAGAAGGTAGAAAGTGTGTTAGTGAGAACTGATGGATTTGTGCCTGCTGATTTTGTCTTTTAAGCTTGACACTGAAGAATGTCTTTTGATGTTCTCTGGGACCTACATTAGAGGGAAAAGGTGTTTCTTCATAATCTCCATGTTACTTAGATTTAACTTTTTTCTCTGTGGTATTTTTCATCAGTCGTCTTTTCCAGAGACTCATGGTCTGTAAGATGTTTAAAAGCAAGTATTTCAGACCAAATTCCTGACTGACAGCTGTAACTGGCAGACTATAGTATTGTGGAAAACTTAAGTAAAAATGCAAGTGGAAGGCTATAATCTGTTACTTGTTTTATTAAAGGAAAGTTTACTTTCATTGTTGTATATACTGGATATGTACAAATAGGCTATAAGAAGTTTGTGTGTGCATATATTCAGATGCTTAGTATTACATTTCCAATAGTTTGCTGTTTTCTAAATGAAATGGGTCCATGTGGATCAGCTTGTATTTGACTTCCTCATTTGTTAACTCCCAGTTGTAGTTTCAGCCCTGTGTAAGCTGTTTGTTGAAGTGAACTGATTAAATACATTCAAACAAAGAAGGCTTGCTCCTCTGGGAAAGTGTTCTTGCTACCCTGAAAAAAAAAATATGAGTAGTCAAGAGCTGATTTTTAATTCTTCAGCCACATTTGCTTGTGCTTAGGCTGATGGTATGAAAACAGCAGATTTGTTTCCAGTGCACATTTGCAGAACCTGTTGCAAAACCAGAAAGCTTAGGATTTAAAATGAGCATTTCAGACTTATGGTGCATTTCTAATGAAAGGAAAATGGAAGGAGGAAAGGAAAAAAAAAAAGATATCTATCTTCAAGGTAAATTGTCCAGTGCTGGGAGAATCCTGTGTGTTTATGGAGTAGGTTGCACAGACTTGGGAAGTGGCTGGAGGTGAAGGGATGTTGAAGCTTGAGGTTCATACTTTTCCATGTGGATGTTCACCCTGGAGTGGAAGCTTCTGGTCTGGGCAGAGGGCTAACCCAGACGAGCTGCTCGGGAGTGGAGGCATCATTCTCTGGAGCACGCAAACCTCTGAACAAATGGAATATTTATATAAAGATAATAACTTGCTTAAATGTGTAACTCTTCTCAATTTATTTCAGTGGCTGAATCAGGAGCGGGAGTGTTTTGCTCTGTGAGGGCTGTATTGGTTTGACGTCGCACTGCAGAGATTTCCCAGCTGCTTATGAAGAAACTCATACAAATTACAGACTAGTGTATTAAGAAAATGGATACTAATTTCAGTACATAGACAGGAATCTACCAGAGGGTTGGGTAGGCAGCTGGAAAAGCCAATTATGCCAGCTATTGTTAGCAGATTGCTATTAGACTAGGGCTAATCTTCATATTGTAGCAAGCAGTATTTCAGTAAGAGCGATCTCACTGAACTCTTATATTGCTGGCCCGTTCTTGATTTTCAGACGTGCTGGCCCGTTCTTGATTTTCAGACATAATCTTCCAGAATTATGTTATGATAACTTGAAGTCTGTTACCTGGGGTAACAGATGCCTAAATATTGTTGTCATCTTTAAGAAGAATATGTTACTGCTACTGGATGTTGTAGGATAGATTTGTTTCATAAGAATAAAATCTAATTTTTCCCATGCTGATAGTGGTGAGTTTCTTTTGTATATTGTGCTTAAAAAGAAGAAAAAAGTTGCAGCTAGACTGCATTTACACAAGGGCGTTTGAAAAGAAGAGTTTTGTTAGGCTGCTAGACTGACATGATCCAATTTTGTCATGAACACAAGGGCTGCTTAGCATCTTTCACATTTGGGAATGAAAATTGGCCTCTCCCCTTCTCTTCTGAGCTTCTTCAGATGTTTTGTTATGTTAAACAGTGCAAAGAATGACTGACTTTCTCTATGGTGCTGCTCAAATTTACCTTTTTGTTTGTGTTCAACTTTAATTTATTCTCTCAAGTTTGTGCCCAAGGGTAGGAGGTACAACGATGTGGAAGTTAATAATGAGATTTAGGGGTTGCCTGGGTAAAAGGGTGGTGTTTTCCCCTTGAAATTAAAGCAAAGCATTGGTCTTACTGTTTTCATGTGGGCTGGTGTAGGTTAGTCGAGTCCAAGTAATGAGAAACTAGATCCTTTGTGTTGTGTGTTGTCTGCATATGGACTTGTTTAAGAAGGCTTGCCAAAGCAAAACTGCAGCCTATGTTTTAAAACTCCTCATCACTGATCACCAATATGCTACTTAAATCAACAGAAGCATTTCTGAAAAGCTTCTTTCCACCTCTGCAATTTATGTAACCCAACATTTTTTTTAATTTCTTTGTAAGGTTCTCCTCCCCTTTATGTTTTACTGCTTTGCCTAGAAAATTATTGAAGAACTGCCCATTTTCTCTAGCTCTTTGTAATGCATCTGTGTTTTCCTTCTAGAGCCACCTGTTTTTTCTTTTTATCATTCCATATATGATGTAAAACATTACATACCAATTCTGGTTTGTTCCAGGATGCTGGTGTATTTGCCCTACTTGAAGTGCAAGGTGGTGAAAGCACTCAGCACCTTAGGAAGAACCCAACATCTTGCAGAATTCCATTTCCCCCACCCCCAGTCAGTAGGTTTTAGTGTAGTAGTATAGTAGTTTACTAAGCATTCTTGGAATCTGAAACAATTGGGGAAACAAACCTTCCTTCTATCTTCTTTTCCTCAGCAACCTGCTACCGGTAGGCTGATTACAGCTTATGCTGCTTCTGTGTTTGAAAGAGATTTACACATTAAAAAAAAAAGTGAAAAACTGAGGTTGCTGGTTGAGGCTGTGTATTGACAGTGTGGCTTGCTGCATTTGATACCATCTTTTGAAGCTGCCTATTCCCAAAGCATGTTTTGAAAAAAAGCCCAGACTATCTGGGTATGGTAACAGTACTATTTTAGAATAAGGCCCATCTAAGTTAGTGCTGCTGCAGTCTTGGCCTCCAGAAGGGGTGCTTCTGAGCATCCTCACTAATTCAGGAAGTTAAGCTGCCTGAGAAGTGTTCCCCACCTTTTTTTTTCTCCTCCCTGCATATTACCTGCTTGACTTCTTGAACTTGGCTTGCTGAAGGCTTAAGTAGTGAACATTGCAAGGCAGGTGTAAGTAGGTGTCTGAAGAAAAAAAGTGAAATGCAGAATTAAAGCAATTCTGAGTTAGACTTAAACTATCATGGTAATGGAGCCTAAAGTGTTCTCTGCAAACTCCTTAACCATTTTTAAAGTCTACTCCAGAGAAAGTTAATAATAGCACTTAATCAGTCTGGGAATCTAAGCAGTGAGGAGGCACCATTTCATTGTTTGTTAAAAAAAAAAAAAAAGTGTGTAGATAACAAGGAACAAAGTATCTGACTGAGTACAGGTAGCTCCCCACCAATACTCAGTGAATGTAACTGAACCTGTTTGATGTTTCACCAAGGCTGATCATTGTCCTTGTAATCTGACCTTGTGGGAAGAGAGGTGTTGGATGTGGTCTGCCCAGTGTATTGGTAGTGGTATCCTTGTCCTCTGTCTTCAGCAGCACAGGGCTGTTGGAGCCTGGCAGGCTGTGCCATGGTTTTTATTGGTAAGAATTTAACCTGTGCAACCCATGCGGCATTGAGAAGAACATACCTTATCTTGGCTAAAATCTACTAAGTGTAGAAGTCTGGAATCTACCTGACGTGGACCTCTTGAGCATGCATGGTGCCGCAGTATTGCCTGTGCAGTTTCTGTGGGTATGGGGAGGTTTTCTTTTCCTCAGAGTGGAAGACTCATGAAACAGAGGAAGCCCAGGAATGCAGCAAGCGGAGCGATGGCAGCCTGCATTGAGAATACTCATGCAACCGATCAATGAGCTATGGCTCTGGCTTTCATCACCTTTCACTGCAGTACCGTGTGTGATTCCTGGCCTCTATGTACCTTCCCAGTGCCCTCCCTTATGACTGGGATGTGGTGCAGCTCCTGGCATCGCTGGTTATTGGCACCTAGACTCCTTTGTGTTGGGCAGAACACACCTTCCTGCCTGGAGCACAGGCAGGTTGATCTATTTGACTGGCAGGTTCAACTGCAATTTTTGTGTTTTGCTGGCCTGATTGAGATAAATTATATAGGCAAAGTGCTTCAGGAATTCAGGATTGAGGTGTGGGAGGCAGCAAGGGGATGAAAAATTAGGGATGGAAGGATGGTCTGGAAGCAAAACTGCTGTGGCAGATTGGGGGTAGGAAGATGGGCGCTTGCTTGTCTGGTGTGGACACAGGTTCTTAGCTGTGCAAGGCAAATGGAATTTTGTCTGTAGTTCAGTGATGGAAGAAGATGTGCTATAGAGGAAATGTTTTCATTTTTTATAAACTTAAAAGGAAAAAATACCATACAGTATTGAAACATTGACATTTCCTAAGTATGTATCTGTCAGTTTTCAGGGTTTGAGAAAGCTTTTATCCCAATTCATAGAAGATAAAAAATATAGTGAGAAGCTGTTGGAACATACTGCCTATTGGTTTAGGAAGTTACTTTAGGAAGATCCACAAACACTAGAAGCACAGAGGATCTACTGCCAAAGTGTCACTGTGTATTTACTTTGGTTTTATATTCTTCCCTAGGCATTTTCTATAGAAACAGGATATTAAGCCAGGCAAATCTGCCTCTTTTTTATGAGTTAAGAGCTATTCTACAAAACCTCTTAAATTGTTTTTATATGTCAGTCTTTTAGAGCATAAATTTTTTAAGCAATAAAACTTGACATTGATTCTCATGCTGCTCTTACATGATGCTGTTGAAATTTTTATAATGAGCATTGCCTGTTTGTGAAGCTTTTCATGGAAGTACATGCATTAAAACATTAGTGGTCTATATAATCAAATTGCTCGGTGTTGTACCACTAGTAAAGCTAAAAGATTTGATTGATCTTATGTAGGGTAATTTGGTTTTGTACACTTTTAGCTATTATTGCACATCAAGATATTTATGCTTGACAGCTTCAATTAGGATTGCCTTTTACATTACTTTTATAAAGGCCAGTTTTTATAACAGGCTATTTTATTGCTGTATACCCATTTGATTTCTATGACCAGTTTCTCTACAAAGTTTATATTAAATCAAGGATTATCACCTTGAAAATCTCTTGGTGTTACAAATTCTGAAATGTTTTTCTTGTGAACCTCTAATTGCTGGTGTGACCATTTATCAGCAAGAGAAGGTTTTCTTTCTTCCAAAAGTAGTTTCATTGCTCCAGTTTCATAGTTTCACCTGCTAATCCTTTTATCTTCCTGTCTTTTTTTTAATAACTTGTACTTACTGGGTTTGATTTGAATACTTTGTTTAGCAAGTTTACGCCCATAAAGCTTCCCATTGTCTTGATTGGATCTAATGGCAAATGCCTGATATTTGTGAATTGTTCTATATGCTCCTTCCACGTTGTCTAAAACTGAGGTAGATTTCATGAATAAACATGTAGACATGTAAAAATTATCTGGATGAGCTATTTTGGAAGTTTGCTGTTTCTTTTATGTGTTTTAAATGTCTGTCTTTGTTTCAAGGGGTGTGTGTGTGCTTCCCTCTTGTCCCTATTTTACTGGTGGATATGCTTTTACATTTGCTGTTTATTATTGAGTGGAAATATGGACAAATTGGAGAAGAAAGGTTTAACTTTTCCTTTATATACTGTCTTGTGCTGATTACAGTCAGCACTTAAGACATCATCTGCATCTTCTGTTCAGGATCTTGTTTGAGAGCATTTGCATTTCTCCCTGGGATTACTCTGTCTTCTTGATTCCTTTCGTGCATCCAGTCTCTAGAGTTCTCCCCCTCACCAGCCCCTAGTATCTGTGATTATATACTCTTGGGTTTTGATTAAGTTTCAGGACATTAATGAGCCAGCAGGGAGTAAAAGTGGTTAACAGCAGCAAGAATGGAGAGGAACTTCTTGGCTGCATTTCTGTATCTTGTGAAAACAAGGTGGATTAAATCAAGTTCTGGAATAAGAGAATGCTTATCACTTTGCACTGATCTGTGCCCAGTTTTTCCACTAAATAGGAGGAATTAATTATCTTATGCTCATTGTCCCTTTCTTCAAATATAGCTTGTCTACACAGTTCAATAGTTATCTTTGATTTTTTTTCTTTTTGAAAAAAACCCCAAACAAACCCCCAAACCTTTCATGACTCCCTAGATTCTTGGAATAACTTCAGGATGCCTTAAATGCTGTCATCTTGGAGTCACAACCTCTCCAGTTTTCTTGACTTTCTAGCCATAATAAAAATAACTCCATTATTTATGTTCCCAATCGTACTGTGAATACTTTAATTGAACTTGGTCCCCTCTGTGTAGCTCATGCTTGGAGCATGCACCTGTGTCTGATTTGCCCAGTTTTCATAGTATGTCAATGTATTCTTGAGCCTGGATAGCATTTAACTGGGAGCAATGCAGGAATAGCTGTGTGAGACAAGACAAAATGGTACTGATTACAAATACAGTATGGTTTTGTCCTGAGGGTATGGAGCTGGGATTAATTTGACAGCTGCAGGGAAGGGGGTTAATTTGTAGGGCTTGCTTTACCACTAATTGCTAGTGACACCTAGGGCAAGCTGTAGGGTCCTATCCTGTATTCAGTGTGACTTTGGAATGTGTGCTGCAAAAGATAATGGCAGCTTCAGTACTTCTAAATATCAGAGTATGTGCCTTATTTAGGAAAATGCACCTTAGTGCTCTGTACTAAATAGTTCTCTGGGTCTTTCAACTATTGAGGTTTATTTAAAAGTCCAGAAAGCAAATGGCAGACATTAAATACTAGTATTACTTAGTGTACAAATGTCATTCCTCCTTTTGTCATGTGCTTTGTGTTATGATCTATTCCAGGGAGAATTACATGCAATTAATAAGTTAATAATCCAAAGCAGTTTGTTTTGAGCATACATGGCTGTAAGAGCAAAACTGGACCTATGATTCCCAGAAGCAGACAGGAGTATGTTCAGGACAGTCTATAATGGCTCTTTTGGAGGATTGTATGAAAAGTCATGTTTCTTTCCATTACATTCCAACTTTTACCTGTTGTTTAGGCTGCAATTTCTCTGAAATTGTTGCTTTATAAGAGTTTGAAGCACTCTTGTTAATGCTGACATGCATGACTACTGATCTCCAAACCTGCAATTGAATTTATGGACTTGAGGAAGTATTTGCATAAACATTCAAATACAAGTGGAGCTGGTGGTACTGATAGTTGTTTGTTCTGGTGTGTTACTGCTGGTCCTGTTCTTCCCCATCTTACTCTTTTCCTTCCTATTTACAGGTCTTGATGCAGAGTTGTCTTATGTGAGGAACGATGTGGTTAATCACTACGCACTGTCCTTCAATCTCTTAATACCCAGTGAGACCAACAATCTTCACTTCAGCTGGCATGCTAAATCCAAGGTAAGCAAGCATAACGTCTGTGTTTGAGTACTTGACATGTGATCTGTATCGCTTGGTGAATACCCACTATTATAATTTAATGGCTTTTATTCTTTGCAAAAATTAGCATGTGCTAGGTGGAAAAGAATTGTTTATATGGTTGCAGGCAATAAGTTAAGATGATATGTATCCAAACTGTTCTCTTCTTGTTTTAGAAAGGTTAAGCACTTCTTTTGAAGTATTTTATACTTCTTCCTTCTAGCAAGCTACATGTGTATTATGTACAAGCTACTGGCTGTGGAGTCTCTTCTGGTGGTGCACTGAACACACAGAAGGGGCAGCCATGAACTGAAGCCTCTGGAAATTAAATGTAGAGCAATTGTGCTTTAGAGATTTCTAGAAACTTATGTTTGGAGACAAGAAGAACCTATAAAAGTATCATTTAGTGTGTTCCTACCAAGCACCGATTAAATGGAAAGGGGGTTTTATTTCCCTTAATCACCATGGTTGGAGCATGCAGCAACAGCTGTCGAAGATTGCATATGCTCTTACATTTTGAAGGATTTCTAATTACTTAACCATTTACTTTTGTATATGAAAGGATCTGTTCAGTCTCTGCCAGATGTTCGTTCTTTTTTTTAAGCTTTAATGATGGTTGTTATTCTGTCCATAAGTAGAAGAAACTGCAGTAGGAACAGTAATATTTAACAACTGCACTAATGCAATTTCTGAAGATTCCTTCTGCCAGTGTTCTTCCCTTTGAGGTGTAACTTTAAGAGAGGTGAATTTTGGCCTGCAATGATATTGGGTACAGTGCAAGCCAGGCCTTCTACTTGGTTTTGCATTCTACCTTCACAGGCAGTTCAGTCACTTGCCATTTGAATAGGGCCTTTGGAAGAGTTCCCTTGTTGTTACAACTTCGGCTATGAGCATCTACATCACTGTCCCTGCCCTGAGGTTTCTTGGGCCCATCTGTGACTTCTGAAGAGGAATTTTTGAGCTTGTATAGCCCTGCTTCCATTACCGTGATTGCACGTCCTGTGCTTTTTTGAATGAATATTTGCAGAATCAGCTTAAGTGGAAATAAAATCTTGACTATAGTTGAATAAACGGTAAGCTATTTTGGCTATGCAGTTTATAAAACTGACCAGAGGAGGGGGAACCTTTTGAATTCCTATGGTTTTAACAAACTGGCTTTTGAACAAGTAAGTTTAAAAGTAACAGCAAGGGAGGTTTGTGTTGGTTGGTTTTTTTTTTAATACAGCACTTTAAATTCTGCCCCAATTTTCAAGAATCATTTCAAGAGTGGCTTCTCTTTTGTCTTTCTTAATTTGAACTGTCACAAAAATCTGATATTTAGACTTCTTATATGAAACCTTGAATTTGGGCACCTAAAATCACCAGCATTCTTTGAAAATAAGCTACAGTTTCTTAATTTCAAGAAGAACTATGAAAAGATATGTAGCAATTCTTTTTACTACTGTAGAGATTTCTTATGTGTTTTCCATCTCCTAACAATTGTTACAGGTTGGATATAAACTGGGATTTCAGGTAGATAATCCCATGGCTATGTCTATGCCCCAGGCCAACATTTCTCTACAAGGAGGAGTTCCTCGCACCCTTTCAGGTAAACTCTCCACCCCCGAAAGTGCACAGCTGGTGCTGACACTAGTAATGCTTCCTGGTGGTAATTTGTTTTTCCCGAAGTGTGTAGTGTTGCTTAAGAGCGTAATTTTTCTCTATTAAACATAATACATTTACAGTCCTTCTGCAACAGTTATGACATTGCTAAAATGGTATTATAGATTAGAATCATAGAATTGTTTAGACTGGAAAAGACCTTTAAGGTCACCAAGTCCGACTGTTAACCTAGCACTGCCAAGTCCACCACTAAACCATGTCCTTAAGCAACGCATCTGTATGTCTTTTCAATACCTCCAGGGATGGTGACTTAACCATTTTCCCAGGCAGCCTGTTCCAGTGCTTGATAATCCTTTTGGCGAAGAAATTTTTCCCAGTATCCAATCTAAAGCTCCCCTGGTGCAACTTGAGGCCATTTCCTCTTGTCCTATCACTTGTTACTTGGGAGAAGAGACTGACACCAGCTGGATTTCACTCCATTCACCACCACTCCTTAGGCCTGGCCATCCAGCCATTTTTTTTTACCCAGCAAAGAATACACCCATCCAAGCCATGAGCAGCCAGTTTCTCCAAGAGAATGCTGTGGGAAACTGTGTCAAAGGTGTTACTAAAGTCCCCGTAGACAATATCCACAGCCTTTCTTCTCTTACCCTCTAAGCAGGCTACTTTGTCATAGAAGGTGATCAAGTTAGTCAAACAGGACCTGCCTTTCCTAAAGCCATGCTGCCTGGGCCTGATCACCTGGTTGTCCTGTACATGCTGTGTAATGATGCTCAGGATGATCTGCTCATAACCTTCCCTGGCACAGAGGTCAGACTGTCAGGCATGTAGTTCCCTGGATCCTCCTGTCCCTTCTAGTAGATGGATGTCACATTTGCTAACCTCCAGTCATCTGGGACCTCCCTGATTAGCCTGGACTGCTGATAAATGATTGAAAGTGGCTTGGGGAGAACTTCCTCCAGCTCCCTCAGTACTCTTGGGTGGACACCATCCGGCCCCATAGACTTGTGTGTGTCTAAGTGGTGTAGCAGGTCACTAACCATTTCCCCTTGGATTATGGGGGCTTCATTCTGTTCCCCATCCCTGTCTTCCAGATCAGGGGGCTGGATACCAGGAGAACAACTGGTTGTTTATAGACTAGATAATAGAATAGGTTGAGATTATTAGTCTGAGAGTAATATTTTTCCCCTTGTTTAGTGGAGGATAGAGATTTTCCTGAAAAGGAAACATGATGGTTTTTTATGTGTACGCACACACACAAGGTTCCTGTTCCCTTTCAACAAAATTATTAGCAATTGCATGAATTTTAAGATCCACACCTTTTAATTTCTCTAGCCTATAGAGATGACATTTCAAGATGTGTGGGAGCTGTTAATAAATTGAAGTTTATGGTAAGTTTTAAAACTGAGAAAAACTATTTTGAATATTTGAATATTCTCCTCCATAGAATTTATACTGGAAACAATTTTATTTGTTTCTGGAAACGTGCAAGTGATCATCATTCCTTGCTCATTCAACTCTGGTTCCTTGTACTCTGTTATATTTTATTGCCCTTTGAAGATCTAGATTGTGTTTTGGTTTTGTACCACTTTTTTGTGAAAGCAGAGGCTAGGGAATTAGGCTTGTTGTGTCTGCTCTGTTGGTGTAAATAATACTGGTATGTAAGCTAGAAAGTAAACAAAAAAAAAAATGTCATATTAGTTTAACCTTTGATTCCAGTCAGATTTGCAGAGGCCAAAATGTTTAAACTTTACAGTTGTGAAAAAAGCTAGCCTTCACAGCTTTTGAAGAAGCAATGAGGAAAACAGTTTTCTGTGATAACAGAGGTTTCTCTTGTGACAGCACCTTAGCTCCAAAGGTAATGGTAATTTATCCACAGATACAATTTTTAGTAGCCTGTAAACTTTTAATATAACTCACTTAAATTTAAATAGACACTTAATAGTTGTCTGAAATTACAAGGCATGAAGGCTAAAATACCATTTCTTAAAGCAAGTTCTTTAAAAACATACATTATAAACATAATTTAAAAAGACTCATATTTAAATATTCTTTGACGACAATGTCTGAAAAGTGCTTGAACTTAACTGCAATGCCTATTTGTTGTCTTTTTGCAGTGTTTCGTGTCGAACTCTCCTGCACTGGCAGACTTGACTCTGAGGTCACAATACTAATGCAGCTCAACTTGACAATAAATTCATCGAAAAACATCACAGTTCTAAATTTCAAACGAAGGAAAATGTGCTACAGAAGTAAGACATTAAGTTTCAAATATTAAAAGGCTTCTAGTATTAAAGTATGACAGGAAGAAGGAGTGGGAAGGTATATGGTCCAGGACAGGAGTAACAGTTCCTGAGAGGGAATGTTGGAGAGGATGGGAAGAAACCACGTAAAATTTTGCCTTTCAGAGTTGAATGGAGACTTTTGGTAAAAGCAGAAGCTGATGGATGAACAAATTCCCCAAGTGTTCTGCTGCAATGACTGACCATTTTACATATATAGCAAAAACCATTTTCTCTGTAGTGCTTGGAAGGAAGAAACTAGTTCCCTCAAAACTAGTTGAACTAGAACTCTGAATGTTCAGATTGTTTTAAGAATTACCAACAAAATCTACTTAGTTTATAAATTGTGATAAATTGGCTATTTAGTGAATGTAAGCAGGTGTTAGTCTTTCTGACTTGAGTACAGAATGATATTGGCAGATAATACAAGTTTCAGAAATCCCAGACCAACTCTTCTGTGTTTTGAATTGGGAATCAGCAAGCACGGTTTATTTTGGATTGCTACTATCTCCTGTTGCTTTCTAGGTTTCTCCTGTTGTTTCCTAGAAATTTTTTCATAGATATCAGAAGAAAATTGTTTTGGAGAATCCCAAGAACTGTATGCTCCTTAAAAATGGCTGGGATATCCTTTTCTCAGGCAGCGTTTGAGGATAGCCACCTCTCTATTTGCATGCTCCTTCTAGCACTGTTCAGTTTACTTGGAGCCTTTGAGGATGGTAGTTGACTTTTTAGAGTGGAGTTTGTCACTTCTCTTGAGTATGAATGTCTAAGGATGAATTTCTGGAAGGTGTGGGTGAAAAAGCTAGCGTGGCTTTTTAGCATATAATGTTGTGATACTCATATTCCTTGTATTGATGCTATGGGAAGACCATTCCTAATTCGAAGTGTATCTCTTGTTCTAGTGAAAATGGAGGTCTGACTGATAACATTGACATTTTAACCTTTATTTCATGTTTTCCTAGCTACTTTTTCAAATGTTCTAAGTGGGGGAGGTCAGCACTGCTTATGCATTCATAGCTTATTGAGCTGCTGAATGAGCAGAGGATGTTTCTATAGGCACTGCACAGTTATCGGGGTGTGTGAGATAGGACCAATTCCTAAATGATGCAGAAGTGATTTTTACAAAGATCACATTTCGGTGGGTTCAGAAAAATGTCAATAGCTCTTTGTGTGTTGATTGGTATAGAGCATCCAGGGATTTCTGATTTAATTTAGTGTGTAAGTTGAAAATATGCAGGAACTTGCTAGCAGTTTTGTTCAAAGCATTCGTAATAGTTCCTTCTAAAGTTTGGGGGGGGGGGCGGAGAAGAAAAAAAAAATCAGATTTTTCCCTCCCCTGGATTACTTTTTCACAAGTTTATCAGGCTGAACTGGCTTGCCAAGGAGTCAGAAGGGGCTGTGCTGGGGAGGAAGCAGCTCCTCACAACTGAGAGCAGGAAGGGGGATGGGCAAGTGGGGCTGTGCCTTTACAGCCACAGGGGTCCATTATATTGCCTCAACTGTGTGCGAATCCTCAGTGAGGTTCATTTGAAGTCATCTCCACAGCCTGCGTTCCCTCAGTCTGCACTGCTCCTCTTAGTGACCAGACTCATAGTAAGCTTAATGAAAATTTATCCCCTTTCTAAAGGACCACTTTCAAACATGAACCTCAGTGTTGTCCTTCTGCCTTTTGTTCCATATTTATGAGTATTTAAATAGGCATTACCTTTGTCATCCTTCAGTTTTAAAAGACTCATGACTGTAGCATCAGCTGAGAAGGCGCAATGCCCATGGCTACATCTCTGACCTCTTCCTAGGATGAGTAGTGTTAGGCTGGAGCCAGAATTTCTTCCAGAAAGTCAGGGTAGTATTGATTGAACATTCAAGAAGTTATTTTCTATCCTGTAGTAACTGATTCTGTGGGCTCTTTGTTTAGTGTCTGTTTAGTGTCTTAGCATACGCTCACATTCTCTGCACCTCCTCTTTCTATTGTCTGCTGCTTTGGACTTTGGACAAGCTGGAGGGTTTTTTGAGGTAGGTAGATTCAGTGGGTGCAAGCATGGCCTCAATGGACATATGTATCAGTGGTGAAATATCTGACCCATGTGTCTTAAAGAAATGTTGGGTTTTTTTATTATAGAGTGGTTAGGTATTTAAAATGGAAATCTAGAGATAACTATAGTCCTTAAGTCAGCTCACCTGGTTGGAAAAGCAGATTTGTTTTTCCATAAATGAAGCAACTGACACTCTGTGAAGGACTACAATAATAAATCCATACTAAACTTAATGGTTTTCTTTTATCTGTTTAGAGCTTGAACCAGAAGTAAAATCTCCAACATCTGATAAGAACAGCAGCAAGGCTATCTGTAAGTAATTCTGAGTGTACAACTTCCTTTGAGTGTAAAAAATGAAAAACTTGTGATGTTCTTTCTGTTTCCACAGCTTTCATTATGAAAACACTCCCCGGGCAGTCGGTACTATAGCCAGTATTTTAGTGGGGTTTTTTGCAATTAATGATTTTGACTGGAAGTATATACTAGCGAAGAGGAAAAAAAACCTATTCCAAGTCTCCTAACAACTTTTTTATCACATCTTAGGGGCTCTGGTTTCCCTATATGACTGATCTTTTTCTTGACTTTAGGACCTGTCTGGTTTGCCATTTTAACTGGTCAGTATTGAATAAATAGAATGAGGTAGTTTCTCTTACTCATTCCTCTTCTAGCTGGAAATATCATCGACTGACTGTGCTCTGACTCTGTAGTACCCAAAATGTAAACATTTTTGCCAGAGTCATTTTGGAAAGCAGTGGAGTACATTGCTCAGTTTTCTCTTTACCACCTGCTGTCTCTTCCAGGGCAATTGTTCTCTGCTATGCGTGATTTAAAATTGGAGATGGCTAGGGCTACTCCACTCTTCCTGCCTCCAGTCCTCTGCTGGTGTTGCTGCTTAGCACTAGCTGAAGGCCAGCGCAGCAGACAGCCTTCTGTTGCCAAGGTGCAGAATTTTGCTGTAAAACTCACCACAGTTGAGATTCTTCTGAGAAAGAGAATTAACTGCCCTGTAACACTGCTGCCTTAAGATTCAGGACAGGGGCCATAATCCACCCACCATACCCTACAATCAGGAGGAGAAGCTGAAGTTGTGTGCTCTGGCACATTCTGTCAGTGAGTGAGCACCACTATCACAGTGTGCCTAGGTATTAGTCTCATTTGATTTGCTGTATTGCTCTGTGTCCTGGCATGCAGGTGAATCCTGCTCCTTCAGCCCCAGCTAGCAAGTCTTTGCCACTTGCTGTGTTGGGGCTCAGCTGAGCTGGAGGCTGGGTTTGTCCATGCTCCTCCTGTGCTTGCAGCACGGGAGCCATGGAGGAGGGTTGAGGGGTTGTGCAAGGTACAACCAGCAAGACCAATAAGACCATTTTAGGAGGTCCCTGGCAAGCTTTTATCCTTTGGTAGCAGCCCTTCTTTTGTCCCAGTAAATAAATGAAGGCATCAAGCGACTTGCTGGGCCCTGCCCTGCTTTGTTGTAGCAGGAACTGTGGTGCCCACTCTTCTGGAGGTTACCATGGTCTATCTTTGCAGGCTGGCTCCAGCTCCTGCCAGACGTGGGTGACAGGGCACCAGGGGCAAGTCTGGGGACAGCAGTGCCGCCTTCCTGACACGTCAGCTCGCTGGGAACTAACAAAATGTCACTTGTTGCAGGGTTTGCTTGGGGATTTTTTTTGTTGGTTTTGGGTTTTTTTTTTGAGAGGTTCACTAACTTTTCACCTTTCTATTTCAGTTGATCCTGTAAATGCAGCTCCCACCACTTCTACCCGTGTGTTTTATATCAGCGTAGGCGTGTGCTGTGCTGTTATATTCCTGGTGGCAATAATATTAGCCGTCTTGCATCTCCACAGCATGAAAAGGATAGAGTTGGATGACAGGTATACATTCAAGCTTTTCAAGTGCATTTTTGGGACACGTTTACCCAGATCTGTGGGATTTCTGGTCTCAGAATGAGTACTCTGTATAGCTTGCAATTTCTGCTCTTGATGTCAAGCTGTAACAATTACTACCTGTGCAGAGTTGTTCTAAGTGCTATACTACAGAAAGGCAGCAGTTGCAGGCGCTCAGCTGTTCACAGGATGGGAGGGTTGTGGCTGTTGGGTTTTTGCCAGAATAGTTGTGTGGAGGACACGCACTGGGGAAATTAGGACAGAATCAGACCTACACAGATTATTAGGATTGAAGGAAAATCTGATAGATACCTGGGCACGCTGAAAATATTTGGGTTTACTGAGTTCTACAGGAGTTTGAATTTCGGCTTTCTCAGTTTTGATTGATTTACCAGTATTCACTTTGGCCTTAGGGCATAGTCTGGGAATTACAACTGGTTGCTTATAGAGCTGAAAATGGGCTCACTCTCAAATGTATTTTCAATCCAGAAAAATCAAATCGGCACATGCATGTGAAAAGGACTTGTAATGTGAACCCAAGGGCAATACGGTCAGCTGAGTGGGGATTAAAAACCGAGGCAGAAGGGAGGCTGAAGAAGCAGGTGGACTGAGGCTGTGCTGAGGCTGTGTGAACAAGCTGCATCAGATACAACCGTTCAGAAGCAGGCAGTTTTGAAACTGAATACTCTGGAAAACAGTCAGGCCCGTGGGTGGTCACCCCTGTTGAAAGGATATCTCGAATTGTTTCTGTTCCTGCCTGCAGCCTCTCAGAGTAGCTCTACCTTTTCATCTTATCTATCCATTCATCTGCTTCTTTCTGGTTTTCTTTCTGTTATTTACTCCTCTGGTGTCCCCAGATCATTTGGTTTTTGGGGCATGTCAGTAAGTAGTAATGGTTTCTCGAGGCCTGATTATCTAAGCAAATGACTTCTCAGCTTTCCTCTATTCATTTGTGCCTCATTGTCTACTGAGGGTTTTTAATTGATAGAAGATGTTAAAGGATGTGGAGCTTGCTTTAATTTAGAAAGGAAAAGCATTACATTTATAGAGTATGTGAAACGTCATTTATGAGTTTTTGAGAGATTGTCTCAGCCTAGCAGTGTGATCAAATGTCCTTTCACAGAGTCATTGTACTTGATTTCTGTGGAGGTGCAAGCTAAAAATTAATACTCTGTGGCCTGCAGGTATTAAAGAACTTGCTCTAAATCAGTATATGGCCTTCTGATAATTTCTGTGAAGTTTGTGCAGATCGTGGGATTTAGTTCCTCGGAGAGCCATGTGGTGAGTTGTTTTCTGACCCCAAAGGTGCCTGACCTGATGAAACCTTGAGTAAGAGCTGTGGTCAACTAGTGTTGTAAAAAAGGCGTAATAGAGGCAAAATGTGCCTGAAAATCAGGGTCTGAGGAGTTTTGTTGTCCGAACAGGCAGCAGGCACAGGAGCCAGCAAAGAAACTGCGAGGTGATATTTCAGTGTTTGTTTGAGAAACTGGTTCAGTCTTATTATTTAACCTTAGTGTTATGCACTGGCATTACATACGATCAGTGTAGCAACTAGTGTAGCATTACACACGATCATGTAGCAACTAGTCAAGGAACTTGTGAGGGGAGAAACTACTTTTGATTTGGTTTTGAATAACAAGCTCAAAATGTTGCTGTAAAGGGGTTCTGAATGAAAGATGATAATGTCATTAGGGTTAGCAACCTCCCAGGAGCAAGAGGCTGAAAACCCACTGTCCTTGCTCTTAATCTCAAAAACTAGAACTAAATAAAAATGAGGGAGGCTGTTAAATAGAAGCTAAAACCCAACAGCTGAGTTTACAGGCTCTACAGAGATGCTTTAAGAACATTGTATTGAAAGTTCAGAGCAAATGCTTGCATACGTCCTATCAAAGGCACTTGAAAAAGTGCCAAAGAAAGTTGGCGTGGCTTAACAGCAGGGTATTAAAAGCAAGAAGGCACCATTGAAAAAGCTGATGTAGTATACAAGTGAGAAAACTAAGAAGGTTCATAAACACAAAGAAGTTAAACCTAAACACCAGGATGAATCTAATAAAAAAAAGTTGTTTTTCAAACTTGCAACAGGCATTAAAAAAAACAACTCCTTTTTCAAAATTGCCTGCAGCAGGAAGGCAGCCAAAGAAATCTGTAGGGCCGGTAGGTGATCAAGTTACAAAAGGAGTTTCCAGGGGAGATAAAGTCGTGGCAGGAAAACGAAATGCAAGTTCTGCATCACTGTTTAATGCAGTGACCGTGCCAGGACACTTCTTTATGGGAAACTGGCTGGAGAGTGGATTACACTGAAGCAGCATGTAGATGCGATAGTGTGAATAGTTAAAATAAGCAGTAATAAGTTGCCAGCATTGGAGTATATGTATTCAGAAACTCTAAAGGAAGTTAAAGCAGCGTAGCTAGATCACCAACTGTAACTCAACCTCATGCTAAAAACTACGCTGGAACCCTACACCTGGAAGACTGTAAATGTGGGAATAACTTTAAAAAGGGTTTCCAGAGAGAGATTGAGGGCCATCTATAAATAAGTAAGCCTGATGTTTGTATTGTTAGTATTAGTAAATTTTGTTCTAAAGAAAAAATTCAGCAGGTGCATCTGTGATTACGGCATAATGGGGAAGAGTTGACTTGGCTTTTTTGTTTTTTAAAGGAAGCCTTGCTTCAGAGCTAACAGTGGTCCTTGAGGGCATCACCAAGCGTGTCTAAAAATCCTACAAGGATGGCTAGCGCTGCTTTGTCAGTGCTCAGTAGCAGCCCAAGAAGCAAATGGAATGTTGATTATTTGGCAAGGCACAGGGTTATACCCCAAAACACACTCTTCTTTGTTCTCCTGATACAGTCAGCAGAAGTGGATAAGCTTTTAAGTTTCAAAAAAGAGGGGGATGTGTGTTTGGGAGGGAGATCAAAAAAGCTTCTTCTGGCCCTGCCATATGAGCTAGTAACAGGTACTGCCTTTGCCTGCAAACTTTCTCACCTGTTCTTAGGCCATTACAGCTACAACTCTTTGTAGGATTTTGACTGTAAGGATAAGATGGAAAACATTCTGCTATGGTTTAAGATGTGGTTTGCTTGTTGAATACTATGTGCAGCTATGGTCCTTCTACCCAAACAAAATATCTCAAAAGCACATCGTAGGTTGTCCTGGAAGGGGCAACAAGTATGGTTAGAGAAAGGAATGACAAAATAGGCTAGGGCAGTTTGGTCTGTAAAAGAGATGTGAGACACGTTCAGTGGAATAGGGCAAACAACCATTTGCAACAGTGAACTAGGGAATATCTTTCTGATATTTGCTCCAGCACAGGAATTAAAGGGCAGCAGATAGAGCTGGCAGCTGGCGTGCCCAGAGCAAGCAAGAGGAGATCACTCTGGCCGAAAAAGCCAGTTAAGCTTTGCAGGGTGTTATGGGTGCTGCTCTGTTTGTTTCTGACTACTGCTTTTCAAACTTCTGTAGTTGTCGTTGATTCTCAGTGGGATGTTGGTACCATAAAACAAATGCATACAAGTCTTCTCTGGAATATAACAACTTTGTTTCTGGTATGACAGGGTGATTCTTGCATTTTTGTCACCTTGGTTTTTCAAAAGTGGGGAAAAAGTACTGGGAAATAGAGCAAATTCTGCAAAACACATAGGAGGAAGTTGTTGACACTCAAAGGACAGAAGTGCTAAGATTTTTGAGTTACAAATACATTTTAATGTGTTAGAGCTTTAAAAATGCCATTCTTTCAAAATCTGGCCTGGAAAATCTTCTGGTTTTAACTTTATGTTAATTTTGAATTTACTACAGTGGCAAGCAGTGATGTTCCTGTCTGTTTTTGTTTTAAAACAGCATTAGTGACAGCAGTAGCTCACAAGGTTTATCCCAACCTTCCACGCAGACGACACAGTACTTGCGAGCTGACACGCCAAACAATGCAACGCCAGTAACCAGTAAGTGTTAATCTAATTAGACCCTTGCAACAGACCCTCTTGGACACAGCTGGAATATTTGGTGGTAGGGGTCTCACTGATTAGTCTTTTCATCTTTTTGCTGCAAAAGAAATGAATGGGGAAAAGCTTTATAAGGGTGATATATTAATGATTTTTGTTTACAGCTTTGCTTTAAAGAACATTAAATAGTTTAAGAGCAGTGAGTTAAAAGGAAGGGTGGCTGGGTTTTACATACTCTGTGGTAGACTGATATTAGCTATGTTCCATGTTAATTCTGTAATTACTGGAGGTATTTATTATCTGCAGAGTAAACACTCTGCCAGTTATTGTCTGTCTTCTCTAGTCTCCTCTATCCCATATAGCATTACTCCAGGGAAGGGACTGTTCAGACTGTAGGGAAGCTGGACACACTTGGTGTGCAGTTCCCTGGCAGTTCAGTCTCATCTAAGGTTGGACTGACCGTGAGTGTTTGCCTTTTACTCTGTGCTGGCACTTATGCCACTAGGCTGCAAGATGATTCAGGGAGCTGAGTCGGCCAAAACCTGACTTCTTTTGTGGAGTGATGGGTTTTTGGTTGACTAAGTCTCTGAGGTGGCTTGTAGCCTCACTGTGTGAGCACCAAGAGTTGGTACTTAGGGGCTACGGGTCTACATGACTGGACACTGGAGGAAGGCAGGACTTAGCCCAAACTCAGTTGGCTTATGCTACTGCTTGAGACCCTGCTTTAAAAGATCTAAAGTGAGGGAAGGGTTTATATTATGAAATGCGAAAAATGGGGGAGCCTGGCCAGAGGAACAAACTATCTCTCTGTTAAACTCAAATTGCTGTTTTTTCAGTAGACAGGAAACTGCAAAGCTGGCACTCACGACCTTTTCACAAAGTGTAAATTAAATGGCTCCTGTTTTCATCTATTGCCGCTAGTGATTCTTCTCTTCTGTAATGCTCAATAGTTTTGTATTAATTGCCTTAAGAGACTTTTTTCGGCAATCTAACGAGTAGAAATGTCAATGTAGAACTGTTATTTAGAGCTAGGTAAAAATAATGGTTAAGGACTTGATTTTTTTTTTTAAAGCAACCAGTTAAGACCTAAAAGTCTCTCCCATTTCCTTCTGGTTGCATGTAGTAATGATACAGACCATCCCAATTCATGAGGGAGCACTACACAAATGTTGTGATTACTGTTCAGCCCTACTGTGTCGTCTTGTTTCCTCCTCGTGTGGAATGTGGAAGCAGGTGTTTACCAAAGATTGAACTTGAGCAACTCTGGGAAAGTTTTGGCTTTCTTCTAAATTGTATTGTATCTCCTTTGGAAAAAAAAAAAATATTTTGCCATCTGAGTTCATATTTCACTTACAAAAAACTGCCTTTAAAATTTTAGTAGAAAAATTTATTTTAAAATAAAAATAAGTAAATACAAAAAAATATTATCTTTCCACAGAGTTTGGAAGAGATCTTAGCATACAACCAGTTATTGAGCTGGTTTTCCCTCTTGCCCTCTGAAGTCTCTCCCCAGCCTTTTTATTTTCCATCTCTTATCCCAGATCACAATCTGCTGTTGATGTCCTATCAACTTCAGGTTTTTAGGTTGGCCCTCTAAGTGACACTGTTTGGTTAATTTGAATTATGACCCCTGGAAACACATTACTGAGCCTCTGGCAAAAGGAGAGAGGAGAACTTGTCATGAAAGTGGCCTGCAAACTAAGCCCGTGGTGATGATTAAACCCTCCTCGCCTTCATTAGTGTGGTAGCTGCTACGCCTAAACGGGACCTGTTTGCTCTGTTCAGTCTGGATTGTTTCAGAATGTCTCTTACCTGTTTTGGGACACCCCTGGTGGCACAGGGAAAATGAATAAAATGAATAAAAGAAGAAAAAAGGTTGGATGCACGAAATAAACAGGAAGAACATTCTTAGTCCTATCAACCTTGTTTTCACTAATGTTCAAATAAAAAAAAATTCCCATCAAAGTAATTGTCAAGATTTTTTTCTAGTGATTCATAAACTTGTACAAAAAATATTCAGACCTTTCTGACTATATTATTCTAGATGTCTAGAAGTGCCAGAAGAGGGCACTGGTAGTTTTGGTTATGTCCTGCTGGGGTAAGGCATCTTCCTCATGACCATGATCTTTATTTCCTTGTCAGGGAAGTGCAGTGTTGTGTTAATCCTCTTCAGTACGTAAGGAGTAGTTTTATTTACTTGGTGTTAATAATGAGACTTGACTGCATGACACTATATAGAATTCCGATATGGTTTTTCTTTTTTCCTGTGGATTATTATATTCATGTGTCTTTGTGTTTGTATAATACTATAATCTTTTTAAGATTATTTACTAAACTTTTTAAGTACATGCTGCTTGCATATGTTTATACCTGTAGGTGGTGCTGCAGTGAAGCGATGTGTTTGTGTTCTCATTGTAAGGGTATTTATATTAGTTTGTTTGGCTCTGCTGGCTCCTCAGGTTATCCTACATTAAGGATAGAGAAGAATGATCTTAAAAGTGTCACTCTAATGGAAGCAAAAGCTAAAGTGAAGGACATAGCCATCTCCCGGGAGAGGATAACTCTAAAAGATGTGCTTCAAGAAGGTATTTACAGGACTTGGATACTTGTTGGCTACAACATGGTGTATATTTTTTTTTTCTTTTTCAGTAGCTAGATTTTTCTGAAATTAATCATGGATGACGTTTCTGATCTTCGTAACTTTGGTGAATGAGAAGAACGATGAATGATGTTTGCATTTGGGGTGTGACGGGTGGGGAAAGCAGTTTCCAGAATTCATTAGAATGGGGGAGCAACTAATCGTGCTCAGTAAATCATTCATCTTTCTGTCTTAATCTAGTCCTTTAAATAAAGGTAAGGGTTAGATGGCTAAGGAATGAGGTAATCAGTTGGGGCTGTAAGTGGCAAAGTAACTCACTTCTGTAAGTTACTGCAGGAGAGCTTCTCTTAAAAAAAAAAAATCAAAACAAAAAAACCCAAAGCCCACAAAACCTGCAGTCATCTAAACTCATAATCTCAATTTAATGGCTTCTGATCAGGAAATCCAATCAGCAGATGCAACATTTACAGCTCTGATATGAAAACAATTAGAGATTACCTGACTCCATCTTGCTTAACATTTACTTTGGAAGTATTCATGCACAATGTCACTTGGTTCTTGTTGCTGTTGAATTTGGGAAATGGACTTAAATATTTACAGGTTTTTGTTGTAAATCTTTACTGCTGCAACTTCAAGTCTGTGTTCCCTAAGTCCCATGAGAAATCAAACTTTCAAAAGCTAGAGATCTGAGATACTAATGCTTTGGAGGTAGAACTACTAAAATCCCTTGCTTTACTGTCTGGCAAACAATGGGAGGATGCTAACACTCCCCATTTAATTTATGCCTCTAAATCTCTAAGGAGGTAGCTTTTGTGCTCAACTCCAATGTTCGTTGGGCAAAAAGCTTCCTTCGCATGCAGAATGTCCTCTGTGTTCCTTTGTAATGTCTGTTGCCTGTAGTTGCGATGTGAGTAGTCATCCACTGACTAGAAGTGACTCAGTACAGCAGCTATGTGTCACATGTTTAGCACTGAGTGACAGAGCTGCCCTATTCTGCGAGACAGCTTAAATGGCTGTTGAATGCAATGTGTACCCAGTTAATACTGGGATGGATCTTGGTTTCTTGGCCTCCAGTTGGTATTCGAGACTGTCAGAATCTTAAAAAGTTAGTGAGACATCTAAAGACAGATCCTGATATGAAAAATCATCAATTTTAGTTCAGGACTGTAGGAGAGTTGAGCCTCTGTCATCTAAGAACAAATGAGCTTCAGAGGGGAAGAAGCAACTAACAAAAATGCCTGCACAAAATTTTCAAGAATACCTAAGTGCTGCAAATGGAACTTAAAGATATTTTACAAGTCTTCGCTACAGATTTATTATAAACTTTGAGTAGCTTCCGTAACTTAACATACTTTAACATTTTATAAATTTAGGAGGTTATGGCTCTGCTGTGGTGTAACCAGTTGGAAAATGCAAAGCACCAGAGTTTGAGAACATGCAAAGGAAGAGGGATCTGTAGGGGCCTTTTGTATCGCTGGGCTTGCGCAGCACCTGTTTCTGAACCTGCATCAGGGTCATATTGTACTAAGATGTAAGCCAAAAATGTAGGTGTCTCTTTCAAAAGTCTGAAGGACTAAAGGTCCACTTGCTATTAACATCTGTTCCGCTTTAGCAAATGGAGCAGATGTTAACTCTAAGTGGACTGTTACCATTTTCTGCTGAAGTAGAGAAACGGCATAAGATGTTCAGTCTGGAATATAAACAGCATAATCTGCAAAAAGCCCAGGGGAGGGTGAGGCTGAAGTAGTGTGTTCACAGTGTGGTCTCTGAAAGTGATAGCACACTGGTGACACACACAATTCCTGTGAAGATACAAGTCTTTCAAGGTACCATTAAAAAAAAAAAAACAAAACACCAAAACAACAAAACTCCAAAGTGTGGGCCATACAGGCATGCTGTGAGTCTTACTATGTCTAGATATTGGATTGCAGGAAATTTATTTTCTAGTCATAACTGCTTTTATATGCTTCCCCATCCTTTTGATTTCCAGCATTTAAAAATAGATAGCCTGATACCATAACATGTTTCAGTAGAAAATGCTATCTTCCCTTTGACTTTTATGTGTATTTGTGTATCAGAAATATGTATTTAAGGCACTCTTACAATGTCTTCAAGAACCAAGATAGGAGGGTTTTAGTTTACTGTTAAATAACTCATGCTATATATATATGGTTGCCTCTAGTTAAATTGCTTCTTAATAAGGTTACAATTTGAGGATCCCTGTCTTGCAGGGTTTACTTTCAGTCCCAGGGTAGATGATAGAAGTGTTGCACTGTCTCTGTTAAGTATTTAGAAAACAAACGAGAACCACACTTCATGTCAGAAGATGTACAACCAGGCTAAGGCAATCCCTGTCAAAGATTGTTCAACCTATTCACACAGGACAAGTCAATGGGAAAGGGATGCAACATATTAACAGATTGCATGAAGGTGATGCACACAGTGGTGCCATGGTAATAGCGTGACAGAAAAGCGTTGCCAACCTCAGTTGTATAAAATGTTAATTCTGTGTGTGTTACCAAGCTGCAGTTGTTCTTACTCCAGCTGTTCAATGTAGCTCCTCTTCCTCTACTAGCTTTGTTAAATTTTTGTAAATGGAAAAACATTGGAGACGCTGAAAAAATAAACCCCCAAACAAACCCAACACCTTCTAGCTGAGGTGAAATATTTGCTCAGTGTGATACTGTTTTTCAAACTGTTCCATGTGTACTGGTTGATTGAAAGCAGTATTTCCGTGTGAACGTTTCCAAAAACATTTCATCTTTGAGAAATGTTTTGCCTGGAGAATGCCAGACCTGCTGGATGAGAAAGGCGCAGAGCTGGAGTGTTTAGTGTGGACGGTTGGCAAAAACTGAATTGCCACAAATAAACCCATTGTCAGTATTGATAAGTAATTTAACTGGATTCTGTTTCTATCATTAGTTCACTCAGGCTTGTCCGCCTAAGTTTTAGTTATCTAAACTTTCAGCATTTACTGCGTATAGGTCTGAATCAAGAACTGGATTCAGTGCTGGAGAGGTTGTTAGGTTATACATTTTTGACTTACTAGGGCATTCAGGACTTACTGCTTCAGGACCATTGCTCCTAACTTTCTGCTAACTTTCCTACTTTCCTAACGTTCCTAACTTTCATGTTAAGGTAGTGTTTTCTTAATAGATATCGAATTCTGCTAATGTTATCAGTGTATTTTTACCATGTAGTACTTACTAATTGTATGTTCTCTTCACAGGCACATTTGGGCGCATTTTCCATGGGATTCTAATAGAAGAAAAAGACCCCAGTAAAGAGAAACAAGTTTTTGTCAAAACTGTTAAAGGTATGTTTATGTAAAGGAGGGGTTTTTCTTTTGTGTCCAGTTTTTGGGTTGTGGTGCTTGCTAAGTGTACCAAATCTGTCTTTAAAAACAAACCCCTCTTCCCCGAAATATGCAGAAGGCTACTGCTTAAAAAGCAAATGCAATTTGGATGCTGCCTTCAGCCAGAGAGAACTGAAATCTTATATGGAAGAAAAATGTGTGCATTCTCCGACAGTGCGTTCAGTTACTGCGTCTTGAATACTTTTGCTTCTTATTCTTCTAAGTAAAAAAATATTTGTTTTTCCCCCTATCATGTCATTGTTCTTTCAATCCACAGCCTTTTCCCCTGCAAATTGCTGAAAAAGGCACCTGCAATGCATCTTAAAATCTCTTATAAACATGTGTGGCTGTACAAAAGATAAGACATAGTTTCTGCCATCCTTAAACTTTGCTTTTGAAGCACAAGAATTATCATTTAGAACTTGAACAAAGATGCTGTATTTGTATAAATTAAGAAATATGTTGCTGGAGCAGTTTAAGATAAGAATTTTAAAGAGGAAGGTGGGATTTGGTGAAGCTGCTAAATTTTGTTGTTTAATCTTTCTGGTACCCATTTATTCTGTGCTGTTTTTAAGAAAGATATATTGCTTAAAGAAAGCAACATTCTTTTATTCTTGGTATGTTTCTCACACAATCAGATATGTGCGTGTGATCATAATAAAAGAAAAGTTGAGGTGGAAAGCCACTTAGAAAAAGATTCACACGCACTTCAAGGGGAGGAGTTTATTCCAAATCAGGTTTACTTTAAGAAAGGTAGCTGAAAAAGGGGTCCCTACTTTTTGAAATGGTCTGAAGTGGCAGTTTGGGATGGACCCTGTTGCATTCTTTAGCTGCATGTTGTTCATGATGTAAGCCTAGCAGGATGGTGTGCTTTGACAGTGAAGACAAGTCTGCCTGATACCATACCTGCTGCTCTAATAAAACAGGTTGAACTTAGAAAAGGTCCAGCTTGTCAGTACTATGAGACTATGAGGCCCAGCTGTGATTAATCAACACAGGCAGTGTGAAATTAGCCTCCTTTCCTCCCCAACAAACCCTTACCTCCTAATCAGCCTGGTATGCCTGATCTGTAAGGTCCCTCCACCTCAGTGGAAGGGGTACCAACAGTGAAGTAGTGCTTTGTGGGCAGCAGGAGGGTAACCGGTGAGTAAATCTGTTGTAGCATCAAGTCAGCCAGCAGAACTGCTTGTGTTTCTGCTAGTGGGATTCATGGAGCGCCAGTGAGGATTTTGCTGCTGTCACTTTTCCTGCTCTTTTCTCTTGCACGTCCTCATGGGCATCCCTAGATTCAGCGTGACAGCTACTCTCATAGTCACAAGATACTTCCATTATTTCCTCACGAGTGCCTCTGAGGTGGTACTTTCTGTACCTTTCTGTGCTTTCATTCTGTACCCCTTTTCCTCCCTGTTGAGTCTAGAGAGGACTTCTGAAAAGTAGATATGCTGCCCATTCGGAAGGTGTTGGGAGCTACCATTTAGCATGATAGTGGTAGCTAGAACTGTGTCTGCTGAAGTAGTCATAGCCATAACAAAAGTAATGGTCCTCTTGTAAAAAGGAAAGTATTTTCTTGTAGTGACTTCTAGCAAGAAGTAATGGAGTATTCTCAATTAAAAGGTTTCAGTATTTTGGGAACTTTTCCTGAATTCTGGCCTCTTCTATAGCCCCTCCGTGCCAAACAGTTCTGACTATCATTTAGTTTTTATTTGATATGGATAAGTCTTTTGGAAACTATATCACGTGAGCCTTGTGCTCTTCTGTGTATGACGAGGTTGTCTAACTTGGGGCATCATTCACCAGTGTTACCTTAACCTGTGATCCCCTTTGTTGTGTTGTTTGGTGGTTCTCTGCCCTGTTTCAGAGTCAGCAAATGCTATGACTCTTGTGAGCCCCAAAATTGTTGTGAGCTAGGGCAGTTTGACATCTGTACAGCACTACTTAAGCATGCTTACTTTTTATAGCATTGGATTAAATGACAGTGACGTTTGTGAGAACAGATCTTAATTTAGCTGCCTCCCATCACTGCTTGTCTAATTGCTTTACCAAAATGGGCCTTCCAATCTCCTCTTAAAGCTTCGTTTCTCCATTGCAGTGCCTTGTATCTTTGATATAGCATGCATCCTCATTTCTCTATCCCTTCCCTTTGCAGTGAAAGATTTGCTGGCTGCAGTGAACCAGAGCATAGTCTTAAGGGAGTAATGGTATTCACAATAATCATTGTCTGTAGAGAATTTCTCAGCTTTAAAAAGGATCTATATGGACAAAGTTTTTAATAGATTTTGCTGATGATTGTCTGTGAATAATACTGTTTTGGGCAGCAGAATGTTGCTAGGAAAATAACTATAAACATTCTCACTTCTCCATACAGTGGTTCATTTGCAGTGTGAATATTAAGCAGCTTCATCTTTGTACCCTGGCTGTGATATCTGTGTATGCAGCTGGGTCATGTAATAAGCTGGGAATTTGATTTGCCTGGGAAAAAAAACAACCTGCGAAAATTCTCTCTTAAGCAGACTTTTTCCTTGATCTCGTTCATTCTGTGACCACACACACACTGCTGTTTTGGCACAAGCACAGGAGTAGGACAGGAACACAAAAGCGGATGGGTATGAGAACTGTTGAACTGCCTTAAGTATCTCTGTTGCTGAAGGCAAGAAAGGAGCCTGAGGGTCATGGAGGAGAAACAAGGGGAAAAAGGCTTTATGTAGCTGAGCTATCCCCCCTCAAAAGTTATGGGCTGATCCAGAACTACCTTGGTTTACCCAGTGGTGCAGTCTGATAAAATAAAGTCCAGTGGTACACTGAATGACAGAAAATAATGGGCAAGGGGCGTGGGGTATTCCAGATCTTCTGAAAAATGTGAACTGAAATTGTTTCAGCTGGTGCTGTGAGGAAGAATAACCTTCTTAAGAGGAAAATCACCTGTTGTCAGTAGGATCAGAGCTTGAGAAACTTAAGAAACTGCATTGGCTGTTTTGATATCAAGGGTAGTTGCTATGGCTTTACATCTGGAATGTCCGATAGAAAGAACCCTTTGGAAGGAGAACACCTGGACGTGGCAGATACAATTGGTACACTTGTGCCCAAACTATACCATCATATTAGAGAATCATAATCATTTGGATTGGGACCTTTAAAGACCATCTAGTCCAACTCTGGATATCTTCCACCAGATCAGGTTACTCAAAGCCCTGTCCAACCTGACCTTGAGCACTTCCAATGATGAGGCACCCACAACTTCTCTGGATGACCTGTTCCAGTGTCTTAACCACCCTCACTGTAAAAAAAAACAAACCAAAACAACCCTAAAACCAAAGCAAGCAAAAAACCCCAAACCCCAACCAACCAACTAAAAAAATTCTTCCTTATGTCCAATCTAAATCTACTCTCTTTCAGTTTAAGACCATTGTCCCTTGTCCTGTCACTACAGGCCATGATTAAAAAATATCTCAGGCTTTCTTATAACCTCCTTTAAGTACTGAATCTCAGAATCATTAAGGTTGGAAAAGACCTCTAGGACCATCAAGTCCAACCATCAACCCAACACTACCAGGTCTCCTAAACCATGCCCTGAAGTGCCATGTCCATACATCTTTTAAACACCTCCAGGGATGGGGACTCGACCACCTCTCTGGGCAGCCTGTTCCAATGCATGACCACTCTTTCAGTGAAGAAATTTTTCCTAATATCCAATCTAAACCTTCCCTGATGCAGCTTGAGGCCATTTCCTCTTGTCCTATCACTAGTAACTTGGGAGAAGAGACCAACACCCACCTCACTACAACCCAATTTCAGGTAGCTGCAGAGAGCGATAAGGTCTCCCGTCAGCCTCCTCTTCTCCAGGCTAAACAACCCTCAGCTCCCTCAAAGTCTGCTCGTAAGACTTGTTCTCCAGACCCTTCACTAGCTGCTTTGCCCTTCTCTGGATACACTCCAGCACCTCAGTGTCGTTTTTGTAGTGAGGGGCACAAAACTGAACACAGTATTTGAGGTGCGGCCTCACCAGTGCCCAGTACAGGGGCACGATCACTTCCCTACTCCTGCTGGCCACACTATTGCTGATACAAACCAGGATGCTGTTGGCCGCCTTGGCCATCTCGGCACACTGCTGGCTCACGTTCAGGTGGCTGTCAACCAGTACCGCCAAGTCCTTTTCCTCCAGGCAGCTCTCCAGCCACTCTTCCCCAAGCCTGTAGCATTGCATGGGGTTGTTGTGACCAAAGTGCAAGACCCAGCACTTGGCCATGTTAAGCCTCATACAATTGAAAGGCCACAATAAGGTCTCCCTTGAGCATTTTCTTCTCCAGGCTGAACACCACCAACTCTCTCAGCCTTTTTTCACGGGAGAGGTGTTCCAGTCCTGGGATGATTTTTATGGTCCTTCTCTGGACCTGCTCTAACAGGTCCATGTTTTTCTTGTGCTGGGGACCCCAGAGCTGGATGCAGTAATACAGGTGGGGTTTCATGAGAGTAGAAGGGGGCAGTCGCCTCCCTCAACCCAGGAACTTTGTCTAGATATAGCCTAAGTTGGTGCAGTTGTCTACCATGTCACTGTATATAAGCCTTCACCCCTGCGAAGTAACACCATGTACTGGCATACAAGTGGCTTTGTGTTGGCTGCTGCCATTGCAAGCTATATTAATCATAGCAAGTTTGTGTTGTGCAGAGTGGTAAGTGATTATCCACCGGACATGCCTAAGAAATCCCAACAAGTAGTATGCGTGGGCTTGGAAGGCTCTTTGGGCCCTGGGCAGCTTGTGTACGTTGGCTTTTAGGAGGAGATCTCTGCTATACTAGGAAAGGTGTCAAAGAAGGGCTATTGTCCTATTCAAGTAATTTTTTCTAAATACTTCTCATTAAGAAAACTTGTGAAGAAAGGTCATGTCATAGATACAACAGCAGATGCATATCATAACGGATCTCGTCTTTCTTGTGTTCCTTCTTCATATTAGTTTATAAGATACATAACCTTTCAGGATGGGTTAATTACTAATAATGTGGACAGAGGAAAATGTGCTGTCAATTTTCTCATTTCATATCTTGGAGAAGGTGAATGTTGTGGCTGACGTGCTCATCAGACAATAGTTAGGTCTGTATTTCCCGCTCTGAGAGGGGAGTGTTTGCAGCCTTGTCAGTCTGCCTCTTTTTACCTTGCTGTGGGGTTGATCCTTTTCTACAAAGGATCAAAAAGCAAAGAAGTTGACTGGTTATGGCAGTAACTGCAGCAGCCCTTCCCACTTTCCTTCCCTGATGTTTTCTAGCCTTCTGGTAAGGTGTTGAGTATTACTACAAACCAGACGAGTGCTAACTGAAATCAAGAAACCTTGATTTTTCTGAACTTAGCACTTGGTCTCCCTTCTGAAGCGATCTGCTGTTAAAGGAATTGGTTGTACATAAAAACTGAGAAAGTCTGGACCTCCCTACCTTCGTCCTGAGAAAATCTTTAAGTGAAAGAGGCCATTCAGAGAGTGTGAGACTTGTTTCCAGCAATGTATTGTATTCCCAGTTTTCTCAAGCTGGGATTGACCTGCTAGGTCAGACTCTCAAAGGGCAAGTTTGATCCTTATAAAGCAACATCAGTGCAGGAGGCAAATAGACTGGAGTTTCCTTGTTTAGCATTATTTGACTAGCTTCTCCTATGCCACAGAGTTTGCCTTGGGTCTTTCATCTTAGCTGTTCGTTAAGTCTTTGAAGTGCTTTTCAACCGATTCAGTGACAACTCATTCTGTAGCTTGTAAACTGATATGACTGGAAATTTGGAGACACTTCTCTTGAAATCTCAATGCTGTATCTTTTATAAAGATATAATCTGAAGGCACAATTCATCCCTGAGTTCACTTGAGATCCCTTAGAAGAGGTTTTTCTTCCACCTTACTCCAGAGAAAAGTTGTAAAATGCCCTGGGTAGTGACAGAGCTTCTACCTGCATGTTCGTAAAATACATTAATTTGTAATAGGATTTTTAAATGCTATATCATCTAATACTTCAGAGTGTGTCTGGATGCCTGAGTGTGCAGTGCTCTGTGCCAAAAGAGGAGAGCTTAAAATTAAAAGTAGGTATCAGTTGGCAAAAAGAGAGGCAGCTTTTTGGGAGTACAAAGGTCACAAGCCCTGGGCAAAAGGTATCAGTTGTTCATACTTTCTTGAGATCCTTCGTGTTGGCCATCCAGTTGTTCTTTTCTATTTGCAGTTTACGGTTTCACTGTGTATTGATTTGCTAGTCACTGTCATAGAAGTTTTAGCCTCTTTCACATTTAGATTTTTCTATGGATAATTTGCCTTCGTTCATTCTTTTAAACGGACATTTATGAAGATTAAAATGTGCGTCTCATTACCAGTAAGAACAAGAATATGTTATCTGTACTATATTTGGGATATTGGAATCTGTGGATCAATAGAACCTAAATAAGTTAGAAAGATGAGAGGCTTAGCTGGCATATGCTTTCTTAATTTTGTTTCTTACTCTACAGTAGAATTTTTTAATGAGGTTGTAATGCTTCACTTTCCGATAGGAGGTTTGCTACCACTCTCAACTTTGGAAAGTGTCTCGTTTGGCATGTTTCTCACAACTGGCATTGCATCTCTTGCCAGTGGTTGACAAATCTCTTCTGCCTTTATATGGTGTGAAATAGACTTTGTTGTCAATCTTTTAGATCGTCTTAAGTCAGAAGAGGAAGAAAACACAGGGTTTTCACCTTTGATTTAAAGAACACATTGTTTAATGGTGCTTTTCCTGTGAAGGAGAAAATTCTTTGCAGAACAAATGGAATTGTGTTATTCCAGGAACATACGCAGTGAGTTTGACTTGTGCAGAGCCCTGACTCATTTAGTACATTCTGGCCAAGGTAAATTTTTGTTAAAAACAACTGATCGTGCTGTTCAAGATAACCTGACTGCTTCCATTTCATTTTCTAACCACGTAAAATTTTTCTTATGTAAAGAAAGGAGTGTTTGAAAACAAACCACCCGTGAAAAGCACTGGAAACAGAGTCATAGCGTGAATGAAGATTAACTCTTAGGGCTTCATCTTTTTACCAACCTAAGCTCAAAGCTTTGAGTTTATATTCATGTCATCATAGGTCACTAAGGGACTCTCAGCATTCTTGTCTACCTCTATGCTCTTTTTAACAAAAAATTTTTTATCTAGTTAAGAGGGGCTGCTCAAAGTGCACCCATATAGACAATATGAATCATGATGCTGTAATAGAAGCCTTGGAGAAGGACCTTGCCATTAATTCACCTGGTACGTCTCAGATGCAGCTGCCTTCCGAGTGTAGTACACCAGACTTTACTAGTACAAGTCAAAACATGCACTTAGCAGTGCAAGTTTGTGTTGAGTTGTAGATATGAGGAAACCTATTAGACGTTAAATGTTGTATGTTAAAACAAGCGGGAATTAACTGTCCTTAGTGAGGAGACCTGTTACTGCCTTCATTCATGTGATATCTGTATTGATCTGCTTATGACCTAGCCGAGTGCAAGTTGGTGACCCTTCAGGGCTTCTTCGGTACAGTTAGGAACTGTAGGAATAAAGACCCTGAGAACTTAGGCAAACCAGGGAAAGCAATAGGCATACTGATGTGACTTAAGTGTGTATAAGCAGCTTTGTGTTAACCAAGTTGAAGGGTTTCTTGTTCATATTAGACATAGAATACTGCAACCCAGAGTATACACAGTTGTTCCTAAGGTACCATTTTTAAACTGCATTGAATTTACTGTTTTGGGCAGTTCATTCTTAAAAGCACTGCCTCATGAACATATTTATAAGCTTAAGTTCATGCCTTAAATGTATGGTATTTAAGTTAATTGTTAAAAGTTTTAAACTTTCCAAAATCAGAGTACAGGGTCCTGTTTCTGTAGAAGAAAGTTTATGACAAAAAAAAAAAAAATCAGGAAAAGAGCTGCTTCTAGTCTGAGCTAAATTCTTAAGTGTCTTCATAAAGGAAAGATACCTGAATTTGAAGAATTAGGGGACAGTAGCAAATTTCTGAATGTCATCTTAAAAATGCACTATATTTGTCATTCAGTCCTAGTTCATTAAGAAAATATATTCTACTATTTTAGGTCTCAGGATACATTACAAAAAATCTGAGTAGCAGGTCTTAGAGGTTGATTTCTAAAGTACTGTGCTTCCTAATTTAAAGATTTGCTATTCCATATGCTTCTGCAGGGGAAAAAAAATCATGGTCTACAGTACACTTTCATTTACATACAGTTAAAATCACTACTTTTATTTCAGTTTTGTTAGCTGTTGCCCTTTAGCAGTTGATAGACTTTGAAACATTAAATCAGTTTTATGTCTCTCTTCCCCAGTTTCATTTCACATTTACTTATACTTTCAGCTTCACTTTAAGTTAAATGGATTACTGAGCAAAGAGCCTTTTACTTGTTGCTATTTGCTGCGGCTACTTGGATTCTAGTATTATTGTTATGTGGGGAAGTAGCACTACCCCCAAATCATATCTCTCTGCCCTTTTCTGTGGTTTAAAATTGCATGTGCGTGTTTAATGTAGGAAAACCAGAACAGCATTCCCCGTTTTAGCAGTGTCATGTTGAAGCACTTCCAGAATATATTAAAATTAGGCTTGAATTTGAAAATATGAACTGAGTTGTTTTGGAAAATAAACTTGTCTGGTTGTGCTGTGGAAACACACATTTCAATATAAATAGTCTTGATATTAAGATTGGAGGAAAAATCCTGCTCAACTGAAATTTTTACAAGACTAAGCATAGCGCCCTATGTTGTAGCATTACATTGTCATCTGTGTTTGTATGTTTTAACATATCGAAGATTTTAATTCTGTAGGATGCATGGTTGGCTTGTAAAGCAGATAGGCATGGATGTGTGAAAGTGTAGCCATTACCTGAATGCCTCTGTAGCTGTCTAGACATGCACATGCAATAGAGTAGCTAAACAGGAGCCAGGAGCAAGGTGGTTTTCCTTCACTTCTGTGGTAGGCAGAAAGCAGTTAGATGTACTACTGGCTTCCACAGTAGCTTGTCACTGTCTAACTGTTAGGGCCTCTTGAAGTTTTGAAGTGTAAATATTTTTGCGTATGTACTTCCCCTTCTACCTATAACAAAGCAGATTGGATCATGACCACTTGTGTTCCTTGAGAAGTTGATCCTTGTATTGAAGGAAAGTTCTGAAAGTGTCTGCTAGCAGCATTAAAAATGTCATGCACAACAGATGTGAATTCAGGATAGTCTTTGATTTTCTTCCAAGAAACCAAAGACTTGTGTAGGAGGGTTAAAGCATGTATTCAGGCATGTGTTCTCTTTGAACTGGGATTGAATTCTGCCTTGGGAGGAATTTTACATA
The DNA here is from genome assembly GCF_949628215.1 of Phalacrocorax aristotelis. Classification (NCBI taxonomy): domain Eukaryota; kingdom Metazoa; phylum Chordata; class Aves; order Suliformes; family Phalacrocoracidae; genus Phalacrocorax; species Phalacrocorax aristotelis. Next base: position 29,766,262 of record NC_134282.1, read on the forward strand.
ATGAGTTGTTCTGCAGAAGCAGCAGTAATTAAAAAGGAGCATTTCTTACGTGAAGCTCAACATCTTGGGCAGTTCTAGTACTACTCTCATTTCCTGTGGGCACAGAGTTTGTGACCATTGCGCCTGCCTGTATGCTTTTCACCCTTCAATCACTTGAGCTTTTGGGCTTTGTCACAGTATATTTGGCAAAGGCCACAAGCTTGAAAGATAATAAGGGTAGTGGAAGCTTTGTGAGAACAGGTAGCCATAGAGAGAATGGGTCATGTAAGAGTGTTGATGTTGGAGAATATTAGCTTCCAGTATGAGACAGAAGCAAGTTCACACAGGAGCAAGACATTAAAAATGGTCCAAAGGTGAGAAAAGTTTCAGGTAAAGCATCTTTTTAAATATTCCTGTCAGGACACATGTTTATCAGAAGCCTTAGACTTCCTAGCTATAGTGTTTGTAGAGCTGCTCCTGATGGGAGTGCTGAAAGAAATAGCTGTCTCTTACTACCCACAGAAGGTTATGAAAGGGCTCTGAAATTACTTATTTCAGTTTTGAGAACTGTGGTTATATTGCTTTTAAGATTCTGCTTTGTTTTCAGTCTGAAGAAACAGATTTCAGTGACCGTGCAACAATCTAAAGTCTGTAAGTTGTAATGCTGTGCTTTGCTATTTTGAGATTCTAGGAGGTCTGACTTAAAATGTTATTCTTGAATGCCATCCAGCTAGTTGGGTAAGCCACTGCAATATCCAGGTAATTGCTGCTTTTCATGTCTGGTAAGTAATTTGAGGTGTGGAGTGACTCTTTTCCGACATACAACCACCCAGTAAATGTAGAGCATGATGCTCTGCAGCTGTTATGAGTGCCCAGTCTTGTAGCAAGTAAATTGCTGCAATGCTAATGTCATCGCAAAACTTGCCAGAGATTTTTTTTCATGTGAGTGTCATGATGATTCATGTGACTGATGAATGATGGTAAACAAAGATTTAAAATGCAGTTTTGCAGATGGCCTTTCAGAAGTTGGTAAAAATCAAATAGGTGCTCTTTCTCCCCATGAACCAGGAAGGGCCTCGGCACATATCACACTTGCCAGAATTGTGTGGAGAGATTAGCCTCTTACATAAAAATAGTAGTGCCAAGAAGCCCCATTGTGCCTGGCTATATACAAATAACATAGTAACATTGAGATAAACTTGCAGCTGTATCAAAGCTTCTTGAAATCCTAACTGTTCTTACACTGTGTGCCTTGGGGTAGAATTTCACAGCCAGGCTCTTGGTACAGAAAGGGTAAAACAAGTGCTTTAAAAAGCATCTTCCTGGTTCTGGAATGCATTTACATCTATCTCAAATAGTCTTATTTTTAAGCACCTTCTGAAAGTTGGACCTTCTTGGTCCTAAGTGAACATTTAGAATTACTACTGGGTATTAAATCTTTCTCTTAACTCACATGACCTGAAGTCCTTGCTCTTCAGTTACTCAGCTGTTGTTGTGTGATAGCCTTGTGAAAATAGATGATGCTCTTTCAGGGCACTTGACTAGGCACTGACCTAGCTATGCCTCATGATCATTAGGCTGCAGCTCTGTGAATTGTTGAGCACTGATGTATTCTTAATCACAAATAGTGTTAATATCAGAGGGAAGTTTAGATTTTTTTTTTCTTGAGGGCTTTGACGAAGTTGTGCAGCAAGCCCTTGTTGCCTTGCCTGGGAGTGTTCAGCTTAAACTCAGGGCCATTTCCTGATCCCCAAATTTAATATATGGGAGACTATGGCCTCCTCTGTCATGGCTTTGAGTTGCTATTCTAATTTAAGAGGTGTCTGGCTCTGTGGCAGGCTTTTCCTCCATCCCCTCTTCTTTAGCTGCGTGTGTGGCTGTGTTTGTATCAAATGACTTCATGGATCCGGTACAGAAAAAACGAGCTGCAAAAGCCTGTGGGCATTCTTGTGTGTTTGACAAGATCACTCCCCAGGTCTTATTTTGTGTGGCTGCACAAGCATTTCTGTGAATAAAATGCCCACGTGTGTGTGCTTACATGTAATGCTTAGAGCTTTGATATATGGTTTTGGTACAGGATTACACTTTGGCGCAGGCAGGAGAATGAAATCCGTAGTCTTCACCTTAGTATGTGCTCGTAAAAACATTTCGTCAAGCTGGAATTGCTGGGTCACGGCTGTCGCTGGCTTTGCCCTGGCACTGTGTATTTCTCTTATCAAAGCCAGAAATGCTGTAGATTTTCTGGATTGCTTTAAGGGTTTGCAGTTGCAGGATGGTCAGATTCATTAAGTCCTCTACAGCAAAATTATTATTACCAAAATCACCTTCTTCCTATCTATGAAGACCTGTCCGTTGGATGCTTGAAAGTGCTTATAATCCACTAAATGTGACAGAGTTTGTTTAAATGTACTTTTTGTTGGGTAACTAAAGAAAATGGCCTTAAAAGGAAGCCTGATTGCAATGGGGACTGTTGCAGTAGCACTATTTTGGTATTTTTTTACCCCCTTTTGACAAGAATCACTCGAAGAAGTGGAGATTTGTGTTCTGTTTTGAATTATATCTAGTATAAAACCACAATAATCAAATTGTGTGGTGGTTCTAAATTGGCACTGGTCTAAGCTAGAGGAGGGATTAGCCTTGTACTGCTATTGTTTGTTTTGAGTGTGTTGAATTTGTTGGTGTTTAAGGTTTTTTTTCCATACAGAAAACAAGGAAATAATATTGATAAGAAAACACAATACGGATGCTGGGACTGTTTCACAAGATAAGATTTAGATTTCCGTATATACTTGAATGGGAGTCAATCATCCTTTTGGGTGCTCAACGACTATAGTGTAGTCTCCACGCTGAAAGAAAACAATGAAACGTAACAGCGACCTGCTGAAAAACACCCTGTGTGATGGAAAGGGAAAGGCATTGGTGGAAGAGTGTCGCCTACTACAGTGTTAGTGCCAAGAGATGAATAGGTGAATTGTCCAAACCCGATTAACTCGTTCTGTAGATTTTAAAACCAGTCTGAAATAATCTCTGATTTAGAGCTTCAAACTATTGCATGGTGGATCTTACAATTAAAAGCAAACCAGTTAAGCAAGCACGGGGCCAAAGAGTGTGTGAGTGAGTTAATCACCTTAAACTCACACCTAGTAATCCCTTTCTTCTATCATATGCTGGGATGAAGAGGTTGTGGTCTTTGAGTTCTAGTAATTAACGCACTTAAACCTGACGCTGTCTACTAGTAGTCTGCTGGCAGTTCCTCTTAATTTCTTAAAATATGCTTTTACACCTCTGTTTTTAATGCTTCTTGCCCTTTAGAACAGTTGGATAACTCAGCCATTCATGCCTATATAACTTCATTTTAATGTAGTATCTTGGTTTTTCTTGTCGGCTTACAACCTTTGAAGTCTGTCTCTTACATATCAAATGAGTCATGTATAAAACACTTGACTGCCATTGCTGCACAGTAGGTAGGACTTCCTACTTCTCATACTTCTGTGTGTTGGGAGGTCAAACTAGAGACATTTAAATATAGCCAAGTGAGGCCTTCTGCACTACAAGAACCTGTTCATACCCTCCCCCTGCATACATACTTGTTATCAAATACAAGGAAATGCACTGTTTTAATACATCCCATAATATACCACAGCCATAATTGTCACTAATCTAATGGCACCTCTGTGTCTGGACTTCTCTAGGGTGCTGTGTCCTGGCTTTTGGAGGCCTTGGTCCTTCTAGCCTGTACAGGGTCCAGGTAGTGATGCTACTTAGGGGTTTCCAAGCATGCCCAGGGTTCAGTGCCTCTGGCTGGGACTTGTATCTGCATTTATAAACTCCATTTCCTGATCTTCTCCTTTTTTAGTGCCTGTATACTTTTGGGAAGACGTGTCTCCTTTTTAATCTCTCCTGAGCTGAGGTGGTAAAGCAGCCTTTGAAGTAGTTTGCCTTGGAATATCATTCCTTTCCCTCGCTTCAGGGAACTTTCTCAATCCACCTGATGTTTTGTGGCTCTCAGGGTCTTCAGTTGCAGGATTTCTCTGTTGATGAATCCTTCTTAGGCAGGAGCTGTGTTGTGCCTGAAGCTGTCTCTACTTCCAGCAGATCCGGAAAGCTAAATGCCAATTTGTGCATTACGGTTAGAGCCTATCTATTTAGCTTCCCATTGCCATGAAGGGAGGCCGTGTTTCTTTCCCTACCTTGTGCTCATCTGCGCTGACCATGTTCACCACTCTTAACTCAGTCAAAGGTCACGTTTTCTTCTTCAGGGTTAAAGTTCAGTTAGAAAAGGGTGTCAGAACTGGTACAGGGAGGAGAGTAAGACCATGAAGAAGGGAAAACAGCAGATGAGTTCTCCCCTCTTCTTCCTCCCAGGGCAGTAAAATGTTGGTTTGACTCATCTGTAATATGTAAATTCATCCTAATTCAGCAAGGAAAGCTGATTGGCCTTTGTTGGGTGCACCCCTGTGCTAGCTTGCTGCTTAGGCACACCAGTACTAGTTTTAGTACAGGACAGAAAATGCATCCAAGTATGAGGAGGGTGGGATTGTGAGAGCTCTGGTTTACATTGTGTTAAGCTTCCCTGTTGCTTCTTGCCACCAGACAGGGAGGGTTGGGGGAACCAAACATAAAAATATTTGTGGGCAAGGGGTTACAGGCAACACTTTGATTCTGATGAGTAGATGTTCTGACTGCTGTTATCTGGAGTTATCACAGATGCTTGAATTTTAGCTGGCAGCAGTTAATTGGTTTTTTTTGTTTGTTCATTTGTTTTTTTTTAAAGGTGGGGAAGAGAACAGCAAGCATTTTTAAGGTTACCAAGAGGCAAGTGTTTCAAGTAGAGAGTAGTAAATAAGAAAACCTAGAAATAAATGGTCTTGATTGGTATGGAAGTAATCTGCAGAAGCCTATACTGGTAATTCAGCAGTGAACCGGTGTCTTCTGAGCACTTCTGTGCTTTTGGGATACGCACAGAATTCTCACCTTCTAGCAGCATTGGCCCTGTGTGCAGGATGTGAGCCATGCTGCCTAGTGCAGGAGGTTGATGCCTGCCCAGAAGCTGTCAGGAAGTGGCAAAAGTACAGTCTGTCAGCACCTGGAGTGTGGTTTATTTCCTTTTTCAGCTTCACCCCATTTGTTTAAGAAGAAATATGCCCTAGAACTTGGCTTACTCGTTTGGGGTTTTTTTAAATTCCATTTTATAAAAGTAGGCAAACAAGTTCTGTTTGTGCTCAAATGACCTCAACTGACTTGTGAATCTGGACCAAATTTTAATTAATACATTGATTTGTTTCCAAAATCATTTGCAGTTCCTTTTTTTTTAATTAGATCAAGCCTCAGAGGTACAGGTGACAATGATGCTGACTGAAAGCTGTAAACTCAGAGGACTTCATCACAGGTAAGCTAAGCAGTGTTTATAAACAAAACTGTATCTGCGCGAGCTGAAAATACTTGTGCTTAAAGCTTCCTAGGGGGAGAGGAAATTATTTTTTCAGAGCTGAGCAACTTTTTTGTTTGAAAATTTTTTTAAGCCATAAAGAGCTGACACTATTTTTGGGTCACTTTAAAATACAAAATTCTAGATTGCAAAGGGTACTTACAACCTTTTCTTCCAGCTGTACAGTGAGTAAAGTCAAATAGCAGTGTGTGGGAAGATGGGGAAAGCCTTTGATGATCCCAGCCTTGCAGTGAAATATGGGTAGATACTCCTTTTACATATTCTTTGTTATTACTGAAAAAGGTGCTGCAGGCATATGTTCGTTTATGCTAGTTCTTGCACATTGGTAAATGTGGAGGGATCTTAGTGATGATGAGAGTAAGTACACATGCAGGTTGCTTATCAGTTTAGCTAACTTACTAGTCTGTTTTGCATTGTTTGTAATTTTCTACATGGCACAGAAGTACTGTGATTAGGTGCCCTTCCACATGGAGGCAAGGAAGTGCATTGTTAGTCTTGCACACCTGTTGTCCTGGTATGGCATCATTACATCTCTTATGGGATTTACTCCATAAGAATTACTGGCATGATCTTGTGGAGTGATGGCTTAAGTTTTTTAATTAATGCCCTAAACAGCTTGAGTTAGTGGCAGTTTTGCAGCTTAGATTAAAGGCTAAATTTGGCCTTAAAGATAGTTATTACTGGCAAGGATGCAGGCGGGAAGAAACCTGCGTTCATCATCAAGTCCCTAGACTAGCAATTAATCATTTTGCTGGTAACATGAAAGAAATGATAATAGTTCAAGCAGATTATTAGTTATGTAGTGCATTTAAAAGCTGTTTTTCTAAGAATTATTATAGTTAAGACTTTGCCTAAAATAAAGGATTCTTTAAGAGGAGTAGCACGTTCTTGGGGAAACATACTTAAAACTGAAACAAAATTAAACCACTGCCCTTTCATCATTCAAAATCAGTTCTCTTCCCTTTTACAAGTCAAACTTCTTAAATAGTCCAAAAAGCTTTTCTTCTGTACAGTGCCTATAAAGCTGGGACCTTTATCTTGATTGAAGGTAGAGCTACATGGGTACATAGAGCTCATGGGTGTGACATCTATCAGACTTCTTCAAGGAAGAACAGGAAACTTCAAAGTTCTCTTTTAAGAATCATTATAACTAGTTGAAGATTTCCTACTATGTTTTCAATAGAAAATACAATTTTTAAAAAATTGAAACTATATACAGTTTGTTTCAAGTTTCTACAAATTTATATGCTTACCCCCATGCTGCATTGTTGATACTATAGGAAGATGTTTAATCTGAGACATAAGGAAGAGTAAAACACTTGTGATGAAACTCCTGACATACTTCTGCATTTAGAGTGCAATTTAATGCTTAGCTGATTCAAAACTAAAGTTTTCTGTTCTGTCATTTTGAAGTGACTCAAACATGATGTTTTGACTTTTTTAAACCACTCTGTAATGGAGCTATACATTTTATATCTATAGTTGCATTTAGAGTGATACACTTCCAAGCTGAAGATATATTGCTTCTTAATATAAATGATAACTTGTATTCACAGAAACTTACTTCATCAAGTGAAAAAATTTGGAGGGTTCTTCCTAATGGGAAAGTACTCAAATATATTTTTTTAATCTTTTGTGGTTTTTTTTATTTTATTTTGAATGTCTAGGGCTTCAGTTATTTGGAGACCTTGTGCTCTGCAATTCATAATGCAAGATTAATGCTTTTCTTCAGTGTTGAATTACTTTCACTTACTGTGTTTAGGGATCGAGAAGTTCTTTTTTTATCAGATTTTGGGTTCATAAAATTAGGGGTTTCTTTCCCTGTCTTCCAGGAATCTGCTGCCTATCACTCATGTCTGTATAGAAGAGGGAGAGAAGCCAATGGTGCTGCTGCCATACATGAACTGGGGGAACCTTAAACTATTCTTGCGACAGTGCAAGCTGGTAGAGGCTAACAATCCACAGGTACACTCAGAAATCTGTGACTTCTTGCCCATTAAACTTAGACTTCATTTGTCATCTGTGTATGTGCCTTAAAAGAAGTAGTTGTGCTATTCACCTCTTCTGTTGTGACAATGAGAGAATTGACAAGCAGGTTCCCTAACAAGTGTTTGTCTTGATTCATGCAAGGAAAACACTCTTGGCTGTGTTTATCACAGACATTCAGAGGGCACAAAGCTGGGTTAAACTCTCATTAGGGTAGTAGCTGGTATATTAATACATCTTCAAAATATTAAAAAGATGTATGATTGTGGATTTCAGTTAGAATACATGGGGAAATTGTGTATGGAGGAATTTCAGTTTTGCTGATTTATTTTTTTATATAATAGATTATCCATTTAATTGCTGTAATTCATTACTTTAAGCATAAACCTTTGTTAAACTTTTAGGGTGCTGCTGCAGATTTGCTAGTAAGTAAAATAACTGGATTTATTTAACTTCAGATACTAAAGGAAGCAATCTGATTTTTTACTGCTGTGGGTGCTCTTTAGCATTCATAACTTCACTGTGTTTCAATGGAATCTGTTGCATATATTTCATGAGAAGTGGGAAAACATTACTGATGAGAACATATTTTGCCTATTTTTAAAACTCTGAGTAAATGTTTAGTGATGGACATACATATGTATTAAAACTATCTCTCTCATTAGGATTACCTTGTCTTTTCTTCAACTTCACCTTGGTTTGGCTTCTGTCTTTAGGCTAAATCAAGCACAAAATGAAATCTTGTTTCCTAAGGTCAGCATTTGTCCCTGTTATGTACCAGATTTCAAACTAGCAAGGCCACATACCTCTGATAAATTTACAAGCTGTGATAAACTGCTTTCAGCTTTGATTTTACTTGTTTTCCTGCTTAATCTGAGCTACAAATCCCTATGCAATGCACCAATATATCTTTCCAAGAATTTAAGCATAAATGGTATTTATAATCTGTGTTATGTCAAACAGTTGCCTCTTAGTAACTAGGTATGATTGTACTTAACAATCAAAAAATGGGGCATTTGGTGTCCTAGATATTTATTTTAAGATGGAACTTTTCTACAAATACCTAAAGCGAACTCTTGAGTTTCCTGAAATAATACATGGCTATAGTTCTTAACCTGTTAACAAAGAAGCCAGTTTATTGTTTTAATTTAGTATTTGGTTTATTTTAACCTGTCTTGCAACTTCAGTGTGTCAACCTACATACCGAGGTTCTGAAACACTGTGGAAATGGAAGAGTGAACCGGGGGTATTAATATGTGCAAGAGTTGAATTTATATAGGACTATGAAGGTGTAAAAGTAGCTAGAGCAACAGCCTTTGATACTAGTTTTCAGCAATAGATAGCAACAAGAATTTTGACTACTGGTTGTGTTCTGCTGCCTGAAAATGAGTTGGTTTTCAGAGAAACAGAAAGTGAAAAAAAGTGTGGTCAGAAGGCTAAAATTTACCATTTTTGCCTATGTTCACCACTAATTAAAGGAGAAGCTGTGTAGCAGTGAGGCAGCTGCAAATCAGAAACATTTGCCCTGGCATGTCAAAAAAAAAAAAAATAATTAAAATTTAGAATAAGGAGTCTTCATAAGTTTTCAACAGGTGGTAGTGTCTGTAATAAGCTGCTAGAAAGCATCAGCCACTAAAGAGGAGGGGAGGGGGCACTAGAATACAACAGAAATACTAACCTAGCATGCACTGGGCTTGCAGTTTTACAATGATTGTTCTTCTGTGCTCTTGCAGGCAATTTCCCAGCAGGATCTTGTACATATGGCTATTCAGATTGCCTGTGGAATGAGTTATTTGGCCAGACGGGAGGTCATTCACAAGGACCTGGCTGCTAGAAACTGTGTGTAAGTACTAAATGGGGTAGAGTTGTCGTGCAGGCAGTGTTACATCAATAGCTAGGGTTAGGATGGGCTTTCTCCAACTGGTCTGATCTCTACTTCAAAAATATACTGCTGTTTGGTTTCTTTCCAAATTTTGGGTGAATAGTCTTGTCAGTGAAGTTGTTTTCCTCTAAACATAAGGTGAACCAGAAACCATGGTTTTCAAGAAAGCAGAATGTCCTCACCTAAAATACTCTCACTAGCTTTTGTCTAGCCTTAGTTTTTCAAAGGCTTGAAAAATACTAAACTTTACCTTAAACTTTAATAAAAACTTGGAGTATCTTTGGCTGTTTAACAATGGATAGATTTTTGTATGAAGTTGGGTTTTTTTTTCTTTTTTAAAAAAAGCGCCTAATAGCCTTGATCACTGATAGATTTCTTAGTTGTCAAATGATGGGTAGATATGAATGTGCTCTGTAAATGGTAGGAATGCCAAAGTAGTGTTTGAGACCATCATCTTACTGGAGTATGTCCTCAAAGTGTAGAGATTGTTTTGAGGTGTTTAGGGCTTTGTGTAAACCAGATGACTCGGAGACCACCAACTGTGCTCATTCCCCACCCGCTTTCATACCTAATAAGCGGAAACATAGAAAATACAGGATTCTGCCTGTATGTGACTTAACTACACATATGATAATATATAAATGGGCTGTTAGTCCATGAGCTTAGTCTTATGATAACTGTAAATAACTGTGTTACTTGAATTGCGACATTACTTTTCAGAATTTGAGACCATATTTGAAACCTTGAATTAAGTTCTTTATTTGGAGATACACTTCTTTTTGCTCCTTCGCCCCTCCACCCAGGGCATGTACTGGTCTATTAATGAACTAGCAATGAAAGAAAAGGAGAAAGAAGCAACCTCTGGTTTATACCCCAGAGCTGTGTACAAATTGTCAGTTGGTGAAGTAAGTTCTAAAGAGTTAACTACTGATGAATATAAATTCTTTAACTGGGAACTGGCTATTAGAGGAGACTTTGAGATTTTATGAGCTCTGTTTTGTCCTAAATAATTTCATTTCTGAAACAGTACATCATCATTGGCTCACTTGGGATGAATTCACAGCTTGCATTCCTTCAGTTATAATGTTTTGTTTTATTTTGTTTTGCCTTTTTTTTGAAGAAAATAAAATGCCCAGTGATCTAGTAATTTGTTTGATTCTTCTTGTATCTGTTTTAATGAAAATATTATTGATAAACTATTCAGTTTCTCAGAATTGCTGCCCATATCTTCTTGATGACCTTGGTGCATGCATTACATGGAATCTAAGACGCTTTTTGCCTTAAAAATACCTACAAGGTTTTCTCACGCCCTGTATTCTGCCAGTGCAACGGTGTAAAGACTGGAGCACGCTCCCAAATCAGGTTTCTCGGTGCGTGAGCAGCAGTGACTGGGTTACTGACTCAGTTCCTGTTCTTTGGCTTCCACCTCTTTCAACTTTTTGCTACTTTTGTGAATGTGTTTTTCCTTATTTGCCAACCTGTTTTCCAGTATAGCCTTGGAAATGCCTCCTAGGATCCTCAAGGCCTCAGTCCCTCCAGTATCTTCAACTCACAGTTGTTGAACCACCTTGTTGTACCCATTTTTGATCAGGCATTTGCTTTGATTGTTCTCACGTAGTCCTTGAAGTGGAAGCCCAGTTTCTGTCTTCACACTGTTCATGGACAGTATGCCCTTCTAGTGTATGGTGTGCCTCGGGGCTGTGCCACTAATGTCTGTTAGAGAGCTCGGCATCTCTGGCCCAGCAATTAATAGGAAAATATAAGTCACGTTCCCTACAACAGATAGGTCCTGTTCCTGAAGTGTGGACTGACTTCCCTGCGTAGCCCCTCACGGTTGTCAGCGATTACTATTGCTACAACTTTCATCCCTTGTTCTTCTGTCCACAAAATGACTCAGTCCTCTCAGGTGCAGTCTTTCGCCCAGTTCTTGAAACGTCCCAACCGAGCCAACAGAGCTTCTGATGTTGCATCCAGGGGCTAAGAGGAAAAAAGCTTGTCCTATGATATTCTTGTCCTAGGATATTCTTTTATCTACTGCACCTGTTGTATGGGCACCACTGCCACCAGGCACTGTTGCTGTAGCAAATGCTGGGACAGAGGGAGCAGTGAGATCCACCCTGAAGCCATCCCTTGTGCTTTTGAATTAGTGTCACTGATTCTGCTGGACACAGAATCTTTCATGGCTTTTGCGCTGTGTGAGGATGCTCAGTTTGATAGTCCTAGATACCGTTTTCGGAATTCCTATTGCTTTTCCTCTCTGGTGAACAATTTGAGGAAGAAGTGGTACCACAGGAGACAGACATCATAAACAGTGCTCCAGGGAAATTACCTTGTGACAGCCTCTCATTTCTGAGCAGAGAATTAATTGCTTCATGCCCTTGCTGTGTGAAGGGTCGGCACTCCAGACAGTTGACTCCCTGGCCTCCTGGGGCAAAGTCCAGCTTTGCTTTAGTTGCCATACATGTGATCTGGAGTGCTGGCAATAAAAATCAATTAATAGTGCACCTGACACTTGGCAGGTTTGTTAAGCAGAAAAATACTTTTGGTCTCAAATGCCTGTGGCACAGTTGGGCCCAGTTAGAGTGGATATATGGATTACACGAGTCAGAGCTCTCTAGAAAAGGCAGCAAATGCCATTTTGTTCCAGTCCCCCTAATGCAATGTTATTTCTATATTTTTGTCATGAGATGTTAAAGCCAATATCTTGTTGCTTTTACTCATATTCTGATACTAACACCAGTATTCTGAGTCAGCTGTTTATGAGAACATTGAACTTTATTACATATTTTTTAAGGTTTAAAGAATATTAATTAACATCCCAGAGGGGGGGAAACATCAGTAGGCTCTGTGTGCTTTTTTTTGAGTCATCTTTTCACAGAATCACAATGGCAGGGGTTGGAAGGGACCTCTAGAGATCATCTCGCCCAACCCCACTGCTTGAGCAGGCACACCTAGAGCAGGATGCACTGGACCACATCCAGGCGGGTTTTGAATGTCTTCAGGGAAGGACACCCCACAACCTCCCTGGGCAGCCTGTGCCACTGCTCTGTCACCCTCACAGTAAAGAAGTTTTTTCTCATGTTTAAGTGGAACTTCCTGTGTTCCAGCTTGTGCCCATTGCCCCTTGTTCTGTCACTGGGCACCACTGAAAAGAATCTGGCGCCATCCTCTTGACACCCTCCCTTCAGATATTTGTAAGCATTGATAAGATCCCCCTCAGTCTTCTCTTTTCCAGGCTGGACAAACCCAGGTGTCTCAGCCTTTCCTCATAAGACAGATTCTCCAGTCCCCTGATCATCTTGATAGCTCTCTGCTGGACTCTCTCCAGTAGTTTCCTGTCTGTCTTGAACTGGGGAGCCCAGAACTGGACACAGTACTCCAAATGTGGCCTCACTAGGGCGGAGTAGAGCGGGGAGGATAACCTCCCTTGACCTTTTGTTGATTAAAAGTATATTTCCCTTAGCTAGTATCCTATTTCTGACAAAAGTCAGAATGTATATCTCCTCTTGAGGGGAATAAATATCTTGCCAGATTACTTGATTAGACACAAACTTTTAGGCCACAAATAATATTGGTTGCTTTAAAAAGATAGTACTAGATCTTGCTTTCTTAAATCTTTGGCTCGTTATTGCTACAGAGGTACCATAGCTAAAATTTGTTTAATTGATCTGATAGGGGTTCTCCAAGGGAGCAGGAATAATTTAAGGGAGTTGTTTGTTTGCTTTAACTGTATTTTTTTTGCACTTGTAAGTATTTGACTTTTTGATCTAAGACTGCTGATTTTCTAGTGCTTATCTGTTAATGCAGAATAAATACTTCCTTTGATAACATTTGGTAATCACAGAATAAGCATGTGTTGATCTAGAATGCTAGTCCTTTGAAATGCCAATAGTGCGATTAGTGCTCCCCAATTAAATCCTGAGTCTGAAACTTAAGGTTGAGCATAAATAATTTCTGTAAAACTATAATGCCAAATTTGCTAAATACTTTGTTCTTTTAAATTAGCATTGATGATGCACTTCAGGTTAAGATTACAGACAATGCGCTATCTCGAGACCTATTTCCTATGGACTACCATTGTCTGGGAGATAACGAAAACAGGCCAGTTCGATGGATGGCTCTTGAAAGCCTGGTTAACAATGAATTTTCCAGTGCTAGCGATGTGGTAAGTTGGTGTGTTTGGTCTTCTGGGTTTTTTTTTTTCTTTGCGGGTGGGTGTTGTTTTTTTGGTAAATGTATTTTGTGGACATTTTTCCCTTTTCTTCAGCTGGTGGAGAATCATGGCACTGAATAGATAAGTGATTTGTCCAGAACAGTATCTATACACCTGCTTCCTGCACTCGCTGCTTGTATCAGACAGTTCAGAGATCAAGCAGGCTCTTCTTGCATGGCAAAATTGTCCATTGCACACTGTTCTCCTTGGTAGCATTAGCAGGAAAGGCAATTTATTTCAGTGAGCAATTTGTACTGGGACTTGTCTGCCATTTGAATAAACGGGATCCAGAGTCCTCAGCAGAGTATTTCAGTTGCAGTCTCAACTGAAGAATTGCTTCCCTTGACCTGCTGGCTACACTCATGCTAAGACAGCACAGAATGCAGCTGGCTTCTTTTGCTTCAAGGGCATGCTGCTGATGCATTCAGCTTGTTCACCAGGACCCCAGGTCCTTCTCTGCAAAGCTGCTTTCTAGGTGGTCAGCCCCAGCCCATCCTGGTGCATGGAGCTATTCCCTACCAGATGCAGGACTTTGCATTTGCTTTCCTTGAACTTGGAGGTTCCTGTCTCTTGAGGTGCTTGAGGCTCTTGAGCCTGAACTTCAAGAATCCTGTCCTGAGCTTCTTGAGGTCCTTCTGTAGAACCCCGTCCACCAGCCTGGCAGCCACTCTGCCCAGACTGGTGTCATCCATGAACTTCCTGAGTCCAGGTTGTTAGTGAAGACAAAACAGTATTGATTCCTGAGCAATGCCACTAGTAACCAGCTGCTAGTTGGACTACTACTGCTGGTAACAGCAATTTGAGTCCAGCAGTACAGCCACTTTAATGTCAACATTCGCTAATTTGATATAAGGATCCTGTGGATTCCTTATTAAAGTCAAGGTGAACACCCATAGCTCACCTGTATCCACTAACATGGTCTTCTCAGGAAAGAACTAGTCAGGTTAGTTGGGCACAGTTTGCCCTCGATAAATCCACTCTCGTTTTTGCCAGGTGCCTTTATGCTTCACATGAATGGAAGTGACTCCCAGGATCACGTGCTCCCCATTAGCAGCAGCTGGTGTTAGACTACCTGGCCTTTAGTTCCCCAAATCCCACCTCTTCAAGAGGGTGCCCTTTTTCCAGTTGTCAGCAGCTTCCCCTGGTTGTGGTGGGAAGATTTCATTTCATTTCAAAGATGATGAGAGCAGCATTGCAATGACTTCAACCTGCTCCCTTGGCACTCTTGAATGCATCCTGCCTGGTACAGTGGTGTGGTGTGTACACACTTAACTACAATGCAGCCTAAATATTTTCCTCTATGGGTATTTCTTGATAGTTTAACTTTGAGCTTTAGTTTTCGAGACTCCATCCCAGCATGCTAATGCATTCTCACTGTATTCCTCAAGTAGCCGCCTTCTGCTTCCACCCTTTCTTTCCTTCCTTAGTGTCTGAGCTTAGTCAGTGCATCCGTGGTGGCTGTCTAACATGCTTGCTCAGCTTCCTGCATGTCAGAATGGACTGGTCTTGTGCTTACAGGAGCTTGTCCTTGAAGGCCTGTGGTAATTATAATGCTAATTAATGGTAAAACCCTTGCCCTTATGATCTGCATCTTCTTGCTGAGGTGGTATTTACTTTTGTAATGATGCTTTCCTTAACATGGCTACATCCAGGAATTGTAATCTGCATCTTAAAATGTGCTAGTTTAGAAAACTTATTAAAAGTTCCGGGTTTTTTTGCTCATTGCCATGGTCTCTGTACTAGTCCTCAAGCCAGATAAACAAAGCAAAAACAAAAAAAAGGAAGGAAAGGAAGGAGTCAGCTCTTTTGCAGAAACCTGAAGTTGCCTGTAAAACCATGTTTTTGTAATACTAAATTGGGTCAATTAAATGTTGATTATTTCCCCCCCCCCCCCAAATTCTGGGACACAAAAGCATTCACTGTTTGTGAAGACTGAACTTGGAAATAAAAGCTTATGTGGCATTGGCAGTGAAGTGCAGAATTTCATTAGGATGAAGGCACCTCAGTATCATAACCATTTCAGAAGACTCTAGAGTAATTCAGCATATAGTCCACGTGATTTTAACACAGAACTCCTCCTTGCATTATATAGGGATAAATGCAACTAGCTTCTAATACATAGTTCTTAACTTCGCATACATACGCAATCTGAATTTTGCAGTGTGCAAAAATGGACAGTTTTTCTGGGTGTAGAAAATACTATCTGCCCTAAATATAATCTTTGCATTTACCTGGATGCTTTTCACAGATATGGTGTCTGCTTGCTGGGAATAAATCTAGTTATCAGTTGCATGTAACTTATAATCAGTGATGAAATCTATTACAAATTATTTAGGTGGAGCCTGTTAAGGTGCAGTTGGCATGTGTTCTAGGCTTGCTTTTTGGATGCATTTCTTTAAAATGATTTTGCTGGCTTGAAACATTCCTAATGTGTTCCTCTGTTGCCGACAGTTATTTCAGTCAGCTAAAGCACAGAAAAATAAGACACATTTCCTGTTGAATTTTAACTCTGCATTTTTCCCCTCTATTGGACAGGAATTTCTGTGTCTCTTTATGCAATTTTTAGGCAGCTACTTAGGGAATTAGAAATAGCTGTATTCTCAAAGTATTTTTCTTGAATTGCCCTTTATTTTCAAGTTCTAGGTGCACCACTACTTGTCCCTCAGTATTTTTCTTAACTGCAAATAAAAAGGATGTTCTCCCCTGCTTTCCCACGCTGCTAATAGATAGCTGTTCAGAGCAGGCACACCTGGGCCCCTGCCATTCTCCAGCTTTGAGCTTCCCATTGGCATCTGCTGACAGCATCCATTAGTTGAGGCTTTGGTCGAGAGGGGGGCAGGGTTTCTTTTGATTAAAACCAGGAATATTTCAAGGCTCGCAGAATTCTACCCCTTTTTAATAAATCACAATGTTTGCAGCACTTGTACCTTCGGCAGTGAATCATCAGTGTGCATCATGGTGCATCAGCACCATCTGTGTTTTGTCTCTTGATACCAGCTAGTAAATCACTTTACTTGTACTGTGGTTGCACATGAATTGATTGATTGATTTTTTTCATCACCTTAAGCTCCTTTTGGCAAGTATTGTTGGCTGAATGATGTGTGGAATGCTGATCCAGCTGTCAGGTTTACTTAGATGAAATCTTCTTCTCATGAGTCCTACTTCTGAGCATATACTCAAAATATACAGACGACACTGATTTTAAAAAAACTATGGTTTCATTCAGTGTGCTCTTCTGAACCTTTGAGTTTCACAGACCTTTTTTTGGGAATTGTGTAGTGTTTTAGAGGTAAAATGTAATATAAAATTGCTACTTTTTTCAAAACAGTGAGTGTAATCTTTAACATTCCTTAGATTTGTTAAGTGTTTTAAAATGTCATACTGGAAAAATGCAGTAAATACATGATTTCTCAGCACTAAGATTTTAGTGTACTGAGATTTTAGTTCAACTTAATACTGGTTCTGTGATTCTTAATTGTCCCTATTCAAGACAAAGTATTGTCATGTTGAACTTGTGTATCTAAATGTATGGTATTTATGTAAAGCTTTCTTACTTTGTGTAGTCTTACTCATGACTGACTTTGTGGGATGTCTGAAGGAGCTCTCAAAATTCAGCATGCTCTGTTAATGCTGTGTGCTCTTTCTTTTTAGTGGGCCTTCGGAGTAACGCTGTGGGAGCTGATGACTTTAGGACAGACTCCGTATGTTGATATTGACCCCTTTGAGATGGCTGCTTATTTAAAGGATGGCTATCGAATAGCTCAGCCAATCAACTGCCCTGATGAACTGTAAGTAGATGTTTTTGGAGAGAGGATAAAATGTCCATTTTGTAACAAGCATGTTAAGCCAGCCTTATCAATGAAAGAGCCAGGTTTGCCCTACCCTGCCTGTTTAATCTGCCTTTTAAGCTGACCCTTGTGTAGGTATATATGTGGCTTCAGTGACCCACATCAAGGAACTCAGGCTAAAGTTAAATGCTTTTTTCTTGTTGTTGAGTCTCACTTAATCCTGACCCAATTCTTTTCCTTATTCTGACAGATGGGAGAAATGGGGTTGATCAGCAGGATGGGAGGAGGGAGGCAAAGGGGCTAGGGGTTTTCGGCTTAGTAGGCAAAGGGGCTAGGGGTTTTCGGCTTAGTGTTTCTAGGACTGCAGCGTAGGAAGCCACTAGGTTTGTAGGTAGACAAAATGTCCATTCTCTCAGCACGACTATGGAGAAGTACTGTGTGCAATGGAGTTAAACAGCAGTGCTCGAGGTGTTTATTCATAATTTTAATGGTATAGGAGAATGCAAGTGCCCGGGCACTACATTCTACCACATATCTTCCAAATCCCCTTCCCGTAAACCTACCACAGAAACACTTTGAACTATGCTTTTATAATAGTTGAGCAATTTCCAGTGAAATATTTATTGCTTCCTCCTGGATTGCCTATTAGTCGTATCCTAAATCAAACCAGCACTTCCAGTCACAGCATGTTTATTGATCGTTCCAGGTGTCTGTCTTCTGAAGTAGTTGTTCAGCACCGAGAGTAAGAAGATACAGGGTTCCTTTTTTCTCCCTGGTCAGCAGGATTTCTAGGGGCAAATGCTGTTTTTCATTTTCAGGCTGGGATGGTGGTTGCCTGGTTTACGTTTTCATGTCTTCCATTTGTCTGTCTTGCAGGTTTGCTGTGATGGCCTGCTGTTGGGCCCTAGATCCTGAAGAAAGACCCAAGTTTCAGCAGCTAGTGCAATGTCTAACTGAATTTCATGCAGCATTGGGAGCCTATGTCTAAAACTGCAGGAGAAGATTCAATTCACTGACTGGGAGAAGGCATGACATATGCCTGAAGCTCCTTGCATCACTCGGACTCGCACACGTGATGTGTATAAAGCAACACCAAAGGGAGAAAGCACTTCTTCCAAAACACTGTGCCTTAGAATGCTTTAGTAGTCTGAAGTATTTTTTTTTTGTAAGACCTCTTGATGTTGACTATTTTCTAGATATCACTTTTGCTAAGTTAAATTGAGACCTTTTTATTTGCCATCAGGATTTTTAAAGTGTAGAGATAGTGAACTTAAACACGAGATTTGGATGGACTTTGCACTCTTAAAACAGACAGATGATTTTTTTGAAGGGTATATGGAACTGGTAGAAGGGTGAGGACAGGGGAAATTAAGCAAAAGCCACACTGCAGAAGATTTTCCCTGCTTTTTAAAAATGTTGAAACTGAATCTTTCTGACCAGCTCTAGTGTTTGTACTTGTATGTATCTGGAATAGCTTTTTAGTATCAACTTCTATTTTGAGACAACAGCACATTGTGGTTGAATCCACAAGCGGCATCTTACTTTTTTTTAACCCATTCACTAATGTTTTCTGGAAAAGCTGGTCTTCAGGATACAATATCCCCTTTTGAAAGCAGTAAGTGATTATGTAAAAGTGATTCCAGTTTACCTCATACAGAGAGTAGTACAGATGGGGTAAAAATGGTGCCCCTCCTTACAGAGAAAAGGCTGATGTGATTTTTAAGATGGTTTTATGTGCTAAACAGAGGCCTTCAGAGAAGTGCCAAAGCAGCCCTTGTGTGGGAGTTTTTCACCTCAGACTTCCAGAATGCAGTTTCTCTTGTTCTAAAAGGTACTGGTTGGTTTTTTAACAGGCTTTTATGGCCTGAAATGGGCTTAAATATATAAATATATATTTGTAAAGACACTTGCAGAGTAAAGAATGTTTTTCTATTACATCTAATGTGAAAGTTTGGTCCCTCACATTGCCTTGTGTATTGAGCGTGCAGGCTGGTGGCTGTCGTTGGGCTGGAATCAGTATGAAGACAAGGTGGACTGCCTGCCTGCCTCCATGCAGAACTAGTCCCTGAGACTTAATATATCGTCCTGCTGCTTTCTTTAACCCAAATATCCATTCCACCCCAGGTTATTTTGAGTTGAACATTACATAAGAGGTATTTCAGGAAAATTTGTGGTGATCCATTGATTCAGCCTCAGTAATTTTCATATTCTGTATATAACAGTTATTTGTAGGATAACTTACAGTTCTCCAAATGAACTGCAGATTGCATCCTCTGCGTGGTGGCACCATGAGGCAGGTTGCCCTCTAGCACAATGTGAAAAGTTGCCTTTTGTCTCATACGGTCTTCAGAGTAAAGCACCCATAACTTCGAGTGTTTGTGCAACTGCATGGTTGGGAGCATTGCCCTGACTGGCTCCAGAGTGACTGTAGCATTTTGGGAAGCTCTGGTCTGCAAGTACAAGCAGCTGGATTTGGCTGTGTTGGGCGGCTGGATTTGGCCGCATCGTGCAAATGAGCAGCTTTTCTTTTTTTTTTCTTTCCAGAGTTCTGAACCTTGCTGAAGAAAATTAATCCTTTCTAATTAGGATCACATGAGGCAGAACTTCTTGCAGTCTGTTCTCAGTCTCGCAGGCTGTGCCTTTGCATTGCTGCACTAAAATGGAGTGTCTCTCAAAATGCAGGAGCTTTCCTATCTGCATTTAAGTTACTTATCTGTGCCTAGTGAGCAAAGTCTTGCTTTATCCTAGAGGGAAATTTTCCTGCTCATTCAAGTTTGGGCATGTTATCATAGGCTGTTATCATTTGCTTGAATTAATTGAAAGTGGATTCATTTGGTTGGCTTTGGAGTCACTGAGTTTGGGGATAGCAGTAAGGCCTTGGTTGTGTGGACTTCTGTGGTCTCTTTCCTTTCTGACCCAGGAAAACTACCCAATGTCAGTACTTGTTTACAATGACTTGGTTGTTACTATCAGTGGCTGAGTTATTCATATCCAGATCTGCGTTATGATGGAATCTGCAGAGGTCATAGCTGTAAGATTTACTTGAGATTGGGAAATCAGCCCAGGGTGGAAATGGTATGCATATTTTATGTACTTCATAGGGTAGCATATGCTTCACCAAGTGCACTGTAGTAGTCACATAAAAGATGTATATCTTGCAAGACCTCATCACATTTGATATGTATCTGAAGTGGCATCTAACCGCTGTGGCCTTGAGGTGGGCTGGGGATGTACCGCACTCCAAGCTGCTCAGCTCGATCAGCACAAGCTGTGGGAATGGTAAACTACGTCAGCTTTTCCTTTGATAGCCTATTTCTTATCTACTCCCAGATCAGTGTGCACATCAGTAGCATGAATCAGTGAGAATTGGTTTAGTGTGGTGTTAAGGTATAAATACAACCATCAATTTTGGAAATTCTACTTTCAGTTAAACACATTTCACCTACAGGGGTTAAAGCTAAGATAGGCATCTTCCTGATAGTAGAGCTACCTCAAGTAGACGCCTTGCAGGCATTTATTGTACCTAAGATTGCAAATAGCTTTCATGCTGGCATTTCTCTTCACTGCTGCATGTGATATATCTTAGCTCCATGGCCTTTTAGGGCAGCTCTTGAGGAGCAGGTCACTTGGGTAGAAGATGAAAATACAGTCTATCTGGAAGGAGGATGTTATTGGTAGCTTCTACTTTTAAGGTACACAGAAGAGTCTCAGTTTTGAAGTTTGGGTTGATCAGTACCTGTTACCTGAATGCAAATATGCATCCTCTTACCAAGGTCTGGTATTGTACCATGTTTCATGCTGGAGAGAGGCATCAAGAGCATATTGATGATAGTCCTCAGGCTTACAGGCTCCAGTGTATGGATGGAGGTTTATTTTTTGTTGACAATAAGAGGATGAAAGAAGAGTGGCTGTTCAGGCCATACTAAATATTTTTCCACATCTGACTTTGAACAGGGGGTAGCAGGGTTGGGTGGAGAGCTACAACCTTGATGTGTAGAAAAGATGTTTTTTTTATGTGGGAGAGCCAGGAGACAGGAGCTAAAGAAGAAGGAAACAGCTAAGAAAGCCCTAATCAAATTTCTGGGGAAAATAGAAGTGTGGGTGGACCGGTCCTCTCTGCACCCAACCCTCTAGAGCATGATAGCTCCTTGCGGTGGATTCTCTGTAAAATACTGTCACTGGAGGCCTCTGCAAGAGCCATTTCACTTGGAGTGCTGATGTTGAAACTGTATGGGAAGTGGTGTGGAGAAGGTGGGGGAAGCAGCTGTCAGTAACTCTCTTGATGGGCTTAGAGACAAAAATGAGGAAAAAATGTGGGATGAGAGTGAGTTTTGGAAATTATAGTGCTCCTGTATTAAGGAAAAGCCAAAGGAGAGGCTTAGTAGACTAGTAAATGACACAGTATGAAAGTGACCCTTGGGAGAGCTAGATGGAACATGGCAGATAGGTAAGTCAAGGAGATAAAAGAACAGAAAGGTATGGTTACCAGAAAGGGAGAAAATTAGGAGGATTCTGACTTCCAGGTTTTTGCCTTGGGGTGGTGATGCTGGGTGAAAGAAGTAGGCAAGAAGAGGTAAAAGGCAAGAGGTGTTGAGCATTAAGTGCAGGGTGTCACGTGACTCCCTATGGGAGCAGAGGTTGGGGTTGGTTTGGAGGACTTACAATGGAGTACGGCTGCAAAGTGAAGGAGGGGATCAAATGACGGAGAGGGGGGAAAAAGGCGATGGGGGGGGAGAAGCGATGGGGGGGGAGAGAAGAAGCGATGGGGGGGAGAGAAGAAGCGATGGAGGGGGGGGAGAAGAAGCGATGGGGGGGGGGAGAAGAAGCGATGGGGGGGGAGAAGAAGCGATGGGGGGGGGGAGAAGAAGCGAGGGGGGGGAGGGGAGAAGCGATGGAGGGGGGGGAGGAGAAGCGATGGAGGGGGGGAGGAGAAGCGATGGAGGGGGGGGAGGAGAAGCGATGGAGGGGGGGGAGGAGAAGCGATGGAGGGGGGGGAGAAGCGATGGGGGGAGAAGAAGCGATGGGGGGGGAGAAGAAGCGATGGGGGGGGAGAAGAAGCGATGGGGGGGGAGAAGAAGCGATGGGGGGGAGGGGAGAAGCGATGGGGGGGGAGGGGAGAAGCGATGGGGGGGGAGGGGAGAAGCGATGGAGGGGGGGGAGGAGAAGCGATGGAGGGGGGGAGGAGAAGCGATGGAGGGGGGGAGAAGAAGCGATGGAGGGGGGGGAGAAGAAGCGATGGAGGGGGGGGAGAAGAAGCGATGGGGGGGGGGAGAAGAAGCGATGGAGGGGGGGGAGAAGAAGCGATGGAGGGGGGGAGAAGAAGCGATGGAGGGGGGGAGAAGAAGCGATGGGGGGGGAGAAGAAGCGATGGGGGGGGAGAAGAAGCGATGGAGGGGGGGAGAAGAAGCGATGGGGGGGGAGAAGAAGCGATGGAGGGGGGGAGAAGAAGCGATGGGGGGGGGAGAAGAAGCGATGGGGGGGGAGAAGAAGCGATGGAGGGGGGAGAAGAAGCGATGGGGGGGGAGAAGAAGCGATGGAGCGGGGGGGGGGGAAGAAGCGATGGAGCGGGGGGGGGAAGAAGCGATGGAGCGGGGGGGGGAAGAAGCGATGGAGCGGGGGGGGGAAGAAGCGATGGAGGGGGGGGAAGAAGCGATGGAGAGGGGGGAGAAGGGTGAGAGCAGACAAATCATCAGCAGTGATGGATTGAGAGCTGTGGAGGTGCTAAATAAGGAAAGGCACCTGGAAAGCATTGCTCAGAGAATAGTGCTCCATGGACAGTTTTTCCATGTAACTCAAGCGATACCTTGGAGGATCAGAGCACTCTTCTTGGCTGTCTTGGCCAGCCTTCATGTTCAGGTTGTCCTCTGTTTCCCACTGGCACTAAGAATCAGCACCCCACCCCAAAGTGTTTGTCTGACAGCCTTTGTGCTGGGATTGTGAGAAGGTTTTCAACTATTTGCTCTGGAAAGACATGTGTGGTGTGCTCTAAACTACGTGCATGGAAAGGGCTTGAGTCAGCTGGTCTTTTTCAGAAGAAAGTGGAAATATTGCTGAGACTGTGGAATTTGTGCAAGGATATTGAGTTTTGAGCATTTTTGTGGTAGCTGGTGGGTATTAATAATTTTGAAGAAAAGGAAGATTGAAAAAAAAAAAGGGGGGGGAAGTCTTCTGTGAAAAGAATGGTACGAGTGCATCAACCTCATATTGCGTGAGTGTACTTGGGGCCAGGTATAAATTTGGCTGTCTTCTGCAGATCAGTCCCAAAGTCCCATGGTGCCAGCTCCAAAACACTTGCTTTTGAAAGTAGTCAAATGCATGCCGTCCCCCCCCCCACAAATGCCAGTGTTAAAAAAACCTCACTTGACACAAATGAAGGTGAACATGCATGAAGTGTGCTCATGCAAGCCTCGCTGTAGTGTTCTGCGAAGCAGCCCTTGGTGTGTTCTCTAGCTAACACATGGTGTATTTCTTCAATATGGCATGTGACTTGTAGTGCAAATGATCTGTGACCCGAGGGTTGTGTGTGTTCTGGCTGTGTTAACTCGGCGTAAGAAATCTGTTTGTCAGGTGAATCCCTCTTGGTACTGGCAGATTGTTATTGCA
Source organism: Phalacrocorax aristotelis (assembly GCF_949628215.1). Taxonomy (NCBI): domain Eukaryota; kingdom Metazoa; phylum Chordata; class Aves; order Suliformes; family Phalacrocoracidae; genus Phalacrocorax; species Phalacrocorax aristotelis. Next base: position 29,790,162 of record NC_134282.1, read on the forward strand.
GGATGCAAGGGGAGTCCAGCCATAACCTTTGATCTAAGCACAGGAATTTTAGTGAGAAGGCATTGGAAGAAAAAAATATCTAATTAAAATAAGAAAAAGGGCAGGCTGCCTCCTGAGGCTAGCAGCCTGCCTAGAACTGATGTGAGTGAGATTTGATACAAATAGCTGACTGGAGCCAGAGGGTGCCCAATAAGGAGCCAATCTGGCAGCCGAAATCTGCAGTGCTTCTGCTGGGGAAGTGAGGTTTTATGACCTTGCACATCCAGGTTCTTAAAACCAGATAAGGACATTCCTGTAGCCATTTGTGTGCTCCACATGGTGATGCTCTTGGTAATTGCTGCTTCCTCCCTGGTAAGGATGTGGAGAACATATCTTCTCTCTGGGGTGCAGCATTGCAAATATCAGGCTGAAATGGCATTACAGGGAGGGACTATTTTGGGGTTTGAGGGAACATGCTTTATTTCTGATGGCTCATCTCATTCCTGTAAGGAGTGGACCTTGCCTATCCTGACCTCTAACCATATCTTGCCTTGGAGCTACAGTAGATTACTGCTAAGCACTTGCTAAGTATTGCCTATTTGATAAAAAGAAGAGGCTCGTATTACCATGCAGTAGCTCTGTAGCAGAAGGCAAGGTTTGACTGTAAGATTCAGTGTTTTGGGGGGTCAGTTATTAGACTGATTGGGGCTGAGTGTACTAGGCTTAGGACTTGGGCAAGCTTGGTACTTGTTCTCATATGCTGACTTACTATTGGTGTCCTGCAGGCCCACCAGAATCGCACCAGCTGAATGCTCCCTTGATTGCACTGCCTTGCATTTGAGCCATCTGCTGTGATGCTTCCCTTGGCTGGAAAAGGCAATAATGTTAGTTCTGTCTCCTTCCTTTCATGGTACAGAAACTGTTCTCAGTCACATAAACAAGTGTGGCTCACTAACTCGAGGACCAGCTCTCACTCCAAGTCTGATGCTCCAGATAGCAGATCCTCTTTTCAGGGCTGCAAGGCAGCTGAAGCAGCCAGACATGTCAGCTTTACAAAAGCTTCAAATCAAAACATTTTTCCACTGAAACCCAAGAAATATGGAAAGTTAAACAAAATAACCCCAAGTGTATTTCTGATTCAGCTGTTGGCTTCTGTGCATTTCTAGGGTGGGAGAGGCAGGATGCATCAAATAACCCCATCTCCTCCTCTCCCTCCCTCCTGCCCCCCAGCTTGTTCTTCAGCTCAGTCTCATCTGTAGTCTCAGGTTCCACCTTGTTTTCTCCTGCTCAAACAAGATGCACTTCATTTTAGTTTATTCCAACTCTTTTTTTGCTTAGTAAGTTTTAGATCAGCCCCTTGTGTTGTATCCTGTTGTGTTACCATCCCCTGAGCTTTTGACCTGACAAGCTGCATTGTCTGGGAGAAACTCTCCAGGATCCAAGAACTCTTCCTGTTCTGATGGCCTTGCATCCACGTGGAACCAAAACACTTCACAAGCAACCAGAAACCCTGGCACTGGCTGCAAGTAATCCCTCAATCCAGGAACTTGGGCTAGTTAGTGAGACAGAGATTAATCTTGCTGAAACTGTGGTTTGTAAGAGAAGAACCTCTGGGGTGCAGTTCAGTTCATCCTGTAGATGACAATGAAAATGGCTCCAACCTATGTCCTGGTGTATGCATGCACCTATATCCAGAGACATACCGTACCTGTGGTGGGGATACATATGGTGGCTCCCTATCCCCTTGTGTGATGGCAGTCACTTGGTCTGCAGCTATGTGCCCTGTATCCCATCCTATCCTCCAGCAGGAAAGCTTGCTTGCTTGTGATAGAATAGTATTTACACAAGAATGGCTTGCGTTCCTCCTTCAGACTGCAGTGAAAGGCCCCTTGCATTTTTGTGGCCCCTTGGCACACAAGTCGGGTTCCCTCTGATCTGGCAGGCTGAGAACTGCAGAAGCATGGTGTTGTGCGGCAGCAGGGAGACACCTGCAGCAGAGTCTGGCCGATTGGGGATCATCTCCTGGAGCTGTCCAACACCTTCAAAAGAAACATTTTCAGTATTTTTTTTGTTAACAGTTCTGTGCAGGTCTCAGCCTTGTTTGTTCAACAAAAGCTGATCACTCTCCAACGGTGAGCAGTAAGGATGAAGGTTAGGGTAGGTGGCTACAATATGTTTGTGATGCTTCAGTCTCTGGAATAGACTTGGAGAAGGCTGGAAGCTGAAGCCCTGGGTGCTCCTGAGTGCATTTCTGCTGCAAAGCTTGGGTGAAAGCAAATAGGAACCTCTTCTGGATATCCTGTGGAGAATGCAAAGTGAGTGCTGTAGCTAACCTCTAAAGGCTGTCTTCAAGCTTAACCAGTCATAGAGGTCCTGCTTAGGGCTGCTCAGCCACCTGCCCAGTCCCTCCATGTCCCACACCTCTGTCCAGGTAGTATCAGTTTGATGCTGCTGGGAGCACTTGTCCGTTCTTCAAGCCCCTTTTTCTCCAGAGAAGCTCTTCCTCAGCAATAGCCTTCCACTCAACCAAAATGGAGCTGAGTTGGTGAGACTTTAGACAAAACTGTCTTCCAGGCTTTGTTTCTGAGCTAAGAGAAACCCACAGATAGGGAAAGCTCTGTGCTGGGGAGGATTCATACTCTAGGAGGAAAAATAAACAAATTCTCTGTTCTCAGTGATGCAAATGGGACAGAAGCTGGCAACACTTCCCTAGGAAATGCTGAAGAACAGACTGAATAATAGTGTTTGATTGAAACAGGGCTTGAAGGAATAGGGAAGTGGGCTGACTTAACTTGTCTTTGCAGAAATGTCAGAAGTCTTAGGAGTAAGCCTGAAGGTGGAGAGACAGCAAGCTGGCTTTGAGTGACAATATTGATATGATGGGCATGAGAGAAGTATGGTACAAGATAAGAGAAGGATGATATGTGAGCAGTGAGATAGTCAAATACCAGCTGAGAACAGGTACACTGACCTGACAGGAAGCTTCAGTCTTTTGTGTTGGGTAAATGTCATGTTTGGACTTTCTTTTTGATGCATAAATGGTTGTTTCATGGAGCAGCTGGACAGGACACACCCCCCACCCCCAAAAAGAAGCCAATGCAACTTGATTCTGGATGATGCCCAGGACCAGCCATAAAATTGCTGGAGAGCTGCTTTGTACCAGTAACCAAACTGCAGCCCTTGCTAGTGCACTAAACACAAGAGAGCAAGGGGTTGGTGGGGGTGGGGGGAGGGAACAACCCACAAAAAAAAACCCTACAACGAAAAAAACCCAAACTAACCCAGCATTTAATTTTGAAAGGAGGAACTGTATATAAACAAAGCAGTTTAAGGACAAGAAAGCCTGTCAGAAGGGTAACATGCTTTGAGGCTGTGCCTGCAGGACTTCATTCCTGGTTTGAACGCTGGCCAGAAGGCTAAAATCCAAGCTTTAGATGTCCTCTTTCATCTGGCAGAGATTTACCTGTGAACAGATAAAGGCACATAGGTGATATTTTTGAAGTTTAGGGGCAGGTCATGCTACTGTGTGGATATTGCTGCTGGAATGCCATGAGAAGTCTTTAGTGGTGGTGTGCCATGATGTTCAGGCCATGACAGTGTGTAGGGAGGGAAGAGCACGGGCAGAGGGCACCGAAAAGTAGCAGAGCGCTTTGCCCTGAACCAGGAGCATCTGCAGCCTGGAAGCACAAGCAGGAGGGGGAGGTAAGACTGCTTCTGCCTTGGAGGAGAGCGCAGCACTTATGAGCAGCAGCCTTGTTTTGTGGTTTTGGTTTTTTTTCTTTCTCTCCACTGTTCTTGTAAAGGTGTGTGTTTGTTGCACTTCATCATGCTCAGACTGGTGATGCCAGCTTTAAGACCAAAGGGAGCGTTTCAGGCAGGTTAAACAGTGTCAGTTTTACTTGCACTAGCTTTAAAACTCTGTTTGAAGAGGAGGATTTTGAGAAGGAGCAAATTGCAGCAGCTGGTAGACAAGCTGGTCTCTGTGTTACAATATTCAGGCCCCAAGCAGCAGCAATGACTAAGGACAAGCTTGTGGTGTAAAACTGGGGAGTTTATTTTTTTAATTTTACATAATAAGAGAAAAAAAATATGTAGCTGAGGCTGCCCTGCTGAAGGATTTATAGGAGCAGGGAGGAATGGTGGGGTAGCAAGGCAGCCTAGAGCGTACAGCCAAAGTTTAAGGGCAGAGCTGACATATCAAAGTGCATCAACAATAAAATTGCTACTCAAGGAAGGGGAATGGTAGAAATCTCCATGTCTGCTATAGCAAAAGGGCAGAGGGGGACAAATTAGCTAACCTGTGATTTAGATTGTGATTTTAGATCTAGATTCATTTAGCTGCTCTGTTCCACGCTTCTGCCACATTAAGTAGCTTGCCCAAACTCTTGAGACCTTGCTTTCCCCTGCAATAGGTGGTGGCCTGAGCCACAGGGGTGTTGTGCAAAGGAAAAATAGAAGAAAACCAGTAATTGCTCCCAGCTTCTAATTAGGTAGAGCTTTCAGTTAATTGGTAATAGTGCAGGAGAAATAAAACATGTCAAGAGTGAATTGCTGACAGCTTCTTTGGGACTAGTTGGAGGAGGAAAACCTGTACTGCATCTCCAAGGAGCCTCTTCCATAGGGTGCCATCATAAATTAACTACCAAATTTTGCCTCTGAAACAAAGGAGTGAGTTGTTAAAAGGACTGAAGAGACAATACACTGGGATGATGAAAACCCATTGAAAAATTTGCTAGAAAAATATTTTCGTCCAAGTTCATCCCCTCTCCAGGCAGGATGATGCTGGCAGCTCAGTTATCGGTCCAGCTGGTCTCAGAAAATGCCATCTGTAGCATGTGTGATGGCAGTGACTTGAGTGTGAATCAAGGCCATCTCCATCAAAAAAGGTGCTTTCAGTGTCAGTATGTCCAACAGAAATCCCAGCTGCTTGTAGCTGTTGTTCTTGGGGGACAAGTTAAACTTCAGGCTACTTCAGGTCAGTCACCTTCCCTTGTCCAGTGTTCTTTTAAATGGGGATATCTCGGTCCCATCTGTGGAGACTGTTCCTAGCTTTGTTTTGGAAATGTTGGGATACAAGAATGAATGTGGGTTCTGGGAAAAGCTGTGAATTCTGGCTCTCCTCAGCATTTGGGGAAAACAATATTATTGTACGTCAGAGCCAATTTTACGTTTCTGCAGGGAGTTCTTGTGCCTCGGGGAATCTGTAGTGATGTATGCTTGACTCCTCTGTACTGATGCAGCTTGGGATGATGTTGGCTGCTACCCAGTCTCTCTCTGCAGTGCCAACTTTGCAGAACATCAGACTGCGCTCGCAACTCAAGTCTTGGCTTTTTGGTTGCGGTCTCCGAAGACTCTCAGCCAGAAAGGCGTACTTGGGAGCAAAGTGAATACTTCTTCCTAGAAATAGGAGAACTTCCCTGGGTCAGGACAAACTGCCCTCACATTAATGTCACAGATCTTAAGATGTGTGCGCACGTAGGCTAGAACCATCTCCGTAGCTGACTTCTCCATCCAGTTGTGACAGTGGCCTCCCAGTGTGATTCGTGGACCTGTAGATGAGATGCTCTGCATTAATTTAGATTTTAATTCAGCAGTGGTGCTGGTGGGCTGTATTTTTTTCCACCCTCCTAGTGTGGGGAATGCCAGCTCACCTTTTCAGGTACTTTGATGCTTTCCCTGGAATATCCTCTTCCTATGTTTTGGCTTTAGTGATCAAATTGTATCCACCCTACACAATTTCCTGCTGTGGGTGAACTGTGGATTTACCTAGCAGTGTAATGAGATTTGTATTTTTTCACACTCTGATCCTTTCTGCACACTGCACACTCAGTTAAGGAGCATGCTGACATTCTCATGGAGCACTGAAAGTACCCTAAGTCTTGAGGGATAAATTAAAATGCTGTTTCTAATACCTGGTTGCAGAGCTGCATTATGATTGCCCTTTTTCCTTGCGTAACACTCATGTAATGAGGAGTGCATCTCATCATGAACAATTATCTATACTGGAAAGCTTAAGTATGACTCCCAAACAAGTTTTAAAAAAAACCCTCCAAAACAAAAAAAAACACCAAAAAAATCCCCCACTTTTAACAATAATAATAAAAAGTTTAATGACCTTGGTTGTACATGCAAAGCTCCAAGATTTTGCTACAAGAAGGGACTTGTCTCTGAGTCTGTAGAAACACATAATTCTTTCAAAGCTCCTTTGTTCCTTTGGATAGCAAGAGCCATTCTGGGTGTGTTTCTCTAATCTTGAAATCTGTGAGCTTTAAGGAAGAAAATTAAGTTAGAACACACATTAAAAAAAAAAAAAAAATCTTTTAACTTATGCGGTGCTTCTGAGCGTGATTCCAGACTACGTGGCTGGCTACAGAATCCCCGATTTCTGTCCTTATGTAGTGAACACTAAAAAAGCAGAAATCTTTTACTGTTATACCCTCCTTGAATCTCTGCTTGGTTTGGACTAGAGCAGTCTGAAAATCATGGTGTTTAGCTTTTAGTGGATTAATATTCTATTTATCAGCGTGTCTGCTCAATAGACGCTGAATCCCAGAGAGGAAATTTGGAGCCATAGGAAGGAGAGGTGGGTGGGAGAGTGCATTAAGCAGTTGTCCCTCCCACAAATATATTTCCTCTTTGCAAGTCGTTGATGAGATGCCATGGAGTTGCAGGAAGCTTGAATGCTGCCACTTTTTTTTATCATGTTCCTATGTCCTGACAAAGTTCATCTGACATTAATTGGTGTCAGGCTTGCATTTTCCTCCAGCTCCCTGGAGCAGAAACTGTTCCTCCCCTTGCTCTGCTGGCATCAGTGAAGGTGTGTCTCCAGCTGACCTGGGTGCAACGGGAGCCTTGGTGGCTAACCTCACAGTTTAGCAATGGTGTGGAGCAGCAGCTGTACACCTTGTCTTGTGCCTGGTGCAGACCCCTGGCTCCTCGGTTTTGCTGGCCAAAAGTCCGTGGCTGGATCACGCCCAAAGCTGGTACTGGGATGGCACATGCAGACCTCCTCCTCCGTGTTCATCCTGGCTCTGCTGGCCTGGGCAGAAACCCACTGCTCATTCCTCAGCCTGGAGCAGCATCTCCTACTGCTTTAAAGGTTAATTTGGGCTTCTTTCATTTGGCACTGGTGCCTGCCAGGTCTCTGTGGTCCAGAAACCTGAGGTTTTCCTGGCTCTCCTTTCCCTGTGTGGTCAGGTCGCACCAGGGACAGAGCCCAGATTTGGTGAACTGGTGTTACTGTGTGTGACAGCCCACCACAGCATCGATGTGAGCTCTGCAAAGAGCAGAAGGGAAGCTACAAAGCATAAAACTGTCAAATGATGCTTTTTAGCATTTCTTCAAATCTGGGTTCTTAAAATCCCTGAGGTCTGGAGTCTTGTCCTTATATGAACATCTCATCAAAGTACTACAGCAAGTTTCTAGCCCTGAAGAACCAAAAACTGGAAGGCAGAAGGGCTCTAACAGGGGAGATGTCTTAATTTCACCCTGGTATAAAAAGCCTTTAATTAGGTTTTTTTTTTCCATGTTAGAGGAAAACTGTTTTTGGTCACGCGTAGAGCGGACACCGGTAACGTGTAAATCCTTTAGCATTGCCCCAGTTGCTTGGACAGTGCTAGCACAGGAAATCAGGAAATTGTTGCTACTCAGTGTTCAACTGCAAAAATACTGTGACGCTTTGACACCATTTGGTGGAGGAAGTGGTTTTAAGTGTTGATTAATTGCTCAGACTTTTTTTCTGTCTTGAACATTACTTTCCCAGTCTCAAGTTTTCATTCTTTCCTCATTCAAGATGCTTCCTCAAGTCACCCACTTTGTTCAGGCGGTGAGGCTGTCTGTTATTGCAAAAACCCACAGCCTCTCCAGGAGCTGAAAGGTGCAACTCAAAAGCTGCACCTGTGTGTCTCTGCCTGCAGCAGATGATGCTTGTCCTCGGGGGTTGCATGTCCTGGAAGGGGGCGTTGCTTGTCTTTGTGTGCTCTCCTCAGAGGATTTCTGCTGTCAGAACAGGCTTGGAGCTACTCTGGGCTGCTCCTTTGGGAAATCCACCCCTACAATGCGTCAGGCTTGCTGTGCCACTACCAATAGTGAGGAACAAGCTCCAAGGATGGGCCATGGGAAAGGGATGCCTTGCAGCAGCTCACTATCATTGTGCCTTGTAAAGCAAAGCCCTTCTGAGCCTGGGGCTGTGGGCAGGTGATGCTCCAAGTGGTCCCTAAAGGTAAATGAGATGGGGAGAAGGCTGGACAGGGTTCCCCTTTCTCCCACCCCACTGTGAAAGCACATTATCGAGCAAAGGGCACAGCGAGGAGCTGCCATGTGCGGCCCCCACGTGTGAATCCTGCTGGGCTGATGGGAATTGGTGCAAAGCAATGCCTCTTCTCTCTGACCCTGTGAATCCTCTGCAAGGTTTGGCTGTGGGCATCCCACCCACCGTAGGATTTGCTTCATCAGGGATCTTTAGGGTAAATTGTTTTGTAACTGAGCCATGCAAAGCTGTCAAATGAGTTGTAAATGCTTTTTGCTTGTGTGGTCCTTTGGTTGCCCCACCCTACCCTAAAGAAAACTAAAATTTTTCCAAACCCTTTGGCTGCGCTTTGGGGAGGGCAGCAGGCAAGAGCAGGGATGCCCAAGTCTGTGTGTATCTTGTGCTCCCATGGGGCCACACAGGGTACTTTTGTCCTGCTGGGCTGCGTCCTGGTCCTGCTGCAGAGGGTTTAGTGCACCAAAGGCATGTGAACTTCCTTGACATCTTCAAAATTTCCCTTTGCAGCTTCTTGCCAAGCAGCCATCCCTTTGGATGGCATGTGCCAGCTCGGCAGGCTCCAGCACTGCAAAGCCTCGTTGCCTTGCCTGTTAAACAAAGGCAGGTGGCGAATGTGGTTGGTGATGGAAGTGCTAGTGATGCTCAGAGGTCAACCTAAAGAAAATAAAGGCGTGGGAGCTGTAACCTTTATGTTAAAGGCCTCTAGAAACAGAACAGCTTGCTCACCAGTTTGAAACTTGGGCAGGTCCTGGAGAGAGGTCGGAGCAGCTGGTATACCTCCAGCAACTCACAGGGCAGTTCCCCCACTCCCTAAGGATGGTGCCACGTGCCCTGGCCAAACAAAGTACCCCTTGTGTGGCAGAATCTGAGATAACAGCCAGCAGGAGAGCAATGTGGGGACAAGAAGGCTTGCAGGCCGAAGGCACCTTATTTCTGTGCTCCCAAGACTGTCACTATGAGGAGCAAAGCTTGTCTCCTGCCACCCTCTGTTTGCCCCCAGCGGTGTTGTGGGAGCCTTCAGAGATGACCCAGCTTTGCTTCCTTAATGTCCCCCAGGCTGCCAGCACAGCATTGGGTAACCTGTCCCTGCTGCTGTGTCCAGGGCTGCTCCAGGACCTTCAAGACCAGAACAGTAAGGATGCAGCAGTACCTTCTGCACGTCAGGTCCTGGACCATATTGTACATCTTTTCGGAGCAGGCTGAGAGCTGGGCACGGTCCCCTACACTGCAAATACAGCTTGAGAAACCTCTGCAAGGGAGGAGGGGATGGTGGCACAGTCTGTAAGGACACAGCACGGCAGTCCCCGCTCTGCAAGGAGCATGGGAAATGCTGTGCCCTCCAGCCATCTCTCCAAGCTGCCCCACATACCCCACCATGTAGAGAGGTCATCAGCTTTCCCTCTGGCAAGGGGAAGCTCCCGCCCAGCAGCATTGAGGACAGTGAGATCTGGGCTAGGAAGAGCTGGCAGATGTCAACTGCGTTGCTGGTCCAGGCCCAGGGGATGTCCCTGATGCGTCACAGCAGCGTGATCCTGTGGAGGTACGTAGCATGCGAGATGTGTACTGAGTGCTGTGTTCTCCTGGCGTCCCTGTGGGAGGAAGATGGGCCTCACGTGAGTGGGGTGGTTTCACTCTGTACTCAAGGATAAGGGAGAGCTGGAGAACATCTTCCCCATTAAACTGTTTGGTGACTGTTTCTTTTATTTGCTGACGAAGATAAGTCTAGCACGAGCTCACCGGCATGGAGACATTTCTGTACACATGGGGTTTCTACAGCTATGTAGAGGACATCAGTACGTTGTGCAACTCCTGAGTGAATGAAAACAAAGTATTCCTTCCTCTTCCCTTCCTCTGTCTCTGTACCATTTAGGGGAAATGCTGATTTTTTAATTTTTTTTTTCTTTTGCTAAAGTCAGTGTTAGCCTAAACATTTGGTTAAGCTTTTTCCAAAGGCTGTACCCTTGGAGGAGGAGTTCCCAGTGAAGGCTTGGGATCTGCACAGGTGCTGCAGAAGTGGTATGTACTGACCAGGGCTGAAATAGGTCCATGTGCTGGGGCCAGCAGCCTAGAAGATGGAAGAGAACTTGGATGAGCACAGAACACTTTTAGTTTTTAAAGACAGCAAACCCAGTGGGGAACATGTGAGGGAAGTGCAGAGTTGGACCTGGGAAAAATTCACGTGGCACCCAGGACACATAGGGAGGACTAGGGAGCAGCAGACGTCCAACCCGAGTGACATGGCACCAGAGTTTCAGTGGCTGCCAGCCACCTGTCTGCACCACACCCCAGGATGGAGCCTGGTGTTTACTGTGTCAGAATGGGTCATCTGGTCCCTCCCTGTACCATCTTTATACAGGGAGGGTTCTCCATGCAGGAAGCTGTGTGGGCATGAAAAGCCCTCTTGGCTACAGTGGTGACAGTGGAAGATGGTCTCTGGGGGTGCTGAGGACCTTGTGATGACCCAAAGCCCAGTCAGGAGGGCAAAGCTGGGCTTCAAATGGCAGCTCTGTGGTCACAGTGGATCTTACTTGCACATCTGCCTTGGTGATGGGTTGGCATGTTCACTGAATCTTTCCTTGAAAATAATTTTGCCTTGGGCTTTTGGTGGCAGCTGCTACTCTTCCCTGCACTAGAAGTGTCATGGTCTGCAAGCTTTGTGGTCCCACATAATATTTTTTTTTTTTTGCTGTTACATATCTGTTATTGGGGCCCCAAATTATGGCTCTGTTGAATTTTCTAATTTGTTGTAGGCAATTCTGGCAGCTGCATGTCTTGCCATGCTGCTGCTGGTGATGTCCTTACTGTGCATCTCATCAGTGGGCACCTGCTACTGGTAGACTATCACCCCAGAAGATGCATGGTGCTCCTTTGCACTCCTCCTATGGCTGGAGGAGGAACTGGCAGCTATAGCTGTGTTAGCAACTCTGCTCCTCTGCTGCTGTCCTCCCCCTCCGTCTTGGCTTTTGTTGTCACCACAGCCCTGGTGACACTCCCGCAGAGAGGAGGACCTGGCTGCTGACTCATGGCATTGTCCTTCCCTATTACCATCCCACCTTCTGACGGGAACCTGATGGGACAGATCAGCTCTGACGCAGTAGCATCAGTGGGACTGAGGCCCTGGGAGAGTAGCACCACATGGTTAAAGAAGCTGGGGTTGAATATGGACACTTCATGTTGGTTGGCTCAGCAAAGCCCTCAGGATGTTCCTGGCACAGGTTGAAAATTTGTTGACTGAGAAGCACCAGACAAAAACCTGTGGTGTCAAAACCGCCATCTTAATGATCTGCAGAACAACCTTGTCGGAACCATTTCTGCAGGGAGGGTGGTGACAGCCACAGTGGGGGACCGGAGCTGGCAGAGGTTTGGCCATCTGCCTGCCTGTGCATGCTGAGATGCCACAGGCCACTGCGCGTAGGGGTGGCAAAGTTGGTGGTCATTGGGACTTTGGGTTGCTTGCTCCATCTGAGCCTCTCTGGTCAGACCTTTCTCCTTGAGTGATTGCTTTCAGCACAGCCACTTCTAATGTGAGTTGTGCTGGATGCCTTTGCTTGATGAAAATAGAACAATGACCTCAAGGGTTTTCCTTTGAGAGTGTCTTGAGGGAGAACAAATGGGAAGGATTTGAACAGGCCATCTGCTCCCTTCCCGTCCGGCTGTGCTGGGCCAGGCCCTGCAATAAGGTTGGGAGAAGGGCAAAGCATGCCAGGACATTGTGCTTGAAGGGTGTGAGAAGGTGCAGCATGCAGGGTAGGGGCCTCTTGAATCCCATCAGACCAGGGACCGGTCTTGGGGAGCTGAAGTCAATGGAGCCTGTGAGAAACTGCTGCCCCTGGAGCAGCTCCTGCCCTGGACACCTCTGCCTTCTGCTCTCAGTGGACCTCCTGAAGCCCACCCTGGCTGGGCTGAGCTGTAGGGCAGGGACTCCAGCAAACGTGGCCAGTTTGGATTGGGTCTGACCTCTCCATACTTGTCGTGGTCCCGGGAGCTGGGGAAGGCAAGCCTGGGAGAGGGGTGCATCCCCTGAGGCCCACAGATCAGCTGAGCCAATTCGTGGAGAGCAGCGAGCCACTGACTGCTGGCTCCTCCAAGGTCTGTGCGTTGTTAAACGCTGGGGCATGAGGGCACCCTGGTGTTCAGGGCTGCTTCTTTTGAAGGGCATGTCCTCCTTCCTAGGAGCTTGGGGGTCTCTGGGGAATGATGCTCTGGGTTTGGTCCAGCTGAGAGCTCTGCCCCACCTTGGGGAAGTGTGGGCCAGCCTGCGTCACTCTACAGTGTCACCATCATTAGTGGCAGGACATCATCAAAGGGTGTTCCCGTGGGTAGCATGAGTTATGGGAGCCCAGCCCAGCGCAAGCGAGGAGACACAGCAGCCTGGCTATCCTGCTGCTGCCCCAAGGTCTGGGAGTTCCCAGCCCGGTGCAGATGGGAGGGGGCAAGACCTGGACACTGGCTGTCCCGTGTCCATGGGCATGCTGTGCTCTTGTCCCCAGGCAGTGTGGTGTCTGTCTTACCTAGGTGAGCCAGGTGCTTTCCTCATGCATCTGGCGAGATGCAACTCGTCAGCAGGCTCCTGCTGCTGGAGCAGGAGCAGGCACATGTCCTGTGCTGCAGACACACCAAGCAGGGCATGAGCCCACTAGGATTTGTAGTTCGTGCTGGAACTGTCAAATCCTTGTGTGTTCCTATCTCTGGGCATTGCAGACTGTATTTTTTTTAACCTCAGGTGCCCTCCTGGGTATGCTTGTTTGGTTAGGAGTTGAGATTGGGAGGAAACCTGGTGCTCTGCTCTTTGGTTTGGGTTCAGCTTTGGTTACAGGGCTGTTTCTGCCTGTCCTCTGTTCCAGCCACTGAGGTCTCTTAGTCCAGGTCAAGCCCAGCCTGGGAGCTGAGTGGTGAGGAAAGGAGTTACTACTGGGTGATCTCTGTGTTCTCCTGCCTTTGTTTTGGCAAAAGACAGGTCCCGGCATCCCTGCCAGCAGTGGGGCTTGTGCTAGTGGTGGGAATGGGAGGGTTGGCATGCAAAGCAGGACCGTGGGACAGTCAAGCATGCTGCTTAGGAGCAGCTTCCATCCCATTTTCAAGGCTCCAGCTGCTCCCCAAAGCTGGTGTCAGCCTGGCCACGTCCCGTACCTTCTCTGATGCCCAGCTTCTTGCTGCAGGTTGGGACTGCATGTCCTGCAGATGTGCCTCTGCCCCAGAAGAAACCCTGGTCCAGGCCCTTGGGGCTGAACCTCTTGAGGTCTGGCTGGAGCAAGGACTTGGCTTGAGCCAGGCTGCACTTCTGCAAGAGGCAGCATGCCACTGCCTCCGTCCCTGTGCTGGGCAGAACAGGTAGGGATTGCGCCCCGGGCCTGTTCCTGGCACTGTATGTCTCTTGGCATGCAGGCTAACCTTTTACATGAGCTGGAGCCACAAGCAGCCAGCACTAGGGCTCTGCCTCCTCCCAGCCCTCTGCAGGGCAGGGGTGCCCTCACCCTGGGGGGGTCCTGCTGGGTGTGCACAGGGGGACCGCTGAGCCCCATCAACTGCCTGGGCATGACTTGGCCCCCACCAGGGATCAGGTTAGGTCTTGTGTCCAGGTGCAGGCAGCCCAGTTGATGTAATGTGCCTGTTGCTGCTTGGCGGGGAATGTTGCTCACCTGCCCGGGGAGGCACGCGCTCTCGCATGGCTTGGCACTGCCTGCCAAGGCTTAATCTCCATTGTTTGACAGCTGGCGCTCTGCTGACGTCAATCCCATGGCTCAGGGGGCTTTTTGGGGAGGAATGGGCAAGTCTCCGCATATGCATACTTGCAGGCTTAGCAGAAAAACATTGCATGGAAACCATAGAGGGAGAGGGGTGAGAAGAAGAAGAAAGGAAGACGGAGGCACAGCTCCAAGGGATGCTGCTCCTCTGTGGCATCGCCCAGCCCCAGGAGCTGCTGGGTGACTCAAACCTGGGTTTACCTGGTCCAGCAGAATCCCTGATAGGGGGGAAATATGTGACCTTATGCATACAGCCTGTTGGGAAGCGCTGCTCAGTTCCCCTCCCATGCTGAGGATCTATGTGTGCCCTGTAGGCATCTCACCTGCATTTCTTTCTGATACCTCCCCTACCTCCTCCAGCCAGCTGAGACTGTGGACATTGGCTGCTGGATGTTGTCTCTTATGCTGGGTGACTGCTGTTCTCCTCCCATCCTCATCTCAAGGCCTAGGGTAGAGGTGCGATTTTGTCCTTTTTTATATATCATTAATGAAGCTGTTCAGCCATGTCTGTATTGTGCCAGCTCTGGACATCACTGTCATGCCTCAAGGGACCATTTCAGGATGCTCCCTGGAAGCTATGCCCAGGCCACTTTTGGCATTGGCTGACTTATGCTCAGCTCTGCTGCCTTTCTCCCAGTGAATAAGTTATGTGAGCGACACCCTAGGTCTCCTGTGGACTGATCCCTCCTCCGTGCATCAGCAGATGTAAAGGGTGATCCGCACTGCACTCACTGCTCTGGGGAAAGCTGAGCATCCTTTGTTGCTGTTTGCACAAATGGTCCAGGTCCAGCTCCTACGTGTCTGTCTTGCAAAGCCTCCCTTAGCTTTGGAGCCTGGAAAACGCTCTCTGGGGAGTCTTGGCATGGAGACCACAGCTTCCAGGCTGAGGCACTGGCGCTTCTGCTTCCACTTCTGACCGTAACAACACATCCTGATAGCAATTGTTCTCCGAGCTGGAAATCCTGTCCACTCTGCTGTGGGACTTGTGCTCCCAAGCAGCTTGAGGTCTTTGGTCAATGCAGTCAACCCTTCCCGCAAGGGAAATGACTCTTGCCCTACTGCTCAGCGGCAGCCACCTCTCTGGCACAAGCTGCTCCACTCCTGGGCTTGGCTGCTTGGCAGGACTAGCTTTAATGTCCTTAAATATTTTTTGTTAAAAAAAAAAAAAAAAGCAAAGTGGGGAGTGAGGAGGCAAAAGAGGAAGCCAAGAGTTACCATAAATAGCTTGGAAGGGATTTTTTTTTTCTTTCCTGGCTTAGAAAGCAACTTGGTGGAAATGGTCCTGAAGCTCAACCTTGGTCATGCCTGGGAAGTGGAAACCCTGAAATCCATTTCAGGTCTGTGGATAGAGCTGAGAGCCCATGACCAGGGGGGTCAAAGGACTCTTTAAATCTGCTGCTTCAACTTTTCAAACTAAGTTGTTTTCTTTTGCCCCCCCACCCCTGGAGAGTGCAAAAGCATGTAAGTAGCCATTGGAGCGAATTGCTTAACGTGTTGACTTAGGTTGCCTTTTCGTTTTGTTTGCACCACTGGCATTGGTCTGTGTTCCTTCCTGACTACATATTTTTGAGGCCTTGGAAATGAAAGTTGGACGATACCCACCAGGCAAGACTTCTAGCACAGCATTTGAGTTTTTAGATGCCCAGGGAAATATATTGACTATTTCTTGGTCTGGAGGAGGGGAAATAAGAGGTGTTCTATGGTAAGTTTTTCTGGAGAAAGCTGGATTCCTCAGTGTGATTAGTCAAATACTATGATTCAGCCCTCCCCCAACAAATGAGGCATCCAGAAGTATGCAGGGAGTTTCTCTTGCTTGAAATTCTGGTCTGGAGGGTATGTTTGGGCTGTATAACTCGAGGTTTTCTTCACAGACAAAAACTGTGCCTGATCACCAAAATAACTCCTTTGATCACTTTTTTAAAGCAGGGAGCCATTAAGAAAAATAACATGCAAGTTCATAGCTCTAAGAAAGACAGGATGAGCCCACAGCATCCTCTTGTGTATCATATTATCTTCTTGCCCAACCCTTGTGCATCGTCTGGCACGCCAGGGGTCAGTGGCAAAACTGGTATTTTCTAGCTAATATTTGGATTTTTTTAAATAGTTTGCTGAGGCTGGGTTCATACCTCTTGTTCCCTGCCCACAAACAAGGAGCAGGGTGGTAGTTCCTGGCACACTCTAATTGTGGGTACATGAGGTGGGATAGCCCAGCAGGGTGAGTCCTGGAGATGCTGTAGGATGGAGGACAGACATTCCTAAAGGACCTATTTCCAAACTGGTGTAGACATTGCACCTCTTCTGAGACTGTAGCCAGGGAGATGATGCTGCATGCAGGACATGCTCCAGCTGCCCAGCCTAGGCTTTGGAGACCCATGACAATTCAGCATGATTAACAAATTGGAAGAAATTACAAGTGTGCCAGAAAATACTCTAGGAACTAAACTGGGAAGACTTATGGGAAGTTATGTGCACACCTTTAATAAGACAAGGCTTCAGAGGAGAGGAGAGGTGATGTTTTGTTCAGAAATATTAATAAAAGTTATTGCTTTCTTCTATAGACCTGACCTCACTGCTCTCATGACTCTTGTATTGGTAAGTGCTGTGATTTTATCCATGACTTATAAAATTTGCACTCACCTGAAGCATCAGGGAAGCTGATAAGGGAACTGAGTGATCACTCTGAATAGCTCCCTCTCCAGAACACCCCCTAGCCTGGATTTGGGCTGAGTCTGTGCCTTCCCCAGTAAGGCTGCCAGTCTTGGCTTGATGATAGCATGGGAGGAAGAATTTACCCTCCCCTTGCTAGTTACAATGATTAATCACCTTCATCATTGAATAGCAGGGTCTTAACAGGATTTGGCTTTCCCTCTGAGTCACAGTGGCAGATGCCATCTCCCCGGTGGCCAAGGACTGGTGGTCCCAAAACTGTCTTTGAAACACTGGCTGCCCAAAAACTCTCTAAGATGCCCTCAGTTCCACTTGTAAAGGAGCTCCCATCGCTTTGCTGGCCCCAGGAGCCAGGGAGTGTCTGGCTGAGAATAAGTGGGATTCAGGGTGCCAGTGTGGAGGGTGCTTGCTAGTGCAGGCAAGCTTCTGGGCCTTGCAATGCATGATGGCTGGCCAAGCCCCACCTGCCTTGGGAGAAGCTCCCTCAGCAGGTCTGCAGCTGATGCTCAGCAGTGTAGCTGATAGAGGACCTACAGTGAGGACTCGGTTCATGTTGCCTGGGAGAGATGCTGTGTTGGGCACATGGGGAGGAGCTGGGTCCCTCTTTGTAAAACCAATCCTGTTTAGGAAAGCTTGTTCCTAACAGCTGAGGTATGGTGGGAAAATGTTCTGCTTTGCTAGCTGCTAACAGATGCCTGCTTAGCCATGGAGCCCACACCCACAGATTCACCAGCTACCTGGGGCAGATCTCCACTAGGAATAAGGCACCAGTTTTGCTGAAGATCTGCTTAGATCCCAGTGGTGGGCAGAGGTGACGGACAGACTCCAAGAGGAGGTTTGGCTTAGCTATTCCCTCTGGAGCTCCCTTGCCTTTCAAGACTACAGCAGCTGGTCCAGAGAAGGGACTGAAAGCCTTTGACTTTCAGATGGAAGTTGTTGGTTTTTGTAATAGCATTAGAAACCTCATTACCTCTGTCAGTTTCACCCAGTTTTAACAGGGCTTTGTCAGGAGTAAGCCAGCCAGCATGAAAATTTTGCCAAAGCTCATCCAGCAGTTGATAAGTGCAGATATCAACGAGTCAGGTGCTTGAAAGCCCTTGGAGAAGAGCAACCAGAGGAGGAAAGGAGGCAATGCACCAAGCTTGTTGGCTCCTTCACCCTGCAGGCACACTTTGCTCTTTTGCTCCAAGCAATGGTCAAGGAAGACGAGGCTTCTCCTGTGTAGGGCTGTTGAAAAGCCTCCAGAGAAAAGGCAAGGTGGAAACTACAAGGAATCAGCCATGGTTTGCATGGTTTCTCTGGCCCAATGATGGGGAGGTTGTGCTTGGGGTGCGATCAGATGGGCAGGAGGAGGCAGTGGCAGCAAGGACAGTGGTATGGGGTAGAGGTAGACTTGGAGGGATGGGGACTAGTGAAGCTGGAGACCTCTGGAGAAGGTGGGGCTGTAGCAGGTCCTGCCCCAAATGAGCCACGGGTGTTGGAACAGTGGCAACTTTGTGCTTCTTTTGATTAAAAATTGTGTGTTTTCCATGGAAGATGGATTGTGAAAGGCCTAAGATCTGAGAATCCATGGGTTTCAGCTCTACTGCTGCTCATCCCAGTGCTGGGGGTCTCGCTGGGCAAAGCCTGTCAGGTTGTTCTCCAGTGCACTCTGCTTGCACTTTCCAGCAGTTTTGCAACCTACAGTTCCTTTTTCTTGTTATTTCAGCTCTAGGAAGAGCACGGCTGGTGCCAAGAACCCAGCCCAGCCTTTCTGCTCATGGCTTCCTCCATTTTGGGCAGCCCCAGAGTTTCCCCCCTTCTCTGCCTGAGCTTCCAGGCTTGCCAGCATCAACCCCACCATGTCACACTTGACCTTCCCAACTGGAACATGGTACGTGGCTGTCAAGAGATCCCCTTGAATGAGTTGCAAAGGGCTTGGGGGTAATTCAGCTCCTCAGGAGAGGATGACTGGAGGGAAGGGATGGAGAAGCATCCCAAGGAGAATCTCACAACTCGAAGGTGAGGAGAATCTCCTCGTCATTTGCTGCCTGAACCACCAAGTGTTGCTGGTTGCATGCTGTGTGTCACTGCTCCCAAGCCGGCCATCACAGGGTCAGAGCTTTGGGATAGCAGAGGAGGAAAGTAATGTATATAAACATAGACTCACTGGAAACCAGGCTTGTTAACTTTCCTAATAACTAATAGCTTAGCTCTGTGCTTCTCTGTTTTTCCAAACCGGGGGCTGACAGCTCCCTGGCTGCTTGCTTCTGAGAAATGGCTTTCCCTGTAAACTGAGATCATCTGATAACACTTACTGATTTAGTCAAAATTACGCCATTGTGGCTTGTTGTTTGCATGCCTGCATGGTTTTGGAGTTTTTCTAGCAGAGAATGTGTCGTGGGAGGAACTGACTTATAAATATACTCCACCCCCAAATCCAGTGGCTTTCAGGGAAAAAGCGTAAGGTGGAGATGAAGATGTGCTCCTTACTCTACCCACCTCCCTGAGTATTTCCTAAGCCCATGAAACTGGGTGGGAGGGTAGTTCCCTACCCAAAAAAATTCAAGGATCATGTTGGTTGTGCAGACTCTTTGCCACCCTGATGTTTGTAAGTAGATAGTGCATGAAAAGCCTCGATGAGAAGCTCTAGCCACCAGAGTAACCAACATGAAAACCTGCTTCTGGAAAAAATACTTTCTTCCTGCCCTTTAATAGCCAACGGCAGAGTGTTCCTGGTGGAGCACAAATATTCTCAACAGGCTAAATAATTATGTTTAATTAGTTTTCATTAAGGTGATGCTAATCCACCGCTCTATTTGGAAATTGACTTAGCTTCTGAAATGGCTTGAAATCAATGAAGCAGGGAATATATATGCTACTCACACTGCACCCGTTTCCCAAAAGAAAGGGACCATCAGACTCCCTGGGCTACACAGTGACTTCCCAGGCTTGGCAAGAGAGGCTGGAGTGAGTTTAAAATAGTCTGTCTCTGTGATATATTTTCATTTTCCCTCCCAAAGCAAAAAAATAATGCTGGGATTGCTTCCAGTCCCTCGCTTTCCAGAGGCGGCAGCAGCATCACAGCCCCAGTCCTTCGGGGATGTCTTCTCCTAGGCCAGGTTCCTGCAGTGGCCTGTGGCCACTGGGGCTACTGCCTGTGGCAGAGGGGAGGCTGTGTCTCCTGCCCTGCTAACGGCATGCAGGTATTTCTTATCACACCCCTGGGCATCTCCCCAGCCCTGACCTGTTCAATAAGCACAGGAACAATGGGGAGGTGGTCTGCCCGCAGTCTGCAATGACTGCCAGCACAGAAACCAGCCTGGCATTAGCGGGTTTGCTGCTCTTTGAGGCAGAGCTGAAGGTGTACATGAAATGTGCATTTCAAACAGCAGGGCGTAATTGCCCGGTGCGCAATGCTTAACTGAAAACACAGTGATATCCCTATCGCTCCATCTCTACATCAGGAGTGCACGCCCTCGTGCATCCCCTGTGCATTCTCCATTTGCCTGGGGTGGGACCAGCCAGGTAGGATACAGGCAGGATCAGGCCAGACCGGGTCCAGGATGATGTTTCTTCATGGGGCCACCACTGACCAACACTAGGAGGCAGGACCAGAAAGAGCTGGAGCCTCACGGCACGTAGGTGTGGGAAGTGCCCACCCTGGTCACCCTGCTCACAGACAGCCAACAGATGTCCTGCTGTGAGACAGAGCAGGCATTTCCCCTCTGGTATCTATGTTACACTGTCTGCACTGTCAAGCTGAGACAAACATGAATGTGGTGGTAGATTCTTGGTCCTTGCTTGCTCTACCTCTGTACCATTGGTTTCCATCTTCATCCTCCTGTCTTGAATGTGCGGCACTTGTTTCCAAATTAGATCCACTCACATTGGTTTTCTTAAGTTCTTCCCTTTTTTTTGTGTCTCATTTCCACAATTTTCCATTGTGCTGGAGCCTAGCATGTTCCCATTTAATTGGGGAGGTAAGCTGCCGGGGCTAAATGATGCCTCTTCAGACCTGCTTTTACCTGGGTACACCCTAGGTTTGGGGTATCTCTCTGCTGCAATCACCAACTTTAGTCCCGAGTGCTGAATCCTTACCAAGGAGCTCCCTTCTCACAAGTGTTTACTGTACACATGTATTGGTGGGAGAAAATAAAACCCAACACCCAGATGTGTGCCTCCAGCTGTGTTAACCAACCTGGCAGCGTATAGCCACCTCTTCATCTGGTCCTGGTCCAAACCGTGTCAGGGATAAGGGGAAATTCCCCAGTCAGACAAACAGAGGAAACCATACCAGCATTCCAGTCAGTCTTTCCAAAATATTTTTTCATGAAGGGCACACGCCCTGTTTTGAGCCCGACAGTGTCCTGTTTACTTTTCTTCTTGGACTTTGCAGGCTGCAGGAGAAGGTGGGAGACATCCTGGCACCATGTGGCCCAAGGAGAAGGGGAATTACCCTGGGAAGGCTTGAAGTGAGACCCTGTCCTGGCCCTTTGCTGAGCTGAGAAGATGCCAGCAGCCCAGGTGAGGCTTCCTGGGATGGGGGTTGAAAAGGAGAGTGAGAAACATCTGAGACTTGGCACTGTGTGGTGGGGAAGGCTCTACTGTAATGTGTTTCTTTCTTCTCACCCTGTATGTACAACTCTGGAAAACTGTAGTGGCCCCAAACTCTCGCTATTAACCATCTTCAGACTGTCCCAAACGTGATTGAAGCCACCAACCCTTGAGTGGGACCCCAGCCCAGCACCACGTGCCCACCAAGGCCATCTCTCCCTGCAGGAGAGCCCTGCCATGCCCAGGAGCACTCAGAGAGATGGCCACAAGGGCCTGGAAGGAAATGACCCACGTCGCTGCAGGTGAGAGAAGTGCAGCTCCCAGCTCTCACTGCTGGTGATCAGGAGATGCCCCATCACCACAGTCATAATGAGGGGTACAACCCGCTGCCCTCCACAAGGGATTTGGGTGCTGAAGATGAGGTTCCCGTGGCTGGTCCCTCCTAGAGAGATGTTGGCTGTCAGTCAGTGCTCGGTGAGTGCTCTTGATGCTCCACAGACCAGAAATGCTCTCCCCTTCTCTTTCAGCAGGGGTGTTAATCTGAGCTTGCATTCCCCATCAGCAGCCAGTGCCAGCAACCTCTGCAGGAGTTAATTTTTTTTAATTTGCGTGAGTTAGGAACCTACTTCCTGCTGCTTGGATGAACTGAGATGTGCACTGCTGTTTGTAGAAGCAGAGGGGGACTGGCTTTATCTTAATTCCTCATGGCATTTTCCCCTCCCACGACTGCTGCTTCATTTGCACCCAGACCAAGTTTGAGTTGGCGCTGTTCATCTGAGAGCAAATCTGGTGGGGCTGGAAAAGGATATGGGTCACCAGGTGCCTTCAGCTTTCTGTTGGCATCGGGAGCCATCAAAAAGGGCAGCTAGGGTCCTGGAAGACCCCAAGTACAAGGGCCCCTGGGGATGGGAGGAGGTAGTGTTACAGCCTGAGTCATGTGAGAGAGGAACTGTTACTGGGCTCCACCTATTTCAGCTATGTTATAACCCCTGCCTTGCAGGGGAGACGGCCCAAGCCCAGAGATACCGCCTATAAGTGATGAGTCAGTCATTGTCCAGAGAGTCTCCACGGGACAGACATCATATCTTCTTTCCTTGGCTGTCTTCTCAGCAACTGCATCCTACAGCTGGCCTGCCTTCTCCTGTTTTGTTTGCTTCCTCCTGGCTGTGGAGCACTGTCGCTGGAAGAGGAAGTGTCAATGGTGCCTCTCAGTCTATTCTACCTAAATTTAAATCACTATTTTTGTCTTTGTAGTCTCATTGTATCCTGTTTTAAATTAGGAACAAGTCACATGAGGAAAGGTGTTGTCCAATGTTTGGTGCAGTGGTGAGACGAGC
This sequence comes from Phalacrocorax aristotelis, assembly GCF_949628215.1. NCBI lineage: Eukaryota > Metazoa > Chordata > Aves > Suliformes > Phalacrocoracidae > Phalacrocorax > Phalacrocorax aristotelis. The sequence goes on from NC_134282.1 coordinate 29,812,691, forward strand.
CATCGCATGATGAAGGCCTTGTGCCATAACAGCCTCATCCCACTGTTGGTCATCCTCTCTGTCAGGGACAGGTTTTTGTTTCTTACAGCAGTTCGCCAAAGGAGCAAGGAAGAGGCAGTAGCAGGATGGGGTGACCTGCTTCTCTTCCCAGTTGAATGTTTCCAGTTAAGAGGCTCTTCCAGAAGCATGTTAGTGCACAGATAACACAGACGGATGCATTTCAGGAAGCGATTCCCAGAACCAGCTTGACATTTCCCACTGGTGTGACCTGGGCCAACGGCTGTCCTTGCAAAAGAAAGAAAAGCAAAGCCAGGGGTCAAATAACAGGAACCAGGCATTGAGGAAATGATCCCTCACTGAAATTAATGAACTTGCAAGGATAACATACTGTTTGGTGTGAGTCAAAGCTTTTTTTTTTCACAGTGCTCAAGGGAGCACAAGGGTGTGGGGCTTCTGGTGTCTCTTGGGCATCATGGAAGTGGGGGCCTGGGCTGAATGGGATGAGGACTTCAGTGGTTCCTCACTGAAAGGAGGACAGCACTCAGGGAGGGATGGCTTGATAGCCCCCACTGACATCATCCTAAAGGCTGTTTGTGGAGAGCTCAACAACTGTCCCCCAAAACTGCATTGGTGTCCATGCAGATTTCTATCATTCTTACCAGACATTGAGCAATCCTGCCAGATGAAGCTACTCCTCATTAACACCAGCTCCACAAAGAGATCTGAAGAAGGAAGGGAACTGCAGAAGGACTGTGCAACTCAAAATGCTAAGCAATCCCTCCTTGTGCAGGCCTTGACCTTTGCCATCCCACCCATATGGTGGTGATGCATGGTCCTCTTTTTGGGTGAGGAGTTCAACAGAGTTTCTTCTCTAAAGAACAGCATCTCCTGTACCTCTCCTTTTGCTCAGGGTGCAGGGAAACTATTTAAAATGCCACCTCACCTCCAAGGGAAAACAGGTGGCTTGCTCCCTGAGCTGTCAGCTCACTCTTGAAATGATTGCCTTTGGGTGATCTTCAGTGGACCGCCATTGACCACATCCTTTTTACATTGGAGCGTACCTCCCCTTCTTGTTCCTCAATCTCCCAGCTCTGTGTTGGGATGTCAGAGAGCTGGAGCAGGGTCTTTGTGCAGCCAACCAGTATGGCTCCTCTCAGTGGAATCCTGGCCATGCCTTTTGCTCTGGGATTCGAACCTAATGGCAGGTCCTTTATCTAGTGTTCAGCCACAGCTGTCAGATACAGACTAGGAACACAATGTTTCTAATTCAAAACAGTTAATTTCTAAGGTGAGAAAATTTAGCTCCATCAGGAACATGGTATTTGTCTTGGACAAAAGAGCTTTTTTAGGTAGGAGTGGTCCATCCTGGCTGTCAGAAAAAATTTACTGATTTCTCCACTAAAAAATAAATATTTGTCTTGTTTTCTAGGGTGAAGTTAAGCAGCCATGACAGAGGCATACCTGGCTGAGAAATTGATCAGTCATCTGATGGGATGGCTCTGAAGCAAGCACCAGTGAAGTGTGAAGGCATGCTGCAAGGATCATCAGAGCTGACCGCTCTTCACCAGATGTATTTATTGATGCTCTGCTTCCTTGTTTGGAAGTCAGTCAATGATGGTTACTTTTTTCAGAGCAGCTATAAATAGTCAGGTTTCTCTGCTGACATTAAATCTAAGCTCACCTGGTAGTGCTGAAATGCATGAGGTAGAGGACTGTGTTTGCTGGACTTGGTCCAAAGATGTGGTGGGTGGGTCACTCCCTCTGCCAGCCCCGACACAGTGGGGACAGTGGTCCACAAGGAAGCCCAGAAGTAAAAGTATTTTCTCCGTCACAGTGTTCTCAGAGGGATGTAAGAGCGTGATGATAGTCACCACAACTGGCGTGATCTTCAGGGAAGATTCAGGGCAGGTTCCTGTTGGAGGTACAAAGAAGTTTGGATGCTGGCCAAAACCTCAGTCTTGTGGTTAGAAAACAGAAAACAAAAGTGGGAAAAGAAACCCTGCTGTGTCGTAAATCTCTGGTTCTTCATGAGTGTGCTGGGGACAGCAGCATGCCAAGGCTCGGGTCCACCAATCCTGCAAACCGCAGCTCTGATTCTCTCTCCATGGGGTTCACACTATGCTTGGAGGACTGTATCCTGCCATCGCTGTTCACTTAGAGCATCCAGACTGAGAGATGTTGTCACTAAAGGGAGGAAAGTGCTGGCTGTGTGAACAGGCTGGTTTTGAATCTGTCACAAATAGACACCAAGCATCTCCCCAGTTTGGCAACCCCTTGGTTTGTCCTCACAAAATAAAGGAGAACTGGAATGAAAGGATCCTGTTTCCAACCTGTTTGACTGTAAAAGCTTTTTTTCTTTTGTGTTAAAAGAAGAGGCACATTCTGTTTCAAACGCAAAACTTTTCACATTCATTTAGAATGTGGAGGGAAAAAAGTTTCAGAGTCATCAGCCCATTTTTTAAAGGAAACAGAAGCAGATTGCTCTGAAATTATTCTTTAAGAATGTGAGCTAATCCCATAGTACTAAAAAAGCCATAATCAAAAGGAAGCGTTTTGAAATTGTGAAGGGGAAATGTTGCAGCCAACCTGAGATTGAAACTTTCCTCTGTTGATGAAGCTTTTCAAGAATAGGAATTTTTGCCTGGATTTGAGACGGGAGTGTTTTGCGGTTTCTCAAGCTCTCGAGGTATGAGAAATCTGAGACTACAACAAAGCAGGGCTCAGATTTCTGAATTATTATCTTTTACTTTTATCCCCCCACTTCTTTATGGAAAACTGACAGGACTCTTGACTTCTTTTCTTTCCAGTGCTCCTCTGGTACCTGCACAAAAATTCAAACAGGATCTCTTCACCTTCAGCAGCCTTACACATGTTGCCTGGACACAGGTCTGACAGCGATTTGCTCCCAACTCATCTCCTCCAGCAGCCTGTAGAGGAGATGCAAAGAGGCAACGTCCTCCTGTCAGGTAGAAATCAAGAGCTTTAAAAACTATTCCTGGGCCTGCTGTTTACTTATTTTATGAATTGAGAGGTCTTGTCACATTTTAGTACCTAGTTTTTTCTTGCTCAGAGCCCATTTAGATTTAAGGGAGATTATTTATTTGTTCACCTTCCCTCAAGGTCTTATGGCTCCTCTCATAATTCACTCATGCACCGTAAAATGGATCTCGCTGGATGTCTTCCCTTCCATTTTCTCCATTAAAAACAGTGTTTCGTGAGCTGTGCCCATGGCAATTACTTGTATTGCTCGCCATCACCCTGGATATGATGGTTGGACAGCTTTCCGTCCCTCCTGGTCCATGCCACGTGTGTGTGTGGTGTCTCCTTGGGTCCCTCCTGCTGAAGTGGGAGTGGCTAGAAGAGGATGAAAACTGTGATGGGATGATTCCGTGTGCAGAAACAAAATGTCATTTCCACTGGAAAATATTTCAAGGTGTTTCAGCCTTTCAAGATGAAACAAAATCTTTCCTTGCAAAATATCAGTTCCAGCCATTGTTCCAGTTCAACTGGCCTGTTCCAAAGAAAACAAATACATTTTGACTTGAAATGGCTAATGCTGATACCAGCTCAAAATCAGCCCTTCCCTACCGCACGTTCAGAGCTAGGAGAGGATCTTGTTGTGATCAAAAACCTCCTTGCTTTATTCCAGCTTCTCCAGACAGAAAGTTTCCAGTGCTTTTTGTACGATGGGCATCACAGCTTTCTATCCTGCCCTGGGTGACACCTGGGACCTCTTCTCGGGCCACAGCCTGAGATGGAGCTGGAGCTGTCAGCAGCAAGGTACGGCCAAGCCTCTACCTTGATTTTGGGCTTCTAGCTGCTAAATATCAATGCTGGAGAAAACCCCAATGGGAAGAGGCACACTGCAAAAGTATTTTGCATGAGGATGAAAAGGGCGTGCAGCAGCATCTCTCCTGGGAAAGCCTCTCTGGAGAAGGAGGGGAATTAAGAGATCTGAACTGCTTTGGGCACACAAAAACTGTTCTGTCAAAACCAATTTCCAGTAGAGCTCTACAAAACACATGTCAGCAGAGGTTGGTGGCTGCCAAATCTCAGTGTCTTGCTCACAACTGCCTCCTGCTTCACATCCAGTGTGAGGAGAACAGGTTTTATTGGTTTGTTTTTGGTTTGCTACTTATTGAAATTCAGGCTGTTTTATTTAGTGGGTTGACCCCTACACAGTGACAGCCAAACCACACGCATATACTCTCACAGTATCAGGGAAATTTGGAAGATTTCAAACAAAACAAGGAGGTTTTATGAAACTTCCAAGTAGCTGGAGGAAAAAAAAAAAAAAAAGATTATGCAACTCTGGCACTCCTGTTGCCATCGTCAATTAAATAAGTCAATACATAGTATAATGAAAATATTTTGCTGCATATTAGTGGAGACTGAACCATTTTCATTGCAAACACATAACTCTTATTCCATGTTTAACAGTGCCCAGAGCTACAGGACTGAGTATAGTCTTATGGAATGAGATGTGCTCAATTCACTCTCTTTTATCCTCTTTTTATTGAATTTAACCTTTTTTCCAGAAGGAAACGGACAACCATCCAAACTTTGTGGTTTAACTGTCCTTACCACAACTTCAGGAGGGATCAAATTGGAGCCACGATCACCACACATTTGGACTAGCTCCTTTCACATAATGGGGTAATAGTAATTAAAACTTTTGTCTACTGATTTTTTTTTTAACTTCCATTTGAATGGTGGCTGCCAGAGCACTCCAAGGTCTTTTAGAGGTGGCAAAATAGCTAAATAAAATAATTTCCAAGATAAAAGGTCAGTATATCCAACAAGCATCAGATCTTCAAGGAGGTGAAGATTTCCAGTAGGATGTTTCAGATGTGGGCACATGGGTCCTCCCCATCTGCAAAACAGTGAAGACCATCTCAGCCCTTCTGCCCCTTTGTGGGGCTTTTGTGGGGTGTCTGTTGTCATGATGATCCCTTGTCTGTCAGAGAGCATTACCAGGAGTGACTAAGATAAGAGCGTGCCGTGTCACTCATGGTGATGCATCTCACATCACCTGCCAGACTTTTGCAACAGGAGGAGGAGGCTGAAATGTGAGCTTTCCATCAGCTCTTTTCCTGGAGAGGCCAGTGTTTCTGGATTGCACCCAGCAGAGAGCAGTTGTTGAGGCAGGTAATGCTGAGATGTCACCTCCTCCTTCCCCGTGCTGGCATGTAACCTCCCAGCAGCCAGGGCATGGGATAATCCTTCCGGATAGGAGCTTCCTTGAGCTTCTCAGGGTCTGATTTGGTCACACACCTTCCCCTCACCCCTTAGGATGCATCTGTCTAGACCTGCTACCAGGGGTTTAACAACATACCTATGAGCAGCAGCAGGTTTTGGTGCTGCTGTTGGTGGTGTGAAATAACAGAATTGCCCTGCAACTGATTTCAAGGCACAGGAGAGCCTGGAAAAGTCTGTCTCTCTTGGGTATGTAGGTCCATGGAGGAATCAGGGTTAAGGAATTTTACAAAAATATTTTACTTTCTACCATTCTAGGCTGCAGAAGTCTTGCTTAGGGGCATTGCTCCTGAAATATTTACCGACTAAATTCTATTGGCAGTGGGCAGAGTTAAATTAGACTGTCTCATCAGGATCACTTGAAGCAATTTCAAGGAAATACAATCCTGTTTTGAATGGCACAGTCAGATTCTTGTCTGCCTCATTTAATTGCTTTTACTACAGGATACTGATGCTTTAGATTGCAAATCCTCCAAGGCAACGGCTGTCTCTTTGTTCTGGATTTGCAGAACACATCCTGCAGCGAAGGTCAGGGCTCTGGCCCAACTACGAACAGCTGGTTAGTTTGAACACTGTACTCGGACAGTGCCAGGAGAGCTTTACAGTGATGGCTGGAGGGTTGCAGGGTCCTCACTGGCACAGCCCTGCTGGGTGCTGACCCCTGGTATTCACAGCACCCATGTTGCACTGAGGGATGCACATCACCTTCCGTCCCTGTGATTGTTTATGGTGGTGCAGCATTTATTGTGCATGAAAATGTCATGCAAAGGACTAGCTGGGGAGGGTGTGGAATAAATAATCTTAATTCCAATCTCCACATCCTCCTCTTACCAACCATCAGAGTTTCTTCTCTGGAACATGCTGAGCGAAAGGCCCCATACGTGACACCTGGGGGCTGGCATCTCCAAAAGCTGTTACAGAGAGAGGAGAAGTGGAAAAGCTATTACAGAGAAAGGAGAGTTGGCTGGTCCAACGGGAACCCACCACAATAATCCATACATCAGGTCATCTCCAGTTTAATTTAAAAGCCTTTGGTGTATTATGGCAGGGATTCAACTGATGGTGAGACTCAAGTGTCCTCATCATAAACAAGACTTACTTAAAACAAAAAAGGCAGAGGAAAAGAAAGTGCCTGCTTAAAAGCCTCACCAGCACTCATTTAAAAGCATTTCTTCCACTCCCCTGTTCACTTATAGCACTCTTAAAAGTGGAGGAACTTTCTGCTTTACTCTCTGCTGTTTTTAAAGAGTCAGCCTGCCAAAATCAAAGCCTCCTATTTTCCAGGCTCTGCTATCACCCTCATGGTGCAATTACAGCCTGGCAAAGCATGCCTTCCCATTTATTCCTCCAGAATGTACCTTTCTCCTGCCATTGCCCTGCAAGAGGTTTGATTGACTGGATTTGCATATGGGATGGAGAACACAACAGAGTTGTTTAATGTATTTATTAGTCACCAGTGCAGACAAATATCCTCTGCTTCAGGTTAGCTCATTGTGGGCAGCCAACTATGGGAGGGATGGTTTAATGCTGACACACACCTCTACCATCATCTTCAGTATAAACTACCTGTTCTCCCATCCCGCTTTGACCTCACTCCTAATCTCTGGGCATGGCTGGCTTTGGCCAGAGGGTAAGCAATGCCACGTCCTGTCATGGAGCTTGGATGTTGCTTATCCCAAAAATTCCTCTATGTGTCTCTCCACCATGGGGACCATGGTACCCACTCCCCGAGGGTTGGACCACCTCCTCAGGTGCTGGTAAACCACCTTCCCCTCGCTCTCAATCCCCAGGAGCAGGTCAGGCTGTGAGCCAGCCAAGCCTGTTCTTCAGGTATGGCTGTGTACCTCCCTCTGACCAGTATTTCTGCTCCAGATCAAATATACATTACTAGTAAATTAAACCCAGCCTGTCATGGTTTGTAATTTCCATTGCAACCACAGGCATTGGCAGGAACCAGTGATGCATGCTGCCCACCCCATCTACTTTGGTCCTTGTCCCCTGCTGTGCCACACCACCAGCCCCAGGGAATAAATGGGGTTTGCAGGAGGTGGGTTTGGTGTGCAACTCAAGGCACTGGCTCTGGTAGATCTGAGGGGGTTGTTTTTGGTCCGCATTCCCAGAGCAATGTTTGTACTTGCAAGTCTGAAACCCTCCAGGAGCCCCGGGGGCTTCATGTTTGCTTCGGCACAGGCTTGTGCTGTCCTGGTACTTGTGTGCAGCAAGTAAATTTGGGGTCACCCAGCTCCAGGAAGTTTGTTTTTTAAACTGTGCAAGGTTCCAAAGTAAATACAGGGATCGCCTTTCACTCCCTTCTTAATCCTGCTTGTGACAGTGCCACCCACAAAGCCGCGGACCCAGCACATCTTGAGTAATAATCTCTAGGGCTGCTTGTTTTATGAGCTTTATGTAGGGCTCTGATCCTGCTTTTGTTCCTTTCTCTCTCTTGCAGAGCCTCCCCAGGTCTTCCCAACACGATGTGTCTCTCTCTAAGTGTATGTTCATCCTCCCATCTCCTCCCATGGCTGACATCTGTGGTAGGATCTTCATCACTGCTATGTCTGAAAAGACCAGAAGTTCACTTGAATCACATCTCACTCCCTTCTTCTGCTGAGCCAGGGGGTTATGAGGTCCAGTCCCTTCTCCAGCTTCTAGTTTATATCAGGGACTGTCCTACTCTGCTTGCATAGCAAAGCGCGAAATCATCTTCAATGCTGGGATGCAGTGGCTCTTCATCTAGTAACAAGGCCTCCCAGGGGCCAGGAAGATCTTCCCAGTTGAGTCCCAGTTGGGCTTGATGATCCTTATGGGTCCCTTCCAACGCAAGGTATTCTAAGATTCAGTGTCGCTGGGTACTCCTTGCCTTTTAAAGCCCAGTGGGCAAATAATCATTGAGAAGAACAGGTTGGCGATACTGTGGAGGAAAACTGAGATGCTTCAGTCCCTGCCAAATTGAAACCAGGTGGTAAAGCAGAGCTAGTCTCTTCCTCACCCCATGAAAGGATCAACCCACTGCTTGGTAGAAAGAAGTAAGGAGGACGATGCAGGGAAAGAGAAGACCTGTGGTCATGTTGAAAGAATTTGACCCAGTCTTCTTCCCAGCAGAAGAAAAGTGGCTTCTGAGGGTTCTGATGTTCTGCAAAGTGAGCATCCCCTGGAAGCAAAGAGGGACCCACCTCAGTTCCTGCATAACTACACCAGTGTAAGTTTGGTCTGCCCATGGGACACATGCTTGGTGGGCAGGTTTCAACTGATGGCTTGTTTTGGATGAGGGGAGATGGCAGGGTGGAAGATGAACTGGTGGTGTACATGGAGAGCTGCAGGCCTGATTCAGCTTTGCTGGTTGAAGTGGCTGGCTCTTACTCAGTTAGCAGCAGCAAGTCTTCTCCTTCCAGCCAATGTCTTGGCCAGAGGAGCATGTCTGCTGTGGGAGGAGCTCATTTCAAAGGCTGAGAATGAAATGCAGCCCCAGGAGCCATGTAAAATGAACCAAACCCTGTTGATGTGTGATCTTTCCTGCCAGGCACTTAACATGAACTGTATTGTCCTAACAAAGCATGATGAGAAGCATTTGAAACCAAACTCTCTTTCCCCTGTCAGCACCACCATAAATCACTTTCCTCCTGTGCACTCGTCTGCAGGCCGAACCATTCCTTGCCAAGGCTGTAACCCTGCAGGAATGAAAATGCAGTGAGAATTCTCAAAAAGAGGCAAGAGTCCTATTTTTTCATGTGCATCTCATTTTGTTACTTCTGTTGCACAGTTTATTGTCTAAGGTCTATAATTCAAAAGCAATGTCAGTGTAAGAAAGCTAGAGCTGAAGTCATGTCCAAGGGCTAGAATTTCTCTTCCAGTGGGATAAAAGCTTGGGAGATGTCAGTAGTGCTCTCTGGTGGTCCCATGTAGGTGGACAGAGCCTGTTCAGGACAGCTCTTTGCTTCTGCTGCAAGTCAAAGGGCCTGTGCTGGCCATGGCAAACCTCATGGAGCTGCTGTAGCACACCAGATACTGGATGCATCCTTAAATTGTGCCTGGCCTTAATAGCTGAAACCTCCATGACTGGACTTTTAAATTCAGATTTGTCAGCTTTTATTGTGCTGTTTACTATAGCTAGATAAGCTGCCAAGGCATGGGCAATGCTCCTTACTTGGGAAAAATGTTCATGAGAAGCTTATTCATGGGAGAGTAGACCAAGACACTGCATGGTGTGGGTGAGCAAGGTGTGTGGCCCTGCGGGGAGGCCTCCACTGCTGCAGGTGGCTCACAGCTGGGTGTGAAGCAGGTGTTTTCTTGCCTTACCAACTGCAAGAGGTGCAGATTGAGAAATAAAATGGCAGCATAGGTTGTCAGCATTATTTCTTACTGCCCTCCAGCAAATCAGCCCCCCTGGGGGGAACCCTCTATCTGATCTGAGATCTAGCTGGGGCTTGCTGCCGGTGGCCAGACCTCAGCAGCATAGTACTGCCTGGGGACCCAGGTCCTGTGGTTCAGAGCATGTCAGAGGCCTCCCAAACCTCTGTTCCTTCCTTGGCCAGCCAGAACTTCTGGTCAGTTCCCACCAAGGACCTGCATCCCCATGGGGCAGTGATGTCCAGCCCACGGAGGTATTTACCAGAAGCTACACGCAGAGATCCCTGATTCCCTTTTGACTTGCTGCAACCTTTTGCTTCCCCTTGGTAGGGGTTATTAACCCCACTGGCATGCGGTTTCCAACCTCATCCACGAGAGGCGGCATTGGCGCAGGGGTGTTTCTGCCCGCTGCCCGTTGCCAGACAAGGCGCTTTGGCTTTTTGGGCATCGTGCCTCTTCCCTGGTATGCTTTGCTGCATGGAGACAAATTTGTATGGAAAAGTTGAAGCAGCTTCTGCGTGGAGGTGGTTGTTATAACAAAGTGAGCGTCATGGGTCTCTGCAGAATAAACTGAAGAAACAGGGCCATTAGCAATGCTAACATCAGCATTGCCTGAAAAAATTAGCTCAGCAGCACATTGGGCTCACAGGGAGGATGGGAGACAAGCAGAGGTGTTGGCTTGATTGAACTTTTCTCTCAGTGAGGCTGAAATTGTCTTTTGCCATTGAGTGGAGGATAAAAGGGTTTGGCTAACTGATGGGGGAAAATGTCTCTTCTCATTGCATCCTGACCCCAGGTCTAGCAAATTTGGGGATAGGAGTGGAAAAAGAGAGATGGGAAAACAGGATGTCTTTTTTTTTTTGCTACCCACAGGTCACTGATAGTCACCTGTCTCTGCAGGCGGTGCTCCGGGGACAGGGTTAGGAAATCAGGAAGCTGACAGCCAAAAGTAGCTCTTTTAATCTTAGCAACATTAATTTTCACACTGCTTTCAAGCCTGGTCAGACTGATGCTGGACCCCGGAGATCCTGACCTGGGGGTCCTCTCACAGGACAGCTTGGGCGAGGCAGGAGGAAGGAAGCACCCATGGAGCCTTTCCCATGGGTGCAATGCACCCTCTTGTGGCAAGCAGCCACGGCGGGTGCTGGGGCAGGGCATGGGTGTTGGTGGGTGCCCACTGAGTGGGGCTTGGCTCCTTGGCATTATACTGGGGTGTACGTAGGGACCTGCCAGCCCTCCCATGGGGAAACTGCTCAGGGAGCTCCGATTTGGATTCTCCAGGCTCAAGGCATCCCAAGGTAGGCTCCATTGTTTCCCATGGGGTCCCCCTGCCTCCCTCCCACCTGCTTTATGCAGGGAAAAGCAATAATTTTGACAAAAATTTGAAGTTGTCTTCCTTTCAGCTGGGATCAACTTGCCCTTCTTCCTCCGACACTTTTCTTCCCTGTGAGGAGCCTGCAAAATAAATCAGTGCTTTGCATAAGCAAAGCCCTGGAGAAGTATTAGCAAAAAAACAGAGCTTCACAAATACAGTAATTTTCATGAGAGAAAAGCAGGAGAAGTTGTTTCGTTTGTTTGTTTGTTTGTTTGTTTTTTCTCTGTAACCCCTTAACCCAGCGAAGGATTTCTCTGTCTGGCTACCACGTTTACCCCCTCCCACCACCAGCCACATCTCGGTTTGCTGGAAGGTGCCTCCCCTTCCTCTCACCCTTCAGGGGGACTTGGATTAAAACGCCAGCCGCTTTCCCTGCAGGAAGGCTGTCCTGCCGGTGCCAGTGTCTTGTCCAGCTGTGTCCTGCAACCTTGGATGTGAGCACAGCAGAGGGGATCTGCAGCAGGGACAAGTGGTGGGTCAGGGTGCTGGGTGGTCCCCACAGGTGGGCAAGCATCTTCACACTGCCGTGGTCTTCATCCCCAAAACAGTGGGGCTCAGCGAGCCCTCACTCCCACCTGCTCCCTACATGCTGGCGTTGGCTTCCTGCGACTTTAAAGTTCCCTCTGCGCACAAAGCAAAAGAGGGAGGAGAAAGGGTTTCATCATCACTCCCGAGAGCAGACTTATAAAAACTTTGAGCTCACACTGCCTGCCTCACTCACGGGCTTGGAGGGTTTTCGGCATAGACTGTGCGTGCTGCTGGCAGCAGGACAGGCCGGAGAGGGACAGGAGCCCGTGTGCAGCCCAGCTATTTGGGGCTCCGTTGGAAGCCTCCATGATGGGAGTCCACCCCGAAGCTGGCAAATCCCCAGTTGATGTCCCCAAAAGGTCTGGCACCTGCTCCCGGAGTATCTTCTGCAACATCAAGGTAAGGAGTGGTGCCTGGTAGGGATGTGATGCTTCCCCATTGGGGAGGGAGGAAGGAAGATGCTTGCACAGAGAGTTACCCCAACCCATCCCACGGGTCCCTGCATCCCTGATACAAACTGCCAGTAAAATGAAGCGTGTTTGCTAAGATGCAGAGTATGACAGTCAACTTCTTGAGCAATCCTGGATAATGCCGCTGAGGTCTGTTCTGCTCAGCACACGGGATGGGCTGCAGGGCTCAGTGGGTTTCAGAGTGGTACCCTGCATGGTGCGTGGGTGTTACACCCTGCGGAAGCGGCATGGGCAGCTCTCCGTGAGCTGTGGAGCTAGCCACGATGTCCGGTACACAGTGTGCTGCTGCTTAGGGAATGATTAACCACATCCTGGTGTGAAAAGAAAACACTGCCCTGTAATAACATGGATTTGCTTTAAAAATGCTGGTGAGCAGGGCATTTTGAGTGACAGAAGCAAAATCTCGGCGGGTTGAAGTGGGTTTTCTGGTGTTGGCTGCCCAGTTACTCACCTGCCCGATTAGCAAGGCAGGAGCTGTCATCTTAAAGCCAGTCACTGCCTGAGCTTCAGGCTCTTGAGCTCACTGCCTGCATGAGAAACCCCCCAGCCACCCTGGCCAACTCTCATGGTTTAAACTGCTAATCATCGTGCTTTTACATCACCACTTGCCCTGTCTTTTTTTCCCTTTGTAGCACATTTTGGCCCATTTCTGGATGGGCACCGAGGCTGCTCCACGTGCTGGTTCCTGTCCCTGGGACAGCTGCCCGCGTTGGCCAGGTTTTCCCTGCGTGGGGGGATTTTTGTGCCTTGCTTGGCAGCACCTCTGCATGTTGGCATCCGAAGCAGCTGGGTGCAGTTTTGGGTAATGGCAGCTTCTAGCAGCACCTGCCCACAGGCAGAGAAGCTTTGGGTAAGTGAAAGGAGCCACCAGCCGGCAGGACCCTCTTGTGCTGGTGCTGCCGGTCATGCCCAGGGCTGGGGTGTAATTTCGCACTAGTCTTATTGAATATGAGCGTGTGCTTGCTGCAAGGAAGGGTTTGTCAGCATTTCCCAGCTAAGTGTGTTTTCAGGAGCATGCAGCCATAGGTAAGGCATAGTGGTCAGGGATGGCTTTGGGTTTTATTTGCCACCTGCCTTTCCTCACTTTGCACGAAGATTGGCACTCCTCTTCAGGCTGTACTTGCTTGGGGTGAGTTTCTGGGCAGCAAAATTTTCAGCAAATTGTGAGGCCCCAGCAGTTCTGTTGGGGTGCTGTGGGATGCTGTAGGGAGCCATGGGGCTGTTCCCAACAGGCTGCTCCCCCTCCTCAGGGCTCCCAGGGCTGGAGGCATCATCCCAGATCATATCTTCCACTCCTACATCCCTGCAGGTCCCCACTGCCTGGGCTGGGCTATTCTAGCAGGTGACTTGATGGCCCTTTTTAGCGGTGAGCTCCAGGAGGAAGATTTTGAGATTACCCTGGGTAATTTAGGGCTGCCTCTGGGCTAATCTGACATGTATCTGGAGGGGACTGGTGATTTGACCCCTTCTCTGGTGGAGGTGCAAAAGATGGCCTTAACCTCCTCCAGGCTGCTCCAGTAATGACCATGGCTCAGGGTGAGTAATGTTCATGCTCTCCCCTGGAAATATATACAGCTACCTTCATCTGCATGCCTGCAAAAATATCCTGGAACAGAAAAAACATTGCCAAACTCGATGCCTTTATCAGGGTGTAAAATGTCAGGAAAAAGAAAAAGCATGCCGCTGGAGTTGGGCTGAGCACTCAGCACCCCACACACCCAAGGGCATTTGGTCAGGGGCTGTGTCCAGGACCTCCTGAGGGCATTTGGCCAAGGGCAGATGACACGGGGGTGTCACTTTGCCAGGCAGGAGCTCTGGCTGTGCCAGGAGGTGCCTGTCAGCCCAGCTCGAATTGCTCAGCATCTGGTGCCAGCTGGAGGGCTCAAGTCTTAATTTCAAAATGAGCAAGGAGCCTGGAGCTCCCCAGAGCAGCCAGACACCCACCACCAAGCTTGTCTGCAGGGTCCTAGGAGGTGATTTTGGAGGGAGAGGTGGTGCTGCAGCACCCAGTGTGGCAACTGTGTGTGGGACCATGTGCAGAGTGACCCCAGGAGCAAGAGAGGCCACCAGAGACCCCCACCACCCTCCTGCCCTGGCTGATGCAAATACAGCTGCACTAAAGGAAAACCAGCATGTGAAAAGAAGCACTTCTGTTTTAAAAAGTCAACAGGTTTTTGCTAAGTCAAGGGGAACCAGTCCTCAATTTAGCACAGACCAATACTGGCACTGTGCAAGCACGTTAAGGAACAGTTTGAGCTTTATCAAAACATGTTTGTTGGCACCAGTGGTACCATCTGGGATGGTGGGGAGTCAGGACACCCATCCCTTGGTGAAAAGTTATTGCTTTAAAGAGCAAATGTATATAGATTGACAAGCAATGTCATCCCCCACCCTTTCCTGACCTGTTCACTCTTCCTGCGCTGTGACATTTGTGTTAAAAATATACATATATTAAAAAAATAACTGCTTCAAGGTAGAAAAGCACTAGCCTCTGTGCAGTTGTCAATCCGCTCAGCTCCCCAGATTAGTAGAAAATCAAAGTGCCACAACTGAATTTCCAGGTTTGGGAAGTTAGTTTGTTGTAAATGGGTTGTCAGAGGGCAAGGCATACAGTAAACATCTCAGTTTATATGGCTCTTGTTTGTATGGGAAGACCTTGACACTGCTAATAATGTATTGTATAAAGTTTTTATCCAGCACCTAATTGTGTGGGAAGCTGCTGGCATCATCGCACACAGAGACAGGTATTATAAAGGGGTTTAAATTAATTAGATGCAGCTTCCTCCTGTAAGTGATGGCAGTTTCTGACAGGGATAGCATTTCCAACACAAAAAAAGTCCCCTAGTTGTAAGAGGCTCCAAGTCCTAATCACAAAGCTCATATTTATTCCCTAAGGCTCACATGCCAGGATCATTTTCAGAGTGCCTTTTGCAGGGCTAGGGCCAAAAATAGCAAATTATTTTTCTGTGCAAACCATCTTGCTCCTCCATGTTCCCCGCAACAGGGACTACCATCACTCTGCACCGGTTCCTGTCACTCTCAGAGTGTTTTTCAGCACTGGCCCCATTGCTGCTGATGTTTGGAGGTACAGAAGCATGATGGTGCCAGGGGTGGGCATCAGAGAGGGAAGGGTCCTGGTGAAAAGCAGCAGGTTTAATGGTTCTGCAGCGATTTGAAGAGTGGGATGGGATTGGCAGCTTTGGTGGTGGACGGTATGGAGGCACTGCTGGGGGTGCAGAAGCAGGCGCTCAGGGAGGCAATGCCCTGTCGATGTGGCCAATGGCTCATATCCATGCTCTGACACAGCAGGCATTTACAGCTGATCTCTGTACCCTACAGGAACGTGGTTGGTGACAGTTCCTTGTTGCTGCTGTGGAAGTTACTCCAGGTTATATGTGGGTATTAACAACTGTAGCTAATACCACAATTACAATATTTAAGAGCACCACCTGTCTCAGCTGACAGTGTGCTTGCTGTCTACACTGTATCTCGTAGCTGGAATAAACTTGGTCTTAGTGCTTAGGTTTCTGAGTGCCCTCTAGGATATTTCAGAGTTGTTTGAACCCCTCTAGAAGCTGGCTGTTTGTCTTGAATCACCTTGAAGAAAGAAAGTAGAATGTAAAAGGCCTTCAGTTTTTGGGGCTGGATGGTTGCTGCTGAGCACTGTCACCTATGAGAAGCCTCGAGCATCTCAGTAATCCCACAGTGGTGCTAGAGATGGGTGATAATGAGCAAGGACAACCCCCTGTTTGGAAGCTCACCAGAGCTTTCAGGGTTGTGCTGACTGGCACTGAAATTCTGGGGGGTTGCAGTTGTGCTGCCTGGCAAATGCGGGATGAAACCAACCTTCGGGTGTATGCCAGCACCTGGTGGCATTGGGGACACTGAGGACCTCACAGCCTAGAGGAAAAAACAGGTCTGAAAGGTGGAGAAGTGGATGGTTAGTCTTCTTGATACCTATGCATGACCATGGGCCCCATTGATGTCCCCCAGTCAAGAGCCCTAACTGCTGTCTCCAATATGTCCCCGCTTATCTTGCCCCTCCAGACATCCACTGAAAAAGGATTATTTCAAAGGTATTATCTATTTGCAGTGCCTCAGATGTTTTGGCTTCTTCACCTTTATTATCTCTTTTGTGGTTTTGTGCTCTTTTAATTGATAGCTAATTGCTTGTTCAGGAGCCCCAGAAACATGACAAGGAGGAAAGATGTATAAATATGTTGTTACTTAGCTGAGTGGGACTGGTTTCATCTGGAAGCTGATTAGCTGGAGAGTGCAGGGGAGCAGTGTGAAATGACTGGGAGCACAGGCAGAGGGAGGCTTTTACCCTGCGGACCACCTGGTGTGGAAAAGGAAGCAGGAGGACAGCAGAGTTATTGTCACTTATGCCAGCTGGCGGGAGTCCAGGGGGGGAGATTTAAAAGCCTTAGGGGCAGTTTTAAATTGGGTGCTATATTGGGGCAGGGAGAGGGATGGTATAGAAGAGTGTAGGAGAGTGAAGAGCAAGATCAGGAGGAGACTGTGGGCTCTCAGAGTGTGATAAGACTTTAAAGCATCCCACGGCGAAGGTGGTGGGGCAATGCAGGGTGCAATGGCCAGGAATGGGGAGCTCTCCCCTCCCTGGGAAGGCTGCATACCTTTTGCAGAAGAAACTGGAACCTTGCCTTGGGGTCTGAGGTCCCAACAGCATCAGGGAAAATTTTTTGTCCCTTCCTTTAAAGGGACTAAAAGAATTTGCTGAGAGGAATGTATTTCAGAAATCTGGAGATGTAACAGTTGTGGTCTCATATTGTGTTGGAAAAAGTTATAAATGGCTTTATTTAGCTGCTAGCAAGAATGGGAGATTCATCAAGTCATTGATCTGAAGACAGCATGGCTGTAGATTTGGTGAGGGAAGCACCCAGAGGAGAAAGTCATTGTTGATTAGAACCATTGGTTTAAGCAAGAAAATCAAAGGATATTCCAATACTGGGCACTGTGCAAGGAGAGATGGCAAGCTGGATGAGTGTTTGTAGCAAAGAAGCAAGCAGGGTTCTTAGGACAGCGGAGTGGCATGGGGAGAAGGACTGGCTGTGACTGGGGTTTTCCAGCATTTATGGTGATGGTACTGGCATCAGAAAGCAAAGGCTGGGTTTGATTGGTTACGACACTGTGTTTATGTCTGGTTTTGGTGGGGTTGGGTTTCAGAAGGGAAAAGAACTGCCTGGCCTTCACCAACAGCATCAGCAGCAAGGTAAGGAAAAAGATGGGGGAAGAGCCAGACCGTAAAATGGGTTGGAAAGTTTAGTGGGATCAAGGTCTAGGAGACATGAAACAAGATAATTTTATGAGGGGCGAGGTGGTTCAGTGCCCAAACACAACCAAGGAGTGGTCAGTGTAGATAAGATTATCATGAGCAAAATGGGAGAGGAGTGTCACTGATAGGGAGCACGAGGCATGGCCAGGGCTGTGGGCGTGCAAGAGGAGTGTTTACATACACTTGTGGGTCAGGGAAAATTAAGCCAGGCTGAAGCTACCTTCAGGTGATCGGATCCTGATGCACCATAAAGAAAAGATACCTTAGGAAAAAATGAAAGAGCAAAGACCCAACCCCAACCACAGAACCTACCTGCATGCTTAGTCTGGTTGCAGGAAGAAATAAGGCTGCTTAACAATATGCATCATATTTTGCAGGCAGGAGTATTTTATCAGCAGCAGCTTGGGAGAGAACAAACCCATGCACTTCACATGCTGAGGGTCTGGTCTCGACAGTCCTCCGTAGCCAAAAGCCTCCTTTCTTTCTAACATCTGCAATGTGCACCTGCACGTTAAGGCAGGGTGGTGTTTTTATGTGCCTGGAAAAGCAGGGCTTGCATGGACCTTGCAAGTGCATTGGGACAGGGTGCAGGGAATTCCCATGTGTACGTTTATTGCAAAAAGAGCAAATGTTGTCTTTGCACTTGACAATTGGGGATTGTAAAGTATAGATTACTTAGCAGTAGACAGTCATAGTTGCAACTAATAATCTGGGCAGTGGTGTGCATCAGACAATCCCTAACCATTTTAGGCGTTTTTAAATTAATTCATTTTTTGCAGTAGAAATAAAATTTAGGAGCCAACTTCTGCCATTGGACCATGCTCCAGGCTCAGAGGTTTTGTGCTAAGGGATGTGCTGTGTGGCAGGGTATTTGGTTCCTTCTGTGGAAATGTTGCTTTGGTTTGGGGTTTTTTTCATCTTTCTTGGTGCTTTTTGATCTATAAATCTAGGCAGCTGCATGTAGGAAAGAGATGCCAGGGAGAGACTTACTTCCCCATGCACATCCGTATACATTTCATTTCCAGCTGATATATTTCTTTCAGACTGAGTGATCTCAGCTGTCCTACTGCAGGAGCGTTGATCACATACAAGTTGTAAACTAAAAGGCCTGTCTTCTCCCTGAATATTGTGCCTCCCTGCAATGACTGCTCTTGGCCACGTCCTACCTCAGTGCCATCAACCAGCTGAGAGCAGTTTGATAGGTTCTGTAAGGGTCTCCACTCCTCTATACAGCTCCCAGGCAGCTCTTGCGTCCATGTAATGAATTAAGCCTCTTTCTATCCACACTGCTAGCAGCATTGCCACAGGAAGGCTGTTGGGCATGAGGTTAGCACTGCTGCCTGCACGTGAGAGCCAGAGCCAGGAGCTGCCAGTGCTCTCTCCTCACAGGGTGAGCTGTGTCATTAACATTTCCACCTTCTCTGTCTCCAGCCAGGGCTGCCAAGGTGAGGACACTGAAAAACTAGGTGAGAGATGACTTTGGACATGAGTGCTGCTGCCACAGCAGGAAGTTGTGGAAGCAGAGCAAGGAATTAACCCTTAACTCACTCCTCCAGCTGGCAGAGAGGAAGAGGCAGTGGCTATGCCACATGGAGCAGCATCTTCCCAAGCCCCTGGTCCCTGCAAAGGAGGGATCCTGGAGAAGCCTCCTGGCTTCTGGTGATTCCACAGAGGCAGTTCACACCTCAAAATAAAAAGAAACCTGTTTTTTTTACGTGGCCTTGACTTGGACCCATGTCCAACACATGCTGAGGTTAGCAAGCACTTCACATTTGGTTTTTTTTTTCTTACTTAACCCAATTTGCAAAGCATTTTATTGGCTGCCTTGGTGACCAAGGGATGCTCCCCCAGCCTGCCCCCCAAAAAAACTCTTATGAAACAATTCACCTTTCGTAATAGGCTTTTCTAAAGTCCAGTTTGTTTGCTAAGGCCAGTGACAGTGTTGACAATGCATTATCTTACATAAGCAATACAGAAAGAGATAGACACGAGATAAGGGAATACAGCTTAGTGGACCCAGTATGTGACATGACATAGTGCGAGTGCATGCCGCCTACCAGCACTGCCTGCAACAGTGCCTGCTCGCAGTGCACACATCCAGCCCTGGGGGCAGCAACCTCCCTTTGACCCCAAAAGATTCTGACCACAAGAATACCTATCGCAAGGACAGGTTTACCCCTGGCTCTGGTTTCCTCATCCTTGTCTGCTTTATGGGTTCAGCATGAGGCTCGCAGACCCCCTTTCTCCTCCCAGAGCCTAATTTTATTCCCTGTGAGCTTCAGGGAAGTGGAAAGGGTGCAAGTGGATCTTCTGAGGTGGCTGCAAGTGCTGAAACACTGTCTCAGACATGTCCCGGGAGTGCACCAGCCACTGTGGCCATACCTGGCATCCCATGGGTACATCTTGCCCATATAGGATTTCAGCCTTGCTGCTGCATCCTCATGTCTGGGAGCTGCCTCCAGCCTGGCCTCAGCCCCAGCAGCCCTCCAGGTTGAGTATTTGTTGAACACGTTTCCTCTGAAGGAGGTTTGGGTTGGGATTGACTGAATAGCTGCCAAGTTCTTTGCTCTGAACCTGAGAAGTGCTGTCTAGAACATGGAGGGATGAGTCCCCTCTCCTCCCTGCAACAGGGTGGGTTCCTCTTCCTTAAGAAAAAGTGTTGCCCTGGGAGGTGTCAGTCCTCATGTACTGGGCGGGGGGGGGGGGGGGGGAGGGGAAGCAGCATGTCTGTGAGGGACCTTCCCCCAGGCGTTTGCTTTCGTTATAAATGAAGTGTGTCTTGGAAAGGAGTCAAGTGTCTTGTATAAACAGCCTGGAGTCAGGATCGCTCAGGCACTCTGAAGGAAACATAGGGATGATTAAGAGGGGATTTTGTGTGTGGGGGTGCATGTGGGTGCACGCCTTTGGCCTCTCCATGCTCCTCCCTGGCTGCCTGCAATTGCTGCTTGCCTGCAGCTCCAAAAACACACCAGGCTCTGATGGGAGCATCTGCTCCAGAGGGTCAGCTCTTCATATTCATGGGAGTGTCCCCGACTCCTTAACCTCCCACCATGCCTTTGCCTTTGGTGCCTTTGTGCCTGCTTTGCATCAGGAAAACCTCCCTTCAGATGAGTTTGCCTCTTCTTTAAAACCTCCTTCTTTGTTAAGGCTTACGGAAGATGGATGATAGCAGCTCTGTCTCCTCCTGAGGTTGTTCAGTGGAAGGGACCAGGTCGGTGCTGGTTTTCATGGACCAGCAGGTTGTGGGTGATCAGCATGAACATGTGGGGATGGGGATGCATGAGGAGAGGGACTGGGAGAGGAGAGACCCATGAGGACCTGCGAAGGGACACAGGAGAGTAGTACCCTTCATCTCCACCACCCTCAGAGGTCTGCTTTTCACAGCTGGAGTATCTTGGCCAGTGCCAAGGTCAGGCAGTGTAGGGGTTCATTTTGGGGAGCCCTCCAAGTAAGTCTCTCTCCTGACTATTTGCACTCAGAGCCTTCAAGGTTTGGACCATTATTTTATTTAGCATTGAGTCTGATGAATACAGGGGAAGTCTTAAATCTGGCACATCTCTCGCCTCCAGACAGCCGAAGTGTGTCTGGAAAAGCCAAGCTCCAGCTGCACAAGTCCTGGAGCAAAGGCTGTTTTGCTTTGCTCTGACTGATTTGGGTGGCAGCTTCTTCCCAATCAAAATAAATCTCCTCTGTCCTTCCTTTCCCATCCTCCAGGCTCTCCACATCCAAGGGCTGAGGCTGCTATGTGGTCCCAGTGCCAGCAGCAGCACGGGGCTGGATGGGGTCCCCTGAGCATCGCTCCTGCTCTTCTGCCTTTCCTACTAACCCTGCTCTCAGGAGCCAGATTAGAAGAACTATTGGGAAGGAGGGGAGCAGTCACACCCCTAAAGTCTTTCTCTCCCCTCTTTGGTGGTCTCCAGCTGCATTCCTCCCACAGAAACGCATTCTCCGCTTCTTGGTCCCAGAAGCAGACCCAGCTTGCTTCTGGACATCTTGGGACCCATGGCTCCATTATGTACATCCCCAGGTTATCAACAATGCATAAACCCATCTCAGACTGTCTCCTGGGAGCTCTACCTTTTTCTGCCTGCCCTCTCTGACCACAGCTTGGCCCTCTTATCTCCTGCCCTCCATCCTCTTACGAAGCATAGCCAGTGCTGGTTTCCCGTCATCCTTCCCCATCCCCTGCCAAACCCAGCATTTCAGAGAGTCAGGCTGCCTCTCCTCCTCATCTTCTTTCTCTGCCAGCATCCTCTCTCTCCCCAGCACTTCTTATCTCCCTCTCTACCCTGGGATTAGGCTGACATTTGCTGCGCTAAATTCAGCCTTAGTGATCCACCCTCTTCCCTCCCTGTTGGTAAACAGCTTGGCTTCTCCAGCAAACGCCTCACACCAGGAGAGCTCTCCCTCCAGCTGCTCTGCATCTCAGGCGGTCCCAACCCTCCGCTGTTTAGCCAGCACTTTCTTATTTGAATGACTTCAGTAGGGTCTGGCTAGAGCTGCAGGAGCAAAATATTAATGTTCTCTGGCAACAAGATCTCCTCTCCTTTTCTCATCCTCACAGGAGTCACCTCTGCTCCTGACCAGTCTGGCTTGACTAGGGTGATGAGGGTGATGAGACACTGGAACAGGTTGCTCAGAGAAGTTGTGGATGTCCCATCCCTGGAAGTGTTCAGGGCCAGGTTGGACAGGGCTTTGAGCAACCTTGCCTAGTGGAAGGTGTCCCTACCCATGGCAGGGGGTTGGAACTAGATGATCTTTAAGGTCCCTTCCAACCCAAACCATTCTGTGACTAATTACATGGTGATCCCAAGTCAGGATTGGGGAAGGTGAAGGCGGTGGATCCAGCTATCACCTGCAGGGCCATGTGCTGGGGTGGGGTTTTGAACGTAGGAGGTGATAGGTGGAGGGTGTAGAGGTCATGCTGCTTCAAGAGTTTACTTTCAGATGTTTCACTTCCACTTTGTCCCTGTCTGGGGGGGCTTCCCATGTTACACCCCAAGTCATTGCTCTGCAGCTTTTTTGTTAGGGCAAAGTCCCAGCCTAGGACTTTGTCCTCTCCCGCTTGGTGGTGGCAGATACCTGCCTGCTGTTAGCCTGTCTCCTGACACCCCTCCAAGATGTGGCTGGGGAGTTCATGACAGCAGCTTGTCCTTATAACCCTTCTTCTCTCTTTTTTTGTCTTTCTCCTACTTTTCCATGGTTTCCAGGTTGTTCACAGCCCGCCCTCACACTGCCAAGGCTCCATTTTCTCCTTCCCCTTCATCTCCGTCCTCTTCTCCTGCTGTCTGTCAGCATCTCTCCCATCACTTATGCTTTCAGATACCCAGCTCTGTCTTCTGGCTGGTGCCGTCCTCCCTCACAGGAGAAGCTTCCCAAGAAGCCATCTTCTTGCCCATCTTCTCTTACCCAAATTCCCTTGTAATTGCCTGACCAGCCCCAGGTAGACCCCCAGGGCTGCAGAGTCTCTGTTTCCCAAAAAGCCACTCCACCTACCTGCAGCATTTGCAGCTTCCATGTTGTGTGGACAATTTCATTCTTTTTCTGTTGTTTTTGGGTTTTGTGGGTTTTTTTTTCTCTCTCAATGGGTTAGGGCTTCTGGGTGCTACCACCATTTCAAATAAATACTAATAACAAGTATTGTTGGTCTCCTAGCCAAGGACATAAGGAATTTGTCAGCCCTGCAGTACCTTTGATCCCGCATTCATCATCTTGGTCTTCCCACCGTTATCTTTGTGGGACACACTTCCGGTATTCAGCAAATATTTGATTTCCTGTGAATAGAAATAAAAAGACCTTTTCCCTTTTTTTTTTTTTTTTCCTTAAATTATTTTAAAATACCTTTGGCACTGCGTGGACACATTCCATTCCAAGAAAAATAAAGGAAAACTGTTCTGACTAAATATAGATCAAAAGACACTTGTGAGCTGCCTCTTGCATCCCCGACTGAAAGTACTTTCCTCTCCCAGGCCACCCGGGCTCTTTCGACCACGCTTCTGCCCTGCACCGTAAACTCTCTGTACTCCCTCCTCTGCTCCAGGCAAGCTCTGCCACTGTCAGCTTGGTTTCTGGCTCGGCTCACAGCCTGGCTCAAGGAAAAGATGCTGTTTTTAGAATACTGCAGAGTCTTCCAGCAGTAAGACTATGTTGTGCATATTTCATCCTTTCCCTCTGGGGCTTTTAAAGCCCTTTTTCAACTTTTTCTTGCAACACCCCTTGAAGCAGGTTCTGTTAATTGGCTTTACAGATGAGTCAATCCAAGGGGCTGAGTGGAAATACTGGATCTCAGGTAGTTTAAACCATGGCTCCCTTTCAGCTGCAGCACGGCAGATGCAGGGTTGACTCTAACATGGTCTCAGGAGCACCCACCAAGTCCATGCAAAGTCAAGCCTGTCTCATTGGTTTATCATTGTACAACTCCCAGTGCAACACGTTGGAGGGTTGCTCTTGAGGACTGCACAAGGCTTGCCACAGTGTGAATAATAACAAATGTTAATACCAGTAAAGCAGAGGAAAGATAAAACCAGAGCTCCTTGCCCTCTCTTCTGAACACTGCACCACTCATTTTGCAAAGCTAAATTAATTAGGCCTCCAGGACTGAGCCCTTCAGTAGATCATTTGCATGTCAGAGATGCAGCCATGTTGGCCAACTCAAGTCCATGTGCATATGACTATTGCATCCCTCGCACAGGACATGGTCTCCAGCAGTTACACATCAGCAAGGTACTAACTGAGATGGCACATTTTTTTGCCCACAGGTGTTTGTGCTGTGCCATGGGCTTCTCCAGCTCTCCCAGCTCCTCTACAGCGCCAACTTCAAAAGCAGCCTCACCACCATTGAGAAGCGCTTTGGGCTCTCCAGTCTCTCTTCAGGTTTCATCTCCAGCTTGCATGAGGTAACTGGGTGAGGCGCTTGTGCAGGGGCCCCCAAGAGTGGCCAGAACATGGAGGGACCTTCCCCAAATAGGGTCTCAGAGTTGTTCAAACTCAGTGCTTCCTCGGCCATGCCTACATATGCTGGATGAAGCAGATGTTGCTGTACGGTTGGACACCTCTCCATACTTCACTCCTGCTGTGCCACATGCCAGGAGGTTGAAGGTATGGTTAGGTGGTGAGGATGTGGCCTTGGAGGGCAGCAGCAGAAATCAGATTACATCAGAGGAGACCACTCCACCCTGGGATGCCATACATCTCATGCAGAGACATGACTGGGAGACATGCAGTGTGATTCTTCACCTTTGATCACAGTTCTTACAGCTTTTGCAAAGAGCATTTTATTATGAGTAGTACTCACAAAACTACAGCTTCATGAGCAAGTTCCAGTAAAAGTATGTTTTCATCAGTGTCTCATCAGCTTTAGGAATGACCCTAGCTTGAATCATTCCCAGCTTTCTCTGACAGGAGACCCTGGCTAGCAGTGTCTCCAAGATCTTTCTTCAGTGGTCCCAGCCTCTGATGGCCTTGTGGTGAAGGACTAACTTTGACCAGTGTCATATTGCTAGGCTGGTAAAGGATTTTCCCACAGACACTTTCTAATCACTTACTCCTCTGAAATGAGTTTTCTAGTTCACATTGTTATGAATTGTATAATTTCTGGTAGCTCTTCAAGGCCAACTAGGAAAAGACCTGCTGGGAGAAACTTTCTTTTGGTGGCACAAAGAAGTGCTTGGTGGCAGCCCACCTTCCATACAGCTGGTTGCCTTGCATGAGATTCTCCACCAAGAGGCTGAGCACTGGGAATCCTCCCAGAACCCTGGGGAAGTAGATGCCCAGGTCTTACCCTAACCAGCACCTACATCTGAGATTAAAAAGACTGGTTCAAAGCCTGTTGAGGACTTCCCACTGATTGTGACTAGCTCCAAACCATGCAAAGAAAGAGAGCTGATATGGACAGTTGTAATATTGCTAATCTTCAACTGGCATAACTAAGCCCTGCGGAGTATCCCACCATCCACACTGACGATATAGCTGTAACCTGTGTTCTCCTCATCCGCTAGAGAAATTACTTCTTATGATATTTAATGCCTGGAAAAGTAATACCAAAGCAAATATGTAGAACAGCCTCTTACTGCAAGAATATAAAAGGAAAAGTATTGGAATAGGACAGATGCCATGCTGTTAAAGAATAACAGCTTTCAGACAACTGATATGTCTTCATTTCTCTGCTTTATGAGAGGGATTTCTGCCCTTTACTCCAGCTCTGTGTGAGCTCCCCTGCCTGTCCAGGACCACAATCTTTTCACATTGACAGATGCAGCAATTCCAAGAACAAAAACCACAAAGAGACAAACAACGGAGCTCATGGAAACATAAATAAAAAGTATTCTCAGCCATACATGCCATAGTTAAAATAATGTTTAGCTTGTCCCAAGCTGACAAAGCCCATGTAATGGTAATTTTATGGTGTTAATCCTCTTGCCTGACCAAGCTGCATGTTTTCATTTGTTTTTAGCTGATATCTGCAGTTGCAAATATCGAGAGTCATAAATGTTTGCAGTGAGCTGGTTTGTAGCTGGGTTTGTGCCTGCTTAGCGTCATGGGAATGGAGGCAATATGCTTCATTTCTTGCTGGTTTTCGGGTAATCGTTAATTAGTTTATGCCACATCCTATGGGGTGGGGGGCATTTGTGGGTGCTGAAAAAAGCCCCAGCCAGACCACAGGGAGGTTGTGAAGCTGTCCATGATAACAAGGGATGCACATGGGTGACAGAAGCCAAGGAGCTGGCCTTCTGACTTTTGATAATAAGGAAGCACTGACTTGCTGTGAATGTGCAGGGTGAAGGGCTGTCCCCTTCCTGCTCTTGTCGGTGGTCAAACACCACCTGATGAGAGAGCTCTCCACCCACCCAGTCACAGTCATGGGGGACAAGTTACAGTCTTGACTTCCTCCGTGACATCTTCTAACATTCTCCCCATTTTGCTGTGCCCTTTCCAGATTGGCAATGTGGTCCTCATCATCTTCGTCAGCTACTTCGGCAGCCGAGTTCACCGCCCCCGGGTGATTGGTATGGGGGGGCTGCTGCTGGCTCTGGGAGCATTCCTGGTTACTCTGCCCCACTTCCTGTCAGACCCTTATGAATATACAACTCTTAGTGCTGGTAAGTGCCTTCACTCTTATCACCATGAGCTGTCCCAGCACAAATCCATCTCCAGTTGCTCTGGGCTGGTTTACCTGTGCCTACTCAAAAAGAGGGGATGTATCCAGCGCACACACAAATTAAACATAGTGTTTGGAGGGAAAGACTTAAGGCAGAGATTTTCTATTTTAAGCCTGACTTCAGTATAGTTTAGCAACCCCTTCTGGATACAATAATTACATGTGGCATCCCTTCCACCTCTTCTGCACACATCGTTCAAGCCATGGTTTTAGGTGCCGAGTGCGGTCGTTATGGCTCAGTACCTAAATTCCCCAGAGATGCTCCTGAAGGCCTCCAGAGGGAGCAGCCTGTGTTTCGAGTTCAGCGGGCAGGCTCTCTCGCTCTCTAGGCTGCCAAGTCACCTCTCCCTCCCATCAGTGCCCAAGGAGCTTGCTGTAGGGCTGAGACCCCCTGAGATAGCCATCGTCCCACACGGACATGCCACCCCAGGAATATTTGTGAGGAGGCTCCACATTCAGTGAGAGAGCATATCCTTCCACGTGGATACTACAAAATATACTTGAAAACTAATTGTTTAACAAGCTTAATATGTTATGTTAATGTGCTTCTCTCCTGGCTGTGCCCACCTATCTCTCTTCAGATCTCTAAGCACACGGTGTCCCTACTTTCTGCAGGGTGGTGTGGGTCCTTCCAACCTGCTCCCGAGCATCCTGGAAACAGATTTGCTTTCTGTGGCATCAGAAAAGCCCCAGCTGCAGCTCTAAAACTGCATTACTGGCTAATGATGACAGCATCATTATTAATGATGACATGTCATTCAGCTATCCAAAAAGCCAGCTAGGGAGAGAACGTGAAACCAACTGTGAGCAGAGACAGCTGCTGAGAGGGCAGCAGATTTGGGGCAGAAGCTCTGGCATGCACAAAATGCTGGTTCTGCTGCTGATGTCCTGTGTGACGGTGGACAAATCACTTCACTTTTGGCTTTTTTGGGGCACTGGTGCAGTTCCTGAGGGGGATGAAAGGCTCTGCAGTACCTTGCCACTGAATCTTCATGCTTCTCTGAATGCTGAGCTGGATTCATACCAGAACAGTTGTTGCCATCAGTCTCATGCAGATGGACCTTATTTGCTCAAGAAGTTAACAGCTGTGGCACTGTAGGTCAGTATTCACGTGCTCTGGGAGCAAAGCAGATCATCTGGCTGATAAGAAGGCTTGAAAGTACAGTCCTGATGTGTGTGTATGCCTTGTCTCACCAGCTAGACTTTGATCTTCATCTCCTTTCTCCTGGTTTTTGTGTGTGACAAAAGACATTGCTCTTGGTGTTCTCACTATGGACAGCTGAGAGCTGGGGCAGTGCAAGGCAGAAGAACAAATGCTCCTGCTGCAGCCTGGCTTCCCTGCAGCCCTGCTGAGAGCCCAGGCTGAACACAAATGCAGCTAATGGGTCACCTATAGCCCAAAGCATTTTGGAAAGGAAAGGAACATTATCTTTATTGGAGTCACAGAGGTATTGCAGCATGAGAAGTGAGGTCGTCTCCCTGTTGCTGAGCAGTATGTGGGTGATAGAGCAGAGTTAAGATCTCCTGTCCCCAGGGCCTGTTCTGCTCTAACCAATAAGCCTTATGATCAATACTAAGGAGGGCTACTGGTTTCACTGGGCAGGCTTTGGGAACAAGCTAGTGTGTGTGACAACAGCTCCAGTTTCCATGCAGAATGCAATACGCAGAAGAGCCTACATCACGTGCCACAAGGCTGGCTTTGGTCTTCCCAAAGTGACTTCAGCCCCTGAATCCTTGGGATGCCAATGAGCCTTAGCCTCCTTGGGGATTGCCACCTCTGAAAACCCTAAGTCACCTTGTTTCTGTGCCAAGTTGCTCTCCCTGCACCTGTGCCACTGAGGAGGATGGCAGCAGTCGCAGCACTGCCAGCCAGAGATAGTGTTCCACCTCTAGTTAGAAGATGCTTCCTCCTGGAAAGGCTTTGAGCCCCATGCATTGCGTCCTAGCCCAATTCTCTGGGCTCAGGGAGCCTTGGCTGTGCCGGAGTGCTGCTGGGTGTCCTTAGGCAAGCTGCTCCCTTTAGTTAGGTCCTGACCTTGCTGCAGCTCAACAGGAGGCAAACCCCAGACAGCGAGCAAAGCACAGTGAGGACAGAGCTCCTCACAAGTGCCTGAGAATCTCTACTCCCACAAAAGCATTAGAGGACCTCTGGCTTTGCTCTCCCACATCAGCTCAGGGAAGTCTGGCACCACCACGGCTGATCTGCAAGCCCAGATCCCATGAAACATTTTTAAAAATGATTGCCCAGTGTGGGGCTGAGAGTGTGCCAGCACTCACACAGAAATATGAAGACCAGCTCTCTGCTGGCTTGCAGCTGCCTGCCTGCTACGCAGCCTTGACTGCCGCTGTGTTTTTCAAGTTGGCCAGTTTGGAGAGTGGATCGGGCATCAGATGCCAAGTTTTCTGACAGCTTAAATTAATGCGTCAGGCTATGAACTCATCAGGATTCAGGACAGGGGCTGCTCTTACTGCAAAGGAAACAAGTCAAAGGAACAGGTATCATCCTGCTCCCTGCCTGGAGCCATACGTGGCTCTCCCTGGTATTTACAGCCCATGAAGATACTCCAGTCCTGGTTGGAGTTTGCATGGCAATCTTGAGCAAAGTGAAGACCTCCCCATGTCCAGATGGTGTGAAGAAGTAAGGTCCTTGCTTTGGAAGGAGGTTAGCTGCTCCTGAGCAATGCGGGCAATGGAGATTGAGGGGCAGGGTGTCCTGCTCAGGGCAGCAGGGTAGCCCCAGAGAGCATCGCTCCCTGTTCCTGCCCGGGTACCACAAGGGAGGAAAGACCATTGCTAACTAAAAGCCAGCCATGTGCTAGGTCTGCCTCTGTTAAACTGAGAGCAGCCTTGCTCCACAGCATGCAATCTGGCATGAGAGGCTTTTGTGGCTCTCGCTTTTGCTGTGGTAAAGTAAAAAAGGAGACTCGTTCTGTCTGGCAACATGGACACTTTAGACAATGTGGCTTTGAATGGACTTACATAAGGATTTTTGTGGTGACCTACTATTAGGAATGTGCTGCCGCACTACACCAATGAAAACCCCTAATAACTTGACAAATATTCGGTTTTGTTTTGTGTCTGTTTGCTCAGAAGTGTAGAAAATCCACAGTTATTACATTAACAAGGAAGACATGATAGGAATGTTGTTACAAATCATTTTAAAAAAGAAAAAATAAAAGCCAGAGTGGGAAAAGCTAGTATTGAAAGACAAGGACTTACTCTGTTTGCTCTGTAACACCTTCATTTTGCATTAAAAAGTTTTTCCATCCATGAATATTTAGGCTTTTCCATTGACTTTGACAGTGCCTGTCCGAAGGCTTTTGTCAGTTGGCTGGGTCCAGCGTTGCTGCAGCTTTGATGGAGAACTTTTTATCCTCTGCTGACAGCTCAAATGCAGCTCACTGGAGCTGGGCTGCAGGGCTGACCCTTCACAAGAGAAATTAATTTGCTTCCATCTTCTCTGATCACCCGCTCTTTAAAAGTTTGATAAAAATCACAGCCTGATTGTTTGCTATGCTGACCTCAGTATAATACCCCAAAGGAAGGGAAAGGTGATGAGAACTGCTGAATAAAATGAGCAATCCATCCAAAATCCAACAGTGTGTGCCTACTCAGCAAATCTGGGAGTTTCATGGTATTTAGGGAATTAGTGTGGGAGGAGGCACGGGACGTGCCCAGCTCTGTAATGCTCATTCGTCTTCCTTTCAGGTAACAAAAGCCAGGTCCAGGCTGAACTCTGCTATGCAGAGAATAAGTTTGTGTGCCCGAATGCCACCCAGGATCCCCAGAAGGAGGCCACAAGCATATGGGCAATGATGGTCATCGCACAGCTACTGGCTGGAATCGGAACGGTTCCCATCCAGCCCTTTGGGATCTCCTACGTAGATGACTTTGCAGAAGCAAACAATTCCCCGCTGTATGTTGGTAAGTGGAACCATTGCTGTATATCGTTTTGTTTCCTCCAGACCTTAGAGGTGAGATGTAGAGGTGAGATATAGAGGTGCTCATCTAGAGAGGAACCTGCGGGCACGGGTTGAGCAGCCAGCGGGACTCAGATGAGATCCTTCCCCATTGAAAGGCTGGGCTGCCTCTCCCCTTGACAGTCAGCTGTTCCCTGTAGGGTTATATTTATGGTGTGGTTGTTAGGAAGCCAAAGAATCAGGGCAAGGAGATGAGATGGATGAGCTTTGTCTTCTCCCTTGCATCTGTCAGAACATATGCCATCCACGGGGGGAAAGAGTAGTAAGGAAGCTTTTGCAGAGGCCATACCTTGCTCTTGCTGAGCATTGGTTGATCACGGTTTAAGTAGAGGTATGACAGCCTGCAGGACCTAATTAACACAGGAATCAGTCCCTGCCTGGTGGGGGCTCCCAGGCTCGGGGGGACTTCTTGGTTTTAAAGAAATTGTTGCTGGCTTGCATGTTAAACTGCAGGGTTTTTTTCCCTGTGAATGGCAAAGCTGATGCTAGTCTGCTTACATGAGCTTTGAGCTCAGTCCATAAGTTATTTAAAAACCTGATTCTTCCTGGTGCCAAACAATGTCTTTAAAGCAGCCAAAGGCGTCATATTTAGGAGTGGAAAGTGGATGTTCCAAAATAAGGTAAGCACTAAAGAAGAACGAAAACCTTTAGAATCAGACTCCCAAGGACAGGCTTTGGACTGGAGTCTTGGCAGGGCCTCCAGACCCACCCAGGCATACTTAGCTCCAGGCTTCTTCTGGAAAGGGCTGCTGCACCACCTAAAAGCTCTGCAGAAAGTGTCCTGTGCGGATAGTACTCGCTCCTCTCAGCTCGAATATAGTAGTCTGGGCTGGCAAAAGGAGGGAGAGAGTATCTTTGTCTTCCCTCTGTGGCAAAGGGTCACTGTTCCCAGGACCTCTGAGCACCCTTTGGATTCCCAAACCTGCAGGTCCTGAAGATGAAGGAAAATGGGACTGGCTCATTCTATATAATATAGGTGGTCTCTTTAGGGCTGTGAGACTGTCCTTGTCAGGGGGTATGGCTACTGTGAGTCTGGGTTGCATCTATACAACATTACCCTTTGAATCTTGTTTAATTTTTGGTCTCAGCATCTTCCCATGAAAGGGAACACTACTGTCTATGTATGAGATCAAATACTTGTCTGAAGACCCTGCCCTTCAACAGTTAGGTTTATGTTGTAGAAAAAAAATTGGAAAAATTGGAAAAAAAAAAGCTTTTAAAATGCTTAAGTGCACCTTAAAAAGGTGCACAGCTGAGGCATAGCAGTGGGATCAGGTGTTGTCATACCCATACCCAAAGCTCCAGGCCAGCAAAATGCACAGAAATGGTCAATGCAGTTCAAGCAAACTGTCTCCTTTTGAACATCTTAAGCAGGTTGTACAAATAGTTTCTTTTAGGGAGGAAACTTGAATCCTTACATTCCAAAGAAGTCAAAAAGAAACACTTTGACCTTACAAGTTAGGTCCAAGTTATCTGTTTTTTGAACAGGATAGTTCGGCTGAACTGAGGGTGATCTCCTGGCCTTTTTGCTCTCAGCATCTTTCACCTCCCCTGAAGTTTTCACCAAATGTTTTTGTTTGGATCTAAGAACTGAGATGACTTTGTTTCCCTGGCCTCCTGTAGGAGATTAAGGTCTCCATCACCCATGGGAACCCAGGATGCCACAGTCCTGCTGTTCTCTAGGGTTCCCTTCTTTGTCACAGTGAATCATGGATATTCACAGTGTAGCTGACAACTTTTAGCACATCAGCAAAGTCTTGATTGCAGCAGAGCAGAGGAACTTTTTCTGTAGGCAGCTGCCTGCCCTCATCCTAATCCTGTTACAAACACCACATTCAGTATCTGAGCAACGGGGATCTTCTCATCATCTGCTGTTTGATAAAAGATGGTTTCTCACCTCTGCATGTTGTAACAGCATTCTCATGTGAGACACATTCTCATGTTCCTCATGTGGGAAGACAAAAGGCATAGCTGCATTGAAGCTACTGGTCCTTGCTCATGCTGGCTCTTTGTGCTCCTCTTTTTCAGCCATCCTCTTTGCCATTGCTGTGTTTGGCCCTGCTTTTGGGTACTTGCTGGGATCCGTGGTGCTGCGGCTCTTTGTGGATATTGGAAGAGTTGACATTGGTGAGTATTTCTATTTCTATTTCTCCTAAAAGCCTTCATGAGTCAGAACGTCACTCTGAGATAACTGGTGGCAGAAGCCACCAGACCTGTGACTCACAAAACCCAGTCCCCTGGAAAGACCTGACCTGGAATAGCATCCCCAGCACACTCCTTCACTCTGTCTCCCCATGAGGGAGGCTACCACAGAGCAACCATTGCTATATGCGTGCACGGGAAGGCTTGAGTCTACTCATCCTCCTCCCCACCACCTTTCACCAGCATCTGCAGAGAGAGGGACCAAGCTAACACCACTTATTTTCTTTATCTGCAGTGTGTGCTTATTACTTCTGGTAACTTAATCACTGAAGAATTCTCCCCAGCTCCATCATTAACGTGGCTTTTCCTGAGTTTCCTTAGAGAGATCAGAGCTGCCTGACATTTTTGTCTGGTGCCTGATAAGAATAATAAATGAACCTGGGGCAGGAAATGGCAAAAAGCCTTGGCTCGCTTCCCGCAGCAACAGAAGCATTTAGCAGCCTCTGCCCGGTCGCTCCATGATGACGTCCAAGCTCCAGAGTGGAGTGGTCCTGTTTGGGGAAGCAGAGTGATTGTTTCAGTGGGGTGTGGGCTCCTCTCCTGCCACACCCTGGCACGGGGCTCCCTCCCAGAGGCTGCTGCTGGTTTCTTTCCCAGCCGCAATGTCCCGGCGATGTGGAGATGCGTTCCCCATGCCAAGCCAAGCAATCTGTCAATGTCCCGTGAGCATCGCTTGGCCCAGCCGAAGGATGTCTGCTCTGGAGACGGAGCGGCTTTCACCTTCTCCTCCTTTTTCCGGAGAAGGCGCCCAGAGTTTTGTCCACTCGGAAACCAGGCTCATTAACAGTGCTCTTCTGCCGGCACGAGTTCTTCCCTTGGTCTCTGCAAGCAGAGAGTGACCAAGCCTGGAACAATGGGAAAGTAATTTTTTCCAGGAAAGTGGCTGTGCCCTTTCCTGGTCCCTGTCTTGGCTCAGCATCCCTGGCAGGCAGCATAGTCCAAACCAGCCATATGCCCTGGGCAAAGGAGGATGGAGTCAGGCCCCCATAATTGCCACCTTGCTGGCTGGCTTTGTGGGGAAGAGCTGAACGTGTGCCATCAGCATACTTCAATGCTGACTAAATCCATCCTACAGTCATTTGGAATGCTTGGCACAGTTTGGATGGAGAGTGGCAGTGCAGGATCCTGGCCAGGGGAAAGGAGGTCAAACATGACCAGGGCTGGTCTTGCTGCCAACACTGGTGGGAGCTCCCACCTCCATCAATTTGCTCTGCCATGCCAGTGGAGAGACCCTTGGACTGTACCCACATGAACCCTTCGTATTTGCACAGATGTTTGCCCCTTTCACCCTCAGATGTGCAGGAGCAGAGCTCTTACAATAGCTCCTTCTGTCTTGCAGCTACAGTGGCCCTGACACCAAGGGACCAGCGGTGGATTGGAGCCTGGTGGCTGGGACTGCTGATCTCCTCAGGCTGCTTGGTGCTCACATCCATTCCTTACTTCTTTTTCCCTCGGTACATGCTGAAAGAAGAGGTGAGACCTCTTCTCTGAGGGCGAGAACATCTTGGTGCCAGGGCTGCGCTCAGGGAGGGAATACTGTTGCCAGAGGAAAGGGGTGGGAGGGAGGGAGCCCAGCAACCCTTCTGAGATGTGGTTCCAACTTCTCACAAGTGAAAAGTCTTCCAAACAAGCTCTGTGCCTCTAACACATGAAGGACCAGACCCTTCACTTCCGCACCATTAGCTGGAAAGCCAGAACCACCACAGCTCAGCAGACCAAAACCAGCTCTCATGCCCTTCCCGCTGGCAGCATCAACAACATCTGTTGGGAATGTTTTGGGTAGACCTGCACCTTCCCTGGGGCAGGGCAATGGATGGGTGGCTTCTTGGGGTTCCTGCATGCAGTCATCCTTGGTAGGAGTCTGTCCATGCGGACTCAACCCTCCTGGGGTGTCTGACCTCATGACGGCTGTATCTTAAGTCCCCACTGCAACACCCTCTGCAAGGTGACACTCCTCTCATGCCAGCAGCATCATCAGTGACAGCCCCTGCTTGGAGTAGAGCATCCTCAAGTGTGCCATACACAGGAGCAGCACTGGGATAAAGCTGGGAAGTGGGGGTTTGATAAATGGGCTTTTCATTTGGGAAAAAATTGCAGAAAAGAGACAAGTTTCCCATTAAAAAAATTTTAAAAGATGCACATTATCAAAATGTTTCGTTTCAGTGCTGTCAAAGCCAAGCCCCACTCATTTAGTTTCAAAAATAGTTTTATTTTGTTTTGAAATTTTTTAATCATCAATTCTTTAAAGGTCAAAATCAAACCCAAAATATTTAATTATTATAGCTAAAGGACTCACCAGGCTTGAGCTGACCTATCTCCAACTTTCATTTTCCTACCTTTTTTCAGAATTAAAAAAGAGGTATCTTGTCAGGGTTCAGGAAATAAAAGCTTTCCAAGCTCTTAAAACCTCTCTGAGCAGGACAAGCTTTTGTCTTGCAGCTCTGCTTGAGGGCTACAGTGATTTTTTAGATAATAAACCCATTTTTTGTGACAGGCAGGAAAACCATCAGGCTTGGCAGGGGGTCAAAGGCATCTGGGACATAACCAGCTCCTCCCAAGCCTCGCTGTGTGCCAAGATGGTGCCAGCCATGCATGGGTTCTCCCCTCTCACTGCAGGCTGCTCTTCTCTCCCTCCCCAGGACCCGAACACGGAGGCTGGCATGCTTAGGAAGATGGAGAAGGGGGTGGCTGAAGAAACCTCCCTGCTGGAGTTTATAAAAAGTAAAGGGCTGGTACTTAAACGCAAGGGTTATCAGGGGCACTGGGCCATGCTGGGTGGGTGGAGACCACCATGCTGGCATTTTCAAGCTGAGGGTGCTTACTGGGGGCCTTTGAGTCTTTCCACCACGTTGCATGGAGATGCCAGGGCCAGCTCAGGCACCTCAAGGACTGCAGCATGCCCTTCCCTAAGGACTATGGGAAGATGGACACAGCCTTACTCTTGCTATAAGACAGCTGTGTTGAGGTCTGTGGAGCCTGAATCATCACTGAAAATTGGTTTGAGGATCTTATATGGCATGAGCATGCTGGAAACTGCTAGGTGGGTGGTTTAACCCACAGCTCCAGAAGAGGGCATGGGGCTGCCGGCGCCACCAGCTGCCACTTTGAGAAGGTCACTGCACTGCAGCTTACACCAGTTTGTTTATGCATAGCTGAAACAGGCTCAAGTAGAGATGTCACTGATGAGAGAGATCAGTTTAATGACTTCTTTTAGCTCCATGATGACATCTTTCCAGCTAAATCCCCCCCTCCTTCCCTCTCCATCCACTGCAGTCATATCCTGTGGCTGTCAGCTCCTTCTTCTCTATCTCACTGGGCTTTGATGAACAACGCAAGACTTGGGTCTCCACAGCACTCTTGGCTAGAAGGGGAAAGCTAATTAGAGACCAAATAAACAGAGCTATTCCTGAGGAGCCTGGAGTCAGTCTGCCTCTACTGAAAGGCTGTCCTGACTGGGCAGGGGAACATGATGTCCCACCAGGAAAATACACTGTGTTCATCAGATGCAGGAGCCAGACCCTGCCTGTGCACAGTAGCGGGGCTCTGCCAGAACCCCTGTGGCTTTGTTCGTTTGCCCTGGCTGAGGGTATGGCCCCTGCTCCAGAAAAAAAAAAACACAACGCCATGGCTGCTAAGTGCTCCAGAGGCTTGTGAGTTTGGAATGCATGGGAGGGAGGGTGATGGGCAGAGCTGGCCCTCCACCTCACCTGTCAGGGCACTTTATCCATGGTCCTGACAGCTGCTGGGCCAAATTAGGGTGTCTCCTCTCCATCTTCCCATGGCTTTAGACATCCCTTGTAACAACTCACTGGAAACAGTCCAAGGGTGGGGGTTTTTTTCACAGTATGAATTGCTGATGTGAGGATCGCATGGCCAAAACACATTTTTCCTGCTGTTTCCCTGTAGGATTCCCAAAGATCTTCCTCAGGCTGCTCCTCAACCCCCTCTTCATCCTCCTGGTGCTGGCTCAGTGCAGCTTCTCCTCAGTCATTGCGGGACTTGCCACCTTCCTCAACAAGTTCTTGGAGAAGCAGTATGGTGCCTCTTCTTCGTATGCCAACTTTCTCATAGGTGAGCACAGCTGGGCAGCAGCAGCCGTAGGGTGAAAAATATCCATCAGCAGGCAGCCACCTGCCCGTATGTCCCCGGCTTTTTAATCCCATGGGAGGAAGACATTGGAAACTCATTTTCAGATGAGATCTAGGGATCCCCTCAAGATGGTTGATAACTTTCCTGACCTGAGATAGCTGCAGAAGGCCAGGCCGTCTTGCAGCCACTTGAAGACTGACTACATTTGTTTGCTTACTCTTGTGGACCAGCAGCCACTCTCGTTGAAGACTTACAGCCCCTATTACATGGGTGAAGCAGGTCTGGATCACTTGGATGCTTAAAGAAGTTGGCAAGAGCAAGCAATTAGGTGCCAAGTTTGATCTTACATCTCTAAGTCAGACTCCTGAGGTTGAGGTTTCTCATAGACACTGAGTGCCTTGGGTTTTGGTCTTCTTGGGTAACAGTGGGGTCTGTGGGGTCTCCCAACCACCACGAGGTTCACAAAGCCACTACCTCCACCCCATGCCAGCAGAGAGGTGCTTGACACGCAAGACCACAGCTAATGCCTTCACTCCTCTGCAGGAGCTGTGAACCTGCCAGCAGCGGCACTTGGGATGCTCTTAGGAGGAATCATCATGAAACGCTTTGCCTTCTCCCTCCGGGCCATCCCCCGGTTTGCTGTGGTGGTGCTTGTTTTCTCCATCCTCATCTGCCTGCCCATTTTCTTCATGGGCTGCTCCACAGGGCGCATCAATGGGATCTATCCTCCCAGGTAATGCAGGTACTTGGGTTGTTTGCAGCGCCTTATTCCTCCAGCTCTTGACCTGGATATCTATGGGGTGGAGGGGAAGAGGCAGTAGACACTGCCATGCTACTGCTTGCTCCTTGATCCCACTGCCTGGAGGAGCTCTAAGCACTATACAGGACAGAAAGCTTGGGAGGGCATTTATACCTGATTTTCTGTGTCAAACAAGCGGGATGTATTTTTTCATTCTGGATTTCTAGGGGAAAATTAGTAGTATTAGTGCCTATGTCCTCATCAACCCCACACATGGGCATCTCACACACTCCCTTTGTTCCAGCTGGATATCACCCTTCTCCTCACCTGGGTGGGAACTTTTGGCTCTTACCATGTTTTTTTTAAGATAAAAATGACATTTAGACTCCACCCCAGGCTTGCTGTCAAGTGTGTTGTGCTCATTTCCCAATGCACTGCCAGCAAGGGGCTTTTGTACAAATGTTTCCCTTTGCCAGCAATAAGCCTCCTGTCCCAGGGGTACGTTGGAGGGGTGAGGAACAGGGCAGTCCGTGTGCTTCTCCCACTTAAAAGCCACCTAAATAACCATGAAGGAAAGCAACAGGACTCTGCAAAGTTGTGCATGGGTGACATTTATATTTTGCTCTGAGATCTGCATGGCATGCACCACAAATTGAGGCGCATGTAGAAGCACTGGCATCTCAAGCTTTCTGTGTGAGAGCAAGGTTTCAAATGTGAGGACATGCCTCAGCTCAAGATGCAGTGCTGCAAGTGCTAAATTTTGGAGGGCACCTTGGCCTCACAACGTTCACCTCCTGCCGCCCGTGTCAGGGTGATTCCCCGTCTCAGCTCCCCTGTGACGCACCAGTCCTGATGGACTTTGCTGATGTAAGAGTGAGCTCCTGGAGGGACTTGCATGCAAAAGGAGGCAGTTGCCTTATATTACTTTGGAAGCCTCCTCCCTTGGAAAAGCAGTGCATAAGGGCCTTTTGCCTGGTTCCCCAGGTAGCTGTGGACTACATGGATGGGTGAACATGAGCTCTGCCTCATCCCACTCTGTCCAAGGGCAGGTCCCTGGTGCCAGCTTCCTGCAGGAGACAGACCACGCCACTCCAGCTGCTGAACTCCCTTAGGTAGTAAGGCAAGACAGGACTGGTTTGTTCTCCTGACTTTCACACTGCTGTTAGGCTTGTTTGGAAAAGAGCCTGCTTCCAGTTTCTGTCTGCATGGTATTTCCAGCTTGGGCTAGTCACACATCTGTTTGTGCCGGTCTGGATGGAGCCCAGATAAATTTCTCCAGGCTTTTGGCTGATTAGTTTTCAGCCAGGGCTGGGGGGAGGGAAGTGTGCAAGTACTTGTTTGCAGACATAACACGATCACTGCTAAGTTCACTGTATGCTTGCAGAGGTACCTGCAGGGGATCAGGGCCTGGCAGAAGGCCAGCCTGCTGCTGGCAGTGTCCCAGCGCAAATAGGAATGGGGAAACTAGTTAACTAGTAAGAAGGATTTTTTCTTCCTCCAGTCCTGTTTCTTAATTTTTTAAAAATTTTTTCTGCTTCTTTTTGGCAGTACATTGAGTTCCCAGCAGCAGGTTAAGACACCGAGTGGGTGCCAGTGCTCTGAGCACATCTTTCACCCAGTGTGTGGAGAAAACAATGTGGAGTACATCTCCCCCTGCTTCGCTGGCTGCACAAACAGCACTGTTAATTCTTCCGCTCCCAAACAAGTGGTGAGTAAAATGAGTGGTTTGCAAAGCAGAGCGCACCTTGCTCGCTGGTGATGGTGGAGGCTGGAGCGATGCTGTAGGGGTAACCTGACAAATGCAGTAACATGGCAGACGGGGGAGGAGGGAGGTCTACCAGAGGAGCTGAAGTCCTGAGAAGGTGCAATGGAGAACTGCTATAACACCCTGGGCATCTGGCAGAGAAATGGGTATGGCAGCACGTCCCCTTGCAGGATGCCATGGCTGTGCCTTAAAAATTGGAGCTACTGCTCTCATCAGTCTTCTGCAAAATGACATGGTTTGGTGCATCGCTAAAAATCCTGCTTTTGGCTTTGGGAGTTTTACATTTGGTGTTTTCCAACCATTCCCAACAGATCTACAAGAACTGTTCCCTGATCCCTGCTGGGAACGGGCTGTCCTCTGCCAAGACAGGATCCTGTCCTCTCAGCTGCTCCCACATGCTTCTTCCTGCCATATTCCTCGTCTCCTTTGCTGCCCTAGTAGCCTGTCTGTCCCACAACCCCCTCTACATGATGGTTTTACGGTGAGCAATGGGCAGGGTGGGGCTCACAAAGCACTGGGGGAAGCATGATGTGCTGGGTTCCCCATACTTGGATCAACAGCACCTCTTAAACATGAAACCGGGCCAAGATGAATGGCCAAATACAGAGCTGCCACAGCAACTCTGACCTCCTGTGGCTTCTCCCGGGCAGGGTGGTAAACCAGGATGAGAAGTCATTTGCCATTGGAGTCCAGTTCTTACTGATGAGGCTGCTGGGTGAGTGTCCATTGGGGAATGAGGCTGGGGGAAGGCAGCAGGGTGCTCAGAGGCTTGCTTGAGCCCCAGGGAGGCGCTGAAACTCCTTGGGGACAGCAGGCAAACCTTGCAGGCAGGGCAGGCTGCCTGACTCCATCCTCTCTTCTCCAAAGCCTGGCTGCCAGCTCCAGCCATGTTTGGTGCCCTCATTGATTCCTCCTGTATCTACTGGCAGAAGCAGTGCACCCAGCGCCGGTTCTGCGCCTACTACAACAATGATTTCCTCCGCAACAGGTATCCCTGCTGTGTCCCCCCATCATTCCCTCAGCAGGGATGACTATGAGGATGGTCCCCAGCTCAGCCCTGTGCTGGCTGGAGGTGCCACCTCCAGACGCATCATCTCCCTGCTCTTCTCCTAACAGATACCTGGGGCTGCAGGTGGGCTACAAGGTGGTGGGCACCATCCTCCTTGCCCTCATCAGCTGGAAGGTGAAGAGGAGCAAGGAGTACAATGTGCAGGAGAAGGCAGCAGGGCTGGTGTAGCCCAACCGAGGACTGACTCTGCATCCCATTACCCACTGCCAGTACTTTCGTCTTTTTTGGGTTTGTTTTTCCTTCTAAGGGAGTGACTTCACCTTAACAGCGCTGAGCTCCTCTCCTGCTGTCCACGGCACCGCTGTGCTCCCGGCGAGTGATGCTCCCTGCCTGCACCATGCTGGGACCAGCTTCTCCCAGGCTCTCCAGCTCTACGTTGCCCATCGCTTTGGGGAGGGGGACATCCCCCCCGCCTCCCCTTCTGACCTGGAGCAGGAGGCAGATGGGGGCTGGAGCGCAGCCCCATCCTGTATACCCAGAGATGTGCCTGCTGTGGGCAGTGGTCCCCCTGCTCCAGTGTGACAATTCCAGAGGGGTAATGCCCTCCCAGCTGGGACAGGAGCAGGGGAGAGGGCTGCCAACCCTGCTCACACCCCTCACAGAGGTCAGCATGGACAATGCACACTTGTGAAAAGTTATCACTAGGGATTTATTACAGAACATTTTGGGGGGTTATTTTGGTTCTTTTTTTAAAAAAAAATAAAGGTCACTTTTCCAACTGCGGTGCTTTGCTCGTCTCCCCAAGAGCTGTCCCCACCGGCAAGGCAGTGGGGGTGCCTGCGGGTTGCATCCTGGCAGATGCTGAATGCATCCCTTGCTGGCAAAGGTGATGAAATGGTAGCAGACAGGGCACCTGCTCCCCTGGTGATGAGGGACTGTGCAGAACAGGCAGGCTGTCCTGGCTGACAGCCTGCCTGCAGCCCCATGAAACCTGCTAGCAGCCCCAAGCCCGTAACACAATGCCTGCAAGCCGCTGTACCCTCCCTGAAGTGCCATGCTGGCAACCTACTACCTGCAGCCCCCTGCCTCCAGCCCTCTTCCTGCAGCTCCATGCCCAAGCTCACTCCCCATAGCCCCATACCTGCAGCCCTCTGCAACCTGCTTAAATCATCCTGCAAAAGGCACCTGCACAATTCAGCACACAGCAGGCAGGGTGCATGGTGCTGTGGGCAGGGGGCTGCAGGAAAGATGGCTGCAGGCAGGGTTCACGGGGCTGGTGGCAGGAAGCTGCAGGTAGGGTACAGTGCACTTTGGGTGTGGGGATGGAGGCAGAAGACTGCAGGCAGCTCGCAGAGGACTGCAGGTAGGACCTGTAGGCAGGGTTGTGCTGGACGTATCCCTGTCTGTGGCATATGTAAAGTGAGTGCAACAGCTCCAAGGCCTCCCTGATCCGCTCTGGCAGGGCTTCACCCTGCCCTGCAGTGCTTCCTGGGACCTTTCCATTTCTGGCAGGATGAAGGCAACCTGCTAGAATGGGAAGAGAAGTGTCAGATGGCAGGATCTGGGGGCACACCCATTGCTGATGACTGCATGCTGTCACCTGTTAGAGGGTGACATGGGAGCACTGCTTGACTGGTATCACAGAAATTGCTTCACAAGCTTATCAAAAGCCTGGCATCATGCAAAGGACACACCGTTCAACTCACCGAACTGACACTGCTAAAAGGTAAAGCCAAGAGCAAAAGGCTTGACATGAATGCACTAGATCTGAAAAGGTCACATCTCCTGGAGGAAGAGTGGCTGCTGAAGCATGTTTGCCACCCGCAGGACTGTGGCAGATGCTGCTGGTCAGGATCAGCAATATGATCCCTGGGGCAGAGATAGCAAAGGGTGCTGGATAGTCAGTGGGTAAGGATCAGCAGGATCCATGGCCAGGCAGACACAGCCATGGCTGAGCTGGAGACAGGCTACACCTCCAGTGTAGCTCAGGAAGGGGCTGAAGGGCCAAGAGCTGAGCTGAGTTGGGGCTCCTGGGTCCATGGGCAAGGAGCATGGGCCAGTCAGGGGTACCACACCTTCCTCCTCCTTTACACTGCAGCTGTATCCCCTCCTCAGCATCACTGCAGACTAAAAGGATGGGGAAGTACAGCAGGGGAGTGGAGGAGCTTTCTTGGGTAAATGTATTCAGCCTCCGCTGTCCTTGTCCTGTTGCTGTGCAGGACAAGGCATGACTTTTCACTGTGCTTTTGGCCCACAGCCCTGCTGCATCCATGCTCACAGAGGGAGTAAATGGAAAGGAGAGGAGGGAAGAGGATAGGAGGGGAGCTGCCTTAGATTTGCTCTGGATCAGCAGGTCTTCAAAAAAATGAGATCTGTCTGTGCTATTTTTATTCCCCCTCCACCTTGCATGACCTTCCTTAAGTCCACTTTCTCCGCCTTCATCCCATCAGGAGTAACATCAAGCTGGACAGTAGAAGCATACAAGGTGGCCCAAACAGGGCCAACACAGAAGCTCCTGGCCCAAAAGGTGTCAAGGTGGCTTGAGCAGGCCAACGGCTCTATGCACAGGAAAGGTGACAGTTGCAACACCTGGTTTTGGGAGCCTTGGAGGTCACCACCACTGTGATGCTAATGTTCAGGCATCACGCTATTTTTGCTTTTCTTTGCCTTTCAGCAACCTCTCCTCCACTTTCATGTGGTTTCTGCTATCCTGGATCTCACTGGGCTTGTTGATCTCCTCTGAAAGTGCCTTTCCCTTCCAGGGGAACAATTTGCAGGCAAAGCACAATCCATAGCAAAAAAACATTGATCAAAAGGGCTTTAAAGTACAGTGAAAGCCTCTATCTCTGCAGATGTGCAAATGCAGCAGGGTGTCTGACTCTGGGTCACACAGCTGGTGCAGAAGGGACGGAGTTTATCACATCCTGCTCTCTTGCCAAAGCCATCTGAACACACTGGCTGCCAAGCTGCAGCCTGAGGAGCAACTTGCCCAGACAGCGCAAAGCCACAGGCTGGGAGCAAGGTTTATACATAAGAGCAAAAAACAAAAGCACAAAGCTGGCTGAGAGGGGGGTGGAAAAAAGAAAACAACATTCAGAGTTTCCAGTTCTGCCCTTTTCTCTCAGCCACTGGGGAAAAACCACCACAAATATTTAACAGGCAGGTCATGGAGTGCAGCCCAACACACACATGCATCTCTGCAACAGCCCAATGCATGCTCCATCTTCCAGCATGAGCAGCACTTGCTTCAGCCCCAGCTCAGCTACGCTGCCATACAGCCGCCCTGGAGCTCTGGAGCCATGCTCAGACAGGGAAAGCTGAGGTTTCTTCATCAAGCTGCGGGGTGCCGTAGCCGCCTCTGCCACAGAGCAGGGCCAGTGCTGTGACTTAAACCACAAAACCATGCACAGTGCACAGCAGCTGGCTTGAGTTTTCCTGTACATTTGAGCAAATTGCCTTTTTTGTTAAGTTTTTTGGTTGGTGGTTTGGGCTTTTTTACTACAATTATCAAGTCCCTAACATTCAGACTAAGGAGTAAATACAAATCCCCCCCCCCCAAAAAAAAAACCAACCCAAACCCAAAAGCCCTGTGTGTGGAGGAGGCATTGGTTTTTGACAACACAGCCCTGGCAACTAAGCAGGAAGCCTGATCTCCAGCATCGTGTTGAGCAAAAGCAAAGTCCCAGTCCCTGCAGATCTGACACCACTAAGAAGGGGCCAATACAGACAGACTAAACCAAGACTTCAGAACAAACATTTAGGCAAAAAATTTTTGTTTAAGGAGTACTTTTAATAACTTAAAACCAACTATGGCCTCATGTTACCTTACCCCAGCAGACGCTGGTGCCTGGCCTTCGCTTTTCAAGGAGACAGGACTTTGCAAGCAGAATAGCCACCCAAAGAAATAGCAATATTCTCACTTCAGCATTATAGATTCAAAGCAGGCAGCCTGGGAAGAAGCTCCAGCTAAGGGAATACAAAGCATGGCAAACATGTTCCAGCAATGCTCTGGCTGCAGGAAATATAAGAATATAACATACTTCCTAAATATGTCCCTCCTCACCTCCTGCATGGACAGTAGAAGAGCCACTGTGTTCACAAGACTGAAAATCCAAGGCCCAACTCCATCACGAGCCAGGTCTTTGCAAGAGGCAGCCTTGCTCTTCCTGATGCTACTAACACCTGGCAATGCTACAGGGAGGCAGAGAATGCCC
The DNA here is from genome assembly GCF_949628215.1 of Phalacrocorax aristotelis. NCBI lineage: Eukaryota > Metazoa > Chordata > Aves > Suliformes > Phalacrocoracidae > Phalacrocorax > Phalacrocorax aristotelis. The sequence goes on from NC_134282.1 coordinate 29,857,118, forward strand.
CCGACAGAAAGGAAAAAGAATACAACAGATCCGTTGAGTGATTCAGGAAACATCAAACCAGAAAGGAGCCTGCAAAGGAATGAAAAGGTCTGCCAGAAGCCAGCCTCTCCCTCCTACCCCAAAACAAAAGGGGAAACAACAAAAAAAAGCAAGAAAAAATTCAATGCTATAGGACCTCGCAATCTGCAGTGTAGCATCTTGGAGAGCAATCATCCTCACGTAGGTGCTGCACAGAAATGGCACCCCATCAGAGCACAAAGCTACACAAAGCTGCTGCCTAGGGCAACTGTGTTTTAAGGCTGTTCAGGAAGGGGAAGCTGAACGTCCAGCACAGAACCAGGGTCTTGTCTCCCACCTGACCAACACCAATGCTGCCAGAAGATCTCCCTTTGGATAACCGATGCCCCTGCCAAGAGCATAGGAAGGAAAGCAGCGTCCTTTGAGAAGTTCAGAAGCATACTGAATCAGAGCCCTCCAACACTACCAGCCTCCAGCAGCCTGCTCAGCCACTGCGATAGCTACAGCAACAGGCATCCCCTCGATCTTCCCTGCAAGATTAACAGTTGAGATCACACAGCAGACAGAAGGGGACTGCACAGTAAACACCTGTCATGCCAGATCTCATGTAAAATGTAGAAATAAATCTAAAAAAAATGCCTGCCTCAAGGTCTCAAGCCAAGACCCTACTATAACTCTGCCACTTGGACAGCGTGCACAGATATCTGTGGGAGAAGAGCCTGAAGTATGGGAAGGAGAAGCAGAGTGAAACAAGCTTTCAAGACATAGGCCTACATTAAAGGAAAAGCTCCCAAGAATTGTCCAACAGTGGAAATCATGCAAAGACGCACCAAAGGATGCAGGCAGTGCACAGTGACAAAGGCAGATCAGCCAGCCTGGTCTTAGCATCTAATAGACCGCTCCAGTCCCACGGAAACAAGACTGCATCAGTTTGGAAGAACAAGAAGGTAGGAGAAACAGAGGTAAACAGGTTTTTATACTCTCCACAATGACTGCCCAACAGAGAGAGTTTGTGCACTTTGCTGGGGCAGCACAGATGATGCGCACAGTGCTCCCAAGCAGTGAGAGGCTAGGGAAAGAAGTCAGAATCAGGAGGTGATCAGTAGCTCCAAGAGGTAATAGGATTGCAACGCTAAACCAAGGCAGAACCAACACGCAGACTCCAATCTCAAACTCACCTGGCGGTTCACTCCTTCCTAATTTGCAACTCCCAAATTAAAAGCCTAAAGATTAAGGAAACACAGAATTCCAAAGGGTCAGCATCCCAGAGGAAGACAAAGGAAGAGGGGAGAGGAAAAAAAATGTTGCAGTGTGAAGAGACAGTCAGAGGAAATCACGCCAGCAATTGTCATGTTGCTTCCAAGCCCATGAACAGTGGAGGAAGACACTGCAATGCTGGTTTCCAGCTGAAGTTTCTTCTACAGCAAGATGAGATTTGAGTGCTTCAGGCCATCTTTTTCCTTTCAGTCTCCAAGTGTCCTACCCCCGCCAGCCTCCCCAAGTCTCTCCCTCCAGCCATGCTCTCTTCTGTTCAGGCAACCTTGGCCAGCCATTTCTCAAGGCCCTTGAAGTCAGCATCTCCTTCTTCTCCCTTACTGCCCCGAGCACTGCACTCCACAAATTCTACCTTCATGGGTAGCTGGGAGAAGTCGAAGTCCTTGCCCTTCTTCCCCAGCTGGGCAGGGCCCCCAGTGGCTGAGCCATCCAGACTGGTAGGGGCTGCAGAATGGGTCACTCGTAAGGTGTTGCTGCAGACAGAGAACGGAAAGAGTCAGGAACTGTGAACCAGGGGAACATTACCTACACCATGGCTGCTGAGATGTTTTAGACCCAGCTCTGTCAGCAGGATGCCAGCTACACCAAAGACAGAAGGTGCCATGGCTCTGCACAGGCAGAGGCAGGCACTTTGGCCACTTCTCTTAGATGCCCGCTGGAAGGCACAACTGCAGGGAAGCTCAAGAGAGCAAGACAAACAGGAGACCACCCAAGGAGGGGGTGCTTAAACAGGTTTTGTTCTGTAATAAACAACAAGGGTCAGGTGACAACATCCTGAATTTCTCCAATATCCCATAGCAGACACCAGTCACCAGGCATTATATATGGTTTAGCCCACAGCACTCAGGATCTGTACTAGTTTAACGGGTTAACGGGGAAGAGAGACAGCCGTGGTATCAGGGATCATGCAGGGGCGTCACTCCTCTGCCACCTGAGTGTGCCAAATACCTTTCGGGACTGAGAGGGGGTTGAGCCTGCCCACTGCTCCCATGAGCAATGCCTGCCCCAGGACCAGGCTGCAATGTCACTCCTGTTCCCACCCTTCAGCTTGTTGCAGCATCTCAACTCCTTGCCACATGTGGAGCTGAAGGATGGCCCTCCTTGCCCACACTCACCAAGCATCCAAGGCAGAGGCAGCACAAGGAGATGGATCAGCCCAACAGACACAGAGGCACTGAGATTTGACTGCCTCTGAGGTCCCAAAAAGCGAGGCTAGGGAAGTCAAGAGGCTGCACCAGACACAGATGCAAACAGCAATCTCTCCCAGATCTTTGACTGCTTAGGAGACCCTCATTGCTGGACTGCTGCACCTCTTCCAGAGACAGAGTAGCCTGGCAGTGCCTGCTCACAGTCAATCCCAGCTACTCCTTGTTCACAGAATGGAGCTAAATTAATGGGGCACAGGGAAAGAACAACACTGCCCAGAGATGAGAGTTCAGGAATAAGAGCAGATGCTTCCTTGGGTTCTCCACACAAGGACATCCAACTAAAGCAGCACATGGAGAGAATGGCAGCAATATGCCAGCCTGCAGGAATAACTCTGCCTAACAGGGCACATATAACCTACCTATAAATCCAGCTCTATATAGAGATAACTGCCAAAAGCCCAACATCAGAACCAAGGAATGCTTGAATATGTGGCAACTAATTCCTCCCTTAAAAACGAGAGGGTCAGGTATTCAGCCGAGGAGAGGCACAAGCAATAACAACCCTGCTGCCGTCTACTGGCCAAAGAGATTCTAGAATCACAGAATTGTTTCAGTTGGAAAAAAACCTTAAGATCATCGAGTCCAACCGTAAACCTAACACTGCCAAGTCCACCACTTGGCAACAAGATGGCCATATCCCATGAACATACATTTGTTTGGAGACCAAAGAGCTACGCTGCTCCTCCTACCCCGAAGACTGCCTTGCCACTAACTGCAGTCCAGAAACAGGACCCACAGGCAACAGGAAGGCAAAATACCCAGTTGAGCCCATGTGGGGAAGCAAAATCTCTACTAGATGCTGGTGGAGAAGTCCACCACAGCGCAAGAGCTGCACAGGTCTCTCCCAGAACAGATCTGACCCAACTATAATTATGGAACTCAAAGGTGGAATCTTCATGCACAGAGATTAAATATAGCTTAAAAATATCATCTTCTACCTGCCCCCTCCGCAGATGGACTTGCCAGCCAACAACTCTACAGCTCATTCAGCTGGCAGCTTACAACGTAGCACAGTATACAAGCCACCTTCTCCTCCTTCCACTTCCTCTTACAACTTAAAGTTAGCAGCAGATCATACATCATTTGTCCTCCCAGGTTAATGTCCTTTCTAGGGCGGATACAGAGACAACAAGGGGTCCCAACCAGGCTCCTGCAATGCCTGTTAGCAGATCCAGAAACTAGATGATCTCTCCCCAGCTTTCAAGCTTTGCATGCCAAGCCCTTTTGCATCAGAGCAGCCCTGCAAAAAAACACCTGTGCCAGTACAACTGGGTAGAGTTACTGAGATCTTCATACCACTCACAGAAAGTCTGACATTTGGAAGCCAACCCTGCCTGTACCTGAGAGAGGACCCAGATACCTCCCTGGGCCATGGGTGGTATTGCTTAGCCTAGGAATGGCCGCTTTTAGGAAAGGATTAGGATGTTGTTTCTCCAACCCACAGCTTCAAGGAGCCAACACACTGTCTGCTCCTTGCTAAAGCATGCAAAAAAGCAGTAGGCACAAACTTCTATTATCCCGGTTGCATCTACACAGACAAAACAGACTGCTCTTCTTCTACAGTGAACTTAGATGTGGCTCAAGGCACTGTGCACTGAGGTAAGAGAAAGAAAGGAAAAGAGATAAGCTCAGAGGGTTTAAGAACCAATTTCATACTTACAGCTCTTTCTCCAGCTGCTGTTGAATAAGTTTTGCTGATTTTGCTGTTGTGACATCTAGAAAGAGAAAAGAAGAGGAAATCAGCTTTTTTGTTTTATGTCAGAATTCAGAACATGGTTCCTTCTCCTAAGGGTAGTGTAAGGCCTGCTCATACTGTGCACTATAAGCAGAGTTACTGGGACAAAGACGGACATGTCTGCACTAGGACAAGGGATGCTGGAGCTTCGGGTTTGGAGGTACGAACGGGAGCAACCCGAAGTCTGATACATACCATGTCGGGAATTAATTTCTTCTTGCTGGGCACTCTTACCTGTCCTGGAGTTAGAGAGCTCAACACTGCGCTTTTTAATGTATGTCACATGGAGCCACAAAGGCCCCAGGCAGCTCCTGAAGTAGTGCATGAAATAACTAAGAAAACCAAATCTGACATTGCCCAAAAGCTTCAGATTGTTATACAGGGATCCACACCTTCACTGTAAAAGTCATAGGGACCTGAAAATCTAGTCCTTTCCAGTAACTGGATGTTCCTGCTAGTCCAGTCAAGAGAAAACATATAATCTTGGCAGTTAAACGGCTGTTTGACTTGAAAATTGAAGCTACCAAGTGTGTGCAGATAGTTCATTACCCTCAAGTTGATCCTGTTTTCTGCTGCCTGCAGATTCAGGAAGACAGTTCTGCACAAGCTGAAAGTCACCTGCCTTACTTAAGCCCATCTAAAAAGCTGTAGCTCTCTCAAGTGGTGCTTGTCTGCAAAGCTACGTTAGACATACCTGACCTAAGAATTATTCCAATTGCTGCTAGAAATGTTCCTGCTGATTAGTCCAAGTTTAAAACTGAGTTCCAGCCTTTATTTTGCTGAAATCCCAACTCCTAAGAAATTCAGCATCCACAGCTTGAACACCTATCACTCAAGGACTGAATCTAATGTCCAGCCCACAAGGCAGCACACAATACCTTGCTTATTGCAAGCGATCAGCAGCGCAGGTGCATTTTTGAGCACAGTGCTATCGACCAGGACCTGGTACAGGAACTCCGCCACATCCTTCACCTCCCGCTGAAAGGCCACACTGTCCACCACAAACACGATGGCTCTGGAGGAAAGAGGGAAGAACATGTGCTCGGCCTGAAGGTCTGCAACCATCTTCCCCCTACAAGTGTTCCAGCCTGGGCTAATACATTTGTTTCCACAACTGATCTCATCCAACCCAAGAGCATGTGCTGACTGAAATACACCCCCTATTCAGCCCCAGCAGGAAATCTTTCCCTCTCTGCCCCATGGATACACCACATCCCCTAATCCCTCCCCACTGCAGTTGCTTGGCCTCCTGATGCACTACCAACACAGGCAAGTGGGAAAGCAGAATAACTAACCACTGCTACCCCATGGCAGAGCTTACTCTCAGGGCACCACCACACAGAGTGAATCTGGCCCAGCTCATAACATCCTCAGCACCATCATTTGGTTGATCCCTGTCCAAACCATCAGCTGCCCTCTCCTCTAAGTTACCTGGCTGCAGCCTTGAACCTCTCCAAGAACTGAAGCCGCAAACTCTCATGGCCTGGAAGGTCGATTAAGGTCACGCTAGCACTCTGGAAACAGAAGCAAGAAGGTATCAGCAAGACTTAATCTAGGGGTACCTGTGATCACAGACCAGGGAAAATGAGTCTGAGAGTGGATTCCAGTCAGCCTGCTCTTGGGGCAGCAGCAGGCGAGTGAAACCCCATACAGGGCAGAAGCAGGTAACTCTCCCCAAGGTGCACCCTCTCCACCAGCCCAAACAATTCTGACAGGGAAAAGAAACGCTGAGGAATGACATTCATGGCCAGGACTCAGTAAGGAGGGAGCCAACACCAGGAAACCACCCACCAGAGCTGAGAGGAGAGAGCATGACCACAAAGAAACGAGAATGTTCAATCCATTTCTTATCCAGAGTATCCCCCTACAACTACTGCTGGCACAGTGAGGGTGACAGAGCTTCATCAGTCACTTCTCTTGGCACACCAGCAGACTTACACTGCCCCTGAGAGCAAGACAACCTCCGCACAGCAAAACCACCAACTCCTTTCCTGCAAGCCCCTGATACGGAATACTAATCCCACAGTCTCTGAATCTATTCACACAGAATTTACCCAACTGCAAGTCTACCTAAATACACATAACTTTGCTGGAAATAACAGAAAAATGCCCTTACAAGACTTTTTGTAAAGCCACATCTCCATTCTCAAGATAGTCCTTGTTGTTCTCAGGAGGGCAGAGAACACGACACAAGACCCTATCTACTCACTGCTCTTTGATTTTAATAGAAACCTTGCCTACAATTTAAAAAAGCAGCACTCCACATTGTGGCATTCCAGCACCTCTCCGCCTCCATATACCTCCTGTCTGCTCAATCTTAGAGACACAAATATAGAAAGCCCTGCATTTCCCTTTACTAAGTTTATTATCATCATTGCTGCTACTGAAGATTGCCATAAAGAAGGCACAGAAACATCCTCTACTTTTACAATTCACTAGCGTGTAATGTGCTGCCAGATTGCTGCTTTCACTGCCACATGTGTACCCAGCATGAGAAAGAAACTCCTCTGAAATGAGAGCGCGCCACAAACTGAAAATAACTAGGTCCGTGGCAGCCCAGGACCTGACAGTAACCAAACCCCTTTTTGAGACCACATGAAGTTCAGCTGGAGACTCTTTTTAAGCCTGGTAAAGCTTTTAAATTCAGATTTTTGGGGGAGACACAGAAATTACTGCCCAGCAAATAAACACGACAGAATCATGTTCCCTCACAAATCTCCCTCCTGTTCCAAACCACACCTCTGTCCCCACAGTGCTGTGTTTTACCCCACTTGTAAACGCAGCTCCTTTTCCTTTCTGTAGAAAAAAAACCCACATGCTACCCGCCTTTCAATTTGACAAGCAAATAGAAAAAGAACCTGTGCGGATGAGGAGTACCTAATACTTTCCAGTATTTTCCTACTTCCTCAGGGTGCATTGCCTAGAAAAATCCTACCCTATGCTCAGACCAAACTGGGGACTGATTTCAAGCTGGAAAGCACGAAAACCATCAAGACAGGTTTATCACAGGGAGCAGAAAAACAAGAGCAGCTGGCTGAAGCAGCCACGCACGAGTTACAGCTGAAAACCTGCCCACTCACCTTGTCATTGCTGACTCTATAAACTGCAGAGCTGTCAGTTATCGAGGTCTGGGTATCCCGGTATTTGCCGGTCAACAGCTGTGGGGAAAAAAAGTAATTTTCAGGAAAAGAAGGCTGGAGGTACACTGGCATCACATATCATCTGCTCAGAAAGTGAAATAATCTAAGGGGTAACAGACTTCAGATATCTGTTTTCAATTTACATGCATCAAACAACTTCAGGGCTCTTCCCCCACCCAAGACTTTAAAAAACTCTCATTAAGAAAAAAAAAATCTATTTATATATTGAATCTCCACATCACTAAAACAAGAAGGAAGAGAGTGTGTCTGCAAATCCTTTGGGCAGCTTTACCTCTGTAGGACAGGACGCCAGGGCGGACAGTTCCCCCACCTGGGGCTCCCTTCGCGGCCCGCCCGAGCCCCGCCCCCCCTTTCCCCACATGGAGTTCCCTTCACGGCCTCCTCGAGTCCCCCACCCCTCCCCCACCTGGGGCTCCCTTCACCGCCGCTCCCCCCACCAGTTCCCCGGCATGTGGCTCCCTTCGCGGTCCCCCCGAGCCTTCCCCCCGGTTACCCCGCCTAGGGCTCCCTTCTCCGCCCCCTCCCCCGCTCCCCACTCACCCGCGCGAAAAGCAGCGTCTTCCCCGCGTCGCAGAGGCCCAGCAGCAGCACCGCCTTCCGACTGCTCCTCCTGCCCTGCACGAACCTCCAGACCACTGCGGGAGAGAGGAGGGAGCGCCTGAGCCCGCAGCGGGCGGCACCGGCGGCCGCTCAGCCACTGCGGCCCGGCGCTCCGGGGCAGGCCCGCGGGGCGCCACCGGAGGGCGAGGAGCGGGTGTTCCCCCGCAGGCCGCAACTCACGGAGCGTGACGGCGACGACGAGCAGCGCCAAGAGGACGGAGAGCACGGTGGGGTCGGGCGCTCGCAGCTCCCGCCGCAGCGCCTCCAGGTGCGGCTCCAGCCGCCCCGCCATGCTGCCCGCCCGCACACGTCGCCCTTTCTCCGCTTCCGCTTCCGGCGCGGCGGCCTGCCGGCAGGGCGGGTGGCGCGCGCAAGGGCTGCCGGGAGGTGTAGTCCTCCCGCCCCTCGACTGCAGAGGAGGAGGAGGCGGAAGAGGAAGGGGCGGCTCGGACCGGCCCTGGAGGGGGGAGGGGGGTTACTGCAGGGCAAGACGTTGGGGGTTGTGGGTGTTTGCAGAGAGCCGTGGCGGTGATTCACAGAATGCTTTGGGTTGGAAGGGACCTTCAGAGGCCACCTAGTCCAAGCCCCCTGCAGTGAGCAGGGACACCTTCAACTAGATCAGGTTGCTCAGAGCCCCGCCCAGCCTGAGCTTGGTTCTCTCTAGGGATGGGGCCTCCACAGCCTCTCTGGGCAACCCCTTCCACTGCTTCACCACCCTCATTGTAAAAAACGTCTTCCTTATATCAAGTCTAAATCTACCCTCCTTTAGTTCAAAACCGTCCCCCCTTGTCCTGTCACAACAGGCCTTGCTAAAAAGTTTGTCCCCATCTTTCTTATAGTCCCCCGCAGCCTTCTCTTCTCCAGGCTGAACAACCCCCACTCTCTCAGCCTGTCATCATAGGAGAGCTGCTCCAGCCCTTGGATCATTTTTGTGGCCTCCTCTGGACCCGCTCCAACAGGTTCATGTCCTTCCTGTGCTGAGGGCTCCAGAGCTGGACGCAGCACCCCTGGTGGGGTCTCACCAGAGTAGAGCAGAGGGGCAGAATCACCTCCCTTGCCCTGCTGGCCACACTGCTTTTGATGCAGCCCAGGATATGGTTGGCTTTCTGGGCTGCGAGCGCACATTGCCAGCTCATGTCCAGCTTTTCATCCACAAAAATTGATTGCCCACCCCCTCTGCCCAGCACCAAGTCCTTGGTTTGAGACTCAAACATCTCAAGATGTTAGGCCACATCTAGGTGCTGCGTCTGGTTTTGGGTGCCCTGTTAAAGTAAGACATCCATTAATGATAGTAAGCTCAGAAGAGAAGACACCAAGATGGACAGGGGGCATGAGACTCACCCTATAGGGTGAGTTTTCTAACTCTAGCCATATTTAGTTGTAGAAGCAGGCTCTTAGAGGCACTGCATCTTTTTCTTGTCTAGTTTTTAAGAACAAGTTTAAAAAGCCATCTGTCTGGTATACTTCATCCTACGTAAACATAAGGAACTAAATTTCATTGCTTCCCATCACACTCTACATTTCTGTCTTCCAAGGTGATCTTCAGTCAGGCCAATGGACTTATCACAACACATACCATGTGCATCCAAAAATCATCAGTGTAAGCCCATCAAAATATTAATTCCCTCAAAGCCAGAAGATCTTGGCATCTTTCTGCCCTCATCAGCTCTTCCATGCCTGCCTTTACAATAGAGTTGAGACCTGCTGGCTTACCCTAGACTCTGTTCCTTTGAAGCAGAGAGCCTCAGCAGACCTTTTTATTTTCACCATGGATCAGAGTCAGGCTGCCCACCTATGTGTTTGTTTTCAGGTCAGAAGCACATTGGACAGGCTACCAAAGCGAAAGGGGGAAGGGGCTTTTAGGATGCAAAACCAAAAGCTAACTGTTCTGTTGTTGAACGCTTATCCAGCTGAAAGTTAATTGTTGCAGAATGCTTGTCTGGCCACTGCGTAAAATGATTAGCAAGGAGGCCCGGAATCCACCACCAAAGGACAAGTTCTTGATAAGGACAGAAACTTGTCTCAAGAACCAGCTAAACCTGACTTTGCAGTTTGGACAAAAGTCAAGGGATAACTGAGTCTGCACAGAAACAAAGGTTACTAGCAATGACGAAGAGGAGCCGTCAGCCTTCTGTGGACATTGACTACTTGGACTTTAGTAAGGCCTTTGACACTGTTTCCCACAGCGTTCTCCTGGAGAATCTGGCTGCTCATGGCTTGGACAAGTGCACTCTGTGCTGGGTCAAAAACTGGCTGGATGGCCGAGCCCAGAGAGTGGTGGTGAATGGAGTCAAATCCAGTTGGCGGCTGGTCACGAGCGGTGTTCCCCAGGGCTCAGTGTTGGGGCTGGTCCTGTTCAATATCCTCATTGATGATCTGGATGAGGGGATTGAGTGCACCCTCAGTAAGTTTACAGATGACACCAAGCTGGGTGGAAGTGTTGATCTGCTGGAGGGCAGGAAGGCCCTACAGAGGGACCTGGACAGGCTGGATCGTTGGGCCAGAGCCAACGGTATGAGATTCAACAAGGCTCAGTGCCGGGTCCTGCACTTGGGTCACAACAACCCCATGCAATGCTACAGGCTTTGGGAGGAGCGGCTGGAGAGCTGCCTGGAGGAAAAGGACCTGGGGGTGTTGGTTGACAGCTGGCTGAACATAAGCCAGCAGTGTGCTCAGGTGGTCAAGAAGGCCAATGGCAATCTGGCATGTACCAGGAATAGTGTGGCCAGCAGGAGCAGGGAGGTGATCGTGCCCCTGTACTTGGCACTGGTGAGGCTGCACCTCGAGTACTGTGTTCAGTTTTGGGCCCCTCACTTCAAGGAGGTCACTGAGGTGCTGAAGCGTATCCAGAGAAGGGCAACGAAGTTGGTGAAGGGTCTGGAGAACAAGTCTTACGAGGAGTGGCTGAGGGAGCTGGGGTTGTTTAATCTGGAGAAGAGGAGGCTGAGGGGAGACCTTATCGCTCTCTACAACTACCTGAAAGGAGGTTGTAGTGAGGCGGGGGTCAGTCTCTTCTCCCTAGTAACAAGCGATAGGACAAGAGGAAATGGCCTCAAGCTGCGCCAGGGGAAGTTTAGGTTGGATATTAGGAAAAACTTCTTCACCGAAAGGGTTGTCAAACATTGGAACAGGCTGCCCAGGGAGGTGGTTGAGTCTCCATCCCTGGAGGTATTTAAAAGAAGGGTAGACGTGGTGCTTGAGGATATGGTTTAGCGGTGGACTTGGCAGTGATAGGTTAGCGGTTGGACTCAATGATCTTAAGGGTCTTTTCCAACCTTAACAATTCTATGATTTTATAATTCTATCTGTACGACCCCCGATGACCACCATGAGGAGGCACTGCGCAAGCGCACTTAGGAAAGATTTATGGATATAACTCTTTTAGGCTAATTTTAATACGAAGCGGGGAAAGGTCATGCAGATGTATAGGCGTGTTGGGAAATCTTATGTATAGGTAATGCTTTACTGTATAAATCCAAGACAAAATATCACGCAGGCACGCACGACTTTGGTGGGACTAACCCCCGTGCTGCCCAGCGCTGAATAAACATACCTACTTTACAGTCTTACAGATTGTGGAGTCCGCTTTCTGCACATCAAAAGCACATGTTTCTAAGTAAGTCCTAGAATTCTTTAAGAAAGGAAGTCTAAGCCTGGACTATCCCTGTCATTATATTTATGTGTTCTAAGAGTACTGCCTTGTGGAAACGACTCAGATCCAGGCAGCTGAGATATGAGATGAGGTGATTTCTATTCATACCTTCCATCTTACAACCACTGTATTTTTTTTGTTTGGTTTGGTTTTTTTCCTTCTCCACCCTTCAGCTTCCCTAGCATAAACACTCTCCCTCTTCTTCTGTCCCAGCCACGCTGGGCAACTGTCAGCTGCTGGGGAGATAATGAAATAGCCTGGGTGAAGCAAAACAACCAAGAGTTCAAGATATCTGTTAATTAGGCTCTAGGGCCTATTTAATACATTTTGCTTTGGCAAATGTTGAAACAAGTTTCTCTCACAGCAATAGCCTGAAGTGGCAGCAGCCATGTTGGTATCTGGCACCGTCCTACAGCAAGAGGTACTGAGGAAGGAATGGGCCTAAGAACAGTTTTGAAAAATCTCAGGACATCCATTTAGATTTGAGATTTTATTTCTTGCTATGATGGCAGCAGAGAATGGTACGGTCTCAAATAGCCCCTTTCAGAGAGATGAGGAAGGGCAGAGAAGTCAGTGAAGGCAAGGGGCCCTCTGTGGGTTGGTGCTTGGTGCTGAGGACACAGGAGGAGTCATGGCTTGAAGTTTTCTCCCACTCCAGTAAGGGTCCTTCCCATCTCACTACTTGTCCTCAAGGAAGGTGCACACCTGGAGGAGATCTGAAAAGGCAAAGGAGAGGGGGAAATTCAGATCCTGCCTTTAAACCCTCCCATCCCACCAGCACACACCCAGCCATGCCAACAATGTCACTGCATGGAAAATATATTCAATGTGCAACAAAAAACCAGTGTATTAACCACAGATCACACTAAACACACGCTTTAGATTTGTGTGTTCACATGGGACAGGGTGGGTTCTTTTTACTGTTTCTCAAAGTTCATATTTTCTAAAGGTGAATAAAAATCTTTGATTCCCATTGATGCCAGAGCAGCAGACTTCAAGATTGTTTTCAGTTCATCCAAGAAGCTTTGAGAAATGTATACTGGCATCTTCAGGAGTTACCCTCATTTTGCTTTAAAAAAAATAAATGGACAGCTACAGAAGAAACTGTCCATGCCTGCAAGGCTAAGAACTGCAATTCACAGGCTTCTTCCTGGGGCTGATACAGTTACCTGATGGATTGCAGGTATTGAGGCTAGCAACTGAAGCATAGTATTGATCTCCAAGGAACTCCTTGCACGTTATTCCACTGCGGAGTTTGACCAGACACTTGGTCAAGTCTTTAAACAGAAGGTCCTTTGTTTGAGACTCAAACATCTTGAACTTGTCTTTCTCGGTTCCTTTTGTTCCAAACCGTTTCTGAAATACAGGCACAAAGAGGTAAGTGTATGTAAAAAATAGAAAGCTGGCAAGATCCAGCTTGTACAAGGCTAGCTCTTAGTCCTAGTTGTTTGCCATCATCCTGGGGAGCCCCCAGGATGAGCACCAGAAATTTAGGATTGACCTTTCTGTCCATGTGGTAAGATGAGGGATCTCTCAGTGGTAAGCGCTGTTGTGGCACAACGGCCAAAACAATTTTTTTTTCCATTGAACATGTCAATACATGCAGACCCTGTCAGCAGATGCTGCTGGCAGGTCCTATGCCTTAGCCATGAGTTGAAAGCAAAAGGAGCTGACTTCCCAAGTGCCTCTCAGCTGACCCTGACAGTGGAGCAAATAGTAATGTTTGCAGTCTAAAATCATTCAGAGGTGGTTTAGCCTGGTTACATTTACACCAGTAGCTGTAAGACTCTGTGTGTGTACAGGGAGGCTGTTGTCTTCCCAGGGCTGGACAGCTCGGTGCCCACATTGTGCCTGACCCAGCTGGGTTAGAGACCAGGCACCTCAGAGGAGCTTCTGAAAAAAACTTGCAAGAGCAGGCCCGAGAAGGAGGTGATAATCTCATGTCACACAAGTATAGCGTGACAACAGCAACCACTTTGTTCCAGCTGTTACCTAAAGGGGTATTTGCTAAGGTGGCAGAAGAGAAAGAGTAGTTTGGAAGGGATGGAGGAAGGGGGAGGCTGAGGGACAAGGCTGTCACCCCGTACCAGTAAGTTAAAAACTTCCACCTTTCGCTGACTCAAGGAAACTGAGAGCATCATTGCTCTAAAAATGCAAACATGCCACGTAAAAACAACCCCAGAACATTTCACCCGCTGTCAGTACTGCTAACCTCTTGTATCTCCAGCAGCTCACGGACTTTTTGTGTTTTCTCAGGACGCGTGACCACAGCATGGGTAGGAACTTTGGCCAGGTGGCATTCGCTGTAAGCCATAACATTTGCCCGACGCCCGTCAGTGCACAGCAACTCAAACTGGTCCATTTTCAGATCTTTGGCCCAATCTTCTTTATTTTTGCCTTTAAAGAGAATTGTTTGAGAGTTTCAGAGATCTTGTGTAGCAGAAGAATGTCAGCCTGACAACACATAAGCAAGGCATTTGTCCCTGCCTGCATTTGCACTGGTGCTTGGAGGCTTGGTGTGTACAAAGGGGGCTGTAAGTAGAACTCAGGAAAAGTCAGTGGGATCGGTCAGACTCTCAGAGCAGGCTGGAAGATGTAGTTACATCTCCTTCCTTGCATTTTCTCCCAAATGCTTGGAAAACTTCAACCACTGCTTTCAGAAATGTGACCTGAACTTTTATTTTCAGGCAAGGAGGGAGCTAGAGTGCTGCACAAAGGTGCCAGGGCAGGAGTCTGTGGTTAAGGGACTACCCAAATAATTGTGCAGCTGAAATTATATGATAGTTAGTGGGGTTGTGTCTCTGCAGAAATGCCTGGGCAGAGCAACCCGGGGGAGACAGCATGTACTGACACTTGAATTCTGTTCCTCCTGCAGGAGGGGTGAGATTGCCAGGATGAGCAGGTAAAGCTTGCTATTACCTTCTCCACTAGAAACAAAAATAATGCAGACAGGGGAAGGCAGCCCTGCCAAGACCCATGCAACAGAATAACCACATACCATCAGTGTTTTCCTTGACGATTGAGTGCTTAATAAAGGCCACATCCCCCTGCTCGACCAGACACCTTGGAAGTACAAAGAAAAGCAAGTGATGCGGGTGCTTGAATCCTGGCTCTTTCCCACAGATTTGATTCTGAACTATGTCTTAATTTTGTAAAATTAATCTCCAAGGACAGCCAGGTCTAAGAGCCCTGCTATGAATATTTTAAGGATATCTGAAACATAGTCTTTTAATACATTCTGGAAAAAAACCATGCATCCTTCTCACATGATAAGTAGCCGATTATTTTATTGTCAGAAAGAAGCAGTTTGTCCAGGTTCAGAATCTGCTTTGCTTTCTGCAATGCCTGCCTGCACGTGTTAATAGCTTTGTAAAAACACTGACTTGCACCAAAAGGACTGCAAACAGTGAAGCAGGGTGTCTTTGCTATTAGATGTAAATGAAACAAGATTCATTCTCTTTCTAAATTCATCCCCAATATGAATTACTTAGACTTGAGCTGATGCTGAGTGGGATGGAAGAGATGGCATGGGGCTGACCTCTGGTCTCTGCACTTTTTAGAGGACAGCTCATTTTAAATAAGGCAAGCAGAATTTTTAACAGAGAGTGTCTAGTGGCAGCATTGTTTGTGGGTCCCCATCTTTTAACACTCCTTATTTGTGTTAAAAGTGAGGAACTGCTGCTGTTGTAGGAGGTCTGACCAAAATGCTTGTGCCTCTCCAGGCTTGTGCGGAGGCACCAGGACATTAGTTTTACAGAACAGGAACATTTTACATTGTTTTTCAGGAAGCTGCCTAAGCTAAAAACATAGAGCATATGTATATGACCTATATACCTTCAGCAGTGTAATGGAGAAAAAGAGATGGTCAGAAAATTAGCATCAACACGAGGCTGTACTCCACGTGTGGTCTACCGGTAACCTCTGTGACTAAACCACAGGGTACTTGAGAGCAGCCTGAGTGTTTCCACCACCTACCGGAAAGCTCCAGTATATCCATAGTATCTCTCATGGCTGCTGGCAACGCACTTCTCTGGCGGGACCCCCCCTGAACCCTTGCAGAGCTGACAGAGGCGGGAGTTAGGAGGAGACCCAGGAGCACAGCCCTCGCTGAAGTATTCATCTGATGGCAGAAATAGGAAAAATTAACTTTGCCTGCACTGAAAAGTTAGGTTTTCTTTCAATAATACATTCTCATGCTGAATGTGTATTAGCAGTCACTGGGAGCTGGAAACAGGCTGTGGGAAGGAGAACAATTCAGTGGACAGCAAATTGCATGCATCCAGTTTTCTCTATGAAACTGATTACTTGTTATTATTGATAATGAAGCAGAGCCCAAGGTGCAATTGTGCTAGGCACTATTTTGGCATATAAAGCAGAATGTTCTTGCTGCAAACCATTCCCAGCTCATGCAGAGCCAGCCCAAGCCTCCTCATCCTTTACAGGTTGCAGAGTTGCATTTGGCAGCAATGCCAGAGCTCTGGGGAAAGAAGGGAGAGTGGGAAAGGCAGGAGGATGGAGAGGCTGATTTCTAAAACTTACTAACACTAGTATCTTCTTGAGGTTAGAGACTTCCTTTTAATAATTATATGCTTAATTTGCCTTGGTCCATAATATTTCCACATTATATTTGTTGGACTGTAATTCTCACCAACTGAAAGTTGGATGTAGATGATCTCTGAACAATTTCTAAAGGCCCGGAGCCAACGCAGACTTTTACTCCCTTATTCTCAGGCAGTGAGATCAGACCCTTTAAGTTTCTGGAACAAAGATCAGCCTCTGTCCCCTGTTCTCAGCCCTTCCCCTCCCTTCTTATATTCATAAACTCATCCTTTACCCCCACTCCACACCCTGCACAAGCACCAGGCCCCCTATACCTGGGGCAGCCTGTATTTCCTTTCTGGGAATACCTTTTGGGCTGCTGCACAGGGAAGGAGAGAGATGTGAAAAGAAAGCAAAGCCCCCCAAAGCAGCGGACATGCCATATCTTACTCTGAAGCAATCACCAACAGCCTAAAACTTTGCTCAGTGAAACCTTAAAAAACAGTCTTCTCCATCTCCCACCTCCAGGTGTGAATCTTTGAGGCACAAGAAACTTTGAAGATCAGATGAAGGATGGGAAAACATTGTTGCAAGCAGAATTCCAGCTAGAAGAAATGGATGCAAAACTTGACTCACCAAAATTGCAGTTGCCTGTCTTGTTGTGAATCAAGCCCATGGGGATGTTCCAGCCAGCAGTTCTCCCAACAGCAGTGTGGCACGACTTCTTGCCCTGCAGGTTGTTCCATGTGATATCGCTGTCAGATTTCTTCACAACAGCCACCGCAAAGTAGGATGCTTTCAGAAGATAAAATAGAGAGGAATTAAGGACTGACCTGAGGATCTCACCATGATCCCTTAGCAAAGCATTAGCTCTATTTGGGAGAGAGCACCTACGAACAGCATAATAGAAATACTTTGCATTTATAAATGATTTGCTGTGCAGCAACAACAGAAGAATTTGCAGATGTGATGCATCAACTCCCACCATGCTCCTGGGCAATTATTATCCCTGACATTCTGACATTCCCCGCTGCCCAAAAATTCTGACACTTGGGTATGCAAGAAGGCCATAGCAAGACATATGGGATGATTTATTATCCCCTCTTTAACAAAGGACAAAAACCTTCCTTCCTCTTCCTCTTCCCATTTCTAGGAAGAACAATTTCCTAATACTACAGTCCAGACCATCTTTCCCTGTTCCCAGCCCTGGCATTGTTATGGTGTGACTGTGCTCCAGATAGCAGCAGCTAAGCACAACCTCTGCCATTACTATATGCTTTGCCTTGACATCTGCTTGCAGATCAGACTTTCCCTCTGACTACTAAATTTGTCTCCCAAATTTTTAATATCTACATTGGACACAGTGGCTTTTTGTGTGGAGACTGGCCATTTATTCTCCACTCATGACTGCATATGTATTTTTCTGCTTATATCCATCAGAACGGTTTTCTGTCCCTCTGTTGGCAGTAATTACCTGGTTCTCCTTCTTCTTTGCTGCATTCACTCTCATCTGAGGGAAGGAAAGAGAGGAAGATATTAGAGAAAAGATACAGCAAATCCAAAAAAAAGGATCAAGCTCACTAATTTCTGGAGAAACTTCATTCTAAAGTGATTGTTTCAGGTAACACCTTGTGCATCAACAGAACAAAACACAGCCTCCATCTGCTCCTGTGAGCTAAAACAACTAGTTTTACTGAGGGTGGTGCTAAAGGACAGGGACATCATGGTTAAAATGAAGAAGACAAGAGCTGGAGGTGATTGTGTTCCTGACTGTCAGTGTCCACTCTCCCAGGGCTGTCCACCTTCATGGAAAGGCGAGGTGTGCTGTGGTAAGCAGAGATGCCTCAGAGCACCGTGTGTTTTCTGCAGGATGCAGTGCTGAGGCTGCTTTTTAGATTTCAGAATAAAAACAGCTCTTTTGCACCAGCCTGTTCCATACGACCTTGACCCAGAGGGACAGCCTGGGCTGCGCTTACCCTCATAGCTTTCTCCCATCACTGGCACCAAGCCACACACGCCAGCAGTGTAGACGAAACCTCCATCTAAGCTGATAGCATCTGCTTCACCTTTCTGCAATGAAAACGGCACAGCAATGAAACAACGCTGTATGTCCCCAGACCAGTGCTTTTCAGAAATCAGATTGTGAAAGACGCACTTGATGTAAGGGAGAAAAGCCTGGGGGACCTGAGAGGCCATCCCTTAGCATATGGACAGACAAGGTTTTGGTGATGCAGAGGGAGTTTTGAAATTATCAATCCTGTGCACCTGTAACCACCTCCAGCAGCAGCTCTCCTTCCAAGATACTTGCAGGCTCAGGCATGTGTCTCTCCTAGCCTGCTTCCCTGCCAAATGGATTTCCTTATCTCACCTGTCTGTTCAAGTTTGCATTTTGTGCTGCCTTTACGGTACTGACCCAACCCTCTGAGCTACCACCAGCATCCTCATCTGCACTTTGGAACCACTCCTCTTCTAAGCAGGAAACTATTTTTCTCTGCATTTTACAAAATTGTATTTTGCCTTCCTTTTAAAAAAAAAAAGTTACTTCACACCAGAAAACTTCTTTTTATTTAGGAAGCCTCAAGAAAGAATACTGTCCCACAGGTTTTTTTTTAAACTGTTAATCAGTGAAAAACTAGTCAAGCCTTTTCCTGTGATGATGTTGGTTTCTACCCACTGGTATTTCTTGCAAAGCTCCCAATATTTTATTTTTAAATCTACTCCCCCCTCCCCACCCCATCTATTCCCAGTCTGAAAGCAGCAATGCTGTTCTCCATCTGAAAGGTTCACAGGGAGAAGAAAAGGAAAAAAAACATACCATGATCTTGATAATGCAGTCCTTGGTATTGTCTGCCACAGTGCACTCCACCTCCCCATTGCTCACCACACTCCAGAGGTCACACTTGCTCTTCTCGCTCTTGCCTACTGCACACCACCGTGTCTTGTTTTCTCTGCGGTTGGAGTTCAACTGATCTTTAAAACAACAGCATTAAAAAAAAAGGATAAGTCTAGATCCCTGCTGAACAATAAGGCTACAAACAACTTTCTGGGTGTGTGGGACTCAGTCGTAAAACCATCTGTACACACCAACCTGCTGCTGCCCAGTGCAATATGTTCTTGTTTAAAAAGCTCTGGGCTGGTGTGAATGGAAGGGATGATTCTTAAGCTGAAGTAGGCTCAAAAATCAACTTACAGGTCAGAAAGGAGGATGTCTGCATAACACAAGCCATTCACACAGATTCATGTTAGCTAAAACATTGCAACTACTAAACCACCATGCATTAGTAATACTTGGTATTGCTGCCTGTAATATATTCCGCATTTCTCCAGTCCTCACATCCCAGACAACCATGACACTAAGACCAGACCAAGCTGCAAAATTACAGCCTAGTTATGTTTCTGTGAAGTGTCATTTGAATAATCTGGTTTGATGCTACATGAAGGCCATGTACCCCCTTCCATAAATGCCATAGCATCTGAGCCTACCACAGAGATCTCTGAGCAACTATACATTTTAAGTGGATTTTGGGGGTCATTTGTGGAATGTTCGACTCTCAGAAAGTCAGCTAGGACACCAATAAATGCTTGATGACCCTAGACAGAAATAAAGGAAACTGTTTCCCTCAAGTGGCCAATACTGGACCTGGTGTCCTGGGATGTTCCTTTCTCTTACATCCCAGAAATGGCTTTTCTAAGCAGCAGTTTTGACCATGTCCAACCCCTACCACCAGCTGAATAACCATGGGCAATTTTTGTTGTTGTAATCATGATGAAGGGATGAGGGGTAGAGTGTGTGTAAATTTTCCACCTTTATCCTTTGCTGATGATGTTATTTTTGACTTTAGTATCAACAAATTCCTTTTGTTGATGTAAGTGAAATTTGTGAATATTGTGTGATTTTAATGATGATACCTTTCACAGGAAGTATTTTGCAGAGAATGCTATTTGTGTTTGAAAAAATTGTGTTCCTTTCCCCAGACATGTTTGCTGATCCCATCTCTTCAACGCAGCTCACACTGACAGAACATTAGTGTTTCGTGTCCTGCCTACCTTTCTGAAGGCTCTGGATGGCACTGTAATAGTCAAAGCCCAGGTAGAGCTGGGAATCCATCAGTGATGGGATACGCTTCAGCTGTATAGCAGAGTCCTTGAAAAGCAAGTCTTTGAGGGCTGGGTCCTTCTTGCCAGGTGGCCCAAAGAGGTGGAAGGTGCTGGTTGTGTCCACGCCAAATTTTTCCTGTCACAAGGGAAAAATAATCAGCAAATGACCATACCAAGGCACTTGGAAAGCTAAAGAGAACAAGCAAAGCCAGGGTACAGAATACAGGATGCTAGGGGAAGGAAAGAAGGGCTTGACAATACCTGTGCTTTTGAGAGGAAGGCCCAGATATCATCAACCTTGCTATCATCTCGAGCCACAACAGCGTGAGCAGGCACCCTGGCCCAGTGACAGGTTTTGTAGTTGTCCACGGGCTGACGGCTGCCATCCAGACACAGAAGCTCATACTCGTCCTTATTCTCCGGGGCATTTTCTGGAGGAAGGGAGGATCCATAGGTTGCATCACCATGAAAATAGACAAAAAAAACCAGTCTGGGGCAGCTTTGTAATGAATTTATTTCTGTGGAAGCTCGGGAGAGAATTCTTTGCAGAAGACAGGTTACACACATCCCCTTTGCAGTGGTAATGAGGTCATTGTGGTCATATGAAGGCAGTGCAGAAAGGAGAATGCGTGTGCTTGTGAATGAGAGATTATCTCTGCCTTTGTCTTACCTAACCCAACAGTAAGGTGATTTATGCGACAGTAGTGGCTAGACATCCAGGCATGTACAAATAGGTACAAATAGATTTACAAACACCTTACAAATGGATAGAACAGGTCAGAAGCCACACATGGTCTGTGAAGGCCAGTAGTGTCAAGGCTGAAAACAGAGCCCAGGTCAGAGATCACAGGGTTACAGGAGAATTCAGGTGGGAAGGGACTTCTGAAGATCTGTGGTCAAAGCCCCTGCTCAAAGCAGGGGCAGACCAGGTTGCTCCAGGTGGATCTTGAAGACCTCCAAGGATGGAGTGTACATAGCTGTCCTGGGCAACCTGTCCCACTACTTGACTGTCCTCAAGGGGAAAAAAATTTCTCCTTGTATCTGGACCAAACTGCTCTTGTTTCAGTTTATGGTTATTGTTTCTCCACTTTTCGCTGTCTACCTCCGTAAAGATCTTTGCTCCACCTTCTTGCTAACCTCCTTGTAGGCACATGCAGGCTGCTCTGAGATCTCCCCAAAGCCATCTCCTCCCCAGGTTGATCAAGCCCACCCCACTGAGCATCTCCTTGCAAGACAAGTGTCCCTGCCCCATGACCATCTCGGTGGCCATCCACTGAACTCACTGCAGGTCCTGGGCATGCCACGCGATCTTCTGTCTTGGAAGATGCACTCTTGCTGTGGGCTGAATTCCCTCAAAAGTCCCTCCCAGAGGGATGCGTGAGTGTAATTATCTACACAATTGCTCTCCCTACATTTGCTGTGATAACCTTACAGCTGGCTCTGAGATATGGAACCAATGATAATATTATTGAACTTAAATCAAGCAGGTTTTCCTTCTTCAAAGAACCCCAAAGAAGAAAAAGTGAACCCCACCACAAACATATTTCTCAGTAACAGTGATAGGTCAGTCCACAGTGTGCAAAACATGTTTCTAGAGATGAAAAGAGAAGTTTGGGGCAAACCTGGAGAGCAATGAAAGCCTGCACAGTGTGACTAATTGCAGGATGGAGTGGCAGCAAGAGGTTGGACTGGGAAGGAGAGAAATAAGTGGTCCCGCAGGCCTACCTTGAACAGTTGTGTGTTTCACAAAAGCCACATCTCCTTTTCCATCTTGCAGACAGCTGCAGGTGGGAGGAACAGAGGAGATGTTAAAAAAACAGACATTGTGGCTCCTTATCTACTGTTTCAGCAAATTACTTTGTCACAAACTGCAACTGTAAAGCCATAGTCTCCCAAAAAAGCTATGTTGGCAGGGAAGAAAATGTGGTGCCAGAGAATCTCAAGAAGCCCAGTTAGACCTAGCACAATGCTAAGCTGTCTATTCTTAAGTCTGTGCAAAACCATACAGCCCAGCTGCCTTTCTCATCTTTTGCTAGCTGCCTGCCAGTTATTGCCAACAGGGTCTTCAATTACCAGCACTCCCAGTTGTTCTATAAATTCAGTCTCCTCAGGACCCCTGATTTCAACACAGCTCTTCCTGGTATAACAAAAACTTGCCTGTGTCAGGGCTAGAATATTTCCCCCAAAGAAAAACAACTTTCACTCACTGAAAAGCTCCAGAATATCCAGAATAAGGTGCTGTGTGGGAGCATTTGGTTTTGGGATCCCCTTTGCACTGACGGCACAGTTTTTGTTCGGTGGTGGCACCAGGCACGCAGCTGGCAGAGAAAAAATTGGCCACCGCTATGGACAAAAAAGAAGCAATAGTTAGTCTAAAATTCACCTTTTCAAGGACCTGGAAGGGAGAGGATGCATAAAGAATGTCAGTGACTTGACTGCTCTGCAAGCTACCTCTGGACCTCCACAGGAGATTGGGCAACATTGCTTTCACCGTACCACTGCCCCTGGCTTAACACCAGCTCATTTATCTCGCCATTTCCCTCCTCACCCTGCTCGATGGAGGCTGAGTCTTTGCCATCCCACTTGATGTCTCCACGGTGAAGGAGTTTCCCAATTGGGATGTTCCAGCCAGCGGACCTGCCCAGGCCCGTGTGGCAGGAGGTCTTGCCCTGTAACTCATTTATCGTGAAGCCTGTTCCTTTCTTCACGACAGCCACGGCATAGTAGTTGGTTGTGGAGCCTGCAGGGCAGGAAAAAGCAGAAAAGCAATGAAAAGCAAAATTTATGAACGTTTCAAATCCTGCCAAACCCCTAATTTCAGAGAATAAAGTGCTGCACTTCCAAATAATTAGCATCTACTTGAACACTCATGGTCTTCCCATTTTCTTAGGGGTGAGCTACACTGCCAATATTGAATGGATGCTGCACATTACAGCTTGTAACAATAAGTGACCTGAAAATAATGACACATGCAAAATGCTTTGCCACTGGACAGATGTTAGACTTGCCCACAGTTTTGTAAGGATGCTTCAACAAGTCTTTTTGGCAAATCTTCTTTGGCAAGTCTTTTCTCAATCCCCTTGTCCACTGAAGCATACAAGTAAGCCTTGTGAGACTGAAATTCCACATTTAGTCTCTATACCTAGTCCATCACATGCTATGTTTGAATAAAGTGACTTAGTTTTAGGGGTGGTAGAGACCACAGTCTTCCGTTTAATATCTGTATGTTCTTAGCTGCCATGTTGGGAATAACTCTGCCATGTTGTTTTGATCCTGAATATTGTGTACAAACAGGCTGAACACCAGGGAAGAGGTCAAAAGAGATTGGGAACTTTGGACATGGTGGGATCGCATGAGGCAAGATGGAGGCAAATCGAGAAATAGCATCTCTTTAGCTCCAAAGGGAAAGATGGGAGATATGGAGGACAGTACAGACAGTGAGCAGGGATGGAGCAACAGAGCTAAGTCTTATCAGAAGGGATTGCTGCAGAGCACTTCTGATGCTTCCCTTCTTTTTTCTGTGCTTTGCCTGCACCTCTTGCCTCAGTAATCTCAACTGGGTGTTCTTCCACAACCACTAATGGCAATGCTGTTGACTCTTCAATCTTTTTTTTTTTTTTCTTTTTTTTTTTTTTTTTGTCTTGATGACTGTGTAGGAAGCTACACAGGTTATCTCTGCTATCTAGCACAGCTTTTTACCCGCATAGTTCGAGGTCACTGAAAGAAGATCATCTCTGGGACCAGCACAATTTTTATGCTATGGTTCAGGACAACCACGATTTCTGCTTATGGTGCTCTCCTTCCATGGCCACTGCATCATCATGGGATCAGTGACTGTCATCACAGCTAAAGTCAGAAATGGGGCACTGGCTCTGCCCCTTCCCATTGCAGTGACCCTGTGGCCATGGGTGATGATTCACATTTTGGTGTAACTGCCCCCACTTCCCCTCTGGGGTTTGGAAGCCAGGGACAATATCTTGGACACCCAACAGAAACAATGTGAGAGCTCTGCGTGGAAAGGGTGGCCTTTACACTGTCAGTTTGTTACCACCACTTGGCTTAAAAATATTGCATGAAACATGTACCTTCACCGTGTTGGTAGACCTCAGCAACAATGGGCTTCAGCTTGTAGGGGGCAAGGCCTGCCTCAAACACTTGACCACCATCCAAAGTAATGGCATCTGCTTCATTATTCTAAACAACAAAAAGATTTCAGTCAATAAACAAGGAGCAGAGATGCATGAGGGAAAATGGTTCCCTAGAGTCTCTCCTGGATCCTTGTGGGTGAGTCCTTCCCTACAGGGGGATCACAGCAGTGACTCAAAGGAAACCCCAGCCTTCTCCAGGTGTAACAGGCTACTGAAACATCCTCAGTGCCCAGCACAGATATTTGCTGCCCACTCACTGAAATGGCTTTTATGCAGTCGAGGTACATTGCTTTCTGCAGGCAAGTCAATGCAACAGCCTCTGCTTGCATGTTGTCCCTTAGGTTATGGCATTTGTTCTGTTCTGGTGAGGATACTGTGCACCATCTGATGTTTATCTTGGGGGGAGCAGCAAAACACAGAGCTGTAGAAAGAACCAGAAATAAATAGTCTCAGAGAGGTAGAAAGCCACGAAGTAGAGAGAAACAGCATCTCTGTGAACACATGATCTTTGGTTCCCTGCAATCACAGCCTCGGGTAATGGCTGGGTGCAGGATCAGCCTTGCACATCTCCTAAGTCATGCAGGAAGGCTGTTTCTTTCTTGCCTGACGTGCACCTTCAGGAACATCTGGGAGGATCTTTCCTGTCCCTGGGTAATGAATGTCCTGCACAGCATCATGATTCGAGCAGCCTGAGCTCATGCAACATCCGCAGGAGTAGCAGAACAAATCCACACACTTCAGTAGAAATCAAACTCAAGAGTTTGCAAAAATGGAAAGCAAAGGTCATCCACTGAAGCAGTTTTTGCAAATAACCCCAGAGGGGGAGCAACTCTGACCTGGCCAGATTATATTCAGTACGTTGCCACACATGACCTCCTTGGCAGCTAGATGATCTGATATATTTAACTGTCTCTTTATATCTCACCTCCTCCACTACACCCAATAACAGAGGTGCCATACCAGCTCCACAGTCCTCTCTCCTAAGAGTCCCCCAACCAGAAAATGCAGCTGACTGGCTGCTCTGGGAGCAAAGCAAAAACCTCAGGTGGACACAGACTCACACCTCCTTCAGCAACCTAAACACCAGAAATCTTGGAAAGTGCAGATAAAGTACGTGGCCAGCCCATGCTGCACACTTCACCTTAACTCTGCTCTTTCCTGGCAGGACTGTGCAGACTGAGAGGCTCTATGCACAGTTCACTCCCTCCGAACCCTTGATGGCACATTTCCTTCAAACATCTCCAGATTAACCTATGCTGTTTCAATTTTCTCCTTCATTTCTGAAATACTCTCTCTTACTTGATTTTTGAGCCATAACACTGAAAGGCAGACACCTCCCCTCCTCCCAGTGGAGGCGCTGAATCTGGCCACAGGGATAATCCTTAGTCTTAATTCCCACTGCCATCATCTACGTTTTTCAAGTCTTAGCTACACAAAGCCATGGTGACCTCAATCTAGTGCTGGCAACTGTCCTGCCCCAGGCAGAAGCTGGACAGGAACCTCCTGAGGGAGTCAGCCTGGGGGCACTGGTGAACACTGGGAAGGCAACGGGAGCCCAAATGCCACAGCCTCTGCCACAGAGCTTTTGGGCAACCTTTTGGCTCCTTCCATGCAGGCGAGGAGGAGGGACTCGTCACTGATAATAAAACATCATCGCATGCAAAGATGCTCAAGGACTTTCTGATGGCAGCAGCACAGGGAGCACTTCCCACCAGAGGAACATTAATCACCAGCACTCTTTATGGGGGATCAGAAGAGACTCACTGCCTACTGTGAGAAGGGGACCCATCTTTTCCTTTCCAGGCAGCAGTTCCTAGGTCAGGTGTAGAGAGCAGCAATCTCCTTGCTGTGGCTACCTGCTTATTGCCTGCCAAAACTGTGAGCAGAGAGAGAGGAGAGAAAGAATTGCTTCAAGCAGAGCCAGCTCTGCAACAGCACAATTTAGGCATAAAATACACAGGCGCCAAGCAAAGTGCAGCTGCAGCAGCAGCACGGAACAGCACAGGAGAGCAGAGAGAAAGCAGTCTTTCGTTATTTAAGCTCTATTTTATTGTTACTGCCTTCAGGTTTAACCCAACACACATGCAGTCTTTGCAGGGAGACCTTGTTCTTGTTTCTCCCCCATGGCTGAACTCCTGCTTCTCTCCCGGCACAGCAGCTTGCAGGAGGATGATTTTTCCCTTCCCCTCTCTGGCAGCAAGTGTGGAGCCTCTCCCGAGCAGTCCCCTCCCCCGCAGTGAGTACTGAGCATCCCTCCTCCTTGCTAGCCTGGTGCTCTGCAGCTTGCTGTGGGGAGATGCAGACCTCCCTCCAGCCTCCATGGGCTGACCCAAGGAAAAAGCTGCTGTCATTAATGCTCAAAACACCATCCTTGTTGACAGAGATCCACAGCTGCCAAAGCAAGCATCTGGCAGGCACTCCTTTGCTTTTACGTCCTGGCTTTTACTTAACAGCTGCCTGGGTCTGGCATGTGCTGCAGCTCTCAAACAGCCTCATCTAGAGGGAAAGCCTGGGGTCCTGGGAGGTTTTGTCTCTTCCTTTCCCCCAAAACTTCTTTCAGCAAACACTTACCTGCTATCCCGAAGGACAGCACAGTAGAGAGTATGAGTTTCATACTTGAGCAGGGAGTCAGTGCCAAGGAGGGGGTGCAGCAGCCTTGGTCACAGACTGTCCCCTCCAAGTCTGTGATGGCTCTGGAACTGCTTTCTCCCCCTTTTATAGAGGAACAGCCCTGGCTGTGTTTGCAGAAGCAATGACCTAACACTGTTTGTCCTTCCTTGTTTCTCAATAGCTCCTAAATCGCCCCCCTTCCCTGGATCAGCCCATTTTTAGGAAGCCTTTCATTTTGGCACTGAACCCCTCTGCAGGCAGTGGTTAGAGCAGGGCAAGGTACTTTTCATTTTACAAGGGGCTTCAGATGGAAAATTCCCAAATTGTGACATTTGAATTCCCCTGCAGGCTGAAACACCACAGGAGGGGCTATTTTCTTTGTGCTAGTCACCCCCTGCCTTGCCCAGCCTAATCTCAGAAAGTCCCTGCTGGATCCAGCCCTGAGTTTTGCATGTTTGCCAGTAACTGGTGCTGTCGTGCCTTTGGCTTGCAGCACCCTGCGTGCCTACCTGCTCCCTTGCGCTCTTTTGGCAAAAGGGTTGAAAGGCAGTAAATGTTCCTTATGCATGATCTGGCAAGCTCCTTGCACATGCCAAGAAAGTCAATTGCATCAAGCAAACAGCTCAATAAGTGCCCTGCAGATATAAGGAAACATCACACTGCACCTTTGTTAAATTCTTGGGATGAACCTGGGAAGAAATGCTGAGATTAGCAGTCACCATCCTTCCCCTTCCTCTGCAAAACCTCTCCCTCTGATTGTATCACTCCCGGTTTATCTCCCTACATCCAGGACCAGTGGGGCGTGGCTAGATTTACAGCCTGCCTTTGCGACGCTGTCCCAGGCTCAATATCCTGATCTTTGCTGGAGGCTACAAGACCAGCTTCAGGCTGACTTCGGCACATGCACACTAAATGAGAGTCCCTGGACCACATCAGGCCCATAAGGCCTGGCAGCATCCCTAAGACAGCAGCTGCTAGGGCTGGTGCACCCGACACAAGCTACAGGAGTGCTGTAGGAAGCCCAGCGGTGAGGTTCCACTCCCAGGCTTGCTCTCAAGAGCACCGGGCTCCCTTTGTGATCTGGATTCCCTGCACAAGCCCTTCCTCTTGCACACTGCAAGCCTTCCTTCCCTTTTAAAGGATCTCCCATCAGTATTTACTCCAGAAAGTTGTGGCCTTCGAAGGTCTTCCTCCACCAATACATGTAGATGCCACTGAAATCCATCCCCAGCTCCCTGTGGGTCTCACCAATCCTTGCCTCCCTCAGGGTAGCCTTAGCAATGTCTCCATCCATGGGAAGAAGAGGCACAAAAGCTCACAGGAGGCTGTCCCACACGGTTCTTCCATAGCTTTTTGTTGATTTGTTCCAAAACGCCTCTTCTAACAGATATCCTGAGAGAGCCTAGAAATTGCAGTGCCAATGGAAAATCAAATATATCTGAGCACATAAATAATGGTGAAAATATTTGGACACCTTGACTCCACAAACTAAGTAGATAAAACACTATCCAGAGCAGATAAAGGTGATTTTGCCACATGACAAATGAAGGGGAAAGAGGCAGAAGAAAGTTTGGAAAACATAAAGGATCTGTTCAAGCAACAGAAGAGCTGGAAGAACGTGTACTATGTCACCTTCCACACATGGTTACCAGCCTTTTTTACATGGACCACTCACTGCTCCTCTTTCCCCTCTCAAATTGCACCTGCATCCCCAATGCACTCTCTGTATCTGCCAAGGGGATGGCTGTGATGTGGTGATGTGATGGGTGGTTTTTGGCTCCACACCTCTTTCTCTTGCCCTCCCAGATGGCATCAGGACAAATCCAGGGGTGAAGGAAGAGGCTTGGAATGCAATAGATTTTACTGCTTACCTCTTTTACTCCAGTATTTACCAGTAACCTCCTGGATTTCCAGATGTCCAGCCTCTAGTCATCTGGAAAGTCAACAGACACATACAGTGCAGCTTCTATACCTCATTTTGATGCTACCAAATCCTACCTTTCTCCATGATGGATTTCCATTCACCTCCTGGTGTGCACCCATCTTGTGGCTGCTTCTTCAGCAACTTTGACTTCTGTGGCCAAGACCTCCAGCCTGCCACAGAGCAGCTCTGGGGAGAAGAAACTCCTCCAACACACACTTTGCCTTAGAGGTACACAATGGCAGAAGCACAGCAGATTGGTGATGTGTCCTCTAGGCCACACGGGCGTGAAGGCTCAGACCTTGATCTCCAAAGGACCCAAGAGGCCTCCAAGATGCTCTTTTCTGAGAAGCACCTCCCACCAAGGGAAGCTTTGTATGGAAAAGGAAAAGTATTCTGGGTGGCCTCCAGCTTAAAAATGCCTTCCTTTTGGATTCCAGGAGGGGCAAACTTCTTGGTGCAACCAGCTTCTTACCCTGAACGTCTATCAGATAACTGCTTTTCCAAATTTTTTGTTAGAAAATGCACGTTTATCCACACAGCAGGTCCTCTCTCTCACTAAATACACATACATACTTCTACAAGTTCTAGTTAGATCCGTACCTCACTGCCTGGGTGCACGGTTTTGTGCAAAAAGAGAGCTCCTCCCATGCCCAAATGCATGTATCTGGCTGACTAAGCTGAGATTGAACAGCAAGGGCCAATTCTTACTAATGATGGAAATTCTTGTTGTCTTTCAAGGTAAGAGGTCAATGCTCTGGCTCATGCAAGCAGGAGCAGCTTTACCAGAAAGGACAGAGCTGAGCCAGTGCCTCTCAGACTTTGTCCTCGTTATCCAGAAAACATCAAGCTTTCTATGGTGTACAACTCAATGAAAAAAGCTGAATTACTGTTACACGTCTCAAGTTCGTTGTATTGCAACATTACAGAACTTGGCTGTTCTGTTTTCAGAAAGAGGATGCTGCTAAAAATTACACGGGTGATGAAGAAATACACATTAACACACCCTCTGACCAACCATTGGTGATGTGTAAACACATCTGAACCCCATGGAAAGAACAGGGCTTGGCCCCACACTAAGTAAAATTGAAGGTATAATAATACTGCTTATTTCTACATCTTCCTTATTATTGCAACCCCATATGTGTATGCTGTGGTTTGTGGTTGAGATGAGGCTGGACTGGAGTTTTGGTTGTGGCCCAAGGAAAGGACATTTGTTGTAATTGGGATAAAGTTGGAGCTGGCACAACTGTCTGGGAGAGGGCTCGGCTTTATCACAGAGCTGGCTGCTCCCCACGGCAGAGCAGCCCCTCCTGGAGCCAGCACAGCTGCATGAAGGCTGGAGCCGAGCTCTGGTTGTGTCTGTGGTGGGGGGTGGGGTGGGGTGGAAAGCATTAACCAGGGAGTGGGAAAGCTGCAGTCAAGGCCACATCAACATAGGCATCTCGCCTGACAATCTGGAGCAGTTATTTCCACAGAGGTGCTCCTATCCAGCAGTGGAGGTCTCTGGAGCTAATGCTGCTGTTCCTAGGGGTCACCAGGCTGGCAAGCTGTGTGCCGGGTCCCTCCTGGAAGAGGGAGTCACTCGTCCCCTGGAGTCCAGGCTGTCACGGGGCTTGCAGAAGCTGTAAAACACACCATGGGAGTGCCAGCTTGGCAAGTATGTCCGTGGCTGATGGTGGACTTGGACCAGCTCATTATTCCCTGTGGTTGCCAAGGCCTGACAGATACCTGGAGAGCTGTGGCAGTCTTTCCAGAAACATGCTTTCAGCCCCTGTTTGGACCTAGGGGTCAATTTTGAGGCTGTGCTCCAATTCCAGAGTCATTGTATGTAGTTTATTTTTCAGGAAATGCCACAAACCAGTTTCCCTGCTGGTTAGGAGAAATACTTGGTGTCAGGTTTTGACTGTGTTGCAATATGCTGTTTTCTACCTGGGATGAGCTGAACTGGCCACTGGAGAGTGGGAGCTGATGTTGTTTGAACCAATATTTGCTTCTAAGTATTGCTTCTAAGTATTGCTTAATTTATAAACTGTACACAGCAAACAAAGAGCTCTCTGTCAATTTTAAGCAGCTCCTCCTGGCTCAGAACACTAAGCTCAGCTGCAGACTGTAGCCCCTTGTCCGGAGCTGCTTACCATGTCATGCTATTACAGGTTTGCATTTTTAGGTTGGAAACTAATGTCGGCTTGACAGCCAGGTACCAGCAGTTCGACCCTTTCTGCTTTGCACAGCAGCTCTGCGGGAGAGTGCCACAGCCCTGCAATCCTCTCTGTGCACATCCCCCCCTCCAGCAAATACCAACTGGCCGAGCATCAATGAGGAAACAGATTTTCTTGACCTCCTCTCACAAGCAAGCCGCCACTAACTCCCCAGCCCCTTTGCTGAAGTCAGCAGTGGTTGCTGCTCTGCCAGCCAGTGGTCCATGCAAAACTCACCCTCTCGGATATGCAATTAGTGCCATTCCTCCTAATGAAGGATTTCAGTTTGCTTAATTAACCCAAAGGTTAACAGGCTTACCAGCAACTCTGTGCAACTTTGAGAGCTGTGACATTCTTGAAGATCTTTTAGAAAGGAAGGCAGAAAAACGCAGTGGGTTAATCATTCCTGCTGAAGACACACTTGCAAATAGAGCAGCTGGAGCCTGATAACATTCACCCCCACTTCCCGTGTATTTTCCAAAGATCTGTGGGAACAAATCAGTAAATACTGATAGTCAGGAAAGAAAGGGCAGGAATGCCAGCTGCCCTGCATGGCCACAGCGCCCTCAGCTCCTCTCCCACAGGACCCCCAGGTCCCACACCAGGGCATGCACCAGGTGGTTGCACAACTCTCCTGTCCACAGAATGGTTGTGTCTGGCTCCATGAGGCATGCCAGACGGTTTCTGCGGGGGCATGTACCCACAGCAAGATGCTGGACCATCCTAGAGGATGTGGATGGGTGAGGAGAAAGGGTGGCTTATTTCCAGGGGAGGGGGGAGCTGTGGCTGACATGAGCACCTGTGCACACAGATGTAGGGGTGTGAGCAGGGACAGTCCACTGTGGTCACAGAGCCTAGGTCACCAGGATGGGGACAGAGGCAAGACAGTGGCGGAGCTGGTCAAGAAGACCCCATGGTGAGAGGAGAACAAGAGCAGAGAAGCATGAGGTACACCTGGAGGTGAGCAGTGGCCACCTCACCACCACAAGGGGACACCCAGCTAGGTCCTACATCTTTGGCTGCCCAAGGAGCAGGGAGACATCACTAAAGCAGGCAGAGGAAAGCACCTGGTGGATGCAGCCAGCCTTGCTCGGGGAGCAACCCTGCACGTGCTGCAGAGGGATGCTGGTGATTTGGGTGGACCAAGCGTGACTTCACAGGAGCTGTGGGCACAGAGCTGCCGGTGGGAGCAGGCAGCATAGGCCAGCAACCAGAAAGACACAAAAGAAAAAAAGCAAGGGGAGAGATCAAGAAGCAGCTTTGCAGGGCAGCACCAGCAGCACGAGGTCCAGGGCTGGCAGCGCTGACTAGCTGCCGGAGCAGCTCTCACTGCAGGATCTGGCCCAAGGAGCAGGGACTGAACCTCTTATCATCCTTCACATCCCACGGGCAGCCCAGCTAGGCCGGCATGGCCACCCATCACTGTGCCCAAGCATTGTGTTCTGCTGTTGGATAACGACTCTGGACAGAAATGGGATTTGGGCATTAAATGAAGGGGAAAAGGGTCAGCTCACCAGTGGGTCAAGCTGAACTCTACCACTTGCTTTTCAACCCCTTTCCAGTTTGTTAATTCATGGTAATCATTAATACCAAGCCCCTGTCTGTGCGTGGAGCTTCACAATAGCTAATTTTTAAACTGTCACTGCAACTACATGCTGTTATATGTGTCCTGGTTGAAGCCACCTTCCAATTTAAACACTTTTATGGCCAATACATTTCCTCATGGATTAATAATGCTTGATTTGAACCCACCAAAAACTTTGTTGGCCAGCATTCCCTTCCACTTTTTAATTTTAAAACAGCATTAAAGGGAATTAATGGAAATAAAGCTTCAGAATAACAGCAAGGCTTAGTCTGTTTTGGAGACCCTTTGAATTCTAGTTAAATTAATTTTCCTTCTGCTCTTGAGATTTTCAAACACAGATCTGGCAGTTCAGCAGTCACAAGCCATACAAACATCTTACTCTTTGGATGTCAATAGGAAGTATGACACCAATGACTAAATACTGGACGCAGGACCTGGGCGGGCATGTCTTCCCTGTCGGCATTGGTGACCACCATACCATCAGCAAAAGACCTCCCCTGCCCAGGGATCTCTAAGGAGCCCAAGGGCAAGCTTGACATTTCAGTTCCCCTCTCCCCCCCAAGCGGCAGAGGAATTTGTTTCCTGGTCATTGGTCAAGATGTTCTCATCAAGATAAAATCTGAGGGGAACTGCTCCTCCCATCCTCACTGCTCCACTCCCTAGTTGCCTGGGGCTGGCACAGCCCCGAAGGCACCACTGGACCCTGGCTCTCAAACCACCTCATCCTTTCCAGTAATTACTGTTTTGCAATGTGGAAAATAATAAAAGTTTTGGGACTATTAAGAGCTCTCGGAGGAGCAGAGGTGGGAGGGCACAAAAGGCCAAGCTGAGCAGATTTCAAAGCTCCTCCTGAGAGCTTTTAGACTCCCATGGAATTTTAATCCCCTCGGCATTTCCAGCTGCAGGGATAAAGGAGCAGAAAGCCTAGGCAGAGGTGTGGGGGCTTCAGGGCACATGTCTGCCTGGGGCTGGACCTGGGGTGGGAATTCTGGGGTGGGCTGGTCAGCAGGATGCAGCAGCCCTCTCCCAGAGCACCCACAGCATCATCCATCGGCCCCTTGCCCACACACTCTGCTCATGCAGGTGCCTCAACACTGGGAAAAGTGATGGCAAAGTCTAGTTGAAGTGTGACGTGGCCCTAACAGCTCCTGATGACTGTTGCAAGAACAAGGAAGGAACCAGAAAAATTTCTTGCTTCAGATGCTTTGGTAGGAGTTGCATAAGGTGGGGGAATGTGGCTGTGCTCTGTAGGTATAATGATCGGTTATGTTACAGGAAAAGGGTGCTGTATGGGGAGAAATGGCTTTGTGCCACTAACCCTAAAAATCACAGTGGAAGTGGAAAACTAATTACTTTTGGGGAGTCTGGTCACTGGCAGTGACTGAGGGTATCAGCACAGCCATATCCATAGCCTTGCAAGACCTCAGCTGAGAGCTGTTTTTCTCCCCTCCACCAGAGGTTTTGCCCTTCAACACGCACCCCTCTGATCACTAACACCCTTCTCCCATCATCTGCACCTGCTGGTGGTGTCCACCACAGCAGAAACCCCTGCCACTCTTCTGCCATGTGAAACCTGGATGGACACCACAGCCAGAGCACACCAGGACCATGTGCCTGGGCAGAAAGAGAGAACAAGCCTTGGAGAAACACTAGTTAGTTGTGCAGTGCTGCAAGAGACATCCCTTACCAAAAGGCATCACCAGCTCTTACAACACCATTACAACTCCCTTATTTTCAGCCTCGCCAGGGGCCTCCAGTGACAAGCTTCTAGGAGCCTGTTCATGCTCAGCCCATCAGTCCCTGCCCCAGCAATGCTGGGGGAGCACTGATCCCCAGCTCCATCACAGCTCTGCCCCTGCCTGGCCATGGCCCTGTTGGACCAGACCCCAACCCACAGACAGACTTCCCAGCCAGACCTTGGACCTGCCTGGTGATCCCTGGGCTGTGTCCAATATACTGTCCCCAGAACCAATCCCAACCTCAGACCTGCCTCATCACCACTAGCTTCCCAGAGGATCTGGACTCTGGGCTCACCCTGACTGCTATCCGAGGGCCCATGATGCTCACCTTGCATGGAAACAGTGATGGACAAGTCCCCTGCATGCCTGGCTGTGCCATCACACTGGGATTCCTATCCCTTTGGGAGCAGTCTGCCCTTGTGGTACTCTGGCATGTAGGAGAGAACAAAAAGCTATCTCCTGGTTAGACCAGGGAATGGAAAACAAGACCTTGAATGTGTTGTAGGGCTTTGATCCCAAACTTCAATCAATTTACAGTCCACTATATCCTAGGCAATTCTTTTTTATATGCAGCAGTAAAAATTTTCGCATTGAACCAAATGTTGCTACTGAGTGCTGGCTCTAGGAGTCCCACAACCCTGAGCTGATATCAACATTGTCTTCTATAAACATGCTATGGAGAAATAACATAGACAAACAGCAGGAAAGACTTCATGGAGATCCTATTACAAACAAGATATTTGTTCCTCTTGCACATTCCCCTTCAGGTGGGAAATCCCCATGAAAAGACCTGGCTGGCCTTTAGTCAAGGACATGAGACCTGTGTAATGACAGTGGGCTCCAGGGAAGCTGGAACTACCAACCTGTATCTCCTTTCTTGTCTACCACGAGGGACGCTAGCACAGATTTAAAAGCACAGCAGCAAACAACTTCTCCGGGGAGCATTTTACACCAGAAGAGCAATCAGCTTTTTACTCATTAGCATAACATTTCTATTAGTAACACTTGCAGGCTCTGTCTGTGACAGAGTACTTAACAAATTGAAGAAAGCAAAAAGAAGGACCATCTTGCTCTGGTTTTGCCCTCTAAAAGTTAAATCTGGGATGCCTCTGTCATCCCAGGGGGTAGACACCTGCAGAGGCCAATTCACCCCACTATAGCAGAGGTAGCGCAAAGTATCCTGTGGATGTAATAGAGGACACAGATGGTGGCTCAGGCAGGGCACCCACTTGCCTGGTGGCTAGGAGACATTATTCACACCTTCAGCAATCAAAGCTGAATTAAAGGATTAACTGATTGCAAGTCAAGCTGTTCTGATTTTAAGGAGAGACATAGGCACCCAGAGCAGTTCAGGGTTAAACCTCCAGTAGTCATAAATGCCAAAGTACAGGCCGCTCATTTACCCAGCAGCCACAGTGCAATTTTTTCTGGTCACAGGTGACCGCTTAAAAATAAAAGAGGTGGGGACAGAAAGGTAGGAGAGGGAAACACAGAGGATGTACCACAGCTGGACTCCCATGGCAGGGACATTCCCCCCAGCAGGGGCACCTTGATGGAGTGTTCAGGGCTGTGGCCAGCTCCTGTCCCAGCTCACGCGCTGCTAGCACGCAGGGTCTTGGCTTGAGGGGACAAGCCAGGGAGCCGTATCCCAACTCAAACCTTGGACATAACCACCTCCTGCAGGTTTTCAGCTGGGTGCTGAGTCTGCTAAACTCACTTTCTTGCACCCGCGTGTCGTGGTTTAGCGGCAGCTCAGCCCCACACAGCCGCTCGCTCACTCCCCCACCGGTAGATGGGGGAGAGAATCAGAAGGGCAACGCTCGTGGGTTGGGATAAGAACAGTTTAATAATTAAAATTAAAAGAAACAACAGTAGAAATGCAATGTAAGGGAGAACAACGAGAGGCGCAAAGCCCCGGGGGAGGGGGGAAGGGAGGGGAGAGGGGGAACGAACCGCCGGAACAAACCGCACGCGCTGCAGCCGCTCACCGCCCGCCGACCCGACGCCGCGCCGCCCCCGCGCTGCCACTGCCCCCCCCTCAATATACTGGTCATGGTGTCACATGGTATGGAATGAACCTGCCATTGGCCAGTCGGGGTCAGCCGTCCCCACCATGGCCCTGCCCCTCCCAGCCCCCCCCACCACGCGGCAGAGCGCGGGAAGCTGGAAAGGTAGCCGACCCCCACAGTGAAGAGAATTAACCCCTTCTCAGCCAAAACCAGCACATTCTCCACCCCTTATTCCATACCATTTACACCATGCCCAGGTCCCATATGATCCAATACAACCGTACCAACCACCACCCCTCCCCTTCCCATCCTTTAACATAATACACAGACATCATTCCCTTAGTTCATGGACCTTCCCTGTAAAATGTCCATTAATATGTCCATTGAGTTCACCCAGTCCATGACTCTGGGCTCCATCTGTTGTATCAGTCTTTCCGGGTGGGAGAGATGGTGTGTGTGGCGTTGGGTTGCTGCATACCGAGTCAGTCATCGTTCCATCACTGCTGCACGGCTTGTTTCATAGTTGATCTTCCATGGGTTGGGAGGCTCGTACTCTGATATCATTGATACAACGCAGAGGTGACACACAGTATTATATAGCAGTTCACATTGTGCCATTCAGTTCATTGACTGTTTTCACCCAAAATCAAATCCCCTTGAGGCACACATCGGATTTCTCCATCCTCCCGCATCACCCACCAAGTGCACCCAGGTCCTCGAGCAAAAGCAATCCCACAAATGGGATTCGTGGAGGCAGGAAGAACCCAGACTGTTTTGCCCAGCATACTTTTTGTGTGCACTACAGGGACTCTATCCCCTTCCACAGTATGTAGGATTTCTGACTGGGCAGGGCCAGCTCGGTTGGCCGATCCCCTCGTGTTGACTAACCACGTGGCTTTTGCTAAATGTGTATCCCAGTGCTTGAATGTCCCACCCCCCCATTGCTCTCAGTGTAGTTTTCAACAGTCCATTGTACCGTTCAATTTTCCCAGAGGCTGGTGCGTGATAGGGGATGTGATACACCCACCCAATAACGTCCTCTTTGGCCCAGCTGTCTATGAGGCTATTTCGGAAATGAGTCCCGTTGTCTGACTCAATTCTCTCTGGGGTGCCATGTCGCCACAGGGCTTGTTTCTCAAGACCCAGGATAGTGTTCCGGGCAGTGGCGTGGGGGACGGGATATGTTTCCAGCCAGCCAGTCGTTGTTTCTACCATTGTAAGCACATGGCGCTTGCCTTGGCGGGTCTGTGGGAGTGTGATATAGTCAATCTGCCAGGCCTCCCCATATTTATATTTCAGCCATCGTCCCCCATACCACAGAGGCTTTACCCGCTTCGCTTGCTTGATTGCAGCGCATGTGTCACATTCGTGGATAACCTGTGCAATAACATCCATGGTCAAGTCCACCCCTCAATCACGAGCCCACCTGTATGTTGCATCTCTCCCTTGATGGCCTGAGGTGTCATGGGACCACCGAGCTGTAAATAGTTCACCCTTATGCTGCCAGTCCAGTTCCACCTCAGCCACTTCAATCTTGGCAGCCTGATCTACCTGCTGGTCGTTCCGATGTTCTTCAGTGGCCCGACTCTTGGGGACGTGAGCATCCACATGACGTACCTTTACAACCAGTTTCTCTACCCGGGCAGCAATATCTTGCCACAATGTGGCAGCCCAGATGGGTTTGCCTCTGTGATGCCAGTTGCTTTGCTTCCATTGCTGCAGCCAGCCCCACAAGGCATTTGCCACCATCCAGGAGTCAGTATAGAGATAGAGCACTGGCCACTTTTCCCGTTCAGCGATGTCTAAGGCCAGCTGGATGGCCTTTACCTCTGCAAACTGGCTCGATTCACCTTCTCCTTCAGCAGTTTCTGCTACTTGTCGTGTAGGACTCCATACAGCAGCCTTCCATCTCCGGTGCTTTCCCACAAGGCGACAGGACCCATCAGTGAACAGGGCATATTGCTTCTCATCTTCTGACAGTTTGTTATACAGTGGGGCTTCTTCAGCACGTGTCACCTCCTCCTCTGGTGATATTCCAAAGTCTTTGCCTTCTGGCCAGTCCATGATCACTTCCAAGATTCCTGGGCGACTGGGGTTTCCTACTCGAGCCCACTGGGTGATCAGTGCAACCCATTTACTCCACGTAGCATCAGTCGCATGGTGTGTAGAGGGGATGTTTCCTTTGAACATCCAGCCCAGCACTGGCAGTTGGGGTGCCAGGAGCAACTGTGCTTCAGTACCAACCACTCTGAAGCAGCTCGAACCCCTTCATATGCTGCCAATATCTCTTTTTCAGTTGGAGTATAGCGGGCTTTGGACCCTCTGTATCCCCGACTCCAAAACCCTAGGGGTCGACCCCGGGTCTCCCCTGGTGCTTTTTGCCAGAGGCTCCAGGTAGGGCCATTCTCCCCGGCTGCAGTGTAGAGCACATTTTTTACATCTTGTCCTGCCTGGACTGGCCCAAGAGCTACTGCATGAACTATTTCTCGTTTAATCTGTTCAAAGGCTTGTCGTTGCTCAGGGCCCCATTTGAAATCATTCTT
Source organism: Phalacrocorax aristotelis (assembly GCF_949628215.1). Taxonomy (NCBI): domain Eukaryota; kingdom Metazoa; phylum Chordata; class Aves; order Suliformes; family Phalacrocoracidae; genus Phalacrocorax; species Phalacrocorax aristotelis. The sequence goes on from NC_134282.1 coordinate 29,896,160, forward strand.
TTTCCGGGTCACTTGATAAAGAGGGCTCACAATCAGACTGTAATTTGGAATATGCATTCTCCAAAAACCCACAATGCCCAAGAAAGCTTGTGTTTCCTTTTTGCTAGTTGGTGGAGACATGGCTGCTATTTTGTCGATCACATCCATTGGAATCTGACGACGACCATCTTGCCATTTGATTCCTAAGAACTGGATTTCTCGTGCGGGTCCCTTCACCTTACTTTGTTTCATGGCAAAACCAGCTTTCAGAAGGATTTGGACTATTTTCTTCCCTTTCTCAAAAACTTCTTCTGCTGTGTTGCCCCACACAATGATGTCATCAATATACTGAAGGTGTTCTGGAGCTTCTCCCTGTTCCAGTACAGTCTGAATCAGTCCATGGCAAATGGTAGGACTGTGTTTCCACCCCTGGGGCAGTCGATTCCAGGTGTCCTGGACACCCCTCCATGTGAAAGCAAACTGTGGCCTGCACTCTGCTGCCAGAGGGATTGAGAAGAATGCATTAGCGATATCAATTGTGGCATACCACTTGGCCGCCTTTGACTCCAGTTCGTATTGAAGTTCTAGCATGTCTGGCACAGCAGCACTCAACGGTGGAGTGACTTCGTTCAGGCCACGATAGTCTACTGTTAGTCTCCACTCTCCATTAGACTTCCGGACTGGCCATATGGGACTGTTAAAGGGTGAGTGGGTCTTACTGATGACTCCTTGGCTCCTCAGTTGGTGAATGAGTTTATGGATGGGGATCAGAGAGTCTCTGTTGGTGCGATATTGCCGCCGGTGCACTGCTGTGGCGGCGATTGGCACCTGTTGTTCTTTGACCTTCAGCAACCCCACCACAGAAGGGTCCTTTGAGAGACCGGGCAAGGTAGACAGCTGTTCAGTTTCCTCCATCTCCAAGGCAGCTACACCAAAAGCCTACTTGTAACCTTTTGGGTCCTTGAAATACCCTCTCCTGAGGTAGTCTATGCCAAGGATGCACGGAGCCTCTGGGCCAGTCACAATGGGGTGCTTCTGCCACTCATTGCCAGTTAGGCTCACTTCGGCCTCCAATACAGTTAGCTCTTGGGATCCCCCTGTCACTCCAGCAATGCTGATGGGTTCTGCCCCTATATAGTTTGATGGCATTAAGGTGCACTGTGCGCCAGTGTCCACTAAAGCTTTATACTCCTGTGGGTCAGACGTGCCAGGCCATCGGATCCACACAGTCCAGTAAGCCCGGTTATCCCTTTCCTCCACCTGGCTGGAGGCAGGACCCCTCTAAGTCCTGATCATGGCAGTCACAACTCACTTCCTGTAAATGTGGATCAGGAGTCCCTCTATTACACTTAGAAATAAAATCTGCGCTTCTACTCCTCTGTTTGGGGACTTGCTCGCTGGAAACTGGAGCAGCAGCTTTCCTGGAAGAGCCTCCCTGAGTGACTGTTCTTCCTTGCAGTTCATGTACTCGTGCCTGTAGGGTCGAAGTAGGCTTGCCATCCCACCTCATCATGTCCTCTCCATGGTCACGCAGGTAGAACGATAGGGTGGCCCGTGGTGTGTATCCCCTTCTTTGAGCCAAAGGACGCTTATTCCTAACAGCTGAGACACTACCCTGTGAAGGTGGGGAGTAGGACAGATCTTCTTTGAGTTGCTGGACCTCTTGGGATAGTTTCTCCACAGCAGAGACAAGCGAGGAAGAGATATTTGTGTCGTAATCCCGGAGTCTATCTATCACCTCTGCCACCGTTGGTGTCTCGTCATCTTTCCAGGACATCACTGCCAATGAGTTTGCATGCGAAGACGGTGCGCTCCGTACAAACTTCCGCCACATGGGTCGTGTGCACTCGGCTTCATCTGGATCTTTGGATGACCGTTGATCATCCAGGTCACCATAAATCACCTCAAACACAGCTAATTCCCTGAGATACTGGATGCCTTTCTCCATAGTTGTCCATTTTCCTGGGCGATATGTAACATCTTCTTTAAAGGGATACCTTTCCTTCACTCCAGACAGGAGTCGCCTCCAGAGGCTGAGGGCTTGTGGTTTTTTTCCAATTACTTTGTCAACGCCCCTTTCCCCAGAAAGGGATCCCAATTGTTTGGCTTCTTTTCCCTCTAGTTCCAGGCTACTGGCCCCATTATCCCAGCATCGGAGCAGCCAGGTGACAATGTGCTCACCTGAACTCGGCTATAATCTTTTCGCATATCTCGCAACTCACTTAAGGACAGGGATCGGGTGGTCTCTATTTCATTTATTACTTCTCCCTCCTCTCCCCGCGATGGCCCTGGTTCTTCATCATCCCATTCTAAACGAGTTGATGGCCGCTTCCAATATTTCGTCTTGTGTATGGGGGCAACTGATACTGGTACGGGTTTATTTTCTGAGCTAGCTCCGGTACTTGTTGTGGGGGTTTGAGTGGCTGCAGTGCCTGTTGTCAGGGCTGGATTGTCTACAGTGCCAGTCACTTTGCATTTCAATCCAGAGACCTTCTCTTCCCCCCGGGGGCACTGAATACTGTTGAGCAGGGCTCGGTATGCATGGGCCAGACCCCAGCACGTTGCAGTTATCTGTGTCTCTCTGGAGTTCCCAGCGTAACAACATATTTTCTCCAAATATTCTACTAGTTTTTTAGGATTCTGCACTTGTTCGGGAGTGAAACTCCAAAGCACTGGGGGTGCCCACTGCCCTAGGTATTTGCCCATGCTATCCCACATGCCCTGCCACTCGTAACTATCAAGCCTCGGGGCAGATCTCTGGGTGATATTCTTAAGTTGCTTAGTCAAAACCAAAACAACATGCCCAAAAACTAACAATAAGTGCACCTTAACCACCCAAGGATGTTCAAGATACAAAAAGGTTGTTGTAACAAAGGCACAGACATCATAGAACAAAGTTGCAAAGATACTATTCTGTATTTCCTCCATATAAAATCTCTCAGAGGAGGAGGTATAATTGCTAATTGCCTCAACAAGGTGGTATCCGAAGTACGGTAACGGTTTCAGCAAAAACCCCAAATACCAGATAAAGCTGAAAACGAGTGTTTGTATAACAAATCTTGTAGGCAAAACATTACTAATCACAGCAGAACACAGCAGACTCAAACAACCAACACCGATTTTTAACACCAACTACAAAAAGGACAACATGGTGCTGTGACCAGCAGCTGTTGTTATCTCCAACCCTCGGGCCCCACGTTGGGCGCCAAAAAGACTGTCGTGGTTTAGCGGCAGCTCAGCCCCACACAGCCGCTCGCTCACTCCCCCACCGGTAGATGGGGGAGAGAATCAGAAGGGCAACGCTCGTGGGTTGGGATAAGAACAGTTTAATAATTAAAATTAAAAGAAACAACAGTAGAAATGCAATGTAAGGGAGAACAACGAGAGGCGCAAAGCCCCGGGGGAGGGGGGAAGGGAGGGGAGAGGGGGAACGAACCGCCGGAACAAACCGCACGCGCCGCAGCCGCCCGCCGACCCGACGCCGCGCCAACGCCGCGCTGCCACTGCCCCCCCCTCAATATACTGGCCATGGTGTCACATGGTATGGAATGAACCTGCCATTGGCCAGTCGGGGTCAGCCGCCCCCACCATGGCCCTGCCCCTCCCAGCCCCCCCCGCCACGCGGCAGAGCGCGGGAAGCTGGAAAGGTAGCCGACCCCCACAGTGAGGAGAATTAACCCCTTCTCAGCCAAAACCAGCGCACCGCGATCTTCAGCAGCAGGATGCTGAGCTAAGAAGCAAACTGCAGCATCTTGGGCACAAGACACAACCTTCCTCTCCAGGAACAGCAGCTCTTTCTGCTCGTACAGCTTGTCCTGGGACTGCTCTGTTTTGCATTGTTCCGCATTGCACTGCTCATTGTGTTTGAACTCTAACACATGGCAAGATGGGTTCCCAGTTTGAAGAAAGATCCCACCTTTTTTTTTTTCCTTTAATTCAGCCCTTACCCGGTTCACAGTTGTCAAACTCTCAGGTTCATGCATCTCTTAGATGATTTGATGGTGAAAGGGAAAGTAGAGGAGATCTATGAGATCATGATCTGTAAGATTAGCTATGGTTAAGGAGCAATGTGAAGACAGAGAAAGGCCTTGTGCACTGTCTCCTGGTGTTAGTCTATTCAAAGGAAAATAATGCTCCCAGACTGGCTGAGGAACATCTGGAAAGAGGCACATCCTGCACTAACAGAAGGACAATGACCTAAAGGTCTCTGAATGCTAATATCCATTCATAGAATCATAGAATCGTTAAGGTTGGAAAAGACCCTTAAGATCATCGAGTCCAACCGCTAACCTATCACTGCCAAGTCCACCGCTAAACCATATCCTCAAGCACCACGTCTACCCTTCTTTTAAATACCTCCAGGGATGGAGACTCAACCACCTCCCTGGGCAGCCTGTTCCAATGTTTGACAACCCTTTCGGTGAAGAAGTTTTTCCTAATATCCAACCTAAACTTCCCCTGGCGCAGCTTGAGGCCATTTCCTCTTGTCCTATCGCTTGTTACTAGGGAGAAGAGACTGACCCCCGCCTCACTACAACCTCCTTTCAGGTAGTTGTAGAGAGCGATAAGGTCTCCCCTCAGCCTCCTCTTCTCCAGGTTAAACAACCCCAGCTCCCTCAGCCACTCCTCGTAAGACTTGTTCTCCAGACCCTTCACCAACTTCGTTGCCCTTCTCTGGATACGCTTCAGCACCTCAGTGACCTCCTTGAAGTGAGGGGCCCAAAACTGAACACAGTACTCGAGGTGCAGCCTCACCAGTGCCAAGTACAGGGGCACGATCACCTCCCTGCTCCTGCTGGCCACACTATTCCTGGTACATGCCAGATTGCCATTGGCCTTCTTGACCACCTGAGCACACTGCTGGCTTATGTTCAGCCAGCTGTCAACCAACACCCCCAGGTCCTTTTCCTCCAGGCAGCTCTCCAGCCGCTCCTCCCAAAGCCTGTAGCATTGCATGGGGTTGTTGTGACCCAAGTGCAGGACCCGGCACTGAGCCTTGTTGAATCTCATACCGTTGGCTCTGGCCCAACGATCCAGCCTGTCCAGGTCCCTCTGTAGGGCCTTCCTGCCCTCCAGCAGATCAACACTTCCACCCAGCTTGGTGTCATCTGTAAACTTACTGAGGGTGCACTCAATCCCCTCATCCAGATCATCAATGAGGATATTGAACAGGACCGGCCCCAACACTGAGCCCTGGGGAACACCGCTCGTGACCAGCTGCCAGCTGGATTTGACTCCATTCACCACCACTCTCTGGGCTCAGCCGTCCAGCCAGTTTTTAACCCAGCACAGAGTGCACTTCTCCAAGCCATGAGCAGCCAGATTTTCCAGGAGAACGCCGTGGGAGACAGTGTCAAAGGCCTTACTAAAGTCCAAGTAGACAACGTCAACAGCCTTCACTTCACCAACTAAGCGGGTCACCTTATCATAGAAGGAGACCAGGTTAGTGAAGCAGGACCTCCCTTTCATAAACCCATGCTGGCTGAGCCCGATCCCCTGGGTGTCCCACATGTGCTGCGTAATGGCATTCAAAATTATCTGCTCAATGACCATTCCCAGCACTGAGGTCAGGCTGACAGGCCTGTAGTTCCCCAGATCCTCCTTCCAAACCTTCTTGTGGAGGGTTGTCACATTCGCTAGTTTCCAGTCACCTGGGACCTCTCGGGTTGACCAGGACTGCTGATAAATGGTGGAGAGTGGCTTGGTGAGCTCCTCTGCCAGCTCCCTCAGTATCTTTGAGTGGATCCGATCTGGTCCCATGGACTTGTGAACATCCAAGTGAAGAAGCAGGTTGGTGACTGCCACCTCTTCAACAACATGGCACTTCATTCTGCATACTACCTCCATATCCCAGCACAGGGGCCTGACAACCCTGAGGATGACCAGTCTGACTATTAAAGACTGAGGCAAAGAAAGCATTAAGTACCTCAGCCTTCTCCTGATCTTTCATGGCAAGGTTACCTTCCACATCCAACAAAGGAGGGAGAGTCTCCCTGGCCCTCCTTTTGTCACTGATATATTTATAAAAACATTTTCTCTTATCTTTAATGGTGGCGGCTAGTTTAAGTTCCAGCTGGGCCTTCGCCTTCCTAATCTTTTCCCTGCATAACCTCACAACATCCTTGTAGTCCTCCTGAGTCACCTGCCCCTTCTTCCAAAGGCAGTAAGCTCTCCTTTTTTTCTTGAGTTCCAGCCAAAGCTTCCTATTCAGCCAAGTTGGTGTTCTCCCCCACCTGCTTGACTTACGGCACATGGGGACAGCCTGCTCCTGAGCCTCTGAGACTTCCTTCTTTAATAACATCCAGCCTTCCTGGACTCCTTTGCCTTTCAGGACTGCCTCCCAAAGGACTCTGTTAACCAGATGCCTTAACAATCCAAAGTCTGCCCTTCTGAAGTTCAGGGTAGCGGTTTTGCTGACCCTCTTCCTTACTTCTCCAAGAATCGAGAATTCTATCATGTCATGGTCGCTGAGCCCAAGACAGCCTCCAACCACCACATCACCCACCAGGCCTTCTCTGTTCGTAAACAGCAGGTCCAGCGGGGCAACTCCCCTCGTTGGCTTGCTTACCAAATGTGTCAGGAAGTTATCTCCCACACACTCCAGGAACCTCCGAGACTGCTTTCTCTCTGCTGTGTTGTATTTCCAGCAGATATTTGGTAAGTTGAAGTCTCCCATGAGAACAAGAGCTAGAGGTTGTGAGACTTCAGCCAACTGCTTGTAGAGTACTTTCCTGCTTGTAGAGTACATTCCCTGGGGCACAGAGGCTGTTGTGAAAGGACATTATTCCAACCCCTTCCTGGAGCTACCATGCATGGGAGCACACAGACTACCTTCCAGACATGGTCTTCAGACTCTCCAAGGCTGTTGGAAACCACTGCAGCTACACAGACACCAGCAGAGCGCTCTGATTCCTTGTGATCTGTCCTCATGTCTGTAATTTGTCCTAGGCCACTTTAAGGCGTATGTACACTTATGGCTCCCTACTTCTCTCCTTTCAATGCCAAACAGCCTGAAGTACTGTAGTCTCTCTCTCCTGGGGCTCAGTTCCTCATCTCTTAACCTCTTCCCAACCTGGACCTGCATTCTCCTTATTTAGAAATTGCTTTTTTGAAGATTGGGTCAACAGATGCGAAGAGAGGAAGACTACTCCTGGAATGTGGTGTTTCTAGACTGTTTGCAGCAGTTTCTATTACATTCTTTCCTGCTTCCCAGCTGGTTGAACTGCTAAGCCTCACTAGGCAAGTGTCTCCCTTGGGTTACCTTCAACACAGATCTTCTCTCCAACAGGGGAAAGACATCTAGAGCCCACTCTGCTGCATGACTGGCACCAACAGTGGTAATACATCCTCCCTATGCCTGCACACTTCTTGCTTCAATCAACTTTGCATGGCTTTTGCATGTCCCTCAGCCTTGTTTCGCAGAGAATAAGTTGTTTTCCTAAATATCAGCTCTCGCCTCCTTACAGCATCCCAGGGAGAGGTTTCAAAGAACGTGTCAACCCTACTCAGCTTTGTGTCTGGTGGGACAGAAGTCCCTCCAAGGTGTCCTGCCAGCTGCCCTGGGGCAGTGTATTGTAGAACACACAGAGGAAAACCCCAGACATAGCATGAGGAAGAACAATAAAGCAACAAAGATAGAAAAATGGCCCAGAGGAAGGTCATTGCCTTGACCCACAGCAGACAAAAGGATCCAAAGCCAAGGCAGTGGAGGTGAGGAGGGCACCAGTTATAATATGTGATCCCCAGAACAAAGTTCAATCAAACTGTAGCCTAATGAATCCCCTTTGTGCAAACAGTGGCTGCTTGCTCAGCAAACACACCTACCCCAGCTCTGGCTGCTGCAGCCTCAGCCAGGATTTTTGGAGGAGGGGTTATTTTAACATCTTCAAAGAACTGGGTTTTGGACCACTTATGCAACTGTTGCTTGCCAGGGCGGGGGTGGCGTGTACCTTCAACTGCAGCCACAGTGCACCCCATTCCCTTCATTGAACCACCATCACCCATCTTCAGAGATGCAACCAGGAATGCCCTAGCTCTGCTGGATGTCAGAGAGTCCACCAATGGGAATTCATAGAACACCCATGTCCAAAGCTACAGCACATGAGGGACTCCATCCCCACCTTCTTCAGCTCCTTGACTTTCTGTAGGACTATATTTGTGCAGCAAGCGTGCACTTGGCTCCTCTGGGACAAACATGCCCTCAGACCCTGTGGAGAGAGAGTAAGCCCTCCAGGCCCAGCAAGAGAAAAAGAGTCATCAGAGGCATCAGGGCAGGAGGAAGGAACGAAGGCAGCAAGGAGATGGTGCAGGGGCAGAGTGCCTGTGCTCAAGAAAATGAGCTGATTGTGCTCCTTTTCCTCACTGCATCCCCAGGGCTGCTGTATCCACTTCAGCCTTCTCCTCCTGCCCCACCAGTCTACACTGAGCACCCACTATGGCTCTCAACTTGAGACCACAGCACAGCGCGCTCCATCCCCAGACCCTATCGTGTTTGATGAGTCACAGCTCTCCTCATACATAGACTCTGGACCCAAAACCGTCCCTCTGAACCTCCAACCTGCTGCTGCCAACAAGAAATGGCAACAGCAGCCTTGGCACGTAGTGCTGTTTGCACAGCCCTTGCTCAAACACAATGGCTGGAGCTGGCTCTGCATGGGGCACAGCTCCCCACCAGCAATGTCATGACCCCCCTCCCACCTTGACCCGCTGCATAAGCAGGGTTACAGTGCTGCATTGTGCACCTCCATCTCTGCTTGATCACCTGCAGGAGTTGCAGGCAGGTGTCCACAGATTAGCTGTGGAGGTTGACAGCTCATGCACCTTCCATGACTAACCTCATCACTCCTCAACTAACTCAACTAACCCACAGTGTCTCAGAGGGCACTGATGTCTGAATTAGTTTCATTATTACAGCTGTATAGGGTAATCAAGCATAAACCTCAGACAGTATTGTAGAGCGTGGCTTTGTTGGTCTTGGAGAAGACAACAGTGACTTGGCCATTGTTCAAGCTTCTGTGCCAACCTTGTCCTGAAGGTGAGAAGTGAAGGGAATGTGGCTTATCTACAGCCTCAATGCCTGGTGAGCTGCGGCAGAACCATGCAGAGAGCTTGAGAGCCCCAGAAGGAGCCTGACCTATAGCTGTTATTCTAAGCAAATACTCCCCTTTTAAACACCCTGAGCCGTGAACCCCCCAAGGCAGCATGACTGCACAGAAAAGCAGCAAAAATAAGTAAGTAAATAAAGAAATCTATCAGCAGGCACTGGGTCTCCAAAAGGAGCAATTTCTCTCACAGGAAAACTTCAAGTCCAGAATCCTTCTGGCCAAAGGGACAAGCAGCAGACCCCTACCTTCTGTGCATTTTTATGCATGCAACAGAGTAGGGTAGGAACGGAGCAGCAGCTTTTCATACGTAGTCAAAGGTGTCACACACTTACTCATGAAAGCTCCAGGGACAAGACCAAGAAGCTGGTGGAACCAGCACAACTCACACCTGAATGCCTTTCTGTGGGGATTTGACATCAAAGTCCTCCTTTCTTGGAGTGAAGAGATTGGTGGCAAAGGAGCCAAACCAGAACGGATCAGCGTGTGCTGGTGGAAAAGCAGAAGGACAAAAGGAGGCTTCCTGTGAACTTCTTCAGCCCCTTTACAGGCTTCCAAGAGCTGCAAATTATTTTTCTTGCCCTGAAATCATTTTGGCCATGTCAACAGATTCCTTCATCACAACTGGTGATAGAAAATGCAAATCTCAGGGGCTTTTTACCTACAAAAAGTAGCTCTGATCAGGAAATACTTTATTGTGCCTGTTCTCTGGGCAGCTACCTGCTATATCCACGCTGCTTTGATGACCCCTGCAGGGACCAGCAGTAAAAAGTCGTGAGTTTTTAATCCATTCCTCACCTAGAAGAGCTGTGGTGTGGACACGGGCACTGCAGTTTTTGTAGAACAGAGCTATCAAGGGTGGTCAGCCTCTCATCCCTGGGGGAAGCAAAGATTTAACGCTCGCAGGAAGCTCCTGGAGTTTGACATCATTGAGCAGGGAAGGATGTCTGCTCTCAGTAACATCTAATTGTGGATGGGTATGAATAGAGGAACCAGATACAGCATCTGCTGCATAGAAATTGCTGCAAAAGGGCAAAAAAAAAAAGAGCATATGCATGTTGCTAACAGCACAGAGTGGTGCTGGCCATGTCCAAGGACATCTCCTGATGTTTTCCATCTTTCCCTTGCCTTTGACATATGGAAGTCCTCCATCCCTCCCAAAACTCCCAGATCTATGGATAGTTGTTTTCAAGCTCATCCTTCTACAGAGCCGCTGCTTTTTCACTTTTCCTGGAGGGCATTCTTTCTTCTCCAAGTCCTTCAAGGACACTAGCACCAGTCCTCTTGTTCTCCTCTTTGCTGATGGGACTCCATGATCAAATTTCCAGCAGACCTAACAGCCTCACACAAGGACTAACGCTTTTGGTATACAAGAAGGCAGCAGCTCTGCTGTCATGATCTATGGTAAAATACAACAGGAAAACCATTATTTGGGCATCCTTCCTCTTACCAAACGGAGCCTCGCTTGTACACAGCTGGGACATGGAGACACCAGAGCAAACTCTGATATCCTATGACCCAGAACACATGAGGAGATGGGAAGATCTGATCTGACAGTGGACACTTCATCCAACATGAGCAGACCATGGCCCACACACTCATTACATTTCCTCATGGCTGCATGTCTCATATGTACTGAACCAATGTTTTCAGAGGTCTTGGACAAAAGGCTGTTAAATGAATATCAAATGGCACACACCCTGCTGTGATACCCTCCTTGCAGAGTGCTCACAGGAGTTCTCTGCAGTATCTTTCCATGCACCCTCCACCACTGCCAAAGTTTTTCTTCTTCCCATCTCGGCATCAGAGGCAGAAGGGAGGACACTGTTTGCGGCGTGACACTGCAAAGACATCTCAGTCAGCAGGGCAGGTATGCAGGGGATATTTCCTTGGAGACCCAGCAAAGAAGCTCATCTTGGCCATCATCTTCAGCTGACGACCCTCAGCTTCCCTTCATAACCCAGGAAATATACCTCGCTGAGAGGTGAGGCCAGGGTAACTCACACATCTCCCCTACCAGGGACCTGGGACGCATTATGAGGGATTTCATTATGAAAAAAAGAAAAAAGAAGTTTTCTTCAAGATGCAGGAATAATTCTGTACTACCTTCTCCCTTTGCCACCTTGAAGAGACAGAGGCAAGTTGCCTGAAATTACTGAAACAAAACCATCTGCAAGAAACCTCTCCCATGATGTTTTTGAGACCCACATTCCCAGTTTGCACCTCACTGCTCCCCTGGGAAAGTGCAGTCACAAGGAACAGCTCCAGGGAGCAGAGCAGGGAGGGAGCACATCCCTGCTGCTTCTCCGTGTGCTGGACCACTTTTGTGGCAACCGTTCAGCATTCACATGTCAATGCTCTACTGTCCTAGAAAGCATGTTCTTCTAGATTTTGCTCCGCTTTGGGTTTTTTTTGGCCAGGTGAGGCATCGGCATTTGTCTGGGTGCCTTGTCATGCTTTCCATAAATAGGAGATGGCATCCGACCATGAGGTCCCCACCCTGTTTGCCTGCTGATTTGTTTCAGAAGGCATTTGCTCTGTAAAAGCCTGCTTCACCTGGTTACCCCCATCAACATGGCTTTTCTAGCCAGGCTTCATCTGAAAACCATTTTCACTATTTTGTTGCAGGTACTAGGTGCAAGCCAGGGGAGAGCCAGGGCTGGACCCAGCACTTACCTTCTCCTCCAGGTCAGACACAGGACTCCCGCCAGCCATGGAGAGTCCTAAAGATATCTTTTGCCATCCCCACGACAAACACAGCTTCCTGAACTTGGCAGCAGCCTCCGTTTCCACTCTGCTTAGGACTGGTGAAGGTACCTCTACAGTGCTGGGTCCAGTTCTGGGCTCCCCAGTACAAGAGAGATGCGCTTACTAGAGCTGGTCAAACGCAAGGCCACGAAGACAGTGAAGGGCCTGAAGCATCCTTATAAAGGAGAGGCTGAGAGAACTGGGAATGTTCATCCCAGAGAAGAGTAGGCTCTGAGGGACCTCATAGATGTGTGTAGACATCTGATAGGAGGGAATGAAGATGAGGGAGCCAGGCTCTTCTCAGTGGTGGCCAGTGACAGGACAAGAGGCAATGGGAGCAAACTAACACACATGCAATTCACCCATGGGAGCTGTCTCTCTCCAGCTCTGCTGAGGAGAACCCATGCACCTCGCTGGTTGGGATGCCCACTTTCTTTTCTGCTCCCAGACACGTGCAGATGGACCAGCAAGTCCTCCCAGTAATATGTAATCTGGTGTCTTTGGAGAAGAAGACATGGACAGTCATCAGGAATTGTTCAGAAGATCCTGGATCTTACAAGGGCATGAGGGATCTGGTCTAATATCGAAGCCACCCTAAAATATACAGGTTTTCCAGTATCTGAGTGCTGCCAGTGCTGGCGGCTTCAAGACAAAGCTCAGGTTTGTGAGCGATCGCTCTAATCTCTCAGAGGTCTTTGGCAAGGAAACAAAACCAACCGAAAAGAAATGGCAAAGCCCGTTCCCAAGGTGAGTGGAGATGTATTTGGCTGTCCAAAGGCTTCTGATAAGGTGACTGAGATTAAAGAACAAATAAGTGTACGGTTAGGGCCAAAGTCCCAATGCAAGCTGAAAAGCATACAGCCAGAAACAACAATGTGCTTCTCACCTAAACCCGAGCACATCCAGCTGTTCTTCAGCCTTCATGCCCAAGAGGAGCTCTGCCTGGTGCTGGCACAGGCTCTGCCTCGTCCGTTCTGGGACAAGGTCCCCATGCCAGTGGGGGAATCCCATACAGCCCAGCAGCAACACATCAGCACCAGTCCTACACTCAGATCTCTCCACGCTTTTCTCCCAACTTCCCAGCCAGACACATTTACTCCCACTGGCCCTGAGCATTCTTTCAGATGTAGCTGGTGTCAACGGGCATGTCAGCGTAGAGCGGGCTGACTTCAATGTCCCAGGAGACCTGTTGAAGTTAATAGGAACTAATTAAATGGGCATGCCTCACTCGCTCTGCAAAGTGTAAAATTAACTAAATATCAATTTAGGTAGGCGGTAATGGACTGGTAGCTGCCCAGCAGTGGAAGGGGAAGCCCAGTGTGTGACAGATTTCAAAATGACTTGGAAAGCAAACTTGCACATTGCTGATAGTGTGGTGCACTGGATTCCCCGGAGAAAGTAATATAGAAATTATCATGGCTCGTTTCATGAAAAGGTCTGTCTGGAAACTGGTCTGAAAAGCAAACAGAAAAGCTGCACAAAGAGTTTGCTGAGGGTGGGGGGAAAGCCCATCCCTCTATGAAGTTTCTCTCCAGGGGTTTCACAGGAAGGACTGCAGACCTAGGAAATCAGGATGTCCCAGACCCTGATTTCACCACTGTGCCTGGGATTGACTTGCTGCTCAGGAGATACCCACAAACCTCTTGTCTTTTCAGACCCTCTGAGATCCAGCAAGCTCCAGGCTGCCAGGGTACAAATGACATGGCCAAAGTGACCACGTTTAGGCAGAAAATGATGAACATAAGTCCTTGCTTAAGCAAAGTGCACACACACACCAAAAAAAAAAAAAACCAGCAAAGAAAGATGAGGGGGAAAAAACAATGAAGCAATGTGAGCAGGGACATCTCTGTCAGCCTTGGCAGCATGCAGGGCTCGGCCATACTCCTCTCTCTTGCTGGGATCAGGACAACAAATTATGGCATTACTCGAAGGTATGGTTTTATGCATCAGCTTAGGTTGTACTTTTGTGCCTGTAAAAGGCAGATCCCCAGCCTCAGCCACAGCTCAACTATTTCTTGCAGAGTGGGAGGAGGCAGCAGCACCAGGCAGCTGGAAGCCTTAGGATGAAGGACCCAAAACAAGAGGCAGAGGTAAGTTTAGGAGTTTCCTGATGGGATGCTGTGAGCAAGTGATGAGAGACTGGCCAGTGGAGCCTGAGCAGGTGGCACAGGCAGCACAGGCACAGCAGGGATCGATGGTGGGACACAGGACCTTGTGGTCATCCTGAGTAAGGAATGGGACCCAGTCCAACAATAGATGTGCTTTCTCTGATTTATACCAGTAGGAACAACATCTCTCCAGGTCCTCTGAGTCTAGCTGCCTGCATGAGGCAAAAGGGCAACTTTCTCAACCCAGGCGACTTTGCCTTCAGGCACCAGGAGTCCCACTGCAGATGCAGCCAATGCCACCAGTGCACAAAGAGTGGGCTCCTCAGCCCCTCTCACCAGCTGAGCTTCTTTGAAGGCCTGCCCCATCATCATGACACTGCCAGGAGGTCTTCCAGGCTCCTCTAATATCAGATCCGTAGTTTTTTGAACTCCTGGACCTTCCCAGGAGAACTTTAACTTGGGTATGGCTTTTCTGTAGTGCTCTGGTTTTCCCACTTGAGCTAATTGCTTCTCTGGAAATTTAAGGAGCATTGACTGCTTCTTTTAGGCACAAAAGGGTTTCAATTTATTTTGCAGATGTTCTGCTTTGACTTTAAAGTAAGGAGCCATTTACAACAGGTGGTCTGTCACCCTCCATTCCCTGCTAAGGAAACTTCTGCAGGCCACTGCCATCTCAGGAGATCTCCAGGGGTTGCCCCATCCTCCACTGGCAAAGCCCCAGAAGCAGTTTCATCATCTGATCCAGGACCCCACTCTCTGCTCTCTACAAAGACATCTCCCTGGCTGCTTGTACCCTCCAGGCTACAGCTGCCTCCCTCTTGCCAACACACACAAAGATATCCATTCCCCTCCTCATTAGCCAAAGAAAACATTGCTCTGGAAAGCAGCAGCGGCCTTTCTCCTGCTCCTCACTTTCACAGCACAAGCACTCTCCACCCTTCACAGGAGAGCAAAGCTTCACTGCTCCTGCCTGGAAAACCCTTGCTGGCTCCTCACCTTTGCAAGGACACCTGTCATGCTGCCCACCTGAAGGCAGCTGTTCACACCTGGGGGCTCAGCAAGGAGTGTTGTTGAAGAAAAACATATCTCTCTTTAGCAAGACCAAACAAAAACCCCACATGCAGCTTTCTGATATGTTATTTTTATGCTGGAGTAGTCCTCACCCAGCAGGAAAAGGAATAAGGCATGGATGAAGGCAGGCAGACAGCTAGTTGATGTTTCAGTGAGGCTCAAGCCCTTGCAAACCCCAGTGCTCTCCCTTGCACCACCCATTGCCCCAGTAATTGATCTAGTCCCCAACATTGGAAATCTGGGTCATGGGACTCTGCTTCTCCTCACTGCAGATGTGGTCACCTTCCAACTTATTCACCTCAACCCAGGTGCAGGTTTGCAAATGGACCAGAGGTGCCTGATTTCCAGGTGCAGATGCAGCTTGCCTCACAACCCTGGGAAAAAAACCACCAGCAGCCTCTCCAGGCCATGAACAAGCCAAGCAGGAAAGCCCTTGCATGAGAGCAGCAAGGTCCTGGGTGTCTTGAGGCAAGCTGAGGTATCCTTGCTCATCATCTTAAACAAGGGTAGGAGTACAGGGATGTGGGATGGGAAGGGACTGGAGGCTTCTGCTATTAGCTGTCTTTGGGGCTCCCTCATCTGCCTTCCGCTGAGATAAGCCCATCCCCAAGTAGTGAATGAGCACACCACCTAGGAGGGTGCACATACCCTTTTGGTATGATCCTAAAGGGTCATACTCAGCAGTGGGCACCTGGGGCAGTTCTGCACCACCAGGACAGTCTTCACATGTACACAAAAGTTATAAGCCCATCTGGTCACCCCAGCAGGACCTGGCTACCTGGTGAGCACAGACAGGGCGCAGTCCATCCTACAAGGGCAACTTTGATTTCTCAAGACACATAGCTGCAAGAGACACATTTGCCTGCCCACATCCTGACCACTGCTCCAACATCTGTGGCAGAGAAGAGACCACCAGGTGTAATCTCAGAGGACTGCCATCTCCACCAAGGCCCTCATACACTGGTCCACAAGTAGAGCCCCATTCCATCCAGGTCATGCTCAGAAACAGCCTCTCTGGGATGCAGTTGCAAGGTAACAGAAGCAGCCCAAGAGGTCTGCTGAGGTCCTGCAGATGTGGCCTCTGACACAAGAATTATGCAGGCAGATGACAGCATATGCTGTGCTTCACATCACCAGATCCAAGCAGGAGAAGATAACTTTGCCTTCTGAGTTTCTTTTCTACAGATGCTTCAAGTCATCCCCAAGAAAGAGGCTGGCAGGCAGCAAACAGGAATATAGGCAAACCTGACCAAGATTACATGCCGAAATTGGACCTCCTTTGAGATCCCCATGGACAGATAAGATTCTTCTTAGGGAAACAAGTGAGATAAGCAGCAGCAAACCCCACAAATGGCAATCCAGCAAGAGGAAACAACCAAAAAGGAGCAGGGTCAAGCCAGTCTGGGCCCCCTCACGTTGATGAGCCTCTGGTGAGGATGCCCCATGCCCTGCAGGAATAGGATGACTCCCAAGGTCCTGTCTGAGGTGGTGCTTGCAGACCCCTCAGCCACCTACCCCACATCACTGTGGACCCCCAAGCAGGCTTATCCATCTCATGTTGCATGGGGCATGGTTGTACAGAGGGAAGGAGAGGGGAGAAGCACCAACTCTCAGTCCCAACAGCAGAAAGGGGTTTGATCCCTGTAAACAGCAAGCTAGCCCATGGCTCTCATCCAGCCTCAGACTCCCAGAAAACCTGCCAGCCTAGGTAGATAGCCAGAGAGCAGGATGGGTGGAGAACACGATGGCCCCACAGTAAACTTGTGGTTTTGATGAGGTGGACAGGGAGAGGCAGCGCCTGCCTGTGCCAGGATGAGGGGAATGGCTGCCTCCCTGCCTGCGAGAGGGAGGGAGGAAGCTGGACCTTTTTGTGCCTCAAGAAAGCCAAGGTCTGGGCTGGAAGTCACTTATCAGCCTGATAAGCATTTCCTGAGACCCATGGGCATGGGTGAAGGGAAAGCACACATCTCCAGGTTCTCTCCACTGGTGCCAGAAGCCACATGGGGAGTCTGGTTCTGCAGAGTAGGTGTTGCACAGCCTGAGCCACTGGTCCTCCTGGCATACATCACAGCCACACGTCCTCCATCTCTACCACTACCTTAGGTGTCTGGTGCCCAAATATGAGAAGCATGTGGTCCCACTACCTAGTCTTAGGGCCTCTGGTCACACAAAGCCATGGCTGTGTATTGCCGATACTGGGCAGGATGCTGGGATGAGCCTTGAAGGGGAAGGATGTGGAGGAAAAGCTACTGAAGAGGGAGGACACTCTGGTCAAAGGGCTGGCTGTGGACCTCCATCATGGAGGGCAGCATCCCAGTCCTCCTTTGAGTTGTCTTACATTGTCCACCAACCAGCAAGAAGCAAACCCAGTGACCATTTTTTCTACCATTTTTCTACTGGTACTGGAAAACAGTTGGCTTTCCAGTGGGGTTGTCCTGTTGTTGGTCACCCTGGCACAGCACAGTCCCCGGGCTGAGGGCTTTGCTGGCTTGGGGGAACATGGGAGGCCAGTCTGAAGATGGCAAATGCAAGACATCAACATGTTAAGTAGTGCCCGGAGCGCAGGTGGTTAAACACTGTGCCTGGAGCAGCAAGCATGGCAAGTGGAAGAAAAGGAGGGAGCTGGTGATTGCTGTAACCCCGGCCCAGGGTGGCTTGAGCCAGGCTGCATTGGAGAGGGTTAGCTCCATGCCATGCAGTTGTGACACAGTCTGCACAGGGTCTCAGCAGCACAGACCTAAAGACTGTATCAACGTAGGGATTATCAAAAGCTAACCACTCGTGACCAAACCATCTCTGTCCTCAGCTTTGTCAAAAAGTAAAAGCAGGACATGAGAAGGGAAAAGAAGAGACAACCACAAAGCGTAGAGCAGGAAGACATGAGGGGTCAAAATGGACCATTAACAGCCACAGGTGAAACCAAGGATGAAAACGTGGGTGGCATACCCCTCCCCAGTAGTGTCCACAAGCACCCAGACAGCCTGCCCACTGCTCTACATGATGTGGCGGCAGTTTGCAGAAGGCAGTCTGCTACCAGCAGCTCTCCAGGCCATGGCTGCGTAAATGTGCCACTCACCAGAGCAGAGGCTGGTCACTCCCTGGGGCAGGCGCTGGAGAGCAGGGCACCAGTGGGAAGGTCCACTGTGGGCTTGCCGTCCCAGGTGCCCCCCCCAGGGAGGGGCCACTGGCTGCAGGCACACAAGCCAGGCACTGGGTGTTTGCTTTCCATTCTCCCAGTCTAACGATAACCACCCGCTCCCCAGCCAAGGCTCGAGCTCACCATGCTGAAATTCAGAAGGCATTTGATCACGTAAGTGGATCATTTATTTATTTAAGTAAACTACTATTTCCTTGTATAAAATTCTATTTCCACCCTACCCAGAGGTTGTGTCCTGGTAGGTCCCTCTGTTTTGAGAAATGGCTGAAGATTGAAGCGGTGATGGGAATGGGCAGAGAAGCACTTCTGCTCCGCAAAGATGCGGGGAGATCTGGTTTGATGGGGCTTTCTCTTCTAATGAAGCTCCAAGGGCAGCACTGCTGCCCTGTATGCTAGGCAGGAAAATAGCATCTTTTTTAAGGCCTGACACTGCAAAGGAAAAAGAATGGCAGACACCTTGGCAGGGTAAGTAAGGTATTGATCCCTCCTACCTCATCCCAGGCAACAGCTCAGCTCACTGCTTTCAGCTCTGTACATTCACCTGCAGAGTAGATGTGGAGCAGAAATGTGTCTCTGTGCAAGTCTTTTACATGGCCAGCCCAATGAATGCATCTAGGGTGAGGTGCGCTCTTCCACAGGCTCTATTTTGGAGAGGATGGACAAGGAACAGAGAAGGGCAAGGCTTGACTTTGCAGCAGTGCCCTTTTGCTGGGGGAGAGCATTTCAGGACAGGACAGCCTTTCCTCACGTGCCTGCAGCATCTGAGGCGTTGCACACCCTGCTGCTGCACCACAAGCTGCAGTGCTAGGGGGCTTGGGGTCTTTCTTAACCCAGCTGTTTCAAGGGTACACTGGGCACCAACACAGGCAGGCAATGACCTTGTGCCCTTGTTGCGCTACCTTGTCTTCTCCCGAGCGTCCTGCAGACTGTTGTCCCTGTTTTTTCATTTATTGCAATGCAAGTGAAGAAAATGGCTCCCGTCTCTGGTCAGAGGAAGTGGGCTATCACTGGTGTACATATCTTGTATGTTAATTCCCTGTGCAACATTGCTCCTTGCCTGGACCATATCTAGCCACAGCAGATCAGTAAAGTCAGTTTCTGCCACCTATCTGCCCGGTGAACTCAGGCTCAGCACCTCGCACATCACCTGGCTGAGACCCTGCATGGCTCAGCAAGTGCTAGCCGACCACAGAGCCATCACGACCAGTGCATTTATTTTGTGTTAGATAGGGAAGGGGCACAGGTCAGAGGGAAGCAGCTCATCCTCTCTGCTTCAAGCAGAGAGGAAAAAATGGAGGGGAAATCTGCAGTACCACTGCAATCAAGCAGCGCCTGCTTCCAAGCAGCACCCCAGGCATGCCCTCCCCTGCCAGGAGCAGGCAGTGGGACACAGCTGGGGGCATCATCCCTTGCAAATAAATGACTGACAGATTGGGTTTTGATTAAATCCATTGAGCTAGCATAAGATGATTCCGTTACTGTGGCTCTGCTGCTAAGCCCTCGCAGCCAAAGGCATCTTTGGGGTGCTGCATCCATCTTTGCACCCTGCTGTGACACTTTTGGAGGTGACAGCACACAGGCTCTGATCTACAGGGGCTCTTCAGCTATAGCCTGCCTGCAGCCAGAGGCATTTCCAAAGATTCTGCAGATTCCTCTTGCAGCCTGACCCACCCTACGGGGCAGCATTGATTCCCACCAGCTCTGACTGAATCTTAGATATCTTCCCAGTGCTTTGATCTCAAGTATTTAACTCTGCCCCAAGACACCCACACCCATGATCTCCTCCTGGCATGTTAAACTGAGTGAAAGCTATGAAAGAGTTACCTATGGAAAGCAGCTGAGTCTTTTGAGGGCTCACTGTCCAGCTACAAATCATCCAGTTGCTCCAGTCTCCAAGACAAAGGCTTCTCATGCTACATGTACCATTTTATACTGGCTTTGCTGCCTTCAGTGTAACTTCTTGGCATCTTCCAGTGCTGCCACAGCTCTCCCTTTCTCAGCACACTCTCCTTGATGCATGTGTGTCCTATCAGAGCCAACCTGGAGGAAGGCTTTATGCTAGCCTGATCAGACCCAAGCAGCCAGCAACATGTTGCATGTTCTCAACCAGTTGTTCAAACAACACAACAGCCATCTCAAAAGGTGCAGCAGGCTACCAGCAAAAGGACCTGGATCTTTCACAGGTTTTCCACAAATCAAAAAAGTTTAGTACCAACCAGGGACCTCTGTGGAACAAGTCCAGAATGATATCTGCACAAAATACAGATACTGGAGTAGCAGAGAGTGCCGCCTACTCAGTGCCACTTGCCAGGGAAGTGTTGCATCATTCTGCCTTCAGTACTGGGTGCCTGTGCAGATTTCCCCAAAGAGACAGTTTAGGTATATTGCTGAATATCACAGTTAGTTAGCTCTTCATTCCTTCTTGCCGCTTTTCTTAGGCTGGTCAGGCAGACAAAAATATCATCAGCTGTTCCTTGAGTGATGGGGGAGTTGGATCAAGTCCCCAACAAGATCTGTCCTGCAGCTTCACTTCATCCTGGAGGAACTCCTCCTTCACTGCATTCTCCTTCTTTGGTCTCTCTGGCCATCAGTGATCTTCCACACAGGGATATTTCAACAAGCCTTGCCTTGCATCAGCTCTATGGCAGCCCCAAGTCTCTGCTTCAACCATCTCACTAAAATATGTCTTGACATTTCAAGTGCTGCTTAAGCATTTGGCATTTTTCTGATCTGTTACTTGTCATACCCATTTATCTTTGACAGCATGAGGCTCTCCTTGTGCTGCTTGCATGGCCAGGCACGTTCGCCAGCTGCCTGTCTCTCATCCGAGCTTGGCAGTGCTCCTCAAGTGGAAAATGAGCATGGATACCTCCAGGTTGCCATCAAGTTTTGGGGATGCTGTGCTGCTGACAACTAGCTTGTTCACTGTGCCAATAATTATGTACCTTTTGAATCCTCAGTAGCGCTGTCATGACCTAAGACCTCCCAGCCTTTATAATCCCAAGTACTTTAGGCATTAAAAATCTCCTAGGAGCTTAGCATTTCAACTCAGTAAGTGACACTGAGAGCAGGGCAGAACTGTACCCATGAGTGTCCAAACTGATGCGCAACCACTGGAAGTAGTACTGTAATAACCAAACTACAGTTAGTCATAACAGACAATGATTTTTCTGGAAAAAAATCCAGTTTTTCAATAGTAAACCCAAATTCCTGACCAGTACTAATGGGATGCACATGACCACTTCAGACAGCCCATGTTTGTGTCATTGCTAGGTCATCAAGCTAGTACTTCTCCCACATGTCCCAAGACTGCCCAGATTAGGAGATAAAGCACCATGGAGATGAAGCAGCTCTGGGACAAGCAGGTCTGTGTTGTCCCAGGCCCGCTATCTTAGTCCAAAACTGGCCACTGAAGGAAGTGGGCAACATCAATGAATGCAGATTAGCTGTTGGAAGGTGGCTTCCAAGCAGGCTCTGCCCAAATTTCTGCTTTCATTAATTCCTCCTATTTAGATCCCTCCATTTCATGCTCGGGAAAGCAACCTGTACCTGCTCCCTCCCTCTGAGAGGGGGAGAGCAGACATCTGGGTCTTGCAGGTTGGACTTCCACCCAAGGAGGAGCCCATAACAGAGGATTTAACCAGATTCTCAGTACAAATAATCTCCTGTTAGGCAACAATATGTTCCCTGAGTAGAAACCAGCAGAAACGAATTGTGAACTAATCCTTTTTTCCAGGAAGCTTAGTCCCCTGACTGCTCCATTTAAGATTATGACTAAAAGATTAAGACTACGATCAAGATCCACCAGGATTTGGAGCAAGCCTTATAGACAGTAAAATCCTGTGGCAATGTTTTTCATGGCCTGAATGTCCACACACACAACCCAAAGCCCCATAGCATAGTGCTGATGACTTGAAGAAATCACGCTGCTGTTGTAGACTTAGCTAAAACCAAACTAAAAGCCACGTCACACACCGGAGAGGCACAGCTGGGGTACCCATGGTGGCATCTAATCTGCAGCCACAGCTGGATCCTGTGCAGGTGGCTATCACCAAAAACAGCAGGCATTGAGAGAAAGGAAGACCAGGAAAAGCAAAGTTTTATTGTCTTTTTTTATAAAGGCAGGGCCCCAATATTTCTAGGTGAGGCAGGGCAGGGCAAATGCAAGCGCTGCCTGCTCCTGCTGCTGAAGTGTGAGCTCAGGCTGTGCAGGTAAGTCATTCCTGAGCAGCCAAGGGACTTTGCAGTTATCACTGTTTACCTTTCAGTGTGGTATTTGTGTCCCACCTGGAAATTTCCACACTGCTTGAGCACAGTCTCTGAGGTTTGCTGGTTATCACTGCCTCTGCACCTCTTCCACACATGAAAACGTGACCTCATCTTTAGAAAAATGTTTTTAAACTCCTAAGGTCTTTTTCCCCCTGCCTCCCACACATGTTTCTTCTACCTACTAATGGTCTGAAACATCTGCTTTCTTGCAGGAAGTTGAAAGCAATATACAGGTACCAGCCAGGTCGGCTCTTGGTCTTCTTCAGCCTCCTCATCCTCCTCTTGATCACGCTTCAAGTCATGGAGAAGCTGCAGCCTGCCAAGTAGGTCCCAAGCAGGATTGCAAACTTGCACCTCATCCTGCAGTCTTTCACTGACCACTGAGGTGGGCTCAAAACCACCTTCCTGAAAAACACCCAACAGTGTCTTCTTTAGACAGGGAGGAAAATCCAGGTGGAGGAGGAGCCTGCCAGGGCTCCTTCATCCAACCCCTGTGCCCTATGCCCTGGACAGAGCTGAGCCCGCTCTGGGTCCAGACTAGGCTGCTCTGGGTTTTGTCCTGGTTGGTCTCAAAACCCTACAGCCCTCCCAGTCCAGGGTCATCTGCAAATTTTCCTCCAGCTTCTCCAGGCCACCTACTCTTCTCTCTCCTGCCTCCTCTTGCTTTGCCCCTTTCCACCAGCACACAGTGCTCCAGCAGGACAGGGGCATTAGAACATCACTGCTGACCTGTCCTTCTCTTCTTGCATTCACACCAACCTCCCAGAGCAGTGGTCAAGTCCTACACCCACCACCAATGCCACCCACCTCAATAAAGATGGGGGAATGCACTTTGGGGTGTCTGCAGGGTGGGATTGTTGGGCTGCAGAGGAGCTGCCCATTTTGCACACTCCTTCCATCCTCTGCAGCTGAGCCTCGCGTCCTCCCTGTTACAGAGTCTCCCAGTGCGAGCTGGAGCGTGCCCTGCAGCAGACCACTGACCACGGCCAGAAGCAGCTCCGCTATGCCCTCCAGACCCCCAACCCACTGTGGGAGGACAATTCCCCACACTGGCAGAGGAAAGCTGTGCCAGACCCCACTTCAACTGAGAGCACACAGGACATTTTTCAAATGCATCTGTCCTTCAGCCAGGAGACCCCACCAGAAAACAGCCGAGGCAGCCAAAAGGAGCACTGGATGTGGCAGCCTATGGAGAAGACCAAAAAGGTGAAAGCCCATCTTTCATCCATGAGGCTGAAATCTGAGCTTCCTGGCCTAAGGAAAGCAACCAGAGTAGGTTCTTCTATAAGTCCTCTTGGGAGAATCTCCACAGTTTTGGGAGATACTGATGCTGTCACCAGCAAGTTCATAATCTTAGCAAGCAGGTTGACCACAGAGGAGCACAGGAGAACATCATCACCAGGAACAGTGCAGGTGGTGGTACAGACCCCGTCTCAGCCTCAACCCATGGGTTTTCCCCATCATCAGTGGGGCAGCTCACTTAAACACACCATGCCAAATTCAGCTCAACCTCCACAGGCAGAGGATTTTTACAAGACAGACCTGGTGAGGGGATTTTTCCCAAGTTGGACAGAAGTCTCTAAGGTTGAGGGGATGACACTTGGAGAAGGCCAGCAGGCCAGAGGGGTCTCCTCTCAAGGGGAGACATGTGAACCCAAGACTGACATTGTTTTCCTTAAAGTCCACAAGAGCGCCAGCAGCACTGTCATGAACATCCTCTTCCGCTTCGGTGACACACACAACCTCACCTTTGCCTTCCCTGTCGGGGGTGGCAACCAGCTCTCCTACCCGCGCCACTTCTTGGCAACATTTGTGAAGGGATTCTCCCCCAGGAGCCCTCAGCAGTTCAACATCCTCTGCCACCACATGCGATTCTTGCAGCCAGAGGTATGGGCAAAGCCACAATGCCTCGGGAGGGGCAAATGGGGGAGGGAGGGAGGGGCTTGTGGGGAGCAAGGTGGAACACCCATAGAGCATGTAAACTTCAGGGATGAAGCTAGAGAGAGGCAGGATTGCCCCCGGGTACCTTGCATCCGGGTACCGGGCATCTCCTCAGAGTTTCTGTAAACAGGTTTGATGAATCATTGTACCTGGACTTGAGACAAGTCAGGGGATAGCATCTGTAGCAGTCAGCAACTATCATCTTGTTCTTGTCTGGTGGGCCCTTTGAGATGTCTTTCTCCCTGGACAGGCCAGGGTACCAGCTGCAAGAGGAGAATGCCTTAAGTGCATCAGCTCAAGTCAGCCATGCACAACATCCACCCTTCTGGATGCCACTTAAGGACACGAAGATCATGGGAAAGGCAAGGAGACAGGACATATTTAAGCTTGAACAGGCCACCCAGCTGTGGCAGCACATAGCATGGAGCTTTGGTCACTGCTTTCCCCATGTACCTCTTCTGGGGCTCCCCACAGCTGACACAAATGCTCCTTTGATGAGCTGCACCCTGAAACCTTCCCCAGCGTGCACCATCTCCAACCCTAGCAAGTGTTTCTGCTTTCCAGCAGAGCACAGGATTGAGAGAGAGCAGGTCCCTTGTCCCTACCTCACATTTAAAATCTCCTTTTTCTCCTCTGCAGGTGCAGAAAGTGGTGTCCAGCTCAGCCATCTACTTCTCCATCCTGAGGAACCCTGTGCAGCTCATGGAGTCCTCCTTTGTGTACTACAAGAGCACATCAGCTTTCTCCCGTGCCCACAGCCTGGAGGAGTTCCTCAGCCAGCCCTACTACTACTACAACCCTGCAGACAGTGACAGCCACTATGCCAGGAACCTCATGACATTTGACTTTGGCTTCAATCCCGACGCAGAGGTCTCAGCCGAGCGGGTACAACTCATGCTAAAGGCCATCGAGGCGTCCTTTGACTTGCTCCTTATCTCTGAGTACTTTGATGAGTCCATGGTGCTACTGAAGGAGATGCTGTGCTGGGACCTGGACAGTGTCATCGCCTTCCCACTCAACACCAGGGACAACAGCACCAAGTCTGCCCTCTCAGACACCATCATGGAGAAGATAAAGGCCTGGAACAGGCTGGACTGGGAAATCTACACCCACTTCAACAGGACCTTCTGGGAAAGGATCGACCGAGACATTGGCAGGGAGCGCATGCAACAGGAAGTAAAAGCGCTTCGGGAGAGGCAGGCAGAGCTGGCGAGGACCTGCCTGCAAGGGATGGGCAGCGTAGCCCCAAAGGACATCAAGGACTCTTCTCTGCGGCCACTGCAGCATGGCAACGCAAAGATCTTGGGCTATAATCTCAACCAGGGCTTGGATAAAGAGACAGAGAGCATGTGCCGGCGGCTGGTGACCCCGGAGCTGCAGTACAGCAGCACTCTCTACAAGAAGCAGTTTGCCCAGAAGCATCCCCAGGTCCACCAGCCCACTCCCTTTCAGCAGGGCAAGGCCCTGCAGCACAGGCTGGAGGGCATGCAACACTGAGTGTCCTTGTCCCCTCCAGGCATCGTTTTCCAACTGCCTTTTCTGAGGACAGCAAGGCTATTGCCTCCTGGGCTTGGGGGCTGCTTCTGCCCAGGAGAGCCCGTGGCCACCTCTATCTGTGCATGACTGTGCACAAGCTCTTGGGTGCTATGTGCTGCTGTTGCTGCAGAGCAGGATGGGCTGCAATGGGGGGGTCCCAGGGGCTGAACACAACATGATTTCCATGGTCCTGAGCAAACAGGGCAAAACCCCTGACTGGCGGCTGAAGCCTTGGAGGAGGTGATCTAGGTCTTTGCATTGCATAGCACCAACTCTAGCAGCAAAGAGCAGAACCAGGAGGGCAGCCCAAGCTCTCAGCCCCTCACCAGACTGCAACAGCACAGGGCCAAGCTGTAAATCAGAGCTGCGGAGCTTGATTTACAGCTTGGGAACAGTCTGTCTATCCAGCTGTGGCTCTCCTCCACTGCATCATAATGCTACCATGCTGGAAAAGCAGCCTTTTAATTAAAAATAACAAATTTTCTTCGTCACTCCTATGAAGTTCCCCTTAATTACTTCAGTCTGCCCAGCAGACTGTCTCCCCAGCAGCCCAAGAAAGAGACCTCAGAATTCTGAAAGTGTCTTGAAGAAAAAAAAAAAACCAGCCTTTTTTTTGCCCTGATGCTGTGGTTACACGTTGCCTTTGGATGCTGCACTCATATGCTGCATTTATAGGATCAGCATCCTACCCCAGAGCTGATACCAACAACGTGGTATCAGCCTGCAAGCTAAATACCCATGCACCTGGGAATGTCTTGTGAGCATCTCTGCAGCCAGACATCCCAACCCACGTGGAGTGGCTGTGGGAATATTCTATGCCTTGCCTGGGGAAAAATACCACAAGAATGGATTGTGGTGGGCTAGTCAACCTTACTTTACACTTATCCTCAAATCAGAGGCAGAGCCAGAAAATCAGTCTCGATAAACAGAGGCCCCAGCTCAGGATTTTCAGCATGACTTCCAAACCAAGAGAGGTTCAGAAAAAATTGCCAGGGGTATCTGAGCATCCCAGGCCCTCCCTCAGCCAGCCATATGTAGCCTCAAAGGTTTTGGTTTCCACTCAAAGGTGCCCCATCTCCTGCTCACAGTTTAACAGGGATACAAACCAGACTGCATTCCCACTTTCTTTCCCCACAAGGGACTGGGCAGCACCGAGTGTCCAGCCACTCACTATGCACGGGCATCATTTTGGGGGCATTTGCTGCATGGTTTTTAAGGCGTTGTTTGTTCCATAAAGTTTGACCTCTGAGGCATGTCCACATATCGCTGTGTTAGTCGCTTGCCTCATTTCTCCTGTTGGGATGTTGTAAGGTCTCATGGTTTGCAGAGGTCCAGCTCCCCCCTCGGCTCCTGGGAAGTTTGTGGTTCACACCAGAGGACAATTCCGCATGCAAGCAAGGGAGATGGGCAGACCACAGGCAGTGTAGACAGGGTCATCGTCCACAAACCCACAGGGAACATAGTGGGGATGCAGGGAGGAGCAGGGCTGGCACCCAGGGCAGGGGGCACCACGTGTCTGGGTACCAAACCTGCATCTGAGACCTTCCTGGGCTCTCAGTTCATTCTGGATTTTAATCAGGTGCCACTTCCTTATTCACCTTTTGGAACTCAATAAACAGGAGCAGATTTTCCCTCGTCAGGCTCCTGCCAAGGTAACCCAGGGCAGGGACACTTGTATCTGACATGAAAAACTCAGCCTGTCCTGGAGCAGACACCCTGCCATTGCTCTGAGAATCTGTAGCGCATCAAGAATATAGTCAGCTCAGGAACTTTCTGCCCAGAGAGGTCCTGCAAAATTGACTATCTGCTGCAAAATGCAGGAACTTCTTGTTTTTGGCAGGGGCAGAGGAGATCTCTAGGCGGCAGCTGAGTATCCAGCCATGCCCAGCAGCCCTGCTCCAGGAGTGCTGCAACATGGGATTGTTCCAGCCCCTGCAGTACCCATGGGGTGCCCCAGCCCCAGCATTTACCTAGCAGGTGTTTCCACCCAGATTACCCCCCTCCCAGAGCAAGCAGCAGGTGGAGCAATGGCAGATTGGACATCTCCACAGCTTCTCCCATTTTTGGGGAACAGATGGGCTGATCTCCCCCCACAGAGCTCACAGGAATGACATCACTCACAGGAATGACATCACTCATCTGAAGGCTAATCACATTTATTTTTACTATTATTTCCACAAACCATAATTTTATCTTTAGGAATATTTCATGTAGACACAGAGGGGAGCCTGGGGATACACTTGCTCACCCACAACAACTGCATACCAGCTGCCTGGGTCTCTTTATTTAACCACAGACACTTTGTGCACCATTTCTTGACGCCTCACAGCACACTAAACCTAGGCTAAGCCCTGCATCCACAGAGGAGCAGGGTCTCCTGCAGCCAGTAGGCTCCCTTGCCCTGGAGCATTTTTAATTCCTCTCCAGGAACTGCCAGGTTCAGCCTCTGCAATTCAAGGACCTCAGTTTAACTCAAAGGACACCAATTTTTGACCAATATCCATTTAGTAACTCAAAAGATCAAAGCATGCTTCCTCCTGATCCCAAGTTTCCAAGGCATTTACTGGTTTATGGTTTTTTTTAATGGCTGCAAGAGATCCAGAGAGATTATTTCAAGCACTGCATGATGCAGTAACCTGGGAGTTGCTCAAGCCTACCCACGTAATGGTCCTGACTTTCTCTCAGCTTCCTGGCAATACAAAACAACCAGCAATTTAGGCAAAAGTGTTAGGGTTTTTTCCCCCACTGAGCTAGAGATGCAGGCTTGAAACATTTTGGGGTCTCCAAAGAGGCTTGCAAAGCTATTCCCAAAGGACCTCAGCGATTCAGAGAACCTGCAAGGCCAGCTTGGCCAATTCCTTTGCAATGCTTTAAAAAAATCTGACCCTGCGGTAGGGACCAAACGGGCAGGATGGATGCTGGATGGGATGAGCAGCAAAATCCTCCGTGCCAGGAAACCTGCTCCCAGGAGAGGGGCTGCAGGGACCTCCTTGGCTCCTGTCTGTGATTCAGGCACGAGGCTCAGAGTTGCTCTTCTCCCCTTTCCTCTTCCGACATGGTTCATCACTCTCCCCGTGCACCACCACCCTTGTCTTGGGTATCTTGTATTTGTTCTTTTGGCTGTAAAGAAGATTTCTCTGGAACAGCCGTGGGATGTTGCCTTGGTACAGCAGGAGAGCAGCAAGCATCCCTGAAACAAGACCACAAACCCCTTCCATGTGCTGCATTGAGCATCTCCATGGCTGAGCATTGATTTTTCAGGCCCTTGCCACAATCTTCATCATGACTAAAATGTGGCTTACCACCACTGAAGTGCCCACTTCACCCTTGCCATATTACTTTAAGGAGATTTTAATCATTGTGTCCTTAATATAATAGCAAGGCTGTATTGACCCAAAAGTGCCACACACCACACCAGTAGTCTCCTTTCCCTGCTTTCTGCATTCTAGGCAGGATGTATCCAGCTCCCCATGGTCATCCTGAAGCTGTGGACAACCTCAATAGCATAGTTCAGCCTATCGTTGCCCTAAAACGTCTTTTCTCCATCTCCCCCAGACTTTGGCCTCAGGGAGAGTTTTGCCTATATCCCACATAGAAACTGGATTAAAAAAAATGGACAAGGGACAACTCTAGAGACAGGCAAGGGGGACAGAGGAGGACACTTGCAACTGGCAAGACCCAAGTTCAGGCCTTTGCCAGGAACAGTTTGTGTTACACGCAGTGTTTCTGCCTTGCCCACTGCTCACCATCCCAACCCCTGCCTCC
Organism: Phalacrocorax aristotelis; assembly: GCF_949628215.1. Taxonomy (NCBI): domain Eukaryota; kingdom Metazoa; phylum Chordata; class Aves; order Suliformes; family Phalacrocoracidae; genus Phalacrocorax; species Phalacrocorax aristotelis. Next base: position 29,925,835 of record NC_134282.1, read on the forward strand.
TGGTACCTCCTGGGCAGATCTCACCTGCAAGGGGGCCCAGCCAGTAAACCTGGACGTAGTCCCAAAAGCTGCTCCCCAAGCAGTAGAAGGTGGTGGCTGTGGCCAGGGCAGGGTTGAAGAAGGCCCCCGTGAATGGTCCAGCTGCGTGGGAAGAGAAGCGTGGCCATCAGTCTTACTTGCATCCTTTGAAAGACCAACAAAAGAGCTGGACCAGGAGACCCATGACCCCTCCTTCCTGCTGGGAGGCTCTGGGAACATCTCTGCTGCCCAGCTCTGGCAGCTGCACCTTTGGACTGCGTGGTAGCAGCACGTGGGGGAATCCCACCCTTGTTGCCCTGAGCTTTGCAGGAAGATATGTGCAGGACCAAGGGGTTGTGTTAGGGGACATTTAAGGATGGTGCTCCCAGTCTTGGGGCAGGCTACGGCTTCTCATTTGCCAACATTTCATCTGCTGCCTAGAAATCTTAAACTGCTGTCTTCATCTGAAAAGGAATATTCCCCAAAATAAGCAGCAAACACACCTCTTGGTAATTGTTCTCTCTCAAGTCCTCAAAGATGAAAATGGGACCTTTCCTCCCCCACAAATTAGGTAATTTTTTATGTGACTTAGAAAAGGGCAGGTGCTGCTTACCTGTGTAGGTCAGGAAGGTGACCGTCGCAGCTAGGGCAGGGACCCGGTATATCAGGTGACTCTTTTGCAACTTAAGAAGGACAAGGTGGAGAAGGAAAGAACAGGTGCCTTCCACAAAGGCAGCATGGTGCAGAGATGTGTGGATGGAGGAGCTGCACTCTGATGCTATCAGGTTCTGGATGAGGTGGAAATGCGTCAGCTCCAAGGACCAGTAGAGCTTGGTGACAGCCCATCCCATCCCTGTGCCTGCACCCTGGGCCAGCAGCTTGGCAGCAGTGGCTGCGAGGTTGGACTCGAGGAGCAGGAACTCCTGGAGAGAGATGGTCGGGTTGGCAGATGCTCCATCAAAAGAGGCGCCATGAAGAGTGAAGAGGAGGAAGAGCAGAGTCAGGACCACGTCTGGGCCAAAGCCACCACCCCACAGGCCAATCTCTGCCAGCATCCTCAGCTCAAGGCAGCTCATGCATAACTGTAATGAGCCAGCAAATTCTCTGGCAAGGCAGCCATACATTTCAGGAGACAAAAGCCTCTTGGAAAGCCACCTGAGCGCCTGACACACCCCAACAACCAGGAAAAAAAAAGCAATGGAGACATTCAGGCCAGCCATAGCAAAAGCTGCGCTGGGGGGAGAGACTGGACCAAACCCTGGGAAGGAGCAGAGAAAGCTTCTTCACCTCCTTTTTATAAAGCCACATGTAAGCAAACGTGGCACAGCCCGACAGGCTTGGGAAACACGGCACATGCTGCCCTCTCCTTTGGGAGGAAATGCCTGCTGTCATGGGGAGCTGGACTCACCTGCAGCTGGATCAGCCAACAAGTTGTTTGTCCCAGCAAGCAGGTCCCAGTGTTATCTCCACCACATGATCGCTGAGTCTCCAACCCCTAGCATTCATATCTTAGAGTCTGCAGCAGCTCCCTGGAGCTGCTCAGGTCTTCCAGAAGCAGCAAAAACCTTTATTTTGTTTCTATTTTGCACCATAAACCACTAATTTATTCCCCCAATCCCAAAGCCTGGGACATGATGGGACTTCTAGAAAACCAGCAACTCATGCAAGGAGTCTGCATTTCTCCAGGACAGAGCCACTCTAACCCACAGTGAAGTCCATCTTTGGCCAATTTGAAAGGCCAGCTTACTTACTGCTTCCTAACCTTGCCTTGAGTAAGACCTCAACTCATTTGGTGGTGGCACTAATTGCACATGCTCTGCAGGTGGCATTTTAGTGACAGTGACATTTCAATTCCTGCTGCTGGTAACATGTGTATCAGGGACAGGGTCTTTCCCAGATCCACCAACATGACCCCATGGTGTCATCATTCTCTGCCTTCTGAAATTGACACCATCTAAATATCTAAATACATTTGGGTTAGAGCTTTGAATACATGATGGAGTCAAAAGCATAGGCGATGAAATGCACTGTGTTTGCTACAGTGGTTGCATCCTCTGCACTAGCTCCCACCAGGTCACTGGGGACCCCCAGATGCCCACAGCTGAAGTTCTACAGGGATAAAAGGGGTGATGAGCAATGGAAAGCACAGGAGCAGTGCAGGCCATGGCAGGAAGGGTGGGATGGGATGGATAAGGTCCGGCACCTGGGTCAGGGCAACCCCTGGTATCGGTACAGGTTAGGGGATGAAGGGATTGAGAGCAGCCCTGTGTAGAAGGACTTGGGGTACTGGTGGACGAAAAGCTAGACATGAGCTGGCAATGTGCGCTCGCAGCCCAGAAAGCCAACCATATCCTGGGCTGCATCAAAAGCAGCGTGACCAGCAGGGCAAGGGAGGTGATTCTGCCTCTCTGCTCCACTCTGGTGAGACCCCACCTGGGGTGCTGCGTCCAGCTCTGGAGCCCTCAGCACAGGAAGGACATGAACCTGTTGGAGCGGGTCCAGAGGAGGCCACAAAAATGATCCAAGGGCTGGAGCAGGTCTCCTATGATGACAGGCTGAGAGAATGGGGGTTGTTCAGCCTGGAGAAGAGAAGGCTGCGGGGGACTATAAGAAAGATGGGGACAAACTTTTTAGCAAGGCCTGTTGTGACAGGACAAGGGGGAATGGTTTTGACTAAAGGAGGGTAGATTTAGACTTGATATAAGGAAGACGTTTTTTACAATGAGGGTGGTGAAGCAGTGGAAGGGGTTGCCCAGAGAGGCTGTGGAGGCCCCATCCCTAGAGAGAATCAAGCTCAGGCTGGGCGGGGCTCTGAGCAACCTGATCTAGTTGAAGGTGTCCCTGCTCACTGCAGGGGGCTTGGACTAGGTGGCCTCTGAAGGTCCCTTCCAACCTAAAGCATTCTGTGATTCTATGATTGATATTATCAGGGATTCACAGTTAACAGAGCATAAATGATTCATTATGTGTCTTCTGGGTCACTCCCATGCTCCACAGCAGAGATTACACCACCTTGAGCCCACGTTTCCCATCACTACAGTTGGAGTAACATCTCCATCATCACCCGCATGCTACAGGGATAAACATGCCCAGGGTGTGCTCAGCTATCACGGGAAAAAGTAGTGGGACCTACTGTGAAACAGCTGCCGGGCATCAGGGCCACCATGCTTGGCACTCCATGCCAGTGCAAAGCCTGGTCCTGTACCTTTGCGCAGGCAGCACTGGTGGGTAACAGGCTCCTCCCACCATCCCATCGGCAGCTTAACGCGTGCAAGGAGCCAACAGCTTTTATTAATGCCATTTTATTCCCCTCCCCCCCCCCCCCCCAAGTCATTTGTAATGGAAATTGTCAGGAGACATAGGTTTGAAGCATGCTTGAGTCAGGGATAAGGCACTTAATACAGTTCAAGCCAGCTATGGCAACACAGACCAACCTGTGAAAACCAGGAGTGTACACTTCAAAGGTGTTGGAACTGCTCTGCTCCTCTCCCTTATAGCCCTTACTGCAGAGGAAAAGAAGCGCGTTTTCGTAGGGCATTCTGGAGATGTTTGTGAAGGTCACAGCCAGCCTCAGTATCTCCTCCTGTAACACGCTCCTTCCTTTTATCTTCATTCCCACAGTCTTTGCTATCACCAAGTGCCCACACAAGGGTGTTTTTGAGAAGATACCTGGTCCCCAGCAATCACAGCACTTGATTTGGAAACATTGGCAAGCCCAAGCAAGGAGATGGATCACACTGCAAACAGTCCATCATCCAAGCCCTCCCCTCCTCCCCACCAGAACTGCCCTGTTTTGACTGGCCTGTCTCAAAAAGCATCACAATTTTACCATTTTTAACCCATTTCTCTCTCCAGAAGGCGAGACGAGTGTGCATCTTTGGCCTCAAATGAGAAGACGACCTTGCCTGAATAAAGGAAGGTGAAACATGCTTTAAAAGACTCAAAAGTAATATTTTTCACCTCATAAGAATTAACCTCTGGCAGCGACAAAGTGTGATAAAAGCTACTCATGACTGCAGAACATCATGAAAACTTAACATCACAATCCAACTTCTTTCTTTCCATGTCCCTTGTGTTTGTGTTCCTCAAACTCCCACCTTTAGAAACAAAACCCTACAAGGACCCAGTGACACCAACCCAAAGTCCCTGGAAGGGAACCACTGGTTCATGGGACACAGGAGACAGATGGGCAGTTTGCACAGGGGAACACCACAGATCTTTCCATAGATCTTCTCAATCCCTCCTACCAGCGTTCGAACCTTGGTTTCAGCAGAGGGTTTTGACAGAGCAAATGAGAGCTTTCTGACACATCCCCTCTGGAGAATATCTCAGCCACTGAGCAGAGTCCATCCAGATCAACAAAAAAAGGGGGTTACACATGGCCCTTACACTAATATTTCTAGCTACTCTTACAGGAGAAAGCTGCCATGTGTTAATGCCTAAAAAGCAAGTGCATTTTTGTCCCCTTCCTCCACACACAGCTGCAACACGGAAAACATTGTGACATCCATGGTAAAACTAGAAGAAATATCCCAACATCTATTCCTTCCCACAGGAACTGATTTTTCCCTTCTTCACGCGTTTTAAGTGTTGGGCCTTAGGATGTAAACGTTCAGAGGTCTTTTAAAAACTATTTCCCATCCATTGCCTGTAATTATGCCCAGGGCACATCCTGCAATTGTGGGACACTTAAGCCAGGCTGGAGAGAGGACCTGGAAGCTGTTACTTATGAGGATAATTATGGGATTAAATAATGCCAGTGACAGATTCGCAAGCAGCTCATTCCCTATCTCTCATTAGTGCTGACAGCAGGAGGCGGCACAATCAAGCTCTGTACAGGAACACGTCTTCAGGCCACTGCAAAGGCAAAACCAATAGTCCACGCGGCTTTGCATGGCTGCTCTTCTAAGAAACAATACTATCTAAAAATTCAGATACCCACACTGAAAACCACTTTTCTGTGGCTGGAATACCAGTTTCTTTTCTAAGTGAAATTTGCTTTCAGGGCTGTCAAGAACTAAGACAGGTCAAAACGCAGGTATTTTAAATGGCTTTTTTTAGCCATGGGATAGAAACAAGCTGGTATTTCCACAGTAAAGTAAAATAAACACTCTCCAAACACACCGAAGGGTAACAAAAGCTGAACAGAACCACACTGGCTCACCACCACCACACTATTTTCACCTACAGAGAGGTAATAGCTACAGCTGAAAACAGCTGTATGGTTATTTAAGGAGTTTTACTGAGCAGGTGAGTGGGTAAGAGTTTTTCAAGAGCAACCACCTGTTATCAGCTGCTGCAACAAGGCAGCAGAAACCCAGCAGCAGGTTTCCTCCCACAGGCAGCCAGATGGAAAGGGCTCAAGGAGAGCCATGAGTTAATCAGGCTTCATGAAAAGACCTGAATACTTAGGACAAGCATTTGCTGGGAGGAAAAAATAACAAAGATGGATCATCCTTGGCTCTAGAAACCTTGAATTCAAAGGAGATGTCTGTCCCTAGGAAGGTCACCCCTGTTCCCCCTCCAGAACATCCCATGGAGATGCCCTGAGTCTGCAGTTATAATGAGCCAGATCCATTATTCACAAGCCCTTCAGAAAACACCAGGCACTTGAGTCTGTGCATTGAGACACGTCTCTGCATTGAGACACATACTGATTGTTATTCCTGTCCCATCCTCCTTTCTACTGACTCAATACATCTTCTCCAAAGCAGAAGTCTGGTGGCCTTTTAGTGTCCTAAAGAGAATGAGCAATCATTAACCTCCCAGTCCCTACAGGCTGTTTCAATAATCAGGTCAATAGGTAAATGGGTTTTGAAATTAAGTTACCATGTGCTGGAAAATATCTCCCCTGCATACACTGGCTGGCAGACAGGAACGGGAAAAAGCAGTATCACCATTGTGATAAGGGAACGACAGCATGAGAAGCTGCATCAGCACTGCCCTCCTCCCTCGTAACAAACTGTAGATAGGAAAGTTACAGTCAGAAATTCACTGTTCTTACTTGTCAGTATTTTCACCCTCAAGGAAAAAAAAAAAATTCCTTCCTTAGGCTGAACTTCAAACAAAGTAGGGAAAAAAAGCTCTTGGAAAAAACTTTTTCCTCCACACATCTGGAGAGCAACATCAAGAACTTAGCTGAGCTCAGCACAGTTTCACGTACCTCTCTCACATGACTGAGGATGGCTATTTTTATTAAAAACAATCTTCAGAGCAAAATGCAAGTTATAAAAATAGGAAAAAATGCAACTGTACAAATCCCTGGGAGCAGGCATTCACAGTCAACTGCTGTACTTGCACACAAGCCACACAAATTGCACTGAAACCCAGTGCTTTTCTTCAGGCACCACTATGAAAACACTAAATAGAAATTAAGATCCTTCTCAGTTTTCAGCCATCCTGGCTTTAACCATTGTCTTGCTGGCACAGTCTGAATAACTGTGCTCAGCTTTGCAGTAAACTCACAGCAACCAAACAGCAGCCCTGAAAGGGAGAAATCATTGCCCCCAAGATTACCATCTAAAAGAACAATGTTTTAAACACCCAATCTTGAATAAAGGGATCCAAAAAGAAGGGGCTGCTCTTGGTTTTAGTCTAGGGCAGGTATACGCAAGGGGTGAGCAAATTCATGCAGGACTTAGCAGGATTTATCAAGGAAGGACTAGCAACTTTCAACTTGTGCAAATCACATTCAGCCAAAACCCTGCTCTCCTTCAAGCAGCACAAGTACCAATATCCAAATAATTAGCAAGTTCCACTAAGCACCTTCTCCCTCCTCTTGTCGACGCCACAAATTAAATGCAAAATCACTTAAATGCAGAGTTAGAGAACATCAGTTTAAATGAATAAAGGGTCAATTATATAAAGACAAAGATACTACAACAAATTAATTAACCTGAAGAGACAGTGCTTTGTGCAAAACAACATTCTCATGTCTGGCTGAAAAGGCTTCTGAAGACAAGTGGTTTCTTCATTTCCCTTTGTCAGTGGTATGAGCAAGGCTTGTACAACACACAAGAAAGGGGAAGAGATGATTTCCCAATAACACATGGGAAACACACGACATGATGAGTCCTTGACATCCACAATTGAGACAGAAACTTCATATGGATTTCAACTGAACTGGTCTCAACCCCAAAGTAAATTCGTTTAGATGTCCTTTTCTTTAGCTAGACTGCCACACCAACACACCACAGCATTTTTGCAGTTCCGATGAAAAACATGAGCGAATCTCCACAGCCTACCAACAGGTACCATCGATCTCACCCCAAGTCCTAGGTGAGCTGTTGACACCCAGCATCCTCACCCTGTTCAGCTCTGCCAGTCAAATGCTGATCAGCAGGGATGGTGCAAAAGCAGGAGTAGCGTCTTCCAGGCAGGCACCAGGACGGCTCATTCCCCGTGCCTCCTATGCTGTAATGTTTACATGTGGGACACTGGATATTCACAGTGCAAAATACAGCAGCCTTGTTCAGAATAGTTACTGGAACATCATCATATTGCCATGATTGCAGTTTACTGGCCCATCAGTCCCACCCCAGTCACTACCAAAAGGCTACCTTACAGCAAATGAACGGTAGAAGATGCGACTGTCACGAACTAGGCTGGTCTTTGATTTGCTCCCTTCGCAAGAGCAACAAGGGATCTCTTCCACGGTGGGTGAAAAGGGTGTTGCAGAGCCACTCTCCTCCCATCAGTGATCTGGAGCATTTTGCAGGAGGCATAATCATTTACCAGCACTGCGTGGTGGTGAGGAAAGCTGCAGTTACCACGAGGCTGGTACCGACACTGATGAGTAATAGAATTTTAAAAGAAACAGGACCAGCTAGTATAGTATAAAATCAAAGCATTTGTAAGAAGCTTAATTACAAACAAATACATTCTGTTAATCTCATTAAGATATTTAAACATGTACTCTCTTCAGCTACTCTTAGAAGGTATAAACTCATGATGGAGAAGGGGGGGGGAGGGAAACCCAGATGTTTTTTAAAAGTTTATTTCAGCCCTGAAAGAACAGTTATTAAACAAAGTCAACAAATACAGTAGTTAATATTGCAGTAACAATTAAATAACATAATGGGATTAAATTACACAAAAGGCAACATTAAAATCTGAAGACAGTTAAAAAAATAAAAAGAAAGCTTGCACCTACTTCCATTTCCATTGACAGCGTGATGAACAGAGGGAAAAAATGGACCAGAGACATTTACTTATTCAACTCCAGCTGGAGAGACCCTTAACAACTTTCTTCCTCCCTCCCCAGCCCATCCACCATCCCCTCTGACAAAGGGACCCAGCTTCTCCCATCTGCTCTAGACACACCTTTTGCACTTCCCTGAACCAGAGAGCTGGGGAAAGCCTACAATTAGTCTTGTTAACACCTAAGTCAGGTCAAAGTGCACATTCCCAGTGCCATGGTTGCTTCTGATGAGAAGTCTGGCTTGTTCTAGGATAAGAAAATCCCAGGAGTCACATTTCCTGCACACTTGCAACTCAACCAGAAGCTGTCTGGCTCTGTATACCCAACTAACCACACCATTGTATGCTTCGTATGTATCACATGCAGTTTGACTAGAATCTGACTCAGGGTCTTATGCTGGACCCAAGAGAGCAAACCCCATTACTTTCAGATGCAATCCTTCCCTTATCATCTACTCAAACTCTGGCTGGTCTCTGCCCTAGTGATATAGCAGAGTTGAACAGCCCTGCAAGCAAGTCTTAAGGACATTAATCTGACTCCCTTCAGGGGTGGGGGGAACAACACAGCTTGCATTTTTTTAATCTTGCAGACACATCCAGCTGACACCATTAGAAAAACAACGCCTGACCCACTGAGACACAAAAGCACAGTACGGCAACCTTTTCCTGCCTCTCTTGCGCCAGCTCCATCTCTGGTCCCGATTTCTGGCAGTGGGGGGTGAGAAACCTCACCACATAACAATAAGACTGCAGCGTGGGGAAGGGGAGATGTGGACGCTTCTCAACTTCATTGCTAAACACCATTCCAGGTCACACAGCAAGTGCCGAGATACATTTTGTTAACTTCTGGATTGAGCCAAGTTTTGTGTGCTAAGATGGCTGAAAGTTTGGAAATCATCTCCTAAACTGGACAAATTTTGTAATATATGTTTTAAATCATTCTCATTAATCAATAAAAGTGAACTAATAAGTTAAAATTACTTATGATTTCATGTTTTTCTATTTTTAAAAAACTCTAAATTTATCACAAGTTATCTTACTCTCTAGATTGTGCCATCCAAAAAAAAAGAAAAAAAGAAAAAAGACAGACAGAAAAGCTCCCAGTTTCACTCTGGCACAAGGATTTTCACAAAGTCCATTGCCAGCAACGGACAAAGAGGGAATCATCAGTACGACAGGTTTATTTTCTCAGCCAAGCTTCCATTACTTCATTTGATCAGGGAGCCAGGTGCACTCAAGCTGGGGGCATCGCCATTATAGTATTTACAGCATCCATGGCTTGTAATACATTTTGCCTGGGAAATGCATCTAGATTTTCTTGCCTGAATGAGACACTTCCTCGAGTTTAAAACCACAACTATTCTTACACTTATCGCTAGAGGGATTTATTCCTTTGATGGAGCAGTTAACATAATTTATCCGACCTAAATTTTTACAACCACGCCAGAGCAGAATGCAAGCTGAACCGTGATACTGCAGTGCCCTGCACAAGACATCATCTTGGTACTATGCCATTTCCTAGAAGCTAGTGAGTTGCAGCAGATGCAGTGTGACCCTAGCCCTGCTTCCCCTCAATCAAAAACACAAATAGTCTGTGCTGTTCTGGCCGGCTACTCCCAGCTGGAAATTGGTTTTGTCATACCTTGGCTACCAGCCCCCAAAATATAGTTATCTCTATCGCTATACAAATACTGAAATTATGTCAAATGACTGCTATCTTCTGCTAGCAATGTCTGTAAAAGTGTGCAAAAGAAATTTTATTCAGGGTCCTCCATCCATAGCCAGCCATAACCCTACCTGTCCCAGGTCCTGCCCCACTGGGAATGCAATAAAATCCTACCAAAGTAATAGTTATTCTTTCACAGAATCATTTGGCACATTGTAACTACAGTTGGCTCCTTGTTAAACTGTCGGGGAAGTTGAAATGCATAGACTGTGGCACTAGAAGAAGTTGGGGCACAGGCTCTTCTACACTTGCCCCTGGTAACACCCCAAGAACATAACCGCACAAGTTGCTCACTGTCCTTCAGAGGGAGGCACTTTCTTGCATTGAATGTTTGACTTCAGCCATTCCAGCTGGTCCAACGTCTTTAGTGAGAAAGGCTCAGTGTGACACATCACGTCTCCTCAGCCTCCAACTAGCCGGTCAAATAAGCCCCAAGAACGTCTGACAGCACTGTTCTCCCCTCTCAGCCTTTGTATTCTCAGAACAGTGCTTTGGCATTTCCAGGTTTTCATAATCTTCTGTATGAATCCTATTTAAAAAATCCTGTATCTTCAGTGTCCTCAGATCTGATTATTTGTTCCTCTGATTTCATTAGTAAAAATGGAGCACATACAAAATTGGAAAAAATAGCTCTAATACTTAAATTCTGACAACTCCATAGGTTGATGCATATTTGCTTGGGGAAAATAATTACAACATATACAAAAATGTATTTGATACAAAGAAGGGAAACGTAAAATAAAGAAGTCAAAGGCACCAGCATAACTTCCAAAGCCCAAATCAGAGCACAGATACAATACATGTTTTTGAACTACCCACCACACCAAGCACATTATCCCTTAAGCTTCTGGCCAGCAAGTCTAATGGGAAAAAAAGAGCAGACAGAAGACAGCTGGAACTTTTTTTCTTGCCCTGACTATAGGTGATCATTTGATCATAAATAAAGTATCTGACCCCTACCTACATATCCATAAACCAACATCCAAAGACTTGACCGATCATTAAGTTTCTGCAAAGAGCCCACATCTTCGATTAAAAGTCCGCAGAGCAAAGGCATGTGAAAACACAGCTGAATACTTCTCTTCCCCCTCTCTCCATATTAATCTTAAAAAGCAAAACACATCTTGATACATTACGATTTCTTACATAGCCAAGTTGTCAATCCTACAGTACAGTAACAGCTAATCCAAAAAAGAAATGAGGGGCAAGATGTACCTTCACATTTGTCACACTTGCCATGAATCTAGTCATATGGGAGCTTACTACAGTGATTTAAAAGTAAACAGGTAGAGGGGAGGAAGAAGAGAGTGGAAGAGATCAGCAGGTAAAGTTAGTACTGCTCTCTGAAAGCTTGAATCTGTCATTCAAGTATTGAAAGTACCCAGAAGGGTACAATGAATGGGAGCTGTTACAGCAAAGTCATTAAAAACTCTTAAAACCCTGGGCACAGTAAGTGGCATTTCTGGGCTGTCTGGGAATTAAAAGAAAACCCAAAACAAACAAACAAAAAAACCTGCCAGTAATTCAGTCCTCAATTCCTTCTGGACCCCAGACAGGGATCACTAGAGTCACCACAATTCATTTTGGGTGTCTTCTGGATGAGAGTTTCTTCCCTGTTGCAGACGTTTACCCCCCAACAAAATCTGTTCCCTCCCCCCAAAAGTGTAACAATTTCATATATTATAAAGATTTGTAAAATACAAACAAACAAAAAAGGATGAAGGCTGTGGCAGTAATGTTAGCGGTTACTCTTCATTGCTTCTTTGGCTGCCAAGATCAGTGGCGTCAAGCTAGACAGAGGTTTGGCCAGTTTCAAGAAGGGATGCTGCCAGGAATAGAGAAACACAGTAATTAGTCAAAGACACAGTTTAAAAAGCCAGTAAAAGCCATACATCTAACACAGCCCTTTTCATCCCGAGGATTGCAAAGCAATGCAAATGCTATCAATGCCCAGCTCCTGAAGGGACAGACCGAGATCACCTCAAGCCTGATAATCATTCCTCCTTACCCCAAAACAGCCTAGGCCTTTCCTTTTCCAATAATTCACTACAAAGACATTTCCTGTTCAAACATCTTCTCTCAGTTCCATTCTGCTCACTTCAATAGCTCTATTACAGTACGTTCATGAATTGCTCGATACTTTAGCAGTGGCAAAATGAAGGCACAGATTACTGATGGGAAAATTTCAGAGTACATATAACAATCTTTGATAACTGTAGTTCCTACCAACTGCTGTCCACTACAGTCCTCAGAAGAAAACACAAAAAAAGACTGCCAGTCTACAGTGCGGTTTATCACAGGCTGACCTTACTCGTGGCTTCTGTATCTCAGACTGAGAAGCTGATTCTTACCTGTAGCAATTCTTTGGCTGATCCTCTTTTCTCTACATCCATCTCCAAACATCGGTTCAAGAAATCCCGGAATATTGGGGACAGTTTCTCGGGGTTCTGCAGCTCTGGTGTGCCATTAGTTGCTATCAAATATAAAGCCTGTAAAATGAGGACTATTTTATAACCAAGCCAAATCTTTAAAAGATGACAAACTGACCTGCCTCACAGCAACCCCTTAGTCTAGATGAGAAAGGGCTCTACAGCCTACTTCTCTTCCTGATGAGATGAAAAACTAAAAATGCCACAATTATAGGCAGTCATGACAGATCCTTGCCAGTAGCAAAATAACATTCAAAATCTTTTGGCAACAGATACCTATCCTGGCAAAGAAAATATCAGACTCTGACACAAGCCGCATTTTTCATAACCTGATACATTTACTTTCCCTAAACTATCACAGAAGACTGAATTCAAAGTCCAGTGTTTCAGTTACAAGCAGGTAGTCAACATCTGAACAGAAAAATTCAGGGTAGGGCTGACTGCAAATTCAATACAGCTGCCTTCCTTCTAGAGGAATTTTCTTGCACTGCTGAAGCTTGCTGGTTTTTTAATTTCATTTTATTTTCAGTGTAGATACTATTAATGAACAATTACTGAAAACATTCATATGGTTAACACCTGCAAACAGTTCTAGCCACATCTGGGCTTCTTACCCTCAGGGGGTTTTCGTTGAGGTATGGGGGTTCTCCTTCCACCATCTCAATAGCCATGATGCCCAGAGACCAGATATCCACTTTAGGGCCATATGCTTTCCGTGTGACCACTTCAGGAGCCATCCAGTAAGGAGTTCCAACCATAGTGCTGCGCTTGCTCTGCTCTGGGGTGATCTGAGCACAGAAACCAAAGTCGGCTGTAGGATAACAGAATTTTAAAAAGTTAAATTGGTGTACCCCAAGTAAGTGAGCTTCCTAAAAAGACTTCTCTATTACTACACGTATATTTTACTCCTCTACTCTTGGGAGGGGCTTGGGGGTGCCTCCCTCCCCACCCCCCCAATTCTGCATATTACAAAATCCAACGTGCAAGATAGATACAAAACCTGAACGTGTTTAAGCAGGGCAGAATTCCATGGAATGAAGATTAGGCTTTTTGTCCTTTGGAAAAGGGACACAAGTATTACCCTGTAGAACAACAGTATTTTGCCCAGTCCTTTCTTCAAGAATCGTAGATGGGTAACAGCCAAAAAAAGTAATCAAGCAGAATGCAGAAGGCAAGTGTTCTGTGCATGGTATATTATACGGCCTGAACTAGAAAAAAATGAATCCACAAACCATGGCTTCTGCCCTGCTAAACAGATTTTATTTGTGCAGCTATTGAGTTCAACATTTCACAGCAATTTGGCCATCAAATACAGGTACTACAGCTGACAGACATGGAAACAAGGCTTCAGGTAAGTGAAGTGCTACCCCACTCAGCGGAAGGAACCTGGACAAACAAACCTCTCCACAAGATAACTACCGAAGAGAACAACCACACTCAAGAAAACGAGAAAAGTCACCTATTCCTATAGCCTTCAGGTGCAGCAGCAATGCATGTTCCATCATGTTACTTTATCCAGCTGCAGCACTCCCACTTCCCAGGCATGTAAAGCATCAATAAGAACACAGTTAAGGCAGGAGACAGATATTACCTTATCATTGACACTAAGTTTGAGAGAGAGAGAGAAAGAGAAAGAGAGAATTTAAAATTTCGAGTTGATTTTGAAATTTTTATGCCAAGCAGTGCTAACAAAAGAGCCATAGTCATGAGAGTGCTAGGTTGTACAAAGAGGACAATTCAACAAAGAACTGACTACCCCCACCCTGACTAAAAATGCTGCCTTAAAAGAAAACAAAACAAAAACACAAAAAAAATCCTATAGGAGTCACCGAGTTCCTTGCCAGCACTTCTTGGCCTTTATCAAGGTGTCACTGTCAACTCAGAGCACAGCTTATTTTAATGAACACACCAGAGAAGCAGAAACAGTGTGATTCCTGATCTACCAATGAGGTCTTCAGCACCATGCCACTAGCAAGGAGAGAAAAGACAGGCAAGATGCAGAACCCAGTTTCACCAACCAGTAGTCTGTAGGTAGTGGTGACAGGCAGACTAGTATCTCCTACTTCTCCTGTCACCAGTCTCCCAGAAGCCAGACTCCCCCAGAGAAGGGGAAGAGCTTGAAAAGAAGATGCCGTTTCTTCCACCCTCCACCCTAAACAACTGTGAGAAGCTCTGTAACCACATAGCCAAAGAAAAGCTAGTCTCAGCATTGGTTACAATATCTCCCCTTCATATAGGACATTTTTACAGCTGACTCCTGTTTTCTTTCTTTCCTTCCTTCTCATCTTCCCCCAGTCTCCTGGGGCTGGTGCTTCTTTACCTAGGCTGCTGACCCTCTCCATTTGCCACTCTGCTTTACTTTGACAGCTTTTACATTTTTGAGCCTTCTCTAGCTAACTCTTCTCAGCCACATCCTCTACTGTAACTTAGATTCAGCCTCTGAATCCAGACAGTTTTGCACAAACACATCACACTCTTAAAAAAATAAAACCTCCTATGCAAGCAAGCAGTGCACCCAACAATGCTGATAAGCAAATCAGGTTGCTCATAATCTTTCTTCACACTCCATCCCATAAACAACGACTGCCAACCATCTAGACTAAGGAATATTGCCAAGATACATTTTCATGGCATTTCAAATTCCTACCCAACTGTGAAAACACCATCCCGTAACTCTTTGGTCACTTCATTCTTTGCACATTCCTACATACCAAGAAGTCAGATAGTGCACCTCTCTCTCAACAGTCCTGACAGCTTCGAGCTGTTTCACGTTTTTTTAATGCCACACACATTTACACACACCAGAAACTGACTTACTGTATGCAAGTCCATGCATGCATAACAATTGCCTGAAAAGCAAGTAGTTTCTTTTGTCATTTCATGATTATATTAATGAAAGTGTGTTACACTTTCAGTCCAAGAAAAGGAGGCCCTGTACAGGTGCAGCACAAGGCTAGACTGCAATATCAACTGTTAATAATGTACAGTGTTCTTGTTAGCGGCCTTCAAATGAAAAGGGCAAAACATTAAAAGCAAGTCATGACAACCTGAAGAGACTAACAAAGCAACTGCAGTTAGCAGCAACTTTTCTCTTGCAATCATTTGCATCTTTGCTTCACTGTATGGTGCCAGTTACTTCATGTTTACCAACGTATTCATGTGGCAACAGGTTTGCTTCAACATCCTTCCGGTCTAACACATTCACAGCCTTAGTCTTAGGGTGCTTAGAATTTCAATACCTGCTATCTGCAAACTATACATTTTAACACAGAATGAATTTCTATTACTTAGAGTCAATAAAATTCACCTCAGATTTCCTTGCCAACTCTCCTATCAATTTACACTCTCCAAGCCAAAGTTTACTAGGAGAGGGAAAACAGAACATTAGAACAACTGTCTGGTACTCACTTAGTTTAACTGATCCATCCATTCCTAACAGGACATTGTCACTCTTAATGTCTCTGTGGATGACCTGGTTGGCATGTAGGAACTCGAGCGCTTGCAAGCACTGGATAGGAAAAAAAAAAAAAAGAATTCAGCATACGGAAACGCAATTTGTGTATGTGAACACAAATTCAAAAGCAATGTTTACTCCCTCAGCCAGTGCTGAGTGCAAAATATAACAGGTATTATTTAAAATAACCAGCAGAGGAAGCTCTTGTGCTAAACAATAGTCTCCAGATCTCAAGAAGACAAAAATCATTTAACCACAGAGTTTCTCTGCTATCTTAGCAAACCCATAAATTAAACTCCTTATGACCTAGACATCACCCAAGATGCTCTCAAACATCCCAGATATTAACTTTGGTACATCCCACAAATTCTACAGAGGAACCATAAAGGATTAAGTGAGAGCTTTTTAGCCTGAACTCTCACCAAGAGAAATCGGTGAGACTTCATTCTCAACATGCATGCAACTTCTCCTACAGCAAAGGCTATAAAACATCTTCATTATGAAAGTCGCTAATACTGGTTTTGTGTTGTTTTTAGATTAACACCTTTCACACCAAGTTTCTGCCTAAAAATGTAATGAAATTTCCTTTAGCTATTTGAGAATAAAAGACAAAAACATTGTAAGATTTTTCTCTTTTAATATAAGCAGAACATTTACCATTTGCAACTTGCCATGGATGTAGTGCCCAGTGAGTTTTTTGTGTCTTCGTTTGCTTTAGCAAAAAGTGGCACTGATTTGCAGAATGAAGCATATCCAACATACTGGGCATCAGAGTTTTGACGAAGTACAATAGTTTGATATCAGAGACTTTTTCCTCAGAAAAGTTAATTACTGTTACAGTAAAAAGTTACTTTCAGTTCTCTGCTTCCAGCTCTGGTTTCTCTGGAAACCATTACCTGTCCATACATGTTAACGTACAAGTTTGCTTTCCATCCCTTCCCTTTCAGTGAGTCATCAAAAGCTGATGTCATGTTGATGTAGTCAAGTGGGGCTTTTAAAAGCCTAAGTTTCTCCTGCACAGCCCATAATACAATTACTTCTCCTTCTGCCATAATAAATCGAGGCTCAGCTGGATGCTGGCACTCTGATTCAGGGCAGAAACCACCAGTAAGTTGTGAGATCAGCTATTTTTAACTCTTCCACTTGAATTCTCGCTGCAATCTTAAAACTATTCCAACTACAATCTTCTGCAATTGTAATATTGATTTCTGCTCTCAGTATCATTCATTATTCCTAACTCAATGGCTCCAACAGCAATTAGTCCTAGCCTAAGTGTACTTATAAAACCTAGGGGAATAGAGCACACCTTCGTTCCTCTACCCATCAACTATAATACTCACCTCTCTGCAAACAGCAGCAATCTGTGCTTCATCCATGCATGTTTCTGTGACCACATCTGTCAGCGAGCCTCCAGCTAGATACTCCATCACCACAAACAATTCATCTCCCACGAGGTAACTACAAACAGAAGATGAAAAGGAGGCCCATTTGCCATCAAGAGATCAGGAACTGAAAAATGACTGATGAGGGCTGGTCAATGATATGATTCATAAGCACTTCAAGACAAATAATAAAGAAAGTTAATATCTGGAAGTTACCCTGAAATGTAAATGCTGGCAATAAAAGCTGCATGCTTACTACCTAAATGGGGCGGATAACACCCTACCTATCTCATGTACAACAGAAGCATTGATCCAGCTGTGCTCTTGTCCACCACTGATCCCCAACTACATGTAGCACTGCATTCATGACAGAAGCCTTCACACTGAATCATCAATACCATTCCCTAATACAAATTGTCATCTAAAAAAAAAAAAGTAATCTAAATACAGTCTCATTTGCTTATAAGACCCTTAGGTACAGGAAGTCTGGGTCTGTGTATCAAGTTATAAACTCTTGAGACCCTTGGGGATGAAGGAATCAGCCAGCTGTCTGCATTTACCTGTCCAGGAAGTTGACTATGTTGGGGTTCTTTAGCTCCTTCATTACCAAGATCTCATTAATGATCAACTCCTTCTTGGGCTGTTTCTGCAGGTTTATCTGTTTAATAGCAACCTGAATAGGACAAAATAAAACAGCAATCACTCAAACCTGAGTATCAAAACCTTTCAGTCATTCTTAATACAGTGAAAAGTTAGAAGAAATTCTGTAACGGGATTCAAGGAGTTTAGCACAGCTTGCAGCTGGCAAGCTATTTATTTGTTAGCATACAACTTAAAAAGAATGCAACTCGATGAGCATACAACTTGCACCCATAGCCAACACCATCCTCTTGCAGCTTAAGATCCACAAACAATAACAAAGGCCAGAACAGGCAGCAAAGGAAAAGATACTCGCTCAATACCGTATCAACAGGCCTAAAACAGAAGAGAATCGCGTAGCAACTAAGAGAGAAAGTATAAGCCTTCCACTGTAAGCAAAGGCAATTTGGTTTTCTATATTCTGACCAAAGTAGTGTTTGGGTATAAGGAATGCTGGGAGGCAGAAGGAATTGCTTGCAAAGCAATTAAGCCAATGAACTATCCCAGAGAGAGAAGTGAAGATAAAGACCTAACTTGTCCAGGAAATAAGCAGACCAGGACAAGTATTCCAAACTTTAAAATGGAGAATAACTGTCCCAGTTACGTTAGCTACAACGTTTTGAGGAGGCAATTTGGAGTTTTACAAGATAACCTACCCATGAGTCCAAAACCAAACACAAGAACCAATATAATCTTGTAGAACCGATCGTTATCATATCACCAAGGGAATTAAAAGAAGAGAACTTGTGGCACAGAATCACAAAATAAGTAAGACTGGAGGGGACCTCAGGAGGTCATCTAGTCCAATCCCTTGCTTAAAATATAGCCAATGTGGAGCACTGAAGAAGCCAGAGTACTGCATTCGTGTCATGTATGAAGACTGCAAGCAATCAACTGTTAGCCCACCTGCCTGACAAGAGGCAGAAGAGGTCTGAGAAAGGAACTGGACTACAAAATTTACTCTGCAGTCAGTAAGAGGACACGAAGTACTGCAGTATGTAGAAAGGAAATTAAGAGACAACATATTGAGATGATGAAAGGCTTGCATTTTATCAAGATGTAGTGCTCCACTACAGTACTGGTAAATGTGGTTACTGTTGAAAGGGCAATTACTTATCAGTGACTTAAGGAGCAGCTACTTGTGGACATTTAAAGGAAAATGAAGGAAATCTGAATTTAAAAAGAAGCAAATAGTTCCTAAAGTTTTAGTCCTGGGAACCAAAGCTGACCACCAGCTGACAAGCATGCAAAGAGTATTGCTCATGTCATCAATTTCACCAAGTGGGTTTGGAGACACCAATGAGTAAAAGCAAAGAGCAGGATGTGGAGAAGGCATTCTAACTACAACAAAGAATCAAAAGGAGCAAACTGTTTCCATACAAATAGGCGCATCGGTCCCCCCTACTGAGACGGGTCTAGAGAACAAGTGTGCAAAGACAAAACAAAGTTTTATTTCTGAAAATGCAGGGCTTCATTGCCATAACTCTTGAAGGATAAACTGTTTTCAAAACCCATTTCTGGAACAGCTCACTCCCTCTGCTTTTCACTGGAAAGAAAAAACTCTGTTTTTAGCTTTCATCATCTGATTACTACAGAAAAAAGGAACACACTGTTACAAATAACTATGACAAACATTCTTCTGAGAGGTGATAGCAGAGATGGGTGCCACATAAAGAAATCTAGTCAAATCATTTCCACCACCTACATTTACAGAAGAACATTTATACAGAAAAAGTATTTTCATCTCTATGAACACAGACATCTTACCTCCTGCCCTGTTGCCACATCAATAGCTGTGAAAACTGTACCTGAAGCCCTGTGAAGAAAAAAAAAAACCATTACAGCCAGTTGCACCTCTCTGTGTAACAAACATGAACAGACAAATCACAAAAACAAAATTGTGTCAGCTTTTGATGTTGCAAGAGCTTTATCAGAAAGGTGGCTATTACAAGTAAGCGGCATCATAGATACCAGTCAGTTCACATGCAACTAACTGCAAATACGCTCTCTTCTGACACCAGCTATGCCTCTTGCATTCAGGATGCCTAAGCCCCCAGAGCTTGTGCTGCTTCCTATGATCAGATAAGCTGGTCAGCCCTTTCTGTGGTAGGTATTACTTCTCATTTTCCCCCAGGGGAAGCCGGCCCACAAACACAGAGACCTATTTGGAAAGTATTCGGGAGGAGTTACACATATATATAATCAAAGCTGGAAAAGCTAGAACTTGTATATACTTTTTTCTCAGAAGGATTCAGAGAACCTCTACAAGAATAACTTAGTCAAGGCAGTATTGTTCACTTAGCACACAGAAAGCCTTCCAACATGCCCTCATGCTATTCAGCAGCCATATTACGAAATGGATAAATGCATCTTACTGGGAGAGGAGAGGACTAGATGCACCCAGAGAGGTTAGAGACACACTTTCGCATTAAATGCGATCACATCAGCTAGAGATCAGTAAACTGCTTTTAACACTGGCAACTGGGAAAGTTGGGGCGAACACTTACCCCTGCCCAATTTTTTCATATCTGGTGTATTTTTTCTTGGGATCTCCTATGCTCACAATAGTGCCTAAAAAAAACATAAAAAGAGTCAGTCCTGCTGCCTCCCTTTAGTAGGGCTGGCCCAGCCAAGATACCTCCAAGAGTGGGTCAGCTCAAGCAGTAAAGGCTGATACATGAACAGCCAAAGCTTCCTAATTCAGTTCCAGTCACAAATGGCCCAACTTCAGACAATCATTATGCTAGGCTATACTCTTAATGAGACAGACCATGCTATTTCCCCTAGTATTTCAATTTAATGATAGTCTTCTCTGTAGCAAACCCAGTATGAGGTTATGACAAATCCATTAGCTTAGCCTAGCCCAGGAACTAGTCAGTTCTGAACTTAAGCACAGGAACTTTAATACAGTGAAAAATTCTCTTCAAGACAATTATGGAACAAGCAACAGCAGAAACTGTTTTGGTTTATTATGGTTGTATTATACATGCAGAACACAACAGAACTTCAAACCAAAAAACCTGTTCCACATTTTTTTACCCAACAGGGCTCTGAAGCACATAAAAATCAGCAGAACTTCTGAATGCAGCTCTCTCAGCTACTGTCTGACACAAAGCCAATCAAGCACAATATTCACATAACCCTTACACAAAAATATGGATGAGGGCAGAAACTTAATATTCCTCCCCCAGTCCTAAAGCCTTTGTTTATCTGAAATAAAAAACACCTACGTAATTTTTCCATGATCTCTTCATCTGACATTTTGGTCTTCTTTTTCTGCTTATCACCTGATTTCGTCGCACTGTCAACAGAAGTGTCACTGGCTGGTGCAGGGATGGGGTCAATTACAGACCGCGTATAAATCTGTTAAGAGACACCGTTTACCTGAGCATTTTCTTTGCAATCATTGACCTCTAGTTGAAAACAATCACAGTCCTTCAAAGATCCCTAAGCATCATTTTACATAACAGATCAGAGGTGGAAATTAGAACTGAGAAACATTTAAGTCCAGTAAGTCAAAATGCTGGCAACCTTACTGACCTCTGAAAGACAGACCCAGTCACCTCCTGGACAGAGTGGATGCTAGGAGACTAAACCAAACTTCCACAGGCAGATGTTCTGTGGGTTTTCTAGCTCCTTATTCTTTATAACCCATGTTAGTTAACAGAACAGAAATCACTGTTAATAGCGAGATCAAGTACTACTACAATCTAAAGGAAAAAGATCCATGCTCTGCCATGAAAAGAAGCACGAGACTCTCAGAAATTTCCTAGTTACCCCCAGTTTATGGAATTTTCTTGGAGCTTTATTTCATTTCCTCCTGAGCTGTTCACAGACATATGCAGCTGCTTTAGAAATATGAAACTGTAGTCCTGTCTACATACCTAGAGTGGGCAATTATAAAGCAGTATGACTTGACAAATAAACACAATTCACATTTGCACTCCTGGAGTGAGAATAAGTGGGCAACAGAGCAGCAAAATATACGTCTACCACAGTCAAACGAATGAGCTGGAATAAGTGGGATTCCTGGGAAATTTTTAACAAAGTGTGTAGTTCAGGACAACTACACTAAAACTTAACGAACACCTTCTTAAGCATTTAACTTTCCATGTAATGTTGATGACTTTGTGCGAGAAATAAGCTTTCAAATCTTAAATTTGAATTGTTTTGGGTTTAGGTAGTATATTTGGTGAGGCTATCACACTGCAATCAAATCAAATCAAATATACTTGTATTCCTGTACTGTGCAAAGTTACAGGAACTAGCTATAAGTTTTTTGGGACTAAAAAGCCGCCTCCTCATACGCTGGGTTGAAGGATAAGCATAACTGGATACCTTCAACACGAGCTGACACAGAAATCATCATTAACTTCAGGATTTCTGATCCAACTGATACCCAGAAATTAGGCATTTTCTTCACAAATTAAGATAAAAACCAGAACTTTTCCCTAAAAACTTACAACAGCTCGTTTCACAAATATAAGACTTTGCTGGAAAACAGAAGCAGAAAAATTACTGAGAAATGCAGTTCTGTGCTGTAAATTTTACAGCTGCTCACCGATTTTGTGTGATCTGGCCGTGGAGCAATAACAGGAGGAGGAGCTTCTTCATCATCCTCATCATCATCTGCAACAGCTGTTGATGGTTCTGAACCTTTGGCATTGGTCTACATTTTTACCAAAGTTTAAAACAAACAAACAAAATTGTCTCAGACTTTCTTCTTTCTTTTTCCCCACATGAAGATAAAAGAATTCTTACTTATGTCAAAAGGAAAGGATAGGTTGAGTGGTTTACGTGCCCTACTACATTTTATTACAAGACTCAAATACTATTGCTCCAATGAAATATATGCTCTGTTGGCCCCCCGATTTATGTCTTTATTCCACAAAAAAATTCTCATTTTGTTTTATACTGCAAGATTCAGTATATAAAAAAATACAGAAGACCTGAACTTGTATGCACCTAAGAACATACAAAGAATAGTAAACACACTCACCGTTGGTGTTCCTGAAGGGAAACCATCTTTTTCTAAATAGGACAAATAGCAGAATACATAAAGCCATCAGAAAAATAATAAAAAGTGAACTTTACAGAGTAAAGAACACATCTTGGGAGATTTTTTTCATCTCTCAGAAAGCAAGATGTCATGGTCACAAATGAGAGAAACCAGTGTTGTACCGTAAAGCCACGCAGAAGGAAGCTGTGAGTTTCTAAAATCCTCCCCTAAGGGTAGGCAAACCCACTCATTTCCCAACTTGCTTTTCACCTCACTTGAGTACCCCACATAGTTTTCCAAATTGAGCACTGCTTGTCACACTTGTGTTCTGTCTTACTGAGATGTGAAATCAGGATCAAATGAGTATTTCTGTTCCCTTAGCGCTATCTTGAATCAAGGATGAGAGTATTACAAAGCCTTATTACCAAGCTATTTTCAGAAAAAACTTGGAAGAAAACTAGGTAAAATGGCATCTGTTTGTAGGACAGTCATTCTCTCAGCCTCCCCGCATAGCTCCCAATCTAGGAACCACAACTTATTTTGCATCTTTGATGCCACCACATGGTGAGATCAAGTTCACAGATAGCTGTTTCGGCCAAAGACAGGAGGAGCAAGGTCTCCAGCATGAAACCAGTTAATCACAGTCTTAGAGCCCCAGCTTCATAAACACAGCACATTAAATTTAATTTTGGCTGCTATTTTGAATAATCCATTTCTTCCCCCCTCCACTTAAAACAGGAAATAAACTGGACGTCAGTTGCCACTAAGTTTTAAATCCTCATTGAAAAGTAGCTTGCCCTTTCAGCATTTGAATCTGATTTACTATTCTGAAAGAGAGTAAGACTGTGTTCCAAATACACAACTCCTCTTCCATATGTCTTACACACACTCGGATCTCACCTGGAGCAGAAAAACTCAGATACTTCTGTTTTGCTGTGTCTTTGGAGTCATAGAATTTCAGCACATCTAGTACCGCCTGGGGATTTTTCTTCTGTTCTAGCTTTGTGATATTTGAGGTCTGAAGCAACCGAGCCCATTGCTCTGGCATTCCCTGAAAAAATAAGCTATTTCAAGCATCATTCTAGTATTTTAAAGAGGTTTTTAAAAACAGAACAGATTTCATTTCTCTGTAAAAAACAGAACACACGCAGCCTTAAACACATGAACCAGCAGGACGGGCTTTTAATATGTCCATAGGTGAAAACACAAATCACTGTACCAACATGCCACCACCTCTTTCAGGTGTACTAAGCCAGATGTGAGGAATAGGAATACAAAAGCGCTCAACAGAACCAGTGTTAATTACTAATGAAAGTAAACTGAAGAGGGTTTCTCAGAGAAGGCTGTCCCAGGTGACACAAAAATCACATCTGACATTTAAGCTGCAGAAGTACTAACAGGTCACAATCTCATTACTCTGCATGCTGTACAAATACACAGTAAAATTACTTCTTTGACAAAAAAAAAAACAACTTGCACTTTAAACACCACTATGGCTTCACAACAGCACTGACCCACAGCTGTTTTCTGAGCAATTCCAAGGCAGGTATACTTACAGTGAACTCTCCAGTAACAGCATCAAAGCCAACATGAATGGTATGCTCAAAATCTGATGGTGGGGAGATTTCTGGCCTTTCCTTTTCCTTCTTCTTGCTTCCTGAAAAAGACATTCAAAGATCTAATGAGCAAAGATTTAAAGTCCTATTGTCTCCATTTAATATCATCAATCCAAGCGTTACAACAGTTAGGATGAATGTAACCATTGTTCTGTTTACTGGATGGAGGTGTTCACATATGCAGCACAGTGATTTGATATTTTCAAGTTGGAATAGACTTCATGTAAGAATCAACAACTTGTTCCATTCAGATCATTTGCTCTATGGTAGCCAGCAAATAAGAGCACCAGAATGCAAGGAGTTCTGTTGGGCATATGAAATCTAAACATATGAATGTTCACTATGCAAAAAAGGACATTTTAATATGGATTAAGAACAACACTGAAGACAACTTCAGTTCAACCTCAAGTTCACCCTAAAGACAGTTAAAACTCTCTTGCCTCACTGCTTCAATTCAAGGTAATTAATGCAAACTAGGACTTCCTGTGATGAAGATAAGTGTTTATAGCCTCAGAGCAATTACCTAATTTAAATTAAAAGAGGGAAAAAGAAACCCAACCCACAAGCATAATAAGTACCAGAAGCAGGAACAGATAATGAGACGGACCATGTGCACAATCCAACCTAGATTCAATTAAATTCATAAGATATTTTATAATGCCTGGGGCTTGGGTTTTTTGGCTTTTTATTTCTTCTGACAAAGAGAAAATAAAAAGGAAGACAATTCACAGTTAACTCTAAATATAAAATATACCTTTCTGTTCCCTTTACTAAGCAGAGGTTTGGAGTTAAGTTGGAAGGTTTGAAGAACCTGTTTTCTTGTTCTTCCAAAAAAGCCCAAGCCCTGCTTTCTTTCCCTGCCAGAGCAGAGGAGTGCACTTGCTGTTTCCTCTCCATCAGAAAGATGATGCTCAAGGCCTCCTGTCACGGCCCTCTGCTGAAAGGCAGAGGCCTATCAGTGAGCTGTAGAGCATGCCTAACCTGATACCAAGAAAACTGCACGTGTAATCCTGGGAATGCCTCTAGGCTCGCAGAGCATATAGCTGAATCAGCTGCATTTATTTTAGCATGCACGAAGCCAACAACAATGCTATAGGGCTCATAACCACAAAGGAAAGCAGCACACCATTTTGCAATCTAACTTGATAACCATTTTACATTTGTATTTAAAAAAGGTTTTTTCGTTTTGTTTTTAAATCTTCCTTAAAAATAAAGAGTCATGTAGTTTCAATACAGAAAAAGAGCAGCTAAAACAGCACCCTCTTCATTACTACATAGTAAAAAGTTACTGAGCATGGGCAAGCATAGATCATGCTACTGAGACCCAGCGAACCCTTCTGAAATCCCCTCACACTGGCAGGAGAGGAAGGACGGGGAGCCGAGGACAATACTTACAAACGAAAAGCCATGTGGGCTGCCTCCAGCTGAACAATGCAGTGGAAAGACACAGCTATTATAAACAGGATATCTTTAATATGGCTGCACAGGTCAGAGCCAAAAAGAAAACCAACTGTCAAGTATTCTCATTAACATCGTTCAGTCACAGGACAGGAGAAACTTGCTTATGTGAAAACCTTTAAGGAAAGTACTGTTTCTTCCCAATCTCTTGCAGTTGTTTATGTGAAAGTAAGGTGGGGCGGGAAGCTATATTCCTCAGGAAGGTTCCTGCTCCCCAGCACTTGACATCTAGGGAACAGGAGCTGGTGCTCAAATCCTCCAGCATGGGCTGCGCAAATAAACTCACTCCTTCCAAAAATACACGCATCTCAGTCGGCTAGGCAAGGAGACTAAAAATCACTCCTCTGCCCACAGGAACAGCAGATCAGAGCAGCACTTCAAACAAACACAAGCAGCGAGCTTCAGTCAAGAAGCAAGCCCCATGAGTCATGTGTTGGCAGGACATACTCGAGGCTCTGCAAACACGGCCACTGTGGGGCCACACTGCTTTTCAACCTCTGATTATGTTTGCAACACAGTTCTGTATTTAAATAGGAATCCCTTTAATAAAGGGCAACGCTTATTTTAAACTGTGAGTGAATCTAAGACGTGGTCTCTTGGCCCTGCAGAGACAGCAGCACACAGTCCCCCTGTTCCTGGGAAGGGGAAGACACAGGTCCTTGAGACCAATTCTCTGAATCCTTCTATCTGATTAAGAAAGTGCCTCATATAGTTGGGCTCATCTCTTCCCCTAATGAAGCCACACCCTCCTGCATCGCAAACCCAGCCTCGAACATCCCTTGCTCCCCACCAGCATGCAAGTCTGTGGTGTGCTCCAGCCAACCTCCATACACAAAGCAAGAAACACAGATGTTTCTCAACAGCCTGGTCATAGTAGGTAGATGACTCCAGGTGGTACACTGAGTTACTGAAATGCAGCTGAAACCACACTGAAATCTGCCCTGTGCATGTCACATGCATGAGCCCGGGTCCTGGGCGATGCCCCACAGCCTATCCTTTAATAAGCTCTACTCAAAGACAAACATTTCTTGTTTTAGGGGACTGTTTTAAAGCTTTGCAAAATCACACACAACTTCATTTGATTTCAGAAGAAGTCTAGCCAAGGAAATTCATGGCAATTAAGTACTCCAGTAAAAAGATGACTATCACTTCATTTATCCTAAACAGCGGAACTATGGGGGAAAAAACCTCCGTGACTAGGTCATTGAACAATCCCTTCAAAATCTGATTATTTCAGCACAGAACTAGCTTAGGCTTGGGGCAGAAACTCTGCATTTGCTAAACCTCTTCCTCTGCAGTGAGCCCCCCAAAGCACATCACCTCCCCAAAGCTATCTCCTAAGCTAGAGAAACCTCCCGAGAGAGGAGCCAGGAAGGGGGCAGAGCTGTGGCAACAGATGTGATGAAGTTGGCCAGGAGTGACCTTGCAAAATCATACAGACAGATCTGCAGAACAAAGCCAAACAATGTTATCTAGGTGCAAGCCTATTCACACTAGCCTTGAACATCTCCTGGTAAGGCATCCCTTCATTTTTGAAAAGGAGAATTTTGCAATAATTTGTTAACTTTTGCACTGGCTGGAGAAATTTTACTTCATGAAAAAATTTCTAACCCAGATTGACAGACTATTTTGCATATAGTCCCAATACATCCTTCCAAGCAGGACGTTAATATTTCTGTAAAGCTTCCCAGCAGCAGAATTATATATCTTTCTATATCTTTAAACGGTATTTCTGGTAAGGGTGTACCTTATCCATGCTAATGAATAAAACAACTAACATCTCACTATTGTTTTAGTGCCAGAAAGTCACTGTGTCCATTTAATATTCTGCTTACATTTGGCAGCCAGTTTTGCAGTCTTGAGGACCAAATTGGATGTTTACATTATCCTTGCTGCAGGTCAACCAATCGACAAGTTTTTTTCCAAATTAAAAAAAAAGAGGGAGAGAACTTTAAGATAGTTTCTTTAAGCTAGATAATTCAATTGCCATTTTCCTAACCACATTATCTTGCCATGCAGTGAAGCCTTCTGCTTTTTTTTGGAAGGACATTACTTTAAATACTTTTTAACATCTAGAAAAAAATAAACTGACACTGTTTTCTCTAAAATGTACTTTTCTCAGCAGAAATTATTTCTCCCATTTTTAGTTTGCATCACTAGATATCAGTAGATATACAGAAACATGCTAAACAAGTATGCAGATTAATTTCCACAAATTTGGTACACGTCAGTGTTTACAGAGCAGTCTGAATATGCTTAAGCAACGGGACTCCAAAGCAATTTCAGATAAGCCAATATAACTTTAGACAGGTCTTTAACCACCTCCCCAGCCACTTCAGCAACGAACAAACCCACTGTCAAGATGGAAAGAGGAAACGTCCAAGGAGAAGTAAAGACACTATAAAAATGTCACAAAGCTCTCCAGCTGCACTGCAGCCACTTGCATTCATGACTCGTTTCACAACACAAGCAAGTCTTACACAGTATTACTAATTCAGAGCAAGGAAAAAAAAAAAAAAAAAATCTTCCTTCATGTGGGGTTTACGTTCTACTTCATTGTATCTGTGTCTATAAAGGGGCCACAAATGCTCTGATGAACGATCAATACAACAGCATAATGAGAAGTGCCATCCCAGCTCCTAAACCATTCTCCTAGTCTGAGGTTGAACGGGTTTGATCCTTCCACCAGGTTTTCTTGCAGCGCTTACCACAACAATTTCTAGGCATTTCCTTCCATGCAGTATTGAAGGGCTAAGCTAGAACCTACTCCAGGCACGTGGCACTAGCTGACAGCACCTAAATTCACCTCCTTCACCAAACTCAGAGGCCTGGAGTCTCTCTTGGTCTGCTGCCACCAACCTGTAGTAGCTTCTCATGTTCTCCTTACCTCCGTAAGGCTCTTAACCATACCAGAAAAAAAAAGACCACCGCTTCTCTTGCTGTAATCCAGCCACAGACAGTTATTTCACAATAAGTGACCTTGTGAAATAACTATTCTACTTCCAAAAGCTACACTGGCCAAATCTTTCCATCCTCTGGAAAGGAGAACACCCCCACCATTCAGAGCAGAAACTCTGCCAGATCATGGAAAGCCAAATCTTCTGAATACAGGGAAGCCTGCCTCTAGCGTTTGTCTCCAGGGCAAGGCATGGCTGCAGAGGGACTGCTCACACAGCTGAGCAAGAGTAAAAACCAGCCCTGGGGAAAATACTTAGCCAAGAGAATAAATAACTGGAGGAGCAAAGTCTCTTGAAACAGTCAAACCTGTGTCAGCATGACTGAACCAGTCCTGCCCAGCACACCAGCAATGAGGTGCAGGAAGCCAAGAGCAGAACTAGAAGACATGAAGAGCAGC
This sequence comes from Phalacrocorax aristotelis, assembly GCF_949628215.1. Lineage (NCBI taxonomy): Eukaryota > Metazoa > Chordata > Aves > Suliformes > Phalacrocoracidae > Phalacrocorax > Phalacrocorax aristotelis. The sequence continues at coordinate 29,955,110 of NC_134282.1, forward strand.
AGGGTCTTCTTCCCCTTGTGCATCTTAATATTAATCACAAAAATGCTAACTGGTGGAGTTTTAATAAGATGCATAGCAGTGTCAGGTCAGGCCTATAAGCCCCTGTGCAATTTTACCATACCAGATGTTAGAAGACATTTCTATCTATGCACTGTTTTGTTGGATACAGACATCCTGGAGAACCAGGATCAGGGCTCCAGCGCTGTACATACATTCATCATAAAGAAAAGAGGACAGAAACAAAGCACAAATACAGCCTAGTCTCGTTACAGCGATTTTTTTCTCAGAAACAACCCTTGTTTACAGCAATCCAAATTTTCCCCCCACTAGTAATTAATCTTAACAGTGCAGTTATACAAACAGAAGGACTTTATTTTTCTCAGTTCTCCTTCATGCACACTGCACCTTCCCCATTATTTCTTTGCTACCTTTTTTTTTTCCCTCCTCAAAGTACCACATAATGGTCATCAACATGAAATAAATTCAAAAACAGCTGGATGCTCAGTTTAAAATAGAATTCTGCATTTACCATAGCAAAATGGTAATATGATACCCAGGAATCACAAACATTTATTAGGGTTGTTTGGAAATGCATTGCTTTAAACAGGGCAGCAAACATCAGAAGCAATAGCTGGTGGTTTACCTCAGTGAGCTATTTAATTTTCCTTACTTAGCATTTCATCCTCAAACATCCCAGTGCAAACAGAACATCTCAGCTCATTAAACACACGTACCTACCCAGTTTTCAACACTTCCTCTAATCTCCTACATTCGGACAGGATGAACTTAAATGCCTAAAGCACTACCAAAACTTACAAAAGTAAAGGAATAAAAATAGTAACCTTGGCAAACAGAGGCATCTTACCTTTTTCAGTACTAGAGAATATGGAGATGATTTTATTCCTAGGTTTTCTCTCTTCTGGTACAGAGGGAAGGGGTTTCAAACTGTGGTTGGTAGACAACTGGTCTTTGCCCCCTGAACTGAAGATGGTACTGCTCATCCGGACGGGAGGAGCTGGTGGCTTGTCTTCTAGTTCACCGTTGTCAGACATCGTTCTCAATAGCTAGTGAAAGCACTGAAATAGAAATATTTGTTTTAAGATAGGAAGACAGTATAGAATACATATATGAGGCATTCCTTCTGTTGGCCAACACAGAAAGGAACGCAGCAGGCACTGCACTGGCAGACACTGATGTCTCCTCCAAAGGAAGTGATCCCTTCCTCACTCCTGCTTCTGGGCCGCACATTCATTTGTGCCAGCAGCAGCATTTGTGGGATAGAATGACAAAGTTTTCTAGTGATAAAACTAATTCGGTCAAAAAGAACAGTCAGTTATAATGTGGACTGATTCCCACATCCGGTTCACTCTCTGTTCGCACAAACACTGTGTATGTGAAAAGGACAGTACACATAAGTGCATAAGTACAACTTCTTTTAGGGATACCTCTAGCCCGAAGAGCTTCATGCTCTTTTCATGCACCTTTAAAAGTCTTAGATGCTTTCTTTCTTGTCACTTATCAGACAAGATCTTGGGGAGAAAAGACCAGCTTATGTTTCAAAGTCGCAATTCAGCACACTGTCCACATTAAGTTATATTAAGAATATATCTACCCAAATTACACAGCCTACTTTAAAGAACATGGGACCATTCTACTTCTGAATGAGGACTTGCATTGCTTCAGCACTTTGTGCCACACTTTCTCCACTTGTGAATAGAATATATACTACCACCACAATCCTCGTTGAGTCCTCAACAAAAACATGAATGAGATCAGGAACAAATAGCTACTAAAGCTAAAAACACAGCATGATAACCCATAACATCCTGGAGGTTTTACTTTGATCACCAAAAAACAGGCAGCCTCTCTGCTACAGAGTAAATAGCACAAAGAAAGGTTTATAGAAATTAATTCACAATGACAGCTGAATAACAAATATGCCCTTCATTCCTCCATATGCTCAAATGATGAGCTACCTCTTTGGAACAAGAGCCAACACATCTCCTCCATGTTGACCTTCTCCTCTCATGACAGTTTGGGAAATGAATGGCCTACTGGTGTCTATCAGCTGCCCGTATTAGTCCCAAAGCACAACTCAATCCCAGCCACACCACTGGAGCAATTATCAGTGCCTTTCCAAAACATCAGGATAAGACAGTGCAACCCACTCTCAATTATCACACCTTATTTCCAAGTTATAAATATTGTGCTATACAATATCTTGGCACAACGCACACATCTTCCACAACGTGGTCTTAGCAGAAGAACTAAAAATGGGTGGACTGCCATTCCCTACCATTGCACTGGGTGAATGCTGCCAGATCCCAATGAAGAAAAACAAAGCAGGCTAGCAGCCTGAATTCATGCAGCACAAGAGCATACTGTTTTATGTCACAAAGCTCAACAGAGATTAAAATAAATTATCACCATAAATGCCCATGAAAGCGTATAATTTCTGTACAGATACCTTCCGAGGCACAAGCAGAACAAAGCAGAGTTCTGGCAGTGCAAGTAAAGACTGGACATGTGCTGGTTGCCCCATCTCCTCAGATACTGCTGGGGAACAGCAGTCAAAGCTGTGCAACACCCACCTAAACAAACCTGCCTTCGAGCCCTTTGCCTGATGATGGAGTGATAAATAGACCTGCAAGACTTGAACATGTCTGCAGGGATGAAGTTGTGAATCAGACTGAGATTCCTATCTTCCAACAGTATCTAAATTCACTTACTGATTGCTCTTTCAGATGTTGCAAGTTATCTGCAGGATCTTCTATATTTTCCAGTACCTAAACTGCAATATGGGGGAAAAAATTAAGAACTCTGCAATCTAACAGCAGGTCTGAGCAGCCTACCCATAGGGATTTAAATTCCAATCATTTTCCTAACAATACATAGTATTTGCACAAAGTGCATGCCACCAATTTGAGATGTAAAAATTTCTGGTCTGAACCACCAAATCAGATATATGGTATTTGAGAGTCCTACTGAAGTTGGGCTTCAAGTGATTGCAGAGCATAATCCTCTTCCCTTATGCTAATCAAATCTCAGAAACGACTAGGATATAGGGTCCTTAGCTATCCAAATGGAAATAGACATTTAAAAGAAAGCACTCCTCCCTTTGAACAAGGAAATACAATCAGATGGCTAAATAAATCATAACAGATAAAGATGCATATCACAAAACTTTAACACCAAAATGATATATTAGGTGAAGAAAGCAACATCACAAATAGCCTTTTCTATTTTTCTAAAGTAAACCCTATTATTTCCTCCATCTGTGCAGTTCTTTGAGCTGCCTGACATTAGCAAGAGCAGGATGTAAGGATAAACAACTAACCTGCATCTGAAACTGGACAAGAACAGACTTGGCCCTCCAAGCCCATACTAATTCCCCACACACTCCCTTGGAGAGCCCAGCCACTGAATTAACAATGCTATAATGTGGTATTCAGGTTGCAAACTTAAACATTTACTGCACTTGTGTTTGCATATTTTTAAAATAAATGTCTTGCTATAGTAAAAATTCTTACTTTTCAGTGACACAAGCAGCACAAGTCGGCTGATCGCATACTCAGTATTACAGCTTCCTGATTCGAAACAAATTATTCCTTAGGACCTCGCGTGCTCAAGAGAAGAAATGGTTAAGCAACAAGTTGGAAGCATGCATATGGAAATCCAAAACTATCTATTCCACAAGAAAGTCAGGTGCTTCAAGAAACTGGCATAACAGCGTGTGTGCAGAACCCTCACAGCTGCAGTTCTGATCAATGTTTCATGTTCAAAATGTTCAGAAACATCCTTGACCTTGCTCCAAGTGGAGTCCAAGAGCCCTACAGGAAGACGACAAGCTGTGGGGCTGGCAGAGCAGACTGGAGTGCCAAGAAGAGCTCGGACATTGGCTTCCCACCTGAGGGATTGGCTCCATAATTTGCAGTTAAACAAAATCCTTCAAGCTTATTAAATCTGGTGTTTAGTAAACCTCAGCTTTTAGAAAAAACTTAAGCAATGTGATTTATTTTAAAACAAAGTAGTGTCATTTCTGGGCAGCTGTTTCAAATATTGTTGTTAAAATAAAATGCTAGATCCAAAACTATTTTTCAGAAAGGACCATCTCAATGCACAACAGCTTTGAATTCATAGCTTAAAGAAATTACAACAGCTCCACTCACAGCAGATTGCTTCAGGAAACAGAAGTCTGATTCTTCAGTCATCATCAGAAGTCAAAAAATAAAAATCGTTTTGTTAAGGTGCAAATGCAAACAGATAAGCTCTTTCTGGCAGCTGAGTGCAGAAGAAAAGAGCAGTTCCCCTCTCCTTTATCCTTACCCCTGACTTAATTATGCAGGGAAAGCTTCCACAGCGTCAGGAATTACTTTTGAAATTGCTGCAGAGGTTTGGCGTTACGGGCAATGACTGGAGGAGCGGGGGGGGGGGTGGGGGAGAGGAGTGCAAATACACCCTGAAGCTCCTCTTCTGCTCTCACTCCCCTAAAGAGAAAAAGGAGCCTATGCATTTCACAGCAGCTAGACCTAATCACTCTTGCAGTATCACACACGGCTGCATTGCTGAATCATGGCTTGGTACAGGGAGTTGCAAGGACCAGGGGAATTTTCATTTTTCCAGTGCCTGCCAGGAATCTGTATACTGGCAAAGGGGATGTCAGGTTCATGTGCCTCTGACAGAATCAGACAACGCAATTAATGGTGGTGGGTTTTTTAAGCTTGGTTGAAAGACATTTACTAAAATGGTTAAGCTTAGTTTGAGCAACCTCATAAAAGTATGCTAAATCTGGAAAAAAATGACAGAAGAAACAAAGGTAATATATGGAAGAGGACATAATCAGGGGAGTAGGATTCACTTCTGTCTTTGCCAGTGAAGGTAATACCAGTAATAATAACAACGTATTCGAGCACATTGGCAACTCCCCCACAATCACTAGTTGTGCTACATTTAATTACGATAAATAGAAAGCAATGGAATGAACCAGAGACAAGCTCTGAAGCTGCAAACAATACTTAACTACAGACTTCAGACAGATTCATTCCCACCACAGGACAGTGCTACAACCCGCTATACTCACAAAAAAAAAAAAGACTCCAAAAATGCTAAAAGCTTTTCTCCCAACAGTTCTGGTGCTTACTCCACAAAACATATTCACAGGTACCAGCGCTGGTGACCACAAGGCTCCAATTATCAGTCCTTATCTCCAGTATACAGAGACACTACTCCCAATAGCTGTCCCCACCTTTTGACAGAAGTTTGTTGACCTGCACTAGGGCAGCAAAAATGGCAGTACTCATTTCATGCTTGGCAGCCTTAGACACCATCGTAACGTGAACTGCAGCAACTGAAGAGCAAATGCGCCCTCTCCTCTGGTGCAGAGCCAGCAGCAAGCGGCCAGCCACGGTCTGCGCTGTCCTAAAATCACTCACCACCAACAGCAGGAGACCTGAAGCCAGGTTCCTCAGAAGTGCAACTCTTTCCTTTCCACCTTTGCCCAGTGAGGCTGGGCAAGAAAAGGACAGGGAAGCTCCTTGGGTAGCTCAACCCACCCTCTTCCTCCCAGCCCCTGAGGAGACCTGCAGTGACTGATTTGCACGTGTGCTCAGAGTTTCATTTTTACAATGATGATCTGGGAATCAGTTCTGCTGCTCAGTAGCTTTCTTCCTCTTGGAGAAGAAAAGGGCCCAATGCCCTACAGCATACCCAGGTCATGGAAGAGAGACAGCAGTTCCTGTTGTGGCCACTGGCAGGAGAACACCCAGAAACATAACCCTGACAGTGAGTAAAAGCTGGAGAGCAAAGTAAAAATTGGGCAGCGTTTTCAGAAAGCTGATGAATACACATTGCTGCAGCACATTAGTTTGAATGCTCTGGCTTTCACTTGGTTTTTGGGGGTGTTTTTTTTCCTCTCAATTCCCCCTTGTGGGAGCATAAAGCGGGGCTGCTTCCTGAAGAACTTCCTACATACAGCTCATGTGCCGGTCCTGGCTCCCTCAGCCTCCATCATGAACAGTATCAAGGCTGACACGCACTCCCACCCAGCTATAAAGGTTTGCTCATTTGGCGGCAGGCTCCACCACAGACATCCCTCTCTGCCACAGGGCTGCTATTTAGCTCCTCTGATTTATAGAAAAGGACAAACATTTTTCCTCTCAAACTCGTTCGCAGAATCACAGAGGTTGGAAGGGACCTCTGGAGATCATCTGTTCAATCCCCATGCTTGAGCAGGTACATCTAGAGCAGGAGGCACAGGACCACATCCAGGTGAGTTTTGAATGTCTCCAAGGAAGGAGACTCCACAAGCTCTCTGGACAGCCTCTTCCACTGCTCTGTCACCCTCACAGTAAAGAAGTTTTTTCTCATGTTTAAGTGGAACTTCCTGTGTTCCAGCTTGTGCCCGTTGCCCCTTGTTCTGTCATTGGGCACCATGAAAAGAGTCTGGCTCCACCCTCTTGACACCCACCCTTCAGATATTTGTAAGCACTGATAAGATCCCCCTCAGTCTTCTCCAGGCTGGACAAACCCAGGTGTCTCAGCCTTTCCTTACAGGAGATGCTCCAGTCCCCTGATCACCTTGGTAGCTCTCTGCTGGACTTGCTCAAGCAGTTCCCTGTCCTTCTTAAACTGGGGGGCCCAGAACTGGACACAGTACTCCCAATGTGGTCTCACTAGGGCAGAGTAGAGGGGGAGGATAACCTCCATCGACTTGCTGGCCACACTGCTTTTTATGCACCCCAGGATGCATAAAAAGCCTTGTGACCTTCCTGGCCACAAGGGCACATTGCTGGCTTGCAGTCAACTTCTTGTCCACCAGCACTCCCAGGTCCTTCTCAACAAAGCCGCTTTCCAGCGGGTAGCCCCCAGCATGTACCAGTGGACGGGGTTGTTCCTCCCCAGGTGCAGGACCTTGCACTTGCTCTTATTGAATTTCATGGGGTTCCCCTCAGCCCAGCTCTCCAGCTTGTCCAGATCTCGTTGGATGGCAGCACAGCCTTCTGGTGTATCAGCCACTCCTCCCAGCTCGGTATCATCAGTGAACTTCCTGAGGGTAAACTCTATCCCTTTGTCCAGGTCATTGATGAATACGTTGAACAGGGCTGGGCCCAGCACACAGACCGCTGGGTAACACTGCTAGTGACGGGCCTCCATCCAGACTCTGCCCCATTGATCATGACCCTCTGAGTTCTGCTGTTGAGCCGGTTCTCTGTCTACCTCACCGTCCACTCATCCAAATCACACTTCCTTAGCTTGCCTATGAATGACTAAAGGGAAATAAAATTAAATTGAAGACAAGCATTTTCCTATCTGCTATAGCAACACAGTCAAATTTTTCCTGGAGCACTTGGACTTGAGCAGATTAAGTTTTAAATATGCATTACGCATGCATACACACCAGTCTTATAGCATAGTACTGCAAGGCCCCAAGCAGGGTTAGGAAAACGGTGCTGTGTGTCAAATGAAACAGACAGTGTAGACAGTTCTCATATCATAATGAGCTGAATTTGTCTTAAGATTTTCAAATTAATGTATTTGAGGAGCCTAGGCTGCATCTGTATTTCACTGCCTGGGATTTGATGCAAAAGTAAATTGGACTACTGCTTGGAGGGAAAAAAAAAAACACAACACACACACTCAAAAAAAACCCCCACACATCAAGCTCAGATCTGTTTGATAACATGCACATAAATGCCTACTCCTGGCACACATTATCTGGCTTTACACTGCCACTTAAGCAACAGATTTCTGAGGAGCCAGAACTAAATCAGTGAAATAAACCAAATCCTCTGTATGTACATACCCTGCCAGGAGGCTCACAGAGCTGCAAACTGAACTCAGTTTTGCTTATTGCAGGTAAAAATTACTCAACTCATTTACTATTGGCAATGTAACACAGAAGGAGCAACACAAACATCAAATTTAAGTCTCTCTTGCAGGGCTGACCAAAAAGCAGAAGTAACGGATTTCAGGCTAACAACACATTAAGAAACATAACCACTTTGCTTTTGAAATCATAATCCTTGATGCACCACTACAGCTGCAGGTCCTTATTGGGACACCACCTGAACTGCTGCAAGGAGAACTGCAGAACATTTAGGCCATGAACACAGCCATCAGGCACAGTACTTGAAAGCAACACAGCAAAACCATTTGTTGTCCAACAGAGGAATGGAAGAAGAAAAGAGAACCGATCAAAAGCGAAAAAAGCCCTGATGGTGCCTTTCCCTGTCCCTGCTCTAGCAGAGGGCACAAGGTTGAGAAAAAAGTTATCCTTACAGCAGTCTGCATAGTGGCAGCTGTCATTTGCTGTCTTCCGGTAGAGCCTTATAGGGTCCTACTGGCAACAGCGCACAAAGAGCAGCATCCGGGACAGCCAGGTCCAGAGCAGAGGAAAATAGCAAAATATATGTCTAGCAAACAAATCTCCAAGGCAGAAGATGTCAAGTGAAAAAAAAACACAGAGTAATTAAAAATAATAAAATAAAACCGCTAGCATGTGATGTTCCAAGACCAGACAGATTTAAGATACTCATGTCTCACTCTTGGTTTATATTGTAAAAGTCCTGTAGAAAATGTCTGGAGACTCATTCCCAGTACATTGACCCCAAGCCTCCATTGGTTTTGGTAGCTAGCTTATCCTCAGCCTCCCCACACTACCACTTTTTAATACCTGAAAAAAACACCTTACTGGAGGAGAAGAGACTTCATGCTTCTTTATTCTGGAAAAGAGGGCAAACAGATATACACATTGTGTTGTTTTTAAGTGAACATCAGAGGGCTGCTCATTTCAATCAGATATTCCATTTTCTTGTACCACACAGATTTTGGAGTACAAAAGCAGAATGAAATGTCTACATGCGTATTTTTCTTTCACCCTTTCTCACCCACCCCTCCACCCCCTTTTTTTAAAAAAAAAAAACAAAACTCTCCTGTTGAGCAATAGATTTCCTGTGATTAGCTCAGTTAGTACTGATTATAGCTCACTTCCTCCCAGGGATTAGCTGAAAGCAGCTTTCTGACAAGTTTTTATTCAGATGGTGCTAACCTAGCCACAGCTCACTTCCTGCCCCATCTCTAACAGCATGTTAGTTCAGCAGCTCATCAATTTGAAATTATTTCACTGCTGCAGAAAAATTCATAGAACCAGCAAATCTCAGGCTGTCTTCTCCATGAAAAGAAAAACAAATCTTTCTGGATGTTTTGCTGTCCAACTTGCAGCATTTGGATCCATGAGAATTTAATCAGATCCAAAAAGGAGTTTTCTGGAACGGTATGAGACTACCTTCAGAGACTGAAAATACTCATCTCTTCCCTTCAACTCAGAGAAGTGCAAAAAACCAGCAGTGGCAGACAAAGAATTACTTTCTCGCAGACTTGGCAAACGCAGTCTCAAGATCTTTTGCCTGCCAAAAGAGGACTTGTACAAAAGCAAGAACAAGAGTAACCTTCATAATGTCCAGTAAGAGCCAGCAGGATAATCTGTTCCACCTACAGTTATTAAAAACACTTGCAGATGCTCTAATACAACATGCAGCTCTCAAAGCCTTTCCACCTCTAAAAAGGCAGACACCAATCTCCACGGGACTTGTTCAAACCACTCTTTCAAGCTTTAGGGGGTCCCAGATAAAATTATTTGGTCAATGCCAAATCACATACCTGCAAAAGCTAACAGTTATTTTTATTTAGGAAACTAGGCTAACCTAAGATACTCCAAAAACAAGCACAGATCTTGCTAATTTACAAGCACAAACAAGCAAGATACCACTTTCGAATGATGCAGTTGAGAAGCCAGCTAAAAAAAGAAAAAATCTCAGCCTCTCAAAGAAAATTTTCATTAAGATTTATGCAAGGACACACATTAACTAAATGGACGCTCGGTAAGGCCAACCCACTAATGGAGATAATAAATTGCCAGTGTCCTTTTTGCAAAATTAACAGCCACAAGCACCATTTGCCTCCTTCAACCAGCAAGGCTACAACCACTAAGTTTATAAACAGGTCCTTTCTTGCTGTCTTCCCCTTTCTGCTACATGTGACAGAGGCAACACATAATACTCCCAACTCTAAAGATAGTATAGGAGAACCTCAGTCTTTTGCAAAATCAGACTGGATGACACATATAACATACCCAGCTAAATTCTTTCCATTTTGCCTTTTTCCAACCCCTCAATTTCCTTATGATTTTTGCTGAGTCACACAAATAGAAGGGAAAACACGGCACAGAATAAAATAACTGCTGTTTAGTTGCCAAGTGCAGAAGAGAGTCGAGGGAAAAAAGGTATGGCTGAACAAAAGAAATAAAAAAAGACAGAAAGGAAACTATTTTCTGTTCAAAAGACGGAATAGTCTCTCCAAAACTGTAATAAGATGTGCTTTCCATGAACCAAGTTACAGAAGACAAATATCCTATTTGTGGTGTATTTGAAAGGGTTACTAAGGTTTCCTAAAGAAAAATATTCTTCAAATGCATTGCCAAAGTACATTACAACCTAAAGCAATTCAACTATTTACTCCCTAAGGCACTTAGCAGATGTGCAAAGTCTTGCACTGTAAATGAGCAACGAGTCAGCAAAACCATCGTTTTAGAAAGTGAAGACAGATCCCAGTCTTCTAAGAAACAACCAGCGGCAGACATCACCTTCCCATCCCCCAGAGAGCCAACACACAGATAAGCATATTTCAGCGCTTATGGCTAAGTCATCCTCAACCCTTGGTGCGGAAACAAAGTACAACTTCCATATAATCATTGATAAAGATAAGTGAAAAATATTACACTTCTGGGATTCTGGCAACCTTCCAAACTGGCAGATCAGGTTCACAAAGTCTATATATATAGAAAAGAAAACAACGTAGCAATAGCAGAAACCTTGGTAAGGGCAAATATTTCTCCCAAATGTTCCACTTCTGACTTCTTGAATTGAGGAGGGGGTATAATTTCTTAATTATCACCTATGCTTTGTGGTTGAAAAAATCATAGAATCATTGAAGTTGGAAAAGTCCTCTAGAATCATCAAGTTTAACCACCGACCCAACACCACCATGCCTCCTCAACCATGCCCTGAGATGCCACATCTACATGTCTTTTAAATACCTCCAGGGATGGAGACTCAACCACCTGTCTGGGCAGCCTGTTCCAATGCATGACCACTCTTTTAGTAAAGACATTTTTCCTAATATCCAATCTAAACCTCCCTTGATGCAGCTTGAGGCCATTTCCTCTTTTCCTATCGCTTGTTACTAGGGAGAAGAGCCCAACCCCCACCTCACTACAACCTCCTTTCGGGTAGTTGTAGAGGGCGATAAGGTCTCCCCTCAGCCTCTTCTTCTCCAGGCTAAACAACCCCAGTTCCCTCAACCTCTCCTCATAAGACTTGTTCTCCAGACCCTTCACCAGTTTCATTGCCCTTCTCTGGACACGCTCCAGCACCTCAATATCCTTCTTGTACTGAGGGGCCCAAAACTGCACACAATATTCAAGGTGCAGCCTCACCAGTGCCAAGTACAGGGGCACAATCACTTCCCTACTCCTGCTGGCCACACTATTGCTAATACAAGCCAGGATGCTGTTGACCTTCTTGACCACCTGGGCACACTGCTGGCTCATATTCAGCTGGCTGTCCACAAGCACCCCCAGGTCCGTCTCTGCCAGGCAGCTCTCCAGCCACTCCTCCCCAAGCCTGTAGCATTGCATGGGGTTGTTGTGACCAAAGTGCAAGACCCAGCACTTGGCCCTGTGAAACCTCATACAATTGACCTTAGCCCATCGATCAGCCTGTCCAGATCCCTCTGCAGAGCCTTCCTACCCTCCAGCAGATCAACACCCTCACCCAACTTGGTGCTGTCCGCAGACTTACTGAGCGCACACTCAATCCCCTCATCCAGATCATTGATAAAGATATTAAACCATACTGGTCCCAAAACTGAGCCCTGGGGAACCCCGCTCGTGACCGGCTGCCAACTGGATTTAGCTCCATTCACCACAACTCTCTGGGCTCGGCCATCCAGCCGGTTTTTTACCCAGCAATATCAACAGGGGAAAAACGGGAAAATCAGAAGAGACACAGACTAGAGACAAGATGTGCAAGAGTCCTGGCAAAAGCCCACTAGTGCATGAAAATTTAAGCAAATTAATGATACATAACTTCATATACTGCAACTACCTGTGACTCTCATGATAAACTTTCTCCCTTTAAAGCATGCATAGCAGTCAACTCCCACCTGAATCATCATTTCTGGTTCACAAAATAAATTTGGCATTATTGAACTGTGGTGGCATATTTTACCACCAGTGAGCTAGAAACCTCTTCTCTGCTTTACCGCCTCTGAAACAGCACAAACATCACAGGCAATACTACCAGACATGCCTCAAAAGTGACCTCCCAACTGCCCTTATTTCCCATTTCCCCTAAGCTTAGCAGGAAAACTCGCTCGGTAAGGCTATGGCATCATTATTGCCAGCCAATGACAGCAGTGCACAGAGACAGCCAGGCAGCTGAGCTGACAGCCGCAGACACCCATTCCCACCTTGCTCTGACAGGCAGCCCTTGCAGGTCCGCAGAGTGCAATGGAGGAGGAATTAAATCAAGATGGATTGATTACTACCCTCTGCTGCAGGGCTGGGTAGTTACCGCCTACCAGCTGAATTCAGGCCACGCTTCACTTTATACAGCCCACAGCCACAGTTTTCCTTCAAGGAACCATTGTGCAATGCTGCATAATCATACTGCGTTCTCAAAGGTGTTTGAAAAAGCCTATTCAACCCTCAACAAGGAAATTACTTACCCCGCTCTACCTAAAAACCTGAGTCAACTAAAGACAGACAAGACAGCCTGCAGCATGCACACTGCATGCAAATCCATGATTCAAGGTGTTTATACTTACTCATATTTCACTAACTAGAAGACACTTTTCAGCCTTTATTTTCATGAGCTGAGGTTTTCTAAAGATCAAAGGAGAATGGGGAAAAGGACAAGTAGGGAAAGTTTACAAGAAAAAAAGAAAATTAAGTCGGCATCTCATCGTTGAGATTCTCTCTTAATTAAACCTGGCATTTACAGTCAGGGAGGAATCACACATTCCAGAGCAAAAGTTATTTGAATAAAGGGTACCCTGCTCAAGGTACCTATCAGCTCTGGTACACTTCTATATTTCTAATAGCATTCACAGCTGTTTAACCTAGACAATCACCACTCAATAGAGCAATGATATAGCTCTAAAAAAGTCCAGCCACTGGTGCTGCGCAAATAGATCACCAGTAACTAATAGAAAATAAAGGTTTCTTTTAACCTCTGGAGATATTATTGAGCAAATGCAAGACAAGGCCATGGCTTACCCATCCAAATTAGAGGTCCAGGGCTAACTAGAAAGAGAAGAGGAAATACACAGTGTGTACCAGGATGGCAAAACAAAGAAAAAAATCCAAAATTAAGGGATCCGCCACTCTCATCACACTGGTAGAGCTGTCAAATGCAGCTATGGAAAATGAAATAATAAGGGAAAACAGGAGATAAACGGCTCCCTCCAGAAAAACTGTATTTTTCATATACGCTCAGGATAGACCTCTCTGCTTCTCTCTAGTGACTAGCCAAGGCTTGCTTCAACTGCAGTTCCTGCTAGTGGATAGTGGGAACTTAAGCTGAGCTCAACAGCCCTGGGGGCCAAACCCTTGACTCCTCTTGCAGGAGTATAAAACAGTGCCAGCCTGGCACAAAATGCCACAATGGGAAATTCTGCCTCTTCTGAGTCGGTTTTCCCAGCTGCAGTGCACACCAGTACAGCCCTGCCGCCCAGATGATCACAACCACATAGAACGGTTCACCAGTTTGCCAAAACCCCTATGTGAACAGACCCAAGGTCGAGACGCTTACTTCTTCATACCCACACTGAACATAAATTCAGCCAGAAAGAGCAAAGTCTACAAGATATCAAATGCAGGGTCTGTAAATACAAAAAGCACTTGAGCATGACAACAGGTCTTAAAAAAACCTACCAAACAAACAAAAAATCCCAGAGATGGCTTGTGTGGACATAACTCATTTCCTAAGCGTATTCTAGCAGCACCACAGAGAAGACTACAGATTGTTTCTCCTGGGAGAATTATATTCCATTTGTGCCATGACAGACAAGTAGAGTGACTTCTTCAAACACTCAAACTCCTACATGAGAAGAGTTCCCTGCAGTGTCCCACTTTTGCACCAGGGAAGTTTATTCACTTGCCACTAGCAGGGAAAGCTATTCTTGGCTAGTATGCACAAACTGTACAAGCCTTAAGCCCTCTTAGAAATACACATAGCTCCTAGACTTCACTGTCACCAGAATAACCTACAAACATAAATCAGTGCAGTCGTGCCCAAGGCTGCAGATAACACTGCTGCCACTAACAATTTTGCCAAGGGCTGGCTCTCTTGCCCCTAACCAGGGTCCTGCCCACATCAGCAAAACTGATAATCCCCACCACTGCTGCCAGACTGCTTTTGGTACAGGAAAAGCACAAAGCAGTGTTTATTGCTGCAGTTACTTGGAGGAAAACTGGAAGAGGGGACAATAGCAGACTAGTTTCCCTGCAAACAGTTAGCAATCGCCAGCTGTAGATCTTGATGGGGAAACTGGGCATCCTGTGAGTTTGGAAGTGAGGCTGTCAAAATATTTTTTAAAAAATCAATGAGAAAGCAACATGCTTAGGAAGGGACACCCCAATATTTCTCTACCAACAGCAGCTCGGGACCGTAGGACGGCATCAGATCTTAGTAAAATAGTCCCCAGAGCTCAGCAACAAAACCTCACTAACACTACTTCTGCCTGCAGCTAGTTTGTACAAGTGTTTTCAAGATTGTCACATTGAGAAAGAACTTCATTACAGTTTTACAAATTTTATACAAAGAGACAAGTGATTAGCCTATTTTTTCCTGACATATTTAACTCTGCTAGGAGAGGTGAAAATATGTAGATGGGACATACAACCAAATCCCTTCCCCGTTATTTCAAACGGCAATAAACAGTACAAAAAGTACAAACTGCAGCTGTCAC
Organism: Phalacrocorax aristotelis; assembly: GCF_949628215.1. Taxonomy (NCBI): domain Eukaryota; kingdom Metazoa; phylum Chordata; class Aves; order Suliformes; family Phalacrocoracidae; genus Phalacrocorax; species Phalacrocorax aristotelis. Next base: position 29,970,137 of record NC_134282.1, read on the forward strand.
AGCTCAAATCAACATGAATTTCCAGGATCTCTATGCACATAAAATTTTGGAAATGAAGACCCGCGTTCATCAACGGAAAAAAGCAAACTGTAATACCTACAGGGATATTACACAGGGAAAAGTAAGCAAGGCAAACTGGCTCTGTAAATCATTCCCCCATGTTCACAATCCAGTACTCTTTTTGTGACACTGCCCTGGTTTGCCTTGCATGTTGTTACAGGTTTTCTATTTTAAAATTACTTGCACACATACAAGTACCATATAAACGTGCAGTTTAATGCAGCAATTCCCTGAAATTTGGGCAAACGTTCTTGTACGTCTTTCAGGGAGCCAAAGGACTCATTTGCAAGCTGGAAAGAACAATTTGCATTCAAAAAACTAGCTGCCAGAATAAGTTTTTAAACTAATTCTCTAATTTTTCTTTTTTAGGTCATTCCTAGTAAAACTACTCCTCTCACTCTTCTCACTCAAACAGGTTTTATGTAAAATGGTGAATAAATTAATCCAAACAGACTAGAACAGGTATACAAGCTACAAATCAAAATATATTAAAAAAAAATCAGCCAAAAGCTTAAAATTATATTATAATTCAAAAACAGCACATCTTTATTCCTCATATGCTGATGTCAAGACTAATTTTTGCCAAGCCTACAGACAACTATAGAAGCCAGTAAGCGGGGGGGCGGGGGGGGGATAAAACCCCCAACCTCTTCTGTGTATTATTACTACTACATATGCTTCTTACAGTTGACAAATCAAATGTATGACAAAAATATCCTAAGCATATATGTATGTAAACAAACATACAATGGTTTAAACACCAGTTGTGAGTGGTCACGCAAATTTATCAAATTTTCAAAGTTATGTAACACATCTTACCATTTTATGTTAGCACACTTAACAGAAGTTACTCTTTTATTCCTGCTTTACTGATGGAGAACTAGACACAAATTATCTCCAGCCTTCTATGACTGTTTATATAGGATGCTGCAGCACCAGGCCACAAAAATTGATTATACAGCTCAAGAATGAAATATTTTTAAAAAATAAAAATACAAAATTAAGATGACAGTTACCAACTGAAAAGACAAAAGGACTGTGGAAATTACTATGCAGGATAACCAGCACCCTGTGAAGCAGAAGAGCTTCCAAAGGAAGCGGTCAAATTAAAATAATATTTAAACAGTTGAAAAACATAACATTGAACTTAGAAAGCTGCAAAAGACTTTAAAAACCTAGTTATATCATTGTACAGATTATGACAGGAGTTTAACACTGAACCACATATAAGAGAGCAAACATCATGTGGAAGGTCTCTATTGCTGGTGACAGGTTGTCTTTGGGGATCTATCTATCAGGTGGCTTAAAAAATTTATACAAGATGTTAAGCAACTGTAAATGTGATCCTATTGAACTTATTATTCAAAGTGTTTCCTTAGGGTATTTTATACTATTAGTATTTCAGCTAACACAGCTAAGCTATAAAGCCTGGGCTGTCTAGGCAAGGATGCTGCAGGACTGCAGCACTTGGAGAAGTTTAAACTTAAGTAGCCCTTCCAGTTCTACATAGAACTGTGTACCATTTCAATAAAGAATTACTAAAATTCTTACGGGCAGAATGATAAGATTTCAGTGAAATATTACAAAGCAAGAGGAAAGCTTCAGAAAATGCATTTTTGTGAAGTTCATGCATTTACATATGAAAAGGATGCTGTTTTCAAACCCAGTTCTGCCTTATTATCTTGCCTCCAATAACATTTGTGCAATTGAAAACGTCTGTGAAGATGAGGCTGAACTCACATGAAACAGTCCTCAAAGACTAAACACAAAAAATCATCCATGAAATGGACGCTTCCATCCACGAGGTCCTCACATACATGCATAGCACCCCAATAAAAAATTAAAGTTACTTACTCTAATAGAAACAAGAGATACCCCACATATCTGAGGGGCTCTAATTCCATTGCAAGAGATGCATGATAATAATATAATAATCTATGAAAAAAACAGAAAACCGACATCGCTCATGCTGTGCCATCAACACAAGAACTGAAGACTTGCATAACAGCATACCTTAATCTTCAGCAATAGTTGAGCCCTAAATCACAAGAGGATGAAGGATATATCTGGGAGACATCACTCTCACTGTCTACTCCTTCATCTGGAGGTACCACAGACAGCAGCTGAAGCAAATCCTGGGCCACATCCCAGCTCCAAAAAGCCATTTGAGTCATAGAATCATAGAATCATTAAGGTTGGAAAAGTCCTCTAGGATCATCAAGTTCAACCACCAACCCAACACCACTGTGCCTCCTCAACCATGCCCTGAGATGCCACGTCTACATGTCTTTTAAATACCTCCAGGGATGGTGACTCCACCACCTCTCTGGGCAGCCTGTTCCAATGCATGACCACTCTTTCAGTAAAGACATTTTCCCTAATCTCCAATCTAAACCTCCCCTGACACAGCTTGAGGCCATTTCCTCTTGTCCCAAAACATCAAGTATTAAAACAAGTATAAAACATCAAGTATTCCATAAACTGCTATCAACCTGTTGGCTGAAAGCAAGCAAACACAGTAACAGCCATCTGAGATCATTTAAGAAGTCAGCCAGGCTCACACAAAACTCAAGTAAGATCCAAATGTTTTGAAGCTGCCCGAGCTGACCACTAACCCCATTGCCACATTCTGTGTTCCCAGACTACATGAGCTGCAAAACTAAAATGGCATCTTTTTATGCTATGACGTACCTGCTGTCAAACTGGGAAGCATCTCTCTGCAGCTCACAGCACACAGGCACAGCAACGGGAAAACAGCCTTAGCATGCACATTTAGAGCAATGTTTCCATGTTGGCCAAAAAAAGCTTATGGACATGCAGTTGGGACACTGTATGGATGCCTGTTCTCACCCTTCAGTCCCTTCTCCTCCAGCACCTTCACAGAGCGCTTGCTGCTGGCATTTTAGGCAGCCTCCAGGCTGTCAGACTGATGCGACCTGCCCATGGCAGGAAAGGGAGATAGATCCTTTCCGTGACCTCCTAAAAAATTCCAGAGAGGCCCTTTTCAGCAGCTGTTGGAATTGGGCCAGAAATTGTTCTTCCTCGATTCCGATATCCTGAATCCTGGCAAAAAGGTCAAAAATGTTTAATTCCTTGTCCTATGAATGTCCTGTGAAAAAGTTGGAAGACTTACGTCTCTTCTCCTTTTGTCTTTTAAGTAATGTTTTGGAATTTTAGAAGTTGCTCACTTTAAAACACTATCAAAAGTTAAACAATTTTGTTTTACACCCTAAAGCAGGTAGTACACAAGCTGAAGTGTACTTTCAATTCAACCCCTTCCAATGAGCTATTGCCACAAGAAACTGGCCAGCCAGTTTCTGTCTGACCTCCGGGTAAGTGAAGCCCAAATCACCAGAAGACCCCTTTAAAACAGGGTGGCCTTTTGCAGTAGACAGGCTTAGGGCAAAGATATTTTAATTTTCATTTCTCCACGTTCTCACATTATCAAAGACCTTTTCAAGAGGAAAGAGCTTAAACATTCGAAGATGATTTTACAGAGCATCTTCCAGAAACAGCCTTTTCTCTCTCATCCAAGAGATACCTGTGTTCGTTAGAGCAGTTCTAGCATGATTGTGAATGAACAAATACAACTTAAGAGTAGAAAACATTACATGTGTTTCCAAAATAAACCCCACATTATTGGACAAAATTCTAATTTCACTCATTACAGAAGCTGTGGGAAATCCTACATATGCTGACAGCTGAAACTGCTGTGGGTACGTACCAAGTCAAACATCCAGCACCTAAACAGGAAGCAGAAAACTTCAGGAAAAAAAGTAGAAGTTGAACTAGAAAAGCTTTTTAGTGTTTTTCCATCCCTTAATACACCTGCCAGCTGCCCTCATTCTGGCTCACATTATGTCAAATCCCTTTCTTAACATGGTACACTGCTTTTAAATCACACTCGCTGTTGCCCTAACATGTTGGTTCCTTCCTACAGCTGCTTTTCTTTGAAATGAAACTACAGAACCAGAAAGAATTAAACCTGTCTTATCAAAATAACCCCTTTAAAGGTAAGAAATTTTTTGAAAATTGGCAGAGAAAACAGCCTTGACCAAAGATTCAAATATAGTTCAGTTGTCAGCAACAGGTAACCACATATTTTCCGGGACAACATCCAGTATTTCAGTAACAAACTCATGCTGTTTAAGCACGCGACTTTGGGCAAGCTTGTCATTCCCAGAGCTACAACACCACCAGTGCTGGGCTTAGATCTTTCAGTAAACAACGACCTATCTATTATAAAAAGCACCCAATATTTTCTGGGAGTCTTTAAAAGATTATATTTACCTAGTAAAGTATGTTCATTAAAACAGTACTACGCACCAGTACATCATTGGCAGCTTGATGTGAAGATTTTTTAAAGTATTTTGAAATTTATTAGCAAAGGTTAGATACATGGATTTGAGAATTTCAAAACCTACTTGTCTTGCCTGAAGAAAAAAAGTCTCACCAATTTCTGAAGAAGCATTTCAATGTACTGTAACCTCAAGCTTTCGAAAGCATAAGGAATTCCGTTTGTGAATTCACAGGCAGGGTGCCCAATCACTCAAAATTTATCTAAACAGTAAAAACTAAACTCCTGTCAATTTTAAGGCATGTTCCTAACACTTACATCTCTGCCTGCCTGCCTGCCAGGTGAGACATTTTCAAAGCTTGATTAATCCCCATTCTCAGCTAGGAAAACAGAAAGCAGCTTAGAAAATAGAAAAAAATGATCGACTTTAAAAACTGGCAAGTCAGATAGAGAATTGGGACCAACCAGCAAGTGCTTCCAGCTCTTGGTGACAGACACTGTCCACTACATCGGTCCAAATACAAGCACTAACGCACGTGTTTTCCAATTAAAATAAGGCACAAATGTAGGTAAAATCATGATCTGAGATCTCACAAACCTTGAGTGGTGAAGTAAGGCTTGAATATAAACAGTGAGCTGAGCCTACACTTCACAGTCCGGGCCCCAGTTAGGTAGGTCACTAGAGGATCTTACATTCTCACCTGAAAACATTCCCTACCCTCTGACCACCTGCAGTTGAATGCAAATAAGACCATTCCAAAATCTTACAAGATAGCAACCTCTAGATGCCTTAATTCCAAACAGCAAAGCACAATAAGAATCCTTCTCAGGGAATGCTGCAGTGTTTCCTTGTAAAAAGACATTAGCTGCATTGTCCTGCCTTCAAAACTGGTGCCTTGCCCAAGGGTTTCTTGCCCTTTGTCACAAGGTGACTACCCTGGACTCCTTTCATGTTCCCCACTGACTGCTGACCATCCCGCTGCACAAGCACACCTGCCCTCACACCACATCAAAGTCCAGAGCTTCCCGTCTAACTCACACACGCATGTGTACTGGAGAAAACACTGATTTTTCTCTAATGTAAAGCCTTGCAAATACTGAAAGCTTGCAGGAGATGCCATCTCCTTCATGGTGCTCCCCTGGTCAAATTGACCTTGCTGAGAAGCAGAATCAATACACCACCAGCCAAGCGCTGTGTTAAGAGGACTGTATCATTTCTGAGAGTCAACCTGGTAGCTCAGCCTGCACCCAAGCGCTTGGAGTGATTAGTTACCTTTAGCAGCGCTGCACTTCACAGGGCAAGTGGTAACCTCAGGGTTTGCGATGTTAAACTTCACGGAAAAGGCACATTCGGTTACTGTTACTACCACGGTAGGTATAGAAACCACTCCAAGATGACATTGCATAATTACAAAGCTCTGTCAAAGTTTTGGGCCAGACAGCCAAATCTGATTTAGATTTAGGAAGGAGGTGCCTCTTTGGAAAACTAAAAATTGAGCTTGCTGCAGCCTTTTTGAATCTTTCGCCTAGTCCCAAGAGAGTATCTCTGCTTTAACAAGAACAGAGCAGAACTGATCAGAGCAACTATGTTTCTAGAAAAATAAGGGAAAGCTCCGTAACCACCTTCTTTTGGCAACTCAGTTGCCTTTTCCCAGATACCACCAGAAATAAAATTTATTAGGATGCACAGTAATACATAGTGCCTGGCAGCTGAAGGCCTCTCCTTCCCCTTGCTCTGCCCATCACCATGCCTCCGCTACCTTCCCCTCCTCAATGCTGAAAATCAGTCGACTCACTTTCAACTCACTTTCAAAGCTTTCTGCCTGCATCCCGGTTTCTGACCCCAGGACTTGCACCTCTGCTGGTGTTATCCCTGGGCCTGGCCATCTACAGCAGCGTCGCTGTAACTACGGGTTGTTTTCAGAACAAATAGCTTTTTCTTTGTTGTGGCTGCCACACAGACATGTCAATAGATGTGTGTGTTGTAAGAATCAAGAATATGCTGGCACAAAACTCGTGGGGAAGCTCTCAGTGCCTCACAAACCTCCTAATGCAGAAAACAGATAAAAGGTAAAATAAAATTTAAAAAAAAAAAAAAAACAAACCACAAAAAAAATACCCAAACCCACGACTGATGCAAGAATTCTGAAGAAATATATCTTATTAATAAAACACATAGACCTAGATTTGGATCCTTAAGCTTTTTGTACCATCACAGGAATGAAATCTGCAGCATAAATGCCCTTAGCACTTATTCTGAAGTTATTTAGAAGCCAAAGGTGCTTGAATAATTTTCTCTTTTAAACATGACCGAAAGGCCGACTTAAACAATGCAAGCAGGCATGAGTTTTTAAAAGGATACATTTTAAAATAAGCACAAGGTTAGACCTGCCATACATGGTCAAAGCATTCACCCGTCCACTCCAGCATCCACCCCAGAGAGGGAACACGAGCAGGTGCCTCCGGAAAGAAACTCCCCCAGTTGGCCAAACATCCAAGTTGTAACTCAGTACAAATTTCATCCCAGTAAATCAGCCTCTGACAAGCTGCCGCACAGCAGCTCAGAGAGCACACGCCTCAGATGTGCTGAAACACATTGCACCATGCTAAAAAGTACAAGATATTAAATGGGGAATAATGCCTCTGTCTATATAACTCAACATTTTTGTTTTAACAACTATGTCTGCACAAAGCCGCGTCAAATTCCACATACAACTTTGAATAACTCAGATCTAATGTGTTGTCTTTCTCATGCATTTTTGTTCTGGCCTCAAGAACTGCAATATCCAACCAATGAACTTTCAAGTAAGGCTTTTCCTTCCTCTAAAACATTAGTCAGTTAATTTTTTTTAAGTGCTTCTATTATCTTACAGATTCTACTCAAAAACTCATAAATGCAAAGGCTTTGCATTTTTACCTTTGTACAGTATTCTTTTTTCTAGCATTATTCTACATTATGCTTCTATTACAGTCTATTCATCTGTAATAATGACTAATTCATCAGTTCTCTAGTAACATAAAACTGGAACAGCTCATTTGATTACACACAGATATTTCTTAACCTGCCTCCATGATACCGCTGTAAGTTAAATTACCTCCATCTCCTCAATGATGAAACTGAATCATGAAGTAGCTAGTCGCCTTGTTTTAGTCCTAATCCAGTTTTTTTAGGGAGGTACCACTCCAGGGCTCAAGTTGTGAGGGCATGCCATACTGCAAAGCAGATCCTAGACTTCCACAAGAGCAGGCCCACTTTTTCAAGTATAAAACTCACCAAAAATAAAAAAGACAAAACCAGAGAAAGACAGAAATAAGAAGATTTAAAAAAAGGCACAATACGCCATGTTTGAATCATACCTAACATTGCTATTATTGCAAGACCTCCAAAATAATGGTTATTAAAATGCTGCAGTATCTGGACTGTCTTCGTTCATCATAAGGCAGCACATGAACCAGTTTATTTTGGCTACATGCGAAGCGCAACATTGCTCCTTGAAAGCCAGCCGATGAACTCTCTGGTCCCAAGCAAACCTTTGGGCACTTGCTCACACGTACCAGGCTAAAACCAACTTTATTCTCTCTGCTCCCAAATAGCTTACCATTAAACAACTGAACTGTTCTGCATGACTTTGACAGAGTAACTACAAAAAGCAGTAACTAAAGTAAAGCAGAAAACACAGGGAGGAGAAAAAACAAGCAGGTGACGTACACAAAGGCACAAAGAGCAACAGTTTTTATGTGGCACAGAAAGACGTGAGCCAACGACAACCCAAGTATCGCAGCGGCTGCAAAAGCCACCAATGCATTTAGCAACCTGCCACAATACCTGCACTCGCTGCAGCGGGCCGTCAGGGCTCCACACTCCCTTTCTGCTTTCAAACAAGATTTTTTCCGTAAGGGCTTCTGACGGCAATATCTACACTGATGCTTTCCCTCGAAGATTAATGATGTTTTAATAGGCTTCCCAAGGATTTAGGGATGCCCAGGGCGGCAGTGTCCCCGGGGTGGGTCCCAGGGGCCGAGGCGGGGCCCAGCGAGGCCGAGCTCCGGTCCCACACCACGGCGGAGCTGGCGAGGCGCCCTCGGCCCGGCCCGGCCCCCGCCGGGTGCCCGCCGCGGCGGGGAGAGCGGGCCCGCGCTGCCGGGAGCGCCGTGAGGGCGAGGAGCCGCCGTCCGCCGCAGGCCCGGCCCGGCGGGCTCCACAAAGAGGGCGGAAGGCGCGGCCGGCAGGTGGGAGCGGACTCACCGGGCTGGTGCAGCGGCGCCGCTGCCGCCGCCTACGGGGAGACGGGGGGACAGAGGAACGGAGCGGAGCGCAGCCGCCACACGGCGCCCTCGGCGATGGCGGCGGCGGGACCCACCGAAGCGGCGGCGGCGGCGGCGGCAGGAGCCGGAGGGGGAAGCGGAACCGCCGCGCGTGGCCACAGCCCGCCGGGGCGGGGCACCGCCCGCGCGACTACAGCTCCCGGCGGGCACCGCGCCCGCGCAGGAAGCAGCGATGGGGGATGGCGGGAGGTGCGGCGCGGCCTCGCCGAGGGGAGGCCGGAGCCGGCGGGAGAGGGGGGCTGTCGGGCAGTGTCTGCGCCCGGTAACCGCCGGCCCACCCTCAGCCTTGACGGCCCCGGCTGAGAGGAGAGCAGGAGAGCGCTGCTCGAAGCTGCCTTGCCCTCCTCATCCTCACGCCTGCGGCACGGCCGTGCTGTTTTGGGCTGCATCACCTGAGGGGGTTTTCTTTTTAATATATATCTACTTGTCCAAGGCAGCCAGCACCGTCCTGGCTTGTATCAGCAATAGTGTGGCCAGGAGGAGCAGGGCAGTGATCGTGCCCCTGTACTCGGCACTGGCGAGGCTGCACCTCAAATACTGTGTTCAGTTTTAGGCGCCTCAGTACAGGAAGGACATTGAGGTGCTGGAGCGTGTCCAGAGAAGGGCAATGAGACTGGTGAGGGGTTGGAGAACAAGTCTTATGAGGAGCAGCTGAGGGAGCTGGGGTTGTTTAGCCTAGAGAAAAGCCTGATTAGCCTGATGTTTACCTTGACTTCAGGAAGGCATTCACCCTGTCTCCCATAACATCCTCATAGACAAGCTAAGGAAGTGTGGGTTAGATGAACAGACCGTGAGGTAGACAGAGAACCGGCTCAACAGCGGAACTCAGAGAGTCGTGATCAATGGGGCAGAGGCTGGATGGGGGCCCGTCACTAGCAGTGTTACCCAGCGGTCTGTGCTGGGTCCAGTTTTATTCAATATATTCCTTAATGATGCGGATGAAGGGATAGAGTTTACCCTCAGCAAGTTCGCTGATGATACCGAGCTGGGAGGAGTGGCTGATACACCAGAAGGCTGTGCTCCCATCCAGTGAGACCTGAACAGGCTGGAGAGCTGGGCTGAGGGGAACCCCATGAAATTCAATAAGAGCAAGTGCAAGGTCCTGCACCTGGGCAGGAACAACCCCGTCCACTGGTACATGCTGGGGGCTACCTGCTGGAAAGCGGCTTTGTTGAGAAGGACCTGGGAGTGCTGGTGGACAAGAAGTTGACTGCAAGCCAGCAATGTGCCCTTGTGGCCAGGAAGGTCACAAGGCTTTTTATGCATCCTGGGGTGCATAAAAAGCAGTGTGGCCAGCAAGTCGATGGAGGTTATCCTCCCCCTCTACTCTGCCCTAGTGAGACCACATTGGGAGTACTGTGTCCAGTTCTGGGCCCCCCAGTTTAAGAAGGACAGGGAACTGCTTGAGCAAGTCCAGCAGAGAGCTACCAAGGTGATCAGGGGACTGGAGCATCTCCTGTAAGGAAAGGCTGAGACACCTGGGTTTGTCCAGCCTGGAGAAGACTGAGGGGGATCTTATCAGTGCTTACAAATATCTGAAGGGTGGGTGTCAAGAGGGTGGAGCCAGACTCTTTTCAGTGGTGCCCAATGACAGAACAAGGGGCAATGGATATTTGGATATTTGGAAAAATGTCTTTACTGGAAGAGTGGTAATGCATTGGAACAGGCTGCCCAGAGAGGTGGTGGAGTCACCATCCCTGGAGGTATTAAGAAAACTCTGTAGACATGGCACTCCAGGGCATGGTTTAGAGGAATGATGGTGTTGGGTTAGTGGTTGGACTTGATGATCCTAGAGGACTTTTCCAACCTTAATGATTCTATGATTTTAATTTTTTTTTTCCTAGGGCTGTGGGGGCAAAAAAAAGCCTACCATCCTAGAAAAACAGAAGCAGACCACTTCTAAACTGGCTCTTCTTCACGCCTCGCTTCCATATTCTGGCATTTAAATTTGAGATCTTTTCCTCAATGCTTCATTTCATGAGGAAAAATGGTTCAGTACAACACAGGTGCTTCACACTGCATTTCAGTGTCTCCTCAAGGTCCATCCCAGCTCACTGAGGTAATGGGCAGCAGCCCACTCAGCCAGAAGGTTGGGAAGGGTGTCTGAAAGCACCAAGGTGGTCATGCTTCATGTTCATTAACTGTGCTGTACTTACTCTTCCTCCTGCCCTGAAGGCACTGGAAGGGGCTCGTTTTAGTATCAATACAGCTGACAACAAATTAACCCTCCTCCCACCAATCTCTCAGGTCCAGAAGTCCGGTGAAAGCAGCATGCATTAGCTACAGCAGCAGGGCACAAAGCAGCTTTCCATGGCGTCACTTCCTACCATCAGCGACCTAAGCCACTACTCAGATACCCGGATTCCAAGGGATGTGGTAGTAACACAGCCGAGAAAGTAGCTGTATGCCCTCAAGGCTTCTCCCCCACAAATTCCTGTGATACGTTTAATCTTGCAGATGACTTCCCCAATCTTCCACCTGCCCTGCAAACTTGGACGTCACCTCCTCTGTCAGTCCCAGCCTGAAGCAACATCTGATTTTTCCTTCAGAAGGAGAAGGATGAGCATCAGGTAGATCCTGCTCATAAAGGTCTGGGGGGAAAGTTGTAGGCTTAGTCCACTGAGTCCTCAAACCTCTGCACATCCAGGGACAAAAAGTGCAGATCAGACTTTCCAGCTCCTGTTGCTTTCAGCTAATGCTTGCTGGCTCTCTTCTTGCTTACTCTCCACAGAATGGTCACAGAAAACTCGGCCCTATAGACCTGCCTTATTTCAGCCCCATTCTTCCAAAGTGGCCCCACTGTGGCTGCTGGAGAGTGCTCTGGTCAGCTTCCTACTGTGGGCAAGGCCATCGTTATTGCTTCTCTTTGCATATTGCTTTGTCACTCTCCCATTCTGACTCAACCCTGTATTTGATCCTCCCAGGATCAAGCTTTTGCTAATTCATCTCTGCATGTACATCTCGAGAAACCACAGCAGATTTCTGAACTTCACGCTTCAGCTCTACTTTCCTTCCCTATAAGGTGACCTTACTTCCCCTTGCTGCTTCAGCCTTGTACCCCTTAAACTCACTCAGCTCCTGCTCCAAACCATTTTCTGAATCCTCACCCCTCTCCCATTCTTCTGTCTCCCTCCCCAGGCACAACTTTTTAAACAAACTGGGAGGGTTTTTTTGTTTCGGGTTTTTACCCATTCACTTGTGATTCAGAAAGTCTTTAACACCCCTGCCCCTCCACCTTTTCTTTCGTTGCAGATTCAGTCCTTACACACATTAATGATGGATATGTTTGTGTCCAACCCTTGTATCTATGTTCTCTTGCTAAGAAGACAAGGCCATCTCATTTCTGTCTCTGAAGCTGCCAGAATTTTTCCACAGGGAAACAACTGCCTTACAGCTCGTCCTCCATATCTGCCAGTGATCCCTGCAGGGCTGGCACCTGCATCCTCCTGTGTGTTGCACACCTCCAGGGCCTGCCTGCGAAATGCAGCGCTGGCTTACTGAGGGTAGCTTCTGGCATGGGAGAGAAAGTTTTACGGGCAAATTCCTTCATACTTAACACTACAATAGTTATTAAACTTATTTACAGCTTTTAAAGAAAAACTTGTCTACAATATTTATAATACAAATGCTGTGGATTTAAAACCAGCAAATATTTGCTATTTGCCATAACAAAAAACATCTGAGAAGTTCTGCGATTTCTCTCATATTTGACATTAACCAAAATCAGTATTACTCAAGTTTAGCTGAAAAGCTTATCAGTGGGATCTTGATTTATTTTAGATACACTTAGAAGCCATGTGCCAGCCAAACTGATTAGTGCATCTTGAAACTGCTCTGAAGCCAACTCTTTGGTTCATACTGACAGTGCTAAGCCCCCTGTAATTCAAGTACCTCATGCCACAGTTTCTCTTACAGCCTCTTACCACTAACACGGGTTTCCATTCTCACATCCTTACTTGTACAGATTTCTAAATATCCGCCTACATTTTTTTGCCATTTGCAATATTTTCTCTCATTTGTCCAAAGGACATTAATGTTTCATTTCACTAGGCTATGATATCAGGCAGATTATTTTAGCTAAGGAGTCCAACCTGTGATTTTCAATTGGTATTATCTGACGTTAAAAAAAACTGTGAGCTTTCAGGCAAGAAAGACCTGCCAGAGCCGAGTGGCAATCTGGATTGTTGCCATTCCAAGGGTCAGGCTGCAACACAGAATTACTTACCTGTGTAAGAGAAAGAAAGCACAAGAACAAACTCAACTCTGGGAATGAAGAATCCCACTCAGAGACAAGCGTTACAGCACTGGTCCACAGCCCTGCTACGCTGACGTGGTGAAACAGGCAACCAAATCTCACTGCAATTGTTCTCTTTAATTTCTCCCTTCCCCCCAGCAGATGCAGTGCATGATTTCTCTGAGGTAGTGGATGAAGCACTGACGCAACCATCATCATTCAGCACAGGCAGGGGAGAACAAGAGCCCAGTGTCAGAGCACTTGCCAACCTGTTGTGGGTGAAGTCACAAGACAAGCCTTCTATTGAATTCCAGCAGAAGCAGAAGATGCCCAAGGGATCCTGAAGCTACAGCTGAGCAGTGATGAAAGGCCGATTCTGCTGATGAGAAGTCCTGGCTGCACACAGAGTCCTCAAAAGGAGGTCAGAATCTGAAAATTAGGATTTTCATTCACCCCCCTCACACACGCACTTCCCAAAATCACCTGCTTTTACTTACTCCCATCTTATAGGGAATAAAATCTGTCTTCTCTACCAACAGTCCCCAGGAGCTACCATAAGCTCACAATGCCACCTAGGGACAATCAGAAACAGCAACCGAGCTCTTCTGTCAATCCAGAGCAACTCAGGTTTTCCATTAAGTAATTTCCTCTCCATTTCCTTGTATTTATCAGCTGTTCTGATGGCTAAATGCAAGTCTTCTAAATATTTGCTTCAGGGCAGTATCTTTTCACCAGTTTTCATCTTCCATTGATCACTCATTCCACTTCTGAAATAGAGTGAAATTTCTTTCGAGTTTTCTAAACTCTTTCAACTCTGCCTAACTTGAACAAGAGCAGCTAACCCCTCCCAGGTATTCAAATGGCAGAGATTTTTTAAGCCTTCTCCCGTCCCAGGTAAGCACAGAATGTCTCTTCACAAATTCACATGTAATCCATCTGGACAGTGTAAACAAGCTTAAAATTCAGAAACTTTAATGACAGATAATGCTTTTCATACCCTTAATAACCAATCCCTGAGCCAGTTGGTTTAAATTCAAGAAATACAAACACCTCTGCAAGAGGCAGCACTGAGGTCGAAGCAGGCTCTAGGCCAGGGGGAGGGAATCAGAACTGAGACTGTGGCAGTCCTTCCAGCTTTCTGCGGCACTATTCCTGCCTTCCATCTGCTTTGTCTATTGACAACGCACCAAAACAGTCTTCCATGTGTGAAAGGTGTTTGTAAGAATTAGGCCAAGGAAACTATAACCCATTATTGGACCCTCACGTATTAGCAAGATGTCAGAAACAGTAGAGTAGGATTAATTTAGGAAGCTGATGTAATATTCAGTGAGTTCTGCTGGACAGAGGTCAGTCATTCTGTATCTTTATTCTGAGGCGGCCGCCAGGGATAAGTGTCCGTATCTGCATACCGCTGCAAGAATCAGACTGGAGCAGAGCACCGTGGCAAGAAGAGTCACGACGCACACTAAGGAACTATGTTGCCTGAACCCCACTGGAACCTGCAGAGTCGTTTCCTCATACACCTACAAAGAAAAGAAAATGGATTACATGCATTTACCAAGCTACTTATTTTTGACTGCAACTTAGAGGATTAGTAACCAGACCACTATTCAACTAGCTCTTTGCTAAGGCTTATTCTGGGATTCAAAATCTAAACCAAAATGGGATGTAATCTTTCAATTTACACCAAATGGAGCTCCCGTGATACAAAGCTCAGTATGTTTATCTGCTACCATTTTGAATGGTAGCCATTTATGTCCTCTGTATCTCTGTTCTTACAACAGTCTTGCCATTGAGGATATGTCCGTGACACAGCACGGAAGAGAGAAGCTCTTGGAATGAGCATTTCACAGACCACTGAGAAGCCAGCTTCCTCCAAGGCAAACAACTATTTGGTTTCTCTGTGATGCAGGAAGCTCCAAAACATTTTTGGACAAGAGCTGCAGATATCCCAGACATCTGCAGGTATCTTGAATGTAGGAAGGCATGTGTGTTACAAAAACAACAGATTTGTTATAAGACAAATTAGTCTGAATCTCTGTGCTACTGCAAACCTTTCAAGTATCAGAGGCAGTTGTTGGCCCCATTAAAGATCCAACTTTCCTTGGTTTTGAACACAGAATAAAGAAACTTCCTATCTTCCTAGATACTTAGCCAATCAGATAAAACAAAGAGAAGTGGCCTTTTTTGAAGATGCTATTCCTTCAATCTTTGGGGTTTTACCCCTCCTTTAGTTAGATCATAAAGTAGTTTTCCACTTTGCTACTCCTCTGAAGCACCTATGTTGTAAAGACCTTTCTTAATTTGACCAGTGCCAATTATACCCTGGAATTCCAAGTAAACTTATTAAGGGAAAAAAGGTGAGGAGAGCAGCCCCATAAAGGACTAGAAGAGTGCAGAGCGACTACAAGCATGTCAGAAGGGTAGGATGACACCCTTCAGAAAGGAAGAAGGGAGCCTCCCTAAAGAGGAATCATACAACTAGTCTTTTACTGATTAGTTCCTGTGATATGGAAGTTGCTAATCACAAAAAAAAAAAAAAAAAAAGCAGCAGTTTTTAAAAAAGAGCCAAGAATTCCCACCAGAAATAACAACTCACAGGTTTGTGCGTTATGCTGTACCACTGACAGGGGCCACCAGTTTTGCCTGAACAGGGAGCTTCCACTTCAGCAGGCTTCCAACACTCTGCCAACAGGCGACCTACAGAAGATATTAATGCGTCAGCAGGATCTAGACAGGATGAAGCCATTTGGCCTGCAGGACTTTTCCAAATGTGGTGCCTTTCCTCCACAACAGCTAGACAGAACCTACTCCCTGAAAGCCAGGAGGTGAAACAGCACTGACAAAAATGTCCCAGCTAACCTGCACGGTCAAAAGTGGTGCTTTTTGTGAACTTTGCAACCCTTCCCTTCTGATGCCGTAGGTACCCAAGGAAGACTTTCACCTGTGTGGTACCTTCGCCCTTCTGTCCTTAACAGGACAAGGAATTCATCATTAGCCTGTAGATCCCTCAACTTTAGCCATATAGCTATAATTTATCTTCCCCCAAATCAGAGTTCGTTCTTCCATTTATCCTTGTTGGCCTCCTGTTGGCACATGCAAGAACTCCCCTCCAATACTTTAAATGTTTTCATGTTAATAATAAATATGTTTTCCTGCTCACAATTAGTAAATGTGGCAGAAAAATGGGAAAATTTCACATCCCTTTTTTAATTGACCACACAGTCTTTCCTGCCCCTCAGTTTATCCCAGAAAATCATTGCTCAAATAATGTGCAAGTGAAGATAAAGGAGCTGAGAATCATTAGCACATTTGACTTGGCAGCTTGCAAGAATGATTTTGCAAAATGAAATACAATTTGTAGCAAAAATGGAGGATTTCATTGTTCATATACTTTAAAATATTAACTGTCAGTGATATCAGGTTCTTGTTTCACAGGAGTCTGAGACTCCAACAATTCTAACTTTCAGGCACACAGTATTTTCTGCATCCCCATATATATAGGGAATGCAGGAAGAAAGTGTTAGAAACCATCAGAACACTCTGATTACTCTAAATACCTGATAGCAAATATTAAATATGCCACGCATGGCTTCAGCTGCCAAGAGAAACACTGTGAAGACATGGTCTGAGCAGCTGACCTTTAACAAACCAGGGCCCATAAGAACTGTGACAAACAGACCAACTGCCAACTTCCAGTACGGCAACAGTGCAACACCAAGAAGCCTGTTGACAATTAATCTGCCTTTGGTCAGGCAGCAGCAGCATTCAAAGAGGAAGACAACGTAGTCTTTATCAGGGCCACTATCTTCGCCTCGTGTTCACGTGACTACCGAGAGCTCCATCTCCAGAAGACAAATACAGACCCAGTTTCCAATCTCTGGATTGCCTGCGGTTATTCCTCCCTCCTCAAAAGAACACGTAACAAGAATCTCACTGTCACAGCAGCAGATCAGAACTTCTGGGCTCTTCAGAACAACCAACACTTCCTCGCTCTCTTCCGCCGGCCGGTGATACCGCCCATGCACAGGCAAGGTAGCTCTAAAACAGCGAGAACACCGAGGGTCGGGCTTCATGTACAGGAGAACAAGAAGATCTGTGGCTAAGTACTCAGGAGCCTCCACATCAATGACATCAGGAGTTAACACTGCCTGCAGGTGAAGAAAGATATGGATGTGGTCGTGATCAGAATCGAAGTAAGGGAGGGAACCAGGGAAAAAAGAAATTAACTTTTTGTGCATGATTCTGGGATTCAAGCGGCCACTGTCTGCTGCAGTAACCTACTGCAGCATCAGAAGGGAAAATTATTTTCCTCATTCTATTGTCTAACACTGGGCCCAATTTCACGGTCAGGAAGATCAAGTTGGAAATTCTGTCCTTAAGCTGTTCCAAAATAACTTTTCAAGTCCCTCTCCAAAGAGCAGTTCTTATGTATGGAAAGTTTACAGCGCAACCACACCTACAGCCAAACCTAAGAGCCGTTAGCTTAACGAAGTGTATCGGCAAGGCCATGCCAGCGCTTGCAAGTAGCCCAATGGCAGAAGTTGCCCAGAGTCTTTGCACCCATATGTTTTAACTGAATTAAGCGCCTAAGGTTACCTTAAAGTGCAGCCTTAGCACATCTCTCTACCCAAAATGTGAAGCAAATGCTTGAAAGCAACATAGCAAGCTGTTATGAGAACGAAGCTGTGAAGCAACTCAGTCCAAATGCGCAGCATGAAACTGAGAGCCCACTGCCGCCTCTTGTGTGGGGGTTAACCTTCCCTCTTTTCAGCCTGAACAACTTGTACCACAGTTGCTCCTCTGGGGCTGAGCAGAGTTGCAGCGGCTCCCTACTACACACACCTATGGGTAGAAACATCAGCAGCACATGACACAAAATACCCCGCACTGGGTGATGCTGATCAAGCCAAGAGACACAAAGAGATGTCACGAAGATGATACTGTGCAGCACCTCCTTCCGGGAAAAGGAATTAATCACCTTGGTTCAATGAGCCAGATAATGACCAGAGATTACAACTTCCTGAGCATACTCATCCTTATCTGAGCAACTGCCAGATGTCTGTTAGCTTCTTAGGGGTTGTTACCTTTGTTAAATTCTGCTGCTGCAGTGACATCAGCTCATAGGGATCCACGTAGATTCCTGGTGGAAGACGAGTTCTAGCTGCCACTGCGCATCTTCCTGCATCCTCCCCCACTCCAAGTTCTGCCCTGACCAGCAGGTCCCTTCAAACAAGTGACAGAAGCAAAACGGTTATACCTGCATCTCCAAAGATGGCACAACCCTCCTCCCTGAGAGACATACTCTGAAACGCGCAGAGATCAGATGCAGCTCTCATTGTGCTATGTGCAACAAATCCAGAAAACAGTTCCCTGTCAAGCTGTGCTGTCCTTCTCTGGTTAGGATGACGTAGTTCACCCTAACTCCACATCCATGACCAAAATGAAGTTTCACTTCCTTGTCAACTTCTCAGAACTACCAATGGTCTCCACACAGACCTTGGAAAGGGGCCTTCTCTTCTTCCTCCACTACAGCTTGTAACTGTTAATTACTTGATCATGCTAATACGTTCCTAGTGCCTAGCCACGCCTACGGATCACACGGCAGTGAGCTGATACAACTGTGCACAGATTAGAAAAGAAGCTTCTTCACACATAAAATTAACCGGCACGTTATTCTGATGCAGTGCTGGGGTGACAACTTACCTGTGAAACCCCTCTTTCAGAAGCTCCTGCATGACAGTGGTGTCCCGACAAGCAGCCTGCACATCTAAGGGAACACAGAATGAACAAGTAACAGTGTTTAAAGAACAGCACACATAATTATCACACGGGCAGCCAGCCTTAGCGAGCAAAGTTGTATAATCTACAAATACATCATCTGCAAAACCTCTCTCAGCAAAAGGCAGAGTATTTCAATTTAGTACAACTAACAGCTCTTTTGTCAGTAGAACACCAAGCCTCAGCTACTAGGAAGGCTGAAGTATCTTGTTTTTCCAGTAGGGCAACTTTCAAAAGTGTGCTTTTATGTTTACAAAGGAGCTTGTACTAATCCCCACTTTTTCGCACTGCAACCCCCATTCCAGGTGTGATTCCTTATCTTCTACTTCTGTACCAATCTCTGTGAGAGATAGATTGTAACAATGACCTTTGTGTTACAGCCATTCTTTATTTTTTCTCTCTTAGTTTCCACAGGATTTCACTTTTTGGCCTGAAACTCCAGTCATCTTATGTATAACACCTGCCTGAGTGGTGACCTCAACCAGGGCCACAATGGCTGAATATGAAATTTTGCAGGTCTTGCAGCAGTTTTGCAGTTACCTAACCCAGAAAATTGCTTGCTTCCATTATTAATTTCGAGAATAGACTATCTCAGTTGGAAGGGACCAACAACGATCATCTAGTCCAACGGATGATGTGACCACTTCACAGCTGACCAAAAGTTAAAGCATGTTATTAAGGCCATTGTCCAAATGCCTCTTAAACACCGGCAGGCTTTGGGCATCGACCACCTCTCCTGGGAGGCTGTTCCGGTGTCTGATCAACCCCTCCGTAAAGAAATGCCTCCAAATGCCCAATCTAAACCTCCCAGGTACAGCTTTTAGCCGTTCCCAGCCCCAGCTCCCGCAGTGGCACCCGGATCCCCCTCGCCGGGCCAACAGGGAGCCGCTCCCCCGCGGCCAGGCCCGGCCTGGCTAGGCCGGGACTTACGGAGGGCGCAGAGGAGCGCGGCCAGCCCGGCGCCGAGCAGCCCCTCGCCCCGCCGCCGCCACCACCGCGGGCCGCCCGCCATGGCAGTCCCGCTCCTGCCGGTCCCGCTCCCAGCGCCCGCCTGACCCCACGGGGCCGATCCACCCCTCTCCCCGCCGCACTGCCGGACCCCGCCGCTAAGCGCTGCCCCGACGCCTCCTCCCGCCCGCTGCCCCCGGCCGCTGCGCGGGCACCGAGCCGCAGGGACCGGGCCCCGCCGCTGCCTCCCGCAGGCGCTGGCGCGGGCAGCCCGGGCGGGGGCCTGCGGTGGGAGGGCCCGGCCGTAGCCGTTGCCACCCTGCTGGCGAAAGTCCCGGTGGAGGGAGCAGGCTCTGGGCCGTCGGTCTGCCTCGCCCCCCTTCCCTTCCTCCCCGCCGCCGCCTGAGGTGAGGTGAGGAGAGGTCGGAGGGAGGGGTGGGCCCGATCCTGCCCCGCTTCCCTTCCCCCTCAGCGTTTAGGCCCCGACCCGCGCACGACCCCGAAGGTTTGCTCATTTGGCGGAAACAAGCAGTAGAAAAGTGGCTTTTTAACGGCAAAAAAATCGTTATGCTGCAGCGCAGACGTTGACGGGGGAAGAAAAAAAAACCCAAAACACACAAACAAAAACACACCACCTATCTGTGTTTCAGAACTACTGAAACTAGCGGTTCGTGCCTGGCAGCAAAGGTCTCTGCTTGTGGTAACTGACGAGGCGAAGCCTCTTTCCCGTCTTTTACGTGGATCCCAACAGCATTTTCTCGTTTGTATTTCTTGTCTAAGGATCCCATTCCCGTTTCAGAGACGGGGCCCACTCTATTGTCAGTGACCCTTCAAAAAGCCATTTGAGTTCAATTTGAGGCATCATTTCTCATTTTAAGATGGTGAAAGGGGCTCTTGAGAGACTTCTGCTTTTCTCCCTGACTTATAGAACTACTTAAAAGCAAAAGGTACAGCAGCTCTAGTTAATTTTCAGTATTGAGAACATTACTGCAAATTTGAACTCTTTCCTACGTGTTTTTTAGCAAAGGAATACTTTTCCACTCGTCCTCAAAGTAGCTTTTGAAGATTAACACATTTTTTCTTGCTTTGGAGACAACAACTTTTTGGGTCTAATTTCTTACTCTGCCTTGTGGCAGTCTCTAGGGTAGTCAGAGGAGGAGACAATCTTCATGTTTGGCATGTTTTCACTTACATAAAATCAAAAGTAAAGTAAGGCATGCATTCAGTGTTGTACACTAAGCTGGGAAAGAGGATCTGCACCAGATCTGCATCTGTAAGTTTTCTCTAGTATTTCATCTGACTCAAGAAGGGGACAGAGCCAGAGGAGTTCTTGAGCATTTTGGGTATGGAGAAATGCAATAAGGCAAAAAAAGAGAAGTCACTGTCAGTCAGGCTGATGTTCCTCCTCTCCTCTTGCAAGACAAAATGCTTTGGAGAAGACTGAAAAGGATAATTATGGATTAACCTCACCTCAGTCATGCAGCAGCTGACTAATGCACTGACACTTGAAAGTTTAGTAGTCCTTACTTTAAAATTAAATTCTCATGGGTACAGTATGTTCATACTAACTGTGTAGATACAGCCATATGTTTAGTGGGTCAGTTGGCCATTTCTCCTCACCCACCCTCTTCCTCTACCTTTTAAGGATGGCAAAAGTTCCCGGTGCCTCGGTGCGACAGCTCAGCATTTTCAATTCTTAAGACAGTCTCAACCTGCATGAACATCTTACAGCTCAAGCTCTAATAGAAATGTGCTGTGTAAAAAGCATTTTCATTTCTCACTTGCAAATTCTCAGTTTTTCAGTTTCATTGACGATATATTTTAGCTTGAGAAGGCTTAACCATTTGAACATCATCTCCTCTCTTCAAAATTAGTTCATGTTTTTGTTGTTTCCTAATAAGGGGTTTAATTACTTTTGTCCTTAATTCCTGAATCTCTTTTCTTTCCTTATCTTATGTCGGTTACAGATCTGCTGCTGTACTGACGTTACTCTGAAACAGATTTACAAAAACTTACTAGGTACCTGTCCTCTTAAAATGGAAAAAAAAAGGGAATTCCAGTGTTACATACGTCAACATTACAGATGAAAGGGTCTCCCTTACCATATGAAATAAGGAATACAATATCCTCAGGCTTGTGACAGAAACAAAGGAAATTTGAACCATATTATTCAGTTTGTATCTTTTCAAAGCAAATATGTATAATAGACAAATACCTACCGTAGGATTTTGTCTTTATTGCATCTCTTGCAACATTCATATTTGATTTTGTAGAAACTCTTTCAGTGGAGTTCCAGGACATTTCAAATTTTTGTTTTACGTGCGTTTTCCTGAATTTTTTTTGTTTTCAAATATGCTCAAATAAGCTTACAGCAGAAATTTATCCTTACATTTTTACTGAAGAAATCAGATTCTCCCTGAAGTCATACCTGGAGCTTTCATATGAACTATCAGGCAATGCAAAGTTAAAAGCGTGGTAGTTAGAGCAGAAAAGGGTTTGGTAGGTAAGCAATTCCTAGCTCTCCAGAACAATGGGTATTGCAGCAGATGTCATTTGTGAAGAAACTAATACACTGATTTACTATTTAATGACATTTTTCAGTTTAAAAATTAATAAATACTAAAGACATCTTTTAGGTATCATTTGACTGTGCAGTCCTGTACACAGCTGGTAAACCAAAATGTTAACTTGTGTGTGATACGTAATCCCGATTGAAAGCCCTAGCTAGTAGTGACAGGCACAAACCAGGAGTTGAGAGTCACTCTGCGCCCTGGCACCCAGCTCACCGAGCATGCAGGGACGTGTTCCACTGAAATCAGGGAGACCTATGCTGTGGCTGCATGTTTTTGCTGAATTCACATCACTTGAAGCCTGGTAAAAAGAACAGTACCAAGAGACACCCCTACTTTCTTTCCCTTTTTTCTTTCCCTCTTTTTCAGTGTCACTGAGGACACCTCTGTAAAGCTGACCACATTAAACCAGCAGTGAGTACTGTAATGACTTACGTTGCAAAGAAGTGCGGCATCTGCTTTCAGCCTCCATCCATTATCCTGATCTACAAAGAAGACAACAAGGATAAGACTCGGCAGCGCATCATGCCTGTCAGAAACTTCTCCAAGTTCTCAGGTGCACTGCGTTTACTTGTAGCATTCCCCAAGTCCTCTCCAGACACAGTGAGAGGAATGGATAGTTGGTAAGGGACAGTCAGGTAGCTTCTCACCAGCATGCAGGGAGCGCAAAGAGGGGTTGTTCTGTAGTAACAGTGTCTCCCCTGAGGAGCCACGGGCTACACCTTAACCTGAGTAAGGGGCTCTGCTAAATCTGGAGGTCTCGCTTGTGAGGGTTTGTGAGAAGAGGATCTGTTTATGGGAAGAGATTTGCTTGCAGCTGTCAGTCTTCATTGTGGCTTTGTCTTTAGACTGCAGCATGGCTGCTGAGCAGCTGAAGAACCACCCTCGGCACAAGGCTTACCTAGAAGGAGTCTCGCTGCATCAGCTAAAGAAGCTGTACAGTTTGCTGAGAGGTCATCTGGGAGGAGAGAGCCTGGCTGAGAGCTTGGAGAAGTTTCAGCGAAAAGAGACAATTGACCCAGAAGAAGATATGAACAAACTAGATGACGAGGAACTAGCCAAAAGGAAGAGAATCATGGATGAGCTCTTTGAAAAGAACAGGAAGAAGACAGACGACCCAGATTTCACCTATGACATTGAGGTTGAGTTTCCACAGGATGAGCAGCTGGAGTCCTGTGGCTGGGACATGGAGTCAGGGGAAGAAATCTGATTCTGGACAAAGATGTCTTGGACAGGCAGTTCAGAGACAAGTCCCCCAGTCTCAACAGAAAGGGTCAGCATACGGGTTCTGTTGCATCATTTTCACTTCATGCATTGATGCACCTCACGGCTATGGAGAACTCGAGGCCTAAGGTGCTATGGCAATTCCATGTTTAAGTGAACTTCGTTTAAGAAGCCAGACTTGATGAAATGGAAATTGGGCAGCTGAACTTATTGGCTGTTTTTAGTCTTTTCCTATGTGTGAGTGCCTAAAATAATTTGAAATTATTAAATCCTCTGTTCACATTTCAGTCAGCTTTGGCTGAAAACCTCACCAGCTTACCATGATTTCTATTCGGCTTAATCTGAAAATGAAGCCTTAAATATCTATGTTTTGAAAGCAATGTTAAAGCTTTATTGTATACATATGGTGTTTATTATTACTTGTTGGAACATTAAATATGTGCTAGTCTTTCTGGATGAACCAACACTGCATTGAGAATATTGCCCTCGTGTTTCCTGAGTGACGTTTAAATCTCCAGCTTCAGCTTACACAAATATAAATTCTTGTATTTAAGAAATAGAGTATCTAGGAAGTAAGTTAGTCTTGAAAGTAGTGTTGAAAATACAGTGATTTCAAAGTGATGAAGCAAGGTGTTTTGCTCCCTTTTACTGCTAGATGATGCTTCCTCAGTAAGTGCTCAGTTCTGGGCAAATAAACTATCCGAAACAAAAGTAGCATGGTAGAAACTCACAAAGGCTGCGGGTGGTCTTAGAAGAAAACAAAACCTTTACCCCTGCTGCCTCATCAGGCTACAGTTCCCAGATCACTCAAAATAGTGCTAGGGGTGAACCTGACGTGACAAAGCTGCAGCAAGAGGTCCTCCACATAGTGTTTTCATGGTCACTGAGAAATTCATCTCTGCAAACTAATAGTTCACTTATCCCACTGAAGTTTTTAGTCCCACCATCTTCCTCAGCTGGTTTGTACTAGCCAAATCCTACTGTCTTGTAAGAATTTGAAGACTAAGTTTAGGATTCTTTACAAAATTAGGCCACTCCAAAAGCTTCCCAGGTTTTGGCTTTCTGAAGCTCGGTGGCTCGTAAGGGTTGTGAATGGGATGGGCCTTTACCCCGAATTGAGTGGCCTCAAGACGCTTGTGCCTAAGGTAACTAAGAGCAGTTGTAAAGAGCCTCCAAGACCAATTTATTTCCTGTCTTCCTTCTTGCGACCACAAATGAACTAAAACCTGTCAGTTTTATCAATAAGGCATCATATCGTAGCACAGAAGCTAGAAGAGCTCTCCTCCTACATGCTGAAGTGATAGAGCCAGTTCTGTGAAAAATCTGAAGTGTCAATTAAAGCACTGTACTTTGTCATCACTGGAGAAGATGAGCGAGCTTATGTTTGTCCAAGGGAGTCTTCAGTTCAGAAGCAAAATGGAAGCTGAAGCCTCATTTGCCAAATATTAAAAAAAAAAAAAAAAAAAAAAAACAACCCCTCACCTCTTCCACCCACAAAGGGGTATGTAGATCTTCAGCAGAGGCCTTTTTCTCTTTCCAGTAAAAGATTGCAACATACCAACACATGAAGATCTCTTATTTGCGTGAGAGGGGACCCGTGGGGACCTCTCCTCCACACCCAGCCCACTATGGTCCTTCAGGACAGCAGCCCTTCCCAGTATCACCTGGTCATCGCAGTTTGGCCTCAACTTGACACAAAGGCATTCCATGGCCTCCTCCAGATCATGGTAAAAGACACCAGGCAGGGTGGATCCCCGATCAGACCCCTGCCATATGTGTCTTCTCACCAGCCTGCTGGTAGAGCACGTCCTACTAACTGCTGCCCTCTGAAGTTCATCATCCAACTGATTTTTATCTGCCTGGTTGCCCACCCATCCAGACCACGACATCCTCACTTGGATGCAAGAATGTTGTGGGACACAGTATTGAAAGCCATGCTGAAGCGGAGAAAAATGGTACCCACTGCTCCCCCCTTGCTTCCAAATCCAGCCATTTTGTCATGAGAGGCAAGCGGGCTGGTCAGGCATGTCTTAACCTTGGTTAATCCACTCTGACTGCTCCCAGCTGCTTTCTCCTAGAAACGTGCTCCAAGAAAGCACACTCCATGATTTTCCCAACATGAGAGTGACCATTCTGTTGCTCCCGAAGATGTCCTTTCAGCCATTACTGAAGATGGGTGTGACATTTGCCTTTCTCCAGTCACTGAGGACCTCCCCTGATCTCCATGACCTCACAAAGACAGCAGCTTTGTAAGGACGTCAACCACTCTAAAAGTGGAAGCTCATCTTGTTTGCCTTGACATCACTTGCATGTCCCAGCTCTGGAAGAGCCTCAGCTTTCCCAGCACCATGCCCCTGTGCCTCAGCAAAGCTGCCCCCCTCTCTCGTGATGGTGGAGTGTTGAACATCCCCCACATCGGCTTGATGCAAGCATCCATGCCCCAGGCAGTGACAGGCACCTGGGTTTCTACATATGTGCATGCCCATGGCTGTGCCCCACATCCCCTGCCCAAAAGGAGAAATAGCAGTGGCCATGGTGGTGGAAGTGCATACCTCCACCCCCGAAGGCCAGACCTAGCACCCATAGTGGGGGGAAATGTCCACAAGGAGTGGGGTGGTCACAGGGGCACCCTGCCAGTGAGGAGAAACCAAAACGTGCCTGTGGTACCCAGTGCCAGCGCAGACCTGCTGGAGGACATCACAGGGGTGTATTTATAGGTCACTGTTGTCCCTCGGGCATGCAGCTTACGGGCAAAAGAACAGCTGAAATATGTTGAGGGATTACCCAGCTGGGGCCTGATTTGGTGTTGGCTCTTTTGGTCTAAAATCATGCCAGAAAGCAGCTGTTTTCTGAGACAGATTTGCTATCTGGGTTTCCAGAGCCTTGCCAGCACTCAGCCCCAGCGGTGCTGCTGGCTGGTCCAGCACCACCCAGCCTGTACCATTTTTTCCAGCCCAGCAGAGCAATCAGCCACACAAGGCTCACCAATGTCTTCCCCAGCACTCACCACAGCTCTCTTTTGGCCCCCTACTCTGCTGCAGCCCATCCTCACTTAATGTCTACCCGCACATCAAGGTGGCAGCACCTTCAAAAACAGGAGGGGATGCACTGCTCCACCTCCAAGCCTGCCTCCCCTCTCAGCCACATCCCTGTGGGCTGGCTCTATGCTCATAAGTTGCTTCACTGCTGCAGATGTGCCAGGCAACATCCAGGCTGTGGCTGACCTTTGCCCTCATCCCCACACCTGCACTGGGAAGGATGCTGCCCTGATGGCCCTGCTGCCAGCCTTGGCTCCCACTGCCTGCACGACCCCCCCAGCATAGCTCCTGGCCACACAACAGCCTCAAGCATCTCCCTCCACCACCTCCCAGGGCAAACCCAGCGTAAGGTGGAGTGACCCTGGGCTGGCTGGGGTGGCTCGAGCACCCAGCACACCCCACATCACTTCGCCAAGCTCATCCCACTCCGGGCAAGGACAAGGCCCCATCATAACCATGCTGGCACCACTGCTTTCTTCTCTGTGCCCCATGTTCCTGTTGAACTCAGACATACGTTTCACTGGAGACTTTGCAACGGCGCCACAGGAAAAAAGCTGCTCTCATTCTCAGCAGAGCTTCTGAGTTCGCACAAACCACCATTGCTTCTCATTTCCACCCACAGTCACCCTCCAAGGAACAAAGTGGCACTTCCCCAGGTAGTGCGCTGCTGGAAAGGGAGAGCCAGTACATGCTGCAACCGGGGCTGGGTGGAGGAAACGCCCCCCTACCCCCCACCCCCACCGCAAGAGCTGACAGCCCACAAGGGCAGGGCTTGCAAAACACGGAGGAAGGCTTTCTCTTATCTCCTTTGCATCTGTTTAATCCAGCAGTTGCTGGAGGAAAAGAAATTGATGATAAAATATTACTGCTGATTTAATTTATTCTCCTGTCTTTTAGTCAATATTTTACATCATTGCAACTTAGGCTATTTTTAATGGGCTGTTTTAGCCAGGATCACTACTTCAACATGCAATGACACTCCAAAATGTGTTTTTCAGCCCTGCTGACAACACCTGTCTTATTAGCACACACACACGGGTGCACACCCAGAGCTGCCTGCAAGTTTACCAGTGCCGGCAAGAGCGGCATGGGAAGCTGCAGCCATGGAGACCTTCTCTGCAGCACCCAGGCAATGCTTGCACCAGCCCAGGGCAATCTGTGGAGCCTGGCCGCAGAGCTGGAGGATGTTCTGCAGCAGAGACCTGGCTACAGGGGTGAATAAATAAGAAGGAACTGCCTGAGTGGGGGCAAAAAACAGCACTGGGTGCAACTGTCCGTGCCCCTTTGGCCAAGAGGCATTCAGTGTCACGTCTGCTTGGCTCTCACCAACATCAGCTGAAAGTTTCTGCTGAAGATGTGTCCCTTGATGATGCCCAGCACGGCCCCAGGCTCCAGCACCAGCCATGGCCCTGCACCCTTCAGGATACCCTTTGGGCATCCATAGCACAGCAGCTGTCCCATCACCCCCTGGTCCTCCAATCCCACAAGTCTCCATCTCAGCAACCTCGGAGGGATTATCGCGTGTGATCCTGACAACCTGTTCACATTCACTGTTCCTGAGCCCCTTCTCAGCAATCAGTAAGAGCTGGACACCCCGCACCGGCTTTTCACCATTTTCAGCAGCTTTTGCTTTAGCATGAGGAATATGAGAGCAAAGGCCACCAGGAGCGTCAGGCAGGTGGGCAGAGCCAGCACCAGGTAGAGGAGCGCCAAGTCAGCTGTTTGCCAGCGGCAGCTCTGCAGGACAGGCTCGGGCAGTGCCCTGGGGTTCAGTGTGCGGGAGGCATAGCTGCAGGTCACCTCCTGCCCATCGGGGACTTGCAGCCCCTCAACCCGCTGCAGGGCATCCCACCAACCCAGCGTGCAGCAGTTGTAGGGGTTTCGGCTGAGGTAGACCTCCCGCAGGCTCTCACTCAGTGGCATCCGCACGATGTCTGGCGGGAGAGCCGGGAGGCAGTTGTCCCGTAGGTCCAGGCTGCGCAGTTTCAGGGCACCCAGTGAGGTGGGGAAGACGGTCAAGGAATTCTTTGACAGATCCAAGCACATGAGGCCGTTAAAGGCAGAGAAGTCCACAGCAGTGGAGGACAGGCTGGTGTTCCTCAGAGACAACTCCTGCAGTGTCAGAGCAAGGTCCTGCAGCCACCCCAGGTCCCCAGACAGCACCTGATGGTTGTCGGAGAGGTCCAAATGCATCAGTGATGTTCCCTGGAAGGGGTGACCGCCCAGTCCCTGCAGGCCACAGCCAGCCAAGGAGAGATGAGTCAAGGTCTTGACACCCCTGAGGTCCACGCAGGGGGGACTCTCTGTCTTGCCTGTGACAGCTGGCTGGGGACAGAGGTCGACCCGGTTGCGGCTGAGGTCCACAGTAGCAATCTTCCTGGTGTAAGTAAAAACCCCAGGAGGAAAAGCCTGTAGCCTGTTGGTGCTGAGGTTAAAGAGCTGCAGGTTGGGCAGGACGTCCCCGGCATCCACCTCCACCCCCAGCTCCACCAGCTGGTTCTGGCTGAGATCCAGCTCTGTCAGCATGGCTAAGGGGTTCCCCTCTGACAGGTGAAATGTCTCCAGGCAGTTCTGGTTGAGCTTCAGGTGGGTCAGGGAGGGCATCTGGGCCAGGAAGCCCTCTGGCAGGTACCAGACCTGGTTCCGGCTCATGTCCAGGAAGCGGAGGGAGGAGAGGTTGCTGTGGCAGATCTCATCCCAGAGGCTGACTGTCGTGACATTGGTGGAGTTGCCGTCAATGAGCAGGAACTGCACCGTGACGTCCGCCAGGGATGTGCCATTGGGGAGGCGCTGGTAGAAGCTCATCTCATTGTCCTTCAGCAGCAGGGAGTGCAGCTTGCTCTGCCGGGGCAGCACAGGGAAGAAGAGAAGGTTGTTGTGGGACAGGTCCAGCACCTCCAGCTCAAAGAAGTCATCAGTTTCCAGGGCCAGAAACCACTCAATGATGTTGTTGCTGACGTTGAGCACCCGGAGCTGGGTCAGACCAAACTCCACAACACATGGGAGGTAGTTGTAAGCTACGTTAAGCCTCTGCAACCTCTGCAGCCCTTCAAAAGCTTGGTCTATCTCAAAGATGTAGTTCTTCTCTAGGTTCAGCTCCAACAGCTGTGTCAGGTTCATGAAGACAGATGAGTCCAGCCTCATGATGATGTTCCTGGCCACAGACAAGGACTCCAAGGAAGACAGGTTCCAGACCAAAACTGATATCATATTCTCAGTGAGGCGATTTCCAGCTAGGTCCAGCGTCCTCAAGGCTGGCAGAGTAGAAAGAGCAGCTGCTGTGAGTGAGTAGTTGGTGAAGAGGAGGTTGTCTGCCAAGGAGAGCACATGGAGGCCTTGGCTGCTGAGGAAGGTGCCAGGCTCAATGAGCTCCAGCTGGTTCTTGGTCAAGCTGAGATGCCGCAGCTGGTGGTATGAGAGCAAAGAGGCATTGCCCAGAACCTGGATAGTGTTGACATCAAGCAACAGCTCCTCGGTATCACCTTGAAGATTCCCTGGAACGGAGCTCAGCCATCTCCTGGTGCAGTCCGCAGTACTCTGCACCTAAAGCAAGAACTGGATATGTAATGCTGCTCTGAGAGGAGGGAGACGGGGGCAGATGAGGAGGGAGAAGTTTGGGGAGCAAAGTGAAGATGGAGGAGGTAGGGTCTACAGTTAGAGCCTCAGCACCCAAGTCCACTCTTCAGCTAAGCCAGGTCTGGAGATGCTGAGGCTCCTGAGCTTTGCAGGGCAGGACCAAGAAGTCAGAAGGGCGAAGGTTTGCAAGAGAGGACTTACGAGCTCACAGCTGCCGAGAGATGTTGCCCAGGCTGCAACCACCCCGCTTCCCCGTCCCACTGCCAGGAGGACCAGAAGCAGGGAGAGACCAAGGAGTGGGGTCTCCATCTCAGCAGCAGCACTCCTGCAGAGATGGAGACACAGGTGAAGTCAAAAGCTGCAGACCACTCATCCTGAAAGGCCCAGATTTTCCCAGGGAGTCCATCATGGCAGTGGTGATCCTTGTGCACAGCCAGCATCCTGCCCATGGCTGCTGCCTGCAGGCAGGCACGCAGCCCCCACTGTTGCCCCCAGCAGCGCGCAGAGGCAATGGGCTCCCATAGTGGTGGTCAGTGTGCTCCATGAGACCTGGGCCACCATGAGAAATGGTGAGAGAAACAGCAGAGAGCCCCGGCACCAGGCCCACCTGCCCCAGCAGGACCCCTCGTGGGTGTCCACCAAGCAGAGCCTGGAGGGCAGGGTAAGAGAAGGGACAGGGATGTGGCAGCCCAGTCCCCGGGACAGGGCAGCACACGTGGGAAAGGCACCGTCGTCACTGCACAGCTGCTCACAAACACCACTGAACTGCAGCCCTCGAGCAGAGGCTTCCCCCCTGCCAGGGCTCACATCCCCCCTCTCCAGCACTAAATGCTCCCCTGGGGGACACCGACCCAGCCACCACTGAGCCCCTCCACCACCCATCCCTGCCAGAGGTCCTCCCAGGGAAGCAGAGGCTCTCTAGCACAAGATGCCCCATTACTAACTTGATGGAACCGGAGCTGACGGCATTTGCATCTGGGGAAAGCTGAACCTCAGGCAAATGAGCAGCGAGGTCTCGGCGAGGGCTCAGCAAGCGGAGTTTTCATAACTGCCAGCGCTTGAAGAAGAAACGGGGGGTTATTTTTGGCAGCTTGGGTAGCTAGAGGGAGCAGGGGACATGTCCTGGGTTGTCCCCTTCCTTGGGACAGCCAAAAGTGTTAAGCTGGTATCTTATAAAAGTGGCATTTATTAATCTGGCAGGGATGAAGAGGAAACCCCCCTTCCTCAGGCTGGAACTGATGCATAGTGGCTTGCACCTTCCTACGCCCTCAGTCTCCGGCAGCACCTTACACCCAGGCATGGTGTCCTCACTGCACCCAAAAAACAGAGGCTTTGGCTCTGGTTTGCCTTTGGCCCCTGAACACCTCTGTAAAAGCTCACGCTTTCCGTCACGCAGCTCAGCCTTTCATTGCCACCCAGCATTGGCCTCCCCCAACACCAGAAGCACCTCCATCCTCCCACACTCCTCCCTGTGGCTGTGGGGATGGCACCTGCCCAGCCAGGAGAGCGGGCAGCAGCACCGGCAGGAAACCCCTGCCCACAGCCCTGCAGTGGAGCCCACGCGCAAGAGGTCTGGGAGCACCCAGGGTGTTCCCCGCGGTGCACGCCAGCCCCGGCACTGGCCCACGCAGCCACAGCTCTTGTGAGCATAGGCATTAGCAATGCACAGCCACCACAGATCTTCCAGCTGGCAAGAGGAGCTCCCCAAAAACTCATGGCGGGCTTTTTCTCCTGGCAAAGGTATTGGGGGGCAGTTACTCACCACGTGGGGCAGCGCGGAAGGCTTGCCACACCTCATCCTGCAGCCAGCAGCCCGTCCAGCTGCGTTTGGGGAGCTCTTGGGGCCAAGGGTAGGTGCGACCCACTGGGTTTCTCTCCCACCCGCTTTCTCGCTTAGCACTAATATAGCCTTTGCGGAAGGAGCTAACGGAAACTGCAGTCACATGGAGGCAGAGAGCGTGGCCAGGCACTTCGCTTACTGATCTCAGCACTCATAGCCAGGGTCATGCACTCACAAACAGCTCCCCAGCAAGGAGGAACCACAGGGGCCAGGCAGGCAGGGAGGGGGATGCCAGGGGGAACTAGCCCCCACCAAGGGTTACACAGCTCCTGTCTCTCCTTCTGCTCCCAGGGATGAGCCAGCACTGGGGGCAGCTCTTGCACCATGACTTCTCTGCACAGCTCCAGCAGCAAACCCCTGAAAGAGCTTCAGGTGGCAGAGGTAGTGACCTGGGGGGGATTCTTGCCTGTGGAGCCGTACCACCGACCCTGCCAGGGCTGGAGAAAAGCCACCAGCTGGGCAGTGCTGCCCTGCATGGCACCTATTCCCGTTGCATCCCTCTAGTCCCCTGCTTGCCTCCAGCACCCAGCACAGGGGCTTCGACAGGAACCAAGGGATGCACTTGCCATGGGGAAAAAGGTGACGCTGTTATTTCCCATTGCATCCCAATGCAAGGTTGAACGTGTCCCCAGATGTTGAGTCCCTGCTTTGGGACACCAGCGCCCAGCTCCTTGCGTTGTCTAGGTGAGATTTGGGATGCTCAGATCCCACCACCCATAGAGCTTTGTGTCTCCTGGGGCTGCTCAGAATTTCAGCAAACCCAGTGTGCAAGTCAGACAGGGATCTCCCAAGTGCCAATCCCTATATGAACATCAGCATAAATGGCTTTTCCCACAACTGCTAAGGCAAAGAGAGAGAAAAATCCACATTTCCAAGGCGATATGAACAGGGTGGCCCCCTTCCTCTTCACACCCATTTGTCCCTGCTCTCCATCTCCCTTCCTACCCCACATCTCGCCTCCCCCAGGGTCCTCATGCACCCCCAAATCCCCAGCAAATCCAGCCACTGAGGGGGAGAACAGTTTGCCTGGATTTACCTAGCTGGGAAAGGGATCAAAACTATGAAGAAAGGATCCAGTCCTGCAACAGGACCCTGTCTGGTGGGATCAGCGGGTACCACCCTGCAACATCCACGCTCCCTGTCCCAGGCACCAGCGCCAATGGGACCTTCTGCAGCAGTCAGGAGACAAGCGGTGTTACTGCAGCACACCAAGCACCCACCAAGGGACGTCACAGCCTGGGGCACCCCCACCTGTCACATCAAGTGGCCCCCAAACTCCTGCAGCCAGCAGAGACAAATGACTGGGGAGATATTTTTTCTGCCTTCACACTAAATTTCATTTCTTCTGTGGAAGGAGACTGAGCTCTCCCATATCACTCACAAAAAAGCCCTGTGGTTTCGTTTCCTCCATTTTCAAGGAAGTTTGAAGTATAAAAATCAAGAAGGAAAAGAGAGAAGCACTCCTTATCCAAGTGAACCAGAGCAGATGGCAGAAGCTCCGCAGCAGGGCAAAATTCCCATGGTCACACAAAGGGCTGACACTGGCCACTGATTACAAACCCACTTCTCACCCCCAAAACCCTGCTACAAGCCCAGCCTCCACCAAAATGATGCATCTGACCTTTGGAGATGCAGGAGCCAGCAGAAATTCTCCCCAGGGCTGGGAAGTCCTGAAGCCATAAAACTCAAGCATCCTCACCTGTGGCAGTACTCCACTCTTGGGTGATCTGGAGGCTCCTGGGAGACCTTCTGATGAGATTCCTTCATATGGTGCCACCAAACAAGGTGATGCCCCAAGGGTTGAACCAGCTTCCACCCTGCAGCCCAGGAGGAGCTGGGAGATTAAAAACAACGTGCTTCATCCCCAGCCCACCGCTTTGGCTGACCAATGCCAAGCCAACGTAACCCCTTTTCCCCAGCAGCTGACAGAGCACTGTGGGATGGGAGAGACCCTGCAACCACCCGACAGCATTTTGCCCACCCTGACCTCCACGGAATGCAGCCGCACACCACGGCTGCTCTCCACAGAGTGGCCACCGGCTCTGCACTGGGGCAGCTGGCAGCAGTGTTGCATTTCACACTTTCCCCACATCCTGCAGCCGGATGGTTCTGCAAATGTCCCAAAGCTGTTGCCCCCTCCTCTTCCTCTCAAGCAGCATCATGGCCCCTCCCAGTAAAGACTGGATGTATGCTTTGAGATTTTTTATTTATTTTTTAATATCAGCATGGTAAAGGCAATAGGGATTGAGCTGCCAGGAGCTGCTGGTCTGATCAACTCTTCATGAAGTTCCAATGCAGCCTGATGGCACAGGTGCATTAAATTGAAGGCGACTGACCCACTTGGAGCGGGGTCCACACATACAACTGCAATTCCTACAGCTGCAGGAGAGGACCAGGAGTCCCCATACAGTTTCATACCCAGTGAGCTTGCTCCAAACCATCTTTCTCCCCTAACAACTCTCAAATTGTCAAGCACAATCCAAGAGAAAAGTTGCAATGAGAGGCCAGCCTCCCAGTCACCCCTGGACAGCTGCACCCAGCACAGGAGCCCACAGGAAAAGAGAAACTGCAAGAGAAAACAGCAACCCCATCACTGCACCTTGGCGTGCCCCTTGTTTTCCTGCAGGAAATGTGATTTCTTCCAGAGTGGAAGCACCAAGAGAAAGGTCACTCATGGTTCACACACCAGCCTCGGACCACAGCCTTGGCTGAGTCGGGGCAAAGCAAAACAGAAGTGTCTCTCCATGGGCTTCCTCTACTCCC
Organism: Phalacrocorax aristotelis; assembly: GCF_949628215.1. Taxonomy (NCBI): domain Eukaryota; kingdom Metazoa; phylum Chordata; class Aves; order Suliformes; family Phalacrocoracidae; genus Phalacrocorax; species Phalacrocorax aristotelis. Next base: position 30,004,794 of record NC_134282.1, read on the forward strand.
ACTGCGATGGAGAACTAGAGAGAATTAAACAAGTCGTTCTGCAAGGGAGAATGGTGCAAAGCATCCCCAGAAAGCCTCCAGCTCCTGCAGAGGGAAAAGGGACAGTGAGAAGAACCAGCCGCTCTGGGAAACGAGCCTGGGAAGGCTTAGATAAATACCTACAGAAACATCACCATCTCCAGGATCATGGGAAACCACAAAGAGCATTACAAAAAATATTAGGTAGGCTTGAGTGACCAACTCTGTCGCAGCAGCATCTCAACTGTCAGACCTCATCAGAAAGGGAGGAGCGGACGTAGGGTGAAGATGAGCCTCTCCCTCCAGCCATTCGTTCCCAGGCACTGTGGTCAGCAGTAACTCCAAAAATTAAAGAAAAACCCAAATTTTATCTTTAAAACCCACATCAAATTCTCATTTGCTACTTGGCTGAAGCATGCACAGGTAGCACAAACATATCAAGAAGACACAAGAAAATAAGTTATTTAATTTAATCACCTGCTCTGGATAAAACAAGGGAAGCTGAAGGTCCACTATATCTCAGAAGCTGCCGGTAGCAGTAGTTGCCTCTAACTTAAGAGCTATGAACATAAAAAAGAAAACAGATCATTCATTACGTGGCCAAAGGGGAAAAGCTAAAGTGACCAGCTGGACAGCTTAACTTCAAACTACAGCTCTGGAAGTTCTCCTGGCTGAATTCCTTGATGGGAATCCACCCAGTGTATCCCCAGGGAACAACAAAGTATGTGCCCTGTCCCAGGATGGCATGCATGCATCGACATACATGAGCATCTCTACAGCCCCAGCACTGCGGCTGAGCTGGAGCTCTGAAAGAAGCACAGCTTCCCTCCAGTGTATTTCTTGCAGTGGAAACAAAGAGACAAAAATCAGCAATTTATAATCAGCTTCAAAATCTTCCCGCCCACCCTGCTGTAGCCAAACAACCTGCTCATTTGTTTACCTAACCACGCTTGGTCTTTCTTCCAAGGAAACGTGTGCTGGCACTGACATTTGTCACTAAACTAAAGCTTCAGGCTCTGGTTTCCCAGCGGCTTGTGAACCCTGTAGCCAGAGCATCCTTGTCCAGTCTGACTCCACCGCCCCACTGATGCTCCCTTTCCAGCAGCAGCCCACGCTCCTGGCTCGTTCCCACTCTATGAGCCTTTTATCCACAACAAAGCTCACTTTTGCTCCCTCATTTTCAGCCATTAGGAGTCTCCCAGCTCTTGCCAGGTTTTCTGATGGAAAGAGGGAATTAATTCTGGGCTGTTCTGAGCAGATGGCTTGCTTGCCTTTGCAGCGACGTGCTGGTGGCTGACACCTGCAGACTTCGGGGCTGCGGGAGCTCAGGGAGGGGAAAGGAAATAACCCCACCAGACTGGCAATGTGCAACGAGCCTGCAGGGACCCTGGTGAGCTTCCAGTATGAACAATTTGGAAAATGATGCCTTTGGGCTTGAAGGGCATTTGACCAAGGACCTAGACACCAACCAGGAGCCCCACAGCAGCAATTTTCATAGACGAGTCCCACTTTGACCCTTCAGTCTCCAAAAGGTGCAAGTATCCTCTACTGGGCTCAGAAGACAGACAGAAATAGGTCTTAGTAGAAAGCAAAACCACGTTTCCGAGAGTGCAGGGCTGTGCGGAAGGGGAAGAGGGGAGCTGGTCACTGGCTCGGACACAGCCACTTCCCAGACCCACATGTTGGGGGGGCTGAGGCTGCACCCCGGTTCCCCACCTGCAAGTGGGTCCAGGCCAGGCAGCTCCGTCCCTGCAGTTGCCACTCTTCCTTCTCCTACATCTGACAGCATGCGAGATGTAAATGAGGAGGAAGCGGGCCACAGAAGGGAGAGCCACAGAAGTGATCTCATTTCCCCCTCTGCTTACCCACACACGCGGCCAAGCCCAACCTGCGGCCAGGCTCCTGCGCCTCTCGTAGCTTTCAGCCACCCGCCTTTCCTAGGCCGGGGGTTTGAGGTCTGCACAAGGAATCCACCACCACACCGAAGCAAACCTCCTCCTCCAAGAGCTGCAGAGCATCCAGGTCACAAGGTTTTCAGAGCAGAGCATACAGAGGGACGCATCAGATGTTGAAGTAGCAGAGCATTGCACTTCTGTAGCAACTGGAAGCCAAGTGCATCCGCTGCCTTACGAGTCATGATCCTAGACAGACACTACTAGAAGTTCAGATGCTCTAGACCACTGCTTGCAATGCATCTGCAAGAGAAGCAAGTGCCTGGAGCCAGAGAAGACAACTGATCTTTCCTCCTAGATCTCCTCAAGAGCTGGAAAGCCCCACAACAAAGTTGCTTACATCTACAGTTTGGTCTTTGGTTGCACCTAGATCTGAAAATGTCACCCAAGTTTTTCTCACAGGGTTGCCATATGTGGATAAATTATCTCAGTTTTGTACTGTACAATAAAATAAACCATTAAAAGCAATGAAAACCCCTGACCCATCTACTCCAGCACATTCACTGGAGTTTTTAGCCTAAAACTGTCAGGACTGGAGGCTCTAAGTCACCAGAACAAGAAGGAATTGATAAGTCACTGCTGTGACAACATTCAGCAATGCAAATTGTGGCAAGAAAAACTACTCCCATCTGTAGTCACACATACTCCCTCCCTTCCTGCTGCCACTCTGCTTATGAGAAGTGAGTAACTGTGTCATTAGTGCAAAGGGAAGTGAAACTATCTCAGCTCCTTACAGAGTTAAGCCTATCCCACCCAGCTTTCCCCTCCGGCCAGGAGAGCTGACATCCCTGCTACATGGTGTTATCTCCCAAACAACTCTTCTCAATGGGGATTTCAATAAGGGCTGGAAGCAAGCTGGAGCATTCACACTCCCAAGTCTTCCTTTCTCAGCTCTTCACCCTTGGGGCTCAGCATCCCTCCTTTCTAGCATGATAATTGCAGGACAAGTGACAAAAAAACCAGGCTGCAGGGTGTCAGGATTGGCATGCCCTCTTGCACTTAGAGCATATTCCTTGGTCTCTCATCAGAAAACAGAAGAAACTGCCAGGATATAAATTTCTGTGTGTTTTTTTTAAACAAACTCTAACACAAAGGTGACGACATTGTTTTATCTGAAACCTCATCCCCCAGCTGTATCTGGGGGACTCAAAGCAGGCTTTCACCTTTCAATTTGAGACCTGAATTAACACAGGAATGCAAGAGGAGGAAAAGTTCAAACAAATGCATTGATTAATAAAGTAGATCTTCCCTTCTTGTACTCCATTTTCCTTCCAAGAATTGCTGCTAATGATCTGCCAGTAAGGACAAGCCACATCCCAGAGATGCACAGCATGGTGGGATGAGACCACCAGGCCACAGGTTGACCAACTTATTTCCATACTGCACACTCTCCAGAGTCCCACTAATGTTTGTTCCAACTCTGCTCCCATTCTGCACGCGTCAATTATTTTTCCAGGAATAAGACAAAATCATACACTAAAACTGAGATTAAAATCTCTTGGCCGTTTACAAAGCACCAGATCCTACCCTCGAGCTCTGCTCTTGCGCAAGACCTTGCAGAAGGGCTCGGGTGCCCAATGTCAGATGGGATCCGGCATGAGAAAAGCGTTCTGTCACCTGAGGCACAAAACAAAAACAACAAAAAAAAAGCCAACAAAAAACCCATAAGTTGACTTGGAAGCAGCAGACAGAGGCTGAAATGCTCTAACTGCTGCAGTATTCAGTGTATCGTACAAAAAGTGTTTTGGCAACATCTGTTTCCTTATTGGCAGGTTTGTCCAGCACTTTATTATTAAGTCACATATTGAAGCTGGTGGAGTGTACTCTCTTAAATTACTACTTAAAAGCAATTGGATATGGCTTCTGCTAAATGTAGGATGCTAAAGAAACAAAAGAACTTCATAACTTTGTTTTAATAACTCACTCGAAGGCTCTCAGTCTCCAATCACTGAAGTCAGTCTTGCAGCTGAAGCTGCAACCTGCAGTTTGTTACCTGTAACCAGGTACCGTGGAGGTTCTGTGGCTGGAGTACAGCCCATATCCCACTTGATCTCAGATTTAACACATTATTGAGCTACAGAGTCTAGGGAGAGCTCATACACACAGCACACGCTCACCTGCTTGGGCTGAAAACAGGTCTGTGCTTCCTGCCTTGATTTGCAACTCACCTGCTGCAAACCGAAGCTGACGGACTGCTTTAATCAAGGGCATCAGCAATGAAGGATGCCAGTACGCCTCGCTGCAGGTATGTAAGTGAGCTTGAACATTTGCAAGAGAATTGCATTTTGTAACTGTAGGATACACACTGTTTTAAAACAGCTGTTTTCACATCTGTCCCTGGCTTTGGAGCGTGCCTGTAAAGATGCAGAGACCGCACTGTGCAAATGAGAGCAGGTTCATGATCTGAAATCAGAAGTTCAAGAAAGGACAAAAAAAAAAAAAAAAGGGGAAAAAAAGGAAAAATCACTTTGCAAAACATACAAACCACTACAGATAGGTGACGCATCCCAGGGTGGTCACTCGTTTACAGGCAGGGTAACACTTCTGCTGTTTCTGGATAAAATTACCAAAGGTTTAAGCTGCAGAAACTGGGAGCTCAGAAGAAGATCAGACACTACATAAAAGACAAGAACAGTCAAGGTTATACCTTCACACGTTTCCCCATTCAAACACTGCCCGCAGGTAAATATATAGCTTTTATCCTGAGTAGAACAATGTGGATTAAAAAGACGAAATAAATCAAGCAAACACGAAACAACTCAGCTAGCTCACAACAAACCTGCAAGTGCAGGTATGGAAGGAAAAAGACACCCTTCTTTGCTGAGCTTGTAAAATTGCAGAAGAATAAATGACACTTGCAATACACAACAAGTTTTATTTTTAAATCCCTGTTCAATGATTTGGGGGGGGTCAGCTGCAATGGAATATTTTTTTTTTAATAATCTTTTGATGATATCACAATTTCCTGGTCATAAATGCCCGAGAGGAAGACAAGCAAGTCTGGTAAAAATTAGATCTTGAATGGCAACAGTGACATTTTGTTTCAGCCTCTCAAATCCTTTTCTGTCTTTTAAGACAATCTCAGAGTCGCAGTTAGGTGTGCTCTCACTGAAAATAATTTTCTGAACTGCAAAGATTTGCTCAGCCTAATTTCAGAATCAAGGATTCAAATGAAGTAGTATATTTCAAAAATTCTATTTCCATTCTCCACTTCTCTATATTCATCTGTTTTGTTGAGGATTTTTGGTTAGTTATGTTTTTTTAAGAGGCCAGGAAGCAAATGCTGAGGGAGAAGGTTCCACATTAAACGTTTGTTTTGCACAACACTTACAAAACGCTCCCACAGCACTGTGGGAGCCCTCTTGTGGGGAGGTGTGAGAATTCGTTCGGAAGTCACACAGCCTGTACAGCATCATACAGTGATGAAAAACATACATGAGAAGAGCTGCCTATAGTATAAATTAGCAGGTTCAGCAACACTGCAGGGAAAGCTTTCTATATTCATTTACCACTTAATTTCCTTTCAACTGAATTATACCTTAGTGCGAGGTGGACTGCTATCACTTACAGAAATCAAACACATCACACCCCTAACCTTTTAAAAACCTGTTTTGTAAATGTAGACAGGATCCTAGGGCAGATTTCAATAATCCCGTTTTCTGCTATGGATTTCACCAAATTGTCCGTATTGTGCAAGAACTGGAGCAGTTCTGGAGAACGGCAGCACATACAGCACTTTTAGTTGTGTTCCTGCCAGCGTCCAGAGCTATTTATAACGTGTAAAGATTTAGCTAGAACTGAAATATCAGTATTGAAATACACCCAGGAATACATTCAGGAATCACTGAGGGCTGGTTACCTCTCCAGTACTTAGAGAAAATAAGTTTTGTATGATCAAACTATTACCAGGCCGAGCGTTATTTTAATTCATCACTGCTGTCATTATCCCAGAGAAAATGGAAGAGGAAAAAAACAGAGGCAGCCATCTGGAAGACACACCCGTGTATCAAGGAAATTTAAAAATGTAGATCATCAGTAAGTGGAGAGAAAAGCTAATATGTTCCAGCTTACTACCAGATTCAGAGGTAGGCAGAGAAGAATCCAGCCACACGCGAGGCAGCAGAAGTTCAGCCCACAGGATCAAGGCCATCTGCTCCTGGATAGTTTTGTCACCTGAAACACGGCCAGAAGTAGCAAAACCAAATGGTGTTTGCTAGTAGAAGGCGCACACAGGACTCCCAAAAATGCACGCTCGCCCCTGCACTTTAAGTGGGGGGAAAAAGCATTTTCAAGAAAATATCCCTACTAGAGTTTGCAATGCCATCCAGCAACCTCTGTCCTCTTACGGAAAAAGAAGTCACACAACGGACTTCAGGCCAACACAACAAGCCACCACCAAAGCTACAGACTCTGCCCCAAAACAAAAGGCCATATCGAGCTCTTCGCTTCCTCAGACACAGAAGTGTGACCAGATCAGATGACCAACTGCTAAGCTCCCAACAGATTTCACAGCACACTTACAAAACTCAGAATTTTGTGTGGTTGTAACGGACAAAAATGCTCACTTAACAAAAAATTCTGGATGTCCTGCAGGATTCTGAAGCCAAGGCTTGTGAATCTGACTGTTTTCTGTTATGGGAGCTATGCACAGTGAATGTTCCTCCTGACCAAAGCAGTTAAATCACTGGTCGGGATAGAGAAAACAACTGTTTAGCCCACTTTGAAGTACCTCAGGCTAGAAAAAGTGATTCTACATTTTTGGCGAGCCAGCATCAAACCCCTCCACTTCTGAAGCAGCTCACAGAGGTGTTAGCCAAAAATTCACTGATTAAAAGCAAATCCTTGATGCAGAGAGTTTGGAAAATACCTGGGAGCTCACAACCATAACAGAGTCTCCTACTTCTTCCCAAAAGCACCATGAAATATTGAGCTCCCATACAGAAAGCTAAAGAAACAGAGAGACACCAAGAAGCTGACCTGGGAAGGAGGCATCTCGGTACAGCAGCAGGGCAGGACAGCTGCAGCAGAAAGCACGACACCTCAATTTGAATCAAGAGACCTCCAGCGGTCAGGAAAGCCTTTTCCCACGTTGTCACACGTGAGCATCCCCGTGCCAGAGGATGCAATTTCCCGAGCACGGCTATCAGACCACTGAGTTTTCAAGTCCTCGTTAACCACTCATCAGATTCTTTCTTTTCAAGCACACAGCAAATCACACAGCCCCAACACCTCCATCTTCTTCACGCACCAAGCTGCTACTCCATCTTTCCTATCACCACACCACGGATGCCATTACAACAATCCACACCAATATATCCTTCTGAATTATAGCAGAGTTTATTTTAATATTTTGTACAGCCAGCGTTGGTCTCCAGGAATAAGTTATAATCTTACATAAATGAGTCCCCCCAAACCCACCCTTAAGGAATGTTCAACTTTCAGCATTTCTAATTTAGAAGGAAATTATTTATGGGGTAAGAAGCAGTCAGAAGAATGGAAATCAATCTTAATTGGTGCATAAAACTCCTCAGAATTCTCAGGGTTTACTTGCATCTAATTGGATTCATGAACAAGCGCAGAGGCCGAACCTTTCAGGACTGCACTGAGAATACATTCACCTCAGGGACAATTTTATTTTCTGAAACTGGACAGACTTTTGTTTCCTTTTTTGCCCCACAGTTCTGCTATGCAGATACATACTTTACAGTCTAGTACAATCAATGCTTGTAATGGATTTTTCCAAAAGATACTCCTATGCCTGTCCCACTTCATTTATTCATTTTTTCTCAGCATCACTTAAAACATCTTAATTTCTCACTGTGTAGATTGTTTCTTTAACTCAGCCAAGAGGAACATACCTCAATATTGCCTTTAAGCAATAAACAACACACAAAGCAAATAAATACTTTAAAAACCTTTTATATGGTAATGATGTACATACTATGTTCCAGTGCAGAACTTGGTTATCTACTAGGTAAAAAGCACTCCAGGGATAGCTCTTCAGCAGCAGACTAGGAGCCTCACTCACCTGCTTGCACCACTCTCCCCACATTACTCAAGTTAATGGAGTGGGGGGACAGGAACGAGCAACAGCCAGAGAAGAATTCCCCTCTCTTGTGTGCTCAGAGAATTGCCAGTGTCTGATATTAAGCAATTCACATTCTCTGGCATAAATAAAGCAAAAAGAGGTTGTATAAACATTTCCTTCTCCCTCTCCGAAAAGCATGCCTCACTCTGAAATAGTTCAGACAGCTCTGGGAAACACCAATCAACAAAAAATGAGAGTCAGGGCTTACAGATTTTAATGCCCTTCTGGAGCTCCCTACAGACTCTTCAACCTCAGAGGAAAGCAATTTCACCATGAAGTGTCTCCTTACTACACCCCTCAGCTTCACAGCTGCCCCGCCCTGCGTATGCCAGCACGCTGACACACTGGGGGGGGGTGAGGGCGGGGTGGGGGGGGGTAGGGGGTGGGGGGGTGTTTGTACAGGGGTTTTAGAAAACCAGTGCAAGCAAAAAGCCTGAACGCTGAACCTGATCCAGAGTTCCCATCAAAGGGCTGGTGAGAGTTTTGCTCATCCTGACTGAAAACGGGCAGGCAAATACTTGGGCACTGCGGGATTTTATTCAATTAAAGAAAGGTTCCGCCAAGTCATAAAGCCTTATAAAGCCATTTAAGCTGAAAACAAGCTCTGGATTCAGAAACTGAATGCTCCTTCCTCATTATTTTGAAACATTTTGCAACAGTGAGTAGAAAGTGTAAGAATGCTTTAAAAGTTTGTATTTTTGATGTCAAAACAAAGACAAGCTCACTGCTGTTATGCCTTCCTTTCCTAAAACGGACTGCAAATTTTGGCTAAAGGAAACTCATGGTGAAAACGTTTTGCATTTCCTACAGTGAACAAAACTGTTGCTTAAGCTATCGAAACTTTCACAGAAAATGACCCAATGTAGCACCATACTCCACAAGAGCATCCCAAAATGATTTACGATACAACAGAAGAAGTACACTTACATGAATGTTATATACCTGTCCGAGGTATATTTTCTGATGCCACGTAGTGGGCTTTTTTTCCCCCTTTGAGAAATTATGTCCCAGTTAGAATAAAGCAAACCCATTCTCTTAGCTGTTCTTTTCAATGTGCTCTATATACACAACCCTTAAAATACACTTAAAAATAGCTGCACACATTTTGTATCATTATACTAGAGAAGGACAGTCCAGACAGACCATGCTTCTCAGTATGTTAAAAACTGTAACTAAAACCCAACCAGACTTGCTCTCCTCTGGTACCCATGTTGGCCCAAAGGAGGGAAGGGAAGGAACAAGCAGTTTTAAAATGGGAGTCTTTCACAGAACACGCTACTTACAAATCTCAGGTTAATTTCCTCAAAGAGTTTTGTATCAAATCCTTTCTTAAATATTTGAGGTCACACACTGCCATCTTAGCAATGAAATCTGTTGCAACATGCATGTGTCAGCTTCCCACTCAACGAACTGCAACCCTGAGGATTTTTCTGGACTGGTAGAAAGAGGAAATGTAAGACAATTCCTGAAGTATGGCTGGTCCTCCATTTCAAAATTCCACGTGATTCCCTCGATGGTTCTTGGACACACACCCACACTTTTTTGTTTTTCCTCTAATACACGTTTCCTTCTAACCAACATGCAGATTTCTCCTCCCAATCATCCACATCTCAATGTCCCAACAAAACAATCCACGTCATCCATCCAGAGGTTTTCCCAGGTAGACCAAAGTCACTTCTGTGTTACCATACACAGCAGACACTGCTGGATACAGGCAAACTTTTGGCAGTCCTCTGAAGGCAACTCCCAAGAACTCATAGCCCCTCTCAAACGCTAATGTTTTGTCTTCCATGTCCAGGATAACGCGAATCCTTTCACCTATCTGGAAATAGAGACAGGAGGGGGAATAAAACAAACAAACAAAAAAGAAAAACCCACACAAATAGAAAGAGTCAGCATGTTCAAATGGAGACACAAAAATAAAGCATAGCCCATGTATAACACAGTAGGCAATTTTAAAGCAAGGCTTTCCTGTTCCTTATGATTGCGTTACTTTTATGACAGGAATTCCGCAATTTCTCTCAAACACACTAGGATCCCAAGTACCTCTGCTGCCCACTTCCAATGGGCAGCCTGCATCTCACCACCTAAATGATAATAAACATAACCCTTTTCAAATGAACCTTGCAAGAGCACACCAAATGCCACGTGCTTCAGAATACTGCGGAGTTTTGGAAACTTTGTAATGGCCTCAAAGCTACCTGAACTCTGTATTTAGCTGTTGCTATCACTGAGCAATAACTGCTCTGTGAAGAGCAATTATAAAGACATTGAACTTGTTTTAGAAAGGTAAGTGCCACATACAAAATATACCAGAATACACTACTATGCCAGTGATGTCACTGACAGAGGTATTCCCTCACCAAGGCAGAGGGAAATTCTAGTGCAAAGCTCAGGCAAAATAAGCATGAAAAACCTAATATATATATATATATATATATGTGTACACACACAAAAGTAAAGCCAACACTGAACAGAGCAAAATATTTGGACCTAGGCATGCACGGTGCTCTGTGCATGTATCTAGTACACATTATTTCAGACATAAATAGAAGTCCCAGACACCAGCAGCAACCACAGCAGGAGCCGCACAAACTTCTGATTCTTCACCAGCCAGCCCCAATGTTGGGGATTTCTTCCAGCCAACACATTTTTCTTCTAACCAATGATACAAATGTGTTTCCTTGAAGTAGATTTTCTAGGAGCAGATCACTGTACTAATCACAAAATACTCCAAAGTACCTATTTGAGCTCTCAACAGTTTTTACAGAGAAAGCAGTGATCGCGTTCACCATTGAGCCCCCCACATGAGATGGGGACTTTCAGCTTCAAAACCTTTCCTCACCCTGTTGCTGCAGAAAGGCCTATGCAAGGACAGCAGAAAGCGACCACAAAGGGTCGAGCCTGGAATGTGTAGACCCAGTTTGCATGCTAGGGATCATGCAAATGGAAAGAGATCTGTCTCTTTAATTATGCTAATTTTAGGTGTTATTCGCAAAAACAGCAGGTATAACCTTCAGACAGAGTTAAGCGCTTGGCAGTGAACTTTTACGTGCAATTTAGGAATATCAGATACAAGTTACTACAGAGATATCCAACCACAACGGAAACATAAGCCAATACACGTACAAAGCCACAGCATTATGAGATGGAAATTACAATGCATACAGCTTAAGTTGTAACGCAAGGAAATCCAGCTGTCAAAATGCAGCTGCGTGAGCAGCCAGAAGAACAAAGATACACACTTCTATAGGGACAAAAAAGTGGAATGCCACTTGCTCTTTAATAACCTGAAATTATTTGAACATCGCATCCCAGCATCCCAGCCAAGGGATGTCACCTATGGGAACACTGCCAGCAAGCAAACAAGCAGCACTCAGCACTGCTGCAGGTTTTTGCAGGAAAACTCTTACCTAAGCACTAATCTCGGCTCACGCTGCCATACTACAAAAGGGTGAAGCACCACAGACCTTCACCTTGCTGTGGGGCAAGTCGATACTTCAGAAGGCTACAATAGTCTTTTTGGCTTCTATTTCAAAAAGCAACACGGCATCTAAACAAGATGCCCATGGAACATGCTTAGCACTCGATATTTGAAATAAAAGTGGGGAAGCAACTGACGGTCAGATGCGTTAAACACCACACACAGGCATAGTCTAAGGAAGCGGTAAAAGACGGGAGAAAAGGCTCACAAGGTAGAATTATTTGCCTTCTGCAGGGATGGCAAAGAGACCCTTAGGTGGGCATTTAGGACCAATTCAGCAGACAGCTAGGACATGCGAGGGAGGAGGTTCATGACAGCTAGCTGCCGTCAAACATGGTGGAGCTTCCAGCCTGTGCCAAGCCCCGCTCACCTGGTATTTGGGCGCATTATTGCACTGTGGGAAACTGCCATTCACCTCCCCGTTATGCAGTAAGTTATTGTCCACCAGGTTCCAGCCCCAACTCTGGTCATCGCTCCCCAGCAGGGCCACGTAACCCTGACACTGCATGGCTGCCCGCTTTGTGGCAATGCCGATGACGGCCACGGTGCCCAGCGGGCCCTCCCACCACACCTCCCAGGCGTGGCGGCCCTCGCTGAAACCGATCTTGGTCCGTGCCCCGTCTGTGCTCTGGGCAATGGGGTTACGGTGCAGCGTGAAGCCGTTCTTCTTGATGTAGACGTTCCGTGAGCAGTCGTTGGTGCTGAAGGCATGGTGGAAGGCACGGACCTACAGGAGAAGAAGGAGGGCGCGTGTGTGGTAAAATCCTGTCATGTTTTTCAGGGCCCCCCCTTGGCTTCCAATGGTGGGTGGGCCGAGCAGCTAGGGGGGTGTCCCCGAGCACCTGGGGCGTTGCTGAGAGGCTGGGGAGGGATGTCCCCGAGGGGCTGAGGGCTGTCCCCGAGTGGCTGCGGGGGGTCCCGGGCTCACCTTGCCCTTGTATGTGGGCACGTTGCAGAGGATGTCGGTGCGCAGGGCCTCCTCCGCCAGGCAGCGGGCCGCCAAGCTGCGCCACACCTCGCTGTTCTCATCACCGTGCAGGACGCGGTGCCACAGCTTACAGACCAAGGCGCAACTCTTCAGCTCCCGCAGCTCCAGGTAGGAGAAGACCAGCTCCAGCACCCGCCCCGGCAACCGCCAGCCCGGCCCTCCCGCCGCCGCCGCCGCCGCCACCCCGCCGCTGCCGCTGCTGCCTCCGGGGCCCGCCGCCATCGCCTCCCTCCCCCTACCTCGAGAGGGGACCTGGACGCGGGGGCAGCGCTGCCCCTTCCCCTCACCGGCCACAGCGGTGGCGGCGGGCCCCGGGCTGAGGACGCACCTTCGCTCCTTCCCTCCCTCCCTCCGCGCCCGCCCAAGGCCCCTCACGGCGCGCCCGGCGCCGCCATCACCACAGCCGCGGGCAACGCGCCCCGCCCGCCGCGCATGCGCGGGAGCGGCCGGCGGAGCTGAGGTGAGGCGGCGCGCGCGGCGCTGAGGGGACTGACCTCACCTACCCCCCACTCCCTTCCCCCTCGGTGCCGGTGTCGGTACCCGCAGGGCACGTTCCGGGACACCCGTCAAAGCTGTCTCAGGTTCCCCGAAGAGCTGGCTTCCCCGGCGCTGGGGTGCGAAACCTCTCCCTAAAAACCAAGAGTCGGGCCTACCGGTGTGAGGGGCTGCGGGGCACGAGGGGGAAAAAGTTACCTCAGATTGTGAAGGGCGGGCGAGCGAGCGGGTGGCCGCCAGTTTGCGACCCGAATTGTAGGTAAGGTATCCGGCGCTTCCTGTAATTTTATTTATTCGACAAGGCTGAACTTTTTCCTGGTGGATTGAATGAATCCTAGTTCCTCTTTAGACCAGACTCAGCAAAAATCACGTGCAAAACGTAACATGGTGGAAAAAAACACCAAAGAAAAAGAAAGCCTTTATTGCCAAATAACGCCCGAAAACCACAGGTGTTCAGGCAGCACCGTGGTCGCCCAAGCAGGTGCTGGGACAGCTGTAGCTCCGTCCTACAAACCCCGTGTTGCTGTCTGTGCTGCTGCCCTGGTATTAGCTCTCCTTTTCCTCCACAGCCTGCTAAGACTCTCCAAAACTTGGTCTGCTTTTGTGTTGCTCACTCCCTCCTCCCTTTCATTTTCTGCTGATTTGTTCCCCTAAATGGACCTGTTGCACAGGCTGCTGTGGGCAGTTGTGCGGAGCAATGGGCTAGGGGCACAGGGACCTGGATGGGCATGCTTGGAGCTGCTTTGAGGCCCAATTAAACCTGTTGTGAACCTTGTAACTACCTGCCTTAAAATAGTAATGCTTTTTTAAAAGATGCTATTGTGTAGCATTTTAGACAAACATGCTTTAGTGTTTACCAGTCATGAGAAAAGTACCAGTTTGCCAGTTTCCCCTTGCTCCTTTCCTGTACATCCCATTAAGAACCATGCCCCTGTTTTGTCAGGCATGCTACGTCCTTATGCACTGCAAGGAAGTAGCAGAGGAAGCAGCTCTCACCTAGGCAGCCACAGCAGAGCAGCAGATCTACTCTGTGTCCTGCACAGGTACATGTGCCAGCACTGCTGCCATTCCACACAGTCGTAGCCAGCATTGATGCTGTTCGAGCCAAAGCTTCATTTGGGTACTGATTTGTCAAGGTGCGCGTTCTAACTGGGTGCTCAAGTTTTCATGTAGTGCGTGTTACAGTCAACACAATTATCTCATCGCTTAGATAAGCTTTCCCCTGTAATGCAACCAGCACTGGCTCAGTTCAGGGTTTTGCTTTTTTTGTTTCAGAGGTGTCCCAGAAATATGGCAGTCAAATGGACTGGTGGACATTTGTCCTCTATATTGTGCTTGAATGTAAACACGGAAGGGCTGGTGGCTTCAGGTGCGGAGAGAGGCGAGCTCACACTCTGGGATGGGGGAGGTGCTCCAGCAGGACAGCTCCAGCTCCCAAAGGCAGACGACGTGACCTCCGTGGTGTTCTCTCCCTGCCATCCCAGCAGGCTGTACACCTCCCATGGAGAAACTATCAGTGTGCTGGATGTTCGATCCCTCAAGGAGCCTGTTGAATGCTTCCACGTGAATGAGGAGGAGATCAACTGCCTCTCGGTGAACGAGACTGACAGTTTCTTGGCTGCGGCAGATGATTCGGGGGCAATAAAGGTTATGGACCTGGAAAACAAGAAAGTCAGCCGGTCCTTGAGACACTCAAACATCTGCTCCTCTGTTGCCTTTCGACCTCAGAGGCCTCAAAGCCTTGTTTCCTGTGGACTGGACATGCAGGTGATTTGCATAACAAGTAGATGGTTATTAGAGAAGTGAAACAGTAACGACCCACCTGTGTAGCAAGGCCCCAACAGACTTTCACTGAGACTGAGGACATACAGCCTGCAGTCACCGGAAAGCTCCCTAACTTTTCTAAAACAGTTTTGGCAGAAAAGCTAACAGTGTTGAGGCTGTTTGTGCCATTTTCTACTCAGCAGTTCCTCTCCCTATTTTTATCTTTGTTAATAGTTACATTATAGAAGTGGGTATAGGTATAGAAATGAGAAGATGGTGCAAAGCATGCTCTGGCCACATTAGCTCTCTGTGGGACCCAAAAACAGAAGTTGTCCCTAGTTATGGCTGCAGACAAAATGCACTTGATAGGAAGATGCAAGATGCTTGAAGCAGACAGTATGCTAGCAAGAATACTTTACACCAGATAGATAAATATCTATCCAGGTGGTATGTACTGCTGTCAGGACAAGTAATTTTCATAAATTTATCCTTTGTTCTGCTTAACCTCTTGAAAATGTTAAATGTGTTAAACGTTCTTTGCCTTTTACACTTCTGTGTCCTTGTCAAGAGGAAACTTTGCCCTTTGCACGCCTCTTGTGGAAGCGGTCTAGGAGAAACCGTGCTAGGAGTTAATGGAGTCTTGAGTGACATTGCCAAAATTGGCCACCTAGAACAGATGTTTTTCAGTAATTTCTTTCCAGTGGTTGAGATCTGACCACATTCCTGGTTTAGCCCGAGATTAAAACTATCACTTCTACAAAGGTTTCCGTGGTTCTAGCGGTATTAGGTTGAAGTTTGCTTTGACAGCGTTGAGCAGTTTCACTCTGTGTTCTTAAAACCAAAGTACATCTAACACCCGTTAGAACAAATACATTTTGGTATTTAGTATAAGTGGTATTTTGCTATATTAAAACCATGGATCATATAAATTCAGTAAGTATATATATCCAAATAGGGGCTGATTGATAGAAGTCTGCCAAGTTTAAACTTTGTCAAATTTTCTGAATTCTTTGGGTTTTTTTCTTAGGTTGGCTAAAAGATGGATGTAGGATTTTAAATGAAGTACTGTAAGAAACTTCTTTGCAGACGTACCAAAGCGTCAGTCTGGGAGGAGTAAACGCACAGCACCTTAAATGGCTGGCTTAACTTCAGGTCCCTGAAATGCAAATTTTTTAATCAGAATTGTAACCATTTATATACCAGTTCTGTGCGAGTGACCTGGTTATTTTTTGGTGACTTTTTACTTTTAGTATGTTTTGCTGTAGCTTGGCAAGGAGTTTTTTAGGTGAAAGTCAGTATCCCAAAACAGTAGTAATTCATTAGTGTGTTTTTGTACAACGAAAAGAGCGTTTTTCCAGATGCAGGCTGGCTTTAGGATACATCATTTCACAAGGAGACACTGAGCTGCAGTGTCTTTGTCCACTGAGCACAGT
This sequence comes from Phalacrocorax aristotelis, assembly GCF_949628215.1. Classification (NCBI taxonomy): domain Eukaryota; kingdom Metazoa; phylum Chordata; class Aves; order Suliformes; family Phalacrocoracidae; genus Phalacrocorax; species Phalacrocorax aristotelis. The sequence goes on from NC_134282.1 coordinate 30,021,016, forward strand.
GGAATGCTGTGCTGCAGCATGTCTTTGGACAAGTTACAAGCTCTAGGAACATCAAAACATGTTCTGGGCTGGCATGCCAAACCCTCTGTGAAGCCACATCTGATGAGAACTCAATTTTATGTCGCTGGTGTTTTTTCAGGAGTGCCATGGAAGCAGGGAAAATGCCACCAGGACAGAAAATACTTCGTTTGCAGAAAACTTGTTAGCACTCAATGAATACAAAGCTGATGCAGTGCTGCCTGTTGCGAAAATTGGAGTATTTGCCCTAAGCGTTAAGATGCAGCCTCTCTGATTTACTCTGTTCTGCACAGTAGTTGTGGAAAGTTTTCATCAGTAGCAGCAACAGCAGTCGCTAGAACAGAAGAGTGACAGGAAAACACTTATTTTGGATGGTTTAGTGTGATTTGGATTCCAGAAACACAGAGCCAGTGTGACAACTCTTTGGTGGCCAGGACTTCTGTACTGGAGATTACTAGTGGAGGAATATGTTAATATTAATTATTATTAATATTAATAACAAATTAAAACTTTTATTTAAAAAGCAAACAGCACACCAGTACTGCATTAGACTGACTTGTGCTTTCATACCTGTTGGCCTTGAAAATGCTCATCATCGATTCCGATACTACAAAAGTACTCAGAGAATTATTTTTAACTGGTACAACATAAATCTGTAGTACTATGAATGTATGGGAGTATGAGAGAGACAGGATTCATTTGAAGGCACAATTATTGCTTCATGAGGGGCTCAGAGGTGGGGTGTCATTTTAAAAGCAACTCTAAAAGTACAGCCTCCCCCCGTCTCAGGAAAAGTGCGCCCTACCTCAATAGGGAAACCAGATCTACTTATTGGATGTTAAAAAAAAATACATCTTTGTCTGTTTAAAATGGAGGTCCTGAATTACTGTTTGCCTTTTGCTGTTCCATTTTTCAAACACATTCACAGAAGCGATTATTTTAGGACAAGTGTGTAGCAGAGACAGAACTAAAATTCGGAATGATAATGATCTCTACTGCTAGCGTTTCCGTGTCCCTCCTTTTAAATAATTGATGTGCAGTATATCATGATTAGTACTGCTGAGATGAATGCAAAGGCATTTAGAACAGCTTTTTCATCCATTTCATGGTCTAAAGGTCTGAGTCATTGATTCAGCTGAGTAGGGCAGTCTAAGGGTTTGGAAAGCATGCCGTAAAGGTTTGCCATATTTATCAGATGAAGTTCAACCACTCCTCACAACACATCTTGCACTCATGCGTGGCCTTTGCTCTGCTGGAGCAAGAAGTGCAATTGTTTTGGGTTTTTTTTTCCCACTGTTAGTGAAAGATGTGATTTCACATAAAATGCACAAATTATTGATTCAGACATTTTTTTTCTTCAAGGTTATGCTGTGGAACCTGCAGAAAGCTCGACCCCTGTGGACCACAAACTTGCAGGAGTGTGAAACAGAGAAAGACAGTCCACAGTCAGCTAGCCAGTTCTTTAACCCGCCACTTGCACATTCCCTGTCTGTTGCATCATGCGGCAACATCTTCAGCTGTGGAGCTCAAGACGGTAAAGTCAGAATATTCAGAGTCAGTGGTGTCAAGTTTGAGCGTGAGCTGGAGTTTCAAGGCCACAGTTTGGGAGTATCACAGGTCCTCTTCATGCCAGAAGCATACTGGTTGTTGACTGGAGGAAATGATGGGAAAGTCTTGCTCTGGGATGTCAGCAGCGATGTTGGAAAGCAGCAGAAAAGTCCGGCAAAATCTCTCCAGAAAAGGAAGGCTTCCACCAGAAGAGATGGAAAGCTCAACAAAGAGGCTTCAAATGAACATGCTGGAGTTTCACCAAAGCTAACCATTGAGCACGGAGAGAAGGTGAACTGGATCTCGTGTGCAGAGATCAAAGGCTCCAAGAGAGTATTGGTTGCTGATCAGAGTAATTCTGTGTCTGTATATCTATTGCCAGACCCTTAGACATTGAGGTGTTTAAAGAAATTTGTGGGGGAAAACCACTTCTCAGAGCATTTGAGATGAGCCTGGTTACATCCACTGACAGTGAACTGAACAGTGAAACTTGCTGCATCCTTCGGAATGGGAAGGGATTTATTTGCTGTGTACTCACGCAAGTACTCATGATGTAACTGGCCTCACCTTGTGTTTTTCAGCAGCTGTTGGGATTCACTGCAACTGTTTCTTACAGGGTTGGCAGTTTGCTTCTTGGATTCAAGCGAAACAGGTTTCAGTAGATTTAGGTAATATTAGTTCATGACTAAGCTGACATAATTCAAGTTGGAGGAAGAGATTCACGCTAATGGGGACACCCACAATGCCTAATGAGGACACTGAGCAGTCATTGCCTGAGCCCCTTGCATTTTGAACTTTCTCAGTGCTTTACTTACTCTCCCCATTAAACTGTGTCACAGTTAGCATAAACTGACCGTAGTGGAAATAGATTTGTCATTAGTTTGTCAGCAGCTGCGTATAAGACTGGAGAAGGATCGACTAATGAGTAATCAAATTACTTAAACAGTCATTGTCAGCTGGATTTTTTTCATGCTGCAGTAAGCAAAAGGGCAGGGGAAAATGGTAACATCTGGCTAATGGGTCAGCTGTCTTATGCGTTTAGTTGTTTATTCCATGGAAAAATAACTATTACACTTGCCTTAATGCTTTGTCTCTCACTGCTCCCTTGTGCTTATACTCACTCTAATATTGCCAAATTTACGTGCTGTGCAAAATGGTGTGAAGCAGGGTATTATGTACCCCTACACAGGGGGAATACAAGGGCCAAAGGCACCCCTCCTCCTTAGCCAGATGCTTCCACTGTCTTCCCAAGGCTTTAGAAACACAATGAGCAGAACTTGGCCATTATGGCTTGCTAGAAGCATCTCTTCATTTGCAAGTTGAAGGTGGAGAGAATGTAACTAAGTGGAAATCCTGCAGCTCTTGACATGTTCTATTCATGCTGGTTTTCTCATGGAATGGCAAATAAAAGAAGAAAAGCTTTTTTTTTCCTCAGTCTGTCCTTAATCTTTCACAAAACCAAATGCGGGGTACTGGCTGAAGACTTGCTTCACTGATGCAGGGTTTGCGCTGTCTTGGTTCACCAGCTCTGCTGTTACCAGACGCATGATATCTATCTCCTTTTTTTCTTTTGGATGGAAAAATTTCCAGCTCCTTTTTTTTGCATACCCAACTCCTGAAAATCCTTAGCCAGTTGTGCTGGCTGTCCATCCTTTATGGAAGAGATGTCAACACTCTTGGTTTAGCTATCCTTCATCCTCAGAGCAGCTCTCTGCAACCAAATACAACTCATTCTCATCCAAATCTGATTTTACCACCATACCTTTTAAACAGGAAAGAAAAAAAAAAAAGGGCAAAAAAGTAATCTGCTTGTACAGCCTTTAACAGTAGGAGACTTTGGCCCAGGACGTGAACTGGGTGGGCATGACAGCAAAATGAAGCCAAACAACAGCAAAAAAAAAAGCAGAATAGTGTAAACCCCTGCCCCCCCCCCCCCCCCCCCCCCGTTCCTGTCACCTTTAAATTAATTCTGTGCAGGAAGGCAGGATCAGTGGGTCAGAGGAAGCAGTCCAGAGGCGTAGTTCCGTATGTGATACGTTCACGAGCATGTGTCCGTGCATCTATGACCTATATTTGGATGTAGGGTCTATAAAAAGCCTCAGTACAAACAACCTCTGGCAGGAGTCGGATCCCCTGTCCCTGTTGTTGCTGCCTGCTTCAGGAGGGAGGATCAAGCCCACTCTGGCTTTTCTTTCTTGTCTTCGTGTTCTCCAGGATGGCTAAAGCCAGCATCTCTCTGCGCTCCCTGAACGAGGTGTTAGACAGGTCGTTGAAGGGTTGTGCTAGTGCTGTGCTAAGGGACAGGGAAGGAGGAGGGGTGCAGAGCTCTGGGGCACGGGAGGGGAGACCAGACTGTCCGTTAGCGCAACAGACCTCTGCTTCCTTGGAAACTTCCATGGGTAACAGAGAGGACGTAAATATATGTTGTGTGTACATGGGAAGGGAGCGGTTCGTGAGCAATCTTGTGTTTCTCCTTTACTTGTTGGGGAGGGAAGGAGGCCAGAGCCGCACGCTGTCTGTTTTGTGAACGTTGTTCTGGCCAGCCTGCAAAGTGCTAGTCCTGGCAGTTTGCTGCAGGGCTTGCACAACTGCCCCATCAGCAAAGGCCTGTCACTGCATGGTGTGCTGCCTGGTGATTATGGGTAACAGGAGATTTGGGGTCGTGCTCTGCTATGGTTGTAAATGGGAGATTTGGGATGAACTGGATTTGGGAAAATGCCTCAGAGTCTGGAGGGTTCAAAGATAGGAAGTAAGTGGTTATTAACAAAGCCAATCCCTGAGAACAGACCTTTCTTGTAAGTTTAAAGACAGAAAATCCCTGTGGCTGAGGAACTGGGATATAGGTGATGCTGATTCACCTTCCATTTTCAAAGCCTGTACTCAGAAGAGGAAAGCTTGACCAACAGGTTCATTGGCTTCATGTAAAATAATCTGGCCCAAGCTGTCCCTGCTGGCAGCAGTGCCTGCATTCAGCTGCAGCGCGACAGCCCAGTCGTTGGTTGACGGTGTCTCTGACCAGCTGCGCAGCCAACAATCATGGGATCAAATGCAAGCCATAAGCATTGCTCTTCAGGAAGAAGAGCTGAAAAAGGGTCTGAAATTCTCCACAGTTAGAGAGAGGTGAGACAGTGTTCCCTCTCAGTGGACTTTCACATGTGACTTATCTTACGCAAATGGTATCAAGCTCCAGCTTACGGGCTTGGTAAGAGACTGCTCCTCCTCATGCCAAGATACTAACGTCATTCAGCAATGGCTTTGTGACTCCTGATTCACACAATGGTAAGCACAAAAATAGATACTAGAGACCTGACCAGAGAGAGAAACAGAAACGTGGGAACCACTCCAGAAAGAAAAAGTGAAAATTAAGTCTGTGGGAAACTGATTGAAGAAGGGTGTGTCTAACTGGTACCATGAAGTGAGTGTACAGGAAGAGCTGCGGAGAAGTGTGGGGCTCTGTGTTGGCCTGGATAATAAAACTGATGTGACAGTTCTAAAGTAATGAAAAACGTATTTCTGTAAATGCTTGAACAGTGGAAATAAGGTTATGAATACAACCATGCTTTCAGAAAAGTGGGAGTGCTAGATTTCAAATCTTCCAAGTCCAGTTCTGTGTGCTAACAAGAAGAGAGGAACTTTAAAAGCTTTCTGGTAAAGACTGGGGATGTGGTTTGTGCATGCACTAGTCAGACATTAGAGGTCACCCACTCAGTGGTAACTTAACTTACATTAAAGGAAAAAGTTTTTGGAGGTTGTGATTGAAATGAAAGCAGAAGGTTTAATCCATTCTTCCTCCTTTCATTCAGAACATGGATCAAGAGACAGCAGCACTGATTCTATCAGAATTTACAAAAAGCTGTAGACGATTAGTTATGGAGATCGGTTGTACCATGGTGGTAACCGAACGGATATTTTTAGAACCAAAATTAACAAATGCTGAAATGTTTGCTTAAAAATACACAAGACTAATTTACAGATAATTTACAGAATATACCCCATATCAAAAAACTGCTGGAAAGATAAAACTAGTAAAATTCTAAAGCACTGGACTAAAGACTGCTGAAAAACAACTCCAGCACTGACAGTAACGTTAATGATGAGATCTTTTATACATTTTACTATTATTTTTAGAGGAGAAAGCTTGCAAGAATGAGCCATTAGGAAGCTTATTTACTCTGATAAAAAGCTGCAACAAGGGAGCAATTCGCGGGCAATTATCTCCCCCAGGACAGGACTCATGATCCACCCGGCAAACCTTGAAGAACATACTCATTTTCTGACAATTCCCCCCTCTGCTCTCAAAGAGTGCTTGCACCGTGTTATTCCTAAAACTTTTACCATCAGGGTTTCTGCACTGCCACATTGTATTATCCTATTTCACTGGTGTTCTTTGCTTGTGCAGCTATAGACATGAAGCGGATCTGAAACTTATTCACAGCAAATATCGACCCACCTCAGCGCAGCTTACACATATGCTCTCTTTGTGTTGACAGACTTGATCCCATTAAGACATATCAAGTCTTCCAGTTCTTCAGAACTATCTGCATTTCTACATCAGGCAAGCTCAATTTTCCAATTAAAGTTCTATTTTAGTCCTAAAATTCTCATGGTGAGCATGCACACATAAATACATTTGAATAGGTGAAACCCCTATGAAAGTCAACGCAGGAATGATGTGCAACGTGATGGATGATCACTAGGTGAAATCCCACATCTAGTAACAACTAGTTTCAATGCCCAGTTTCAAAATCTCTGCTGTGCCTGTGCCCTAGTAGGAGACAGGAGTCTCTGAGAAATAATCTTGTCGAAGCAAGAGAAGCCCTACCAGGTAAGGTCAGGGTGTGAGCAGCTTTCACAAGATCATATAGGAAGTCTCCCAGCCTCAGGAAACAACAGAAAATCGTTAAACACGGATCTGCACAAGCTGCCAGACAAACAATGAATTAAGGTCAGGAAGACTTAGAAAAATATGCCACTGTTGATGCCTTTTTATTTCCTCCTTGTTCAGGTCCACTGCAGACAGTACCCAAAGCAGGAGAAGAGGAAGGCAGGTACAGGGGGAAGCTACTGTTAGCAAAGCACTGGCATTGTCCATCCTCTTAAAACAACAGGCTTTAAAATACCATGGAGTAGGCGTGAAAGAAGGGAAAACTGTTGGGAAATTATTTAATCTGCTGTTTATACAATCTAAAGTTAACCTTTGTTTGTTTGGAGGGGGGTTTTGTGGGTTTTGGCTTGTTGGGTTTTTTTAATGCTATAACTGAAAGCTACTGTGTATTTTGCCCTTATAAAAAAGTTTACCCAAAGAGAAACAAATAGGAACACAACAAAAAAAAAAGGTAAAGGCCTTAATACAGTGTTTAGCACAGGAAGGTCATGACTCAAAATCCAATTCCATAAACATTAGCCTACTATAGTAATATTTGTAACAGAAGCAGCTGAGCAAACTGGGGATGAAGAAAGAGAAGCTAAAGGGGAAAAAAAAGGGTCTTGCCTGTAATAAAATTTAGCAATGGCGTGGTTTTAGTTTCACTGATACAGACTGAAGTTCTGCCAGTAAAATGTGAAGAAAAATCACAAAAGTCTATACAGAATAGCTGATGTTCTGTGAGTAAATCACTCGTCAAGTACATCATACCAAGATATTTGTTCAGTATTTAGGAAGGAACTCTGAATGGTTCATATTTTGAGAGCTTTGAGATCCTCAGGATTCTCAGGAGCACACCTTGATGTAAATCAGCTGAGGCAAACTTAAAGAAAATTGTCTTTATGCAAACCACCCCCCAAAGGACAGAAGCCCAGCATACCCTACTTCTCCAGTACAGAGCAGCAAATGGGTAAAAAGCACAAGTATTTCCATTCCCTCATACTTTGTTCCTTAAACATAGTAAGTTCTTTTAAACCCAGCAGTTTTCTTAAGCAAAAGTGGAATGTAGTAGCTCAAACTCAAAACCTTGTCTTTAGGGTTATAATTTAAGAGTACAAAGATGCACCTTTTCTTTTGTTTGTTTGTTTGTTTTTTAAATAAGGAAAACCACAACATACTAAGTAATGAAAAAGCAGCTAATAATACCAGCCGCAAAGCAGTTTTCTTATTGCTGTTTCACTACAGTCTTCTTATCACACAGCTGTTCTGTGGAAGGAGAGTCCTGTAAGAGGGAAAACCAGAGCATGATGAGCTGATGGGAGAAGAGAAACATTGTGGGTGGCTTGTTTGTTAGTTACATTGTTTTTCATCTGAGGAAGAATAACAAGTTCTGCTCAATGTCAGATGGAAATGGTTCAGAAGATCATGATACCAACAGTAAAAGTACAAATCACCTCAAAATATATCAGAGAAAAAAAAACTGTGCCACTAACATTGATACAAATGGTTGGGACCTGCAGATGCATCTAAATCCAAGTCTTGCACCTGTGTTTAAAAGCTAAACGACTTCTGCAGCAGCAGAGGGCCAAAAAGACCTGGTCTGTGTCAAAAACAACTTAATTTCTAGTGGTATGTGTTCTCATACAGCTTTGGAGGAGCCTCAGAATGGGGTCTGGAGCTGTGCAAAGTGCAGCGTAAGCGTCACCCACTGTCACGGCAGAAAGCACCACTATTTATGCCCAAGTCCTTACGAAATGCCCTTGTTTTCCATCCCTCAGAGTAGAAACCAAGCTGCAGACCTTGGAGGCTCAGTTCATGGACCTGGACTCAAGCTTGCAGAAACTGGCGCAGAAGTTTGAGCTGCAGGCCGAGGCGCTGGAGGAGATGAGCCAGGACCCCCCATGGATGTGGGCACCAGAGGAGGGGTGAGCACAAGGGAGGGATGGGTCAGGCCTCATCCTGCGCACAAGGTGACACTGGTGTGACTGCAGGTACACTCCCAACACAGGGCCATGCAACTATACCGACACATTTACCTTTTCCAGGATTGCTATTTACTGCAGAAATGGGCAATGTGAGGAAAAAGTACAATTCTTTTGATAGTTGTTTGTTTAAAAAACCAAACCAACCAGTCTGTGAGCTATTTATGTGGTTTATAACAGTCATGTTGCTTCCAGTATAGCAGGGACCTCAAGTCTGTTGGCATAATTCTGGCCTGCAGTAAGCAAAGGAAAAAAAAAACCACCCCACTCATTAACACTACGATTACTTTCTCAGATGAAAATAAGGCCAGAAGATTCACGTTTTCAGCACCCAGGCCGGGCTTTGTTAATGCACATATCAGGCTTTCCATTTTTCACCTAAGAGCTTCTGGAACAGCTCTTGCTTTCCACACACGGGGAGAAACAAGCTCTAATCAGGCCGCCCTTCGGCAAGATCTATTTATGGCTGAAGCACTTGTTCAGGCGACAAAACTGCAGGACGGCGGGGATGTCCCCGGGGCCCGCCGCAGGCTCCAGGGGCTGGCTGAGGCGGATGAGTGCTGGGGGACCCCGACCCGGGCTCCACGGCTCCTCCCTGAAGGTCTGTGTCTCCCAGCAGGCTCTGCTCGCAGGAGAAGGCGGAGGAGGAGGAGGAGGAGCGGAAGGCCGGCCGGCGGGAGAGGCCCGTCAGCGCGGGGCGGGGCGGAGTGGAGCGGCCGGCGGGCGGGCGCCACTACGGCGGCGGCCATTACGGGAGGCTGCGGCCCTGCCTGCCGCCGGGGCCTGCCTGCCGCCGGGTCTGAGGAGGGCCGCTGCCGCCGCCCCAACGCGGAGCTCCAGCTTGGTGGGTGCTGACTCCTGGCTTTGGCCGACCGGGGGTATGGGGGGCACGGCCGTGAGGGTGGAGCGGCGCCCCTGTGTGCTGGGCCCCGGTGGGGTGTGTGGGGGCTGCCTGCCCTCTCCTTCCCTCCCCACGGTGGCCGCGGGCTCACTAAGCGTTGTTGTTTCTGCCTGTATACAAACCGAGGTTAGTCCAGAACAGGTACAAGTAGATTACGAGGTCTTTTTAACAAATCACCTGTGAAACCGGGTGTTTTATTATATCTAGCACACTTCTTTTTTTAAAAAATTAAAGGCTTAAAATTAAATGTTTTATCAGCAAAGGGAGAGCAGAAACAATAAAACCCAACTTAAAGTATATTTGTCTCCATGTCATGTTCCTGTGTGATTGAAACTGCAGTATTCCTCTCAGAAGGACCTCCTGTCTCTTGTGAAGCTGGCTGTTTTAAAGAAGCTTTTAAGAACTTTCTTCAGTTCCTGTAACTTAAAAAACTGTGGTTTTATGCTTTTTGCTGTATGTGTCTTTTATTTTCTGTTCCACAGTATTTCTGGGCCAAGTGGAAAAATGCTGTGAGGAAGGTTGATAATAGAAAGGCTGATGATCCCCCACCATTTTAAGCTGTACAAGAAGATCTGAAGTGTTGAATGCATTGGTTAGTTCTTTGCTTATGTTAACAAAAATTATTTTTACATTTTAGTCCCAGCTTAAGCAAATGAATGAATGAGGAAGAACCTCCCTCTCCTCTGATGCATAGGGATGTTGTATTTCACCTTGAGAACATGCTGGAACTGAGTCTGTACCAGAAGCAGCTTTTGAAGGATGTGTACATACTGAAAAATTGACTGAATGGAAGGTTCAGGTAACTGTGATAACACATCCATCAAACGTAGCTTCTTGCTAATAGAGAGTAAATGCTGGAAGAGCTCTCACCTTCTTTTCCCCCCCTCTCCTTACTACCTCCTACCTATGCCCGAAGCACCTGTTAGAACTCACAGGAAACTGCAGTAGGGAAACCTGCCACAGTTTCTCCGTGACTTCTGGAAAGACCTGTGTCTTCCTCTGAAGGTCGGGAATCTGTCAGATCATGAGCAAAAGTAACCACTTAAGCAGACTTCTTATATCTGGTAATGCTTTCATAAAGTAGCTGTAAAACCGAGCATTTTCTCTTTTATATTCATTACAAGAAGTAAAACACACATTTCTTTTTGCTCTCAGGTGCTGATGTTGTACTAGTCTTGCTCCTCTGCTTTGAGCCAGCATGTCGAAGAAATCAGAGACTCAGCTTTCCTTGTCTGACTGCCTCTGCCAAATTTGCATGGAGATCTTTATAGAGCCTGTGACGCTGCCATGCAACCATACCCTCTGTAATTCTTGTTTCCAGCTGACCGTTGAAAAGGCCAGTCTTTGTTGCCCTTTTTGTCGGCGTCGAGTCTCTTCTTGGGCACGATATAATGCCCGCAGAAATACTCTTGTCAACTGGGAGCTCTGGGAAAAGATTCAGAAGAACTACCCGAAGGAGTGTGAGCGGAGGATTAATGGACAGGATTTGGAAGAGGAAAGTAAGTAAAATGTCACTTGTCCGGGGATGTCTCTGCTTTACCAAAGTAATTACTGTTGGTGGACTTTAGATGTTGTGAAATAAGAAACTGTGCCTAGACAGGCTGTGTTACTGCTAGAAGAGGCATTGTCGGAGCTCTCCTGCGAAAGGAGCTCGGAAGGCAAACGGCCACATGTGCCTTTTTCGTTTGTAGTACAGAGGGTAAGTTAGATTGTCTGATCATTTCAGTAGATATTTGTTCATGCATTTTGTGCAAAGAGTTGGTGTACAGCCTCCTATCCTTGCAAAGGCAGTAATTCATTACTGGTACAACTTCAGCTGAGAAATCTGTAAGTGGAGTGTTCGCATGTGCGTGTGTTTATCACTGTCAAGTAAGTGAGCGGTTAAAAGTTTTTCAACTCTTAGATGCTGTTAATTAGTTTGGTTAGAAATTCCAGGGCTTCAGTCTGTGCAGGAGTTTCTGAGCCTAAAATGGTGGTGTCAGAGAAAAGGAAGTGAAATCTGATTAACTCTTTTTTAAGAAAGATTTTGGGTTTTCTTATGGTGTAAGCTCTGTTGGGGGAGGCTAATTGGTAGGTTGGCTCTAAGACATGTTGTTCCACTTCTAGTATTATAAAGTCTTTTTTAATCACAAAAAGCAAAAGATGTCAGCATACTTACTTGCTCTATATACTGCGCCTGGAAAACATTGACTGTTCTTGCCACCCTGTAACACAGTGCGGCTTTTTAATTTTGTTCCTTTGTAACACCAAGTGCTTTTTTTTTTTGACAGCACTTGATTTAAGTCAAATCATTCCTGTGACAGTGTATGGAAGCGATCTTTTGTTAAAATCTTTCATTGTGGATTGTCATGATCTTGCTTTGTTGCGCTCTCCTTTTTTTCCTTCCTCTTATTTAGTCTGTGTCCCTCATCCGCCACACCAGCTGAGCAAGCCTGGGGAACTGAGGCAGGAATATGAAGCAGAGATTAGCAAGGTAAGTCTAGAAAGAGTTAAAAGCATAAATTCTTTGTATCTGGTTATTTTAATTGTTCACACAAACAGCTGTAATGTTATTTAATTAAAAAGAGACATACTTAAAAAGGCATTGCTGCTGAAAGAACACACTGGTCATTCCTGAAGCATGAATTAAATTTTTATCTTTTATGGAAGAGGAGACACTTCCTTGTGTTCGACATGAGGTGACATCTCTGAAATTTTCTTGTGCTAGTTTATCTATATGTCCTACCTCACCCTCTCAACTGGTCCAGTAACATAAGCTGTCCTGTTGCCCATGCAAGTAGGTGTGCTGCACAGGCTAGGAAACACGTAGGGGTGCAGATGCGGCAGAACACCTGGGCAGGTCTCTTAGTTGATACCTCATATTTCCCAAAACTCTGCAGAAGAGTTCTTTCAGGGTTAGAGCGTCACCCTTTCACTCTCTGCATGCCTGCCCAGGCACACTAAAATGGCTTTCCTAGGTCCTCAGATGCACGTAAAGTATTTTGGACCAGCAAATGTAAAAATCTGGAGTTTTGGCTTTGGTCTTGTACTTGCCTTCTTGATTTCCCTCTGTAAGTAACATACCACAATTAGATGAACTTGGGTAATGAATGTACAGCATTTTGTTTCCTATTTGCTCACTCCCTGTGTTACCTGTGTTTCTTTGAAAATCAAAGTATTTTTAAGAAATTTTAATGTTTGTTTGAGGATCTGAAGGATCCTTCTTCCTCCAATTCAGACGCAGTAGTAAGAATTATAATTGGAAGTAGTGTCAGAATGCTCCTTTCCCTGACAGCCCTATTGCTGGTTGTTTCAAGAGCTGGGGGAGTATGTGAAACAGAGGAGTGTAGGATTCTCTTTAATGGTGGTTATGGGATAAGATTGGCTGGCAGCAATAGTACTGATGGTTAATGGAGATGGTGCCGGTGAAATACGTAGTGATGTCTGGTGCCAATTAGAAGTCATCGATACATGAGTAGAAACAAACTCAGACTTAGCATAGCTTGTGTGGTATTACAGCTTGGCACTCTAGCAAATTTCCAAATTCCATTACCCAGTTCCATTACCCAGAGCTTGTTCGTTCCTGAAGTACTTTGCTGTCCTTGTGGAGCCACGGATAAGTGGTTTACCCAGAGTGGATGTCTGCCATAAAGAAGGCAGATTTAAAGTCCTTGGCCTGCTGCTTTGGGTGTTTTATGTTTCAAGAGAGTGGAGGGACTCAGAAAGCAGATGTGCTGTCTTTCAGGCGTCTTGTGCTGATATTATTGCAATGATATAATCAGGTTGAGCAAACGCTGTGATCTACCTGACCTTATAAAGAATCTTAATTCAGATTCTTCTGTGGTCCATGTATTTGGAGATCTTAGTTTTTGTTACTGACATTTTCAAAGGTGAGTAAATTAATTTTAACCTTGTATGCTAGCACAGTTAATGGCACAGTCTCACAGAAATTAAAAGGTAGGTTATCAAACAGAAGACTATACACAGAAACAGTTTGATTCTTACATCTTTGGAGAGTTGTGTAGTTAAATGCTGGCTTTGAAGTTTTCATGGTGTCTTTGTGAATAGTCGATCATTCACATTTAAGAAGCATCAGCTGGGAGGTTCTGGTGTAAAATGTAATCCTGTAGTAGTAACCTTTAAAAAAACCTCTTTTTTAGGTAGAGGCAGAAAGGCGAGCACATGAGCAAGAGGAAAACAAGGCAAGTGAGGAATACATTCAACGGCTTCTAGCAGAAGAGGAGGAGGAACACAGATTGGCAGAAGAGAGACGGAGGGAGATGGAGGAACAGCTGAAGCAAGATGAAGAGTTGGCCTGGCAGCTGAGTAACAGTCTGGTGAGTTAGGATCAAGGGAGACGGTAGAAAACGTTGATATAGTGCAAGCACCTTAGTCTTTTCGGAGCAGAAGTTAAAATTTTTAATAATTTAAATTTATTTTAATGGTAGTTGAAAAACTGTTTTCAGCCCCCAGTACTTTAGGTCCTTGAATGACGATTAACTTCTGAAAAACCAGTGGGAGGGTGAAATACCCTAAACATTTCTACCTGTGTAATATGCACCTGAAATGTGTGCTGGATGTTTTCATTGTTGAAACATTAAAACATTGGTTTTCTTCTGAATACTTCTTTTTTTTCCCCATGATTTTAAAAATACTTCTTTGGAAGAAATTGATGTCTGTGACCTGTACGGAAGGAAAGGAATGTATGATGAAAGTTTACCTTATGTTTTTGGTTTTGTTTGTTTTTGGGGTTTGGTTGTTTGTTTTTTGCTACCTGATAATAGGCCTAATGATGAAACCTGTGTGCTTATTTGAGCAAAACCTCTTGTCCCTTAATGGCAGGTACGGGAAAGTGTACAGAACGCGCAATGTTTCTTATTCGATAAATACCCATCTCTTACAGTTCTAGAATTCTTTGGACAAAAGTAACTAATTCTGCAGCAGAAAAAAAGTAGCGCTCTGGGTTTTCTCCAGTTTGTGTTTTGTTTTATATAATGCTGTTTTTACTTGTCATCTAAGAACAATGATTCCAAAGGACATGTGTTCAGCAGCCCTTCACCAGCAGGCAGCCTCTCATCTGAAACATCCCCAGCTACTTTGTGCAAAATGAAGTTCAAAGCAAGCAACTTCGGAGACATTCAGAAGTAAGTAATTCAGGTTTTTCTTCTTTAATTATTGGTCTGTTTCTTGGTATAGTGTCTCTCTGCTCTGTTCGCTTCCTTGGAATCCTGTAGTCCAACTTCCGTGGATAATCTGGAGCAAAGATAAACTGTTGAATGTTAAAACATCTCCTCTTAGGATAATATGCACTTCTCTTGTTTTTCTTTGTCAGAATGAACCTGAAGATCTTGACTAATGCAAAGGACAGACAATTCAGGGGAAGAAAAAAATTTTTTAAAATATACTTTCCCCCCCCCCCCCCCTTTTAAGGTATCTGTCTCCAAAGCTTCATCACACATTGGGATCAGCAACCTTCTCTAGAACAACAGAAGGAGGCAGGAGTGACTCCGGCCCTGCAGTAAGTAGAATAATTTTGTTATAAACCTCTGTAATTACAGGTTATTTTCCCCTTGCCTGTAGGACTGTCAATCCTATATTCCTGTTGCATATCGGTGCTGGGCAATTTATCTTGCCCTTTTTGAACTACCTTCAGTATTCATGATTCCCCAAAGTGGAAAGGGAAGAAACCATGCTTGGCAGTCCACAAATGCACACCTATGGCTTACTTCGATAGTTACCTTACGTAGCCTTACAAGTACCTTACCTAGATGTCTTCAGCAAGCTCTGGGTTGCAACCAATGCTGTATAAAACTAAAACGATGGTTCTGGAGCTCACTGGAGGAGGTTGCACTCCGACTGCCCTTACATACATCTGTCTGTCCCACCTTTCCTGTGAGGCTGTTAAAGAAGATGAGCAGGCTAATACCTCAAACAGTTGATTTGAGTCGTTGATAAGAGGAGAATGCTGCAGTTGTGTTTTCAGTCCTTTAGCTAGGCTTCTCTAAGTTTTAAAAAATATTTTAATTATTATTAAACAATTATGTATTTTTTAAAGAGAAGAATTGAAATTAATATACCAGAGTAGTTATGAGCAGTGCATCTATGACAAGGGAGACTTGCATTTTATTAATACCCATTGGTTTTTGATAAATTTACTTTATTGGTGGTTTCTCCCTTTTCTTCAGGAGTCCAACAGCAATGAAGGCAGCAGTTCTGTATGGCAAGATGAGCAAGAGGAAATGCCAACACTGTCTCCACAACTGACCGTGGATCAGGGTGCGATTAAAGATTCCAGTGCTAAAGATTCATTTTTGGAATCATGCATGAACTACTTCAGTGCCTCAGCTTCAGGGGAAACAGCTGTTGCCAAGCAGGAAAAAACACCAGGACCAAAGTGTCTAGGAGACAAAGTTCCAGATGCGCTTTGTGAAATTGCAAAAGAGGAAGTGTCTAGAACAGTTCTTTGTAGCTCCCAAGGAGGAGTTGATGGAATCGAGTCAGACAGTGTCAGTTTAATACATGTAGAAAGCATAAACCTTGAAAACTCTGCTGAAACTTGTACCTGTATTCAGTCAGCAACAAATTCTGTGATGTCTGACAGCAAAAGCGTAATACATGATCTCACGGAGGCAGCTGGACACTCAGGTGAAGAGAAACCAGAGAGACTGCAGAACACTAAGGAGACTCCAAAAAGAAAGTTGCTGGAGCCACCAGCTGAAGCAGTGATTGACTTTTGCATGCTTGATAAGAAGAGAAGAACTTTTTCGGAAAGTTTAGAGGACCAAGGGGAGCAGTTAAATGATTTTAACTTGCAATTGCAGAAAGCCGTTGAGCAGGATTTCTATGAAAGGCGTATGCAAGAGGAGCAGGACAGGCTTCTGGCTCTGCAGCTGCAAAAGCAGATCAACAAGGAGGAAAGGACACTTAATCGACAAAAGGGCTCTCCAGATGAGTATCTTCTTCGTGCCAAGCCACCTCAGTCTGTGAAAGACTCTTCTGCTAGAAAGGGAAGTTCTAAGATGGCAAAAGACTCAAAGGTGCCAAAAAAACAGGCTGAAACAAATCACCGCAAGAGTCGGAAAGGTTCTTGCAATGAAAATTGGCAGTCCCCTACCAGAGTCCGAATGAAATCGCCCAGCATCAAGGGAGGAAAAGTGTTGAATTGCGTGGTTAATACCAGTGACACAAATGATGTTTATTCACTATCTAAAAATAAGCAAAAGACGATCCTTCAGATGTTTAAAAGCTCTGTCATGGAGTAGATTAACAGAACTACAGACACATGGTGGAATGAGAATTAAAACCATGGTAATGCTTTGTCCTGTGTTAAGCAAAGCTTCCTGTAACAACTTTAAAACTGTTTGGGTTTGAGGGGGATTGCTTTGAGTCGCAAAGTTGTGTATTGTTAGAAGTTTTAATAATGGATGCCCCCAGACTTCAAAAAATGTTACTGATCTTTTCTTGACTACAGCTTATTTTCTACCGCTTGAATTTACATAATCTTGAATGTGAATACTGCTAGTGTTTAAAGCCAAAAACAACTGATGGCCTTATCTTAGAATGAGAATTCAGGGCCCTTTTTGGAAAGGATGCACATTCCACAGAGGAAACAAGTGAAAAAATGGGTCTGTATTTCCAGTTGTCTGCCAGCTGCAACGTTGATGCTTTACTTGACACAACCAGTGCTCTGTTAGCCTAAAGTCCAGTAAAGTGCTTCAGTTTATTTGTTGAATTGCTTTGTTTGCATGACAGTTAACAACAGTATAACCAGACAGCCAGTCTTGCAGACACACTCTTTCCCTCTCATATACTGACTCCTTTCTTAGACACAGAGGGAAAAAACAGGTCATTCTCCCACTGCCAGAGCCAAGGATCTTTCACAGATGCCAATAGTATAAGTGGTGGTGGGCTTGTATATGCTTCTGTTCAGAGGTCACTTCTGCGATCTGACTCTCACTGTTAGGAAAAAGATACTTCTGTTGTCTTACTGCTAGCGTTCTGCAGCTTTTCTTGTATGATAGTATTACCTGTATTTAGTGCTATTTAATTTTCATACTCAAACTGGTTTGAGTCTGATCAAAACCACGTAATATTAGAAAAATAGTTCAGAAGACAGTTATGTTGCAGAAAGTTAAACCAAAAAGGGGGAAAAGCGACTGAAAACTGGCGTTGTCAGTAATGACATAACCATAATTATTCACATAACAGCCATGCCTGGCGGTAACCATTCCCGCTCCCATTTTTAGAGAGACTAACAAATATTGTCTTCCAGTGGGTTTAAAACTAGCATGGTTCAAAAGAATTACAATTTAGGTATATGGGAAGGCTGAGGCCTGTAGAAAGTTGAGGCTGGTGAAGAGTTGATTAGTTGCTAGCTGGTTTCATAATAGCAATAGATAAAGCAATCTTTTGGCTTTTCTCTTCTTGTAACGAGATACTTTTCTGCTGTACATGTTTGAAAGGGAACAAAGCAGCAATCTGTTGCTGAAGTGTGTGTGCTAATCACCAAAGCTTGCAAATTATTTAAATGAGTACTTTTGAACCTCACTGATGATTTATAGTCTTTAACTTGGTTCTGAGAAATTTATAACAAAATACTTCAAAGTGGTATCTTCTGATGTTTGAAGTTAAAAAAAATCAGTTTAAATTTTATTGAAAACATGAACAGCACACCAAGCCAGAAATGTGAATTGTTTTTTTTGCTTTACCTGCGTGTTTCTATTAAGGTGGGCTTCTCATAAATAAATGATCTATTCTAAGACTTTTTGAGAAAGTTACAACAGGTGACCAGTTGCAAATCATTCCGTTCCTCTTGCTGCTCACCCATTTTGCTGGAAGCCTTCCTTCAATATAGATCTGTTTCTGTTTAATCCTTACCGTTGTTTGGGTTATTTTCTGTCTTACCCAGGCAGTTTAGTATAATCCTTCATTAATTAATTAATTAAGGCAGAGGTATTGACTGTTTTCATGCTCATGACACTTGGCCATTCCAGTCATGATAAGCATGTAGGAAATAAACTCTCCGTTTTCAAAACAGATGAGAGAAAGAGTGGTTTTTTTGTTGGTGTTTTTTTTGTTTTTAAGTCTATTTAGCATCATTTTACAATGGATTTATTAAGTCTGATGTTTATTTTTAACTTGCTTGAAAGATGGGTCTTGCTTTGGCATGGAGCTCCTCCTTCCAAAATCGTGTAGAGATACTTGGTGAAGTGTCACATTTGATAGATGCTTGGTGAAAAAGGAAGGGAAGCATGTGTGGTATATATCCAGATAAACACTAAGGAGCTACAAAAATGAAGCCATAAATTAAATATATATCCCCCAACAGCCTTAACCTTCATTAATCTACTGCTGTCATTGTTTTGGGGCTAGCTCCATCCCTGTAGCAGGCTGACACTAAGTAACATCCACTTAGTCATAAGATAAGAGGCATTTTGTTTAAAAAAACACAGTATGAGAACTCTGATTAAGCAGGATCATGCAGCCTAGCTGAGTATACCTCAGCAACATAGAATGAGCTGCTGTAACAGGTCACTGCTAATGACAGGGTTCCTATGCTTATGCCAGCTTTGGCACTTAGGGACTCTCCATGATCTAATTCCAGATGTTAAAATGGTAGGGGAAACACAGAGTGGGCACAGGTCAAGGGAGAAGGAGAATTTCCCTTCCGGGCAGCAATGCACCATGTGCAACTAGCTCAGCTGCACACAAAGCTATGTCCCAGTATATGAGATTGCTGCATTTGATACCAGTTTCATTCCCTTTTCCTCCACAAGCTGTTTTGTGGATTCTTTCTTTTTCCCATTTAATGTGTTGGTTATATGGAAGAGAGACATAAGGTTTATGAAATGCACTCGACTAATCCCAGTTAGAGGTTCAAAAAGGTGAGGGGAGTTTTTTGCATCTTACTTCAGTCTCACACGGACTTAGTTCCTTGCCATCAATAGTAAATCCTGCTGCTGTGATTCCACTGAAAATAAATACAAAAATTACAGATATTAGCCATTTCAAAGGTCTAAATAGTACAGAAGAGTATTTTGGAGTGTGTCTGTATATATGGGAGGGTTTAAAGTATTTGGGGTTATTTGCGTTTTTCCAACTTACTGGGTCTTGTTCTTAGTGTAAGAATGACCTTTCACATATGAATCTTTTTTTTAAACAATGGAAAAAAGGCAAGAGCAAAAAGTCAATCATTAGCTACAACCAAACTTTACAACCTATACCAGAAGACCATTCCAGCAGCTTCATCCAAGCTGGGGTGCTGCAAGCCCTCAGGTCCCAAAGGTGATCACATTCCTTACTGCGTGTGTGGCATAATGTTCCTTCCTTACCAGGCACCTCTTCAGCCCGTCCCTTCATATTTTTCTTGTTGGAGGGTGGAATTTGGCCACTGCTGAGTGCATTTTGGTTGCACCAGCGTGCTGTTCCCATTACTGCAATCCGGGTACTTTGAAGCAGGTAAAATCAGCTTTGACTGGTTTAATGGTGTTCGTGAAGCAAGAGCCTGTACTTAGGCTGTTTGAGCTGGTGTAACAGTTCACTGCTGCTCAAAAGGGTGAGCTTGCCTTCTGCCCTCAGCTAGCTTTAGTGGATTATTTGTCCCCTTTGTGAACAAGTTCAGCTCATCCAACTGCCAGGAAAGAAAACAAGTACCAAAAAAACCAAATACTTTGACAGGCTTGGTTGCTCCCCTGAGAGCTAAAGCTGGTGTGGGGATGGGAGGTAGGGAGAGAAGCAAGAGAGGGAACAAATCCACCTGTTTTCATGGCAGCAAGTTTTTAAATTGTCTTAGACTTCTAAGGAATCCTCTCCTTTATGTGGTACTTGCTTTGGTTGACGCTTGTTAATGAGTCAACCAAACGGAGCTCAAAGGCACTCCAGCCTCCTCCAGCCACACGCAATGCTATGTTGTAAAACAACTGAAAGTAGTAAAATGTTCCTTTTCTATGTCGCAATTTCTACAGGCAGCATAGGGATCGAAAACACCCGGCGTGCTTGTTGTTGAGGCCGTTTCTCTTCTGACTTCAAAGAACTGATCACAAAATTATCCCGATGGCAAGGGCTGCCCTGTAATGAGCTCCCTTGACAGGAGCAGCTACTCCATTTCTTGTCCACCTTGGGTCCTACCTCCTCCCTTGCAGCACCTGTGCCCCTGTACAGGCTTCCACATGAGGGCAAAGGCCTGCCACACCTCCTGCTTTCACGGAGGCATCTGTGATCAGGTAAATCTGTGCAGAAGCCCTGGCCTCATGTTGCAAGCATTTTGGTATCACTGCTAAGGCCCCTCCCTGCTCCTTGAGTCCCATGATGATATCTAGACTAATTAGAGAGCTGGGCAATCACCAACTGCATGAAGTTTAACAAGGGCAAGTGCCAGATTTTACATCCAGAGCACGGCAACCCTGTATGTACGTACAGACTGGGGAATGAGAGGCTGGAGAGCAGCTCCGCAGAGCGGGACCTGGGGGTGCTGGTTGTTGGCAAGTTGCACATAGAATCACAGAATCACAGGTTGGAAGGGACCTCAGGGATCATCTAGTCCAATCTTTCTGGGAAGAGCACAGTCTAGACAAGGTGGCCCAGCACCCTGTCCAGATGACTCGTAAAGTTGTCCAACGTGGCTGAGCCAACCACTTCCCTGGGGAGATTATTCCAATGGTTGACTGAACTCACTGTGAAAAATTTTCCTCTGGTGTCCAATCGGAATCTCCCCAAGAGCAACTTGTGCCCATTCCCCCTTGTCCTCTCCATGAGACTCTGTGTAAAAAGGGAGTCTCCATCTTCTTTGTAGCTGCCCCTTAAATACTGGTACATGGTGATGAGATCCCCTCTGAGCCTCCTTTTCTCAAGGCTGAACAAACCCAGTTCTCCCAGCCTATCCTCATATGGCAGCTTCCCAGTCCTTTGATCATCTTGGTGGCCCTTCTCTGGACCCCTTCCAGCCTGTCCACATCATTTTTGTATAGCGGGGACCAGAACTGTACACAGTACTCCAGGTGTGGCCTGACAAGCGCTGAGTAGGGTGGGATGATGACTTCTTTCTCTCTGCTGGTGATGCCCTTTTTGATGCAACCCAGCATCCTGTTGGCCTCCTTGGCTGCAGCAGCACACTGTTCGCTCATGCTGAGCTTTCTGTCCACCAGGACCCCCAGGTCCCTTTCCACAGAGCTGCTCTCCAGCCAGGTGGATCCCAGAATGTGCTGCACTCCGGGATTATGTTTTCCCAGGTGCATGACCTTACACTTCTCCTTGTTGAAATTCATAAGGTTCTTGCTGGCCCACTCTTCCAGCCTATCCAGATCTTCCTGCAAAGCAGCTCTCCCTTCTGGAGTGTCTACTTCCCCACTCAACCTGGTGTCATCAGCAAACTTCATCAGGCTACACTTGATGCCGTTATCCAGATCACTTATAAGGATATTGAATAACGTTGGGCCCAATATTGATCCCTGGGGGACTCCACTAGTGACAGGTTGCCACTTGGAAAAGGAGCTATTTACCACCACCCTTTGGTGCAGCCTGTCAGCCAGTTCCCCACCCACTGCACAGACCACTTGTCTAGGCCGTAACGCATTAATTTCTCCAGGAGGAGGCTGTGGGGGACTGTATCAAAGGCCTTGGAGAAGTCCAGGTAGACATTGTCCACTGCCTGCCCCATGTCAACCAGGCAAGTCACTTTGTCATAGAAGGCCACCAGGTTTGTCAAGCACGATCTGCCTTTAGTGAAGCCACGTTGGCTTTTCCCAATCATGTGCTGCATTTGACTTGTGATGGCCCCCAGGAGGATTCATTCCATAACTTTCCCAGGGATTGAAGTAAGGTTGATGGGCCTATAGTTACCTGGACCCTCCCTTGAGTCTTTCTTGTAGATAGGAGTAACACTTGCCTTCCTCCAGTCCTCTGGGACATCCCCCGTTCTCCATGGCTTCTCGAAGATTATGGAGAGTGGCCTTGCAATGACATCAGCCAGCTCTCTCAACACCCTTGGGTGGATCTCGTCAGGGCCCATTGATTTGTAAGGGTCAAGCTCCTGTAGCAATTCATAAACTAACTCTTCCTTCACTGATGGTGGGTCGGTGTTTGGATCAATCAGCAATTTTGTGCCCAAAGCCTGGGACCCAAAAGTGCTGGTAAAGACAGGGGTGAAGAAGGTGTTGAGGACCTCTGCCTTTTCTGCATCGTTGGTGATTGACTCTCCTTTTCCGTTTAACAGTGGGCCTATATTTTCCTTCTTTTTTTGCTTATGGTTGACATGTCTGAAGAAACCTTTCTTTTAAATTTTCATGTTTACAGCCAGTTTCAGTTCAAACTGGGCTTTTGCTTTTCTAACTGCATCTCTGCACACTCTGGCTATGTAGTTCTTGGCGGATAATCCTCCACTTCTCCATCTCTGGTGTGCTTCCCTTTTGGATTTGAGTAGACCCAGGAGGTCATGGTTGAGCCATGGGGAACTCTTGCTCCGCTTACTTCCCTTTCCTTTGTAGGAGATAAATTGGCTTTGTGCTTCCGATAGAAAGTTCTTGAAGAATTCACAGCACTCACTAGCTCCTTTGTCTTCCATGGAAGCCTCCCATGGAATCCCTCCCAACTGAGCTCTGAGTGAACTGAAGTTTGCTCTTCTAAAATCCAGAACCCTTGTCTTAGAGCTGACTTTCAGCACACTCAGCAGGATCACGAACTCCAAAATATCGTCGTCACTGCAGCCAAGGCTATCACTAACTGAGATATTACAAAGCACGCTTTCTCAGTTTGTGAATAGCAAGTCCAGCAGTGCCTCCTTCCTGGTTGGCACGTCTAATATTTGTATCAGGAAACAGTCCTCTGTACATTCCAGGAACTTGGTGGATGACATGCGAGCTGCCGTATTGTTCTTCCAGCAGATATCTGAGTAGTTGAAGTCACCCATCAGGACCAGGTTCTGTTGGCCAGAAGCTTGCTTTAGTGCCCCAAATATCGCTTCGTCAGCTTCGTCGTCGTGGTTAGGAGGTCAAGAGCAGATGCTCACTGTGAGGTCCTGCTTGGAGACGACCCCTTTGACTTTAATCCAGAGACATTCAATAGAGCAGTTGCAATCACCATAGTTGACTTGAATACATTCAAGGTGTTCCTTGATGTAGAGTGCAACTCCTCCACCTCTTCTACCTTGCCTGTCCTTACGAAAGAGCCTGTAACCATCCATTTTATATATATATATATATAACCCCGGTTATTTGAGTTGTCCCACCATGTTTCTGTTACTCCTATGATGTCATACCCTTCCGAGTGGGCACAGAGCTCCAGTTCCTCCTGTTTGTTACCTAGACTGTGTGTATTTGTATACATACACTTGAGGTGATTACTCTTCTGTTTCACCTCTTGGGAGACAGCTAATGAACCTTTATTACCACACTGCTTGGCCTGACTTACTCCCCCATTGGACGTGCTGCTGTGAGCATTTTTGCAGCGGATCCCACCCCCCAAGTCCTTCAGTTTAATGCCCGCCTCACCAAGTTAGCCAGCCTACTGCTGAAGATTCCCTTACCCCTTTTAGACAGATGTATTCCATTCCTCCCTAGCATGTTGTCATCATTAAAGAACACCCCATTGTCATAAAAGCCAAACCCATCACAGTGGCACCAGCCACGTAGCCAGGAGTTGATATACATTATGCACCTGTTTCTGGCTGCTCCCTTCCCTCGAACTGGCAAAATGGAAGAGAAGATCACCTGGGCACCAATGTTTTCCACTTGCTCCCCCAGGGCTCGAAAGTCTTCCTTGATTTTACCCAGGTTACAGCTCTCAGTGTCGTTCATGCCTACATGAAATAGTAAAAGTGGATAGTAGTCTGTTTTCCTGATGAGTTGTGTCACCCTCTTGGCAATGTCTCTGACCTTGGCTCCTGGAAGGCAGCATACCTCTTGTGACTCCCTGTCAGGTTGGCAGATGGGTCCCTCAGTACCCTTCAACAGAGAGTCACCCACCACGATCACTCGTTGTTTCTTTTTATGATGTCCACTGTATGTTACTGGTACAGTTTCCCTTTACGGGGGACTTTGCAGACCTTGCTCATGGGTGCCCTCAGTCGTTAAGGCTTCATATCTGTTTCTGACTGGGATGTTGGAGGGTGCAGGCTGATGTGGAATCCTGCTCCTGTGAGTCACCAGGGTCCACGGTGCCTCATTCTCGGCGGTGTCTGCCACAGGAACATGACTTTGAAGCCACCTCTCTATCTCTGCCTCGGCTCCTCTAATACTGCGCAGCCTCTTAACTGTTTCCTGCAGTTCAGCCACCTGATGCAACAGGTCGTCAACCTGTGCACACCTCGTGCAGGTACCTACCTTATTGTCAGGAGAGGGGTTTGGGCAATTGCCACAACCCACTGCCTGTACTGATGTGTCCTTTCTTACCAGACCTGTCTGGGTGGATGCATCTGACATCTCAGGGGCTTTTGCTGAACAAACAGTGGTTTTAGCTATGAGGCGAGTGCCCACCATTTCGCCCGAGACCAAAGCACTTACCTGAGCTGTAGACCTACAAGCAGGCTGTGGTGTCCCTCCTGCTTGCCCTGCCTGCTCGCCAGCAGTGTGCCCTAGCAGCCAAGAGAGCCAACCGTGTCTAGAGGTGCATCAAGCACTGCATTGCAGCCGGTCGAGGGCAGTGATTGTCCCACTCTACTCTGCACTGGTGCAGCCTCACCTCGAGTACTGTGTGCAGTTTTGGGAGCCACAGTATAGTTAAGGGTATAATTATAGCTACTAGAGAGTGTCCAGAGGAGGGCCACGAAGTTGGTGAAGGTTTTAGAGGGTAAGCCATAGAAGGAGCAGCTAAAGTCACTTGGTTTGTTCAGCCTGGAGGAGACTGAAAGGAGATTTCATTGTGGTCCACAGCTTCCTCACAAGGGGAGGAGGAGGGGCAGGCAGTGATCTCTTCTCTCTGGTGGCCAATGACAAGACCCAAGGTGTGATAATTAATTTAGCCTTAAACGGAATTCCAATTAAAGTTTACAATTTATTGAATAGAGACAAGTAAGCAGCGCTGGATGCACGGGGGATTCTTCCGCCTAACGTGCATCCCGTCATACAAAATTACAGGGTTTATATTCAGTTACTTAATTAATAACAATTAGTAAAAACACGCCTAAGTTTACACTCATTGGTCAGTGATAAGCATCCCACTTGCCGTTGGTCATCCGTAGTTAAATTAGCCACGCTCGCCATGTAGATTAGCACGCATGCTCTTTATGGGTGTGGGGGGGGCAAGTCTTTTTGGTCCTGAATTGGGTCGGTGGTCGCAATCTCCCCCTGCCAGAATTACCTTTCCCCCAGTTTCCATGCTTCAGCGCCTTCTGAGCCAAGAAGTTCCCTGTTATCACCACTGGCTGATTTGTGGTCTTCCCTTATCTTGGCACTCTCCTTTGTAGCAAGATGTTTCCACTGTTAGGCCTTGAAGTTCTACTGAATTGTACCCTTTTAGGAGGCTTCTTGTCAATGAAGCATTCACTGCTGATGCCCTCTTGTCTGGCCTAAGCGTTATTTATTATCTTGTTAAAATTCTCAGGTGTTAGTTTCTACTCCTAACTAAAATTCTTTCTTAACAATTAGCAAATCGCCAATCAACATTCCAACCATTAAGACAGTTAACAAGTCAATTGAACGGCTCTCGGTTACACATGCACAAACAGAACGGTCAAATGTTAGAGGGTCACACTTCCCCGTGTGGCCCTAGTATTGTTCCATATTGACACGAATCAGATGAACACATTTTACACAAGGGAATGGCAGGAAGATGTGCCAGGGGAGGTTTAGGTTGGGTATTCGGAAAAGGTTCTTCACCCCCCCCCAGAGGGTGGTGGAGCACTGGAACAGGCTCCCCAGGGAGGCAGTCACAGCACCAAGCCTGATGATACTCAAGAAGCACTTGAACAACACCCTCAGAGGCATGGTGTGAATTTTGGACCTGTCCTGTGCAGGGACAGGAGTTTGACCTCCTGTGGGTCCCTACCAACTGAGGGCATTCTATGATGCTTAATGAAAGCGGAGAATCTGACATGTAGAAGGGCTGTTGCCGGCGGGTGAGGCCGCTGGGTGGCGGGGCGGGGCGGCAAGACGGCCGTGTTGCCACGGCAACTCCCGCCTCTCCGGGCCGCTGAGGCGAGAGGGCGGGGCCGTCCGCGTTGCCGCGGCAACTCCCGCCCCGCCCGCGGCGGCCCGGCCAGGCGCCTCCCCGGCGGCGAGCAGAGGAAGGGCGCGGGCGGGCGCCGCGCCTGCGCAGAGCGGGCGGGCCGGCGGCGTGCGTGTTGTTGTGCGGCGGCGGCAAGATGGCGGCGCACGGGGGCTCTGCCGCCTCCTCGGCGCTGAAGGGGTTAATCCAGCAGTTCACCGCCATCACGGGTGAGGCACACGGAAGCCGGGGTCCGCCGAGCCGGGCCGAGGCCGCCGCCGCTGCGTGCTTAACGGGCGGCCCCCGTCCGCCCCCCGCCGCCGCATCAGGGGGGTCGGCCGCCCTGGCGGGCCGGGGGCTGGAGTAGCTGGGCCGCGGCGTGAGGCCCTGAGCGGGATGAGAAGGAGCAGCGCCGGCGGGCGGCCCCGGGCAGGCTCCCCCCTCGTCCACCGGGAGGCCCTCTCGCCGCCTCCCTCCAGGGGAGAGGCGCTGGCGACGCCTGGGCCTGTCAGCGAGCGCGTTCCGGGGCCCTGCGCGCCGCGGCGGCGGGTGGTGCCTGAGGCCCAGGCCGGGCACCCGCGGTGCTGCCGCCCTGTACGCCGTACGGGCCTCCTCGCTCTTAGGGGCGGCTTGGAGGCGGCTCTCCCGGCTGTCCCCGGTTGGCCGGGCTTCTCGGTGGTGCCGGCGCGAGTCCGCCCTCCCGGCGGTCCGGTCCCATCCGTCCCGGGAGCCGCGTCCTGTTCTTGGAAATAAAGCTCAGGACTGGGAGGGAGACTGGAGCCCAACCCCGAGTCCGCCTTAAAAAACCGTCCAAGTATCTTAAAGTACAGTCGTCTTACTGAGAATTTAGTTTGCTAAGAAAAATAGCAAGTCGCTTTTGAAGTGAAGTTTATGGCAGGCGGTAATTCCTGCTTTAGCTTGTGAACTTTGTGTGCCTGACCCACTCTGTGTCTAATCAGCTTCACCATAGTTCCCCCTTGCTTGTGGCATGACATATCAAATACTGAAGGAGCATTGAATAAAACATCTTTAGCTTTTTAGTTGATATAAGTGAAAGTGCTTTTAATTCCGTTACTTTAGCCAGCTCAATTTCGGGCGGTGTCCCTGTTCTCAGGCTTGGCTACACTCAACTCCTGAACCGGGATGTCGAGGGTGTTTAGTACGCCATGAATGTACTGGTAGGGTACACTGGGAAATTACTGATTGCTTGGCTATCCTTAAAGAAGCCTTTTAGAATAAGCCTGCTTGAATAAAAAGAACCTACAGCAGATATGTTTTCATTACAGTATGTGCCCATGTGTGCCTTGTGTTTTCTTTTTCAGTAGCAGCTGAGATATTTGCTAAAAAACAAAGCAGAACAGGCAGGGTCGTGCTAGTTTGCTCTTCCTGACAGCTTTTTGTACTTACACAAATGGTTTATGTCAAACATAAGAGCATCCATCCTATGCTTTCAAAAAGAACCTTCTGGGCTTCACCCATCTACTATTAAAGTAGAGTTTTGAAGTTTTGCTTTTCCATTTAAACAGAATTCAAGGTTATATCTACAAGCGTGTTGTTATGGAGCATCTCTTGCTGGTACTGGCATGATTTGACAGGTGCTCAGAAGCGCACACCTCAGTGATTTGTATGAGCAGCTTTCAACTTTGAGTTGTAAGTGTCCAAAATCACTCCTGTCTGTGGGGAAAAGGCTGAGTGAATACTATACAGCAGTTTGATTCTAGTGTAGGTGATGGTGAGGAATGAGGAGAAATAGTCTGTGATATATTTCTCTTATTCAGGTGGCAGAATTGTGTTTCTTTGGTGCCCTCATCCAGAAAAGTATAGCTAAGAGCATGTAGCTCCTGTTTGTCTTTACCAGAGAAGTGATGGGATCTCTTTGAAATTTGCTTTGAGACTTTTGAGTATTTAGTATTTTCTGTTTGCCAGTGCAAGCACTGAAAACATTCATATGATGGCATTTTCATTAGGAGTGATGAAGGATCAGTACAAGCACTTTCTGTGTTGGTATCTCTTTAAATTGCATAGGGTTGAACAGAATTTTTCTTCTAGTTCTTCTAAATGAACAACTTTGCATGACTGTAGATTGAGGTTGTAGGTTGGTGTGCATATTCCAAACTATACGGGTATTATTTAATTGCTACAGTTGACATTGAAATGAGCTGAAAATGCAAAGAAGTGGTTTATTTGAAGAATATGAACTTGATGCTCTCACACCATTTTTTTGCGATGTCACTTTCTTCATCTGGATCAAGGTCTTGAAATACAGCTGACTGCCATCTGAGGACACTTGTCATGGCAGGTTTGGTTTTTGGTTTTTTTTTTATTTTCTTTTTTGAAACTAGTTCCCTCAGTCAGTTTGGCTTTCTCTGTGATTTAATGCAATGGTGCAGGTCATCTAAGACTGATTTATCTTGACAGTTTCAAAGTGCATTCTGTCTTACTAGTCTGTTCAAAGTACAGCTTCTTGAGTCTTACCCAGAAAATCTGAGAAATGTCCAAATGTGTTTTGACCAAATCGATGTTATTTTTTATTCTGATGCTGGGGAATGTGTCTTCTTCATTTTGGTGACTTGCAGTGAACCTAGTAAGAGTTACTACAGGTCCAAAAGCTACTACCGAACTGGTTCAGCTGCATTTTGCCACTCTTCCTCTCTACCAGCCTTCCTATATGGAAATAAACTTTTTGGCAGTCCACCACCTATAGAGGCAGATGCTGTAGTAAGTAGATGTTTAAAGAGTTGGGTGCAGGAGAGCTTCCACTGATGAGGGTGCTTCTGTTGATGGGATGCTTTATGAGAAGAAGTTAGGAGGTAAAGGCTGACCCTCTGAGGAAAGAGTTACAAGTGATGCTGAGAACTAGTGTTTTGTCTTGAGCAGCAAGAATAAGACTGGATTTAGTTGCACTTAGGAAAGATTTTAAATGTTAGTCATTGTACAAATAACTGTAGACAAATACTACTTTCTCTGTCTGGCATTTTTTTCCCCCCTCTTATGTGAACTGAGCTTCTGCTGATTTGTTTTTGCCTTTTGTGCGATCAGTAAAACAGGGATCTTTTGATCTTCTCCATCTCTAAATATCTGTTATAAGTGGGTAAAAAAACTCTAGCAGATGATGTAGTATTCTCCCTATTAAAATGTTATGTCAGGTTTTTAACTTTTTGTGTGTGTGCCTACAAGTGTTTTGGAAAATTGTACCAGGAAAAGGCCTGAGCTCTAGAAAAAAAGAAAAACTGTGCTAAGCCCCCTCAGATGGCTTCCACTGAGTTTTCTCTTGATGGAAGGAAGGAGTCTAGCTGTCCTGTATGTGGCATTCCTTTCTACTGCGAGATATGTATGTTTGTCTCATTTCATAGTTGTACTTCAGAGATAAATGGCAACTGATGAACTGTTCGTTCTAACTATTAATGCTTGCTGGTCAGCTGTTCCTAGTGCTTCTAATCAAAATGCTTTCCAAAGAATGCTTTAATTTATCTTTGGCATTACAGGTGCCAGTGAAAGTGTGGGAAAACATATGCTTGAAGCATGCAACAATAATCTGGAGATGGCTGTCACCATGTTTCTGGATGGTGGAGTCATAGCGGAGGAGCCTAGCACCAGCTCTGCAGGGGTGTCTGCTGTTCGACCGCACAACGAGTATGTACCCAATGAACATGTCTCTATAAGTGAGCAATCTGTCTGAAGAAGTCAGTAGTGTAAGGCAGGACAAATAAGACAATTGTTACTGCTAACCTGCTGTCAACTCACTGTAAAGCATGCTGCTT
Source organism: Phalacrocorax aristotelis (assembly GCF_949628215.1). Lineage (NCBI taxonomy): Eukaryota > Metazoa > Chordata > Aves > Suliformes > Phalacrocoracidae > Phalacrocorax > Phalacrocorax aristotelis. The sequence continues at coordinate 30,051,205 of NC_134282.1, forward strand.
TGATGATCTTGTCAAATTTTTGCTCCAATATTGTTCAAGGTAAATAACTTCTTATGTAAGTTGATATGTAGACCAACGTAAGTCAGTCTCTCTAGCACGTACTTCAGAAGTTTTCTGTAGCTTATATGTATGTTTTTTGCAAACAGAGCTGAAGACACTAAAGTAGAGATCCAGTAGTAAGAGATTCTTACTTTTAAATTGCTCCAGCAATCTTGCTTTACATGAATTTGGCAGTTAGAAAGTTCTGTTGTTCTGGTTCTTATAAACGTAGTGACCTTAGTGCCATTGGTAAGGGTTTTATTGTGGTGTTTTAAGCATAACCAGATTTGGCACTGGAAAGGCTAGGTCATGTACACTAGTATGCAGAGGAATAAGCAACCACAAAATCCGCATCCGTGTCTTACACATCAGATGCCAATACAAGAAAGAGTTGTTCCACTTGAGCATGGCAGAGTGTCTTTCAGTGCTGCCTGTTCATATGTGTGCTTGGGATAAATGAAATATCGTGAGTGGAAGCTAATTGGTATAAGTCACATTCATTAAGTGTTCTAAATTAAACCTAGCCATGCTTTTGTCTTTACAAAAGTCTTCAGGAAAAAGACAACTAAAGAAAATTCTTGCCACTCATACTTCTGAAGCATGTGTATAAATTTGAACAACTGTTTTAGTACTAACTTTTATAGTTGATATCAGGTGCCTTCCTGCTTGAACCTTTGACAGGTACTGAAGTTAAAACTCTGTATCTATAGGTGTTCTTATTTCTAGACAACTTCTGGCACATCAGTGACTTAAGATTCAAGCTTTTATTGGAATACTTTCTTTTTTATACTTGACACCCTCCAGGTGCTGGTCAGCTTAGTGTTACTTCTAGGAAGAGAGAACAATAAATATGCAAATGCAAAATGGAGAGTAACTAGCTTCACAACAGCAATCAAAGGTGTGGAGGTTAATAGCAAGGTTAGTGCATCCTGCTGACATTGAGTTACTTTTTGAAATCTGCATGGCTGAGAGCCACAAACTGCACGCTTTATGACGTCAAAGAGTCTGAAAGGAGAGGACGCTTCAGGAGTAGCTCATAGGCAGAGTATAGAAATGGATTTCCATGGGTGAGCCCATGCCCTCCTTCGTGTAGATCCATGGCCCAGGTGACCACGCTGAGTAAGTGATACTGTTTCCAGAGCCCTTGTGATTTCCTTTCTTCTCCTAATCATAATTTCAGATTATCTAGCAGTCTCTGCAAGTGTAACTAAGCTGTTGATACGTGAGACAGCCCAGCAGTGGAAGCAAAGAATTACTTGGGAAATGGGGGGAAATGGCGGGAAATGGCTGTATTTGCCATCTTGTTTTCCACCCTTTGGAAAAGAGAGAGCTCTGAGTTTCAAGTGGAAGCAAAAAGCCTTCCAATAGAAGAAAGCTTGCAATAGGGAAGATGATCTCCTCCCCCCCCCATGTAGATAATCAGGGGAGGAGGATGGTAAGCGGATTAATTAGCAGCCTTTGCTAAGTTTTAAGAAACTTTTCCAAGTTTTAAGACAGTTATTAAAGAAGAAAAATGTTTTAATAGTAGATTGACAAACCCTGGGATCAAGTCACCCAGGGATCTGTGTGATCTTCTGTCAAGACTTAGAAAGGTCATCCATGCCAGACCTTAATGCAGAGAGTACTAAGTCCTGCTTCAGTGCCGTGACTGGGAATGGATGGTCTCTTGAGGCCCCTTTTGATCCCAAATCTCTCGATTCCGTGCAATGGTACAGCAGCATCCTTAGCTGATTCAAGCTGCAGGAGCCTCTGGAGCACAGTTGGATGGGGTTTATATAGTACTTGGAATATTATAATCTCTCTCATTTTTTTTTTTCTCCTTCTCTTCTTTGATAGGGATGAAGTACGAGCTCCAATTCCTCAAAAACAGGAAATTTTAGTAGAGCCTGAACCCTTGTTTGGAGGTAGGCTTGTGTTCTTACTTTGTGGTTTTTTTTGTTTTCTTTACTTTGAGATGAGCTAAGTGACAAAAGAAAAAACAGAACTTGCTGAATGTGAAGAAAGCATTGAATGTATTTTTATTCTTGTTTTTTTTCCCTGCTGCAACACTACTGTCATATAATGTGATTGCATACTGCAGTGTTATTGAAAACCTCACACATTAAAGATGCAACGTTCCCATTTCCTAACTCCAGTTTCATGAGACTTTGTGAGGCAACAGCCAATTAGCTATGATAAGTATACACCTGCATTCGGGCAGTTCAGAACCATGTAATACTGCTGTGCAAGGGTTTGAGGTGGTAGGATAAAAGCTTGAGCTTTGACTGACGAGTGAAAATGAAGAAGACAAATGCATGGCTCTCAGAGACATGATAGATCAGAAAGGGCTGAACTTCACTCATTTTTTCAATTTCTCATTTAGGAATTTAATTTGCTCTTTAAATGGCACTGTGCAGCTAGTTTTCTTGTTTGTTTTCTGAAGCTGTTTATTGGTTTTGCTTTTGAAACATTTTTTTGCTCTAAGGGAACAGGTGATGGAAAAGCCCTTTTCTTTTGGGTGCTTTTCTAAATACTGAGTACTCATGTAATACACTAATGCTCTAAATCTCAAAACCTCAGTCTCAAACCTGTGCTATAGTTGTTCTTTTACAGCAGTACAGGGGTGGAACTTCTGTAGCAGGAGTGGATTAGCTGGTGCATTATCCTCTCCTTTTGTATAGTGTCCATGTCAGTATGGAGATCTAAGGCTCTCTCTTTCTACGCTTATTTCCTCTAGCCTTGTGAGGCTCCGTGCTTCTCAGGTTGACCAGGCTGTTTCTAGCTGTCTCTGTGGCTTTTGCCATGTCAAGTGAATCAAGTGTCTTCCAGTTTTTATCGAGGAATGGCATTCAAGTGCTCGTCTTCAAAGTGGCCTCATACCCATAGGAAATGGACTTTTCTAATTGCTTAGTTCCTTCCCATGCTAGAAAGGAACGAGAGGCCAAACGTCAGGTTTCCCCTGGAACTGATTTTAATGTTGATCCTGTTTTTCAACATTAGAGAGGTCTTTAGCCAGGATGCACCAGCTGAGAGGTGATTCCAGAGGAAGATGTCCTGCTGAGGGCTCTCTGAAGACACTGCATCAGCTTGTTCCTCTTGCTCTCTTTGTGGCCCACCAGAGTTTTTGAGAAAGGTCTGTAGACTCCTATGGGTTCAAGAATTGAAGAAGTGCAGGAGTAAGATCTGTTGACCCTAGCGATTGGTTCTGTTCTACCTGTCTGTCACACTATCTCAGATGTGCTGTCTCTGACTGCCTTCCTGAGGCACTCTGTGAGTCAGTGATACCCTCCTGGAACTATCTGGTCCACCAGTGCTAATATGCTCACTAATGCTGCTTCTTTTAACAGCTAGCTGACAAGCTAGCTAAAAACAGAGGGATACTTCACTTGGTCTATTCAGCTCTAACCTCAAAGCAGGGGACGTGCCCATTTCTGTTTTTAACAGTGTCATCTTGAGGTGGTTGTATGAGCCTAGGGGTTTTTCCCGTTGAAGATATGACCCTGTCTATTTGTGCTGTGTCACATATGTGGATCCCGTCTTGCAGTACAAAGGATATCAGAAAAACGTCTCCCGGACTGAATGTAGCCATCCATCTGCCATGGAAGATTTACAGAAAATTCCTATTTGGAGTAACTGGAGCTAAGTGTGTAGGCATGGCCTAGTAACATCTGCAGTTTGAGAGTGTATGGATCCTATTTAAAGAGGGAGGAAGGCACCCAGCAGAATAACATCTATAAATATCAGCTACAACGACAGGATAGAACTCTCCCAACAAGCCAAATAACTACCTCCCTTTTAGACAGAGAGCATATTGTAATTACTTTATGCTGGCAGATTAGCTGTTTTTCTTTTTTCTGATACAATACAGGCAGACTGTTTTAGCAAGCAAAAGGATAACGAGCTGGACAGAACATTTTTAATAATGTTAATAATTAATAATGTTAATAATGTAGAAAAATTTCTACATTTGATATCAAGTATCTGTACCGGTGAATTAATTTTCTCCTTATTAAATATACTATAGAATAATTTATATAATGACACTATGCATTTAAAGATAAAACCATGTCCCAGATCATGTACTCTGATACAGGTACTTTTTGGGCATATGTTGGTGTATATATATATACACATATATATATGTTTATATATAGTTATACTCAGTGAAATTAACAAGACTCAAAGGTGGTATTGTCTAGGAATAAAAGGGGTTTGTTTGCTTTTGTTCACAGAAGTAACTTGTCTAACACCACACATTAGAAAACCACAAAAATAGCACACTCTAGTTCTAAACAGCTATGTCTAAAATAGATTATATAGTAAACCAGATATTATACAGCATAATGTGGTATTTGATAAATATTTGCACTGTGTAGGCTGTTTATAGTATAGTATAACTTTATCTATACAGAATGAAAGCAACAAGTTAACTGTATAGAGATGAGCAGAACAACATTAAATATGACTCCAAAGCAGAGACGAAGTTAGAGTTGAAAGAATAGAGCAAGATAAAATGTTTACAGGCCATTACAGTGCTGCCAGGCTGTAGCTAAGCCAGTCAAGGGAAATACTGCTTTTGCTGAAGTGGTCCTCCAGTTGCTACTCTTAGCTGCAGTTTCAGTTGCTCTGAAGTTGGCTGTAATGGGTTGTGCTTGTGTCTAAGCGTTTGGAGGTGAAAGAGATGTTACTTACTGGAGTTAGAGAGGCATTTTTCACAAACGTGTTCCTCATTCAGGCATACTTTCTCTTTCCATGGCATTCTGTATGGGATATACTGATTCCTTCCTTCATACTCTGTATGAGAAGAATGCAAGGAGCAAGCACTGTGTACCATTCTTCACACCCTTAGTGTAGCACACGGTGAAAGATGCTGTGTGCACTATGGGTACAAAACCAGGAAGGCCTCTCAAATCAAATTTTGGAGATACTTGTTTTGTGACCTGTGCAGAGGTCGTGCTTTCTCACTGTGAATGATTTTTCTTATTACAGGTTTCCAGTGTGTATACATTGTATTTATACTACTCTCTTTAATTTGTTTATTATTTATCATGTCTTGTAACAATTAGGATTTGAAAGTTCTATCTTAAAATTGTTCTGCTTTCAATTAATAGTAATGCAGATAAATAGTTGGACTAAGTGCTGGCAGGCAATTTTGTTTTGCATTCCAAGTACAGTGGTTGTGCTATACCATAAGACTTCAGTGGTACTTTTAGGTACTATTCCAGTTATCTGCCTGGGCTGCTGTCCGTCAGCTGCAGATAATCTGTTCCAAAGATCTCCTTGCAGATAGTGGTACTGGAACCAATGTAAGAGTGTGGCTGTTGCCAGTCCAGCCAAGGAGTTGGGACAGGATCTGGATAAGAGATTAGCAAAGAATAGAAATGCATTGTGGAAAAAACAAATGTGGTTCCTAATAAATAAAATATTCTGCTATGGGGTTTAAGCCTTTGATGAAGCTTTTCATCTGCTTGAAGGCCTTTTGTAAAAATCTTGACTGGAATTGAGACAGGTTGATACTGTGACAGCACTTCCACTATGTAATGATGGTCCTTGGCAAGCCTGTCAGAAAAGGCTAACTTTAAACTTTTGTGTATTGTTAATACATGTTTTGTTTCTGGGGGAAGGTTTGCTGGGGGGAGGATGTGTTAGGAAATGGGTCTTACAAACTGCCTATTTCCATTGTCCTCCAGCCCTTCCTAATGACCTTACTCCCACATCATCCACGCTTTGGGTTCCTATGTCGTTTTCCCACATGTGATGGAAAGTACTAAAATATAATTATTTTGACAGTATATTTTTGAAATAATTCTTGACTTTTTTTTAAAGCTCCTAAAAGACGCAGGCCTGCGCGCTCAATATTTGATGGCTTTCGGGATTTTCAGACAGAAACCAGTAAGTGTCTACAGATCAGTAAGCTAGAGGTTCTATCTTTTTTTTTTAATGCAAGAAGGATTGAAAAATCATTTCCATTATAGGCTATGACAGCTTTCAGTCATTGAATGGTTTTAAATTGCCTACTGTATTGCAAAAGTTTAGGTTTTTTAATAACATTATTAGGCTGTTCATTGTTGTAGTGTCAGTATTATTTGCTGATGCCTCTTCCATATTTGTGGTATAGTTAAGGTTGTTAGTTTATTGTTCTGGGATGGCTGAAGGGAGAGTACTGAGTAATGGGCATATGAAGGAGGCTGTGAGGATGCTGGTTCAAACGCTTGCCTGTGTTACATAAATAAAACCTGCAGACAGCGTATTCTGTGTACTTTGATATGACAAATATCTTCTTGATAACTCTCAAAAAATACTTTTTCTGCTCTAGAGGGAATTGAAAAGGGGAGAAGAATCTAACACCCATGCAGAAATTTTTATCCACTGAATTTTTCTTGGCTAGCCAGTGGTCATGCTGGCACTTGGTATTAGATTTGAGTAGCCCTGAGACTACTTCTGCAGCTGCACACAAGGCTCTCATGAATTTACCACTGTTTACCGCTGTCTATCTGTTCATACACAGACTCTCCAAATGACAAAGCAATGGCTGTTACTTAAGCCGTTAAGTTTTATAGAATAGGATTCTTTGACAGCAGGACACCAGATATTTCACAGCTGAGTTAAAGCTGTTGTGCAATTGTTATTTCTGATGTTGCTGGAGTGTTCAGGAGGACTAACCATGGACCAGGTTCCCATGTAGTTAGGTGCTGCCAGATGCTGAACTGAAAATATTCATAACTATTTTGTTTCGTTTGGTCAGGGTTTGTCAGTAATAATGAACTCGTCAAGTACTAAAGTCACTGGCAGCTGTGTAAATGAAAATACACCATTTAGAGAGTTGTCATACCCTTAAATTTTTTCTCATCATCTCCATACTATTATAAGACATTTAGAGATATACAATATATAAAACCATTGTGAGGGTTTATGATGAAACTTTATCATGATTTTTGGTAAAACTTCATAGATGAATGTCACTGTCTGGCTATCTCTGAAAAAGTGGCCCTGGCCATGAAAGTCCAGATTATTTCCTCGCTCCTAGGCCTTCTCCACAAGGATGCTTTTTTCCCTGTCTGGATCCCGTGTCTGCTCAAAAATGGCTTGTACACTATGGCTTATTGACAGCTCCTTTTCCTGCTGGAAAGTTTTTGGCCGTGGGATAGTTATTGCCAATTTCAGCTGATTTGGTTCCATAAAACACATTGTGTTGCTGTGTTTTTAGGTGAGCAATTGCTGTGACTTACCTTTATTGTATATGGTCCTATCTAGGTAGGAAATATGTTCTGTATTATTTTGAATGGAATTGCTACCACTAAAAGAAACACGCTTCAATTGTGGTACTTGGGGATAAACAAGTCTGAAAACCAATTCATCTGAAAGAGACAGTGATGTCCTTAGCTGATCCTTGGAAGAGTAGATACTTAATATAAACATCCAGAGATATTTCTGCATGTAAACTAAGGTGGTTGGGGTTTTTTTTTTTCTGTGGAATTGCCTTACAGACAAGAAATAGAAACACTGGAACAGGAATATTCCGGGTAAAAGTTATGATGCTACAATCTAGCTCAGTTTCCCCTTCTAAAAGCGTCACTGGGGACAAGTCATGGCATTTTTTAGCTCATTTGTTTTCAAATACTGGCATATGACCCCTCTGCTGATATTAACATTTATTAAGATCTTTTTTAAAAGTTAAATCAATGCCTGGTGCTTGAGAAAGTTGGGGCAGGCAGGGTTCTTACCTTATATAGGGGATAATCTTGTTCAGTACGGTCTAACCTTGTGACTCCAGTGCTGAAGTTTTGTGTGTGAGTGTATAACCAATAATAAATCCATCTTGTATTTTGTCTAATTCTGCTTCCTTTCCTCTTGGGGCTGTGCAGTTCGTCAGGAACAGGAGCTACGAAATGGAGGGGCAGTAGATAAGAAACTGACTACTCTAGCAGACCTCTTCAGGCCTCCCATTGATCTGATGCACAAAGGCAGCTTTGAAACGGTAAGTTTTGAAATCTTGGTGCAGTTCCTTATGTGACAACTGCGTACAGTGTGGAAGCCTTGTGTTGGGCTGCTGGCATGTATGGACCCATTTGTTGGATGATCATGAAGTTACAAAGGACCATATAGTGATAAATATTTGATGGACTGCATGTGGAAATGTTGATGACTTATTGAAGGACTTAACTAATGGTGATAGTCCACGTCATTTATGTTGTGTCAGTGTGGCAACGCACACTCGGTGAAAGACTTCAGTGCGTGAAGGAGGCTGGTCAAAATGGAAAAAATTGCATCCCTTCGAGTGTCTCTGTATAGCACGATACAGAAAAAGCTGAAGATTGCTTTTGATAAGCGAGCAAGTACTTTGCAAGGGGCTATGTGGTTTGCAGCACAGCCCTGCTAAGAAGCTCAGGCAGAGTTATGTTAACACAGCTAAGTGGTTTCTGATACCTGAACTAGGAGAAGTATTTGAGTGTGACTTTGTCATGAAGACACAACGTTATCTTCAGTAGAGGTCTTGCTCTTGTATGAAATCACACTGGTTGTCTTTTGCATCTGGTAGTGATGGAAAAAGTATCCAAGAGATTAACAGCCCCCTTCTCAGGCAGACAGCTTTAAATAACTTCAGGTGTCACCTTTCCTGTCTCTCTAGGCATATGTGGGTCTAGTCATAAGTTGTTATGATATGGATCAGTGACTTAACTAATGATTAGAAATTATGCAAATTGGTGTATATATATATATATTTTTAGTCCATAATTTCTATATATTCTTTGGAAGTTGCAGTTACTACTGAACTTCCACCTGGTCATCTTTAAGTAGCTGAGATTTATTATTCTTTATTATACGATGATTTCATAAGAATGCAAACTAAAGATCAAATGGTGCAATACAGATGCTGCAAACAGTGTTGGAGATCTGACTCTGTGATCAGATGTGAAATATTATCTACATTCTTTTCACATTTGCCTGTACTGCCATGCACAAATACCAGAGCACTGCTGGAGAATTTTTGGAGAAATGCTGTGTGCCTTTATTGAGTCTCCAGCTCCCATCCTGTTGGCCTCATCTCTCTTTTTATGCTTCCCAAATTGCCAGGTATCAGTTGGCTTGTCACTAATTCCTGTGTTCTGGCAGTGCCCTCCATATGTTTAATCTTCTGACAAAATTCCAGGTTTGAAAGGACGCTGATGGGAGAATAGCTCTGTCTGCCTCAACAAGTAATTTTGTGCAATGGGAGCAGATGAGCAGGCTGAAGTAGTTGGTGCTGAGGCATCCCTGCCTTGTGACATGTGGTCCAGGGCTTACTTCAAACAAGGTTGTGTCAGGTCCTCCAGCTGATTATCCCTGCTAGGCCTGTGGTTCAGAGCTGTTTGTGAACCCAGTGAGTGCGTGGTTAAAGGCAGCAGTAAAAGGAATTCACATGAAAACAGCCAGTGCTGCTCCAGATTGGAATGTATACAGTCAGCAAGTGCCCTCTGACCCCTGCGGTGGAATTGGAGATGTGTGCTAGCCTTTTCCTTGCATCTTGCTGAAAATGTTTCAAGGCTTTAGCAATGTTGATTGTGGCATCCACCACAGTCAAAAGTAGTTTCAGAGGATGAAATAACTGATTGATAGATTTGATTGTCCTAAAGTCTCTGCATTCTTATTCAGCCTTGTAAAGTAAAGAAATAGAGAGCGGGGGAAGTTGTATATACACATCTTGTCCTGTTCTTTGCAGTAACTCAAATTTAAAGACGTGTACACTTTCTGGTATTGGCATTCACCTTTTTGTGTTCTTGTACAGTTCCTTGTCCCATGGGATACCTTTCATTTTGAACTGATGCCTCTCAACTTCATTGCAATAAAAATCGTCAGCTTCTCAATTTGTTGACCGTTACCCCTTCCATTTTACCTTTTATGGCTGTAGGCTCTGGGACAGTGTTGGGCCTCCAGTGAATCCAGTGACCAGAGTCTCTCAAAATTAATCTCTAGCAAGCTGCAGTTAGCTTCTTCCTTCTATGTATGCTTAGATAAACATATATAAACTAATAAATCAGAGATGCTTATCACACTCCAAAGTATCGAAGACTAAATACTGTCATTTTGATCTCTTGTAGTTTAGGGTTAATCTAAGTGGGGTTTTCTTATTATTGGTGTGTGGTGTATTCTAACTTGAGGGGTGTGCAAGAACATTCTGTCAGTGTTGTGCCATGTACATTTATCATAGAATAATTTAGGATTTATTGCTTTATTCAAACTTCCCAAGAGTTGGTGACACCTCTTCTTCCTAAGGTTCTCACATATCTTTGGTGCTTATCTTCTGTTGCTCCTCTTTGGGTACTCTAAGGTTGATTTTAATAGTAAGTAGATTTAGTTATCTTTTGTTTTCCCCAAGAAACCTCATCTTTCTTCAATCACAAAGAAACTTCATTAACAGTCAGGTGCAAAAAGTTGCCATTTCATTTTAACTCAGTAATACTAGCTTTTAAGAATAGGTGAGAATTAACTTTCATTGAAGATAAACTTTCAAGTGTTGAATGACGTTGATTTTTTTCTTAACTTGCTATGTGTGAAAAAGCAGTGTGCTTCACATATAGAACAACTTATGACCACTATACTTGTAAAGTTAAGTGTGTGATTAACTAAATTACACCACAGAAATGTGGTGAAAAAGATTGTATACAGGAAAATCGTAAAAGACTTTCTTTAAATCCTGCAGGCTTTTGAATGTGAGACAGTAGATGTTAGTTACCTAGTCACTGGTGGAATGGGGCTGTATAAACCAAGCAACTGATGGGCCAGTGAGATGCTGACCTGAACTGCCTTTTTTTTTCCTACTAGAAAATTTCAGAGAAACTTTCAGAGCTTAAATACACAGCGTCACTAAAAAGGCCGTTGTCAGTTAAGATTGCGTGAGGGATTTCTTTCTGTGGTTTCCTGACTGTAATATTGAGCTTTAATGTGTATTAAGCTTCAGAGTTGTCTCCTTAATGTACAATCTGCTAGGAAAAAACCACAAGAGTATAATAAATAAATGATTTGCACACTGAACATGCTTTGTAAAGAACAGCATGGTTTTGTTCTCATCTCAAAGACTGCTTCCAAGAATTGCAGGTGTTCATCTCTTCATGCATATGATGTGAGATGGAATTTAATTTGTGGGGGATACACACCAAATTGACTTAGTTTACATTTTGTGTTTAGGGAGGAGATGGTTCTGGCCTGTGCAGTTCTGTGCTTAACACTCACTAGGATTTCAGGACTTGTGTGAAGTGACAGTATGTAATGTTGCAGAATTTCAAGTCTGTCTATATGAAATTCCCTCATTTTACAAGTTAAACCTTTTCTAGCTGCTCCCTGCTTTACAGCTGAAACTTAATTTTTTTCTTTGTACACAGCAAGCAACAATAGTTTGGAAGCTGATCTAGTCGTACTGAAATGGTGCAATGATCCTTGCATAAGGTGCTTCTAGACTGGCTGTTGCCATAAGCATAGCCTGCAGATGTGCCTTGGGCACAGGAATAGCTGGCTGATGAAAGGATTTATGCCCTGGCCCAGGCAAGAAGTATAACTGTAACACAGACAGGATGTTTCTTGTTAGATAGTCTTGTGCTCTGACTTTCTGTCACTTATCTTTCAAACCGAATCATGCTTAATTAGCAGATGTCCAGAAGGTCACAAGATGCTGGCTCCACTTCCTTGTTTCTCTCTGCTGACTTAAAGGAGTGGTGTGTTTCAACAAAGCTGAACAAGGAAGAACCACAATGTATATAAACCATACATGTTTTGGAAAAGTCAAATGAGATGAAAAAAATACTTTTTTAGGGCAAGAGCTAGAGGTGATCCAGTGAGATCCAGTATTGAGTGTGAAACAGGACTTCTTTCACATATTGTCTAACCAGATTGCCTTTTTTTTTTTTTTTTAAAAACTATAAGTTGTCGTAGTGCTGAAAAATGTGAATGGGTAGAAAGGGTAAAGGTAAACTTAGGACAGGTGGATTTTCTTTTGGTTTGGGGTTTTTGTGTCTGAGATCCACTGCTTCTATCTTCGACAGTTCCTAGACCGTTGATTGCTGAAAGCTTGAACAAAGATGCTTGCAAAGAGTGGTTGTTCTGTACTTACCCTGTCTGTGTGCTCTTTCAGTGCTTGGGCTGGCCGTTTTACCTCAAAGGAGGAAGAGAAATGGGGGCAGTTGATGTTGGAGGCAGTGGATCTAAAGCCATCAGACATAACTTTCAGGATATGCAAGCCAGCTCTTGAGCCTTCCCTTGTTCTTTTGTCACTTACCAAAATGACCCACTGATATATCTCCAAACTCAAAGTTCTTCTTCCTGCCACACTCTTCTTCTTCCACACACCTCCACCCCCTCAGAAAAACCCCAGTAGCTGTGTAAGCAGAGTTGTGTGTGTGTGAGAAATGGTAGCAATTTAACTGTGTCCTTTTAAATGTTAAATGTGAAACCTGTTGGTTTTAGAAGGAAGCTAAAAGTAGTTCCTAAAGCTATACCTGCTCCACAGGTGAAAACTCATCTTTGCAGATGTTCTGTGTGGAATTTTCTGCTTGCATCCTTTTGAGGACCTTAGCTGGATGGAGGAGAGGTAGAGCCAGGTTTTCACTGATATTGAAAAATACACAAAATAAGTGCAGAAGAGTGAGATGTACTTTCCAGCCTTCTAGTTATATATTTTTGATGTTCTTTTAATCCAGTATGGATTATGTTAGAACACAGGACTAAGGCAATCCAATAGACTCAAATAACATAAGGATTTTTGTTCCCTTTAAACTTGGGCAGTACCTCTAGGCCTCGTCTTAAACCGATTTCCTAGAATTAATTCTCAAAATCCACAGATAGCTCAAAACAAGTCTTTTAAATAAAAGCATAGTGACTATATTTAAGACCCTTACCAGTTACTTAGGTGTCACCTGCCCCACTTTTCTCTCCTGGTGACCAAATACTGGATTCTGACACTGTAATATTAGTGGTAAGTAGTTAGTGTGAGGTCCCTTGTGAGAACAGGAGGACTGTTCCATAATTCTACATTCTTTTTTTTTTTTCTTTTCTTTGAGTAAAATTAAAATTAGCTCTGCAGGTCACTTGGCCATGCAGGTTAATTTTGTAGACTGAGGTTCTTCAATTCATGAAGCTAAGTGTGTGGTGTTCATTTGTCTGTCACACATTGGACAGGCTGACTATTCTAAAGTGTACTGGCTAAATTTAGTTTTAAAGACACAAATGTTTTGGGGAACAAAATATTGTGCAAAACAGCAAAATCTTGCGTAACATCCTAAATCCTTGAATTTGCTGTTAAGTGCATTACCAGCAGGTACACTTATATTGATATACTTTTTTTTCTTTCTTAAAAAGAAAGGGAGTTCAAATGCTAGTTCCAGTCTTTCCAGGTGGTAAGAGCATTCCTGCTGTTGATATAGCCCTCTTTTTTTCAACAGGTATGACAGTTCAGCGATCAGAATTACATTCTTGATCAAACTCCTACCATTAACTTGCAACCAAGCAATCAGACAATGCCAGCTTTGTGACTCAAACCAGTAAGATTTCTTCCTGCGCCTTCCTGTCTTCCTCCCCACTTGCAGTCTGGATAACGAGCATCAAAAAAGGATGCCTAATTCAGCAGTTCACAGTAATAGAGTAACTCAAAACTTGGAGAGAAAAAACAAACCATACAGAGAGGGGGTCCTGTTGAATTAATGCAAGTCCTCTGTCAATTATGCAACCTACTTAAATAGAAGATGATCCACAGGTTTATCTTTAGAATGAGCAGGTCTTTCCTCTGTTGTCAGATCAGTGTGATCGACTGTACTCTTTCCCAAACAAATATTTTATTCAGCATCCCTGTGTCTGTCCCCCCCTCCCCCAAGTTGCTTTTCCCACTCTGTGCTTGGCTTGTTGAAATCCAGCAGCTCTGTTCATCGATGTGATTCTGTAATTCAGCCAGTCTCATTTAAAGCAGGTCTTCAGCCCTGCCTTCTGTTTTGTGGATGCCTTTTCACTGGCACTGTCCATCTTTCTCACTGTGAAGGGGATTTGGTGAAAAATCTGACAGTGTTAGAAGCCATCACTGATCATTGCTGGCATTGGTTATGTCTGGCTCTCCAGTTTTATCTAATGAAGCTTTCTCTCTGCTTACAGGCCAAGGAGTGCGGTCAGATGCAGAACAAATGGCTCATGATAAACATTCAGAATGTGCAAGATTTTGCCTGTCAGTGTCTCAACCGCGATGTCTGGAGCAATGAGGCTGTGAAGAACATAATCCGGGAACACTTCATTTTTTGGCAGGTGAGAAATGTAATGAAGCTGTGCAGGTAACTTGGTGTCCTGGTAGATGGGGCAGTGAAAAAAATTGACTTCTTCGAATGAAATGGCACTGTTGCAGTTCTCTTGATGAACTTGCAGAAAAGGTGGAGTAGTTCATGGAGATGTAGTTTATGGATGTGGATGTATTTCATGGATACGCATTTGAATTAATAAACTGCCTTTCACTTGTGCATTCAGGGTGTTACCATGTAGCTTCTAATACGTGGAGCTTTAGAGGCGTATTTTCAGCTTGTCAGAGTTACTGAGAACTGTACATACTGTTTGTAGCATACACTGTAAAATAGAGAAAAACTTTGTACATTTTCAAGATCCAGTTTGTGTTCCCTCTCCACCCAGTAATTGGCTTCCAACGTGGTATTTTGTAGGTATACCATGATAGTGAGGAAGGACAGAGGTACATACAGTTTTATAAATTAGCAGACTTCCCTTATGTCTCCATCCTGGATCCCAGGACAGGTAAGATAAGTGACAGTTGGTTTTTATTTTATGTATCTGCATTTTATATGTCCTGTGAGGAGGACTGGCATTTGTAGGCTAGAATACCCTCTTTCCCAGTATGTGTTACATTCAGCTGAAGAATCTCAGTTACATCATTTTGCTCTCTGAGAGACCTTATTGTCCCTGAAGAAGGGAGGCAGTATGTTTTGGAGAAACTAAGGAAATAAAATTCCCAAGGCTTGCTGAAATTTTGTATGTTCGGTTATTGTATTTGGTATAGCTTAGAGAGTACTTTGCTTAGCAATTGAAAATAGTACCATCTGGTGGTAAAACTCTGAAATTATTTTTAAGTGTTATTTTAAAAGCAACTTGAAGTCATGTGATGAATAAACTACAATATTTGTAAGCATTACATGAATCTGCTTCCTGCTCCTTGCACACAGTAACTTTGTCAGGCTCAGTGATGACTTACTAAATTGCATCTTAATTTTGAAATACCATTTTGGCTTTGGGTTTGTTGTTTGGTTTTGGCTATGTTTTTTTTTTCTACCTGAACAATGAAACTTCTACCTTCCCCTCTAGCTCTTTTGAAGTTGTTACTTTTACTTTTGTAGTCCAACACCCTTTCTTCTTTTATCACCATATAATGCAACTATATTAATGGTCTGGTCTCCTGCTTCTCAGGACTGAAGTAATAGTTTCTATAATCACAGCTGAGATTTCTTGCTATTTGACTTAAACCACCCAAAAACATTTTCTTTTTTCAATGTTGAAACTGAAGTTAGGATACCTTCTTAGCACTTTACTTACAGAAACAAGTGCTGTTTGCCAAGGTGTAGAATCAAAGCAGGCAAGAATGTAGTAATGCTTCTTCATAAACTTAGTGGCTTGGCTTTTTTTCATTTTGAAGCCTGATTCGCCATTCTGTGTACACGTTCCCATGGATAAAAAGAAAAGAAGGGAAATAAATGCGTTTTGTTTATGTCTGTCCATGATTGAAACCTTTTCAAGGGAGCGGAAGGAGGAAGCTTCATAATTATCAGGTGGTAGCCTGTAGGAAGCTGCAGTTCCATGAATAGGGACTCTTGCAGAGTGCACGCACAGCAGTGAATTGGTGTGTTTCACCGCTAAGGTGCAATCTTTTGCTGAAATTATTTCATGACACCTTTTGTTCCCTAGGCCAGAAACTAGTGGAGTGGCACCAGCTAGATGTGACTTCTTTCTTGGACCAAGTGACTGGGTTTCTGAGTGAGCATGGACAGCTGGATGGCCATTCCACCAGCCCTCCCCAAAAATGCTCTCGTTCAGTAAGTATGGGGCCCTCTAGGAGGACTGGAGAAACCTGAAAGAACATGCTAGCCTGTCTTTATCCAGCTGTACTGATTTGCTCTTCAGTAGTATAAACAAACTTAATGAGTTAGTGCAAGAGCATGCAAAAATACGATGTGCCAGGGAATGCCTTCTCCCACAATAACTATTTTTATTGTGTAGTTTGTGCTTTTGGCATTTGTATTGGATTTAGCAGTCATAGAATCGTGCATGTGTGGAAGGAAAATATCCTCCATGTGAAACTCCATGTGAAACTCCAAGGAGAAGTTGTTGTGCAGTTATAGCATGACTAGCTTTCCATGCTGTTTGTTCCTGACAGTTTTAATAGCTTCCTTTGAAAGACTGATGTCCTCTTGATTTTCAGTACATATTTAAAAGCAATTTTTATGTGTTTGTGTTATGTCTGTATTCAACAGGAGAGTCTCATTGATGCCAGTGAGGACAGCCAGTTGGAAGCTGCTATCAGAGCCTCGTTACAGGAAACTCATTTTGATTCCTCACAAGCCAAGCAGGAGAGTCGGTCAGATGAGGAGTCAGAGTCAGAGCTGTTTTCTGGAAGCGAAGAGTTTATTTCGGTTTGTGGATCTGAGGAGGAGGAGGAATCAGAAAATCCTGCCAAGTTGAGGAAGTCTCCGCACAAGGACTTGGGGTATAAAAAAGAGGAGAGCCGGAGGCCTCAGCCTGAGCCCCCTGCAAGGACTGAGCCTAGCACAACACCAAATCACAGAGTACTGCCCTGTATTGATGCAGGGATACTAGAGGAGTCAACTGACAAGCCTGAAAGTACATTTCAGGGCCTAGATGTGAATGGTAAGTTGCCATTTTTTTATAGTGACCCATGTTTTGGGGTTGGTTTTTTTTTTTTTTAAATTTCCTGAAAATCTTAAGATGCTGTCAAGCGTGGCTTCATCCTGTGTTTTGAAAAGCTAAATCTTTTCTTCTCTCTTACTCCCTCCTTGACACCAGATGTTTGAGCGGTTCACCTTGCCAGCAGCACCACTTTGGCACAGCGATGCTGCAAACTGCAGACTCATGTTAGTCACTGAGCTCAAGTTTCTTAGTTGGAGACCTTGTCCATGAATAAACAACACGGTGTAACGCAGGTGCATATGACAGGGCTTCTACCAATGTGATAGAGAGAGGCAGAGTAACATCAGCCCCACCTCATGCTCAGTTAGCTTGGCTGCCTTGATGGTCTGGACTGAGTTTTAGTAATGCGACTTTGGCTAATACAAATGAGTCCCTGGAGTCTCTGTTCCCCCCTGCGGTGCCTGAGCAGGGATGCAGCAGAGTGAGGTGGTCTCAAAGGCAGAGGTAGCACAGTGTACTTTTCTCTGCAAACGCTGACCATTTTCAGCCACTACTGCTAACTCTTGAGAAAGAGTCCTGAGTTTGATGTGTGTATTTTAAACACATGTGGTAGAAGTATATCTTCATAGACTGGAACCATTTATTTATCTCCAGTCCCTAACCCTGCTACGCTGTGCAGTAAAACATGCCACCTAAAATCTACAGAACAACTCAATTCAGCTGCTTTGTTGTTTGTTAACTTGTAGTAACTTCCTTTATGCTAGGACCAAAGGCACAGCTGATGCTAAGGTATCCAGATGGAAAGAGGGAACAAATTTCACTGCCCGAACAAGCTAAACTGCTGGTGAGTGGTGTTAATCGGAATCCTTGTTTGAGTACAGGAGAGCTGAAACTGGAGATTTTCTTTTCCTGTGGTAGCACTATTGAAATTGGATCTAGTGAAAGTGGTATATCCAGGGAGTGCTTGCAACTGTCATTCTGTTGTGTTTCTTCCTTGTTGTTCCTCTCTCGTGATAAACAGACTCTGCTGGCTCTGTATGTTTCCATTGCTGCTTGGGTTGCATGTGCACTCCAGTGTCTTCCTTAATCCCAAAACTGCTAGTTTCAGTTCAACAATTACTCTAAATGGCTTTTGTCTTCATCATTAAAATACTCTAAGATACTCTGAGCTCTCTCATTTGTGTGGGTTTTTTTTTCTTTTTTCTAAATGTGGTCAGACAACAGTAAAATCAAAGGCAAAACTCTTCGTTCCTTTTCTCCATCCCTCACCATACTTCCACACTCCCTTCTAGACGGGTGTGACAGAGCAGACTTTGGAGGAAGTTCTCCCAAACCAAATTTGTTAAATATTATTTAATTACTGTGCTTCAGGTATGTGTCTCAACTGTGCTTCGGGCTTGTTTACCTTGGAGAAGTCAATGTGGGTGGTGTTTCCATCAAAATTTTGCAGGTGCTTATCTGGAAGCAGTGTGTAGAGAGGTCACTATATTCCTGTTAGCTGTGAGTTTTCATGACACAGTGGCCAGTTAAGCTCATTTTGATGTAATAAACCGAAAAGCTTTGTATTGAAGTCTTAGAGAAGGCAAAAGCACGCCTCCTCAGAAGGATCTTATGCAGATTTAGAAGAAAAGTGTCACGTCTCTCACAGAAAATGAGAGTATAACCAAGTCTGCAGTGCTCTGGAAATGTAGTGTCTCAAGCTCATATTCTCATCCTCAACTCTTTTGCTTGAAATAAAAGGAAAAATAGTTGCCTTTGTTATACTGTCAGCTCTCAAAACCAAGCGTAAGGCTGTAGACTGCCTGCAGTGCTACACTTGGGATCCTGGGACTGAAATATATAGACTGAGGAGCACTGGCAGAGTGTCGCTCTTACTGTAGGAGTGAGCTTTACTTGCAGACCTTAATTCTTGCTTTGTCATAGCATTCATCAGTATATAATCCTTTTTCCAAGAACTCTTTTATATCTTAACTGCTTTTTGAAAGCAATCTGTTAAATAAAGCTGCATTTATTATTAAACATGTAGCACTTTTGAATACTTAATTTATTTACATGATAAGCAGGTGTAATATTGGTATATTCCTGATAATCATGACTTCTGGTTCGACTCCTTTTATGGACTTGCAGTAGATATCTTGGCATATGATTTCCTTTGCTGCTGCCTTTTCTACAGTCAGCAGAGGAATTTAGGTGAGTCAATGTTTGTGGGTAAAGATGAGTTTTTATTGGAGAGCTGAACAGGCAGCTTTTTTGCTCACATCATGTGATCTTTTAAAGCCATTTCAGTCAGTTCAAGATTGAGTCTCAGTTGCTTCTTTGTGAGCATCATTTCTGTGCTGATTTTTTTCAGCCCTTAGTTGCTTCCATTTTAAAGCTGTCCAGGACTATAAAAATAAATAGTTTAAGGAGACAGTTGCACTTTAGAAGTTTTAACTGATGATACGATGTGGACCTCCCACCAACACCAGCTGTTTTTTTTAAATTTTTTTTTTAATCATTGCATTGTTATCAATTAAAAGCTGCTTCTTCACACACTGTAATCTCCAGGATGTGATTATGCTTCCAATATTACCATAATCCATTTTTTTCCCCCAGGCAAAAACATAAAAGGCAACACTGCCTTTTTATATAATCAGTTGCTCATTGTGTGCAATTAAGTAGCTGACTTCACTCTGTTCAACAGCTCAGCCCTTCATCTACATCACTGACTGGTTGCCTGAATAACTTGTGGTCTACCAAGTGTTGTAAGGTGTGCAGGAAAAGTTGTGCTTTAAGTGGGGTAGGGGGGAGATGAGGGCAGTAAGCTCAACTGAATTTTTAAATACAGTGGTTTGTAAGGGAATTTTGATCATACTTGTAGCCTGAAAAAAGTCAAACCGAGTTACTTGCATTCCTCATCAGACACAGGCATCGTAATCTGCAAGGCCTGTTGGGAGAACAGTCCAAGTAAAAGAGGAGGTTGGGGTGACAGTCTCCTCATACCAAAGTTTTGTGTGTGGATTTTGATGAATTCAGAAGAAATATCTGTTCAGGTACTTCCCTGACTATTCTGCATTCATCAAATCTTGGAAAAGTCCAGGTTGAAAAGGATCCCTGGAGATCATCTGGTCTAGCCCTCTGTTGCAAGCAGGACAGTCGATGAGGTAAACAGGGACCTATCAAGCTGAGTTTTGAATAATTCCAGCAAGGAATATTCCAACACTTCTCTGGGCAGCTTACTCCAAAGTTTAATTTCACTAACAGTAAAGAATTCCTATCTTATATCCAGATGAAATTTCCCCTGGAGCAACTTGTGTGCATTGTCTCTTGTCACCATGCATCGTTGTGAAAGAAATGCCTTCATCTTTTCTGTATTGGAACACTGTGATGATATTCCCACCAAGCCTTTTCCTTTCTAGGCTGAGCAAATCCAAGTCCTTCAACCTTTCTTCATGTACAAGGCATGTCCTATACTCTAGTAATTTTGATGGCACTCCACTGGATCCCCTCCAGTTTTAACTTGTCCCTCTTGAATGTAGAGAGACCAAAACTGGGCACAGTATACCAAGTGTGGCCCAGCAGACTGGCATTATTGCATCCCTTGATTTGCTGGCAATACTTCTGTTGATGAAGCCCAGGTTTGCTGTTGCTGCTGCAAGGGCCCACTGCAGACACGTGCTGAGCTTTCTTGATGAGTTTTGACAATCTGTCCATGACATCCTGGATCTTGGCTCTAGCCAAGCAGCAGGCTTCCAAGAATCAGAGTAGAGTTGGCAGTTGGGTGCCTCAGTCCCCCACAGAAGGAGTCCCCTCCACCAGCATGCACTGCTGCTGATGGATTTGACCTGTTGAGTAGGACTAGTGGGTCTAGTTGTGTGTTCTGGAACTTGTTAGTCCTCCCTATTTATTGCTGAGACTTTATACTGGTTTTGCAACTGATTTTTAATTTTTCTAAATGAGGGGAGAGCTGCTCAGGTCATGAGTCTCCAGGGCACCTTGTCCTTCAAGATGCTGTCCTCCCTGTGTTTGAATCTTGCTTCTGGTCATCCCATTCTGTCTGCACCACAAAGCCTCAGTTCTTGCCCTTGCAGTGTTGCTGCCAGCATCCCACTGCTTTCCTGCTCATCCTGCAGCAGAACATCCTGACTTCTTCCTGCAGCTCCTTGACCTCATGCTCCATGTGAAATATTAGGAAGAGTGCTGTGGGCTGTTGCGGGAACCCACGTCCTGTGTCATGTCAGCACCATGTGACCAACAGCTTTCCTACTGGAACACAAACACTAGAATGAACAGCCACCCAAGTGATCTCCTGAGCCTCTTGCTGTGAGCTGTGGCAGTAACTACCAACTGCTTGTTTGCAACTGCTTTTTTCTGTGTACTGGGTTGCTGTGGTCCTGAAGTAGCAGCTAGATAGTGAGGGGAAGCTAGTGGAATAATTGCTACTAGTAGAGGCTTAATGCTGCTGGCTTACCTCCTTGCACTTAATATAGTGCCGTAAGTTGCCCACCAAAACTATGTGAACAGTATTGTTAGGACCTCCTTATTCCTTAATACTTTCTGTTTTACTACGTATTAATTGTCTTTTCCCCGCTTTTTAAAAATGTATGACTCTTCATTCTGCCCAAGTCTTGCTCTGTTGCTGTATCCCCTATTGTTCTGCCAATCTCCATTTCTCTCTCCCTGTCTATTTGTACTTTACGCTCTCATCTGCTCTGTTTCCTGATGAACTTGGGAAACGTCTCTCATTGTAGCGTGGACATTGTAGCGTGGAAGATTAGCTCTTCTTGATACCTCTGTTTGGATTGTTGGATTATGAGGCTGATGCCTCTTCATCCCAATGCCCTCTGTATCCTGCCCCAATTGCTGTTGTAGGCAGAGAAGACAATGAATTAAAGAGAGCTTTAAAAAAAACCAGAAACGGACCACCCCAAATCCTCATGCTTCTTGAAGACAACAAAAAATTTAAATTTCTAGTAAAAATACTGCATTTATTTTTGTTAGTGTTACCTGACAAAAATGCTTCTTTGGTGGCTTTTAGGTTTAATATAAGGGTAAAATCTGATAAACAAGTGAGGGGGCTTCTGTTTTGGGGCACCTAAGGATTTTTTTGCAACTCTCTTTACTGTCATTTGAATGTGTTATGTAGAATTCAGCTTGCTTGAATTAATGTACTGTTATGTATGTCTTCTGTTTGAGGAACCAGTTAGGTAAGGGATCACTTGATAATTAGTTGTTATGATTATTCTTACCATGTGTGGGTCAAATTAGATATTAGAAGAGAGTTTATACTATATGCAAATTTCAAAATTTGCTTTGTGTGTGATTACAAAGTCCTTTTTTTAAGGGAAAATGGGATATTATTTTACATCCTTTTGTGTTGTCTTGAATTATATGACACTTCTTTGCCTTTCTCTCCAGGCTCTTGTGAAACATGTGCAGTCAAAAGGATACCCCAATGAACGCTTTGAACTTCTCACCAACTTCCCTCGAAGGAAACTCTCCCACCTGGACTATGAAATCACGTTACAGGAGGCAGGCCTGTGTCCTCAAGAGACTGTCTTTGTGCAGGAAAGGAATTAGCACCATGGCCTGAGTTCTCCCAGCCTTCCTCCCCTCTCCTCTTTGCCTGGGACACCAACTCATTAAATATGCAGTTGAGGGTCATGGGATTGCAGTGCTGAAATCAGGCAGGCAGCTGGCTGGCCCTTCTCTCTCTTCTTCCCTTCTCCTGCTCTAGTGACCAAATGAGTGTTCAGAGTTTTATTTTCTTCCTCAACCTGGGCCCTGCGGAGAGCACTGGGAAGAATGTCTTCCCTTTGTTTCCATGGAATAAAGTAAAACAGTGATCCGTGTATCCAGTATGCTGGGGCTTGGAGTGGCCATAATACACATACCCTTCTTGCTGCTATTCTTCAATCTGTTCTGTTTAATTTATTTTTGAAAATAGTGTGTGATAAGGCACTGAGTCATCTCTCTGTAAGGAGAGAGTGTAATCTTAAGTACAGTCTTCCCTTTGTTTCATTTCTCTGCACAAAAGGTCTCCATTAACCTTGCAGCCTTCTTAGGGGTTCGCTTACCTAGTGCTCTGAAAACTTGTGTTTTGGGAAGCAATTGGGTTGAGCTGTGGTGAGAAACCTTGCCTCCATCTAATTTAAAGGCTTCTAGATTGCATGCATGGTTTCCTCCTCCTTTAAATGCTGCCAGCGGACAATTAAACAAAAAACCCAACCAACCAAAACACAAACCCTAGCTATACTTTGGGTCAAGCAATGAATGACATATAGAGGGAAAGCTGCAAGAAAGAGAAAGCCACTGTTGGAGCAGAACTGACTCTTTGGTAGGCGTAGGTGGGGTTTCCATTTGTCCTCTCCCAAACATCCCCTAAGTGTCTCCTTTTTCCTTTCTCTCAGGATTTTGCAGGTGCTGATGGAAGGTTGGCTTTTTTTTCTTTGCATGGTGTTCTGTTTTCTCCAGGCGTGACTAGCTTTGCAGGGGTTTTAGAGCACTGACTGCGATTGAGCAGGACCCCAAGGTCTAGGCAGGATTTCTTTCCTTAATTAAAAACATACAGAGCCTTGTCAAACCATGGAATGAATTAGTGCTTTATAAAAGACTTCACAGCCTGGTGGCTTGAATGCTCTAGGCTGCTTTTTATTCTATGCTCATGTTAATCTACTGTCACTTGCTTCTAAGTCTGGGAGGCTGTATGGAAAACGACTCCTTTATTTAGGATTTCTTTTCAGCTCTGGAAGCTGGCACCAGATGTCATGCAGATGTATCCTGTATGTACACTGGGCCATGCAGAGTGCCCTGTTTTTCCAGTGTCTTCTGTAGACATTGAACTGTTGATCAGTTGGTGTTACAGTAGGTATTACAGTGGGATACAAAACTAACCCAGCCATCCTCAAGGTGAATGTTGAATTTGTGTATTTACAGCTCAGAACTCAGTTTAGCATGCTCTTCATCAGTGAGGAATAAGGCATGTGAGACCTACCATAACCGCTAACTTTTTCTGCAACTGTCAGATGGTTATACTTGTTAAAGAAAAATACTTCAGTGGTCACAAATTTACCATGGACTAAAACTTTTCAAGATATTTTGCCTTTAATTTCATATTAGCCTGCAAACTTTGGAGTCTTTAAATGTAGTAAATCACAGAAAATGTCTTGCATTCCCCATCATAATATTAGTTCACAGCTGTCTTCTGCTCATAATTGAGGTTTCACATGTAATCATACAGTTGCATAAATTCATCTCCCTTCTACACAAAACCTATTTTGCATTCTACTACAAGATGCAGTATCGGGAAAGCAAAATCTGACCACAGTTTCCTGATCAATGGTTGATGTGACATCAGATGTCATTTTTGGTTTGTAAAGAGACCCTGTCGTGGAGGCTGCTTCCCAGCATCAGGAAGAGAATTACAAGGCCAGCAGAGGAGGGGTCATGTTGTGTTTGGTCTGTGAAGCAGCAGTGTCACCTCTAGACAGAATGTTCCTTTGTGTTTCTAGGATATCCAGATTCATAACTTAGACTTGGACGTATGAGAGAGCAGGACAGAAGGAAACCTTTTCTGTGTAGGTCTGATGCTTCCCTAAGTAGTTTTAGCCACCTAGTTGAAATAACTCACTCTGACGTTTGTTGCCTTGAAACTCATTACCTCTTGTTCTGTGGTTAGCCAGCAGAAAATTCAGGCGGGCTGCCACAGGATGCAGTACCCAACACGTGTACAGATAGCCCTTTTGTGTCCCTTGGGCAGGCTGGAACGGGAGCGTGTTGACCTTTCCTGCTCTCCAGCCTGCTCCTGCCAGTGTAAGGCAGGAAGCCTTTGTGGTTCCCCTGATTCCTCTCTGAAGTTGTTGCTGGTTGGCTGTGTTTGCTGGTGGAAGGGCGACTTGTTTTGGACAGGCTTGGGTTTGTATCTGCTCTGGGAACATTGTTCCACATGAACTTCTCTAGCAGTTAATTAAACATACAAAATTGACTCTTCAGTCCCAGGCCTGTTTTATTGGTACCTCTTCCCCCCTGCCCCAGTGCCCCAGTTGTACTGATGTACATGGGGCTAGCCCCTGATGTGTTGAAGCAATCGATATAAAATAACTAACAACTGTACCAGTAGTGGGGAAGAGGGGAAACTGCATTGCAGGCAGGAGCATGAACTTCTTCCATTGGTTCTGCTGCTGGATAGATCGTGCGCTGTGTGGTGCCACACTGTGAACCTTCCTTTCTTACCCCCTCTTTCAGAGCTAAGCATGTGAGCTGCAGGGCAGCGGGCAGCTGACAACTCCTTCCTTTCTTCTCTGCTCAGCGATAAGGAAACGAGTAGCCTTACACTCATCATCTTGCTATCAAAAACAAAACTGGGAGCCCTACATCAGCTTTTTGTTGCTTTTGTTACGCCAAGAGCAGCTTGGTCACCTCTCATGAGGAAGCAAATGTTGCGCTTGGCTGCTCCAAGTGTATTAAACCATCAAGAAACATGCCTCTTGAGCATGGTAAATGGCTTTGCCTGCTGGTGTAGCAGCACCAGGAGTGTTTTGCCCTTGCTTCATTTTTTTCCTTCTTGATGTTGTTTTTAGAAAAATATTAATATTACAACCTAACAGGGAAAGAAGAATGTGAAATTGAAGATTTACACTGAAAATGGGATTTTTGTTTTCCTTCTGTCTTGCAGTTCCTAGTAGTTTGTTCTGTTCCAAAAAATTATGAGCCTCTTTGTTTTGTTTTGTTCCTGTGGCATGATGTGTTTTTTCTTTCAGCTTAGTTTTGCTTTGGTCTGTGAGCAGGAGGCAGAGAAAAAAAAAACTTTTAAGAAATATGCATCCCTGCATGTGGCTCTTCTCTTTCCCCATTCTTTCCAGCCCAAATAAAAGCAGTGCTGCAGCACACGTGTCAGTCAGCTGTGCTGTGGTGGATGAAAGCTGTTAAGAGTGTATGCGCGTAATAGCCTTGTAAAATATAGTTGTCTATAAAAAGGCATCCAAAGGTACCATTATTTCTAAGTGATTTCAACAGCAATTTTGCATCAGCATACTTTCCAGAGATCGCTAGATCTGCTGCCTTGCTATTACAGGAGAATAACACCTCTCGTCTGTAAAGCATGTCTGTTGTTTACTGCTGCAAACAGCTTGCGTTACACGTGGTCCGTGAATTTCATAGCCCTGTTTTTTAAAGACTACCAAATTTATATTCTTATCTGCACCAGCTTATACCAGCTTCCACTTTTACTGGTGCTATGGTTTGTACCCTTGCAGAAACTGGCAGCTGGTTTTATTAAATACTTTAATAAATAAACCTCACTGCTGAAGAGCCCGATTTCTCAAATTTCTGTTCTTGCTGGAGCACCGAGCTTGTTCACAGGGGCTCAAGAGCAACAAAGGCTAAACTAAAAGCAATTTTCTTTTGAGGCCAAGACATCACTTGGGCTGCATTTCATCAGGTACAAAACGCTGTGGAGATGCATAAAATGTGGTGTTGGTGGTTGTTTTTCTGAACCACATAGAGACCTGTGTGGGAATGTCCATGTGAATGGGAAGACACATGTGATTTCAGGAACTTATAATTTAATTTTTATCCCTTCCTAGTTTTTAGTAAATATCACTACCTTCTTGTTTAATCTCTTCTAGTCAAGTTAGTAAAAAATAAGTGGTCCTGTATTCCAAGAGGAGGAGGTGTAGCAGAGGTGTGCTTTAGATGGGTGAAGTGCAAAGTCTCAGTCCTATAAAGACTGGGTGTGCCTTGTCCAGCTATTCTAATACATTTGAATGCAGCCCCTCCCCCACCCTTTAAGAGAAATTATTTTCTATAAATGGAACAGAAACTGTTTTAAACGCAAAACAAAAGTCATGTTTTGAGCCCTATGTTGGCCATCTGCGTATTTGGAAATATCTGCAGTCGCACGTTTGGAGTGGATCTGAACGAGTTTGACAACCAGCTGTTGAGGTCTGTTGGTTTACATTCTGAAGAGACAGTCTTGCCGAGGTTTCCCCTGCCCGAGCCCAAGATCTTGCCACAGTTTGGTTGTACTCTGCCATATGCTGCTGAACCAGCGAGGTTAATGGATACCCTTTCTGTGATGTTGTACAGGATGACTTTTTACTCTAGTCTCCTCTTGTCCGTGAGATGCTTAGTGTCTGTTCACTCCCAATAAATATAGCCATATGTATATGTATATATATATACACACACATGCAAGTGTTTTTAATAGGAGAATGCGGCACTTTACACCAGTGCCTCAACTTGCCTCAGTTTTATCTTCTGTTGTTTTACATGGGAATATTATAAGTGATGGCTGAAGTTTGGGATTTGGTCACTGTCATTAATTACTGTGAGTGTCTGCAGTACAGAGAAAAGTCATTTCGTAACTGCTTGTTAATGGTGCTGAGACTTTAAGATATAGAAGGATAGATAGTACATGGAGCAGGGGGACGAGGTGCTATTTTATAGAACAGATTTGTATGAAGAACATCTGGGTAAAACTCAACTCAGAAGTGGTGCCTCATCAAAGGCACCAGACTATAGGATAGGTGCTTTTTTGGTTTTTGGTTTTTTTTTTTTTTTTTTTTTTAAATGAGGCTGTTTCCTCTAATTGGTGAACTTACAGTTTCAAAATTATGACTTTGCCTGTTAGTTTTTATGGTAGGCACTTTCTTTTCTTCAGTGATGGTGGCTTCATGTGGGAGGAGGGAGAGGATTAATTTGGAAGATTTCAGCTCACTGTGCTGGGAGGGACCAAACTCAAGGAAACCTCTGATCTATATACACAACTGCTGCATTTTTTTATAAATATATGTAAATGTCCTATTGTAATATTTGATCCTGGAAATAAAACGAACTGTTTTCAGTAGCTTTCTTCATCTCTTGGTTTTTGGGTTTGGGATTTTTTTTGTTTTAGTTCTAATGAAAGTCTGTCCCTGCATTATGTGGAGAGTTTCTAAGTTTTTTCCTTAAGGTTACTGGGGTAGAAGGAAAGAAAATCAAGCTGAGTTCCCTGTGTGTGTGTGTATCTGATTTTTTAGCAAAACTGTCAGACTGAGTACTTTTATTTTTCCTTTGCCTCCTGGTTTGTGACTCTCAACTTGGCAGAATAGGTCTGGGTGTTGTAGCTTCTGTTGAACTTCTGGGAAGTTTGCGATTTTCCTATCCTGTCTGTAGCAGCTTTCATTGACGTTGACTTTCTTCACAAACTAAGTAGCAGAAGCTGTAGCTCAGCTGAAAAAGTCCATGTGTGGGTTATTTTAGGTATTAGCTCCAGGTCTACCCAGCCCGCAAGGACAGCTTTCCTGAATTTGAATCCTGTTTGCAATATGGTACAACAAAGTATCTGACTTCAGTAGAAAGCTTAAGAAACTGATCTAGGGTCATCCTTGTGTTCCTCACTATAGATGGGTCTCCACTGAAACAGTAAGTTCAGCCACTGCCCTGGTCTTGCCCTGTTTGAACTCTCCAAAAAGTTGTGGAACAGGGTGACTGGGCCAACAGTCATGCTAAAATCTTCAACCAATGTTCCTTGTGACTCATTTCCAGCATGCCTTGGAGGGGATGGCAAATGTGCTGTGCTTGGCTTATCCAAACCCAAAACTTTCTCAAGGGAGGTTGTCCAAGTTCTGCAGTTAACGCCCTCCTTGGAGGGACTGACCTCCAGAGAAGCCCTGGAGAAGGCTGTTGCTCTGGGTGCCTTTCCAGGGGTATCTTGGAAGTGACTTGCTCTTTAGTTTTTGGCATGTGCACCTCTCCCTTTCACTATGTTAACGGGACAATTCCAGTTTCTGTGATGAAGACTTGCTCGTGTGCCTCTCGAGGCTGTAAAACAGCCTGATCTCTTCATGCAGCTTAGGAAAATACTTCCCATTCCAACTGAGTTGGAAATATTTTTTCATCATAGTCTGCAGGACAAGGAACTGCAGGATAGACTCAAGATACCTTTTGGTTTTAATTTATTTATTTTTCCTTTCTGCAGATTCCTTCTGACTTTTGACTGGGTTCGTTTATCTCATCTGAAGTAGTAAATCAGGTGAAATTCATAAAGAAGCTAAAGCAAATGCCATATTGTCTAGCAGCATCGTGTTGGTATTTCTTCAGTCTGAGTTCTAGGCACAAACTCCATGCAGGACTGGTCTAAGGGGATCACCACTGGCAGCAAATGTGCCCACACCTGAGTTTGGAGAAGTCATAGCTAGCTAGTGGCAGAAATAGATTTGCAGATGCTACTGAGAGGAGTGGGAGAGACCACTGAATCAAGCTGAGAATCCTCTGGATGTGACCGAGGCAGAGGTTGGTTTGGCACGGAATGGTTCAATCTCATCTCGCCATTTGAAACTCATCTCAGCCTCTTTGATGCTTCTTGAAGCCAAACAGCTCTTGAAACCCCAACTGCTGTGCAATTTCCTCAGAGGAGTTTGGGGAAACAAAGAGCAGGGGAGCGTGGGTAAGAGAGCAGAGGCACTGGTTATAAAAATCTCCCAGACCTTAAAGTTCAGAAAGAGCCATTGCCAAACATGACCTGTGAACCATGGACCGGAGAAGCAGAGCCTTCTAAGTGTGACGGGATAAAGCAACACGGAACAACTAGGATGAAAGTGGCTGGTGTCTTTTCAGCCGCAATCCAGTGTCAGAGAAGGAGTTAGCAGAGGACCTTGCTGAGCCAGAATTGCTTTGCCTGGGACCGTGCTGTGGCAGCACAGTGGCCGGGCGGCTTGGCAGCAAGTTACTTTCCCATAATTGCCATGCTGATGCTTTTGTAATTAAATTCTCATGCGAGAAGGGGAGGCATGCAGCCGCTCACGGTGCTTGGGAAGCTGTGCAGGGCTAAAATTAGACTTTTAGTATTATTATTACTATTACACACTTGGGCTGGAGTGGGTGTAAGGGGAAGATCAATGATCCTGGGGAAAAGATTCACCCTGATGCTTCACGCTGAATGACATGGGATTTTCTGTAGGAGATGATTGACCAGATCATGTGTGTGGCAACGTAGGAAGCTCAGATTGCCATGACGTAGAAAAGGGCACAAGATAAGGTTGCAAAATATTTTCTTCCAGCAGAGTGAAAAATGCTTCCTCTCTAAGTAAAAAAAGATAGGAAGGAAAAATTAGATTATTCTCAGCAGTATGCTGCCCTACATGTCCTACATGTTTCACCTTTACTGCTGTCTGCTTTTTAGAGATCGATTCATGTTATTTAAGAATAAGACAGGGATTTATGTGCTGGTGCAAACTCTGATTTTCCTTTCAGAGGAACTATTGTTGTTCAGATAATCTGCTCCTCCCAGCTTATTTTTTTCTAGAAAAACGGAATTGGCTGATGTAACCCAGCCTCACCCATTCATCTTTTTCCATGAGGCACTCAAGGACTCCAACTCCATTTTCTATTTCTTCTGATGGACAGTGAGTGGCATGCTGTACTTAAAGCAGGTTTTATATTCTCGACAGTCCCGTACTTGTTGATTTGAAAGCAGGAAAAGCCTCTGAAATGTGCTGGCAAATCCTACTCGTGTGCGTTACCCTAGGTAGAGCAAGCTGGGTTATAAACCAAAAGGTAGTACTCCAGCTGCTTTTCTTATTTACTGTGTCAGAGCAAGACTGTATCAGGGCTATACGATAGCTGCATTTATGCTTCGCCTCCTGTGGCAGACAGGGAAGCCCACGTCCCAGGCAGCTGATGTGCCTCAGGTCCTCGTGATGAACGCATGAGGAATATGAACCTTCTCCAGACTCTTCTTTGAGAATATTCTTCCTTTTGCCTGCACAGCCCATGAGCAATTCTCCTCTTTGTTTGCTCTGACTGCAACTCCTCTGCAAGAAAAACTGCTCCATTTTTTGTACTACAGCTTCTCTGTCACCTGTTCTCAGACACAGAGGTCATGTCCTCCTGGTCCTGTTCCCATCTTGGAGTTGCTACCATCAGACCTTCTTTGTGGGGACAGAAGAGGAGCTTCTGCATTGCACCCAGATAGGACTTTGAAATGCTGGTGTCTGATGACTTGCAATAATTAAGATATCCAGAAATAACCTTTGACTCTCGATGTCATCACAAAGGTGTGAGATATATATGTAATGGGGGTATGCTCAACGCCTGGAGGAATAGCTGGGCCACGGGCAAGGAAGGAAAGGGCAGGAGATAGGAACCAGCTGAGACATGAGAATATTCTTTTAAAATGTTAGTGTGCTCCCTCCTGTAGGTAAAAATTAGAAGAGACAAACCTGAACTGTTCAGCACCCACACACAAAGCTCTTGTACAACAAGGGAAATAATGTGAATTGTGATGGAAGAAGCCCTTGGTGGAGTACGTGGACCCATGGTGACAGAACGGTAGTGTTTGGAGTGGACTGTGGAGGAGGGAGGAAAATGTTTTCCCTACATAGTTGTTGCAGGTTTTTCCAGGAGAAATGGTGTTTGTTACTTGGGCATCAGTCAAGGCGTTTAGGGCAGACTGGTAGAAGCCTTAAAATCTGAAGTTGTGCATGTTTTGGTGGACTCGCGGCTTCAGCCAGTGAAAGGGGGCATAACTGAACGACGGATGAGCCGCAGTGCTGGCAGATGCTGCCTCATTCAGGCAGGACAGTCATTCTTCCTTTTGAGCCACTGGTTGTGTAGGATAGGGAAGGATCGTGACTGATGTAGTGGGTGGACCCTGGGGTGGAGGAGGAAGTCGTGGAACACATGCATGATGAGGGCACCATAAATAGTCATCCATGGGTGATGCCTCCAGGACAGAGCTCATCCAAGGGGTGGGTGCTGCTGGCTCCACGTGGCATCGCTCCCAGGTAAGCCAGGAAGGCGGGAGGACAGGTTCCCTGGGCTTTGCTTGAATCCCCTTAGTTTTGGCCATGGAGATGTGCTGGCAGGAAGGGAGTCTTTCTTTCAAGTGTCCTAACAGAAACCAGTTCAGCTGTACTTTTGCTTTACCTCCCCTTACACAAGGGTTTTTTTGTCTGTATTGGCTGAGGTAGAAGAAAGTGGCTAATGCAAACTTGCTTCTTGCTCAAAGGGAGTGTCGGGGCGACAGCAAGTCTTGGAGAGCTTCCTGGGGGAAGGAGGCCTCCTGCCTTCCCCAGGGAGAGAGGGCAGTGGTGGGGGGGAAGAATCTTTGGAAAGGTTAAGGGGAGACTTGCAGAAGGCCACAAAAGCCTCTAACTGGTGAGAGCAGCCCATGCTGTGAGCAACAGAGGAGCAAGAGCTATTCTGGAAGGTCCTCCGAAGTGGGGAAGTGGAACATCAGCACTGGGTGCTTGTGGCGCTGAGGGGAAAACTACACACAGTCCCTGGACAGCAGGTGGCACCACAGTGAGGGCGAGAGGCCCTAAATTCCTTATAACCAAGGTAGCGAGGATAGAAAGCAGAGGGGCAGTGAAGCTCCAGGATGGGTGGAGCTGGTGGTCCACCTCGGGCTTCTTGGCTTGCATCCTCTCCATGCAGCAGGGTTTTGCAGCCCTGTTCCTCCATGTCCAGCCCTCCCTGGCCCCTAGCAGCCTGCTGGGGCTGGCATGGATGGTCTCTAGCAGGTCGCAGCTTTGCGAAACCTTGTTGAGCTGGTGCCTGCTGGCCTCTCGGGCTGTGCAGGAGTTGGGCATGCAGCCTGAGCTGCTCCTCCCTGTTCCTATGCGTGAGAAGAGCTGAGGCAGCTCTGCCCATGGAAACAACCACACGGCGCCTGTTCACTTCTGCTTCTGCAAAGCCAGGGCAAACCTGAAATAAATTAGCTGGTATGAGAAGCAGCTTAGTTCAGATAGCTTGTGCAAAACAGGTTGCAAGCGGCTGGGAAAGGGGAAAATGTGTAAAACCAAGCTGAAGCAAAAATGAACACAGGGTAGAAGGAACTGGGGAAGCCCTGGGACAACAGCGAACCAGGTTGTTTTCAGTGGTCCCAGGGCAACTGATGGGCATCCCCTGCCTTGCAGGTAGAGAAGAGGGAGAGCTAATTTTTTATAAGGTATCACCTGGAGATAGGCAATTTCTAGGTGAACTGATAACTTAATAAAGTGCCAGATGAGCTGGATGGCTTGCCTGAGGATAGGTGATAACCTTTTCTTAATTAACTTTAATTGGTGCCAGCATATTCAGACCTATGGTAGGACTGGTGTGCAATGGGGATGGAGTTGCTGTTGACTGGAGACTGACGGGCTTTCACAAGTCCTTGTCCAAGGATTTCAGCCCTTTCCTGGCTCCCTCCTCCTCTTTGTAAGCACTCAAAGTCAAACCAAGGCACGGTGGTTGGACTTCTTCCTGCCGTAACATTTAGGAGGAGCTGACCCTGCGAGTCACACAGGTTTCAAGACTCGGTGCAGGACCTGCTATTGTCTTAAACTCCCTTGCCCATTTGGCAAAGAAATATTAGCAGGTCTGAAGTTGGGCTTCTCCTTCTATGATACTCAACCTCAGGAAAACTGTTCAGTAGTAGTAGGTTGGTATTAACATTGAATTTATTTTTAATATTTAATTAATTAGATGGCAAGTGGAAAATAGGATTTCTATTGGAAATTGCTCTCGAGTAAGGGCAGTGCCGATGGGGTAGGCTGAGACCCAAAAGCATGAACCAGCAAACTCCTGTCCACCCATAGCTGTGAGATGGGTTTGAGGTGGGGGAGCTGTGGGGTGTTGCAGGTCTGAAGGCAGCCCCTTTCTCTCCTCCTCTTCCTCCCCATCTCCATGCAGGGTGGCTATGTGTGTGGGGAAGTGCAGCCGGATTGTGGGTCCCTGCCTGCTGGTGCTGGGCACACTCTCCATGGCAGCCAATATCCTCCTGCTCTTCCCTGGTGGGGCATCAAAGTACCTGGTGGAGGGACACATCAGCAAGCATGCCAAGGCCATGCCAGGCATCTGGGGAGGCGGCATTGCTGTGAGTATCGCAGCTTCCACTGCGTCCTTTTCCTTCCTTGCGTGTCTGTGGAGGAGGGAGGAAGGGATGGAGCAGGTGGCTCCCCTTCATCCCCCACCTGCTTTTTCCTTCCCACAGGTGCTGCTGGCAGCAACCCATATCACGGCAGTGGGGTGGCGATGCGCCGGCTGCTCTGACTGCGGCACCCGTTGCAATGTAAGGCAGGGCCAGGACCCCTGTGCCAAAGCAGTCCCAAGCGGCATATGGCGGGTGGCCCCAGGGTGGGATGTGGTAGGGTTCCACCTCTCCCATGGCCCTGCAGTGGGACATGGCATGGATCCATTTCTCCCCTGGTCCTGTTGTGGGATGTGGAAGGGTGCCCCTTCTCCCATGCTCCATAATGGCAGGGTGCCATCTGTCCTGTGGCCCTGTGGTGGGATGTGGCAGGGTGCCCTCTTTCCCATGGTGGGTTGCTGCATGGTGCCACCTCCCTGAGGACAGAGCTTTCCCTGCATGCTGCCATGGGCTCTGTGTGGTAGATCCCTGCCTACCCCTACTCCCTGTCTGTCCCTGCTCCCTTCTGCCCAGGTTAAAACGACCCAGCAATGGCTCCATTCTCAGCCTCAGCTTCCTGGGGCTGGAGCCCCTTGGGGTGAAAGGGAGGGGAGTTTCGTCCCCTCACCAAACTCTGCCAGTAACGTGCAGATGCATTTTGGAGCCCTCCCTGACTTTTGGTCCTGTCCCCCCACCCTCGCCGGGTGCTGCCCACAGGCTTTCATCTCTGCCGTGCTCTCCAAGATGGCGCTGCTGGGCGCTGCCGCCTGCTTCGTCCTCTCTGGGGTGGGTTTGACCAATGGACCCCTCTGCTTTTACAACGCTTCTGAGCACAGCCGCGGACAGGGCACACTCTGGGGTTACCCCTTCCTGGATGGCAGCAGCCAGGAGCCTGATGCCAGGTGAGGCAGTGGGATTGAATTGCCAATGCCACCTTGTCAGCCTATTGGTAATTAAATCAGTGTTATTTATGGTGGGTGGGCTTGCTGGTGGTGATGCAAGACCCTGGTAGCTCAAGAGGTCCTCACCTTCTAAGGCTTTCTACGTGGTGCTTTCCACCCCCATCACCCTGCTTGACCCCACTCAACCTCAGGATGAAGGACAGGGCGCCTGGGGCACACCTCCATGGCAGAAAGCGATGCAATTCCTGACCTGCCACAGCATAACATCTTGCATCTCCTCCTTTCCCTGTTGCGCAGGGCAGAGAACTACCTGTATGATCGTCAGACGTGGAGCATCTGCCTGGAGCCAGTGGGCATCGTGGCCTGGAACGTCGGCCTCTTCTCCGTCCTGCTGCTTATCAGTGCCACCGAGATGGTGCTGGCCTCCCTCCAGATCCTCAACGGCTGCCTTGGGTGCCTCTGCGGCTTTTGTGAGGGGAAGTAGGGACCTGCAGTGGTGCCTGGAGGCTGGTGCTCAGAGGAGTTGGCATCCCTGGGTGCCCCTTGACCAGTGGCAAGTGTCATGGCAGGGATACAGCACAAGCTGTGATACCAGCCCAGTGCAAGATGGATAGACTCCCCCATGGGGGACTGACACCCAGCCCATCCTAGACATCGAAGTGATGTGCATGGGATCAGCGTGCAAAGAGCTGCCTCTGTGAAGAGCCCTCTGCCTGGGCGATACCCCTTCCTCCACCCTGGAGGGGATGCCCTTGGGCTGGCAGCCATTTGGGAATGGTGAGCAATGAAGGTGAGGAAGTGGCTCCTGGAATCCTGGCATGAGCCCAACGGCTTCCCCAGCCACCCCTTACCAGCCTCCACTTGCCCAAGTGCAAAGTGCAACATAGTGGTATTTGTAGAGCTAAGAGTAGGAACACTAATTTATTTTCGTTAATCAATCTGTATTTAGGGCAGCTTGTGTTCATGTTTGTCTCCCATGCAGGGCAGAAGGGACAAAGGAGACTGGAGGAGCTGAGCCGGGCTCCAGCTGGGGCTGGGGGACTTGGATGGAGTCGTGCTGAAGGAGGTAGTGGTGGAAATGAGGTGTAGCCCCCCAAAGTTCACACACGCATGCAGTAAATGTCAGGAGCAGCCACTCGTCCCCACTGGCTGAGGACCCCATCACACAACCTGCCACTGCCCTTGCAGGGGCTTCAGCACATCCCCCACCCCTGTATGGGGATACAGGGACTAAGTGAGGGTATGGGCCTGAACCTGCCTGTGCTGGGAGGATGTTTGCCCCAAAACGGTTAAGGTTCAGAGGAAAGTAGCAATGTCCATGGTAGCTTAAAAAAAACCCAAAACAATCAGCCAGATTAAACAGTAACTGGGTGATTTTCGAGAGACCTTTAGGAAAAAGAGGAACTGGCTCAAACAGGATCGTTAAAATGGAGCAATAAAAAAAGGGAACATAAATATTTATGACCATGGGAGGAAAACCCTTGGAGCAGGGTGGTAGTACCAGGTATGGTACAGCCAGAGCATCATGTTCCCCTGACCTGGCATATGCAGGTGGCATGGGGTGCCCCAAGCAGCCATATCCCCTGCATTGCTGCTCTTGCCTCCCATTATGTATTTCATGGGGTGGCTCATGTGCTAGTAAAGGAACCTGGAGCTGGGCTGGTGGCAAAAGCTTCCATGCCCAACCAACTATATAATTAAAAAATAGCAATAAAAATGAGACAAAACCCAGTTTTGGGATGGTAGTGTATGCCTTCTGTGTGGTGTGGCCATGCTTGCTGGTGCAGGACCCCAGGCTGTGAGCATCCTGGTGCACTGGGCTCTGGGTTGGTGCCCCGGGTTCTGGCGTGGGAGGACCAGGGGGAGTCAACCCGGGGGGTCACTAGGAGATGAGACAGCAGCTTCGCCCCTGCTTCCCATGGCGCGGGGGGCCACCATCCCGCTGGGGAGCAGTGGCTGTCAGGGGGATGTTCTGCAGAACATCCTGCAGTGTGAACATGCTGAAGGAGATCTGCTCGTAGGGTGACTGCATCCCGTTTTCATAGAGGCATGCGAAAGCGACGGCCGGGCCACCAGAGATGGAGGCCTCATTGTAGGGCAGCTTTATGTAAGCCAGGTCCGAGTAAGCACTTGGGCCCTCATAGATAACCCATGGCTCGGTCCAACTCTCCACATCCCTGGGGAAAGTGCTCAGGTGAACCCCCATGTTGACCCGTGACATGGAGCTGGTGGGGTGGGAGTAGAGGACCCATGTCGGTGCATGGAAGAAGGGAGTGGGGTTGCAGGCCACTGCAGGGGCCTGTTGGACTGAGGTGATGCCATGGGCATGGCCATGATGCCCTGGGGAAGGACAGCCCTTCTCAGGCTCAGCTGGCTTGTGGAGGCTGCTGGTGTCCATGATGGGCAGCTCATCACTGACTCCCTGAGGGCTGGGCAGGTACCGCAACCCCGGGAACATCCCACGGAGCAGCTGGCGAGCTGAGACTCGGAGGGGCATCACAGGGTCCTGGGGGGTGGTGGGGATGTACACGAAAGGTGCGGGGAAGCCAACAACACTGCCGTGACAGCCATGGGGGGGCTCAACCAGCCGCTGGACCAGCTGCCCGCTGTGGAAGACAGCCCCATCATCTGTGCTGAGTGCCTGGACCCTGAAGCCCAAGGGGCTGCGGGCATTGCAGTAGAGGACATTGGAACCATCTTCCTCATCCACTGAGACCAGCTGGCACTCGCCCGTCTGCAGGTTGGGGATGAACTCCCCGAAGCGCCAGCCCTGTCCATGGTCATCGCTGTAGAAGGCAAAGGAGTGAGGGGTGGTCTTGCAGAGCTGCCCGAAGCACTCCTTGCAGTCGATGTGGTAGCTATAGGCAGGCACCAGCAGCCGGCCAGACCGCAGCTGGATCCCATGCCCAGGGCCCAGAGCAAATGTTGCCCAGTCTGGGGAACA
The DNA here is from genome assembly GCF_949628215.1 of Phalacrocorax aristotelis. Lineage (NCBI taxonomy): Eukaryota > Metazoa > Chordata > Aves > Suliformes > Phalacrocoracidae > Phalacrocorax > Phalacrocorax aristotelis. The sequence goes on from NC_134282.1 coordinate 30,088,793, forward strand.
GAGGAAGGATGGGGGTGAAGAGCAGCCTCCATGGTGCCCCTGCCATGCCCAGCATGGAAGGGTCTCCAGAGCATCCCCCCCAGCCTAGCCAAGCAAGGTGGTGGGGTAGGAGGGCAGCAGAGCCCAGTGCTGCCTGGTTGTCCTCACGCAGGGTCCTAACCCTAGCTACAGGGCCTCTCCATCTCCCCTTCCCCTGTGCAAGCAATGCAGATACTCCCTCCAGCCCCTCTGCTCTTGGATCCTTGTAGGCTTCCTACCCCGAGGCCACCTCCAGCAGCACCGTAGGTGGCGTCAGGAGGGCAAAACCTATGATTGCCCTCCTGCTGGCTGTCCTTCCCTCTCCTCACCCCGCTCCAGTGGGCTACCTTTGATGGCCCCGCCAATGACCTGCTGCGTCAAGTCTGTGGCCGTGCTCCAGCTCAGGCCCTGGTCAGCGCTGGTGACGCAGCAAAGGCGGGTGACGTTTTGGCCGGTCACAATCTGGTAGGCTTCAGGTGTCCTACCCAGCACCGTGATGAAGAAAAGGAAGAGGGTGCCAGTGAACTCGTCGTAGAGCGGGCAGGGGTTCATTGACCGGTAGTGCTGCAGCATCGCTGTCTCCAGCACCCGCATGTCTTCCCACTGCCCATGGATGAGGAGGAGGAGAGGATGGAGAGGGGTGAGAACCACCCCACTTCACCTGCTGCAGCATCCCTTCCCTGTGGGGATGACTGCAGGGGCTCAGCTGTACCACACACAAGTGGTGGAGGATAACTACCCAGCTGTCCCATGGCCCCCAACCCTGGGTGCACCCTGTCCCACCTCCACATAGCTCCCGTAGATGGTGCCACGGCGCAGAACCAGCAGGTTGGCATGGGCATCGTCAGCACTCAGCCGCTCCTCCGCAAAAGCCAGCAGCTTGGCCACACAGGGCAGGTAGAGCAGGGCGGGCACGCGGTATGTGACACCATTGGACTCCTTCTCGAAGAGCACGGTCCGGGCGGGGAAGTGCCGGGAGCCCATGGAGTCTGCAGCAGAAAGATGCAGCCCCACCCTGGTGGGTTGATGAAGTGGGAGGGGAACTGGCGGGTGGGGATGTGGGCTGTCCTTGGAGGGGTCTGAGGTTTAACTTGATGAGCTTGGGTTTGGAAAACACCCCAGGAGCTTGGGCTGGAGGACAGGTCACTACTGGCAGGGTTGGAGTTGAGAGGGGCTGAATGTGTACTGCTGCGGTGGCAAGTCACTGCTGCTCAAAGGTGGGACAGGCATTTAGGTAACACCACAGAGGCTGACCTGGGCTACCCCAAAGCAAAATTAAATTGATCTTCAAGATGCTTTTGAAAAGGGATTTCTGGTAAATTGCGGCCAGTCAGCTAAGGTAAGAGTGAGACCTGCGGTTCCCCGCTCCCACAATCAAGTGGGTGTTGCGGGGGGGCAGAGCCTGTCTCCACATGGCCAAGACCCCAGGACCTGCCCAGGGTCATCCAGAGGGGTCAGGGAGTGTTTTGTTCTGCTTTTCTGGTGCCTCCAGTGCAGCAGATCCAGCCAATTCCTTGTTTCCCCCGCCCTATAGGAGAAACCTGGAGTTGCACAACATGAACCGTAGGGTCCCCAGCCAGGCTGTCCCTGTGGCAGTGGGGTGTGAGCAGTCCCCAAACACCTTTCTGTCGGGGACAGCAGGATTGCCACTGGGGTCAGCTCTCCCCAGGTTATATGTCCCTGTGTGCCCCAGGTTATCACTGTGGAAGGAGATGAGCATCCTGTGCCGGGGCACAGCCAGAGTGGCTGAGGATGACTTTTACCTGTGTTTTGATTAGGAGCTTTTACTAATCAAACACCCCACAGAGAAAGCAAAGGTACTCACCGGGTCCTGCTCAGCTGGGGGATGTCCCCTCTGTCCCTCACCCCCGCCAAAGGGTAACACCAGCTCCCGCTGTCACCAACTTTCTGGAGAGCCTGTCGCCTTGCTGCTTCACTGCCACCCCCCCACCCTTTGCAGGGTCCCCCCATCAATGGGTCACGGGGCTCCTGCAGCAGCGGTGGCCAGGAAAAAAGCCCTGAGTCAGCAGCGGCAGCCGCTCGTGCAGCGCCGGGCAGCACAAAGGCACCATTATCAGCCTAGGCAGAGCTGGGGGCCCCGCAGCTGCCGAGCTGCCTTGCTTGGACGCCCTCCCGGGAGGGGATGCAAAGGGAGCCGGGGAGGGTGGTGTGCAGGAGTTTTGCATCTCCTACCTCAGTTTCCCTTCTCCTGCAGTCTGGGAGAGGCCAGACCTCCCTGTCCAGGTGCTGCAACCCAGCCATGAGCTTCTCAGCCCATGGGAGGAGGTCTGGAGAGTCCCTGCCTTCCCAGGAGCCCCACCTGCATGCAGGTCAACTGTAAGAAATTGGTTTTAATGCTTATATTCCATCCCCAGCATCACTTTAGCTAAAAGGGGCTTGACAAGGTGTACCTGCTCAAGCAGGTGGGTTGGACGAGATGGTCTCCAGAGGTTCCCTCCAATCCCTACCATTCTGTGATTCTGTGACAAAATTCACATGGCAAAGCTTGGATCAGAAACTCCAAGGCAAAAGCCCAGGCTCAGGCTGTGGGATTGGCCAGGAAAGGGCCCTGGGGATTGCCCAGGCTGAACATATGCAGCTCCCATCTCCTCTGCCTCAGCTAGTTACAAATGCCGCCTAAGCCTGGTTAATTTTAGCCAGGGTTGCTGGAGCAGAAAACTATGTCAGAGCTATTAATCTCTGCTGTACATCCCATGGGTTGAAGAGGAGCACAGGTTGCACTGCAGGAGGTTAACCCTCGCCTAAACTGGCTTCCCCGGCTACCTGCTGAGTTCAAATGTAGCTGAGGAAAATTCCAGCTCTGCTTCCCTCCAACAGCATCTCTCCTGCTTCTTCAGCTTAGATGCTGCCGGGCTGCTTCACCCCCTAAGGCCTAAGTGACCCCAGCTCCATCATCCCAGTCATGCCATCTGGGTCTCTGCTGCCACCCTGACTGGCACAAGCAGGAGGAGCTGCTGGATAAGCGTTGAAATATTGCACCATTGGGGATGGTGGGAGTGTTGGAAACTGGCAATGGGCAATCATTAATGGCAGTGACGCCAAAGCCATTGGGCTTGGTGCTGCCGTCCTTCTGACGAACCTTCCCAACACTAGCACGGCAGCAGGGAGCTGGCAAATGAGAAAAGACCTCCCAGCCAGGTCTAATTACCTCCTTCAATAACAAGGTCATGCCCTAAACGAGCAGTGGCCATGCCTCCCTCCACCCCTCTCCTAATTGGTGTTGGAGAGTTTGGCCAACACAGCAAGGGTGCCCAGTGATGCCCCTGCTGATAAAGGGCGTCAGCAATTCTGAGCCCAAGGGACCATCCATGCAGAGGGTCTGGGGACCTTCACCCAAGAGAGAGGGGTGAAACCACAAAATAAGCCCTCCTAGGGGAGTGATAAGCTGCCCCACGTGGTGCAAGAGGCCCCCCACACCTCATGACATGCATGAGGGGGATGTCCCTTGTGCTGGTGGGAAAAGGCTGCCAGCTAGCGCACCCAGCTTTGGGCACGATGCTTGGGACTCCCATCTGAAAAGGGGCCCCAGCATCGCACAGTGGTTAGGCATCGTCGAGCATGGATACTGCTGGATGGGAGACCCAACATCTCTCCTCCTCCTTTGAGTGCTGCATCCCCTCGTTGCACCCTCCTCCTCATTTCCCTCTCCTTCCCCCTTTTTCCCCTAAACGCCAAAAATCAGGACTTGCTCTAGTGAACTGTGACCACCCTGGATGTAGTGATGGCTATTAAATAATGTTGAATGCAAACAAAATGACTAAGCCCATGATTAACGATTAAGAGGCACAATGTCTAAGCCAGCTGAAAGCCTGCCCAGTGCTCAGCAGTAGTGGGGAGGAGGGATCATGCAGGATCTGGGCAACTCAGAGCCTTTGGCTCAAGGTCCCCAAAAAGGGACCCACCACCAGCTTGGTGGCCCTGAACAAAGGCCCCCTGCCTCCCCTTCATGCACAAGAGTCCTGTGGGCCAGCCACGTGCCAGACATGGGGTGATGCAAAGAGGTGGGAAACTGCAGTGGGTTGTCACGTGCCCTAGTTGGGAGTTGGGAGCTGCATCTTCTCCTGGAAACTGGTCCACAACAAGGGCAAGCCTAACTGCTTCCTCTTCTTATGTGGGTGTTGAACAGCGTAAAGATAGGATGTGTACTGGAGCTCTGGCATAACCATTTTCTGGCAGGTTCTCAGAGTCCTGTTGTCTAAGTCTTGCTTGAGGTTGTACCCAAGGATATTTGTAGCACCTGACTGGAAAGGCAGGAGAGCTTTGTTCTTGATATGATCCTTCCCTACTGCCTCCTGGTCCAAAAGGCAGGTCTCCATGAGCTCCTTCTGTCTCTTTTGCAGGTGATTCACCTCCTTCTCCAGCTCCTCGAGTCCTATGGTCTCCTCAATTCTCCTCCAGAAGCTCTGGTTGAAGTGCAGGTAGAGCTTCCAGTCCAGTGAGCACCATGCTTTTATTCGCTCCTTGCTTTCTGGAGTCAAGGTCTGGACAGTGTCCTGGCTTCTGGAATTGAGCTTAAAGTAAATCACATCATCCAGATCCCAGCACAAAGTGCGCTTCAAGAGGATCATGGACTCATCAAAGTAGTCTGCTATCAAGATCAGGTGGAAGTTCTGCTCAATCTCCTTCAAGACGGCCTGGATGTACTTTTTGTTGTCCTCTGCATTGTTATCGTAGCCAAAGTCAAACCACATGATATTCCTCGCGTAGATGTTTTTCTTGTGATCTGCTGGATGGTAATACTTCATGGGTGATGCCAGGTACTCATTCACATCCTTGGAGGTCCTGAAGGCAGGGACGTTGTCCTTGTAGTAGACGTAGGAAGACTCCAGCAGAGGAATGGGGTTTCTCAGGATGGAGAAGTAGAAGGTGTTTGCTGCCATCACCTTGTGCACCTATTTGCGGGGAGGAAAAACAGAGACTGTTAGTCTGGAGGCACTGCTTGTTCAACCAGGTTTCTCTGCAGGTGCTGTGGCTCGCTCTTACCTCCGAGGCGTTAAACCGCAGGTGGTTGCACATGATGTTGTAGTTTTGTCCTATGGTTTGGAATTCTTCCACAAAGTGGGCCAGGAAGGTCTTCGGGTAGCCCAGGTGGACGAGCTGGCCAGCTGGAAGGGCAACAGTGAGGTTGTACTTCTCCACAAACCTGAACATGATGTTCAGGATGGTGCTGCTGGCCGTCTTGTGGGTCTTGAGGAACATGACATTAGTCTTGGCATGGCAAGGCATGGAAGGGATCAGCAGCTCCTCATGGCTTTTCAAGATTCTGCAGGAAGGCAACAGATGGGGAAAACAGCCTCTCCAGTGCCATACCCCATCTCTGAGACCTGAAACCCCAGCAGGTTCTCCTTCTGATACCACACCTGCAGCTGGTGCAAGACACCAACCCAAACAAGCTCTATCCCTCAGGCGTGGACATTGGACAGTTTTCTGCTTTTCCAGGTCCTCACTTACCCACAGGCTTCACCTCAATCCCCTTTTCTTTTTCTGTATGGCTGATATTGCTCTGAAGAGCTGCACTTTGGCTAATTTGATCCCTTGCCTGCCCAAATGAGAATCGAGGACCTAGCTTTGGGCTGCTGCCCTTCCAATATTAGCCTAAACCCCATGACAGTTAAATCAAGTGTCACAGGTCAGATCCTTGCTGCCCTGGGCAGATGAAGTAATGCGACCTTACTTCTGCTTCACTTACATATAATATTTATTCTTCATATGGAAGAATCCCGACAGAAAGATGAGTCCCAGGCAAAGGTTGAAAATGATGAGACATTTGATATGCCTGGAAAGAAAGCAGAGCTTCAGCGGATTTTTATTGGATAGTCCTTCCCCAAACGTGAACCACCAAACTTCGCATATTGCCCTTGGGAATTTTTATCACCAGGATCACAATTTTATGTCTCTGTGGTGCCAACCACCTTCAGCTCCCCCAGGTGCGTCAGCAGCTCCGGCATTAGAGACAGGACAGTGAGAAATTGCACTTTCACTATCTCTCTCCTAATTTTGGCCTTTGGCCACACACAGCCTTCTTCAGGCAGACTCTGTTAAGCTCTTCTGACAGCCTCTCATTCTGCTCCACTGCCTTCTATTTTGCTTTTCTTTTGGTTTCCTGGGCCTTTAGAGCTTATTCACATCAAGCTTTTGTGAGCAACTACTAAGAGCTAGAAAATGAGCCCTTTGTAGGGCTGTAAAGATTTCCTTGGTAAGCACTGCCTGTAACCACATCACTCCAGAAGACAGGGATCTCAAAGAAACACCAAAATGACTGTTTTCAATATAACTGAGATTTTTCAATACAGAAAACCAATTAATAACCCAACAGCACCTGTAACGGACTAATTACACCTTGCTTTCAAACAAGAGGACTGCTTCCTTGCTGCATCTCCTCCTCCCAGCCCAGCTCTTGTGCTCAGCCTCACCCAGGTCTCCCTTTCATTAGATCTCACCTTGGCCAGCCTTTAAACTGCCTGATCTCAGAGGCAGCCCTTGGGACCAAGCACCTCATCTACCTGTGTTTTGCTTGGATAATGAGGAGTGGTTTTCCAGCACTAATTAGGCAACCACCATGTATCATCAGTAGTGCATTCTAGCTGGGACACATACAGGATCTTCTCAAGGTTTCATGCCCACCAGAAAGGAACTTTTCATCACCAAGCTTGATCTGAGTTCTCTGATCTTAAAAGTTTTTTAAACTCAGTGTGAACAATATGTTTTCAGCCACTGTTTCCAAAATGCAGCAGATCTGGCTTGGGCTTTAAGTTGCTTTGAGAAGATATAGTCCTATTTACAGCATGGGGTGGTCACACTTGTGGTTTCCACTCTCCCAAGAGAGCAAGGAAGGCTCTAAGCTTGCCCAGTCTGAGGGTAGATGGGGGGCACATTGATTGCTGTGGTTAGACCTGCTGGTCCTTTCTACTGTCCTGCTGGGCAAGGTGTCCTCATGCATGGTCCTGCTGCACAGGGTGCTGGCTTTTGTAGCCTCCAGCTTGTACAGTGTGAAACACACTGACTCATTCCTTCCAGCTGGCCTTACGAGAGTGCAAACACCAGCTTTATCTGTCATGGTCTACAGCCTCTCACTGACTGGCCACAGTACCACAAGCCAGGCTGTGACGGCCTGGATCCAACCATGGAAAACTGGCGAGAGGATGGGAAGAAAGTCCAACAGAACATGAAGAGCTGCACATAAAAACACAGCCACTGTAGCCAGCTGTGCTAGCTGTGATCGAGGAGCCACGAACCAAATATAAACACAGCAGAAGCATGAAGACAGGCAGCAATGTTGCAACACCGTGATGGCACTGCAGAAAAATGTTTGACTTTGTTCGCCATGCAAACCAGCCTGAAACCACTTTTACTTCAAGCTTCGCTATGCATCAAAGCACTGTCCTTGTCCAATGGCAGCCCAGCCAAAGTGGAAAACCCCTGGGTGGAAGAGCCCTTCCCAAAGCCAGGGCAGCTGCCTGGCCCTCTGACCTGAATTTGCAGCATAGTTTCTGCATGAAGAGTTTAAAGACATAACTACAGGCAGTCTTTCATCAGTATTTCTTAATTTTCTGTTCCCAGGCCTGTTAAGGGGTTGGGGTGAGACTATCCCCTTTCCTTTGATTGCTTTATGTATATAAGTAGCCATGAGACAAAAGAAGAAATGCAGAGGGGCCTGTAGGCAGCGAGAGTCTCACATCTGTTGAATGCAGCCCCTGCCTATGTTAGAATCATAGAATAGTTTGGGTCAGAAGGGACCTTTAGAGGCCACCTAGTCCAAAACCCCAGCAGTGAGCAGGGACATCCCCAATTAGATCAGGTTGCTCAGAGCCCCATCCAGCCTGAGCTTGCCTGTCTCTAGCGGTGGGGTCTCCACAGCCTCTCTGGGCAACCCATTCCAGTGCTTCACCACCCTCATTGTAAAAAAATGTCTTCCTTATATCGAGCCTAAATCTACCCTCCTCTAGTTTCAAACTATTACCCCTTATCCTGTCACAAGAGGCCCTGCTAAAGAGATTGTCCCCATTGTTCTCAGTCTTTCATTTAAACTGAAGCTGATGTTGATGTGATGGTTTTCCAAAAAACACCACCTTGCCTGCCTGGAGGTCTTTCCTAAGGCAGTCTGGTGATATCCTTCTTCTGCAGTGCATGCGATAATGTTCCATGTTTGTTTGGGCAGTGTCCCCGAATTGGCAAACAGAGACAATTACAGTGAGAATGATGTTTTATGGGGCAAACAAATCAACATACACCCAGACCAATCCTGAAGATAGATCAGGATCACAATACGCTCCAGAAGGATTACTAGTCCTACTGCAAGAAGACAGGCTCTGTAGACCTCTACATCTTATCACCTCAAGGTGTCCCATGATCTTTTAATAGAAATTTACTTTAATAAGTGATTACATAGTGCCATCCTGCCTCCAAATTGTCAAACTCGTGCATCACACTAAGCCCATCTCCAGCATAACTGGATGCTCCCAGCAGACCCATCTTGTCTGGACGCACTTTGAAAGCCCCAAACAGCAGGGTTTTTGCACCTGGAGACAGGGAAGGATAATGGTCCAAATTATCTAAGCATGTAAAGCCTCAAAGTGTTGCTGGTGCAGCATGAGGGCCTGACATTGAAGTGCCAAACATGCCCAGTGGGCAAGTTATGGGCACCAACATGCCACCAGTGAGCCCTGAGGGGCTGTACAGAGCTCACCTTGCTCCTCATGGCACCATCCTGAAGCCAACAGCCACCTGCAGCCAAGCAACATCCAAGCTGCTGCTTGCGAGTGGTGGCTGCTCAGCCTATGTTGGGCTTGCCAAAACCACGGCAGCTTCCTGAAACAGCCAGTTTTAAGCAGCAAGAGTGACTTATTCCTTTGGCACGTGGGCCATGGAGGCACCAGTCCTCATGCAGAAATGGGCTCCTTGTCCCAGGGCTGGCAGACAATGCTACTTGTGGCATGGTGCTTGTTCCCCTGCCTGGGGATGTATGGATGGAAAGATATCTGCTTTCCAGCTCAGGGTGTGAGTGGGGACCGCAGCCGACTGAAGCAAAGGCAAGTGATAGAAGCATTCAGGTGAAGGGCCAAGGGCAGGGATTGAGGTGATCCCCAGGGAGGAGTCCAGGAAAATGGAGCGTGGGGGGAGATGAGAGGAGGGGGTTGCAGGCACGTGGGGCACTGCTTGGGGCGCTGCTTGGTGTACTTGTACAGCTGAGCCCTGTGCCTGATCTCTGCAGGGGGAGCCTGTCCCCATTGCCACCCAGGGCTTGGCCGCCTGCAGCTGCACTTTCAGGGGCTGTTACTGGCTTCAGGGTGTCCTGCAAACTTGCACATCAGGTTTCACCACCCATTCTGCACCCATCACCCTGGCACACCTCTGTAAGAGACAGCACCACTCTTAAAGATTGTTCCTTTAGTGTCACACACACACTTTTGTCACAAGACTGCAAGTCTCTGACCAAGCCACTTCTAAAACTGTGTGTGTTGGGCCAACAGACACCATATTCAACATCGGCTAAAATATGTCCCATCAATCCCTTCAAGAAAGACAAGTCCCACTCATCAAAGAGCGATTTTGCTGTTGACTGTCTCACATGCACAGGCTGAAGGTGAACCAGGTGAGTACCTTGTGTTACAAAAGACGGAGCTGATCTTTTACACAAACAGTTACAGCCATAAAGGGAGGGACTTTGTCACCATCCGGTATATGAATGGGAGAAGCCTGCAGGGCATGACACACAGGATGATGGCTGCAGCGGTTTCTTCCCTCCTCTCATGACAGCAAGGAATCATTTCACCTGGGACGCATGAAGCCTGACATAGCTGAGTCGCAGGGTACAATCAGAGCCACCATCTACTTTTTTACCCCATTAACACAGCCTTTTGCAAAGCAAAGTTCAAGAGAGAAAGCTGAAATTCAAATGTTGCACAAAAGTCACGTAAGCACACAAGATGCACAACCAGCCTGGGAGCCCTTTGAGGAAGTACTTGGGAGCTGATTGCTTAGACACAAGATTTTTCTAAGAAGCCAAGACACTTGCGGAGGTGTCAGCTGGCCTGGTGCCAAAAGTTTGGCTCGCCTTTCCAACCTGAACCGTGCCATCTCCCAGCTGGGAAGAAAACATGGAAAACTTCCTCTCAGGTCACACTTGGAGGTGCCGCTACAGATGCTTTAATGTTTGGGACAACCTTCTTGTTCATTTGGCTTAAGCTGAAAATAACAGAACTCCGTGTCAACCTAACAACATTCTTTCAAATTAAAAGACCTAGAATACTGGAAAGAAACATTCATGGTGAGCTGTGCCTCTATACTGGGGTAAACTGTAACTAAATCTATAGGTAGTTAACAACTTACAGGGATTACCTGAACCAGACCTTTCTACAAACGTTTTAATTCTGTACCCGTAGCATTCACTTCCCTCTCCCCTTACCTTGAAGTGCACCCAGGGCTTTTCATGCTGCCTCACTGCTGCGAACTCGAAAATACCTCCTTTGCAAATCGACTCCAATACTCCTTTCGTCTATGGGCTCCTCTGGCTCTTACTGTATGTGACGCTATTTCTAGCATCCCCGCGCTGCTATAAGTGGCTGGGATAGGTGAGGACAAAGGGAGTGGCTAGGTGCTCCCAGCAGTGTGTGGAAGTTAATTAATGAGCCATGAAAGGCATTAGTATGGCATGACATTAACAGAGGCACAAAGAGCTGCCTCGGGAGATGGGGTTTGCAACAGTTTTGCAGGGAAGTAAGGAATTAGCTGGGGCCCCTTAGCAGGGATCCCCTTCTCTCCTGGCTGTGGGAGGGAGCTGTGGGGGTTCACGGCAGGATCCGGGCAGGGTATTGTGCCAGCGGGGAGGCTGGAGGAGGGTGTCATTGGCCCCTTTGTCGCCCTGCACCCCATCACATCACTTGTTCAGTGTCCCGCCCCTGCACACTGCCACACCGCTTGGTGCCGTGGTTGGCACCTGCCATGCCTTTCCTCTACTTCTTGCTCAGTGGTTCAGGACTGTAATTCTCTGCCAGACACATTGGGCAACAAGAAATTAGGGACAACAGCAAAACCAGAATAGTGTTCTCTTATCAGGACTTTCCCTTAAAAAACATTTAGACTTCAAGCACTTTCCCAGTGAAAATGCAATTATTGTAGCTGGAGCTTAAGAGCCTAGAGACTTTGCTTGGGTGAGCAAAGTCCTGCCATAACATAATAGAAGTTTATCTACAAAGTGACTTTCTGGTGCTATTAACCACTGTTACAACTTGCATTACACAGGAATTTGAGATTCCACCAGGGATCCTGTACACCAGCACTTCACAAACTAGGTTTGATGGTTGCAAATTGCCCCAGGAGAGCAGGATTTGCCCTGCAAGTCCAGAGGTGGGGTAATCTCCCCACTCCCCACACCAGGGATGAAGTCAATGCTCTCCCCATTTGGGCAGCAAAAAGTTTACCCACATCTCCCAGCCTGGAGCAGGGGATTAAGCTGTTGCTTTTGGTCTTTTATGGCCATGCCACTTCCCATGTACCTCCTGACATGGTCCCTTTCCCTCCCCATCCACTGTGCCACCTTTCTAAACCTTGTATGCTGGTGGCCCAACATGCCACACCAAGAGCTAAGTCCCCCAGCATTCTGGTATCCTTCACCTGTGTTGCTAAATCTTCAGTGTGACCAAATATACAGCATTTCTTTTTAAATATCACAGCTTCCTCAGGCCAGCTCCAAGGCCAGTGCTTATCAAGATTCAGAGATCAGCAAGGTATAGGGCTGCTTTCATGAATTTCTTGGTAGAACGTGAGCTAACATGCTGTTTTACGAAAAATTTCTCAGGTTACTCTTGGCACAGTGTCAGCTGCTGCTGGCGGGAGGGGTGGGTGGGTCACATTTAACAGGTTTCTTTCTCCTGTTACATTATACACATCAGCTGTGCAATCTCTTGTGCAGAAGCTGGTAGAGCCTACGAACCTTGCACAACCGCAGCCTACTCACTGGTGGGGCTGGGTGAGAAGCAGAAAAGACCTTGATGCTGGGCAAGAACTTTGAAGTGACAGGTACAACATTCCTGTGCTACCAATACTGGTCACAGATCCAATCCACAGTGCCATACCAGCCACTATGATGAAAATTAACTCTATCCCAGCCAAAACCAGTACAGAGAGTCAAGAGCTTCCTCACTGTGTCAGAAGACCACTGCTTAAAGTGCTGAGCATCCACATCCACATTGTTTTAAGTCTGTCCCAGAAAAAGTAGAATTTTGGACAAGAAATTCCTACTACAATGATTCTTTACAAAAATCAACCCCTACGCATACATGTGCCCACCCTGTCTCTCCCTCCTGTATACAGGAGCGAGTCAGTATTTGAAAGCATCATTGAGAACATGGAAGTGGATAATACTGGTGTTTAAGGTCTAGGAAAGTTACTATAAAATAACCCTACGATAACACCTCCCCTTCCATTCCCTACGGGAAGTTGCTGTCTTGTTTAGCTGAAACGGTAAACTTATATTGAGCTTAAGGATCTTCATGTGTAAAAAAGGTGGATAAATGTAGCTGTGCCAGAATTTCCCCGGCTACAGCACCAGGTTATCTGTCAGCCCTGACTCCCTCCCCAGCACTCTCTCCATACATAGCTGAAAAAGCAGTATGGAAAGTTCCACTTCCCAAAAACAATTCATGTGTACAGCCTGTGTTTTAAACAATTACAGTCAATGGTTTGGGGGTGGGGCAGGGAGGGAGGAAGAATGGCATAGGAAAAATGCAGAGAATATAATCAGCCCAATCCAGAAAGAACGAGCTGCATCAGCTTAACTTCACAGAAGGCAAATCCTGTCAACTTCTTCTCTAACAACCTCACAGACTTTCTGCATTTTTGCATCACCTGATACACAAGCAGCACAGGCTGACTGCGTTTCACATTGTCTTCTCTTTGCTAATGATGCTTTGCTCACTCCACTTAACCCCAGAATATGATGATCAGCTCCTCTCTGAGTGGCCCTGAGGAACGAAGGGAGATGTGGGGATTGCACTGATAGCGGAGAGGGAGTTGAAGGGAAGAGACCAGAGGGCAGGCCTACATATTGGCACTGCAGGTCGCATAACCTATGGAGGTATGTCTGTTAAAGGCACCCATGGGGCCAAGTTGAGAGGGATGTGACCTTAGAACTGTATCATGAAGGGTGTTGCAACACAGTGCTGAGCATAAGCCATTATCCTTAATGCAATTCAACGGCTTGCAGCCTTGTAGAGACAGTGTTCTGGTTAAAAACAGAAGGAAAAAGACTGTAGGATGACTTTCTTCCAAGAAAAAGGCTCCTGTTGGAACATCTATTTTGCTGCATTGTGGAAGAGCAGAAATCACTGAAAAGCAGCTAATGGAGAAGACAGCTATTGGGTAAGACAATAACCTTTCCTAGTCTCATGGAGTCCAGTGTGGGCTCCCAAACCAGTAGACCTGAGTAAAAACCATTGACCACCACCCTCCAAGCACAGCCTGTGAGCCAGTGTCCTACCCATCTCATAGACCTGGCCTGCGCCTTGCCAGCTTGTCCAGAAGGCTGCGGGAAACAGTGTTGAATGCTTTGCTGACATCCAGGCAAACAATATCCACTGCTCTCCCCATGTCAGCAAAAAATGTTATTTTGTTGTAGAAGGTGGTCAGGTTAGTGTGACACGACTTACCTTTGGCAAATCCCTAGGCTTTTCCCAACCACCTCCTTCATTTGGATACAACAGAGCCTGGGTTAAGAGTGACATGTATTGGTAAATACAGACATGACTAGCAAACACTGAGTAGACCAGAAGATGACTCACTAGCAGATGGCTTGGACTGCCCTCTGATAACAGAAGGGTGACAAAGTGGTTTTGCACACCAAACTGTAAATGATAATCTCTTCTGTCATCTCAAAACAGACAGACTGTAACAAAATACCCCCCAACAAAACCAATTAAAAACCCCATCTTAGAATATAATAGTTCAGTTGGAAGGGACCTACCATGATCATCTAGTCCAACGGATGACGTGACCACTTGAAGGGCTGACCAAAAGTTGAAGCATGTTATTAAGGCTATTGTCCAAATGCCTCTTAAACACCTGCAGGCTTGGGGCATCGACCACCTACCTCTCCTGGGAGCCTGTTGCAGTGTCTGACCACTCTCTCGCTAAAGAAATGCTTCCTAATGTCCAGTCCAAACCTCCCCTGGCAGAGCTTTGAGCCATTCCCATGCGTTCTAACACTGGATGCCAGGGAGAAGAGATCAGCACCTTCTGCGCCACACCCCCTCTTCAGGAAGCTGCAGAAAGCAATGGCACAATGAGGTTGCCCCATAGCCTTCTTTTCTCCAAACTAGACAAACCCAGACTCCTCAGGCACTCTTGGTCTTAGAGGTCTTTTCCAACCTTAATGATTCTATGATTCTATTCTATGCCTTCCAGCCCATCACCAGCTTTGTTGCCCTCCTCTGGACACATTCAAGGACCTTCATATGCTTCTTAAATGGTGGGGCCCAAAGCTGCACACAATACTCCAGGTGAGGACACACCAACGCTGAATACAGTGGGACAATCCCCACTCGTGGATGGCTGGTTCTGCTGTGTCTGATGCACCCCAGGATGCAGTTTGTCCTCTTGGCTGCCAGGGCACACTGCTGGCTCCTGCTGAGCCTGCTGTTGACCAGCACCTGTGGATCCCTTTCTGCCACTCCTCTCCCAATTTATACTTGTGCATGGCATTACTCTGTCCCAGGTCCAAAATCCGGCACTTGGACTTGTCAAATTTCATGCCGTTGATGATTGCCCGATGCTCCAATCTATCTAGATCACTCTGCAAGGCCTCTTATCCCTCCGGAGAGTCAACAGCACCTCCCAGTTTGGTATGGGAGCAAACTTGCTAATGGTGCATTCAACTCCTGCACCCTGATCACTGGATAAAAATATTGAACACCACTGGTGATTGGTCATCAGGCAGATATAGCCCCCTTTGAGCTCTCCCCTTCAGCCAGTTCTTCACCCAACGCACCGTGAACTCACTTGTCCCACAGTTGGACAACTTGGCCAGAAGGATGCTGTGAGGGACAGTATCGAACGCCCTACTAAAATCTTTACTAAAAAAATACTCAAACTGAGGAATCAGAGAGAGTGCCTGGGATTTGTGGAAGAGCAAGCAAGATCCCGAGTCAAAAGGATTGTTCCATAATAATCAGTGACTCCTAAGAGATATAAGAGACATGTCCAAACATCCCTTATCCTCCCACAAGTGTCCCTATCCAGACCATATGGACACGCAGCACAGGTGACACATGCTTGTGAGGGAGGATGCAGAACTGATCAGAGAATGAACATGAGTAAAATCAACCTACTTTAAAAATAAGATCACCCTCCTCTTCCATTAGCTCTTGTGCTGAGTTCTGATACTTTCCTACACCACCATCTTCTTTCTCTCACCCTCCTGGTTGAGTAAGCCTATTTTTTTATGCACCTTTTGCAGTCAGGGGGCCTCCTGAATGCCAGACAGGCTGATTTAATCTTCCTACTCTTATTTTCCCGACTATTGCCAGATCTTTCAAGCTGCTTTTGGGTAACAGCTGCCTGAACCATTCTGTGGCCTCACCAACTTGAGCAGGGTGCTGGATGTGGGCACCAGTCTGCCTACCAGCATGGGAGCCTCAGAACCACCTCCACCAGAGCAAGGGGGCATGTTGGGAAAATAAGTTAGTACTGGTATGCACAGATATCTCTTTTGCCTTAATGCACTGCATGCACAGTACAGAAAAAACTCTGGGCAATTTTAACATCATTGTCATTATCTCCACCCAGCCTAATCTGGTTTGCTGGTTGAGAGGGATAAAGATTTTACATATCTCTGTAAATCATTAGGATGATGGCTCTTGCCCTTTCTGAGAGCACCCTCTCTTCTCTGGCCAGTCCTTCCAGGACTGTAAACCTGTACCTACGTGCTGCATATGGGACAACACTGATGCCTGTTGGGGACAGCCTACAGGTGGCATCACAAAAGAGGCCATAACCTGCTGCTGTTGTGGGCTTTTAGACAAGCATATTAGGTCAAAATTAGTGAGGAAGAGCAACATTTTCACTCGGAGATGGCTGTATAGCACCACAGGTTCTTATCCTGTGCCTCTGGTTCCTCATTTGCACACCCCAAGTGAGAAAATGCCTGCTATGGCTGGCGTCACTTCACTAATAAATCAGAGCAAACTAAAGGGAAAAGAAAGCTGGAATATCCACACACAGTATCTGCATGCTTGGTTTCAGTGTTCAGATTAAATAGAAACCCACACAGTCAAAACCAGTAACATGCTCTTATTCAGAAATAGTGGGCACCCCTGAAAGAGAAACCACATTCCTTTACTTGTTCCATCACGCTAAGGAAATAAAACAAGGAGCATTCCACATGCTTGCTTGATCCATCAGTTTGTCTATGGCTAAAGTGCAGTTACTGAGCTAGAGATGCCATCCTCATGGATGGTATCTGCTCGCTTCTCAGTGCATGTTGCTCTCAGGAACTGGAGGGCAGCGTCTTGTACGGATTGAGGATCCCTTTGGGGTCTAACATGGCTTTGAAACGCTGCATTAGAAAGACTGCCTCTTTGGGTTTGCTGTACTGAATGAACTGCTTTTTCTTGAAGCCCAGTCCGTGCTCTGCACTGATGCTGCCATTGTATCTTGCAGTCCACTCATACACAAATGGCTCAATGGCATCCAGCAGGGAACAGCTATAGCACTCCGTCGTGATGTTCAAGTGCAAATTTCCATCTCCTGGAAGAAAATATTGCAGAGGTGGGTCTGTAAGAAAAACTCAGTAGCCCTGCAATGGTGACTCATTACTGTCTCCTCCACGTACTCAAACAACAGTGCCTTTGTTAGCCTCCAAACTGCAAAAAAGGACAAGTTACTGTCCTTCTACAAACACCAGGCCCCTCCATGTGCAAATAATTCAGCTAGAATATTTGTTTTTCCATGCTGTCAGTACAATATTTGAGGAGGTGTCCTCAGTTAAGCTACTTCCAAATTCCTATTCGTGATTTTATAATCCAAACGACTGTGTTGCATTAATTATTGTCGCACTACCGAGAGAGCCAAAGACTTTCCTAATGGTATTTCGTAATGATTAGACTTCAATACAGCCCTTCACCACCTCTACCTCCCTATTGTGTTTGTGCAATGTTCTAAATGCGCTTTGGCACTGTGTAAACAGAAACAAACCAAGCGGAACATTTTCTCCTTTTGCCACTTGCGTATGTTATGGTATTTGATTAAGCATATAGTTGCTGGGTATTCAGAAGACAACACACAAAAAGATAAACACAACCCACCCATTCTCACTCTGGAACTTCTTCCTGCAGCCCTTCAAAGTACACAGCCTAATCCTCAACACCAAGACCTACCAAAGCCAGCCTTTGTCATGCAGACTTGTCTTTCAAGTAATCTCAAATCAAGAATGCCAAGGAGTGTGCTGGGTTTTTTTTGTCGCTGTTTTTTTTGTGTGTTTTTTTTTAAAAAAAACCAGAACAGCTCTGCTAAGCTACCAATTTACCTCTATGTAAAATCAAATTAGTTTCAAAGCATTCTGACAAATGTACCGGCCTTCCTTTGCATTACTTTTCTCACTTGCTTTCGGAGGGTTAATGGCTCAGATGTAATTGATTTCCAATATGACTACTCACTTTGGACACGAAAGTGTTTATCTACCAAATGTGTCTAAGTGCATTAATCAACTGATGGTCCAATTAGACAACCTACATACTTAAATAGAGAGTACAGAGCAAGAAGATACAAATGACCAGTTCAGTGGCTGGCTGTCTAACAACCTGCCATTAATATATGGAATACGCTTTGAAAGCAATGAAATTCAAACACAAAGATCCTTATGCATCCTCCTCTTCTGACAGCTCTTGGCTATTTAGTCTATGCCTCTTACCAATCTAAAAACAACCTTTAAAACTACTAGGAAGTCGCACAGCAAAACCTGGAGCACAAAAGAACAATCACCTCCTTTCCCAGCATCTATACTTACCCAAGTGGCCGTAGCCCACCACGTTTTTGGCACTACAGCCCAGCCGAGCCCTTGTGTCAGTCACGAGATCATACAGCTTTCCCACAGGGAGAGAGATGTCATATTTGTAGACATAGCCGTCGTGAGTGAGGGCTTCTGTGATTCTCTCCCGCAGGCTCCACAGCATCTGATGAATCAAAGAGATCCAAATGAACCAAGTACCTCCTGGGTTCCATGCTTTGTGGCATGAAGAGAAAAAGAGCCTTGACTCTTTACATATAACATCAACTTCTGATTTCCCTTGACACCCTCTGCCTCTTGGAAGCTAGTAATAACGTGTTCTTGGCAGCATTGTGCAGTAAAGCGATACATCAACTCTTCAAGCTTGACAGTACCCCAGATAGAAAGAACATAGGCATAGGCAGTCTCTCCAAAGCTGTTTTGGGTTTCCCAAGAAGTGGGGATGTGCCTCCTCCAGTTTAATACTGCAAGGGTCGGTTTGGGAACTGGGACAGGAAGAAACATGGGTCAGTGTAAAAGACTCATGTTCACTGGGCAGACACAAATCACTCTCCTCCTCTTGCTCTCCAGGACCACAGTCTCTGGCTCTAACACCGTGTCACGCTGGCCTAAAGAACTTCGCTCACTCCTGGCTGTGCTGGTTTTGGCTGAGAAGGGGTTAATTCTCCTCACTGTGGGGGTCAGCTACCTTTCCAGCTTCCCGCGCTCTGCCGCGTGGCGTGGCAGGGGGGGGCTGGGAGGGGCAGGGCCATGGTGGGGGCGGCTGACCCCGACTGGCCAATGGCAGGTTCATTCCATACCACGTGACACCATGGCCAGTATATTGAGGGGGGGGGCAGTGGCAGCGCGGGGGCGGCGCGGCGTCGGGTCGGCGGGCGGTGAGCGGCTGCGGCGCGTGCAGTTTGTTCCGGCGGTTCGTTCCCCCTCTCCCCTCCCTTCCCCCCTCCCCCAGGGCTTTGCGCCTCTCGTTGTTCTCCTTTACATTGCATTTCTACTGTTGTTTCTTTTAATTTTAATTATTAAACTGTTCTTATCCCAACCCACGAGCGTTGCCCTTCTGATTCTCTCCCCCATCTACCGGTGGGGGAGTGAGCGAGCGACTGTGTGGGGCTGAGCTGCCGCTAAACCACGACAGTCTTTTTGGCGCCCAACGTGGGGCCCGAGGGTTGGAGATAACAACAGCTGCTGGTCCCAGCACCATGTTGTCCTTTTTGCAGTTGGTGTTAAAAATCGGTGTTGGTTGTTTGAGTCTGCTGTGTTCTGCTGTGATTAGTAATGTTTTGCCTACAAGATTTGTTATACAAACACTCGTTTTCAGCTTTATCTGGTATTTGGGGTTTTTGCTGAAACTGTTACTGTACTTCGGATACCACCTTGTTGAGGCAATTAGCAATTATACCTCCTCCTCTGAGAGATTTTATATGGAGGAAATACAGAATAATACCTTTGCAACTTTGTTCTATGATGTCTGTGCCTTTGTTACAACAACCTTTTTGTATCTTGAACATCCTTGGGTGGTTAAGGTGCACTTATTGTTAGTTTTTGGGCATGTTGTTTTGGTTTTGACTAAGCAACTTAAGAATATCACCCAGAGATCTGCCCCGAGGCTTGATAGTTACGAGTGGCAGGGCATGTGGGATAGCATGGGCAAATACCTAGGGCAGTGGGCACCCCCAGTGCTTTGGAGTTTCACTCCCGAACAAGTGCAGAATCCTAAAAAACTAGTAGAATATTTGGAGAAAGTATGTTGTTACGCTGGGAACTCCAGAGAGACACAGATAACTGCAACGTGCTGGGGTCTGGCCCATGCATACCGAGCCCTGCTCAACGGTATTCAGTGCCCCCAGGGGGAAGAGAATGTCTCTGGATTGAAATGCAAAGTGACTGGCACTGTAGACAATCCAGCCCTGACAACAGGCACTGCAGCCACTCAAACCCCCACAACAAGTACCGGAGCTAGCTCAGAAAATAAACCCGTACCAGTATCAGTTGCCCCCATACACAAGACGAAATATTGGAAGCGGCCATCAACTCGTTTAGAACGGGATGATGAAGAACCAGGGCCATCGCGGGGAGAGGAGGGAGAAGTAATAAATGAAATAGAGACCACCCGATCCCTGTCCTTAAGCGAGTTGCGAGATATGTGAAAAGATTATAGCCGTCGTTCGGGTGAGCACATTGTCACCTGGCTGCTCCGATGCTGGGATAATGGGGCCAGTAGCCTGGAACTAGAGGGAAAAGAAGCCAAACAATTGGGATCCCTTTCTGGGGAAGGGGGCGTTGACAAAGCAATTGGAAAAAAACCACAAGCCCTCAGCCTCTGGAGGCGACTCCTGTCTGGAGTGAAGGAAAGGTATCCCTTTAAAGAAGATGTTACATATCGCCCAGGAAAATGGACAACTATGGAGAAAGGCATCCAGTATCTAAGGGAATTAGCTGTGTTTGAGGTGATTTATGGTGACCTGGATGATCAACGGTCATCCAAAGATCCAGATGAAGCCGAGTGCACACGACCCATGTGGCGGAAGTTTGTACGGAGCGCACCATCTTCGCATGCAAACTCATTTGCAGTGATGTCCTGGAAAGATGACGAGACACCAACGGTGGCAGAGGTGATAGATAGACTCCGGGATTTTGACACAAATATCTCTTCCTCGCTTGTCTCTGCTGTGGAGAAACTATCCCAAGAGGTCCAGCAACTCAAAGAAGATCTGTCCTACTCCCCACCTCGACAGAGCAGTGTCTCAGCTGTTAGGAATAAGCGTCCTTTGGCTCAAAGAAGGGGATACACACCACGGGCCACCCTATGGTTCTACCTGCATGACCACGGAGAGGACATGATGAGGTGGGATGGCAAGCCTACTTCGACCCTACAGGCACGAGTACATGAACTGCAAGGAAGAACAGTCACTCAGGGAGGCTCTTCCAGGAAAGCTGCTGCTCCAGTTTCCAGCGAGCAAGTCCCCAGACAGAGGAGTAGAAGCGCAGATTTTATTTCTAAGTGTAATAGAGGGACTCCTGATCCACATTTACAGGAAGTGAGTTGTGACTGCCATGATCAGGACTAGAGGGGTCCTGCCTCCAGCCGGGTGGAGGAAAGGGATAACCGGGCTTACTGGACTGTGTGGATCCGATGGCCTGGCACGTCCGACCCACAGGAGTATAAAGCTTTAGTGGACACTGGCGCACAGTGCACCTTAATGCCATCAAACTATATAGGGGCAGAACCCATCAGCATTGCTGGAGTGACAGGGGGATCTCAAGAGCTAACTGTATTGGAGGCCGAAGTGAGCCTAACTGGCAATGAGTGGCAGAAGCACCCCATTGTGACTGGCCCAGAGGCTCCGTGCATCCTTGGTATAGACTACCTCAGGAGAGGGTATTTCAAGGACCCAAAAGGTTACAAGTGGGCTTTTGGTGTAGCTGCCTTGGAGACGGAGGAAACTGAACAGCTGTCTACCTTGCCTGGTCTCTCAAAGGACCCTTCTGTGG
Source organism: Phalacrocorax aristotelis (assembly GCF_949628215.1). Taxonomy (NCBI): domain Eukaryota; kingdom Metazoa; phylum Chordata; class Aves; order Suliformes; family Phalacrocoracidae; genus Phalacrocorax; species Phalacrocorax aristotelis. The sequence goes on from NC_134282.1 coordinate 30,110,322, forward strand.
TGGGGTTGCTGAAGGTCAAAGAACAACAGGTGCCAATCGCCACCACAACAGTGCACCGGCGGCAATATCGCACCAACAGAGACTCTCTGATCCCCATCCATAAACTCATTCACCAACTGAGGAGCCAAGGAGTCATCAGTAAGACCCACTCACCCTTTAACAGTCCCATATGGCCAGTCCGGAAGTCTAATGGAGAGTGGAGACTAACAGTAGACTATCGTGGCCTGAATGAAGTCACTCCACCGTTGAGTGCTGCTGTGCCAGACATGCTAGAACTTCAATACGAAGTGGAGTCAAAGGCGGCCAAGTGGTATGCCACAATTGATATTGCTAATGCATTCTTCTCAATCCCTCTGGCAGCAGAGTGCAGGCCACAGGTTGCTTTCACATGGAGGGGCGTCCAGGACACCTGGAATCGACTGCCCCAGGGGTGGAAACACAGTCCTACCATTTGCCATGGACTGATTCAGACTGTACTGGAACAGGGAGAAGCTCCAGAACACCTTCAATACATTGATGACATCATTGTGTGGGGCAGCACAGCAGAAGAAGTTTTTGAGAAAGGTGAGAAAATAGTCCAAATCCTTCTGAAAGCTGGTTTTGCCATAAAACAAAGTAAGGTGAAGGGACCTGCACGAGAAATCCAGTTCTTGGGAATTAAATGGCAAGACGGTCGCCGTCAGATTCCAATGGATGTGATCAACAAAATAGCAGCCATGTCTCTACCAACTAGCAAAAAGGAAACACAAGCTTTCTTGGGCGTTGTGGGTTTTTGGAGAATGCATATTCCAAATTACAGTCTGATCGTGAGCCCTCTCTATCAAGTGACCCGGAAAAAGAATGATTTCAAATGGGGCCCTGAGCAACGACAAGCCTTTGAACAGATTAAACGAGAAATAGTCCATGCAGTAGCTCTTGGGCCAGTCCGGGCAGGACAAGATGTAAAAAATGTGCTCTACACTGCAGCCGGGGAGAATGGCCCTACGTGGAGCCTCAGGCAGAAAGCACCTGGGGAGACCCGGGGTCGACCCCTAGGGTTTTGGAGTCGGGGATACAGAGGGTCTGAAGCCCGCTATACTCCAACTGAAAAAGAGATATTGGCAGCATATGAAGGGGTTCGAGCTGCTTCAGAAGTGGTTGGTACTGAGGCACAGCTGCTCCTGGCACCCCGACTGCCAGTGCTGGGCTGGATGTTCAAAGGAAACATCCCCTCTACACACCATGCAACTGATGCTACGTGGAGTAAATGGGTTGCACTGATCACCCAGCGGGCTCGAGTAGGAAACCCCAGTCGCCCAGGAATCTTGGAAGTGATTATGGACTGGCCAGAAGGCAAAGATTTTGGATTATCACCAGAGGAGGAGGTGACACGTGCTGAAGAAGCCCCACTGTATAACAAACTGCCAGAAGATGAGAAGCAATACGCCCTGTTCACTGATGGGTCCTGTCGCCTTGTGGGAAAGCACCGGAGATGGAAGGCTGCTGTATGGAGTCCTACACGACAAGTAGCAGAAACTGCCGAAGGAGAAGGAGAATCGAGCCAGTTTGCAGAGGTAAAGGCCATCCAGCTGGCCTTAGACATTGCTGAACGGGAAAAGTGGCCAGTGCTCTATCTCTATACTGACTCCTGGATGGTGGCAAATGCCCTGTGGGGCTGGCTGCAGCAATGGAAGCAAAGCAACTGGCAGCGCCGAGGCAAACCCATCTGGGCTGCCACATTGTGGCAAGATATTGCTGCCCGGGTAGAGAAACTGGTTGTAAAGGTACGGCATGTGGATGCTCACGTCCCCAAGAGTCGGGCCACTGAAGAACATCGAAACAACCAGCAGGTAGATCGGGCTGCCAAGATTGAAGTGGCTGAGGTGGAACTGGACTGGCAGCATAAGGGTGAACTATTTCTAGCTCGGTGGGCCCATGACACCTCAGGCCATCAAGGGAGAGATGCAACATACAGGTGGGCTCGTGATCGAGGGGTGGACTTGACCATGGATATTATTGCACAGGTTATCCACGAATGTGACACATGCGCTGCAATCAAGTAAGCGAAGCGGGTAAAGCCTCTGTGGTATGGGGGATGATGGCTGAAATATAAATATGGGGAGGCCTGGCAAATTGACTATATCACACTCCCACAGACCCGCCAAGGCAAGCGCCATGTGCTTACAATGGTAGAAACAACGACTGGCTGGCTGGAAACATATCCTGTCCCCCACGCCACTGCCCGGAACACTATCCTGGGTCTTGAGAGACAAGTCCTGTGGCGACATGGCACCCCAGAGAGGATTGAGTCAGACAATGGGACTCATTTCCGAAATAGCCTCATAGACACCTGGGCCAAAGAGCACGGCATTGAGTGGGTGTATCACATCCCCTATCACGCACCAGCCTCTGGGAAAATTGAAAGGTACAATGGACTGTTAAAAACCACACTGAGAGCAATGGGGGGTGGGACATTCAAGCACTGGGATACACATTTAGCAAAAGCCACGTGGTTAGTCAACACGAGGGGATCTGCCAACCGAGCTGGCCCTGCCCAGTCAGAAATCCTACATACTGTGGAAGGGGATAGAGTCCCTGTAGTGCACAGAAAAAGTATGCTGGGCAAAACAGTCTGGGTTCTTCCTGCCTCTGGCAAAGGCAAACCCATTCGTGGGATTGTTTTTGCTCGAGGACCTGGGTGCACTTGGTGGGTGATGCGGGAGGATGGAGAAATCCGATGTGTGCCTCAAGGGGATTTGATTTTGGGTGAAAACAGTCAATGAACTGAATGGCACAATGTGAACTGCTATATAATATTGTGTGTCACCTCTGTGTTGTATCAATGATATCAGAGTACGAGCCTCCCAACCCATGGAAGATCAACTATGAAACAAGCCGTGCAGCAGTGATGGAACGATGACTGACTCGGTATGCAGCAACCCACCGCCACACACCATCTCTCCCACCCAGAAAGACTGATACAACAGATGGAGCCCAGAGTCATGGACTGCGTGAACTCAATGGACATATTAATGGACATTTTACAGGGAAGGTCCATGAACTAAGGGAATGATGTCTGTGTATTATGTTAAAGGATGGGAAGGGGAGGGGTGGTGGTTGGTACGGTTGTATTGCATCATATGGGACCTGGGCATGGTGTAAATGGTATGGAATAAGGGGTGGAGAATGTGCTGGTTTTGGCTGAGAAGGGGTTAATTCTCCTCACTGTGGGGGTCAGCTACCTTTCCAGCTTCCCGCGCTCTGCCGCGTGGCGTGGCAGGGGGGGCTGGGAGGGGCAGGGCCATGGTGGGGGCGGCTGACCCCGACTGGCCAATGGCAGGTTCATTCCATACCATGTGACACCATGACCAATATATTGGGGGGGGCAGTGGCGGCGCGGCGTCGGGTCAGCGGGCGGTGAGCGGCTGCGGCGCGTGTGGTTTGTTCCGGCGGTTCGTTCCCCCTCTCCCCTCCCTTCCCCCCTCCCTCGGGGCTTTGCGCCTCTCGTTGTTCTCCTTTACATTGCATTTCTACTGTTGTTTCTTTTAATTTTCATTATTAAACTGTTCTTATCCCAACCCACGAGCGTTACCCTTCTGATTCTCTCCCCCATCTACCGGTGGGGGAGTGAGCGAGCGGCTGTGTGGGGCTGAGCTGCCGCTAAACCACGACACTGGCCTCACTGACAACTCAGCTGCTGGTTTTGATAGTTTTCAGGCAGTTTGGGTCCTACCCCAGCAACAACTGAAAGAGGTAATTCATTATTCTGATCTTTTTAAAAGAGAAAACATCCACTGAAATCCCAAATACTGAAGCTTTCTGGGAATAATCAGCAGTAGTAAGTATTCTCTCTCAGTGTCGTTACTCAATATGCCAAATAAGCTACCAGATCACTCAAGGACATCTACACCAAACATCAGTCAGAACATTTCCCTATTAAAAATACAAATCCAAGTAGAGAATCATGTCAAAGAGATTTGCACAAGAGCAAACAATGACTTGCCTTTATTTTCTTATCATCCGTTGCCACAGTTCCATCAGCAACCAAACCACAACTCATGGCCTGTTCTAGGAAACTGTTCAATTTTTCTTCATCATGGGTTGAGTTGGAGCCCGAAGTTTCAACTAAAACATAAAAAGGGCTGCCTGAAAGTGAGGGAGAACAGAATAAGCAGATGCTCTGGGCTGAAAGCACAGGAGTTTAGTGCAGGTTCTGGAGCTTTTCCAAAACTTGGCATGTTTTGTGAAGTCGCTCTACTGCCCATGTTCTCTAGTGACAGGCAGAAGGGCAGCTCAGGTGGCAATCTTTGGTCTGTAAGGCACTTCACATACCTGCTCTATCTTTTACCTAGCCACTGCTTTTCAGAAAACTAGCAGTTTTGTGGGAACAAATAGAAATAAAATGTCATCTTTAAAGACTTCCACCAAATGTGTCTGGAATTGAACACTGGGTAAAAAAAATATGAGGGATGCCCACATGCTCATTGACAGAGCTAAAAACTAAAGCTAAAAATCCCCAAACAGTACAATGCCTCTTTCTACAGCACAAATGGCATGGGTACCTGTCACTGGGCTGGACAGATTGAGATGTCTCTCAACCAGTTCCATGCACTTCTCATCCATGAACTCATAAGCAGACAGGATCTCTCCCAGCATGGCTCTGCAGGTTGTAAATGTTTCCAGAACCTTAGCGAAACTCTGACACCCTTCAGACAGAAAACAGAGAGGAATCAGAAACAAAAAACAACCCCCCAAAACCTTGTAAAAAGTTTTAAAAAGTCTATCAGGCTTCAAGTCATCTTTACCATCTCTAGAAAATGTAAACTGCTACCCTGTGTGGGTTTAGATCAGCAGTTCCTGTAATGGTTAGAGCTGGGAAAGGTTTCAGAGCAGAACAGCAAGAGGATATAGCAATCAGTCTTTGCTGTGGCAAGGACCCTCTTGAACACTCTAAGACAGTTCATACCAAAATGTATGCCCCACTCTCAGTTCTCAGCACAGGCAAGAAGGCAACCCAAGAGAAATGTGAAGGCCACTGTAAGAGTCCAGGCAAATTCCAGGGTTTGCTGCGCATATTCCACAGGTCTGCAAGCACTTCGAGTCTACTCATCCTCTCCTAGGAGTCATCTCTCTGCTTTCAAGGCCACATCTGACAGAAGCAACCTGTCTGAGAAGCCCACACTGGCTTTGGAGGTTTTTGAGAAAAAAGGTGAAGGCTCCCCACAAACAACTCTCTTAAACAACTCTGGTAAAACTCAGAAGCTGTTTTTAAGCAGCTGCGCATGGCCATGTACCATGATGACCCAGACCCTGACCTGCAGACTTGACTTCCCAGCCCTGCCTTGTCACTATGTCACTATGGACTCACCTGGTGACCGCTGGATTGTGGCTGCTTCTACCTACAGTCACCAGACCTGCCCTGCTTACCTCGCTCTCATACTGTCCGACCAGGCCCTTGTCAGTGAGGGCACTGTCCTGCCGGCCTCTTCATCCTGCTAAGCTCCTGGCTCCCCTTCCTTTGCAGAGCAACAAGCCCTTGCAGGTATTTTAGACATTTACACCACAGATATAAAATATCTGCACAGGTATTTTAACATACAGCATCATACTATTTCTCAGAAACAAGCAGATGCTGGTAATCCAGCTCAGCAAGCTAATCAGTGCTTTCTTCTCTCCATTCCTATTCCCTTCCCAGCCTCTGAATTCAGGTGTACAATTATTAATATTAGCTCCTACCTAGGAATGCCAGATTCACAGCCTTAGGTTTCTGAGGACAGAGTATGGAGACAGCAGTGATAACTCCCAAGGTCCCCTCAGATCCGATGAAAAGCTGCTTCAAATCATAGCCAGTGTTATCTTTGCGCAGAGAAGCCAAGCAGTCCAGAGCTGAGCCATCAGCCAGCACCTGTGGGAATAGAGACCTAGTCAAAGCACCTACATAGAAATCTGTGGTCAAAAGCTTCTCTACTACCAAGTTGATGAAAAGTTGCCACTAGCCTTGAGCAGTGGACACCAGCTGCAGCCCATTCCCACAATCTCGTCTCTGTTCCTCCATTCCCAGCTCTTCCTCCCCTCTATATCCTACCTGAGTCTTCCCCCAGACTTTTCTGCTTCTTATTTCACAGTGCTGTTTGCACATGTTCCAGCAGGACAAGTAATGTCAGATGACTGGGTTTGCTCTGCTTTTTTTTACCAGCGGTGGAGAAGATCAGCCATTTTTTGCAGCCCTAGCTCCCATTATTAAACAGAAACAAGGAACTCTATTTGAAACAGTGAACATAGTTAACCAGAATGAAGTATGCCCTCTACCATGTGAGCCTTAAATCAAGGCTGAATGTCTCTAAGACATGTTCTTAAAGGCTGCTTTGATGCTAGAGGGACTAACCTGAGAGACAAAAGCTCTCCTTTCTGGGCCTACACAATAAAACCAAACCAGGCTTTTGCTACCTAATTTATTTCCTATTAGCTCTCTCCTCCCCCAGATTTTTTTTAGAACCTCTAATCCCAGCCTTTACACACAGAAGTACAGGCCTGTAGGGCAAAATCAGGCCGAGGAACAGGAAAGACTCTAGGAGAAAGCCAGCAGCCAAACAAACCCAAAGCAGACAGCTCTATTAAAAGTTGAGTAAGCAGCCACTAGAAGAGTGCTGTAGGATGGATTTAGCAGTGTTCCACAGAGGAATAACCTCCTGCTGGCAACTTGGGATCACCAAATCCCTCCCACCTTCTTCTCCAGATTATAAAACCACCTGATATCAATTCTGTCAGAAAGGGCAGAGGCGGAAGCTGGAAACCGCTTAAAAGAGCCATACAAGGAAAAGTTAAATTCCTCCAGGCTTCCACACTCATCTGCATAATGGATAGCTAAGAGCCAGAACAGCAGGGAACAGGGTAAGAAGTAGAGGGTCAAACACAGAAGGGGACTGCCAGGTACTCGCCTCGCCTTACCACTTCCAGTCCTAGCACTGTCCCTCGGAGAGAGCCATATCTCAAGAGCCGTAAGCCTCCAGCGTTTGTGGCCACATTACCACCGATGTGACAGCTACCTTTCGCTCCCAAGTCGAGTGGCATGATAAACCCCTGCTCCTCCAAGTACTCGTTGAGTTTCTCTAAGATGCAGCCAGCTTGGCACACAAGGATTCCTGAAACAAAAATGTCCTGCTACAAGCTGAGGCCCAAGAAAGTGCCTCCTAAGGACACAGGGTAAATACAAGCAGATAGCAACCACCTCTTCCTCCAAAATTTTCTGGGGTTCAATTTAAATGCACCAGAAGTCCATGCATGCTACAGGGCATTGTCCAACCCCTCCTCAAGCTGAGGGGAGCTTTGCCATTGCCTTAACATTTGGTCATCCACAATTCTGGACTGGGAAAACACAACGAGATTAAGTATATCTCTGCCTGTTTTTCTTCCCTCTCCCCGTCTGAAATCCTCAAACCAGCCTGGTTCCTAATGCTCCAAATCCAAACAACCTGTAAGTTTCCCCCATCCATCCCTTTCCTCTGTTAGTGTTATCACGTGTCTTCTTCAACACTGTCATTCTGCTCCACCTGCTGGGATTCTTATCTAGGTATATAGAGGTAATAGGATGCCCATGTTTCTCTTATCTCTTTCTTCCTCTTACTGCCACCAGATGTATTTTTATGTCTGCTACTGTTATAACCTAAGCATTATATCAGCAGCAGGAGACTAGATGAAACAAACCTGTGACGCCGCTTATGATGCTGCTGGGCTAAACCTTGCTGATCCTGCACTTATTGTCTCCCAGGCAAATGGTTGGGTAAGGGCCTGGGCCTCATTTCTGTGCCTCATGTCTCTATGATATTTACCAGACACGTTGTCAAAACTGATGATCTGGTTCATGAGAACAGTGGAGAGAATGATCTCATCAAAGACGGGAACGCTGCCCCCGACAAGGCCCGTGTTGCCCCCCTGTGGGTTCACTGCCAGGTTCCTCTCGTAACAGTACCTGAAAGTAATGAGGTTTCTGAAGTCTTACATATTTTAAGGCCATAATCCAGTCTATCAGAAGAATTTTACTTCCACATGAGCATCTACTGTTGTGCGAGTGCTCAACGCTCCTTAAAATCAAGCAGCTTTTAGCCTTATCGTAGAATCGTTAAGGTTGGAAAAGACCTCTAGGATCATCAAGTCCAACCACCAACTCAACAACACCATGCCTCCTAAACCATGTCCCAAAGTGCCATGCTCCAGCACCTCAGTGTCCTTCTTGTACTGAGGGGCCCAAAACTGAACACAGTACTCGAGGTGTGGCCCCACCAGAGCCGAGTACAGGGGCACGATCACTTCCCTGCTCCTGCTGGCCACACTGTTCCTGATACACGCCAGGATGCTGTTGGCCTTCTTGGCCACCTGGGCACGCTGCTGGCTCATGTTCAGCCGGCTGCCAACCAGCATCCCCAGGTCCTTCTCTGCCAGGCAGTTTTCCAGACACTTTTCCCCAAGCCTGTAGTGCTGCATGGGGTTGTTGTGAGATTTTACAACAATCTGTTGAGATCTGTTTAATCTTAATAAAAATTAAATTGATAAAAAGGACAGTTTCACTGTAAAAGTGAGAAACACCACTCCCCACTAAACCCATGCAGCACTGAGCAAAGGAATGAACACTTGGGGATACCTCCATGCATATCTAAAGATCTGCCACAAAACATCTGCCTGGAAATCACAGCTCATTCTGTTTATAATTAACCCATTGATGTATCAGTCTCTGTTAACAAGTTTACTTCCTCACTGGGCTCTGACAGGTGACCTCTGGCAGTGGCTTAAGACATTACTGCCCTCCTCCTCCCCTCAAGAAATTAACGCCCTGTAGGCGACAAAGCTTGTGCAACCATGCCTCAGCTGCTTCACCTTCCAGCCTGCCATTTCCCTCCAAACATCCTCTCCAAACTCACAGAAGTTCTTGCACAGCAGATGGCACAAAGCTGCACTGCACCAGCAGTTACTTCAGAAGCCTTGACTTTACTTATCGGTTTTAACAGTGCTAGGAGCAGGTTCGTTCAGCTTTTAGCTCTTCAGCCAAACAGTGATCCTGCATACTGATGCCCAACTGGAGCTGTGCTCACACCAGCGAACCAGGGAAGTGTTCCTACTGATGTAGTGAACAAAACATCAGCTCCTCAAACTGCCTGATTCTGGCCTAACAGAATCACAGAATCACAGGTTGGAAGGGACCTCAGGGGTCATCTAGTCCAACCTTCTTTACCTTTTCAGATGGACCCTCCTGAATCCTTCAACACAACCGCTCCTCTTGAGCATGGCTACAGCGTCTAATTTTGACAATTCAGTAGAGCAGTAAAGTCATCAATACTGAATCCACTTGTTAATCTCCCTGCCATTTCTCCTCCACATTAAGCACTCTCAAGACCCTTCTACCCAAAGCGATCAACATTGATTTGGGAAGTCTGCTGCTGCCCACTTAGCCTTTGCAAGGACATCTGGCCAGGAAAGATGAATTTTATTTTGTAAAACAAATGAAAGTTTGGCCTTTGTTTCTGCCCAGTACTGACACAACACCATCACCCCAGAAAAGCTGAGGGCCAGGGAGAGCACTGGGCCTGGGAAATACAAGGCACAGGCTCAAGCCCCTTTCTGCCTTGAAAAATTTCAGCTCCTTGTGTGAAAACATTCCTAATTAGGAACCTGTAGGTTTTTCTAGATGAGCAACACTGCCTACCCACCAGCACATGCAGATCCCCAGATTAGCAATAGCATGCACCGACTCCCATCCTGGGAGCAACTGGAACAAAAGGGACATTGGGAAGCAGTGGGCAGCCCAAGGGCAGTGGGGATATAAAGAGCAAAAGGGAGAGCTGAAGTCACCAGAGCTGAACCCCAAGACACGCAGTCAAGAAGAAAACAGTTTCAGTAATTCCAGTGGTTCAGCAATTAGTGCCTGAACATCTAGAAGTTCCCCTTCACCTCTTGGGCTAAACCTGAGTTTCCTTATCACAAGGTCCAGCAGAAAAGATGCGAATTACCTGAGAGCTTGAGACACCTCTGCTGTTGTCTGCGGCTTCAACATCAGCTTGCTACAGCCTGCAATGAAAGCAAGGGACTCTCAAGGCAAGTTGTGGGTTCTACAGAGATTAGAAAGAAAAAGGTGGTAAAGCATGACATTTGAAATAACACTCGCTCCACTGTGAGGCACAGTCATTTTAATCACTTTTAAAACAAACATTTTCAATAGTAGGCTCTCCCTTAAAGCAATGTAAAAGCTTTGCCTGCATACATAGACTTGGTTGCCAGTGGGGGTAATGGGAGATGTTTTATGATCTCATTAAATCTTTGACAAAAGTAACAGAAAATTCACAACACTTGTTTTCTGAGGTTCAGCCAAAACTTTAGGAACTGTTAAATGAACCAATTTGTTTCAGGAAAAAATTAATAAGTAAACAGCACTTAGATTTTTTTTTAAAATGAAAGCCTGAAAGATTACCAGAAATCAGGTAATCCTTGAAAGAATATTTTCTGTGAGGAAAAGTCATTTTGCCTGGTCTGTAAAGACATGGTCTGCTATAAACAGAGATGAGGTTTTCTTTGGCAGACTTTTCATTCCAGTAGCTTAACGGGAGAGGAGGCTTTACTAAAACTGAAAAATAAGCAAACTCACTTACCTCGCACTGATTTAAGCCAGTCCACATTAAATGGTTTCAGTTCTTCCGGATTTGTGATGACTCTACCTGGCATTATGTGCTCAAAGAAAGCCACATCGCTCTCGGACAGCTGGGAGAAGGGCAGGCGTTGCACGCTGTAACGCTCACTAGTCGGCATAACCTCCTGGAAGCTGGCCGAGGCTGCGTGCAGCGGTCTCCTCCCCCGAGGCCTCATGCCCCACGGCGTGGAAACCATGCCTGTGGGCGCACCTGGCTGTTTCCACTGCTGAACCGTCCGCAGGCCCGAACCCACGCTCTTCTGTGCCAGGCTCCTCCCGCGGAAGCCTGTCAGCCATCTTGGCTGAGCCCAGTGACTCCAGGCGGAGCGGCGGGGCAGAGCCGAGGAGATCCCCATGGTCAGGCTGGAAAGCAAAGGCCTGGCTCATGTGGGAGCTCCCCTCCTCGCCGCCCCGGCTCTGGGGGTTGCTGCCCCTAGGGGTGCCCTCCCGGTTTGCGAGGAGCCGGGAACGGGCCCCTCTGTGTGTGACAACCCCGCGCCCGGCGACGCCCGGGGCTGGGCGTGTGTGTGGGGACACCAATGGCATGGCGCCTGACAGCAGCTCTCTCTTCCGCCGCGACCACCCGCCCGCTCGCCCAACCCCAGGGCTCACGCACCCGTCGGGGACACGGACACACGCACAAAGCCGGCCCGCCCGCCGCCGCCGCGCCTGCCGGCTCAGGGCCCGTCCCGGCGCGAGCAGCAGTGGAGGACGGGCGGGAAGGGGAAGCCGCCGCCCGCCCGGGCTCACCCCGCGGGGGGAGGCGGTCCCCCGCACCCCGTCACCTCCGCCACGGCGCGGCCTCCTGCAGGCCCTGGCCGCCACTCCCAACATGCTCTCGCACACTTGTTCCCAAAAATACTTTATTTATAACAATATATTCATTATCTATAACATGATCCAAAAATACAGATATACATTTTTACTTTACATTCTTTTTTTTTTTTTATAAAAAGATATTCTCTTCCATTTACAAAGGGAACATAAGATCTAATTCCTTTAAAAAATAGAACGATCAGGTTAAAGTTGTTTCACCTCCAGTTTGGACGAGCTACAATAAAGCTGGACCCCACAGGGTAGTTGGGTGTTTCGACAGTCTTTAGTGGAACATTCCTTTACATATCACAGTCTTGGTCACCCTTCTCCAGAAAAGCATTTTTAACACCCTACATTCAAGATTCAGGAGAAAGACTTAAATCATTTAGTAAGCAAAAATGAAGGCTACCAGTATTTCTGTCTATAAGGAGTTTACAAAAAAAAAAAGTATCTCTAAAGCCAGGTGTAAGTGGCCAAGAGATGCTCTGGAGCCTGTCAGAGCCCCTGTGCAGATATGTTCTGAGCAGGACAGTTTATTGCTGGTACCAGATGTCAGATGTTCTGACATGAGAGATGTTACATCGCAGAGGAGTATGTTGTAGCTCATATTGTTCAGAATTCCTAGCAAAGTATCCTTCCTTTTGAGGGCTGATGCTGCCTTCTAGAGCTTATTTTTCTTTTTGCTTTGCTGTCCTACCTGACCATCTTTTCTGAGCTGAGGGTGGTCAGCTTTGCACTTACTCATCCATAGCTGCACACTTCTGTAAGGACCCATTTTCCAGCAAGACATCCAGAGAGGTACAGTGGAATTGTGAGACTGTTTTCAAATCAAATGCTTAATCTCTGGTGATACCACTACTAATAAAGCCTTAGTGGAAGGGGAAAAAAGAAAAAAGAGAGAGAAGAAGTTGTATACAATACCATTGGATGGAAGAGGAAAATAAAACCTGAAATGGCATCAACACTAGCCTTCAGGATGCAGTGACACTCCTGCATTAATCCAGTGTAGTAGGTCAATGAGGTACAGGTCTCACTCACTGGTTTCTGAACAACAGGCTGGCTCATGAGGCATCATGATTAAATTTGCTCTCAAAAAAAAAAAGAGGCACAGAGAAAAAGGGCTGGCTGTATATCTACATTCAGGTTTGTGTGACTGTGCTTTTCCTCCTCCTCCTCTCCAGCAATCTGCTTTTGATTTGTCTGTGTGCTTTCTGGGTGCTATTACAATGGCAGCAATGACAAATGCACATCATCTTGTAAACGTAACTATGGAAACGTCATATACAACACGTGGAGTGATGCAACGTAGCGAAGGCACGTGCAACACCATACTTCAAATGAAAGGACCCTGGAGACATGTTTTTTGTTTTTTCATAGCAGATGCAATAAATCAAAATGTTCACAGAAAAGCTGTCTCACTATGAAGAGGTTTCTTCTATGTCAGTCTTGACACACCTGCAGCATCTACAAAGCCCAACAGAGCAAAGCGGGGAAGGAAGCTGGCAAGAGCTGTGTTCTACTTTCTTTCATTGCAAAACAGAAGAGGATCGGTGTAAAAAGGGGGGAAAAAAAGAAAAAAAAAAAAAGACTTTCTTTTGGAAACAGGTGCCAAAATCTGCCTAGAAGTGTTTTTTTTTCTTCTATACTGTTTATTCAGATTGCTTCTACAGCAGAAAAGCAGCTTATCTGGAAGTTTCCTAATGCCTTTCCAGCAGTCTATACCAAGAGTTCCCGCATAAGGGTATGCAAAGTAGTACACAGCCCTGCACAGAGCCGCCATCAACACCCATCAGGGATCACATCCAAAGTTCATGAACCCTGGTGCCTACTGCTGCAGGCGGGTTTGGTTTGAGGCTTTTTTTTTATCCCCACTCTGCCAGGAGAACCACCCTTCCCCATAACATCTTTTATTGTTGGCAGGTAAGCCCCATAACACAGGAGATACATATGGATAGAAGAGTTCTCTCTGCTCTTCCCTCAACTTCTGCATCCACTGTAACTCAGAGGAAAGAAAAAACAGACACTTCTGTTTTCCTACTCCTGATTTCCTTCTCTTCCTTCTGCTGCAGCAACTGACACTGTGATGACAGCAAGGATTCACATTCATTATCTGAAAGGCAGCTTAAACAAGTCAAGAACATGCAAATGCACCTCCACTAAAAAAGAGAAGTAATTTTAGAACATTCCTGCTAAATGGCCTTCTTCAATACCAGAGCTTCATAGCAAATGCTGTTCAACCACCCCCAAGCTACTCCAGGGCTGCCTTTGCCATTCAGCTTTGCCTTGCTTGTTTTCCTGATTAACCCAGGTGCAACACAGGCAAATGCAAATAACAAAAGTCAGGCCTTCATCTTATTTTATGATTAAATCTGACCTTCTATCTCTATAAGAATACTGTAGGTTTCATCTTCACAGTAATGCACTTAAAGGATCTTCAGAGAAATGGAAACAGCCAGAAAAGGTAACACCCTCTCTTGATATTACTGTCACCAAGAAACACTGCAGGATAATTTTCTATTTAAAAGGTTTTCTCCCAAGAGAGAAAAACCTCTCCTAGGAGGTGGTGAAAAGTCTAATGGTTTGCTTCTGCTAAGGTTCATGTGAATGGGGGCAAGATGAAGTAAAATAAAGGCAGTGCAAAGGTAGACAGAAGAAATTCCCCAAAAGAGAAAACAGGATCATACCTCTCTCCCATCCCTGCCCTGTAAAAACTAAGCACAGTAATTGGCTTCAATGAAATGGACACTGGAAACAGTTAAACAGCTTTCCTGTTCCTTTCCCTACTACAAAACTGCATAACAAATGGACTTCACACCTAAACAATGGAGCCAACTTCTTTCATGCACGCTATGGAGAAAATTCCTTCTTCTCTGACACAGCAAGCTCCATGCCTAATCTATTTCCATGATGGCGATGCAGCATGCTGAAGATACAGCTATTTTATTTTCCTGCAGTGCCTTACGTGGTTTCGCAGAACCCTATAAACTAGCAGAAACTACAGCTACAGGCTGCCCTAGCACTTCATAGTAACACTGATTTCAGTGCTGTGCAAGTGCAACATAAATAAAATCCCTGTGGCATAGGGATCTGGGACTCGCTCTTGAAGTAATTTTCTTATGAAAGAACAGGAATTACAACTGGCCACTGGAAAGGACAATTACATATCATACCAGAAAAAGGAGGGTAGGTTAAAAAAAAAAAAGAATCAAAGATAGTATTGCAACATGAATGAAGGAATATATTAAATTCTTCTTGCCTCAGAGGACATATTCCCCTCTACATCTTACTTCTTCTTCTTTCTTTCCTGAACACAACGAGGACAAAACCTACAGAGAAAAAGCAGCAGTAATTAGTTCCTGAAGTTAACAACACATAGCCCAAGAACATTTTTTATTATTTGAGAACAAGTGGGTGGGAGGGTGGTTTAAAAGCAGCCTATTTAAGTAACTGCAACAATTTTTGTGACATGCACGAAGCCTGGGCAAATAGGAAAGGAACTGTACCAACTCAGGTGGGCACAAGTGACAGATAGCACTAGAAGGCTTCCAGGGTTCATCAGCCCCTCACTGCTGTGATTCACCTTATTTCATTCACCTAGAAGTTACCTGGAGTAACTCCAAGTTTGGCACACAAGCTTCCTCTACAGGCAAAAGAAAGAGAGATGTTCCTCCAATTCCTTCCTTCCCCTCCCTCCAATGATTGCAGTTCACTTTCACTTAAGCCTGTTTCTGATAGGCATCTTGGTAATTAGATGAGAGCAGTCCATTAAAGAGAAACTGAGTTATCAATTTTTTCCAAGATGAACATGTATATAAGCAAAACCTAGAGCAGACTTCAAACTTTGCTTCCGGAAGTGAAAACACACGTCTTCTCAATTTTAGCCACAGCCATAACTATGTGACAATACAGCAAACTTGAGATGCAACATGTACATGTTTACACAAGCCTCAGATCAAAAATTGCTGTTTT
Source organism: Phalacrocorax aristotelis (assembly GCF_949628215.1). Classification (NCBI taxonomy): domain Eukaryota; kingdom Metazoa; phylum Chordata; class Aves; order Suliformes; family Phalacrocoracidae; genus Phalacrocorax; species Phalacrocorax aristotelis. Next base: position 30,125,761 of record NC_134282.1, read on the forward strand.
GCATATGCTCGGGTGTTTGTTTTGCTCCCACCAGAATCTAAGGCTCCCGTGGAAGTAGACTTTGGGGAGAAGGTTCCACTTGTACATTCTCTTTTCATACAGACACAATCCCAAACCACAGAGGATGCAAACCCTTAGATGACAAGAGCAAAACTCCTCTGTCAGGAAGGGTCACAACAGGGTTTTAATTCTTATTGTGATTCTTGCCGAGGCAAATTGTAGCCTGATAAAAATCAAAAAGCTGTATGTTGTCTTTCTTACCATTTCCCTTTTGGTTTGGTGGTGAGGTCCACACAAGCAAAGTGGAACCATTCAATTGGGCACTGCAAAACAGAAAGGAAAAACCCACAGAGGAGATGCTTAGTGTTTCACAAACATTACTTTCATTTTGTACTGTCTAATTGCATCCCCCCTTGGATTTCAGTGCTGTGATGGAGCGAACATCTGAAAATAAAATCATCTCGAGTGCTTACGTCTGGGTTGTCACAGCCAATCATTTCTCCATAAGACACCTGGTGACACAAGCAGTAGGTAGGTTCATTGGGGTCCACTGGCATGTCTAGGACATCTGAGGGATGCACCGAGAGGATGGCGTCAGCAAACTCAGATCTGTCAACAAGGACAGATTGAGGATAAAACACTTTGCAGTTGTAGGCAACAACATGTTTCCAAGCTTTAAGTCTCACTTGGGAAAATTAGTTTTTAACAATATCTTTCCCAAAACACGCTGACCCTGCTTCAGAGTTTAGATTACATTGTCCTATATTACCCAATAATTAAAACCATAATGTAGGTTTGATCAAACACAAAACATGCGCTTGACTATATAGGATTAAGAGAGTGATTTGTAGGTGCCATGACTACAGTAACAAAATTAGTGTACCAATCGTTCCTGCTTGCGGACAGACAAATCTGACTTTTTTCCCCCCTCCCAGTCAGTTTTAATATAAATATTCTTCTACTTGCCAGGTATGAATGAACCCCCTTACTCTAACAGGAATGTATTAAGTTGACATGTCAGTAATGCTCAGCGGAAACTATTTTTTTTCCCTCTTCCACCCTTCCATTTAGCTAACTGAAAAATTAGAATTAACAGGGCCCCTCTAATACAAAGCACATGATAGAGGGGGGAGGTGCTTTCTTCCTTGCTTCACAAAATCAAAATAGATTACTCAAGACTATTTAGGGCATCATTGTTTGAAAAACAACCCCCAGAATTCTCCAAGATGTCTAGAACAATAAAACATCAGTTTTTCTTTCAATGGGCAAGGGTTTCTTTTTACTATCAAGACCACAAACAACTGTTAAAAATAGCCGCATGACAAAAATCAAAGCTATTTTGCCCCAGCTTGCCAACAGCAACAGAGAAGCTTGCCCTTCCAGAGGGAAGCATGAACTCAGCTTCCAAGCATGCTGAGTTTCCACATGCCAACCAAGGAGTTCACTAACAAAGCCGACTTGTCCTAAGCAGGACACTAATGAAACGGAGTAACAACAGAACACTAACACTGCTCACCATCCAGACACAAGTCATAAATAGGGTAACATGAGCTTGTGGAAAATTCATGAAATGTCAAGCCAAAGTCACCAGAGCTGTGACTGGGTATGCCTTACCCTCCTTTGATTTTCTTTTTCTTTGGCGTATCTTCTTCAGATGTTCGCCTGCCTCGACCACGAGAGCCTCTTCTGTCTTTCTGACTTCGTCCCTCTATAAAGGAAAAAACCTCATCATTTCAATTTATCGGAATACCGGGAAAATCCCCAGATATTTTTCTTTTGATGCATTTATTGTTTTGAAAACCTTCTTTCATATGTAACTGAACATGAACGCCAATTCTGTAATACATTTTTATGCCACAAACATGACAAATTGGCAGGTAGTACGACTGAGCACCAAACTCTTGCATTCGCAGTTTTGGCAATTAAATCACTGCAGTACAATGACAGCCCATACCATTGCACAAGATATAAATAGCATCACGTTTGATTAGACATGCTGTAACTTTTTTTTAGATCTCAGTGTATTTTTAAACACTCAGACAGTTAATTGGTTACTCAATAACTAATGTAACTTTTATCTCCACATCCCTGACCTTACCCCTTATTTCACAGTTCAAAGGCATAAAGCTGTACTGCTGTGAACCATGCTCAAATTTCACTGTAATCACATGAGATATCCAGTATGCATTAGAGAAACTGGTACCTTCCTTCAATTCCTAATTTTTCCTGCTGTTCTGAGCTTGATTAGTATTCAAATTCTGGTAAAGGTAAGAAAACTGACACATCTCTCCTCAAAGAGATCTTAGAACCTACTCAGTAACAGATCAAGCCTGAAACTACAACTGTTACACTCAAGAGCTGCAAGAACACCAGTTCAGTTTTGTCACAGTTAGCTTGCCCTTGGCCAGTAGCCTCCTTACAACCAGTAACCGTAGGCCACCTGAGGGGAATCTGGCAAGCAGGGACAGTAAGATGGATCCCAGCATTAGATTTTTCTTCACCTGTTTACTGCCTACCAGAACACTGTAAATATTTGAAGAGTGTTAAAAACAAGTAGAGAAGTACACTATAGTGTACTTCTTTTCTTCCTCCAGAAATAATAGCCTGCTTTATATTTTAGTCTTTCTGGTTAGATATGCTCAGTGCTGGAAAAGGCTGTCAAACATAAAATGTACACACTTTTCAGGCTTCGAGATCCAGGGTTTTCAAAGTCACTGCCTTCCAGTTTATCTTTCAGATCTGCTTCAAACCGTGCCAAGTCTGCATCCAGCCGGCGGATATGCTTATCCACCTGCACAGAAGAGGAAACCACAAACTGAATAAAAAAAAAATTAAAATCCCCAAACGAAAACAGGAAGGTCTAAAGCCGTTATCAGCATGAACAGGAGTATAATACTTCAAAGCAAGGCATGAAGGGTATGAAACTGGAAAAAGGAAAATGGTATGCATAAAGGGAATTAAAGCAGAGAGAAAAAGATAAAGCCAATGGAATATAGGAAAAAGCAGGAGGACCTAATGCCAATACAGGCAAAGAGAAAGGAAGGAAAAGGGGGAAGGAGGTGGTATAAATGAGAGTCAAAGCAACTTAGACTAATGGTTTGTGGAACAAAACAAGATGATGATAGATTTTAAAAAGAATTGTTTCCTCCCTGCAATTTTCAAAATACATTATTCAATGTATAATGAAATGCGTTGAGTAGATCAGTCTATTTTTTTCTGGTGTTTCACTGGCATGCTATTCAAAGAAGTTTAGTAATAAATACAGGCTTCCACTGACTACCTCCAATATCAAGTCAATACATGTTAAGTAAATACCCTGTACCACCCTGGTTGCAGTAACATGGCTTACAGAACAGAGAGGTAGCAAAGGCATTTTAAGCCCCCACCCCCAACTGTGTTCCCACAATACCTAGTCCTCAAATCAGTGCTATCTAGGATACTTTTATTTCACGGGGATTGCATTTACTTTTCTGCAGTATGAGGGTGATAAAATGTCCTGCAGCTGCAGATGTAGCAGAACCCAAAGCAGCTCTAGAAGCTGGACAAAACAAGCTAAGTAGTCAAAAGCACTGATGTTCTATCCATGGGATAAAACACACAAAGGTAAGAACTGTTCCAGGGACAGCTACACGGACACAGGGGTAAGGGCAGAAGAGAAAAGTGGAAAGCTGCATCTTAAGAAATTTTATTTTCTCATCAGGTCCACTGAGGAAAGTTTGGTGTCTGACATACGACCAGAACGGTGGAGCTGACAGGTCTGCTTTCTTTGGTCACTTGGAAACCAAGGTAACTGAGCAGATTTCCCACAATTCCTCCACAGTATAGTGCTGAAGGTGACTGCAAAAAAGTGTTGTTTTTGACTAAGACTGGCCCTAAATAAATTATCAGGTGACAGGGGAGCTGCTGGGGAGGAGGGAGTGGGATAAATTCTCTGGCATTATTACACAGCAGAGGAGTACTACCAATCAAGCCATCTCCAAGTGGGATCAACTCATTTAACCTTTCAGCAGAAGAGAAGACTCCTTGACACAAAACCTGCTAACACAACGGAGGACAACACTAAGAAAAGTAAGCTTAAGAATAATTCATTTCAGTAAAATCTTTAACCCCAAACATAAATATGTCAGGGAAAACGACACTATGGAAATGTCTTCTATGTCCAGCAGCCCCACTCCAGAGAATGACCGTTTTTAACAAAAGTCTCACTGGTTGTGACCCTCACCATCTCGTACGTCTGCATGGCCAGCTGGACTTTATCATCGCTGTACTCTTTACATTTGCTGTAGGCACTCTGGATTTTCTTCAGGTGTTCCACTCGCTCCTCAGGTAACATGTGCTTCACTGATTCGATGTATTCTGCTGCAAGGCTGTCAATTTCTGCTTTCTTATCTGAAAAGCAAAGTATGTACATGTGAGAAAGCTGTCTGCCAAAGCAAGTACTTTTTTTTCCTGCCTCTTTAGGGTATTTAGAAAACCTCTCCTGACTTCCCCTGATCCTTTAATGTATTTCCCTTTTTTAAAAAAGATGAAGTTAAAGGTATTCACTCTTTAACACTTGTGGTATGATTCTGATTTCTCAAGTACTTTACAGTTAATTCAGAGGAGGGGCTTACAGATAGGATCAGAAACTGATCCAACAGGTTCCCAAACTTCAGCCTCTCTTCCCACATGCAGAACATTGTATTTGTTACACAAATCATTTACCATTCTAACGGTTCAAATTGAAAATAGTTTCTGTACAACCAGATACCAACACAAACCTCAAAAAAGAAAAAAAGGTCTTGAAAGACACACAGCCATCTACAATTCAGTAGATGTGGAAATGCATGCAAAGTAAGGCCATCTGAGGGGCCATCAGGTACAGCAATCGCACAGCTACAAATTAACATGCAGCTGCTGAAAAAAAAACTTGGTCCTGTGAGCTGGAAGGCACCACAGAAAAGAAACAAACACCGCACAGTGCTCAGGTCAAGAAAAGGAGAAGAGATAGAGGGTTAGACATGTCCTCTAAAGCTTAGTCTCCACAGGGCTCTTCCCATCCTTCAGCTCAAGGCTCCGTGTCAGACTTTGCTTACTGAAATACCTGAACACACCTTCTGTTCTCTGATCCAGCTCCCGCATCAGCTGGAAGTTCCTCTGCAGTTCGCATGGCAGGTTTTCAATACCTGGAACACAAAAGCCAAGAAACACTACAGCCTGTTCTCCTCATAGGAGCCCTCCCGCCTCTGACACAAACCCTGCAGAGCTGGAAGCAGCACCACGGCGCGGGGCCAGCGGTCGAAACACCCGCAGCTACGCCACACGGAGACACGAAGAAGCGGCGTGCGGCCCCCCTTCTCGCCTAGAAGCACCCCAGGACCGAAGCCTTTGCAACAGGAGGCCCGCGCGGGAAGGCGCGCTGAGCCTGACATACGTAAACCGCCCGGTTACATCAGGAGAGCCTCGGCAGGGGTACGCGGGTGGACATGGACCTTCCTGGGGCTGAGGCTTGCCCAGCAGCCCCGTTACTCCCGCTGTTTATCAGCCGCCCGGTGGCGCGCAGCGCGAGGGGAACCGGCCGGCGCCGCTGCCGGGAGCCCCTCGGCCCGCCCGCCGTTACCGGCACCGCAGCAGCCCGGCCGCAGGCAGAAGGGGCCGGGTGCGGCAGCCCAGCGGCACCGGCGCTACCGGCCATCACCTTACCGACCGGCTCCCTGACGCGCAGCGATGACGCCCGGCGGCGGCTGATGACGTAGAGCACACCCCCCCCCCCCCCCCCCCCCCCCGTGGCGTAGTTCTAATTCCCGCCGCCAACCCCCGCTCCCCCCCCTTGCTGCCGCCGCCACCGCCCCCCTCCGCCGCCGCCGGCGGGCCCGGCGCTCACTGTCCAGGTAGTGCTCCAGGTACATGGCGGTCGCCATCTTGCGGCCCGCGCCCCGCCGCCGCTTCCCGCTGCTTGCCGGGCCCGCATGACAAGGGCCGCGGCCCCAGCCTCATCCCATATTTATAACCCGCCGGGAGCTTATTGGTGGACGGGACGCCCCTGCTGCATATTCATGAGGGGCAGGGCGGGCGGGAGGCGGTGCTGGCCTTCCCGCCTCGGCGCCTCCGTGCCCTTTCGCCTCCTAGAGCGGCGTGGGGGCGCTCGCCGGGATTGGCAGGGTGGTAGCGGAAGGGGTGGGGCGGCCGGGCGGACCGCGCGCAATGGCGGGCCGGCGCGGGGCGCTGATCGTGCTGGAGGGGGTGGACCGCGCCGGGAAGAGCACGCAGGGCTGGCGGCTGGTGGAGGCGCTCCGGGCCGACGGGCACAGAGCCGACCTCCTCCGCTTCCCGGGTACGGGGCCTGCCGGTCCCCGGAGGGAACGGGGGTGGAGGGGAGGAAGCAAGGGAGTCCCTCTAGGTCGGGCCACGGCACCCGGTGCGCACCCCCTCCCCGCGCCCTCGATGGGTCCCGGTCCCGGCGGGCGCGGGGGCGCTGTCCCGGGGGTCGCGTAGCACACCCGGCCCCTGGCCTCCCGCTTTCAGACAGACCGATCTCCTCCCACCCATGACAGGCGGAGAGACTGGACAGACCGACTTCCACCCACCCGCGACAGACATGCCCCCACCCACGGACGGACTGGCCTCCTCCCACCCGTGACAGGCAGACAGACCCACGTCCCCGGACAGACTGACCTCTGCCCCCCCGTGACAGGCAGACAGACCCCCATCCCCGGACAGACTGACCTCTGCTCCCCCGTGACAGGCAGGTAAACGCTGGCCCTCTACAGACCAACCTCCCACACACAACAGGCGGACAGACCCTCAGGACAGATGGACGCCCCTTTGGCAAGAGCAGCTCAGGGCAGCATTTGCTCCTTCTTCCCATCTCTCCTGCAGAGAGAACAACAGAGATCGGGCGGCTGATCAGCTCCTACCTGGCGAAGGAGAAGAACCTGGAGGACCACACCGTTCACCTGCTCTTCTCTGCAAATCGCTGGGAACATGTGTAAAGATAATTCTTGTTAAGTTGTAAAAGAAAAACGTGGTGTTGAATCCTCCTGGGGTTTTAGCTTGTAGTGGGTACAGAAGGAATAAGAGTACAACCCTGTTTAGTGAGGGAAACATGGCTGGAGGCAATGTCTCAGGGACTTTTACAGCTTTGGATTTAATCTCAGATCAAATCCCACAGTTTGGTTTTTTGAAATCGTCAGGTGTGATATTTATTTCCAATCCCTGTGCTGTACTGGGTTTAAGAATTGGGAAGCTGAGACTGTACAAGCCTAGACTGGGAATTTGCTTTCCTGAATGAAGAGACCTTGCTTTGCAAGGAAGTCCATGTGAGTAACAGTGGTTAAGGAACTGTGCCCAAACTTCCCCTCTGCATTCAGCTGTAAGTGGCCGTCCTTGCTTTTGGCCCCTGAGTGCGTGGAGCTAGGGGAATCAGTGTCAGCTGGTTTTTTTTACCTGGAAATCTAGATTGCAAATGTATTAAAAAACCCCAGCCTTCACTGATTTTGCTGTAGTGGCAGTGCCAAGCAGACTGGGAAAGTGTAAGGCAGATCAGTGATCTGTAGCAAGAAATGTCACTGTCATGAATAAAGGACATTTCGGCCAAGGCAGAGTGTATCTCAAATCAACTGCACCATTTAAAAACCAAAGAGGATTAAGCTGGTCATGTCTGAGTATAGTTCAGCTGTGATCTTGCCTGTAAGCTTTGGAGCTGCCTAGAGCAGTGCCCTGCACTGGGGAACCCTGGACTTGGGTGCCTTGAAAGGGTATTTGCTTCATGTCTCTTAGATGACAGAATACAAATAGCTGTTTAGCCACGATGAGCGTCACAGATAACCTGACAGTGCTAATGATCACTGTTAATGATGACGTATGTTAGCAGAGAAACACTGGCCTCATGAGCTTTTAGATAAACTCCTTTCATTTGTATGACTATAAAGGAGTGTAACTTTTTTTTTTTTTCTCCCACATGGTTTTCAGACCGTTGATGAAAGAGAAACTACATCAAGGGATCACGCTTGTGGTTGACAGATACGCCTTTTCTGGAGTGGCCTTCACAAGTGCCAAAGAGGTGAGGCCTACAGCAGCTGCTGCCCCTCTGTATTTGGGGAAGCAGCTCCAGCTCTGGAGGCCTGATAGAGATGTCTGTGTTGATGACTGAGGCTCCAGAGTTCCGGGGAAATGTGGATTGAGACTGAGGGCGGAAATTTAAGCTCAGGTATTGACATGGTCTGTTTGCCTAGGTTTGCCCCTTCCCCAGAAAGAGCAGAGAAACTAATTTGGTTATTTCTTGTAAATCTGGACAGACCCTGGCTGTGGGGAAGCCAGTGTGTTTGACTCTGGAGAATGATAATAGAAGTTTATTTGAGATTCTCCATGCTTGCTTTGGTTGCTGGCCTGTAAGTTTGCAGAGAATAACAGAACCATGTACTTGGAAGGGACCTGTGGAAGTCACAAAGCCCAACCTTGTGCTCAAAAGTAGGTCTGAAGTCAGGCAGGCTGCTTGGGGCCACATCCAGCCAAGGTTTGAGTATCTCCGGGGATGTAGATCCACAACCTTTCTGGGCTCTTTTTTTCCGTGTTTGCTCACCCTCATGGTAAAAATTATTTTCTTCATTTAGCCTGAATTTCTCGCATGCCCACTTGTACATTTTGGCCTGTCTCTGCTTTCAAGACAAGTCAGCTTCCCTTTGGGTCATTCTGCGCAGCTATAACATACTCCTGAGTCTTGTGCTCATTTGTGTGCTCCAAGGAGGCTACCCGGGAAGATCAACCAGCTCTTCTGGGCCTCTTTGCCTTGCATGTGAGTTTCTGAGTGCATCCTGCTAAGAGGTCCGTAATAAGCAGAAATCTCTCCTGAAGTCTACGCTGGCAATTCTGCTTGTCTTGTTGACTCCTCTCCAGATTTTAAACCACTGGCTCATGTTTGCTGCAGCTAAGGCTGCCCTTGACCTTCACATCTGTGACCAGTTCTTTCTTGCTTGTAACAAATCCAGCAGGGTCCCTCCCCTCACTGGCTCATCAATCACTGTGTCAAGCATTTTTTGAGCATGCTCCAGAAATGGGTTGCTTGTGCCCAGCAGATAGGCAGGTGGTTGCGACCTTCCATGAGTACCAGGACCTGCAACTGAGATCCTTCTTCCAGTTGTCTAAAGGTTCCTCAACATCCTCTCTTCAACCAGGCAGTCTGTAGCAGGCCCCACTCCAATATCACCTGTGTTACTCTGCCTCAGTTCTCCTGCTTTTAGGTGAGCCTCCATTATTGTGTCATCCCCCAGATGTTTCCTCCTGGCCTCCCATCTTCAATTCTCTACAGATTGCAAACCTTCCCCCTGACATACTTGGTTTAAAGCTCTCTTCATTGGTTTAGCAAGCCTGTTTGCATAGATGCTCTTGTCCCACTTTGTCAGATGAATCCCATTCCTCTTCAGTAGCCACCGATCCTCAAAGAGCATCTGTGGCTGTAGAAGCTGAAAGCCCTGCCTGCAATGCCAGCTGTGCAGCTGAGAGTTGACATACATTCGTTCCTGCCAGGAAGCCGTTCCCTGCTTCCTGGAAGGACTGAGGAGATCCTGGCCCCCCGTGCCCTGCGCCCTCACCTGCAGAACCCTGCAGTTGCTCTTGATATATTTAAGATCCCCCTAATAGTATCACTGGTGCCTATGTGGATGATGAGTAAGTGGACACGCCTCGGTGGTCTCTGCACCGTGTTGTGTGTTCATGTGCCCTGATGTAAGTTTTCAAATCTGTCAACAAGATCTGAAAGTTGGAAAACTTTGTCTCTTGTGTCTGGGATGAAATTCCTGGGTAGGCTGAGAAAGCATAGGGTAGGTATTTGAAAAGCCAGAAAGATCCACACTAAAGCTGCGTGGTGTTTGTATTTGAAAGCAGCTTTCTTTTGGACTGATCACAGTTTCAGACCAGTAACAGCAGTATGGGGACTCAGAACATGACTTGGTATTCAGCTCTGATGGGCTCTACAGAAGAGATGTTAAACCTCTAGCTCTCTTTGACGTCAGTGAGTGTGAGAGGTGCAGAGCACCTAGCAAAATCTGGCCCCCCACAATTATCAGACTGGATTCTCACATGATAAGCTGGGATATCTCCTTTTCATTTTGTAGTCCTGTGCTTGGTGATTTGGGCTGTATCTCTTCTCTGGCTGTTCCTTCCCCATCTCCCTCTCCAGCTAAGCTGGCTTCTTTCTCTTCTTTGCATTCATTCCTTTCACCTCAAACTCGGTTGTCTTTGTTTGGGACAGAACTTCTGCCTGGACTGGTGCAAACAGCCTGATATTGGACTCCCAAAGCCAGACCTGATTCTGTTTCTTCAGTTAAGCCTGGAGGAAGCAGCGGAACGAGGGAACTTTGGAAATGAACGTTATGAGAACAGCTCCTTCCAAGAGAAAGTTCTACAGTCTTTCTATCATCTGATGAAGGACAAGACGTTAAACTGGAAGGTGAGGAAATAACCCTAACGGGCCTGTCATGGACCAGGGTAGGGGGGTCTCATGACGGCTCCTGAATTGTGCCCATTGCATCCCTGTGCTCCCCCTTCCTGCTCCTGGTTGGGGGGACATGTTGGGAACCAGCTAAGGGCAGCGTGGCCTGTGGCAGGGAGGATGCCTCCCCGTCCCAGGATGCTCTATAGGGCCCCATGGGGGTGAGGGAAAGATGGTTGGCTGGCTGGTCAGTTGGTTTGGCAGAAGAGCTTTCTGGCAATCATTCTCTTTCTTAAAGACAAACTGACAAACCTGGGTAAGAAGCATTGGGACACACCCATGCTCTTCCCCGCCTGTTTCCTTGGCATTCTGCAGCACCTGCCAAGGATTCTGGAGTCCTTGGAGGTTTTCTGGGGCCCTCCTGCCTGTGTCTCCCTTACTGATGATCACCTTTGTTCTCACATGACCAGTTTCCATCTGCATTTGCTGTCTTACTGCTACAAGAAATCTTTCCAAATACATGATCGTTTTTTGTTCCATGTGGCTGTGTCACTTTGCCCTGTTCATCCCTTGGATCTGTTTGCAGAGGGCTGCACAGACAGCAGTCTTATCCCAGAAGAGGAAGTGTTCCCCATTCTTCTTGCATGTAGATCACCTAGGCTGAGGCTTTCTAGTGTAGGCCTGCTGTTTATCATCTCCATCACCCTGTCAGTACTCAATCATGAGATGCAGGCAGCATCTTCTGTTTATTCTGTACATCTCACACAGACATTGGAGGACAGAGATTATGGATACGTCTCCATCAGAAGCTGGAGATGTACACAGATTTGCCAAATGATCAGACTGTGTAAAGCAAACATAATTCTTCACAGCCTGTTTTAGATAAACATGACTCTGTAGAAATATTTTGGGCACTGTCAGAACCTAAAGAACCTAAATGTACAACAGTCACCAAACTAGGACTTTTATTGGAATAAAGTTATGCTAGGAAATTGCCTTTCCTACAGCATGACTGAAAAAATAGGCTGACAGAAAACATGTACCATAGCACAAAACCCCAAAATAATTCATTTAACAAAACTACATGTGCTATCATGAGAGGCAATATGGAATTAATATATAGACTGTAAACCCTGATTTTTTCCAGAGATTCCAGCAGTAGAACTCATTTCTTTTATTACCTGTTTTCTGTTATTTGTCTTCCTATTCCTTGCTTCAAAGGAGTTTTCACTTGAAGTATTAGCAACACGTTTAAAATACTCTGAAGTGCACAAGTATCAAACAGCTATGTATCAGAATAGATGATAGGTGTCCCTGAAATAGGCACAGAAATCCAGTTTCAGTACACATTAAAAGTATAGTTAGCATTCCTGTCTCTTTGCCCCGTATTATCAGACAGAATAACAGACATCAAACACTGCCAAAGAACCGATTAGTCCAAGGCATAAAATGCAGCTCAGTAGCATTAGTTACACAAATAAACTGAGATCAGCAAGCTGCTTGAGGATATTGTGTGAGCACAAAGTGGGGTGCTGGCTGTGCTGTAATGAAAAGGCTACTATTTAATTGTGAAGTCTTTATTGCCTGTCGTCACAGCCTGCTCTTTCTCAGCAATGCTGTGTGGGCCAGTGTTGCATAGGTCACTGTGATAAATCTGCACCTCTCTACCACTCTTCACCAAATCCTTTCTTCACCTTGGTCACTCCCTCAACCATACACGAGTCATGCTGCTATTCTTTAAACATCAGGATCATCTTATAGCTCTACAACCGTTACTCACCTCAGCTTGAGTATTTAGAAAAAAAAAACCCAAAGCTGAAACTGGAACATGATGGATTTTTAGAGGTTACAACTATTACGGGTGGAGTCTATTTTGAAGAACCACTGAAGGATCAATACACTGATATTTCTGGGGCGCCTCAGTACAGGGTGAGAACATTTAACTGCCTTTAGGTCATATGCCCTGAAGACTGTCAGCAAACAACATGCAGCAGCAGTTTCTTGTGTTTCCCTTTATCCAGCCCCACATCTACTTAAATATCTATTCCTAAACAAAATAAGTTTTTCCAATTCCACTCCAGAAACAGTGCACAGGTGTAATTCACTCTTTTCACTGCTCGTGAATAGTAACAATATTGAGTTAACAGGGGGAGCAGATAACAGCAAGGTGAGGTTTTTCTTTTTTGGTGTTGGCAATTGAGGAATGTGTTTCTGTATTTTTTGTCTTGGAAATAGACAATGGACGCTTCAAAGAGCATAGAAGACTTGCACAGAGAAATCAAGTCCGTTGCAGAGGAAACCATGCAGGAGGTTCAGAATAAGCCTTTGGGAGAACTGTGGAAATAAAGCTTTATACTGGTTATTCTTTTAGACCTAAGGGAAAACTCACCTTTTGGATCTTCCTCACTTGGGTAACTTCCCTACACACCTTCCAGTACCTACAGCTTAGATCCCATGTATTCTTCTGGGTCCAGCATGGTGCCAATACCCTTGTGATTTTATCTGCTCCTCCTCTCTATGCTGTATAGTCCATGCTGTATTTCATAAGTGAACGCAGGTTAAGTATGTAACAAATTCCTTATAAAACTCTCCCTACCTCAAGTAGGAGCTCTTGTTCAGTCCGGTAGTACAGATATGGGCGTGAAGCTCAGTGCTGCCCCCAGACACAACAGCAAGAGGCAGGCAACAGCTGTCCCAGTTTTGGGGAACTGCTATGTTTCTGATTCTTCTGCCTCTCTAGTAAATGCATCCCCGGTGCTGAAACCCGTTTGTAGAGGGCTTGCTAATAAATTATTCTTTTAAACATTTTGCACAGGGCATTTTATTTTTGCCAGTATGATTATTTGTCTTCTGCAAGGATATATAGGAGGTGAAGGTGCTGTGGTTCAGGCACTAAATCCAGGGAGAGCGGTTTGCTAGAGCTGTGGAATAAAGGGAGAGATGAATTTAAGTCTGTACCCCTGCTGTTCAGTGAGAACAATACAGAAACTGAACTGCTGTGAGCAGGTAAAAGTCTGATATAGGTGTATTAGCTCATAGCAAGTCCAGTTTGAAGGGAGAGTAAATATTTTAAATAATAATTTAAATTCTTTTAGACCAGTCAAGTTACTCCTGTGGCCAAGATCAGAGGAATAGTCACCCGTGACTCCTACGCAGACCCCAGTGCAGTTTAAACAGGCCAGCACAGGCTGCAAAACCAGATCATCTATGAATTCATCTAAGTCATCAGTAACGACCAGCAAACTACAATAAATTGGAATGTTAAATCATTTGCAAGGGGCACTGAGATATGGGGATAACCAGGAGAGTTAATGTCTTTATCTGCTGGACAGTTATCTCACCTAGCAGTGTGGACTGGACTGGTCTCCAAGCTGGCTGATACTGAGACTAAATCCTGTTCTAACTCTTAGAGGCAGATTGAACCAATCCACTAGCAGGAAGAGGAAGGTAAATGTTCAAAACAAAATTACTAATGCAAGCATCAGCTGAAATGGAAAAAGCTGCTGCCTTCACTCTACAGCTCCACAGCACTCGCTGGCAGAAACACTCCTTGTGAAGGAGGTGAGCACCTGTAATGCTGAATCAGGCCCTTCCAGCAACACTGGAAGAAGACAACACACAGCAAAGTAATTTAATTCATATTAGCTTTAGGGTGCTGACTGAAAAGCCAGAAATACCTGTTAGTTAAAGATCTAAGAAAGCTGAGCTTAGCTCTGTTATTGGGGTTACATTAACACTCAGGTAAAATCTTGTCTGGTGGACCTGTCCTTAACCATAAAATCATGAACCTGAAATAAGTACTAACCCTTGTCGTGTACAAATCAAGAGGGAGGTATGTCCCGAGTGACTAGCCCTCAACAAAGAGGACCTGCCAATGGCAACAGAGCCTTCTGATTCAAGTGCTCTGTCCTGCCACTGCAGAGCAAACCAGGAAAAATGGTTGTTGAATTGTCTATGCTTACTTCTGTAACATTGGCTACTGCAGAGCTGGGGTTTAAAAGGCTACCTGAAAACTGAAGTTATGAAGACCTATCTGTTAAAGAGGTAAACAGCGGGCACACAATCTTAAAGGAAACAAATTTCACTTTCTACCTACTTTTGAGCCTCTTCTTGGCTCCTTCTCCTCTACCTCAAAGTACGCATGGCAGAGACTCACAAAAAAAGCATGTCCAGTCTGGGAAGGGCTTACACAGTTTTAGAAGCAGAGAGATGCTGCGCTGCTCAGCAGGCACAGCCTTCAAGTATTGTCTTGTTGCTCCACATTCATACAACTTAAAATTCAAGTAGCAGAATTGCTATGGAAGTGTTTTTTTCCTTTTCTGCCAGCATGTCTGCAAGTGCTCACCCTCTGGGGCAGGAACAACAGCTTGGCAGTCCCAAGCAGCCAGCCTCTATTCTACTGGATACACCAAAAAGAAGATAAAGTTACCATTGCACATAGCTCAGCTTTTGCTTTCATCTGCCTTCATTGCCCTAAAAGGGTAAAAACTGCAATTGTTTCAACAGCATTCCCAGCCGCACTGCAGGGTTACTAGATACCACCCACTACAACCTTCAATTCGTGTGCAAGAACATTAAGACAGGCAAAGACTTTAGATCTGTTTATTCAGATACAAATTGAAAGCAGATGAATGGAGCACAGCCCCACTTCCTCTGCTGCCTCTTCCCCTAACTACAAGAGAAGAGAAGCAGGCAGAAAGCAGCAAATAATAATTTAGTGACAGAAGCATTGTGGTTCCCAGTTCAAACCTCTGCTTTTGGATAGCACAGGGACAGTTAAAGCATCAGTAGGTCAGTCATGGGGGAAATAGGTCATTTCTAGCCAGCTGTCACCATCCTTGGGCATAAAAGCATCAACTGACAGGTTCCAATCCTAAATGTACAAAACAAAGCCTTGTAAACAGGTTTGCAATCCACAGCATGCACTAAGGAAACTACTTCAGCGACTTCTGTTGCAGTTTGCATTAAGACAGCTCTACTCTCTCTGAATTCTGTGTGGGGAAGGGCCCTAGGCAGAGCTATCAACTTAAAGTAGTTAAAATTTCCAGTATAATTGGACCTCCTCAAAGCATTCTGCCTTTACTGCCCTCTTTGGGATGATTACTTGAAATGGGTTTCTCTGGGTTAGTTCCTACAGTACCTTTGTGCATACTCTGCAGAGAGGGGAAGCTGGCAGAAGACAAAAGGTAATGACAATGCAGCTAGAAACCCTACTTCACCTTCAGGCACCCTTTCTGATTTGGAAAGGGAATGTCTAACAGGAGTAGTTGGAGAAACTGCTGAACAACCCACCAAGAATACCTTCAGGAATTCTATAGCTCGCATTTTTGGTGCCGACAGGATAAATTGCCCAGATGCCATGCCAGCACGCTGGGGCACAGGCACACCACTGGCAGATCTCATTTGTCCCATTTCACCTCTCCCAGCTATGGACTTTTTTCTCTTCCAGGGCTATGGAATCCAGTTTTCTGCCTAAAGCAGCATTCCTGAAGGTACTTGCTGTAGAGATTAATCCATTGTAGCAGCGCAAATGCTTTATCAACTCACCAAGCAAGAGCATGCATATTTTCTATTCTCCTTCCATTCTTTCTGCTGTTATTTAAACTGAGATAGAGATGGTCC
This sequence comes from Phalacrocorax aristotelis, assembly GCF_949628215.1. Lineage (NCBI taxonomy): Eukaryota > Metazoa > Chordata > Aves > Suliformes > Phalacrocoracidae > Phalacrocorax > Phalacrocorax aristotelis. The sequence continues at coordinate 30,141,791 of NC_134282.1, forward strand.
TCCCCAGCAGCACAGGTCTGCTCCACGCTTTCCCAGACAGCCTTCCACTTATTGAATTACCAGTCACTTAGAAGTTCCCTCAACGTCCTTTCCATAGGATGTGGAGAGGGGTACTACACCTGTGAGGAAGCCCCGTGTACTGCAAAACATGAACAGGAGTTGTACTGTTCATGGAAGCCCGGCCACCTGGACTCCAGGGGCTTCACAGCTGTCTTGTTGGAACACGCCTGCTGTTAATTTGCTTGTGAGCTGCAGTCCAAGTTGGCCAGTGAGAAGAGAAGCCGCTCAAGGAATTAACTGTACATTTCACCTGCTAAATGACGGGTAGCTCTATTTAAGCTTCAGAGGGGAGTCTCCATGTAACGATTTAGTGCTCTAACAATTTCTATGCCTCCCCCAGAAGGCCAACTGACCTGCTGATGTAACAGATAGGCTTTGAGCTCCTAAGCACCAGTGCATCCACTTCCAGCCACTGTCTTCTGCTGAAAAATTCTGACTCCAGCCAGTAAGGCTGTAACACCCACTTGGTTCTTCATCCCAATGCAGACAATGCACGCTCTGCTCAGAGGCTGCACAGAATGCCAGGATGGACAAGAGGCGGGGATGGCAGCAAGCGCCTATGAAAACCGGTAGCCCCAGGCTCTCGAAGGAGCTTCCCTCCCCCCTTCTCCCCACACATAGCACAAATTTGCAGTCAGTTTCCTATTTGTTTTCAAAGGGATAGAATTTCGAAGTCTTCATCTTCTGAGTCAAAGAACCTTTCCAATCTGTCGGCATCGGAGGAGTCTGCAAGAAAAAAAGAAAGCACTACCTTTATGGGACGCACTGACTGCTCTGCATCAGCGAGACCAGCAGCTGGAGGGCAGTAGAATTTGAGTGTCAGGGGCCCCAAGTTCCAAGAGACTCTATGACGCACCTGAGTGAAGGCTCTAAGGAGGGGTGAGAAACAGCATGTATCAATAGCACGGAAAGTGCACTGGAGAGAATGATATGGTGCGCAAAAGGTGCACGTTTTACAGATCCCAACATGGTGGCGGCGCAACTCTGTGCTGTGATTGTTTTGTACAATGTTCCTGTGCAGCAGCTCTGCATTAGCAGGAGACAGTTCTGCCTCAGGGGGCGCAAAATAGGAGAACTGGCCCAGGTCTGGACTAACACCCATGAAGATTTCTGGTTCAGTTAAGATACAGGAACATTTTTTGCCCCGCCATGCACTAGAAACTTGCTTTCTGCTATAGCTGCCTTTGATCCAACTACTGGGGAATGTAATTACACAACAAACACTCTCCCAAAAGCAACTAGTACTTCCTCACTTTGTGAGGAAGGGTAATGTACTTGATCCCTCCTGTCCATCCTTCCAACTCTATGGCGAGGAGGGAGCACATACCTAAGGGGAAGCAACTTTACCATAGGGCAAGTTCAGGTGAAAAAGTGTGGGCAAACTGGGGAAATAAAGGGAGAAACCTACATTAAACTCAGACTTCAAGAAAGTACACGCTGGACTTGGGAGAAGCGTCGGCCAAAAGCTAACTGCAATAACTGATGGTTAGCAACCGAGGAGAAGTGCAAGGCTGCAGACCTCCCCCCAAACATTTTGTGACAAGCTTTAATCCCCCAGTAGCACGTGCAAATGCCTAATGTCACTGTTCTTGATCAAACTGCAGTGCCCAGAAGTGCTGGCAGCACAGCTTCCAAGAGGTGCTCCTCAGAGGAGCAGCCCCCTTCACTTCAGTAACAGAGCAAAGAACCCAGCTGGCTGGGGGCTGGACATTCATGATTAATCCTTCCAATGAGGGGTAGAACTGTAAGAGAAACAGAATAGCTACAGCAGATGGGAGAGGCTCTATAAGCCTGGGAAGAGGGAGAAGTAAAATGACAAGTAGCCCATTACAAAAGCATTTTTAAGAGTAAGAAAGGCAGCAGTTAGGGACAATTTAATTACAGCAAGGAGCAATTGATAATTTAAGAGAATAAAGCATTCTTACAGGAAAGGACAGTGAGATAAGGAAGGCTTTCGAAGCTCATGCTAAGGAGAGAGGGACATAGCAAGGAAGCACAGGGTGCAGGATGCAAGTGACAGGACACAGTCCAATGCCTGGTGACAGGGTAAGTTTGTCCACGCATACTCACTCCTCTTGGCAGAAGCTGTCAATGGCTCTTTATCTCCTGCAATGTTTGTGCACATTATTAACATGATAAGCGGAGCCTGACAGCCAAGATACTGCCCAGTACTCGTTCCTTTTTCCACTGGTAGTGGCACATGCCCGGGAAATAAGTGCCTTATGCTGGAACTAAGTTTGACCAGCCCTGTCTTTGACCATTTTCATTACCTAGAAACTCAGTGTTCAGCCTTTTCAATGGACTCTTGATCCCTCCAAGCACCCCTTTACAAATCAGATTCACACTGCTGTGATAGCCTATGAACTTGTTTTTTCTTCCCCTCAGTAACCATCACCATTCACAGACTCACTCTAAAAATGATCCTGAGACACTGTGGGATCTGTGAACCACTAGTTGAAAGCCAAAGAACTAGAGCAATTGACCTAAGAGCTCCAGAGCAAACTCCAGATGGAACAGGAACATATTAGAAGCCACCATGCAATTCCACACAATTTCCAGAAAACCAAAGGGACCAGCTTGACCTTTGGCTTTAACCTCCCTACATGGCCTCACCTGGTGTGAGATTCAGGACATCGGGATTGGAGAAATGCGATGGCTGGCGTTCGACCAGTTCAAACATTGGCAGCGCTCCTCTTACCAGGGACAGCTGTGGAGCAAGGGCAGAGCCATGAGAACCAACAACTCTGTACTCACAGTGCACTGGGTTTTTAAGGGGTAATAACAATCTGTTGGGACTTCACCACAGCTGAAAAAACATTTCTCAGATCTTTGACTTGCACCACCAGCAGAATTTCAGCGCTATGCTCTTTTTGGTAGTTTAATAAACTATTTTCTTATGTCTCAAAATGGGATGACGCTGCAGAGAACACGCTCTCTGTGCAGCAGTTTGGAAAACGGACAATATCATATACTCCTTTCCCTGGTGATATAAACACAAACCTTTTTGATTTGCTGGCACCAATCATTGAAGTCCTCCTCTGTGTTGCAGAAAAAGCCCTGAAAAAAAAATTATGTATTGTAGGTTGATCATTTCAGTCTTAAGGCCTTGTATTAACACCAAGCAACATGACCAGGACTGCAAGCACTCACACCATTTAACTGCCTTGCTTTTAAACTGTGGCTTACACTGCCCCGTTAAACTGAACGCTCCCCGTACACTTGATGCGACCAGACTATCCAAGTGGTGGAAGCTGGTCCACTCTATTGCAGAAAGAAAATGGCAGAAACAACCCACAGGGAAACAAAGGGCAGGCATCTCAGGTTCAACAGAAAACAAGCCACACTGAATCATAATATGGATTCAGGAATGGATTCAGATCTGCCCATCAAAAGGCAGGAGTCAAAGCCCAAACTAAACATGAGAGAAGGATACTGCCCCACGAGGAATGACATTTAATTGCCATGCAAGGGGGACTTCCCTGTACCAAACCACTTCCTGCACAAGGAGCTCCTTTACCAATGTTACTGAAACCCATGGCAGCACTTGCCCAGAGCACAGCATGCCTACAGAGTACCCAACCAGTCACCACTGCCTTTGCTGGCTCCCTGGGGAAAGGGACAGCTGTGAAACAGAGGGACCACAACACTGCTCCTTCTGGTGATTGGAAACAAGCAGCAGGAACGCACCACCGCAATGGAGGGGTCAAGGTCAGCAATGCTCATTCTGCAGGGAGGGTGCTGGCAGTGGAAGCTTTCATCAGGGAGACAGCCGCTGTCATTGGGCTCCACCGCAGGCTGCGTAGTGTGGGGATCCAGGTAAATGAGTTCCTCACCTGGACAGACAGGCAAGGAGACATGAAGAGGAAGAACCATGCCAGAAGCTGGTATTCTGAGAAGGAAACGGTGAGATACAAAGAGGAGGAAGACTGATGACAGAGCCAGCTCTCAAAACCCCACAAAGGAACCTAATTCTATAGGGGTGACTTGCTTTCAGCTAGCACTTTCCCAAATGCTTCTCATCCAGGCAAAGAGCCAGCTGCCAGCAGAACCACAGTGCCCGTGACATGCTGGGCTCAAGGCACGGGCAGTATTTGGATATTGTTCCTGCACATGCCTTCTAGGATCCTGTGTAAGCTCAAGTCAGCCCCAGAAATCCAAAGCACAACCAGATTGAGGTCTCAGGCAGAGGGAGAAAATAAGAGGGAAGGAGGAGAGTAAGAGGACAACAGTTTGTAGGGTTTCAGGAAGGGGACAATTAAAGGACAGTTAAATCCAGCCAAGCCCCTACAGGGAGGTCAGCTCAGAACATAGGAAGAAGTCTCTATGCACACCTCTTTGCAGACAGAATTTAGCATTATGCAGTGTAAGTTTACAGCCTGTACTATGGCCACTGTTCAAAGCTGTATCACTGAGGTCCTCAAAAATAGGTTCAGTCTGCAGCAACCTTCCACACTTCCAGCAGGAAAGAATAACCCTGCAGCATGCACCACAGACCAAGCAGGAGAGCTGTACCGCTCCAAAAGCATTTTCTAGTAGGGGAGAGATGCTTGGAAAGTCTCTGCAGTACTCTGGGCACTCACCTACATAGCCAATGAAGTAGTGAGCACTGTTTGGTTTCCCTCCGATCACTCCCAGGGACTGGGGCATCATGAAGCAGTGCTGGAAAAGCAATACAGAAAACACACAGCTGACAGACAGTGAGACAGCAGGTGGCAACAAAGGCAAACATCTAAAAACGCAGTGGGAAAGAAAGACAGGGACACTGAAAATCAGCAGAAACAGCCATTTCTGCAGAGAAAGTCTGCCAGGAAGGCTGCAGGCTGCAACATAAGGACTTCACGGAACACAGAGGCAGCTCAAAAACACCTTTAACTGCTGACAAGAACACACAGGTGGACCAAATGGAAGAAGCTGCGCTACTGCAGGACCCAGTCTGGGGGAGTCCTGGCTCTGCTGCAGTCAGTGGCAAGACACCCTGGAGCTGTCATCAGGTTGCAACAGTACTCTCAGGAGGAAACAATTCAGGAAACGGTTGAAGTTCCTTATTCAGCTGCAGTATCCAGGCAACATCTACTAAGTTAAGGGCAAGTAACTTTGCATGAATTTGGAGCTCTTACCCACGCAGCTCAGAGCTTGCTAGCCTTAGTACAGTGTGCACCCTGTCTTGTGCATATACTCTGCACACCCTAAATTCTGCAGCCTCCTGATAATCCACATTGCAACCATCAGCCAAATTCTAGCCTCAGTCTGTAGTACAAGCTCTAGCATCAGAGCCACAGGGGGTTTGCAACACTTCATTCATTAATGCTCAGGTTGCCTCCAAGCACAGTACAGTTGTGCTGAACAAATGCTCCAGCAGATTGGTACCATGTAAACACAAAGAAGGACTGAAATTAAGTTGTGAAGTAAGGTCCTCAAAAAAAACCCCAAACACCAAAAACCACAACCCTCCAAAAGCCCCACAACGTTTTCCTGACTAAAGCCTGCAAGAACCCATGTCCTGACACCTGACAAGGGCTGTCTCTAAACACATTTTTCTTTTGGAAATAGGACAATTATTTCTGAGTATTTTTGCCCCAAAACCAAATTCCAGAAATGACTTAATTCACAACAGGGTCCTTAAGCATCCAAGAACACCAAGAATTCAGCTCCAGGTCCCCTACCTTTAGTGTTTCAATATAGGCTTCATTGATCTCTGTGAGCCCAAGGCGGAGAGGTATCAGCAGCACCAATGGTTTCCACAGTGAGAGCCTATCTCTAACCCCCGCTTCCTCTGGGTACCCGTTATAGAGTACGTCTGACTCCACAGCAGGGCATGCTGCAGCTCCAGCACACGGGAAGTTGGACTGGCACAACCGCCCTACAGAAAGGGAACATGAGCAGAAGGCATCAGAAATATCTCTGGTTCTAGACCTTGAGTAATACTATTCGAGCTCTGATCAACAATTGCTGTTTACTTAAAAGCCTACAGCACTTAATAAAAAGAAAAGCTTAACGAGGTCCAGTGCTGGGATCATGTGATGTATGTACTCCCTGCAGGGCTTCTGGTAGGGCTCACCTTAGATGACTAAGCTTACATCAAGATTATGCCAAAGCATGCTGTACCAGCAGCCACCATCTGTGGGCTGTTAAAGTGCAAATTTTTCAAGCAGATGAGCAGCTAAGCAGTAACCTTTGCCAACAGGTTGAACGAGTTGATTAGGAGGTCAGGCAAGAGTCCTGAATTTAGAAAGCGTGTAGGCAGAAAGAGAAAAATCATGAGTGTTCAACTCCAGAGTAGTTCATGGAGGATAAGAAGACAGTTGAACTGAATGAGAAGTGTTATGGCTTAACACAGGAAATAATCACCTGTGATTAGCACTGTAACGAGACACAAACATGGTGTCTGTCTAGAGTAGTTGTAATTTTCCTAAAGTTTACTAAAGCCTTCACAGATTTGATTGGGGATCATTCAGACGCTACTTTAGAGACCTAAAGCAGGATGATCATTAAACTCTGCAATTTCAGTGTAAGCTTTGCCTGTAAGATATGGGTCAGTAAAACTCCTCAGGGCACACACATGATGTAAGCACTGTGCATCCTCATTCTAGAGACCTGATGAACATACAGCCAGCCTGTAATGCAACCAGATTATGTAAATTCTGGTACAGAAACATCTCCAAGCCTACCTGTCTCACTGGCCAATTTCATTACTTGCTGGGTGTGTGAAGAAAAAATCCAAACCCCAAAGAAACCCACATCACTTTAGTCATGAAGCCAAGGCAATTAGACAAAATGCCAGAGGCTCATTTAATTTATTGCTGGCCTAAGTTGAATGCCAGGACACTCTAGCAGTTAGGGCACAATGTAAACACCTTCATCACCAGCCTTTTCAGCAGGGTGTTTGCTCACTAAGAGCTTCGAACCCAGCTGAACAACATTACACCCAAAGTCAGAAGAAATAGGACTTTGATGGAAAGCCTCAGTATGAGAGCCAACCTGCACTGAAGAGTTTTCAGTTGCTCCCTATACTGTCCCTCAAAGAGGGAGAAGGTGTATGTCAGCGTCTCTCATGTGCAGACCTATTATAATTCCCAGAGGTCCTGAGAAAATTGAAAGTCATTACTCGTATTGATTTACCCTGTTAAGACAGTAGAGATCATTTTTTTTTAATTGCAGTAGCCTGCCTGGTTTGATGATCTGAAATCAGCTGCCAAGCCAGGGCTGTTGCTGAATGGGGTGTCACTGCAGCTTTCCTCATCAGGAAAAGCAACTGGCAATCCTGTATAGACATATTTAACTCAAGTTTAAGCAGTAGGCAGCACGGCACAGATTAAATTCACCTTGCTGTTTTGGCAGGCTTTGCAGCACTACTGTGCCACAGCACAGCAGGACCTGCCTAAAACTTCCCAGCTGGATCCAAACCATTTACTGCAGATATATTCCAACAGATTTGACACAACATCTCTCCTGCTGTGGCTGCTGCTGTCAGGTACTGGCTTTACTGTCTTGGTTTCTCACCACCTTTCTGATGCACAGGATCCTCCAATGCCCAATTAAGAGCCCCTTTCTGATAGAAAACACTGACTCAGAAGGGATAAAGATGGATGTTTGTTCACTGCTGTAGCAAAAGGCACTTCCTACGAACCTTAGCCTAAACAGTATTGGTGACCGAATTTACCAGATGTATGAAGCAGCATTAACTTCTGAATGCTTCACTATTGACAGATGTTTTGGGCATAAGATGTAAAACACATACCTACAGACATATAACACATCAGACCCACTCATACAGTGACTTTCAGGCCCTGAACAGGGACATTATGATTCACATTTGAGGAAAATAAACAAACACCCCCTGTGCATTACAAGCTGTACAAACATGTTACTCAAAACAGCGTCAGTGCTGAACAGTCAGTGCCACACAGACAACAGCCTGCAGCCTACCCAAGCCTCGCAGCCAGCATGCTTCAGTTCTAGAAGTAACGTTGTCAGGCTAAAGATGAAAGATAAATCCAATTTCTGTTTTCACATTGGCCCTTGTTTAAGCCAAGGCATCAGCACATACCTTCACAAGACTACGTATACCTAAGGTTAGACAGGCACTTCTCAATCAGATCCTGCATTTCTTCACCTCTCAGTTGAGACTACCTGGTAAGAGATGTGACTTTGTAAAGTGACTGTCCTGCACTCCAGGGATAAATTGCCTGTTAAGTGATTTTGGCTCCGTGGCAGCCAAAGCCAGCCTAAATGATCGCTGCCATGATCTCACCTGTAACCTCGAACCAGTTCCAGCACTCACTGGACCATTCTATGTGCCGTTTCAGTACACTAACCTGGCAGAAAACATTGCATGGTTTTGTGCTGTGTAAGCACACTGCCTCACAAGTTAGTCTAAAGCAAACAAGGGAAAGGCCTCTGTGGCCAGGATCACGCAGGACTGCAGCAACCAGCAATACAGGTATTCAACTTTGGTTACTGTGGCACTGCAGCCTGAGAAAGCATGCTAGGGGTGAACACATCGCAGAACAGCTGCTCAGCCTCCAGAGCCATCCTATCATCAGGATACACCAAAAAAAAGAAAAAAAAAAAAAGAAAAAGAGAGAAACAACCAGTGAGCACTGCCTAAAAGATGATGAGAGATCCACTCCAGAGATGGATTCCCTTCTCCCTCCCCTGCCAATTTTGTTCATTTTCCTCTTCAGTGATCTGTTGTACTTTTCTTACTCTGCCTAATAGCAGAGACACTCCTACCCCATTATAAGAGAGGGAAAGCAGCCATTTACTGCTTGCTACCCGTGGCCATAAACAAGTTTGACACTACCTTCCAAGCAGCTCCCACCTATTGTCTGAAGGTCTAGCAGACCTTCTCTCCAGATCCAGGGGCCACAGTGCTACGTCAGAGGTTCTATCAGATGAAGCAAAAGTCAAAACAAGGGGATTCCTTGCCCCAGAACAGCAATTCTCATCTGGTATTAGCATGCTTGGCCACAGCTTTAAGACAAAACATTTACTTCACACTAGTTGTATTGTACTACTATATGCTCTCCAGTTTTTTTCTGACTTCTTGCTGCCAGAGGACATACCACATTCTACCTCTATGTGATACTTACGGATTTCTTCCATCACTACAGTGTTGTCCATGGCTATATGGACTGCCAGTGAACTCCATGTATCAAAAGTTGCAAGTTTTCTAAAGGAAAGGAAAAAAAATAAAGTAAGCAAGGAATAGTTACAACTATAAGATAAAGACGGTGGTGTACCGAAGAGGAGAAACTGGATTAGGAAAGATTGGTTTTCATCAATTATGCTGTAAAGTATGCTTTTATACATGTATCAGAGTTGTAGACTTCATTGCCACTAGTTATTAGGGCCAGAAGAATAAACAAGATTGCAAATGGGACCACACCTGGGAATTTGTCCCTTAGCAGCTACAAAGAGCCCTGATACAATCTCCAACTCAAATCCCATAACTGCTGGCTACCAGGAAACTAGACAGCATAAAAAATAAACAATAATAAATTTAAAAGATTACTTTTACTTTCCCTACATATCTCCTGATCACCTACACCAGCTCCTGGGCTAATATGGCATATGGTCTGACCCGGGAAAGCTGCTTTTAGGCAATCCTAGCCTATTTCAGGGTGCTACCTGCTCATCTAATCAAAGTGAGGGAATAATGTTGACAGGAGGGAGAATGTTGCTTGAAATAGAGTGTGTCCTGGTTATTAAAAGCAGCCTGTGCTCCAGCACCACTCTGAGCCTCAGCCTGGCACCATGGAACCCAGGCAGCAAATATTAATGCTTTCCTCTACTGATGCATTAGTGACTTGGTGGCTCGCTGGCAGCTTTCTGGTAATGACAACACTGTTGTCAGGTCAGCAGAGGCAACTCAGACACCAGCAGAGATCCAAACAACGGCAACAATCATCTGCCCTGACACTTGCTTCTGGTTTGCTGCAGATTATTGCACTCAGTTCTAGTGCCAAGCACCTTACTTCTGGGACATGGAGAGAGAATTTTGGGGGTTGTCCTCAACTTGAAATATGTTTTCTCTCATATCCTGCCAGCATCTGAATAACAGAAGGGCTCCTTTCAAGTTCCTGCCCAAGCAGGTCAACAAGGTCAAGCAGGGTGCCGGCTAACAGCATTAAAACATACAGTTGCTCTTCAGTCAATGGGCAGAAACGTGTGAGGAGGTACTGCAAACCAAATGACCCCACTGTGTGGTTCAAAAGATATAAAGGGAAAAAGCAGCGCTTACTTGAGCACTTGTGCGACTGTGTTTGGTCCATACCACTGACCTATGGATTTTCCCTCTCCAACTCCCATCTGGGCTGCATCACAAGAAAAAAAAAAAGAAAATAATTTAGCAAATAATTTCGTCTACACTGCATTCCTTCCTAAACAGAGTTTGTATACAATAGGGAAGAAATCTCACTTGGAAATGTTTCTGAGCCAGCAGAATCTACCCTTTCATGGGGTATCTTAGTGTAGGTGGGAGAAAGCAGCATGTCCTGAAGGATTGTAAAGCAAATCCTTTCCCCAAAATGCAATAACACAAAAGTTCAAAAGGCAATGTCACCTCAGAAGAAATTTTACTGACAGTGTTTGATTACCCGACCACCCCTGTAATCTGAAGTTCTGTTCACTGAAGTTATAGGTGCCTTAACACCCTAAAAGAAAAACTGAAACAGGCTGCTTCTCTTTTATTTGCCAGGGAAGTTTATATCAAAGCGAGATCCTTCCTTAGTCCATTTGCTACTTCTGAGAATATCTTTGGTCAGCAATATTCTCATGTTACAAGGTCCTAGTGAGAACAGCAACCACATGCGCTCCTCTCACCTTAGCTAGGCTAGCTAGGATATGGGAAGTGAAGCTGAATATAACCTAAAGCATTAGGCAAACCTGATGGCCTTAATGGAGTCAAGAAGAAACAATCCATCATAATCCATAATAAAGAGTGGTAGTTTTACATCACATCAGAAAACAAGCAGTGTAGTACCATGTACTACCCGACCACTCTTTTTTTTTTTTTTTTTTTTTTGGCTAAGCTAGTAAAACACAGAGTGATGTTCTACACTTATGGGGAACCCAGACTGAATATCTCCACACTCTTCAGCACCCAGACTCTTACCTATCTGGTGAATGGAGTAGTAGCTGTCTTTTTTGTCAATGAAGGCATTAAGAACATTGAAGTAATTATCCACCTGCTTCTTCCCTTTTATCCACCTCCAGTCTAAGACAGACAAGGAGATATATGAAACAAAACATGATATTTATTAGCAATTAGAGGCTGCGAGCTACAATTCTCTTCCCTGTGCATCAATCGACTGACCTGATTTTCACATCACTCTCTTACTACTAGGCATCTGAGGCATTCCCAACACTAAAGGATTAGTTTTAAAAGAAAAGTAAGCATTCTTACAGCTGGGATAAAGGAATATCACCCGCAGAAAAGCAAATAAACAAAAAAACCCAGAAAACACAAATTGTACCTCTATGCCACAGATGGGAAATAGGGTTACAATTTCTCATTAACAGGCATGAGCTACATATTCTGGGAAAAAACAGGTGACCTCACTACAAAAATCACCCCTCAACAAATTCAAAGGCCAACAACAACTGTCAGAAAAACTATCTGGTACAGCTGCTTAGAGACCAAGCATAGGTCAAGCAAAAGAACAGAAGTATTCAGAGAGAGGAGACTACACTAGTAAGTGAAGGCTTTGTAACAAAACTGACCTATAAACAAGTATTGATCTACTAAGTTGTTCTGAACTTCAGCTATATAAAAAACCCTTCAAGAAAAATCTAGTATGTGCTTGGCTTCAGTGGATTTCACTAGCATGTTACAGGGCTCTGCTTTGTTTTAAGGCTTGGACAACTATATCTATCTATGTAGAGTTGTAGACAGCAGGGAAAAACCTGCTGGAGGGTTTCCAGCAGACTGTTCTCTCAATAGCCCTGAACTTGAGAAGGCTGAAGAAAGTATTATAGAGCCCTCAGCAACTCCCAGCTGCGCCTGTGTTATCTGCTGTCCTAACAAGTACTGCACTTGTGGGGACCGCATAGCCCTGGAAGTCAGTATGGGCTGTGCACTGGTTTACCTCTTCCCAAATGCCTGCAGACCAAGGCCTGAGCAAAGATCATCTGGCCACACCGCAACATACAGCCCCAGCCAGTATCAGATGTGGGACCTGTTCCTCCTGTAAACGAGGACAGAAAATAAGTAATGAATAGTAAAACAGTGCCAAGAGGGAGAAGAAATGAAAGCACTGAAGTGTGCACAGGTAACAGGTTTACCCAGGAAATCAGGCAGGGAATACGTACTACCTTAGCTCACATACCCAAGGCTGAGAAACAAAAATGTAGTTATCAGTGAATAACTTCATGGCAGCCCTTAAAAACACACAAAGAAAACCCTCTAATACCAACTGAAAGGGGAAAAAAACTTCTAAGGGAAACCCAAACAACTAAACTAGAAAGAGAGCTGAATTTCTCAGGAGCACAACAGCCCTTGAGCTCAGTTGCAGACTCCCAGCCTCATTCAGAGATATGTTTCTACACAAGGTGCTTGTTACAGGTGACTTCTTGTAATCCTCACCTTGAGAAGATGATTTATTTAATGCAAAATATATCAATCCCAAGGAATTCCCACATCATAAGCAGCTATGACTGGATGAGATTCCAAAGTGAACAACATAGGCCAAGAAAAACCCCACCCCAGCAACAAAAAACCCCCACATCCTACGTAATATTGGAGAATAAGCTGGATATTAGCTCACACTGGAAACTCTGAGACAAAGGGCTCAAGGCTGGAAGCATTTCCCTGACAGAACGTGAGAAGGAAACTGCTGCTCCTCCACTGAAGCTCTGGCTATTATTACAAGCTGCATAGATAAAAAGTTTAGTGACCACAGCAAGTGAGCTGTCTTACAAGCATGCAGTCAGCTGTGCATTTGCACAGCTGGTAGAAGTAGTTTCTTTGTAATGTTGTTTTATTCTTTTGGATCCATGCAACTACTTGGTGCAAAAAGCAAAGAGAGGAAAAAAAATCACCCAAGAGAACTATTTAATCAAGTTCTGGATGGTCAGCAGCTATCTTCTATAATTTTGCCAGCAATTTATAACATATACAACACCAAAATTGATAATGCTTTACAAAATTAGCATAAGACATTCCCCTTACCCTCTGAAAAGCTTACAATATTTAAGCAGGCAAGCACAGAGAGAAGTGGCTGACAATAAAAGGGACGACTGGGAGAAGAAAGACTGAAAACGGAAAAGGTTTACTGTACAACTTGTAAACTGTATCTATACTGTAAATGGGAAATGACTCAGAAAATGGGATTTCTTCCCACCCCCCGACCCTTTAATAACTCACACAGAAGCCTCAATCTTGTTTGTGAGGCATAGTTAAACACATGCTAACCCTTCAACTTCAAACACATGTTTAACTATGGCTCACAAACATGAATTTAAAGGGATTAAACTGCATCAAAGATGTCTCATACCTTGTCAGGCAAAGGGTTTCCCAGTACTGACAGAACAGAACAAGCCAGAAGGACCAGCTACCAAGAAGCCTCTTTTCAAAACATGAGCCATTTTCCCTGTCAGCTGCTGGGGATCACACTGCCAGTAAGGACATAGATGGGGCTTGGAATCTCATTTATCTGCTCTCAGATCTCCTCTCATACCCCTTCCACCCAGTACACCAAACCACACCACAGAAATGACCACGCAAAATAGCTTAAGGAACCAAGATGTTCTCCTTTGAGTTCACTGGGAAATGTTCCCCATATGACTACAGTTCCTGCATGTAACAGCCACGTCAGGCATTTAAAAAAACCCCCACACAAACAAAACCTCCCCATAGTCCAGAGCAGACGCAAAAAGGCAGTAACTTCTGTATCATCTCTCTAGCTTTCATGTCTTTAATCCACTTCAAGCCCCAAAGCGTAATTAAATAACATTTCATGTCAGACTTATGTAGGACTTAATGAACATGAAGTACAAAAATCTTCCCGTGTTGCTCAAGCAAGAAATATTTCTAGGTGGGCTTCCCAGACTCATTCTTGTGCCTTTTTTAAAATCACTGGTTATCCCTCATACCCAAGGGCATGAGGAATTCTCATTATCAGATAAAAAATCTATCCTATCAATTAAATGAAGTGCACTTCAGATTCCTATAATCAGAAGTGAATTAATGTTATGCTTGTGGGGACTGTTTTATTAGGTAGAGATAGCCAGATTATAATTTCCAGGATATATTTAGACTTATCCACAGTACGTACCGATAGCAGGGAAGTTCTTTCTGTAGGTGAACCAAAGCCGAGAGGTCACATCCAACAGGATCTCTTCTTTCTCTGAAAATTTTTCAGCATCGAAAGGTACACAAATGAGGGTAGCACCAAACACAGCTAAATCCGTCTCTCACCCACCTTCCCTAATGACAACAGCATTCTGCTCCTCATTCAGTCTGTGTGCTCAGGGAGGCAAAATCTGGCTGAGGAACAGGGCAGTGCCACTGTGCAGAAGAAACTTTCTTTTTTCCCCCCGAAATAGCTGCAATCAACCCAAAGATGCCATGGCCATAGGCAAATTATGAAGCAGTAAACCATTTTCTTGCCTTTTCCTGAGCTATCCCCTTGCCTCAACCACCCTGGCCTCATGACACAAGTCCTAGTAAGTACTAAATAGTAACTTTCTGCACAAAAATATTCTAGAGTCTACAGAGATGGCCAGACAGAGAGGCATGGCACTTAACACTCTGCACGCTCTGCCAGCAAACAGACACACTCTGTGATGTGCTTAAGGTTTGCAGTCACCTTGCTACTCAGAAAGCAAAGTACGGCACTAATAAAGTCCTCTGGACCATTAGAGCATAAAGCACCATGCATGCAAAATACCTGTAAAAACACTGTATTTCCGGCCAAGGATCCAAACAGGTTCTTTGGTCTCAGGGAAATCTTCATATTCGAACCTGAGAGTGTCATAGGTAAGAGTAGCTGGAAAGAGAAAGAAGAAATTACATACCTTTCACAGGTATGTTTTAAAAATCATACAAAACTATAGAATCAGAGCTGCTCTAGACCAGCAACTTACACACCCAGAGCACCTGCCTCTAGCTGGGAAGAAACAGTGCAGCTCCCCTTTCAACCACCAACTCTGGAAGGCACAGAAAGCTGACACAGCCCTGGCTGCTCCACAAGCAGAAAAGCAGAGGGATTTCCAGGTTAGGTCAGCTCCAGGTTCTGTCCAGTGCAGAAAACAGTCAAGAAAACATATAGGATTTCATCCAACAGCTGCACTCTACTTCCCAGGACAGGCACCATCGTGCACGCTAGAACAGTTATCAGCAACAATGTCACGGTCCTCTTTTCAAGTGAGCAAAGCGATTAAAATCCTTCTTCCAGAGAATATAATTTTTGGTGGTGGAACACAAAAAGCACAGATTGCATTAAGATAGGAACTAAACCTTGCTCCAAAAGTCAGTCCCTCCTCGAGAGACAATGTATCCAGGAGAAGTCATCACCTGCACTGAAAACAGACTACAGCTCAAGGAACAGCGCTGCCTTTACAGATGTTGCAATAAAATCAGAGGAACGCAGAGCTGTGCAGAGATGTTCTTGTTCACAGGCGACAGGAAAATCTTACGCCTATTTTACTGGCTCCCTTCACAGCACAGCATCCATCAGTGTCTAGATACCCACCTCCTCTTACACGACCACTACAGAACAACTCAGCAGCACAGGCTGCCCTTGGATCAGGGCAGCTTAAGCTTTCATGCAAAAGGCACGGACAATGGGGAGGGAAAAGGAGGGCTGGATGAACTGTGCTCCAGCTCTGTACTTGGAAATAAGGCACTTTAAAGTGGTCTGGGAACCCTGGAAATGAACCATCTGATTTTGTAGGTGTCAATTCTTTAACAAACCACCTATAAAATCT
Organism: Phalacrocorax aristotelis; assembly: GCF_949628215.1. NCBI lineage: Eukaryota > Metazoa > Chordata > Aves > Suliformes > Phalacrocoracidae > Phalacrocorax > Phalacrocorax aristotelis. The sequence goes on from NC_134282.1 coordinate 30,157,781, forward strand.
AAAGCAGAACTAAGCCAGGCTGTTCTGTAACTGTTTAAGTGACTACTGAAAACATCATAGGAAATGCAATAAAAGCTGCATAACACTACATAGTTTAAAACAAGGCAACAGACTAAATGACCACAAGCTCCCTCAGTACCATTTTCTACGAAAGCCACTATCCTCTGTGGTGCACACCTCACTTTTTGCTTTCCAGGAGAGCTGTCTGCTGCTCTTCTCTGGTGCCGCCTACATAACAGAGCTCACCCTCCTCACATGTAGTTTGTAGATGAGCTTTCCTCCCAATCATTCCCTGCTTAGCGTTCCAAAGCATCATCTGGAGCACCAGTAAATAACAACTTGGCTGATTTGCATCAACAATAGCTCCAGGAAGTCACCACAAGGTTCTGCTCCCCCTCCTTCCAGACATTCAGGACATCTAGGACATTGTGCTTGGGCAAACAAGCTACGCAAGACATTTTGGCCTCCTGTAGGTACCTCATCAGCCTTCTGCCCCTGGGCTCTCTGACCTGAAATTCCAATTCCAAATGTCAAAGAAAATACGTAAGTAGCAGCAGCAGGATACCATCATGAAGACCAACTACTGTTTAAGCAGGAACCCCCGGCAATAGGGATGAAAATTGGCTCCTAAGTAACATTTTGAATTAGACTCTGGACCAAACCCTAACCCAAAAGATTTAAAGCATGTTAAAGCATTGTGTGGATTAGTCTATAGACTGTTTCAGGCACATTTAGGATAGCATGGGCCACACGTTCCTTTTCCTGTCCTGCGACCTAACTTCTCAACAGCAAAGCAATTCTGCTTGCACAGAAAAGTGCCAGTGAATGAATGCAGTCTTTTCCTCTAACAAACGTTAGCAGTGAAATTAAGAATTTCTTTAACATAATACTAGCCAAACTTCACAAATCCCCAGCAGCCTATGCTTTCTGTGTTTATTTTTACTTAATAGCTTGGCTTGCTTTCACGCCTTTCTTGCTCAGTGTTGGAGATTTCTTTCCAGAGAAGAAAGCAACGTGGCTTCTGCAGATGTTTTCAAGTCTGCATCACTTTCTACTTTCTCCCTTAATTTTCAGAAGTTTTCCTTTTGGATGAGACATTACAAGTTTATTCTGATAGCTCAAAGGAAGGCTAGTTGTCAGGATTTTTTAAAATTCAGTGCATTACCAGATACGATCTTAACATAAAAACTGAAGTTCTTGGTTAGGTTTTAAAGCTCCAAGGAATATTTTGTGGTTTATTTTCTCAGTTCTCAAGCTTGCCATGAATCCAGCTCTCTGTCAAAAGTCTCAGATAGCTTAAATAAAATGACTGAAACAAGAATGCTACATAGAAACTATCAAAGTACCCACCATCCCTCTTTCCCCTTCTTAGCAACACTTCTTTGCCTTCTCAGATGTCTGCCTCTCTGCAGCTCCACATTTCACAAGGCACCAGGATCTTAGCAAGGTCAGGATTTGCAACTGGCAGCTTCATGGCAAGGATCTGCTGGAAGGGGGCTGCTGGTGTCCTTCCCCTCCAATGAAAGCTAGGAGAGGAAGGCGTAAGCAGGCAGGAGGGATTCCCAGGCTGCCACCTGGACCAGCTGCATATTCAGGGAATTCAGCACATGCAAACTGGAAGTACCATGACACTGCACATTTGGAAGAAGAGTCCCAGACTTGCAGTCCTTCAGCTGAATGCCTGACATCTGGGCTCTGCGCAAAGGTCCTGTAGGCCCAGCTGTGCATCTGAAAGATGCAGTCAGACATTAGCATATATATTGGTTTTCTGGAAGAAAATACTTGTCACCATCTGAAAAGGCACGACCACAAAATGCAGGAGTTAAGCTGTCACCTTCACAGGGAGGAAAATTCAAGTGATTGCTTCACTTAGTATTGATAATTTTATAATGGGAGCAATAAACTCCCCACAAGGCTTGAAGCCGCTAAGTGTTTCCTTTAAAAACACCTTCACATGCTCTGGCACTTTTTAAAAACTACATCCATTTTGCTGTTGCCCAGTTAAATATGAGCAAGTGGGACCCAAACAGTTCAGGCAGAGGTACAAAGCATGTCCCAGCTTGCACAGGAGCCCCCTTAGGGTTAGAGGCAAAGGGTCCAAAAATATATAAAACTGGAAATTCACCAAGCAGAAATCCTATTTGAAAATGCTCCTTTCAGAGCTGCAAAGGTCAGGTGACATCAACAAATTTCTCAGTCAGCACTCACCTTCAAGAATCCCTCAATCTATTTTAAATACTGACCTGTGAGCATCCAGGACAGTAGAGCAGCAGCCCCTGCAGAGAAGCTGCGTGCACACCAAATACGATCATTCAACTTCTTTCCATGCACAGTGGATTTATAGTTAAAAAGCCAAGAGTTTCAGCCCCACAAAGCACACCCTCAGAAAGGTGGCCTCACTTTCCAAGACCCTGTGCATGCTGTGAATGATGCCAGGTTGGCTGGATCTCTGCCCCACGGGCACTCCTTCTATGGCGTCTGCTGTAGTGTCCCAGAACACCTTCTCATCCCACACCCTCCCTAGAAAGCCCTGACAGAAAAGGCAAATCTTTGTATGCGCCACTAGAGAAAACACCTATAGTAAACAACCTAGGTAAAGGCATTCAAACTAAAACAGCATAAATACCAGCATTAAGCCTGAACGCTTGAGTTCTCCTCCACTTTTGTGCACGTGGTTAGATCTACTCAGTTATAAGATAACAGGCCACATCACAAAAGCCTGACTTGTATGAAGCACAAAGTACCAACCCTCGACACACCCAGCACACGCCTGCAGTATCAGCGACTTTCAGTATCAGTTTACTAACACGTGTACCTGCAAGGTTACTGGAAAACTATATAGCATGATCTTGACATAGACCAAGGAAAACCATCTCAATACACAGAATTAGGGTAGAGGGTGAAATCTTGCCTCCCTTCTTATATTCTTAAGCTGTACAATGAAAAAGCTGAGCTAAAAACATTATCCAAACTTGTAATAAGCTCCACATAAGCAAACACAGAAGCACTGCCAGGCACCGGGGAGCAGGCCCTGACTGGTGATGTCAGTTTGCAAATGTGCTGAAGGCAAGATATGTGCTTACGGCAAGTATCAAGTCCTTGACAGCCACTAACTTTACCTGCTTTACCAAAACCAAAGCTCTTTGTTTTTCTATCAACTTTGGGAAACAAATAATGAGTCAAAACTTTGATGACTCCAATAGAAATACGGCAAGTGATTTTCCCTGTGGCTTGCACAGCAAAACAGCTGATGTTCACTCCAGCATCAATCATCTTGGTTATAGTTTGCCTGCACAGCTTAGATGTTTTGTCAAAAAACTTTTTATACAAAATACTGAAGCAGAGATTTGGAGCATCACACTGAAGGAAAACCAGGCTTTGCAATATCTCCCTTCCCAAATTGCTTTATGGGATTCCCCCAAGTCTCTTAGTGAGGCCTCTCCCTCCGACACAGTAACACTCCTCAGGCAGCACATCTGCAACGGCTTAGAGACATTTTCCAGGAGTCCTTCAGCCTCCAATTAACACCGCCACAAAAGAATCAGAAATGGGGCAGACGATCATCTACCTCAGCTGATAAAGGTATATCACCCAAGACAGCAGAGAGGAGGAAGACTACTGGATATAGGATGTTTCAAAAAAGAGTCAGAAGGTAAATTTACTCTGTTAGTAAAGCTCATTGCTGAAAAATGCCTAGAAAACAGATAACCGAAGAACAGCCTGAATCCCTATTTCTGGCCTTTGCAGAAGAAAGATTAAGTCTTTTCTTTCCGCTAAGCTCTTTCAAACAAGACAAACCCCGCTTATCTAAGCAACAAGGAGTAAAGAGACAGCTAGGGAGGTCAGTCAACTGGAGAGTGGTGCCTTCTTGGAGGCCTAGAGCAAACGGTTCAAAGTCTGCCTGTCAGGTCTCCGATCGTCTCAGGAGCAGTGCTTGGACACAAAGGGGCTTGAGCTGTCATTGCTCCAAAGCCCAGAGACCAACCTCCTCTTTGCAAAGATGAGATCCAGCCCTACAGGAAAATGTTCGTTATTATGGAACAACACTTATGTCTGCAAAGGGTGGATGAAAGCTGTTACTACGGGAAGGCTAGAATCAGAGAATGTCCTTAGTTGGAAAGGACCCACAAGGATCATGGAGTCCAACTCCTGTCCCTGCACAGGACAACTCCAAAATTCACACCATGTCTCTGAGGGCACTGTCCAAGTGTGTCTTGAATAGTGTCAGGCTTGGTGCCGTGACTGCCTTCCTGTGGGGCCTGTTCCAGTGCTCCACCACCCTCTGGGTGAAGAACCTTTTCCTAATATCCAACCTAAACCTCCCCTGGCACATCTTCCTGCCGTTCCCTCGGATCTGATCTTTTGTCACCAGAGAGAAGAGAACAGAGCCTTTTCCTCCTCCTCCTCCTCTTGTGGGAAAGCTGCAGACCGCGATGAGGTCTCCCCTCTGTCTCCTCTTCTCCAGGCTGAACAAACCAAGGGACTTTGGCCGCTCCTCGTACGGTTTCTCCTCTAAACCCTTCACCAACTTCGTGGCCCTCCTCTGGACACTCTCTAGTAGGTTTATATCGTTACTATACTGTGGCGCCCAAAACTGCACACAGTACTCAGGGCAAGGCCGCACCAACGCAGAGTAGACCAGGACAATCACCTCCCTCGACCGGCTCCAATGCAGTGCTTGAGGCACCCAGAACACGGTTGGCCCTCTTGGCTGCCCCAACCCAAGCGCCACCACACTTTTTTTTCTCCCCGTGTAGGAAAACATCTCTATCACAAAGGGTTTTGCTGGCAGTCTCAGTACAGGTATGAGTGGTCACGATGAGCAGCCGAGTCACCTTAACCCTCCACAAGCCGAAGGCAGCCGCAGCGCCTTGGGAGTGAAGCACAGGGCCATCTGCCCTGTACCACTGCTTCCACCCTCTGATTCGCTTCCCGGGCTGCCCCGTCCGTGTCAGGCCGCCAAGCAACGCGGAAAAACTCAACACTTTTTAGGAACGACGGCAAACGCCAGCCGGGAAGGGCGGGAGGGATTCACCTCCCTGCTGAGGGGGCTCCTTCCCGCCTCCGCCCTGAGGGCGGCCAGTCACGGAGCCACGGTCCCGAGCACCCCGCAGGAGAGGCGGACGAGCCCCTGAGGGCTCCGCAAGGCCCGGGACGCCATTTCCCATGCCGGGGAGCGGTGACTTCTCCCACCGCCGCCAGCCGGGCAGGGACCGCACCTCAGAGCGCCGAGGGAGGCCGCGCCGCACGGGCCTGGGCCGCCACAGGAAACCGCAGGCCTCGAACGGCCCACTACACCGGGCCACAGCCTACCTGAGGGGGAAAGCAGCCGCTCTCCCCCCACCGCGGCGCGGGAAGGGGCCGCCGCCGCCACCACCCACCTGCGTCCATGGCGGCGGCCCCGCCGACGGCTGCGGCCGCTGCCCTCCCCAGCGACACATACGCCCCGGCACAGCCGTGCGCGGCTGCAGGCGCGAGCGCGGCGCCCGCCCAATGGAAGCGTCACTAGCTGGACGGTCCTCTGCGGCAGTTGGCTGCGGGCAGCCTTCGTCACGGTTGGGCGGGCTTTTGGCTTACCTTGCACACTGAGGGCCGTCATTTTGTTGTACGGAGAAGGGGAGAGGCGCCGGGTCAACGGCGGAGCGGGGCCGAGGAGAGGTGGCGTGGCGGCGCCCGAGGGCCCCTCTCGCTCCGCACGGCGCCCGCGGGAGCGGCCCGTGACGCCTATCCAGGGGGAAAGTTTAGACATACGGGCGCCACCATGGTGGTGTACGGAGACGGCCGAGCCCCGCCCCTCCGTCCCCAGAAGAGTAACTCGCCCCTCTCAGGAACACCTTCGGCCGCCACGGACCGAGCGGCTCCTCGGGAGGCGGGCACCTTACAGCACCGAGGAGGCAAGCGAGCGGCGCCGGGACCGATTCCCCCCCCCTCCCCTTCCCCACCGGTATCACCGCTGTACGGCGTTGGCTGCAGCTCCACCTCGGCCAAAATGGCGGCGGCCGTGTGGCGGCCGCCATGTTGGTTGACGGCAGTGCCGTACAGAACCCCCTTCCCCGGCGGCGGAGGGGCGGCCGAGGTGACCTGGCTCCGCCATCTTGCTGTACGGCTGGCGGCGGCCCGGGCCGGCGGGCGGGGGCCGGGGCGGGCCCGGCCGGCAGCGGCGGCCGACAGCCGGAGATGGTGATCTGCTGCGCCGCCGCCAACTGCTCCAACCGGCAGGGGAAGGCGCACCGGGGCGCCGTCTCCTTCCACAGGTAAGGGCGGCCCGCTTCAGCACTGCCGCCCCTCCACAGGTGCTGCGGGCGGGCCTCTTCCATCCCCCAGCTCCACTCTGGCCTGGCCGCCGGGCCGGGGGCGGCTGCTGGCCCCCCCGCCCCAGGGCGCTTACCCCACCGTGCCCGCCCGTCCCTCCCTCTCCGGTGCCTCCGGGCCCGAGCGGCGGCGTCCGCCCTTTGTTTCCCTCAGCGCCGGGGACCAGCTTTGGGCTCCTGAACGCCTCCCGAAACGGGCTTGTTAGCGGGGAGCTCCCCCGCGCCGCGGCGCTCGGGCCCCAGGCTCACCCCTCGGCCTGTCCCCCTGCCTCTGCCCGCGCCAGGGACTCGGCTGGGGACGCTGCCGTGGGTAAGTCCCAAGGGAACGTCCTTATTTCAGGCAGCCGATGCAAGCCCATTTAGAAAAGGCACCTCGTTCAGCTATTCTGGTTCTTTTTTTTCAGTCTAGGCATTCGTACGCCTTATTAAACATACCCGGTGTAAGCATCAACAGGGTTGCAGAGGCAGCAGGTGGACAACATGTTGGCTAAGCCGGGATGTTTTGGTGTTCGTCTCATCCTCTGTTCCCCTCATTTGCGGGCATGCTGCTGCGTTCCTCATAGGGTAGATGAGCAGCTAAATAATCGGTCAGTTGCCGATAAAAAAGGGAAATGCTTTTTGGTTCTGCGCTCTTTGTGAAGTGAGGCTGGTAACAGAGGGAATGAATATTGAGAGTTTCAGCCCAAACTGAAATAATCCTCAAACAAGTGTAACCTGTTTAAAACACAGATTTTATGAGAATTTCCTAAACCTAGGAGTACCAGCCCTTCTGATTTCCAACACGCAACTTATTTTTTCATGGTTTTTGTCTGTTTGTCTTTTAGATTCCCTCTGAAGGATTCAAAGCGTCTCATTCAGTGGCTAAAAGCTGTTCAGAGAGACAACTGGACTCCCACCAAGTATTCGTTTCTTTGCAGTGAGCATTTCACCAAAGACAGTTTTTCTAAGCGGCTGGAAGACCAGCACCGGTTGCTGAAGCCCACTGCTGTCCCTACTATTTTCCAGCTTGCAGAGAAAAAACACGACAACCTGGATTATGTCAGAAGCAGAAGAAAAATAGCAAGCCAGGTGCCACTGCAGGATGGAGAAGACCCAAGGGAAGGAGGCTGTGAGGTAGTTCAGAGGACCTCATCTTCTGGCCAGGACTTCATGGTGATGCAAGGGACAAAAGAGATGGAGGAGGCGACTTTGCAAACGGAAATTGGATCGATGTCTGAGGAAGAAGAGAACCTCCACAGCCAGCTGGACAGCCCTCAGAGAAGGACGTTAGGTGATAATTTGGTTGCAAAGCCTGGACCTCAGAAAAAGCCGAAGAGATCTTCTGCAGAGGACTGTCCTAAAGCCAACTGGACTGGCAGCTGGGTCGCAGACAGAAGTGGTGTGTCGGTCGATGACTTCACGCCGCCTGCCTCTGGTGCTTGCAAGTTCATCGGCTCCCTTCATTCTTACAGCTTTTCCTCTAAGCATGCCAGAGAGAGGCCGTCGTTCCCAAAAGAGCAGCTAGAAAGGAAAAGGCCAAAGAGAGACGTGGAACCAAGCTGCAGCAGCCATCTTACAGGACATGATAAGGCCGTAGCGGAAGGTTCCCCTACTTCATCCCTCACTGTGACCCCTCAGAAACCTTCCCAGGGTTTGTCGGCATCCCCAGCAGACCTTACCCCTCAGCCTGCTGCTGAGGCAGTGGTGGGGCAGAAGGGTGACACAGATGCCAACCCCATGTCAATCAACGAGGTCATCATGTCAGCCTCAGGAGCTTGCAAGCTTATTGACTCTCTCCACTCGTACTGTTTCTCATCCAGGCAAAGCAAAAGTCAGGTGTGCTGCTTGCGTGAGCAGGTAGAAAAAAAAAACGGAGAGTTGAAACTCTTGAGGCAGAGGATCAGTCGCTCTGACAGTCAAGTCAGGAAGCTGAAGGAGAAGCTAGATGAGCTGAAGAGGATCAGTTTCCCTTACTTGAACAGCCTCCTATCTCAGGACTGTGGTCAGTATTTCCAGTGGCTTTGTGTTGAGGCAGAATTCACTGGTCTCTTAGCAACAAGAGGCTGTTTAAGTTAGAGGTTGTAAAGATGTGATGGGTTAAAAAAATATGAGAAAGGTATGTTTTTGGCAGAAGGAGTAGCTTGTGCTAGACCAACAGACAGAGGTGAAAGAATTAGGTTTCTGTTTGAGCTGTTTCTTAGATTCCAAGTTTCTCAGGCAATTCCTGTTGTGGAATGGGAAATTAGGATGTGGTGTTGCAGTCAACTCTCTGATGAATTTTTTTTTTTTTTTCATTCCTGGGTTATTTTAATTTATTGTGACTCAATAGCGTCTGTTAGGATTTGCCTTCCTTTGGAGTGTGCCTGCAAATTCTTTTGGTGTGTTAATGAGCTGCCATGGGCAGCAGGTATCTGGGAAAGCTGTTGTAGTCTTCTCTAGTGATATTATAAAGTACTTCTGATCTTAGGTTTCATGTACTGCACGCAGTACTCGGGATACATGAAATCTCAGTGAGGTAGTAAGTATCAAATATGACAGTGTCATGATACACAGTGAGGTCACTTTTTGTGACCGAATGTCTGTGTTTGGTTTGATCATTTCCTCCTTTGGAAGGCAGAAGTGATCAGGAAATGGATAATGAAGAGGGAGGAGATGGAGAATGACTTCTCTGTCAATTAAAAAAAAAAATTGAGACACCTGAAACTGTAGGGGAGCTCAGCGAGGGACAAGGTTGTGTAAAAATGTTGTTGAGGAGAAGTCGAATCGGGCCATAACCCTTTCTCTTGCAAGAAAGAGTCCTTTAACGTACAGCTGATAAAGCTGTTGCACAATGATTCGAGTTGCAAGATACAATTTGGGGGAAGAGTATAGGAGGATCTAATGATATTTGATGTTTGTGTGTGGAGAAAATGTTGAGTTGTCTTGTGAAGGATGCATGGCTTGGGCTTTCTTGAAGAAGTCACCTATGGATGGTTAAGTATCCCTTCATGGTATGTCTCGCATCTGTTATGTGTTTTCTTCTCCTAAAGGAGAAACCTCATGACTTCTCCTAAAGCGTGTAGTATTAGACATGGTCAGAAACATGATGCTGGCATAGAAAGACATGTTCTCCAGACTATTATAGCATGGCCTGCTTCCTCGCTCAAGTGTAAGAAAATAAATCCAAACAAAATTCTTGAAGGTCGATACCCAATGCTACTTTTCCCATGTGTTTTTAATTTTCCGAAGTGTCAGAAAATTCACATTTTGATTTGGGTAGAGGGGGAAAAAGAATTCTTTTCCCCTATGGGAAATCAACATAGTCTTATTTGTACCGTCTGATCTGTATTTTTCTATTGTTTTGGTGTCAAACTGAAGAAAATAACTAAACACAATTTTAAGGTTCCATAATTACCATTCATTCATATATATATATCTCTCTGTGTGTGTATATATATGAAAAAAGGGTGTCTAGCTTTGTTGGAATACCTTCAATGAGATATTAGTTGCAAAAATAGTGTCCTGAAGGATGTTTTTCATTATTCTATAAGCACTGTGATTTTTCTTTTCTTTCCTGGGATGGATGTTCTTATACGTCTTTGAGAATGTGAGAATTATATATTATGAATATCTTCTATAAGAACGTAAAAATTACGTACTCTGTTTTCTAAGAGAAAATTTCTATTTTCTTAATGAATTGACCAACCTGCTACCTGTTCTGCTGTCTCTTATAAACAAAACTGGAGATCAGTATGTGGTGCCTATCTGCCTTGCATTGGGGTTTTTTGTGCTCAGTAATAGTTTATGGCAGTCAAAATACCTGATGAGGTGCAGCTGACTGCTGCTGGGTAGAGTCTGGTTTATACCTAGACACTAGGTCTTACTGTAATGCAAAGCTGAATTGAAGCAGGGCTTTATGGTATTCATAAAAAGACGGTCGGGTAACATATTAGGTTAATAATAATTATAGTCTGTTAGTAGCTGCATTTCAGTTGTCCTAAATCATCTGATGTGTAGTTGAGGTGATGTTATTAGCGGTGAACATGAGCCTGCATATTTTTTTCTTCTTAAGGCAGTGCCTTGGGGATAGGGAATGTAAGTAAAGTAACCAACTGGACTGTCCGTGCAGGTTGTTACATGTCTGCATCCCAGCCCCACATGCTGTGGGACCTCTCTGCTGCTGCCTGACGTTCAGCCGCTTCCACAAAATTGCGAGCAGAAAAATGAGATTTAGGCCCACACCCATTAAGCAGATCTTCATTTTGGTACTAGTTCTCAATGAGACAAGTAAATTTCTGCTGGCTGTATCCAAACTACAACTGGCTGGGAAGAGCAGGTTTCTGCAAAACTGGTGCACTTGCAGTCCCTGCCAACCACACTTGAGGATCGGTGACTCAGTCTGGATGAGCTTGGCTCACAGCGTGCTTGAACTATCACCATGCACTGAAGTGGTGTTTCTCAACCTGTCTTAACAGGGGGTTTGACTAACTGGTTTTAGGAGAACCCTGGGCTGTTTCCTGCACAACTTTTCCATCTAAACATTGAGTTTGCTTGCTCGTTTGGTAGGAAAATGTTCCCCCCTGTTTCATGGGCCACTTCTGAGATCTGTGGACTGAAGGTTGACAAATACTTCCAGCAGAGGAGTGCGGTTAGGCACAGTGCACCAGGCAGAATGAGGTTAAATGCATCTTCTGGAGAACAACAGGGTACACTGGGAGAAATCAGGGAGAGCCAGCAAGCAAATATGGATCCAGTGTACTGGGGGAGGGGAGACTATTTTAACAGCACTGGTCCTCTGATACGCAAGGACTACCTGACCATCTTGTTCTGCTTAAACGTTTTGCAGCTCTGCTGCATTGTACTCCCCCAGTGCTAGCACAGACAGAAGATCTGAGATGCTTCTTTCACAAGATCACCTTGTCTTAACGTGCTGAAGTTTGGTCTTTTTGTAATACTACATCTCCCAGCAGGCACTAGGAGAACTGTCTTCCTTAATCATGAGATCACTTCCCTCATAGCCATATTATCAACCCTGCGCAAAACACTTTCTGGTGAGCAAAGGTTGTTAGAGTGCTAGACCAAGCAATAGAAAAATAACTCTGCAAACTATGGCTGGCAATGGAGCAAACACAGGTATGATTCAATGGGATTGAAGTCTCTGTATTTATTTGAGAGGTAAAGCTGTTAGAATTGAGCTGCTTGAGCATATGTGGAGCCTCTTCCACACTCCATGTCTGCTTTTGTGAAGGTCATATTACAGGCAGGAGAGTTTGCAAAATGAGTCCACATGAAAAATGGTTAGAATTTTGCTAGGAATCTGTAGGAAATCATATTTCCTTACAGCTTAGATTTGTCTTTAAATATTTGTACAAAGCCAGCTTAGAAATGGGGTAATTTATAGTACTTTTTACATGTGTATGAAGCATGGTGAACTCTGGGGACAAGCAGAAGGACTCGAATGTTAAATGTCTGGTTTTGTGCCAACATGGAGTCCCAACGCCTGGTCTGTGGGGCCTGAGGTGGCCTTTCCCATCAAGGTGGCAACACGTTTTCATTTGTGTTGCAGAAAACAAATAGCAAAATCATGTTCCTCAGTAGCAGTGAGAAGAGAAATGGGGTTGCGCAAGGATGCAAGATGCTGTCTGAGCAGATCTTGAACAGCAACGGGTCCCTGTCCAGTTTAGCTTGATCTGTTATAAGCATTTCCTTTTCACAGAGATGCACTGTCAGAAAAATTGCCTCTACCAGGGCAGGCACTGCTAACCTGGCAGCTGCATGTTAACTTGGAGCTAGATTTTGGAAAAAAATGCTTTTAATCTGAGATGGCAGGTGCTGCTTGTGATTTTTTTTTTTTCTTCCCCCTGCCTTGTCTGGGGTGGGAATAGCCAGGGTAGAAGGCTGGTCAACAGAGTAAGCAGGTGTTACAAAGACCAAGGGAGCTATAAAGTGACGTAAGAGTGAGATATAAGGAGTAGGAATATGTGTGCATAGGTTAAGAGCAGGGCTGAATCTGTGGCAGAAGGCATCACGAGAGAGGGTAGGTGAGACTTCACAGCACCTATGGTCTGAGCACGTGCCGCCCTGCAGCGAGTGGGAGGTAAGCTGCCTCACGCTCCGCACGGGAGCAACCAGTGTGCAGGCTCTGGCCTGACATTCAGCAGGTTCAGGACGTGGTTGATCAGGGAGGTGGCTCTTTCACCACCCTCTAGGAGAGAAAGGCAGTTTGAAGCAGGGAAGCAAGACTTTTTGCTCTGCTGTTGCTTTTCCCCCCCCCAGTGGAATGGTCTTGTTTTTTCTAGTTTTTTTTTCCCTAATAGCCTGTACAGCTTGTGCATCAGGCATTTAATTCTGCAGTGAGTTGGCAATGACTCAACAAAAGCCAGCTTGTAACTAGGAAGCAATGAAAATGCCAACTAAGGAAAACTCAAGAGAAAGTAAAACCTATTGGGATAAGCTCAGGCAGAGTGTTTGGGTTTCTCATAATAATGTATAATTTTAAAAATGTTTTCTCTGTATTTTGTAGTGCAGGAGGGCTCTGACAGTGATTGCAGCCACCGAGGCATTTTACCACAGAGATTAGAATCAGAGGCATTAATACATTGGTGTTCAGTCATGAAATTAATTACTAAGGCCATAAGATGAAAATTTGTGAATATAACTCCATTCTGAGCTCTTAGAGCAGAGAGGGAGCTAGAGGGTGCCAGTGCTAGGAATGCTTTACTGGTTTACTGCGGGGAGAATCAGCAAAGTGCATAAAGGGGAGCAACACGCAGGGAAGGGCAGCAGAGTACAAAACCACCTCTGTACTTAAATATGGAAAAAGTATGCTGAACAAGGCTGCTCCTTAATTACCAAAACCTTGATGATGATGATTTAAATCCAGTACGCAACTCAGCTGAAGAAAGAACTGCAGGAGGCTGCCCAGCTGTTGCTGTAGGCCCTGCACTTTGAAGACTGAGAAGGTGCTGTGTGAATTGCTTTGGTTTTTGTTTGGGGTTTTGTTTTTGTTTTTCTGGTTTTAATTTTTGGATTTGTGTGTTGTTTTTTTTTATTCCGTTCCCTGCAGCAAGTATTCACCAGCTTAGGGGAAATAGGATAGCTGCCTTGTTAGCAACCAGCTGGCTGTTCACACCACAGTTTTGCTGATAAAGCTGCATAGGAATTTGTGCTAGCGTAGCTTTCTGTGCCATGGATCCCACTTGAGAGCCATGCTGGCTGAAGCCTGTGTAGACATGGCCTGAGGGGGTAGTCCAGCTGCTTTGTCTGGTTTGTCCCTAATGGCAGGGAGAGCCTGCTGTCTCTCACTGCAAGGCATGGACAGCCGGTAGCAGTCTGACTTTGTTACAGTGCAGGGAGGGATTTAACTTCTAAACCCTCTGTGAATGGGAAAGATGTGGAAACAGTCCATCTGTGAGTTCAGAGGGATGAAGTGAGGTCGGATGGTGAAATGGAGCTGACTCGTGCGCCCAGGACGTTGGCATGGCAGTTTTGGCCTGAGTAGCTTCCTGAAGAACAGAGATCTAGATGATCAGGTTGCTTACGTGCCTGTGTTTTTTCTCTCCCAAGCTGTTGCAACTTGTGAGGTTTGTGGCTGATTTCAGTCAGATTTTGTAGAGGAGCGGCAGTCTCAAAGATGCTAGGTGTCTAATGGCTTCAAGAAACTGTGTTATCTGGTAGGGGAAAGTGACTCCAGGAATGTCCTTGTTAAGAAAGAGGCTGTAGTGTGAACTTCCCTGTTATTAAATAAAAGAGAAACTCTGCATGCAAGAGAACCAGTATTAAGAGGACCCCATCTGAGCCTGAAGCTTTAAAGATGCAGAAGGGTGGCCAGTGTCTCTTGCACTGCAAATTCTCAAATGTGGTTCATATTCTTGATATCACTGCACGCTTACTTTTTATGCTGTAGTAGCAGGTTGTTTGTAAAAGTGATGCCCCAAGAGTTTAGATCTTTAAAGAGGGAAGTACACGCTCCGTCATTAGGGAAATTCCTCTTGACGGTGACTGCATCTATAAACCTATTGTTTGAAACAAAGCTGCTCAGCAGACAAAGATATTTTCCTTTTTAAACTCTACTTTTTTTTGCTACAATAAGCATTGTATTGTCTTGCATTTGTCCACCCCAACCATGACGTAAGAAGCAAATTTCTTTTCAAATTGCCACTTTTTTTTTTCTGATGGACTCAAATCAGCTTCTTTCCTGTCTGCCTCCCCACTCTTGCTTTTCTACCCTCTCAGCTCAGCCCTCTGGCACAGAAGGCTGCTAGGGAGAAAAAAGGACTTAGACCACTAGTCAGAGACCAATACCAAAGGTGAGAAGAGCACTGCATAGGGTGTGGTCAGGGTGTGTTTACTCTTCAGCACTTCACTGAGTCTCTGGTACTTATTCCTACAGGCACTTCTGTTGCTCTGGGCTTTTCCAAGTGACATAAGAACTAAAAAACCTCACGTAGGCTTTGCTGCCATCCAGGTAGTTTGGAAAGTAATAATGGTCACTGGGCCGTGTTTGCCCATTTGCTGTAGGCTTCAGAATATACAGTTACGTCCTCACTTTTCAGCTGGCTAGAAGTCCACCTCTTTGGAAGTGAGACGAGTTTGGCTGGTCAAGTGCCTCCAGCCAGGCTGGACCCTGCACAGCAAGGCAGTGGGGTCAAGCTATGGGTGCTGGAAACAGTTGGTTGGTTTCTCTTGGTTTATAACCGAGACTAAAGAGTGGAAACAGCTAAAGCCATTTCTTTCATCTGTCATTTTGATGCTTTTTCCTGAAATGCTGCAAGGTTGGTAAGCAGAAGAAAATGAAGTGCCCAATTACAAGCACCCTGGTGACAAAGCATCCTGCTCCTAGGCTGTGTTGCCACCTCCTGCCCCAGGAGAGGGCAGCAGCAGCCCAGGCTGCAGTCTCTTCTAGCCTTTCCAAAGTTCTGCTCTTCCCTTTCATGTTGGCAGCTTGAGCCTGCAAAAAGCTTGGAAAGAAATGTGTGTGTGCAGTAGGAAGTGAAAGGCATTGATGGGGTGGAAAAACCCAATTGGACAGGGTAGCAATACTCTCCTTGCTTGCAAAAATATGTGCTCTCTACAGGAAAGTAGAAAGGGAAACTGGTTCCTAAGAAGCAGTGTAGAAGTACGGGGTTTCTTGTAGCAATAATTTTGGACTTCTGTTATCGGAAAATAATGCTCGGTTGCTCACAGTACAGGCAGAAGGTAAGTACAATGAAATAATGTCCAGTGCACTAACACAGCTGTGTGGATTGTAGGAACCCCTTCTTAACACCTTGGTAAGATGGTGGTGAATGCACAGGCACGCAGGACATTCTTTGCAAAGGTGTGATAGATTTTTCTCACCTATTTCTTAGTGAGTTCTCGTATTTTCTCATGTTGCTTCACTAGCAAAATACCTTGGGATAAAGAAGAGTAATTAGCAATGTTCTGTGGGAGGATAGATAACAAAAGTGGTAACTCTTTTTTACCTGGGATCCCTCCTTTGTCATTCCAGATGCGGACTCTCTATTCTTCCTCCTCACTCAGTCTTTTTAGCCTGATGTCTGGGACCAAGCACAGTGAAACTCAGATTCATCAAGCAAAGTTTTACTCACACCATCACCTTTTTAGGTCATAATTTCTGCCTGCAGCTGAGTCCCCACCTTTTAGACCAGCCAGACAGGTAGCTTGTTCTTATATTAGGGGATATCACTAGGTGTGTGAAAAAAAACCCCTTCAGCTCCCATCCTGCCAGTATGAGTCATTTATCACATGAGTGGGAGGAGGACATGCTTTAAGTGTACTTCAGTCATACTTGTTTGCATAACATAGCTAACCTAGAGCAGTGGGCACCTCATTTCTATTCATATTGGTCTTTCCTGAGATCAGATGGGTGCCATATCACTTTCCCTGCTTACACCTTAGGAATGGATCTGCTTTGCTGTTCATGTGGCTTTAAATTGTCTGTCTCCATTTCTCTGATTTATTTTTTTCTTTTCAGGTCACACCATCTGAAATCACAGCAAAATGCAAAACTGTTGTTTATCAAAGCTCTTCTAAAATGATTTGTTAAAGTCGTTTTAACTTTGGGAAACAGACCTTGGTTGCTACTTAACAAATGCAATGACAAAGGGAAGTAGCTATCTCTTCTGCTTATGCTTTAACTTGCAGACACCCTAGTCTTTTTTAAATGTTTTACTTAGCCTTAGTCCAGAGCCTGAGCAGAACAACTTCTGAACGATCCCTGTCTCTTTGTACAAGTGCAGGTCATTGTTAACCTCTTCAGAAAAATTACAGCCAAACTTTGATCTTGAATATATATGCAGCCTGATTTTCTTTTTCCCCTGAAGTGAGTACTCATTTCCCTGGTCTCTGAAACAAACAGGAATGGTACATTCTCAGTGCTTGAGGAAAATCAGGCCAGAGCATTAGAAATCTAATATTCATTTAGTGATAATTCTTCACGCTGAGATTTCAGTCTTCTCCTTCCTTGCATGTAGATGGGAGGGGGCTTTCTCTTCAGATCAAGCTACAGGGAGGAGTCAGAAATGGACCACCTGGAAGAATGTATGGCCACAAGCAGGTTTGAAAACAGACCTACTTTCTGTGACTCTTCATTGTTCCCCGTCTCCCCTTGCACATTGGAGCTGCCACTGCTCTAGAGAAAAGTGTTGCTGCTGCGTTGGACTGTTTCCGAGGTGTTTTGTGTTCACCTCCACCCAGCTGTAAGCAGCTCACAGCAAGCTGCAGAGCAAAGATCCCTAAATGTTCATTCTTCTTCCTCCACAGAGACTCCCCAGCTGAATCCTGTGATGGAACCCCTGTCCTGGATGCTGGGCACCTGGCTTTCAGACCCACCAGGAGATGGCACCTTCCCTACAATGAAGCCTTTCCAGTACCTGGAAGAAGTGCACATCTCTCATGTGGGGCAGCCCATGCTCAACTTCTCGTAAGTCTAGGGATTTATCTGTGTTGGCAGCAGCTTTTGGACTGGAGCAGGCATGGCTCCAGTGAAATCTATTGGTTGTTTTTCTCTTCCAGTGGTGAAGTAAACAAGTTTTCACCTGCCAAATGATATGATGTAATGATATGTGACTGCATGGTCTGACTTTCATTTTCCTTTAAAACTTGTGATTAATTGGCATGCCGTTGCAACATACGTAGAGCTGCACAGCTTCAACCACTGAAGATATAGTAGCCCAAGAGCACAGTGCACTTCACAGAGCTTTTTCAAAAGTGAGTTCATACCTGTGAACTCATGTAGAAGCATGTGTGTACAGGATCAGGACTGTGGCCATGGTGCAGTGTACAGTTCTTGTGGCGGTACCAGTCTTGAGGGTGGTTACATAGTGAGAAGTAACTGAGGGTGCTGCAAATGTGACTGTAACTTAAAATAGGGGAAGTAACTTAGGGTGCCAAGAATGGCCCTGTATGGACATCACTATTGTTTGTGCAAACTCCGTACCTGCCTCTGAAAGACCAGTGATGCTTCTACTTTAACATGATGTGCACTGGGTGCATAGGTGACCCAAAAGATGTACTGCCTTCATGGTCAGAAAAAAAACACATCATTCTTGTTGGCAGTAGCTGTCTGATTAGAAATTAATCTTCAGGTAATAGCATTAAAAGTGCTATCATTCTGGTCTGTGACACTCCCACTTAAAAATGTAATAAATGAAAGAGCTATGTCATGGCTGACAAGTTTGTCCATTTTAAACTGTGGTCCTCAGTCTTCACCACTGTGAAAATCTGAGAAAAATCAAAGTTTAACAAACTAACGGGATAGGAGGCAGATAGTTTAACTGCTTTGGCTTCAGGTAATTGTTTTAAGATAAATAAATCTGGAGGAAGAGAAGCGACATGTTAGCTAACTGTTCAGTGCTGGCCCGGTACTCATTTGGGCGTTGTGAATTGGCAAGTTTGTTGCCTTGAAAACCAGCGAACAGAATAATTAGAAGATGCCAACCCTGTGTGAAGGATGCCCTGTGTTCCTGGTCTATGCCGTCTGTTATGACAGAGCTGCCAGCTCAGCATGTGACGTTTTTAGTCCAGTTTCCAAAACAAAGCTCTGACAGTCATGCTCTGTCTATACCTTCCTCCCCAGCTTTTGAACAGTTGCTAATTGAGTTGATCCCCCCCTGCCCCCTCAATGAGATATACAGCTCAGAGCTGTTGAGCTCTGGGAAGCATCAGGAAAATAGGCAGCAGGCTTGGAGGACAGAGACCCTGTGCCTCCCTGGCTCCTGGAGCAGTGCCATTTGACTGTTACAAGACAGTCCATATGTCTCCTGAAAACTCCAAGCACTGAAAGAAGCCTGATTTAAGTTCATTCCTCCTTTGGTTCTAGATAATCATAGAATGGTTTAGGTTGGAAGGGACATATAGAGGTCATCTAATCCAGCCACCCTGTAGTGAGCAGGGACATCTTCAAGTAGATCAGACTGCTCAGAGCCCCGTCCAACCTGACCTTGAATGTTTCTAGGGTTAATCCCACCATGAGGCATGACTCTGTAGGATACCCTGGTTTCACTAGCTGCAGAGCACAGAGTCTGAGATGCTAGGACAGTCCTTAGCAGGGGTGCAGCCCTGCACCACTGATAGGAGTCACTCCTGGTTCTTCCTATAACCGCATGGTTAAAAGGAGACATCCTTTATATAGAGACAAAGCCAAACAGGAGGAGTAATTTGTATATTTGTACCCAGAGGACACTGGAGAGCCAGAAGCAGCTGCAAGGCTTCCCCTTCCTTGTCTCCAGTTTTTTGAAGGCAATGAGTTTCTTGTACCATGTGTAGGGATGCCATGTCCTGCACCTTGTGCTGCTGGTCTTCTAAGAAATGTTGACTCTCATGGTATTTTAATTCACAGGGGAAACACTTGCTTTGGACTTCTCAGCTCTCAGTGCTTCTTTAATGAATAACTGCTCCAGGTTGTCACAGGCCCGCACCTGGACAAGCCCCTTTGTCAAGCTGCTCTTGCACGCTTGCCCTGTTACTGTTGGGGTGGCAGCTGACAATACAGCATATCCCCAGTCCCAGGACAGGTCACAGTGGCAAAGGTGACTGGTGTTGGCTGTTTCCAGCAGGCACATCCCAGTTGCACAACAGAGGCACATGTGGAAACTGCTGTCATGTGAGGGAGTTCTGGGTGCAGATTTAACAGCAGCAGCTCCGAGGTTGCCTCTGCCTTCTTTCCTGTAGAAGGATGCAGAGTGGGGAATTCTATGAAAAACAGTATGAAAAGAAAGAGATTAGTTTAGACTAAACAAACACCAGTAGGAGGGTCTGCTACTTTAGATAGATACCTAGCTTCCTATTGTGTTTAAGCTGCTGTTTAATTCAGTTATTTGTGTAGACTCTAGAATGCTGTAGCGCTAATGAGCTTGTGTGATATATAATCACCTACATTATGGGTGATCAAACATACAACTTTTAAGGCCTCATGAAGAATAAATAAGAATCTGAGCTGAACTTTTTATTTTTGAAGGGGGTGGTGGGAGAAATAAGTCTGCTCTGTTACTGCCTGCAGCAAGTAATACATTAAAAAATCCCAACTTGCCAGGTTTAAAAGCTAAATAAAGATGATGCTGTAATCCCAGATATTTACCTGAAAAAAGGAAGTATTTGAGACAGAGTATGGCTCCAGCATCTGTGAGATGTCCAACTTCCTGAGGGTGTTTCTGAGCTAGCTCTTAGAAAGACCCAGGAGCTGTGGAAAATCTGAAGCTTGAACTTAAATAACTAGCTCTAAGAAATACCTGTGCCTGTAAAGTAACTGCATTTTTACACCTTTACATCTCCCAACTGTGAAGCACTATCAGTCTTTTACTCTTCAAACAATATTGCAGGCAATTGTGGCTAAATAAAATACTGTTTCCTCTGAGATGATAGCAGGCCAAACACTATTTTCAGTGCAACAAACAGCAGCTTTTGTATTCTGATTTCCCCTCAGGTTCAACGCCTTCCATCCGGACACTAGGAAGCCCATGCACCGAGAATGTGGATTCATCCGCCTCAAACCTGACACTAACAAGGTGGCCTTCATCAGTGCCCAGAACACAGGTATACACCTGGTATCCATGCTGGGAAAAAGAGGTCATCCTTACCTTGCTGTGCCATTTCATCACTTTTCCAGAAAATTATTGCATCTCTCACAATTTCATTTCATTTATTTTCACTGAGTATCGCCACCCTTTGGCGTTGGACCCACAGTGAAAAGAAATGAATAAATGAGCTTGTGTCAAAAGCATTGAGTTTCTAGGACTGACAGTGTGGCTTTTTATCTTTCTGTGACAAGAAAGGACTGCAAGTCAAAATACTGCTCATGCAGAAGTCTTGAGGGGTATCGTTTCCTCAAATTATATGTTGGTATTGCAGACATGGATTTGTAAACCAAAAGAACCCCTGTCTTTGTAACAAGAATTTCAGCCTTAATGATGGCAGGTGATAAGTGGCCAGTGACATTCTTGTTGCCTTTGTAGCATTCTAGTCGTCTTTTGTGGGGATGCAGGGGGAACATGAACAGGCAAGGTGCTTCGTTCCCACTGCTCCTGTGAGTTGGCCACAGTTGACCCTGTGGTAGAAATAGAGAGGTGCCTGCCTTGGTTCGCGAGCTCCTGGGTCTAGAGTCCACCTTCTATTGCTAGTGTCATATTTTGCCAGCTGATCCTTGTAAGGAAGGTCAGATTTAACATCTCGCTTAAACTCTTCTTACAAATGTCAACACTTGCCATATTTGATTCTGTGGTGCAGGGTAGAGCTTGCAGCCCTGGCAAGGCGGAGCTGTGGTGGTTCTAAACTCCCTTTGCAGCCTCTCCATCCAGGAGTGTTTGGTGTGACGCATATAGCAGGTTCCATATTAGAGACCCTGTCCAGGCTGTGGCACTACCAAGAGCCTCCACAGCACTGTAGCAGGGGAGCTTCTCTCCTGCTGTTCCATTAACAATCTTGGAGAGTAATCTTAGTACAGGCTTCTTTCTTAGCTCCAAAACTAGAGGAATTGCCCGCTGTTTGGATGTAGTGCTTTGGTATTTGTTACACACCTTACAGGACTGAATGAGAGAGAGAACTACATCTAAATTATTATACATGAAAGAGTGTTAAAAGCCAGTTGATGCTTAAACTTGCATCTAAAACTCCAGAGCAGGTGCTGAAGGGAAAGCTGCCAGTCGCAATGCGATACTCATCCCACACGGTATGAGTAAGTCTGGCTAGATTTTTATTAAGCATCATTACATGTCTGAGGTTGTGTGGATTTGCAGTTGTCAATATGTGCTAGGTCAAATAAAACCATTCTTCAGGGAGAGTGGTGGTATGTTATACAGCCTAATAATTGTGATGTCCTTAAGTAACCTTTGTAGCCTAAATATATATATAACCATGCTTCTCACTAGGTCTGGTGGAGGTGGAGGAAGGGGAGGTGAATGGACAAGAGCTGTCTATAGCTTCTCACTCCATAGCCAGGATTTCCTTTGCCAAGAAGCCCCACGTAGAACAGGTGAGTCCACATGTGGTGAGCAATTCACATAGTATTGCTAGCCCCAGAAGCTGTCTAGTTGAGAGGATACATTGATTAGCATGCTTTGATTACAGATTGCCATCAGGAGTTCTTGGAAATGTTGTATGGCATCCTGGCTTATCCTTTCTGTAACAGCCTTCAGAAGATATTTCTTACATTGTAAGACCCAGAGGGATCATTAAGATAAGAACCGATGCACTGAATCAGACCAGCCAACCCAGAACGCTGTCTCCAGCAGTGGCCAGTAGCAGGTCCTTAGGGAAGACAATAGGAAAGTCTTGTGTAAATACCCTTGTACAGCAGTGGTGTTACTTCTGAGTGCTGGTCTTCTGGATTAATTACAGTATGAGGGTGTATATGTAAGGTATGCCCAGTATTGGGCCTTATCAGGATATTTTAGGAATGCCTGCCTTTCACTGGAATGTCACCTTATCTTTGCAAATCTTGTTTGCTTGCTTTTCAGGGCATTCACAAGTTGCTATGGGCTCTCTTCCCATCTGTGGTTGCTTGTCAGGGCTGGGCACTTGCTGTCAGCTCCAGTCTTGGTTGACTGCTTGGTTTTTGACTTCTTTTTTGCGTAGCGATGATTTGTTGTTGGCACAGCTGGATTGGGTACAGAGAGTAAGATGGCACTGCTGGAGTTAGTGTAGCATATTGAGGTCACTGCTGGAATCCTAGCTGTCACATATGAAGTTGTCTTGGCTGACTAGCAGCTGAGAAAGACAGCAAGGTTGAACAAACTCTCACAGAGAGTAGGTACTGGCATGTTCTTGCATCTGTTTTGTTTTCTCTGATAATATGTGCACCAAGTGACTGACTACAATTTTTGAAGGGTGACAGGTGAGTTGTGCCTCTTGGGAGAGAAGACACTACACTGATTGCTGCAAATACAGTATTGTCTTCTTCTGGACTTCAAGGCTTAATTTTGTAACTTAGTTTTTATGCACTACAAAACCAAACCATAGACAACTGAGAGCACAAACTAGTGCAGATGCAGCCAGTGTCATAAGTATGCTCCCTAAATTCACTGACATGCCAAAATTGTATGTGCCTACACAAACAATGTCCTAACGCTGGAAAGGCAGTCCTAACTCCTCTGCCTTCAGATGCGTGTTTTAAGTTGTTGGGCTTCTCCTTTCCCAGGAGCAGCTGTATTGCCTCCTTTCTTAGCAGGAAAAATAAGGCTGTTAAATACTATGATTTCACCAAGGCAGTGGAGCTCTTAATTACAAGCATTTACATAAAATGGACCACCCTCTCAGAGTCACTGCCTGAAATGTGAGCAGAAAGACTGGCAGGAGGAGAGGGGGAAAGCAACAGAAAGCCTGTGAATGTCTTACTTTTGGGGGGGCTGCAAGGCTGGCTTTGGCTGAAGGCTGGAAGAGGGACTGTCCCAAGCTGAGGGTCCATGCTTACCTGGCACCTGAGGATAGTTCAGGCCCAGGTACTGGTCACAGTGAGTACCTGGGAGGCCCTTGCTGGGGAAGGAGGATGTGGAATGAGAGGGTACGGCAGGTAACCAGCTCCCAATGTGTTTTTTTCTTCACCAAGGATGGCATAAATTGCCTATGGAAATGAAGAGACCATGAGTGTCGTGGCGCATGTGTGCAGCTGCTTTAGGTGCTCACTTTGAGAAAACTTCACCATAATGCTGTGTTCCTGCTGAAAAATCATTCAGGATGGCTGTGGCTTGGCAGAGCCATAATTCAAGCAGGAAGACCCGTTCACTGGGCTGGGGCTGTGTTGCAGGCGCTTGCTGGCGTGGCCGTGCTGAAGGGCAGGGAGCTCCTTGCATGGACAGAGAGGAGCATTCCCCAGGGGTCTGTCCCTGCTAGAGGCGATGTTCACAGGATGTAAGGCATAGTTGCGGCATATTAGACTCTTTCTTACCTCTCTGAGGCGCAAGTGGCTCTCAGCTCCCACCCTGTGTGTATAGATGCTCTGCAGGAAGTGGAGGAGCGCTCTTAGACCAGGTTTGATTCCACACGCCCTGCTTATGTTCCCCTGCAAGTGTCTGGAGAACAGGTACATTTTAAAATATTTTTAGTCTTCAGGACTGTCCCCTCAGTATGTGGGTGCTGAGGGAACTGGCTGATAACCCCTGCAAGGCTGCTGTATTATCTTTGAAAGAGGATGGAGATCAGCGGAGTTTCCCGATGACTGGAGACCCATGGCACATGGGTTACCCATCTTCAGAAAGCACCTGAGGGTCAATCTGGAGAGCTACAAGCTGCTTAGCCTCACTTCAGCCCCTGGAGGTTTCTGCACATATGATGAAGGTGATTTGGCACAGTCAGTGTGGTTTTACCATGGGTAAATTGTGCCTGGCTGACCTGGTTGACTTCTGTGACAAAATGACTGGATTTGTGGGTGAGGGGAGAGCAGCGGATGTCACTTAGGTTGATTTCAGCAGTCTCCCACGGCCCTTTCCTAGGGCTTCATGTTTCCCCTCCTGTGTGGGAAGTAGCAGTATCCCCGTGTGTCTCAGGTGGATATGGAGCTTGCCCTCCCATGGTACCATCAGCCAGCCTTTTACTGAAGCTCACTTATAAGAGAAAAATCCCCCTCCTCTTTTTTGCACAGTTGATTTAATTACCTTGTTTGGCATTCTGACTTTCTCTGACCTGCAGTGGTGCGTTCAGAAAAAAATGGGCCGTTCCGAAACCCTGAGCCGAGGTCACATGTTGAGAAATAATTTCTTGTTAAAGATGCATGTCTCTTGTATTCCTTTTAATTGCCTTTTCCTGCTTAGGGTATTTGAAGAATGCTGTCATGGATTACAAAGAAAGCCCCATCTGATCAGCAAATATTAATCAAAACATCATTTGAGTGTGACCCTGTTCCTGCTGTTGCCCCCATGAACATCAGACCAGTGGGGTGTCCTCTGCAGCCCTGCGTAGCTTCATGCCCATCTGGCAATAACCTCCTGGAAGGAGGATGTGTTGGGTATTGACATTAAGAGCACACTGCGGGTGTAGAAGCGGATGTGTTAATGGAGAGAGGATGCTGTGTTGGAGCATGCAGAGTGGTGATAGCTCATGGACAAGCCCTTGAGTGACCTCCACTGGAAATAAATGCATTTGCAAAAGCCCCTGCATTTTAGGAACTTCTAAGTGGGGCTTGTATAAGTGACTGCAAATTAATCGTGCTTGCAGGTTATCCTGCTTTCCCTAGGACTTTATTTCTGTTCACCCATGGGATTGTGTTAGCATGGGAAAGAAGCAAGTGGCCGCCAGGCAGTATAATCAGCTCTTCTGGATGATGTGGAGGGAATCTATGCAGAAATCATGTGAAGGGCCAGAGTTCTGGGTGCACAGGGTCTGTGCCGAGCTCCCTCCTTACAGCAGAGCTTGCTTGGGGAGCTACCCTGCCCTGGGGTCATCCACATAGTTACATGGCCATCTTCCTGCTGGGCTGGCCAGCTGGAGTGATGCCCTCCAGAGCATTTCTCTGGAACAGGAGCTGAGGTTCAAAAAGGATGATCCCACTTTCTTCCTTTATTTTGGAAACAACTAGGAGCAGGCCTATGACCTGTGCTGAACACTGGATGTTTAGCCGCTCCCTCCTCCAGTTTGGAAGCTGCTGAAGCCTGGGTTCAAGCATCTGCTTGCATGGCTCCTAGGTGGTCCAGCTCCACAAGGTAACCCCAAATTGCCTCTCTTGACATTTGGTGCAGCACAGACAGACTCGCAGCCTGCCCGGGTGGAGGGATGGGGACGGTGTCACCTGTCGAGCGCTCTTGATGGGTGGCAGTGTTCTTCCCTCTCAGGGAAGAAGCCCTGCCTGGCTGCAGGTGCAGGCCGAGGCTCGGCAGGCTCCCACCTCCCCATGTGGCGTGAGCAACACCTTATTCTGGCATGGTGTGGTGACCTGCAGAGAGCCCGAGTGATTTTGAAGGCTGCCTTGGGGACACGTCCAGCACAGAGCTCCTCCCTGAGCCGCCAGCCGGGAGCCCCTCTTCTGGAGGAGGGATGTTGGCCTCTCTGTGCTGAGGTGATGTCAGTACTAGTGCCAGGACACCGCGTTGCTCCGTGGCTAATGGTCTTGGGGCCTGGAGCTGGTCTTTTGGAAAGGGCTGCCTTCTTTAGGAGAGAAAAACTTCTCCTCGTTTATTCGCGTAGCTGTGGTGAGCACATCCTTCCATCTGTGGTGCACTGGCAGCAAGCACAAGGATGGCAAAGGGAAGGTAGGAAGCGCAGGCCCGACCAATTTAGCCTGTCAATGCTGTTTGCTTCATTTCATTATTTCTTTTCTTACCCCCTTTTTAGATTACCAGAAGATTCAGGCTCAATTCGGATGGGAAGCTTGAGCAAACTGTCTCCATGGCAACCACTACACAGCCTATGACTCAACATCTCCACATTACCTACAAAAAGGTGATGCCCTGACGCTGGGAGGACTGGGTTGGGGCGTTGTGCCCTGAGAGCAGCAGCAGCTCAGAAGCACGGCATGGCAGACCCTGGAGCTGGCTGACTGCACTCGTCCCCAGGGCTGCAGAGTTCCCCAACCTCTTGAGAATGTTCCTCAGATGTTTCTGTAATGGTATAGTAAAAAAGAAAAAAATAATAAAAAGCATTTATTTTTATGGCTGTGTATTTGGGTGTGATTGCAGAGTGGTCTGCATGTCCCTCTGCTCTGGCAGTGGTTACAGAGGGGCTTTTTGATGCCTCTTCATTAGTAGGCGTTGGGTTGCGGATCCAACCTCCTCCTTGAACTTCTCTGAGCTTTGCAGTGGCATCCTCGGTGTATTTGCAGGGAGCACAAAATGATTCAGATAGGTGGCTTCAGCATGTAGTGCTACACTGGGGTTTTCAGGAAACGCAGAGGAGGCAAACAATTCAACAGATCTTACGTTGTATTCCAGTGTTCCTGTATTTGAAGGTGGAAATGCTAACTGGGGCCAATAAATGATAGTTGAGAAACTTCTCATGGTTTTGGAGACAGCAGAAGGCTTGAGGGGAGACAGAACTTTGCAGATAGTCTCTGCTCTGTGCAGAGGTGATTTTGAATGAAGGTGATGAAGTTGCAGTACATAGCCTAAGGGTGATTAGAAGAGACTTCAGGGCCTTGGGATGGTTAGTGAGGGAATCTGGGGCACAGGTTATTTTTTACTCCTCCCTTCCATTTGCAGGCAGTGATGTTGGAAGGAAGAGGCAGGCTCAATCTATTACCACATGGTTCTGTGGCTGGTGTCACCATCACAATTTTGGGTTTTGACAATGGGTTGGCTTTCATGGCACCAGTATTGCTGGGGTCAAATGGGAGCCACATTTTTTGAAGGGGAAAGAGGGTCTTTGCTCAGGAGCTTGCACGGCTCGTTGACAGGGCTTTAAGAGGTGAATGGGAAGGGGGAATATATCAGGCTTGCTGGGGCAGGCTGTGGGATGATACACAATGGTTAGAGGGATGGGCTGCTAGTATGAGCCCCCAACCTGTTGTACAGAGACATGCTGGGGACACTGCAGCACAGTCTAAGTCTTGCATAGATGAGCTGGGGCCTCCTGAGGTAGTAGGAGCCAACAGGGAAACCCTTGGAACACCTCGAGGGAAACAAGGTGTGTTCCACTAAAAAGGTGACATGGCCGGCAGCCCTGATGAAATGCCTCTACACAAACGCTCACAGCATGGGAAACAAACAGGAGGAGTTGGAAGCTACTGGGCTGCTAGAAAGCTATGACCTGATCACTGTTACTGAAACTTGGTGGGGCAAATCCCACAACTGGAATGTGGCTATTGATGGCTACAGGCTGGGGGACAGGTGAGGAAGGAGGGGCAGAGGTGTTGCTCTCTACATCAAGAAATGATACAGTGTGAAGAGCTGTCCTTGAATAACCACGAGCAGGTCGAAAGCTTATGGGTAAGAAACAGAGATGGAGGCAACAAGGGAACCTTGTGGTTGGTGTCTACTAGACTGCCTGATCAAGGGGAGCCTGTTGATGAAGCCGCCTTCCTCCAGCTCCAGGAGGCTTCATGCTTGCAGGCTACCAGGGGACTTCAACCACCCCAACTTCTGCTGGAAAAGTAGCATGGCAAGCTGTAGGCAATCCAGCAGATTGCTAGAATGCATTGAGGATAACTTCTTAAGCCAGGTAACAGCCCTACCTGAGGGGATGCAATACTGGACCTCATGGTCCCTGATGAAAGTGAGCTCATCAGTGGCATCAAGATTGAAGGCAGCCTGGGCTGCGGTGATCACGCACTGGTGGAGTTCGCACTCCTGAGGGATACAGGAAAAGCAAGGAGTATAGTCAGGACCCTAAATTTTAGGAAAGCAAACTTCCAGCTCTTCAAGGAGTTAGTTAGAAGGACCCCCTGGGAAATGGTCCTCAGGCACAAGGGAACAGAACAGAGCTGGCAGATCTTTAAGGATGTGTTCCATAGAGTACAAAAACTCTCAGTCCCCAGATGTAAGAAATCAGGCAAGGAAGGGAACAGACCAGCATGGCCAAGTTGAGACATGCTGGTCAAACTAAAGAGCAAGAGGGAACTGCACAGGCAGTGGAAGCAGGGACAGGTATCCTGGGAAGAGTATAGGGACACTGCCAGGTTGTGTAGAGATGGGGTCAAGGAGGGCCAAGGGAAGGCTGGAGCTGAATTTGGCAAGGGATGCAAAGAATAACAAGAAAGGCTTCTACAGGTATGTCAACCAGAAAAGGAAGGTTAAAGAAAGCATACTCCTGCAATGAACAAGAATGGTAACCTAATATTAACAGACAAGGAGAAGGCTGAGGTACTCAACAGCCACTCTGGGAGTGTGCAATGCTGGCACAACAACCAACAGCAACAGGGACTGCCTGAAAGGGCCCGAGCGAACACGGAGGTGCGAAGCATGCTGCCACTTTGCATCACAGGGTCTGTCTCGGAGGCTGCGGGAGCTCCCGGGTGTGACCCTGCCTGCGCCCCCCCTGGTCCCCCTGACAGCTCTGTGATGTCACCAGAGGGTCACAGTCACTCCACGACGTCCCTTGCGATGGGCAGCTATAAATGCCAGCGTCACGTACTGCCAGCGGCACATGAGACGTCGAGTCCTTTGGGCAGCACCCGAGCCATTGAGTCCTGCCAACAGCACACCAGACGTTGTGACCCTCCAGCAGCCGAGGAGCCACTGAGTGCCCCCAGCGGAACGGAGCCTTCGAGGCCCGCAAGCGGCACCCATCAGAAGTCCTGCCAGCAGCAGGTGAAACAGCAAGTCCCGCCAGCAGCTGACAGGACACCGAGTGCCAGCAGCAGCCCTGGAGGCGTCCAGGCAAGACCCGGCGGTGCCGGCAGCGCCGGCAGCCGCCAGGAGGCCCCAGCGGGGGGACACCTGCCCCATCTGCTTGGGTCCCCTCGAAGGCCCTGCCGGCGTGGACCCGTGCTGGCATGCATTCTGCCATGCCTGCATCCAGCGCTGGGCTGCCACCGCCGTCGCTGCCACCTGCCCGCTCTGCCGGCGGCCCATCGAGGGCATCCACCTCCTGCAGGTGGAGGATGACCAAGCTGGGGTGGCCCGCCATCGCCACGGACGCTTCCATCCCTACGTGGGGCCGGGGCGGCAGGGGCAGCAGCGGCAGCAGCGGGGCCGCAGAGGTCGCCGGCACCAGAGATTCTCCGCTGAGCCTGGGGAGCGCAGACCCTCTGCTCCCCACCAGCGTGTCCGGAGACTGTCCTGGCAGTGGGACAGCAACGGGCACAGCCGGCTCCGCTCCCCTTCGCCGGAGATCAGCGAAGATCCATCGTGGCTGCGGAGAATCCAGGAGGAAGAGCCAGGCTCTGGGGACCACGCGCGCCGCCTGCCTTGGCTGCGCTTCTGAGAGGGTGGCTGGGCTCCCCCGGGGGCCCTGTGAAATAAAAACACTGGGAGTGCTAGGAGGGGCCACGCCTGGTTTTTTCTACCACCTGGTTTGCTTGTCCCTGGGGGGATTAACCCCTGGCCCTGCCTGGGGAATGGTGGGTGGCCACAGTGGCTCCACCACAGATGGTCCCCTCCTCCCAGCCAGTTCTGGCCTTGTTCTCCACAGGCCAAGAGATATCTTTTCATGAAAGGCCTTTGGAAGAGACATTCTTCCCACGAACTCCTTGCCCAAATGTTGTTTTTGTGGTGTTTGGGGAAGATGCAGGGGGTACCACCTTCCCCTCGCAGCCCAAGGCATGTGTCATCCCTCACTAGGTCATTTTAGTGCCTTCCCAGCCAAGAACTGACGCTTCCTCTGTGCTCTGCAGCAAGGTTCCTTGCCAGGGTAGCACCACAGTGGCTTCTCTGCAGACTGAGACCTGGCAAGGAGAGGGGCTCCCACAGAGCCAGGGTAACCATCGGGAGAGACCTGGAGCGAGGGACTGATCCCAGAGGATGCTCTGCAGCACTGACAGGAGGTTTGCTCCTCTTTGGCAGAATTCTGCTTCACAAATATCAGTCTGGCTGAATTTGACCTGGGGTGTGGGATGTGTGTGGGCACAGCCCCCACGGAGCAGGCAGAGCCCTTCATGGTCCTACCTTGTTCCTCCCATTGTCACAAATGGATGTTAACTTGCTGGGATTTGCTTTCAGCCTTGCTGGGTTTTAGCTGGGCTTTTAGGAGGAGCAGTGGGAACTGCCCCAGCATGCAGGCTCCACATGGGTCCCACCAGGCCATGGTGGTTTTGGCATATGCAAAAGTGAAATAAAAGCCAAGGTCTCCAGAGAGCTAGCCAGCCAAGAGCGGATGAACATTCACATTTATGTGTAATTAATGTGCAGTTCTGACTTCAGTTCTTTTGGCAGTGTAGAGTTAATTACAACTGAACTGTAAAGCATTGCACATGGATTTTATTTACTGCCTTATTAGTGGCATCTGTTCTCCCAGCAAAATGCCTCAGCTGTTTGCTCTTGTTCAAGGAAAACAGAAGAACTCATTGCATAGATGGCCCAAGCTAACTTGCATGCTTTGGCTGGAAAGCAAGCTTAAGGACATGATCGCACCACTGCATTTTCCTCTGGACCCTAGTTGTTAGTGCATTGCGGCAGCACCTGAGCCCATCGCAATGTGAATGGTAGCACAGGGCTTCAGCCCCAGACCTAAAGGATATGCCAATGTTTGAGAACCAGCAACAGCTCTCCCTCCTCCCAGCTGTCTCCCAGCCCTGCCCCATGATCTTTTACAGTCTTCTCCAGCAAGAGCCATCAGGGATGGCTCACGCCTGGTGCTGCAGGACCCTCGGCTCGCTCTGAGTTGCAGTCACCCAGGCTGTTTGGTGTACCTGCTGCTGAGCCACAGCCGGCCAAATCGCTCACTGCTGCAGCATCCACTGCCTTGGCTGCCTTCCTGGCCTGGCTTTGCTGCTTAGCACATTTCCTGAGGAAGACGAATGCTGGTTTTGTTAAGTGAATTTTGTGGCAAACGTAAGTTAAGTGGCTGCAAAGCCAGTTCATTTAGGGCGTGGGGAATAATGGGAGGAGGAGACCCTCTGAAACCCGGAGGTGGGAACCACCAGCTGAAAGGCATTTGCTGCCTGTGGTGTGTCAGGGAGGTTCTTCACCCATGGCTTGTGTTATGAAAATTTGCACCTGGCCTATGCCGACTGAGGCAAGAGGCTGGGATGCAAAGCACAGAATTACAAGGGTAAATACTTATTCATATGCATGAGGTGTCCCAGCCAAACTGAGGTACCCCGAATGTGGTTTTACACAGGATTCTTATACCCTTCAAGCATTCAGATGCAACATGACTGGACTAATCACTAGCAGCCACACCACCAATTTCCAATCACAGTAAAACTTTGCAAAGCCAGTCTATTTCTGCAGCATTCTTGTACTTGTCTACTGATCCCAGGCATCCCTGGAGTCAGTCTTTCTTAAGCTACTGATCTATGACACCAGACGATGCTGGGAGGGTTTCAAAAACATGTCAGAGGGGCTGGGATGCTGGCATTATCATGGTTGTACCAGGGTATCCTTTATCCTTCATGGACAGCTCTAAGCTACTATGAAGCAAAGTCATTCTTTCCAGGCTGGGCTGCCCTTTCATTTGTTTTACTTAAGCATGAACAATACCAAAGTCTCCAGTGAAATTCTACTACCTCATCACATCATGGTGTATAACTTACCTGTATAAATACATATATAAAAATAAAGTTAATAGATATCCATGCTATGAAGACGGATTGATATAATAGGGAAGGGAATTTTCATAACGCTTGCCAAGCCTGTGATGCAGCAAAGCCTCTCCATCAGAGCTGCCACTCCTTTCCTGCAACATCTGTGTGCCAGGGCGCCCCTGTCCCCCGAACAGCCCCAAGAGGGGCTCAGGCTTGAGTGTCTCGCCCTGTGTGGGGCTGACGGCAGTGAGTGGCAGGCTGTGCGCTTGGAGGCTGCGGGTGGAAATCGCTGCTGTGGGCTACAGGGAGCGTGACTCAGCCGGTTGAGCAAACTCAAGACTTGCCTGGGCGCTGCAGCTTCTCGGCAGGGACCACTTCTGCAGCCTGATTTGCTGGGAGGCTGCCAGCCACTCTGCCATCTCCTCCTCTGCAGGCAGCTCGCAGGCAGCTCTGCCCTATTCTCCACTCATTGTCCGTGTCTCCATTGACAAAATGACCCGCTGGAGGAGAGGGACACGGGGCTGAATCCCTATGACAGGCACGGAGCAGAGGAGCTGGTGATGCAGCCAGAGGATGCTGCAGGAAAGGTACAGGCAGCCTTGCTGATGGTCGTGCCGGCAGAGGGGCAGTGGGGGGTGGGCATGGCTCACAGGCAGTGTTCAGCACCTGCAGTCAGGGCTTTGCACCCCTGTCCTAATGGGTGCTGTGACCACCCTGTGCAGCCAAGAGGTGACCTGACCTGCAGGGTGAGGGGCCCTGTGCTGCCTGCGGTGGGATAGGCTGCCAGGCAAGCCCCTCAGGGGTGCAGCCTCCCTCCCACAGTGCTTCCCAAGCGGGGCGGGGGGGGGGCACAGGCAGTGTGTGCTGCTGGAGAGGCTTTGCCCTTGGTGCCAGCGCCCTTGAGAACAGGTATTCTGTTTGTTGACCCTCGGGGTGCCTATGGTGTGAAAGTCTTTCCTGCATGAGCTGCTTGTGGCCATGCCCCAAAGTCCCACCAGCCTGCCCGCCCTGGAGGGCCAGGAACAATAATTAAGGGTGTGTTTGACCTTGTTTAGACAGCTCTTTCTCAAGCAGTTAGATCAGCTGTATGTTGTTCTGATGCAGAAAGCCCGCCTGTCAAAAATCTGTCTCCTAAGGTCAGGTCGGTTGGGCTGCATACTTCCTGGAGGGAGCCTGTGAGGGATGATCCTAAAGGTCTTTTCCAACATAAATTATTCTATGATTCTATGAGACTGCCAAAAAGGCTTTTCCTTGCTGCTCCCTGCCTGCAGCAGCGCTGAGCCTGAAGGAAAGAGATGTGAAGGAAATACAGTGGTAGCCATCATTTTTCTCTGCCACTCCTTGTCACCCCTAAGGGTTTGATGCAGAGTTTGGCTTCCAGAAAGGCAGCCAAAATCCTCCTTAAACACAGGCCTGCTGACCCCACAGCTTCACCAGCCCCTTACCTGAGTGCTGTGCTTCCTCCATTACCTCATCACAGCTCCCCTGAGAGGACACCATTCCCCTTTGGGCTCCAGAGGCACCCAGCAGCTTTTCCATCCTTGCTCCAGCAGCGCACCAGTCTTAGCAGTTCAGGAGCTCAGCAATGGGGGCTGTGAGCATTTGGGAGGGCTCACAAGTTTTGCATCCCCTGCTATACAGCATGTGTGCACCTCGTTTTTTAGCTCTGGGCTCTCAGGGGACCTTTGCAGTAGGCATGAGATCCCTGCTATGGAGGAGTGCCCTGTCTCTGCAGTCAGCATATTGATACAGATTTTCCAGGCAGGGCCCTGCTTGGGCTGCTTCCACAACAGACCTTGTTTCTGCTCTCCCTGCTGCCAGAAACATTCCAGCTGCTTGCAGCTGAGAGCAAACAAGGAGACCTGCAGGCTGGCAGAGGCCAGGCAGCAGAGCAGTCAGGCCAGCAGCTCTGCTGGTGGGCAGAGTGTGTCAGGGTCAATTTTTGGAGGCTGACAGGCTGCCTGAGGCAGCACAGTGCATGCTGAGGCTGTTTCACTACCCAGGTGGTCCTGGTGTCAGGACCATGGCGCAGGTCCAGCAGGCTTCCTGTGGACATCTCTCCACCCAGGGAAAGATGGACAGGATGCCCCAGTGCTTTAAGACCATGGGTATCCTTCCTCTTTTCTGCTGCACTCAGGATGGAGATGTTCAGGACCTCCCAGCTTAGGAACAGGAGAGAGGAGGGCAAGCAAGGCAAGACACAGCAGCCATGGCCACGCGTGGCCGGCGCACCAAGGTGCTCCCCTCCGAACTGAACAAGGTGTGCCCTGAGAGAGGAGACAACCCCGCCACACACCCTAGAAAGATGAGCGACTTTGAGGTGGTCCCCAACCTCCAGCAGAGCAGTAGCAGTGTCTCGAAGAGCAGACGGAAGGCACATTTCCCCGCTGGCAGCAATGAAAAGGTAAGTTCATGGGGTGCTTGAAGAGGGGGAGGTTAACCACACACGATGGAAAAGCGTTAATGAGTTATCTGTTGACTCATTAACTGGAGCATTAATAACAGATCACTTTGGTTTTAGGGACAGACAGAAAAACCCCGAATATCTGAGGCACATATTTCATATTTCCTGTCCTTGGAGTACACCTGGCTTTTTCCTTGCAGATAGCAATGGAGCTTTTCTTCCTTCACATCAAAAGAAGTACCCAGATATGCTCCAAGCACCAAGGGGTCTGGCCCCTGGCATAACTTCTGGCCCTTTTGCACAAACCCTGACCCCTTGCTGCTTTTCCTACTTCCTCAGGAAAATCTCATCTCATGGATTCCTGAAAACATACGGAAGAAAGAGTGCACCTACTTTGTTGAAAGTTCCCAGACATCAGATTCTGGGTAAGTCAGACAGTTCCTCATTCCCCTCCCCTGCCAGGAAAGCAGAAGGGGTGTTTGGTGACAAAGCTACAGCACCGGAAAACCACACCTTTCTGTCAAGGGACCTGGTGTAAAGGCGATTCACAAATTCCTTTTTGACTAGTTCTTCACCCTGCTATCACCTGGGTGATATCCCGTGTCCCTGTGAGGAACCTGGATGCTTTCACATGCAGTCATTTCCATCCATACTTCATCCAGAGCAACATTAATATTTCTGTCCTAAACCTCCAGAGGCAGAAATACTAATTTTTTGCTAAATTTTCCCCCAAACGATGCCTTTATTTCTGCACAAGTTCTGAGATGGAGGACGAGCTGTGTGGGAATGCCAGTGCCTGTGGTGTTCTTAATGAGAATGCCAACACCTCCTGCCTGGGCTAAGGCAGGTAGGCAAGCTGAGCTTTGCCTTTTGGGTTTAGATTGTTTTTGACAAAGTTGGTGGTCTGTGTTTCAGGAGAATTGTGTGCGAGTGTGGCTATCTCAGGGAGCAGCACCTGGAAGATGCTGCCAAACCTCCCATCTTCCTGGGGAAGGAATGGGACCCCAGCAGGCACATCCAGGAAATGCCAACAGATGCCTTTGGTGATATCCACTTCACCGGCCTGGGACAGAAGATGGGGAAGGTGATCTGTTTTTCCCATCTGTGGTGCACAGGGAGCCTGTGGGTTCAGGTCTTTCCATGGCAAATGAAATACGAATATTTCCCTCCTGAATGACAGGAGGCTAGGAAAGCATGGAAATGCCCCAAAGGCAACAATGACCCAGGCAGAAGAAGGGGTGTGGGACAGGATCCCTCCTCTCTCCCAGCCCTGTACCTAGTCCCTTTGTGAAACCATGAGACTGATCATGCTGTGAGGTCCATGCTTTAAGGAGTGGCTGTTCCCTGTTCTTGTCCTGAGGTTAGTTTCCCTTTGGTCCCATGGAAGCGAATGAGTCACACACAAAGACCTGCGGCAGCAGTAACAAGACTCTTCTGGGAAATGGCATGGGAAGCCCCTGGTTCTTTGCTGGGACAGGAGAAATTGTGGTGGAGGTGCCCTGTTACCCTGACCCTGTTGTTTTTACCCAAAACACATGTATGCTTTCTTTTTTGCAGTATGTGCGCGTCTCCTCAGATACCCCTCCACGGGTCATTTACCACCTCATGACACAGCACTGGGGCCTCGATGCACCCAACCTGCTCATCTCTGTCACCGGGGGAGCCAAAAACTTCATCATGAAGCCAAGGCTGAAGAACATCTTCCGTCAAGGGCTAGTCAAAGTGGCTCAGACCACTGGTAAGAGATGCACAGGCTCTCTCTGTGATTGCAGCAGAAGAGGGGCCTGTCATCTGGCCATGCCAGGTTCAGTGAGTTGGGTGCTGTGGAGATGCAGAGCTGGCCCAGGAGGCCTGTAGATCCCTGTCTGGACTACCACTACCAGGGATGGACTGTTCTTGCACAATTGCTGCAAATAGGCTCACAGGGAGGTGTACTGAGAGATGCAACACTGCTGAAGAATGCATCTCCGGTGCTTCTAGGGCTTGATGTAGTGGGCAGGGAAGATATCTTCTGGGGGGTGGACCATCTCTGAGGACCAGGTGTTCCTGCAGCCATATAGGGAGATGCTAGGAGATTGCTGTGAGCAGAGCATCTCCCTTCCCAAGCCCCTCTCTGACCCCCAGGGGCCTGGATCATCACAGGGGGGTCCCACGCTGGTGTGATGAAACAGGTGGGAGAGGCAGTGCGAGACTTCATCCTGAGCTGCAGTCACAAGGAGGGCGAGATTGTCACCATTGGCATAGCTACCTGGGGGACCGTGTACAACCGGGAGAGCCTCATCTGCCCCATGGTGAGCCAGAAAGCATTGGAGATGTGTTTGATTTGCCTATGCCTGGACTGCCAGGGTAGTCCTGACAAGGACTGTGTTGGGAATGGGTGCTTCAAGAAGTGTCTGAGGCTGGCTGCCCTGGTAAAACCCATCTGCACCAGAAGGAGTGATGGTTCTGGGCTGATGTTTGCTGAGAAGCCCCTCTACCCTACCCAGTGTCTTGTGTAGGTGCTGCTCTTCTCCTGGGAGGAACCCTTGTGCGTGTGAGGGCAGGTAGAGCAGAGACAGAGGAGCATGGGGAAAGGCTGACATGAGGACTGCAGGAGGGGCAGGGAGGGCTGTCTGGCCAGACTGTCCCCACTTGCTGGCCTGCTCCTGTCCCACATGCTCATTGCTTTGGGCATCTGATGCTCCTCTGCAGCCCTGCCAGGCTTTTCCCAGAGTCTCCTCCTCCACCTTACAGGGTGGCTTTCCAGCTGAGTACATACTGGATGAGGAGAACCAAGGTAGCCTGTCATGCCTGGACAGCAACCACTCTCACTTCATCCTGGTGGACGATGGGACCCATGGGAGGTATGGGGTGGAAATCCCCCTGAGGACCAGACTGGAGAAGTACATTTCGGAGCAGACCAAGGTGAAAGGAGGTAATGGCAACACATAGCCAGGACTGAGGCAGGCAAGGGCACAAGCTGGGATTGGCCATCCATTGTAAGGGGTGCCCATCCTGGCTGCCAGTGAGAAGGTAGGCTGTGGCTTCCCTGCAGGATCCAGGCAAGGGATTTGAGAGGATTGTCATAATAAATGTGGAACCTGGTTTCTCAGTGACACAAATCAAAGAGCCTTTCTCTGCCAGATGCTTGACTTATGGGGTCACCAAAGAGGTCCCCAAACCTTGTGATGCTGAGCTGATCAGGGAGAGTAATTTCTCCCAAAGGGCCATGCCTCCCAGGGGCCTTCCAGGTGGTATCTTCCTGCTGTGCAAATGACCTTCTATTCTAACACATGCACGCACATGCTCCAGCAGCATGATTGCCAGATAGTCTCCCCTCTCTCCTGGAGCCTGTATGTCAGGGGCAGTGCTCCCACCTTGCCTTTCACACTCCATGCTCAGAGGAGACCGCATTCAGCTGCATGGTGGGTGCCTGCCCCACAGGGAAGTGACCCTGGGCTCTGCTTCCCCACAGGCGTCACCATCAAGATCCCCATTGTGTGCGTGGTGCTGGAAGGAGGTCCAGGGACGCTTGATGTAAGGAACTGCTCCTGCATGGTCCCAACAGAGCTGAGAGGATGTGGTGGTGGGAGGGGGAAGCTCCTTGCCAGGAGTGCTCCTCTCCAGTGTCAGTGTGAGCATGGTGCAACACTAGATGAAATGCAGCCAGATGGGAGTGCTGTGGAACATCGGTGTGGGTCTCAGGCTCAGAGAGGGTCTACTGGCCTCCGGGTGGGATTAGGACCATCCTCCCTCCTCTGTTGCAGACCATCTACAATGCCATCACCAACGGGACTCCCTGTGTGATTGTGGAAGGGTCTGGGCGTGTGGCCGATGTCATTGCACAGGTGGCCAGCCTGCCTGTGCCCAAGATAACTATTGCCTTGATCCAGAAGAAGCTGAGCATGTTCTTCCATGACACCTATGAGCTCTTCACTGAGGGCAAGCTGGTGGAGTGGACGAAGAAGGTGAGCCTCTTGCAGGCAGACATCACCTCTTGCTGAACTTGTGGAAATCAAAGGTGTCCCCAGGGGTCCTTGCCCATGAGCAGCACGAAGGTTAAGACTCATCTTCCACTGACCATCCATCTCCACCCAGCCATGCTCAGCATTGTCCTGGTGGGCACTCCAAGGGCCTGAGCTCTGCTCCTCTGCTGCCTGCTCCCTTTAGGTAGAGAGGTACCACTTGGGACCTACCCTAGCCAGGCTGGGAGACACAGAACAGGGAGTCTGCAGGCAACCCGAGGGGAGCCCCACACAGGACAGGGGAGTGTGGGAAGCAGCAGAGAGGAGATGCAGCTGCTGATTGCTTGCCCACTGCTCTTCTTGTAGATCCAAGACATAGTGCGAAGCCGGCAGCTCCTGACCATTTTCAGAGAGGGCAAATATGGCCAGCAGGATGTGGATGTGGCCATCCTCCAAGCCCTGTTCAAAGGTGAGGCATGGGGACCTGCTTGGAAGGATGGGGTGAGATGAATGGAATGGGGTCACAAGCCACCTTCTGCAGCTGCTTGACTTATGAGGTCACCAAAGGGGTGCCTCAACCTCGTGATGCTGAGCTGACCAGGGAGATGTTTCGCCCAAAGGACCAGGCATCCATGGGGGCTACCAAGTGGTATGTCTTGTCATGTAAATAATCCTCTGTTCTAACACACGTACTTTGCATGCAGCATCCCGAAACCAGGACCACTTTGGTCGTGAGAACTGGGACCACCAGCTGAAGTTAGCTGTGGCCTGGAACAGGGTGGACATTGCTCGGAGTGAGATCTTCACGGATGACCATGAGTGGAAGGTAAGGGAGTACCTGTGCTGCTTGTCTGGTCAGGCTTACAGCTTGTCAGGTCCCACTGGAGGACTGTGGATATTGAGGGCACTGTTCACCTCAGTTGTGCCTAGGGAGAGTTTTTGAGGGCAGTCAGTCTCCCCATGGCTGAGATCCAGCTGAAAGCACCATGATCCTTCAGCTGAAGAGTTGTGCACAGAGGACAAGCCTGTGCAGGCCTGTTCATTTGTACAGTGCATCCTCATGAGCTGGGGAAAGAGGGTCTACCCTCTACCCTACCCCATCCCTCCACCCAGCAGCCAAGGGAGCAGAGGGTTTCACTGCCCAGAAGTGTGTCTCTGGGTCATGTCCCACAAGTCCCAGTATGTCCCAGCTGCTCTTATGCACCGAGAAACTCCTTGTGTGCTCAGGGATTAAATCTTCCCACCATCTGAGTGAGGATCATGGTGGGGCCCTGCTTTGGGGCCATGGAGCCCCTCACCTCTACCTCTGGCCTGCCAGCCCACAGATCTCCACCCCGTGATGGCAGCTGCCCTGATCTCCGACAAGCCAGAGTTTGTGAAGCTGTTTCTGGAGCAGGGAGTGCGTCTCAAGGAGTTTGTCACCTGGGACACCCTGGTTTACCTCTACAACAACATGGAACCATCCTGCCTGTTCCACAGCAAGCTGCAGAAAGTCCTGCTGGAGGAGAGAGAGCACACAGCTGGCTCCAAAATGACAAGAATCCAACTGCACCATGTCTCCCAGGTGCTGCGAGAGCTCCTAGGCTGCTCCACACAGCCTCTCTACCCAAAGCCCAAGCACACAGACCGGCCCCGGCTCTCCATCCCTGTCCCGCACATGAAGCTGAATGTATGCATCTCCAGGTTATGTGGTGGCAGGGTTGCATTAGGGAGGGGGATGCTGGCTCAGAAAACCATCCTGGAGGTTGCAGCTGGGTCTCTGTCCTCTTGCCTGCTCAAGAATCCCACTTAAAATCCCTTAAAGGCCTGCCCAAGTCATCTGCCCCACATTCAAGTGGAATTCCCACCTTTCTACCCCTGCAGCACCATGTAGCTGCATGCCTCTGGTGGGCAGGACCCAGTGGGGTGGGTGCACTGGGCAAGATTGGCACACCCCAACATGATCCTGGCCCCATAAAAAGTGGCATTTCCAGAAAGAGTCCAGTCCTGGCCACCCCACTATCTGCAGCAAAGGACCTTCCATGAGTAGTGGAGGCAGGCACCCAGGGTTTGGGGGTGGCTTTGTGTTGAGGGGATCTCTGCTTTCTACAGCCTCTTGGCATCTTAAGAAGTTTGACCATCGCATGCCTTGCAGGTTCAGGGGTCAAGTCTCCGGTCCCTCTACAAGCGCTCTGCCAACCGAGTCACCTTCACCATGGACCCAGTCCGTGACCTGCTTATCTGGGCTGTGGTCCAGAACCGAAAGGAGCTGGCAGAAATCATCTGGGCCCAGGTATCTCAGCCCAGAGCTGTTGGTCCCTGCTGAGAGGCTCAGATGGATCCAAACCTCCCAGCCCCAATAGGAAAGATTGTTTCTGCTGGCATTAGGGATAGCAGGCAAGATGGCCCATGGCAGTGCCTGAGACTGACCCCCAGCCAAATGAGAGTCAGCTAGTGAGCCTGCAGACACTTGATGTTTATCCCCACACCACGACGCCAGATTCCTCCCATCCCAGGCAAAACATGTGCTGTGGGCAGAGGCGATGTGCCTGGGCAAAAGTGTGGTCTTCCTTGCAGAGGCCAAGAGAGGGCTCAGCACACCGCAAACAGGACACAGGGGGCATGGCAGCTGGGGTGGAGAAGGCTTCCACCCATAAACAGCATCCCCAGGGCAAGAGGCAGTGTGGCTGGCAGCACAGTGAGCAATGCAGACCCATGGAGTCACACCATCCTGTCACCCAAGGCTTCCCACTAGGAGACCAGGGGTGTCCCTGGATTCCCTGTGGCAGTGGGTTACCTACTGCCCCTGCACCAAGAGAGGAGCACAGCTCAGCCCTTGTATTGGCAAGCTGTTAGTCCTGAGCAGCTGTCTGCCTGGGACACCCTCCTTCCCTTCCATGGGAGCTAT
The DNA here is from genome assembly GCF_949628215.1 of Phalacrocorax aristotelis. Classification (NCBI taxonomy): domain Eukaryota; kingdom Metazoa; phylum Chordata; class Aves; order Suliformes; family Phalacrocoracidae; genus Phalacrocorax; species Phalacrocorax aristotelis. The sequence goes on from NC_134282.1 coordinate 30,198,828, forward strand.
GGAGTGCTTGGCAGGACTGCCAGGACTTGCAGGGTAGGGCGCAGAGCCCCATGCTCTCTCTGGCCTCTTCTGCTCCAGAGCCAGGATTGCATGGCAGCTGCGCTGGCCTGCAGCAAAATCCTGAAGGAGCTTGCCAAGGAGGAGGAAGACACTGACACCACCGATGGCATGCTGGCCCTGGCCGAGCAGTATGAGCACAAGGCAATTGGTGAGCAGGAGGGGACCATCAATCCAGAACTGCGGACATGCCCTGCAGGGCTGGCTAGCTTTGCCTAGGAGGTGTCTGGGGGCGATGGGTGGAGTGGGTGGTGCCAAATGGGGCTCCCCTCGTCATGGTTGGGGTCATGGTGCTGCAAGGGCTGTGCCTGGGTGGTGGTGGTAGCACAGAGGGTGCTACTGTGTGGCGCAGTGTCCAGATCCTGCTGCAAAGGGTGGCTCTGCAGGCACCTTGCTGAGCACCAAGTTGGCCCCAAAGCTCAGCCTTGTCTCCCTGTTCCTTGCATGGCCAGGCGTGTTCACAGACTGCTACCGCAAGGATGAAGAGAGAGCCCAGAAGCTCCTCACTCGTGTCTCTGAGGCCTGGGGGAAGACAACCTGTCTACAGCTGGCATTGGAGGCCAAGAACATGAATTTTGTGTCCCATGGGGGTGTCCAGGTGAGTTCCCAGCAGTGATGCTTGGAGGGGAAGTGCCCAAGTGTCCCCTGCCCCAGATCCAGGGTTCCTTTTTGGCAGCGGTGGTGCTCTGCCCTGCAGCCCCATTCTGACAGGGACAGAGGGGGCTTCTGTAACCAGTGCTCCTCTTCCTTCCTCCTCACAGGCCTTTCTAACCAAAGTCTGGTGGGGGAAGATGTGCGTGGACAATGGACTTTGGCGGGTGATCACATGCATGCTGTTCTTCCCAATTCTGTACACCAGCCTCATTACCTTCAGGTACTTCTTGCATCTGGGGCACGTGGGCACCAAGGCTGGCTGGGAGAAGCTGCCGTGGCATCTCTCTGGGCAGCTGAGCCCTGCTTCCACCCCTGCTGCCCACAGGGAGAAGAGGCTGCAGCCCATGGGCTGCCTGATGCGCCTCCGAGCCTTCTTCACAGCACCTGTTGTCATCTTCCACATGAACATCCTCTCTTACTTCACCTTCCTTCTGCTTTTTGCCTACGTCCTGATGGTTGACTTCCAGCCATTGCCATCCTGGCGGGAGTACCTCATCTACTTCTGGCTCTTTTCCCTGGTGTGCGAGGAGACCCGCCAGGTATGGTGCAGGCAGAGCAGAGGCTGGGAGGAGGTGAGAGGAGGGTGAGACACCCCTCCAGGCGCTCCTGGAAGGTCCTGCGTAGCTCACATTCCCATGCTGCTTCCCATGTCACCATCCATTCAGAGAGGTCCCAGCACAAGGTACTGCCAGATCCCCATGTCTCTGAGACTGGAGAATCTCCTTGGCTGTGCCTGGTTTGGCCCTGGGTACTTGCAGAAAGTCATGATGTTTTGAGCTGAAAACGTCAGGAGACAGGGGGACCACCTCCTTCCTTGGGCATTTATACCCAGAAGCATTTCCAGGCTTTGAGTGACATTTGCTTTTTTTCAGCTTTTGCTTCAACATCTCAGTTCCTTTATTCACCAGAATAAAGAGCCCCATGTCTCAGGTATCTCTCCCCATGCTCCTTCCATGCCCCTATAGAAAACCCCGTAGGCTCAGAGTAACTTCAGGTAACCAAGAGGTTCCAGTGATGGCCAGCAGGTCTGTACGGTCCCTCCCCTCTGCAAGGCACATAAGTATCTTACAAGGCTTTCACTGAAATACTAACACCTCATCTCTTGCCAACAGCTCTTGTATGATCCAGATGGGTTTGGGGTTGTGAAAATGGCTTCCCTGTACTTCAAGGACTTCTGGAATAAGTTGGATATCTGCGCCATCCTAGTCTTTATCACAGGGCTGACTTGCAGGTGAGTTGCAGAGCCACTTGCCTGGCAGTGCAGAGGCTCAAGCCACAGCTATAAGCTACAAAACTAGTGTGATGTTTATGCAGGTTCTTCAATTGCAATTTCTTCTTCTGAAGGCCAATGAAGATTTTGTGGTCATTTGAGTAATTCTTGAGTAATTTGCCTCTGCTTTCAGCTGCTCACCCAGCACTCTGGGGAAGCTCACTGATATTGCAGAAATGTAATGCTGTGAGATCAGAAAAAAACCCACACTGGTGGCACTGAGATGTTCCTTTCCTCTCTTCTGTGCCCAGGCTGATACCGTCAACTTTATATCCCGGGCGCATCATACTGTCACTGGCTTTTATAATTTTCTGCCTGCGTCTGATGCACATTTTCACAGTCAGTAAAACTCTGGGGCCCAAGATCATCATTGTGAAGCGCATGGTGAGACCTCCCCTCACCCAGCCGGGGCGATCAGCTAGAGCAGCCAGATGACTGCATGGGACGGGTGTGCCACCCGTGTTATCCTATCCTGGAGTGGGGTTTGCTCAGGACCCTGTTTTGCTTCCCCTCTGTCTTTGCAGATGAAAGATGTCTTCTTCTTCCTCTTCCTGCTAGCAGTGTGGGTGGTGTCCTTTGGGGTTGCCAAGCAGGCCATCCTGATCCACAATGAGGAACGTGTGGAGTGGCTTTTCCGTGGCGTGGTCTACCACTCCTACCTGACCATCTTCGGGCAGATTCCCTCCTACATTGATGGTAAGGGACACCAGCCGGTGACAACGTGTGGCACAAGCAGGGTGGCTGTGACAAGGCTGAGGGGTACCAAGCTCATGCTGCAGTCTGCCTAGCTCCTGCCATGTTGGGCCATGTAAGTCCTGCACAGGGCTTCTCTCCAAGCACAGCATTAAGTCCAGGAGGGAAAAATGACAGGGCATGGGGATGGAGCCCTGCTCCAGCACATTGGGAGCATTGCCACCAATGCAAACCCAGGGACTGCACCTGCCCAAGTGGTCAAGAGAGCACACTAGCAAAGGCACAGGAGCATGAGTCAATCCAGTTTAGTGCCACAGCTGCAAAGCTGGTGGCAATGAACAGAGCACCTGCGATGATGCAGGTTGAGGTCACATCCCTGTCTGGTGCTAAGTTCCCTTGATGCTGGCCACTTTCAGAGAGCACAGTGGGCTTCCTGAGACACCATGAGGTTTGGCTGTAGTGGAGCCATGCCATGCTCTCTTGCAGGGGTTAACTTCAACATTGACCAGTGTACCCCTAATGGAACTGACCCCTACAAGCCCAAGTGTCCAGAGACAAATGAGGACAGCAAGAAACCCATCTTCCCAGAGTGGCTGACAGTCATCTTACTGTGCCTGTACCTGCTCTTCACCAACATCCTCCTCCTCAACCTCCTTATTGCCATGTTCAAGTGAGTTTGACCTGGTCCCATGGTCCTGACAGTGTACCAAGCTGGCTTTGCTTGTGGGCTTGGTCATGGCCAGGGCACTGCACTCTGAGAAAGCACGAGGAAGGTCTTGGGGCACATGCTGCCCAGAGCACAGGGACACTTTGAGGGGGTCATAGATATGGTGGAAGTAGTGGGTGCAGACCAGGGCTGGTAAGGCAGACGGGTAGAACCTGGGGCACCATCATCCCCACATCATGGCTGACACCTGGGCTCTGCCCCAGCTATACCTTCCAGCAGGTCCAGGAGCACACGGACCAGATCTGGAAGTTCCAGCGGCACGATCTGATTGAGGAGTACCACGGCCGCCCTCCCGCACCTCCACCCTTCATCCTCCTCAATCACCTGCAGATCCTGGTCCAGCGAGTCTTGCTCCGCAGGCCTGCCATGCGCAACAAACAGCTCAGTAAGAACCAGCATCTACCCTCCTGGCCTTTGTTACCTCCCCGGGGCACAGCATCATGCACCAAGGCATGAGACTTGGCATCTGGTGTGCAGCAATGGGTTTTGGGGTGCCCAGGGACCTGATAGCACTGCCGTCCCCTTCCTCTGGCAGAAGAGAAGCTGGAAAAGAATGAAGAAGCTGCCCTCCTCTCTTGGGAGATGTACCTGAAGGAGAACTACCTGCAGCACCAGCAATGCCAGGAGAAGCAGAACATAGAGCAGAAAATACGAGATATTGCACAGAGGTACCAGTGCTCCTGACACAGGGACATCTTTCTGTCCTCTGGTGTCCTGGGCAGGGAAGAGTTAGGATTAGTGCAGTGGTGGCTGCTGAGGGGGTTCCTCTCTGCACTGTCCCTCCAGAGTTGATGTACTGGCAGAGCTGCTGGACTTGGACCGGGTGAAGAGGACAGGGCTGGTGGAGCAGAGGCTGGTCTCTCTGGAAGACCAGGTGAGGCAAAAGCTGAGCAACTACCTAAGAAAGGTGGGGTTTTCCAAGGACTGAGTCAACTGAACCAGAGCACAAGAGAAAGCATTCTGAATCAATCCCCCTTCAAACAGTTTGATTTTCCCTGCCAAAACAGTTGCATCCGAGAGGAGAAGGTTTATGGGAAATGTTCTGTTTGACTCCAAAGTGGGAGTCAAACAGAACAGTGGGATGAAGGTGAGAAGTGGTGGGAAGAGCCCCTGCCTCCACAGGTCACACAAGCAGTTAGAGCTGACCCAGATCTTCTTGGCCCGAGAGGACCCTCCAGACCTTCTGGAGATGGGGGATTCTCCACCCCCCCTCCCAGCGACACTGTTCCACACCCTGCATGAGCAGTGGGGTGCCTGGGGAGCTGGACTGGGCCCTGGCATCTCCTCTCTGAGACAGCTGCAGCACAGCTGCTGTTTCCCTGGAGGTGGTTTTCCAAGCCAAGCATCAAGGCACAGCAAGGACCACTGCTTCCCTGGGGGATGAGCAGCCAGGAGCCAAGGATAGCAGGGCCTCCTGCCAGGGCTGTATCCTGCAGTACCTGAGCAAGGGAACCCAGGGAGCAGCTGGGGTCTGGGAGGGCTGACCCTCTCCTGTCCCATGCAGGTGCATCAGAGTGCCCAGGCCCTGAGGTGGATAATGCAGGCGCTGCAGGGCAATGGCTTCGGCTCAGGGGAGGATGTGCCACCTGTGGGTAAGCAGAGTCCACCTCCACCCCCGCAGCACTGGGGAAACCCAGAGCCCCATGCTGGCACCCATGGGGCTGCAGACCAGAGCTGCAGTTCTGAGCAGCCCCTTGCACTCCTCTGTTAAGTGGTGAGGCAGAGGCAGAAGCTTCTTTGGCCCAGGGAGGTTTGGGGGCTCTGCAAGACTGTCCAGACCATCCTGCAGCCTTTCTCACCCTCCAATCCAGAGCCCTCTCTGGAGCCCACGGCTGAGGCTTTCCACTGCAGCATCCCTGGGGAATTCCTCCAGGGCCTGCTGGAAGGGATGCCTGGGGCCAGGCCCCCAGGGCACATCAGCATCCCCATGGAGAGACCCAGCCAACCCCTTCAGCAGAGGCACAATCTGCAGGACTGGACTCAGCACCCTGCTTTGTGGGGCCTCGCTGTCTGTGTCTGCCTCACAGGCTCCAGCAAAGCCTTGGAGACGAAGGAGGCTGACCTGGAGGGGAAACCTGAAGATAGCCAGCCCCCATATCATGTGCTTGCCCGAAACCTTCTGTACCCAGGGTCTCACACCCTCCGCTTCCCTGTGCCAGATGAGAAGGTGCCCTGGGAGGTAGGAGCTGTGACCCTGGGCAGCAGGGCTGGGAGGGGGGGCACGGAGCAGATCCCAATGGCGGTGGGAATAGGAACAGACCCATCGTCACACCTGTGTCACACTTGGGAGCTCCTGTTTTTCCCAGCCCTGGGACAAGTGGCTTCCTGGAGCAGCTGCTCCAAGGCCCTCCCAGGGACAAGAAGCAGTGAATGGGCATAGTTCCTGCTGGGATCTGCAGTGCTAGGGATGCCTGGGGCTGGCTAGCTGGAAGACAGAGGGGACAAACACCCATCTCCACATTTCCTGAATCAGGGCTGGCTCAGGGTCAGGGACAGGATCTGGCACGGACTTACATGGGGACATGAATGAGAGTCACCAACCCTCCAGCTAAGACCCTGAGCTCAGCCCCCAAGGAGGGCCCAGAACCCTACATGCCTTGAGGAATGGTGCCTCGAGCTGGGCAGAGGAAGGGACAGAGGCAGAAAGTGTCCCCAGTGGTCCCAGTCCTTGCCTGCCACCAGAGCAGGGATGCAAGGCAGGGGAGCCTGACACAGCCCTGTGCTCTGCAGGTGGACTTCCCACTCTACGACCCTCCCACCTACTCAGCTGACCACAAGGACATGGCTGTGCAGGACCCGTTCAGCCCGTGAGTGTTCCCCTGTGGCTCCCCACTCTTCTGCCCCTTTCCCTGGGTGGCACAGCCAGCCTTCCCTGCCGGGCTGCCTCCCACCCCCCAGCTCCTTGGAGTTTCTCCTGAAGATCAACTACAACACCATGGATGGGCTGATTGACCGGCAGAGCTTCCATGGCCTCTACACTGTGCAGGATGGGCTGCCACTGTGAGTGCATCCGCTATGAGGGCAGATGGGCTTGGTGAGAGCTGGGGTTCCCAGCTGTACACAAAGCACTGGTGAGATGGAGAATCCAGGGGGATCTGGGTCCATCCATCTCCTTCCTGCTTCCCTTGGCTAATGGTGAGGCAAGGAAAATGGCACACATTGTCCTTAGGATTCCCCCCCCAAAAAAACCCCTAGCACCCAGAAGAGGTGTGGTGCAGTGGTGGGAAATTAGGGGAAGCAGTACAGGGCTTTGATCAACTTGGTAGGGTGTGCACAGGGACCTTGGCACTGTCCCAGCCCACTTGTCTCCCTGACAGGAACCCCATGGGCAGGACAGGGCTCCGAGGCCGCGGGAGGCTGCACTGCTTTGGGCCCAACCATGCCCTGCACCCTGTTGTGACCAGGTGAGTGCTTGGGGACAGAGAGGTATCCTTGCTCCAGGACAGGGCTGGGGAGGTGGAATGGAAAAGGGAGCACAAAACCACCTCACAGAGAGTGGGGCCTGGAAAAACCCACCGCTGCCCATTCAACCATTGCTGGGCAGAGGGGAGCTGAGTCCAGCTGCAGCATAACAGGGGCCTCTCTCACAGGTGGCGGAGGAATTTGGATGGGTCCATTATAAGGAAGAGCCTGAAGAAGATGCTGGAAGTCCTAGTAGCCCAGTACCCACTGTCAGATGTCTGGGCTCTGCCCGGGGTAAGAGCTGGTGGAAGCCAGCTGGCACAGAAGGGTCTGGGGAGACAGGACTGGCCCAGCCCCATGGCTGGATGCCCTGCAGAAAAAGAAGGAACACAGATGGGTGTCACGGCCTTGTCCGAGGAGGTACCTCTGCCCCTCCTGCAGAGCATCTGAGTGCAGGACTGCGCTGCCAAGAGTGCTGGGGGTGGGCAGTGGTGGGATTACATACCCCCACCCACCCTGTCTCCTTCTTCTCCCTCCTCCTCCTCCTCCTCCTCCTCCTCCTCCACATCTTCAGTTCTTGCATGTCCTTTGTGACATAAGACATTGGCGTAGCATCCTTTGACAGAGTGGTCCAGACGTTGAATCAGGCAAACTCAAACACATGCTTGGGCACAGCTGAGGGCTTCCAGCAGGAGAGGGAGGGAGGGAGGGAGGCACCACTGCTGCTTGCTCCCCCCACCAGAGCCTGTGGCATCTTCGGCAGTGGTGGCAACTGCCTGATGGCCAAGCTGGTGGCAGTAAAGGAGGCTGGGCTGATGGCAGGCCCCACGGCTGACATCTACTTTGGTGCAGGGGTCCCTGGAGCCAGGTGAGACGCTGCCACTGAAGCTCAAGTGGATCCTGCGCCGGGAGTTCTGGCCCCAGTTCCAGAACTTGCTGAAACAAGGCACTGAGGTGGGGGGGCACACAGATGTCCCAGCAGTACAGGGGCATGCAGGTGCTACAGTGGTGTGGGGGCATGCAGGCATCACCCTGGTACAGGGACACACAGGTGTCACGGTGGTACAGGCACATGGGGACAACACCACAGTACAGGGACATGTGGACATCATGGCGGCACAGGGGCACATGGGTGTCCCCAGGGTACAGGGTCAGGGTGCATCACCCCTTAGCCACTGCTCCTACCGGGGAGGAATGGCTGGGGCAGGCAGACACATGCTGTAATGGCCTTGTACCACGCAGCAGTCTGGGAGGCAGCCCAGGAACTCCAGGGGTGGGCTGCACACATAGGTGTCAGTGCTTACTGCGATCGCTCTCCATGGCTCCAGGTGCAGCGGGAACAGGGTGCTGGTCTCCAGTGGGGAAGAGGAGCTGTGGGGCAATGTCCCACCATCCCCAGGGCTTCTTGGTGCCCTGAGGGAGGTGGTGAGGGCTCTGCTAATGTGGCATTCCTTCACTGTGCACAGATACACAAGGGGTACCTTGACGACCCCCGCAACACAGATAACGCCTGGGTTGAGACGGTTGCTGTCAGCGTGCACTTTGACAACCAGAATGATGTGGAGATGAAGAGGCTGAATTCGGTATGGGCCCCTTGCCTGTGCAGCTCCCTGACCCAGCTCTCAGCAGGCATGGAGCAGGGGAGCCAGATGTCCAGATCCAGATCTTGCCCTCATCATGAGTGGGCTTCTCCTGCTGCATGCAGTAGAGGAAGAACATGGGGATGAACATGGGGTGGCACTGCACCAGGGGCCCTAAAAAGAAAGGGCAGAAGGTTGGGGACTGGAGGTGCTGTTGAGCATGGCTGGCATGGCCCCTCACCAGCAGCATGTATGTGATGTCTCTGGTCCCCTTCCAGTTCCTCCAGGGCTGCGATCCAGAGCTGTGCATCCGCTGGCAGGTGCTGGACAAGAGGATCCCCCTGCATGCCAACCACAAGGAGCTCCTGCACAAGGTCTCAACCCTTCTCAGCGCTTACTACTGAGTCCTTAAGCACAGGCCAGGGCTCCTGCTGCCCCAAACTAGGTTCTGGTTGGGACCTGCAGCTCTACCACACCTCACCTGTGAGACCTGGAGACTAGGTACTTTGGTTGCCTCTGTGAATATACATTGCAGGTCTCTGGGAGGAAAACTGTCCCCTCACTAGCAGTCAGGGGCAAGGGCTGCCAGGGCAGTGCCTATGCAGCATCCCGGTCACCTGAGGCACCAAGCTTAGCCCCAGCTTGTCTCTCAGTGCTTGCACATTGGGCACAGCACTAGCCCAGGGCTTGGGCCAAGCAGAGCCACAGGGCTGTTCCTGCAAGGTGTTCCTTCTCTCAGCTCCCACCTGCCCTTCGCTTTGGTGGGGGTACTGGGGACTTATTAGCTCCAGCTACCCCTCCACCCAGGATATCCATTGGCACCTCTGATCCACAGCTCCTGCTCCGAGCCCTGTGGCTCCACACCTCCCAGAGGATTACTCTGGAGAAGGCTTGGGGTCTTTTCCACCTAAAGCTCCTGACTGCCCTGCAAGTCACTCCTGTGGCAGTTGTCCCCATATCTCTGGTTGTGTCAGACCCAACAACGTGGTCCTGAGCTGTGATCCAGTGCTTCTGAAGGTGTGAGCAGCTCTTGGCTTATACACCTATGGTTTCATAGCTCCGCACAGGTCCATAGCCCTAGTCCCACACTGTTATGTGATCCTGCGTGTGTGTGCTGAACACTGTCTTGTACCTGAACTCCTTCCCTCTGTTTGAGCCAAGGCACCAGCTGAATGCCACCTGCCTGCCCCTATCCCCTTGCGCACATGGATGGAAGGGGGCAGCTTGCTGGGACCCAGGTGATCCATGCTCTGTGGTCCCTTGGGCAGGTCCCTTGGACAGGAAAGGGGACATTAGTGTGTCCATCCCAGACATCTCTGCTCTTACGGGGTCCTTCATTCACCTTTTCTGTTGCCTGTCATGAGGAGAACAAGGCACAGTGGAGATGTTTCTTGATAGCCCAGAACAGCCCCATGGTGGCATACTATGCCTGGTACTCCTCAGGGAGGGATTTCAGTTCTCCCACCCTCTCCCAATGGGTCAGACGCTGGCCAGCCAGGGCTGTTCTTACCACACTGGTGGCCATCACGGTACAAATGCAGTTTCACCAGTGATGCACTGGGACTTGTTGAGGCGGGGACAGACTGGCAATTTAGTCAACCCAGCGCAATAAACCATGTATTAAACAACTAAAGGCTGGTGGTCTGTTACAGCTGTTTAACCAGGGGCCATCCCTGGAGGCCATACTTGGAGTGCACTCCCAGGTGAGCCTAATTTGAGCGTTCCCATCCTCAATCTTGTTGCACAAACTCACTTTGCTTGCAGACTCACCCCCCAATGCTGGCTGCAGAGATGACTTGACAAATTTGGAGTCAACGTGAGGAGCTGCTGGAAAGCAAGCTGTGTGCCAAGGCAGTGGCACAGTACCTTCTCCAATTGCTCTTGGCCTGCTCGATGTCTGCTTGTGGTCTCCCATCACTGTGCTCTGCCAAGAGCCAGCGCAGGCGCAGGGAAGGCTGGGCTCGGGGCATGGCTGGGGAGGGAAGAGGCAATCGTGCCTTACAGCAGCTGATAAAGCTTCTAGACCTGCAGCCCCGAACCAGCGAGCAGCGACTACAGCCTAAGAAGAATTGCTGAAACCTAATTAGCATCAATCAATTACAGCATAGAAGGGCTCCAGGCAGCTGCTCACCCACAGCACCCGTGCCTGTGCTGCCTGGGTGTCCCCACCACCCCGGTCCAGCAGTCCTTGCCTGGACCCCCTGTGCTGCCACAGGGCACCCCCATGTGCCCCCCCACCCCTGCACCACTCAGTGCCACTGAGGCGGGGGACCATCCGTCCTAGAGGCCCTGGCAGGAGCAGCTGCAGCAACAGGTGGGGACGGCGCACTGCAACTGCAGCCACAGCCGCAGCCAGAGCCGAACTGAAGCAGAGCCGGTAAGGGACCCCTGGGACTTGACAGGGGGTGGCGGGGGGCGGTTCTGCTGCTGGGAGCTTGGTGGGGTGCAAGGTCCCCAAGGTCCTTGCCCAGGAAGGTACAGTTGCCCTCAAGCGCTGGTCAGGGCATAAGCATGGATCGGGGCTGGGCATCACCCCCACACACATTGGGGTCTGGCTGGGGTGGCAGAATGTGGTGGCTGCAAGCCCTCAGAGCCCTTCCAGGGACAGCAGCAGGGTTGGGCAAGCAGTAGGAACCAGAATCGCAAAGTGCATCCTTCCTTACCCCAGAGAGACTGGGCTGGCAGACCCTGGTAGCATTTGTAGGGCCAGAGGGATTCCAGGGGAAGTGCGACTTAATCTCCCCTGCAGGAGTGCGCTGTGCAGTCCCACACCCCTGGGCTGGTCCACGGGCAGGTCCACTGGCAGCATTCCTCAGGTATGAGCATCGCCCAAGTGGTTCCCTGAGGATGCTCAGACCTGAGGGATACTGGTGCTTAAAGGATGCTGTTATCAGGGGAATGCCATTATCAGAAGCATGCTGGTACCAGAAGGATAATGACCAGTGCCCAGCTGGTCTTCTAGTGAGATTGCCAGGGACAATTGCATTCCTGAGTGAAAGGCTCCCAGGTCCTGCCAGGGTCCCATACCCCAACTTTCCTCTCCATGGGAATCTCTTCCACCCAGCCTGACAAGGCAGCAGGAGAGGTGTGAGTAGCACCAAAGGGCAGAGGAAAGAAGGCCTGCCTATTTCACCTCCTGCCTTGTCCACAGCAGGGCAGGGGTGGCCCTTGAGGATCCCAGATCACCCCCTTTACTGTGATAGTCAGTGGCTCCTCTCTTAAGCTCCAGCTCCTGGGGTCAGGCTGTTAAACCATGCTCTTTATTTACTTTAAAAAAACAAAGTCACCTCCTAACACCTGCTTTGGCAAAATGCTTGGAAACATGTACCAGCTCATGGACCATATGGGGAAAGCAGAAGAACTCCACATCTTGTTATTTAAAAACCCAGTGGTGATTAAGCCAGCCTGATGACCTGGGGAGTCTGACTCATCTTTTTTTTTAACACTTGAGGTTGGTGAGACAGGAATTTACTGCTGCTGTCCTCCAGCAGCAAATTGATGCATCCCATGTGGAAATTGGCAGCAGGGTGGGGCAGAGGCTCTGGGGCTGTGCCCATTTCGACACCCCAGTCCTGCAGCACCCTATGCCTGAGTGGTCTGTACAGAGATTGCGATGGGGGGTGAAACGGTTTTTAATCTCCACAGTTCTATGTCCAGGTATAATTAATCTTAAGCCAAATTAAGCTGTCCTGGAAAAGATGGTAGCCAGTGTCATTCCACCCTCATTTTCTTGGCTCCTGAGCCCAGCCTCTTGCTGCTTTGCCAGGGCACATAAACAAAGTTCCAGGAAATAATGTCTTCTCATATCCCCTCCACCCACCGCTTTCCTCCAGCAATGGGAGAGGCTTTGCAGGAGTGCAGAGGAGCCGCCCCGCTGCCCAGGAGCTGCTGCAGCCACCAGGGAATCGCCAGCAGCCATGCCGAGCTGGGCAGGTGCAAGATGGCCCTCACGACCACACCGGCAGCCAGCATCACCCAGGCTTTTTTCTGCCTCCTGCTGTGTATCCCCTGGGGCAGCTCCTGCCCCCCAAGCTGCCAGTGCACAGAGAGGGCAGGGGCAAAGGCTGTCCTCTGCAGCTCCCGGCACTTGGTGGAGATCCCCAAGGACATCCCCAAAGATGCAGTGTTCCTCAAGCTGGATGCCAACAGCATCACCAGGATCCCCAGCAAGGCCTTCAGGCACCTCTCCCACCTGGAGGAACTTGATCTTTCCAGGAATGCCATTGAGAAGATTGACAGGGCAGCTTTCAAAGTGGTGGCTGCTGGGCTGCGTACCCTTGACCTCTCCAGCAACCGCATCCGCAACATCCCCAAGAAGGCCTTGCTGACGCTCAATGCCAAGCTCCGGCTGGCCAACAACCCCTGGCACTGCGAGTGTGCCTTGCAGGCGGTGTTGTGGGAGGCACGGCTGGACCCTGACTCCGTCCAGGACATCACCTGCCACACAGCCCCACGTGAGGAATACGTGGGCAAGCCACTGCTCCAGGTCCTGGATGCTGGTGTCAACTTCTGCAGCGTGCGTCAAAGGACCACAGACGTGGCCATGTTCATCACCATGTTTGGCTGGTTCACTATGGTCATCGTCTATGTGATCTGCTATGTCCGGCACAATCAAGAGGACACCTGCAAGCATGTGGAGTACCTGAAGTCACCGTCGAGCACCCAGGGCCATGCAGAGACCACCAGCACTGCCCTGTAGTGCAGCGTTGGGGCTCCCTGTTCCCCGCTTCTTTGTGGGGAGCCAGTGGCAATCTGATAGGCTTCCAAGCTTCTTTATGGGATTTTCCGGTGCTTTTTCTGGTCCTGCAAATGAGTGCCACCGACTTCATCCCTCTCCAGCGATGCTGGACTGAGCATGGGCAAACAACATGGAGGAGGGATGACAGGAACACCCATGCAGACCTGTCAATGGAGCCCAGGTTCCTGGGGAAGAATCCCCCACACACAGACCCCTTCTCCCCTGCCAGAGCTGGGCTCGCAGGGAAAGCAGCCCCGGCCACAGGTTCACAGTCCACATCGTTTGGAAAGAACTAGCCCCTGGGGTGAGACAGATGAGGGAGGGGGCTCTTGTGGGGCCAGGAGGTCCCCGCAGCCTGGGGTGCAGAGGGATGCGTCACTCTGTGCAGTGGAGCCACATTGTCCTGGCTCCAGAGAGGGACTGGTCTTGCAGAGAGCAGGACATTGGTCCCAGCCCCCGTGCAGCATTTCAGCAGCCTCTGCCTGCCACCAGCAGCCTGGGGCTGATCTCACAAACCTTTGATTTCTCAATAAAGCCCAACACATAGGAAAACCCTCAGGGTTTATGCTGCACTGGAAGCTGTGCATCTGGGGAGAGTGGTGGTGCTCAAGGGGGTTGTGCTTGTCCTAATTCAATCTCTCCCAAAGCAGACAAGCCTAAATTCAGTGTACTAGTGCAGCTCCCATTAGGTTACATCCTCTCCACCCTCACGCCAGCCTGTCTCGAGTAGGGGCCATCTGTCCAAATGGTGCCTCTGCTCCTCGTCTGGTATGTCTTGCCTTATCTTGCCTTTCCTTGTGGCCAAATTAGAGATGCTGCACGTGGCTTAGCGTGATGGAAGCAAATTGAGTTCTGCCTTGTTTCACAAGCAAGAAACAGTCCTTCCCAGCAGAGCCAGCTGCAGATGTGACTGGGCCTGGGGAGAAGGGAGGTCTGCAGGGGCTGCCTGTGGTGGCTTTCCTGGGCCTGGACCCCAGGGCAGCTCAGGCTGTGCCCCGACCCCCCACCCCAACTCCTTCTTGGTGGGCTAGCACCTCCTGCGGGCTCCCCAGTGCCAGGGTGGGTGACCCAGCCCCAGCGGGAAACCTGGGGCCGCGGAAGGCCGAGCGATGGGGCCAACTGGGAGAGGCAGAGGGTCCCATGCAAAGGGGAGTGGGAGAGGCACCCTCACCCCAGCACCCCACTTTGCTCAGGGCCACCTTGTCCTCACAGGCCACCTATGGCCATGGACATGGCCCTGTCATGCTTGGGGGTGGTTTGTGGAGTGGAGGAAAGCCTCTGCCATGGGCAGAGCAGCTCGGGTACCCGCAGCTTGTGCTTGGACGAAGGCTGGGTGCACAATTTATTAGAGCTCTGGTTAAGCAAAAGAGTCTCCCAGACAAAGGAGAGGAAAAGAGGCCTGGAGCAGTTTTGGGTCTTTCCCATGCCCATGGTATCTGGATTGGTCACCGTGCACAGCAGGTTTGCTTCAGCGTCGCTAACCTCATGTAAAGGAGTGCAAGGACCAGCATTGGTCCTTGTACACATCTATGGATTTGTACAATACACATACGTCGGTTGGCGAGGATGACCAAAACCAGCCACAGTGGAGCAGGAGAGCGGGCAGGCGCCTGCAGCAGTGGAATGGGGTGGCGAGGCCACTGAAGATGGACACGAAGCATGGTGTTCAATGTCAAACCAGATGGGTCCTCAGCATTGCAGCCCCAGGTGCTGGGCAGGCCGAGCCAAGCCTGAAGCCATCTTTTCCCCCCAATTTCTTACATACCGTTTCCTTCCCCCTGCCATTCACCCACCCCGGCAGCACATGTTCTGCTCAGTCTCTGTCTTCCCTGGCTTTGTGTGAGCTCTGTCCACAACCAACGGCAGCTCTGGGTCCCTCCTGGCTGGGGACTGCCAAGCACTGGGGTCCCAGTGAGCCTGGGAAAGTGCCTGGGCACCAGGCACCCTGGGTAGGACGTGGCTCTGGAGTGTAGCAGGAGAGCTTGTCCAAGAGAAACAGCACCAAAGCAGGGTCACCTTTGCCAGCCCCCAGACAAGGCTGCAGAGAGCCCTGGAGCTCCCCTTCTCCTCCTCCCTCTCTTGCAGAGTGCACAACCAGCCAGCTGCAGGGCTGATGCTGCAGCTGTTCCTGGGCTCTGTGGTCCATCTTCACCTTGATGCCCAGCTTGCCCTGATCCTGTCGATGAGCCGAGCGTGTCTCAGCCACCTCAGGTGGTTTTCAGCTTGAGCACCTTGGAAATCGGCTCCTTGGCACTAGAGTAGAGGAGGTAGGAGCCCTCGGCAGTGTGAAATGCCTCCCAGTCTCTACAGCCAACAGTGGGGAGGTGGTGAGCCGCTACGAAGCCTTCATAGCCTTGCCACCTGCACGGGGAGGGCAGTTAGCTCTTGGGGCACAAGCTGGGCACCTGAAAGGGGGCAGGAAAGCCGAAGCTGTGGGGCTGGCATCTCCCACCTCCCCGCTGTGGTTCAGGGTGGAATGTCCCTGTGCTGGTTTTGGCTGAGAAGGAGTTAATTCTCCTCACCGTGGGGGGGTCGGCTACCTTTCCAGCTTCCCGCACTCTGCCGCGTGGCAGGGGAGGGGCTGGGGGGGGCGGGGCCACAGCGGGGGCAGCTGACCCCAACTGGCCAATGGCAGGTTCAATCCGTACCATGTGACACCATGACCAGTATATTGAGGGGGGGCAGTTGCGGCTGGGGGTCGGTGGGCGGCTGCCTTGTGTGCGGTTTGTTTTGGCGGTTTGTCCCCCCCCGGGGCTTTGCGCCTCTCGTTGTTCTCCCTTACATTGCATTTCTGTTGTTGTTTCTTTTAATTTTAATTATTAAACTGTTCTTATCCCAACCCACGAGCGTTACCCTTCTGATTCTCTCCCCCATCTACCGGTGGGGGAGTGAGCGAGCGGCTGTGTGGGGCTGAGCTGCCGGCTAAACCACGACAGTCCCTCACTGGGGCTTCTCATTCCTGCCCCGAAACCTCTCCAGAAATACGGAGCCATCCTATCCGTCCTCCCTGGACAGAGATGCACCAGCATCTGCAGAGGTTGCCCTCATGCTGGGCTCCCAGCAGGGTCATTCCCCAACTACCCAACCCTGCCCTCTTCCCACAGCAGTACCTGTAGATAATACTGTTAACGGAGAATGTGAAGCCATTGAAGGAGTTTGCTACCACCAGAAAAGAGTCATCTCCCACTGAGAAGAACTCCCAGTCCAGGGCACTGGGGATGAAGCAAGCAGAGGGGCAGGTGAGATGGCCTCTCCATGGCTAGCTGGGGAAGGGGCTGCAAGTCCACTGGGCTGAGCCCACTCCACCCCAATCTCTGCCACCCTGATGATACACAGAAAACCCTGCTCTTCCCAGGCTGTTCCTGAAAGGAAATCCACACTCATTCCTAAATCCAGGGCCTTCTCTAGCTCCCACTGGGATTTGGTGCCAAGGACCTGTCACCATTTTCCCTCCCCACCAGTCTCTGTCCCTGGCCACATGCAAGCCTGTGTGAACCCCCAGGAGACCTCCAGGTTGCTCAGGGGAAGGACGTGGACTGAGGAGTACCCTGACTCTTTGCACAGGTACCTGTAGGTGACGAGGTCCTGGAATTTGACAAACATCTGGGCAGTGATGTTCAGCTCATAGATGGAGGAGTTGATGGCATAGAAGTTAGAGGGTGCTGGCATCCCACTGTCATAGCTGTGGCTGTTTGCAACAGCCAGGAAGACTCTGTCCCCAATATGAAAGACCTCCCAGTCAGCAGCACCATAAGTCTGTAGGGAAGGAAGCCACATGAGAAGCTGAATATATAAGCCTTTCCAAGCCAAGGGTGCTGTGAGGTGGTGGTGGGGGACCTGCTGGAGGTGCAGCAGGGAAGTTACCCACTCCTAAAACCCTCCATGGAAAAAAATGAATCTCAGCCTGTCAATGCCAGTGGGAAACTATCACTACCTTTCCACAGGACTAAAGAGCATCTGTCTCTGTAATTATTCCCTGGCTTGTCTAAATCCAGAGGGGGGACTGAAAAATAGAGTTTGATCAGTGGCCAAGCCTTACCAGGATGGACTGGAAGAGCTGGAAAGAGCCACTGAGCCAGATGTAGATGTGTGAGTAGATCTTAGTGGATGTGCCATTGAACGTGTTTGCCACAGCCAGGAAGGAATACGGCCCAATGGTGAAAAATTCCCAGTCATAAGCTCCAGAGGTAGGGATGGTCTGGTTGGTTTCAAACAACCCTGTCCTGGGGTTCCATCTGTATATCACACTGTCTATGTTGTGGTTATTCCCTGGGGGAGACAGACAGACGCACGTGCAGTGAAGAAAAGAAATAGCTGACTCGTGTAAGAAACAAGACCCAGAAACAAGTTCAGCTGTGCAGATATTTGCCAGCATGTTGCATGGCTGTTTTCTAGTGACTGATTGCTCCCCAGGAAGTAGTCAACAAGACTCTAGAGCCTCCATCCCCATCGAACATGCTCGCTGCTTGTTCCTGAGTGCACAGTGGCAGCTGGCAGCTGCTGGCAGATGAGGGACAGGAGGGTGCTGTCTCCCCTACATGAGCAGCACACCAGAGGCACCATGCCAGTGTCTCAGGGCGGCCAAGCTCTGCCGGCTGTCCCACAGGACAGCCATGTGTAGTGGGACCAGTCCCAGCCAAGTCCCTAAGCTACTGAAATCATGGTCTGCTGTGACCCTTTGCACACAAGCTTGCACATCTGGGATGAGGCCACAGCTGGAACAGCACCTCACTAACAGTTTTCATCACTCCTTTGCTAAGGGCCCGTGCTCAGCTCCTGAGCGCTAGAGCTGGCCAGGGATCTCCATATGCCGATCCCTGCTGATGGCAGAAACTCCAGAAAGAGGGAGGGAATGACACAGTCTGCAGCCTGCACTGTGCTGAGCACTTGGGCTGAGCCCAGCAGCACCAAAGCACGTGTTCCATCCAGCTCCTGGGTTCCAGTCAAGCATCTCAGCTTCAAGTCCATGTGGGACCCAGCTGGCTTTAAAGCTAAAAGCCTTTCTGCAGCTTCAGCCTGGCACATCCCCTCCAGCCAGAGCCGTTCTTCATCAGGACTGGGCAATGCACCACCAGTCCCTTTCCACCCCACACTCCCTAAACACTGCTGTGTTTGGCTTGGCCCTGCTGGTGTTTCTGGTGGCTTAGCAGCAGCAGGACCATGTGTTAACAGGTCTATGGGTGATCCTCATTGCAATGGAAGGGACTTTGGCAAGAATGGCTGCAGGGAGAATACGGTGTGTGGGAAATGGCCACTCAGGTAAGTAGCAGCTTCTCAGGACTGACCCTCCAACACCCGCTGAGGGGAATATCCCCAGTTTGGCTTGGCCATGATGGTCTTAACTCCTGCATGGCTGCCAAAGGGACCTTTCTGCTGCCCCTGCCACAGGGGTAGGTCTTGTCTGAACTGGCGATGGTGGGGTCCAACAGGTGACACGTGACAGGTGACATTCCAGCCCAGCTCACAGGCAGCAGGTGCCCAAGCAACCTGCCACCAGGTTTGAGCCTGGAGCCAGAGGAGCTGTGCCACAGAAGCCAGCCCTGATGGAAGGGAAGGACCCCACTGGTCCAGCACCTGAACCTGGCTGGGAACATCTTGGAAAGCCAGGGCTGTGGGATTGACCCATTCATCCCTGTGCTGAGGGGTGCATGCCCCAACACAGAACAACTTGTGGCCTGGGAGGGGAATGAGGCTGGACCACACCTGCAGGGTGACCAGGGAAGGGGGGACATTAGCAGGTTCTCACTCAGCTTCCCTCGGTTTCCTGTGTGTCCACAAGGCCAAGGCTTTGGCTTCTCAAACGGCTCAGCCCCTGCAAACCCATGCAGATGGCCTCAACACCCAACACGTTATGTAGCATTAGGGAAACAAATGAAAAGAAGCAGAGATTTAGCAAACTATCCCCACTCCTGTCCTTGTACCCTACAGCTGGAAACCCGGACGGGGACCATGTCAGCCACTTCCCTCAGTGCTTTGCTCTCCTAAAATGAGAGGGTCTGCAAGGGTTTGGGCTTCCTGAAGGACACCGCACTCCAATCTGTGTGCAGTGACTCCCTGGCTTCACCCTGCACTCTGGCAGAGGATGTGTAAGGAGCTGCAGTATTTCCACAGCAATGGGAGGATGCTCTTGAGTAGGGTGCCTATGGTGGGTGCCGTGGTCCCCAGCATCACCCCAGGGCTGCCTGCCCCAGCTGAGCCAGGCTGGTAGGGAATATAAGGGCTGGGTACCTTTTCTGTGGTTGACCACTGCGAGAAAAGTCTCTCCCTCAATGACAAATGCCTCCCAGTCCCTAGCGCTGTGCGTGGTGATCCTCTGGTACGTGACGAATTTCTTTTTCCTCCAGCTCCACTTGTATATTACCGAGAACTCCTGACCCCTGTCATTCTGCTCGAAATTAGCCACTGCTAGGAAGATCTGAAAAATAACAAGCCAGGACATCTTGGTTTTCTGCTCTCAAAAGGGAGTAGACAAGCATGGGCAGGGTGAAGATGGGATGGGTGAGGGCAGGTGTCCATGGGAATCAGGGCCAGGGAATGAGGTGGCCAGTGTGGGGAAAGACAACTCTTGCTGGCAGGGATCCCAGAGCAGCCCCCAAGCAGCACAGTGCACCCAAAGTGGTGACAGGGATCCAGTAGCTTGTGGGGGTCTTTCTGCGTGGCAGCAGCAGTGCCTGCTGCCCGCAGAGCTGGGGCAGGGACGAGACTCACAGCCACAGTCTCGGAGCCAAGTGGAGGGAGAGTCATGCTGCAGCTTCTTGTGCCCTGCCAGCCCTGGGGATGGGGAGCACAGTCATGCTAGCGAAACAGGCTGTGGAGGGAGGGGGATCCAAGCTACCAAACCTGCCCTGTATGGAACGATTGTTCAGAAGAAAAATTGCAGATATGATAAAAATAATAATGAAGATAACAATTCCCTGAGACAAAACATTTTCCAGACCAAGAAAAGCCCCCTGCAAGCATCGGTGTTGGGGACAAGCGTGCAGCAGCAGCTATGGCCTCACACTGGGGGAGGTATGTCTGAGCTCGCAGGAGCGCATGGTGTGGCATGTCAGCTCTGCCACTCTGCTGTGTTTTGGGGCAGAGCTTAGGCCCCAGTTTAGGCCACAAAGAAGCACAGGGACACAGACCACAAGCAGAAAACAGTCAGTGGGGGAGGTCTCCTGCCTCCTGGCCAGCACAGGACCCTGCCAGCACCAGCCTGGGGCTTTGTCCAGCTGAGGCTCAGCCAGCCCCAAGGATGGAGACCTTTCCCCCTCAGCGGTGGCCTGTGCTGGGTCCTCAAGTCTTTCCAAGGAAGGTGCATCCCCAGTGCTGGGCAGCTCCCCCTGTGAGCCCCAGTCCAGGGAGTCCCTTCAGGGCACCTCCAGAAACAGCATCAGGGGAAAGAGGAAGGCCTGGACCCAACCCCACAACTCAGGAGCCTGCCATCCCTTGCTCTTCATTGACAGGAGCCACCAGGAAACGCCAACACTGCCTTCTGGGGCTCTTCACCCCATCCCAGCAGAGCATCAGCAGGTCCTGGTGCAGCAACAAGGAGCTGACACCTACAGAGGTGAATCCCACCTCTAACGTGTGCAAGGAACCTGGGCTAACTGGAGATATCTGTACCACTGCTGGTGCAACACCTATCTGGTCGTCATCTCCGTGCAGAAATGTGCCAAGCACAGGCAGCTGCACTCAGAGCACCTGCCTCCATTCCCAGCCATTCTGGAGCACCAAGGCTAATCCTAACTAGAAAACCTGCCCCAAGCTGCGCCGGAGACGTTGTCCTGCCTAGTAAGTCTGAGTAAGTTTTTCTTAGTGAAGACTTGAAGGCAAACCCAGAGCATGTGAGCCTTGGTGAGCACCAACATGGGTGCTTCGCTATGTAGGAACCATGGGGATTTGGGACCCCCCCAGCCTGGTGGTCTTTTCTGCCCCCACAGCCATCACTGCAAGGGGGTGTTGTGGGTCCAGACTAACACTGGAAATCTCAAGGAGGTTCCCATCAGCAGATAAATCCAGCCAAGGGTGTTCCTGTCTCCTTCCTTTGAGGGTACAGCTGGAGCTTTGCAGAGCAGGTGCAGTGATGAGGATGGCAGGCACACTCCCAGCCCAAAGTCAGCTTTGCAACACAGCTGCATTTTCAGGTCTTGACCAGGTTTACCACAGGACCCCACCATCAGGCAGGTAACTGGGCGTGTGGCCCATATGTATCCAAACAGCAGGGCTGTTGGTGCCACCAAGCCTGGAAGCAGGACTTCTCCCTGTCCCTCCGTAACCTGGAGCAGGTAACTTGCAATGGGGGAGCCCTGCCGCCACCTTGCGCAGCATCTGGTGACAAAGCCAGAACGGGTCATGCCCATTGGGAACAATCCCAACTCCCTGGGAGCTTTGCACAGAGCTGGCTCTCAGCAGGTGTTTGCTGGGCTTGCCTGGGGTTCCTTGCAAAGTGGTAAGTAGCTCCCCAGGGAGAGGAACCGGGCAGATAGTCTGCAGGAGTCCCATGGCAGATTGCCCACGGGAGGAGAGATGGCTCCAAAGTCCTGGAACAATTTAAAAGCAAGAGGGCTTAAAAATGCAGAAGGTTGGATTCAGTGGGTCTTGGGAGGGAGCCAGAGGCTCCGATGGCTGTCTAAGACCAC
The DNA here is from genome assembly GCF_949628215.1 of Phalacrocorax aristotelis. Classification (NCBI taxonomy): domain Eukaryota; kingdom Metazoa; phylum Chordata; class Aves; order Suliformes; family Phalacrocoracidae; genus Phalacrocorax; species Phalacrocorax aristotelis. Next base: position 30,220,573 of record NC_134282.1, read on the forward strand.
AGGTAGATCTCTGAGACCAGAGCACACTTTATGCATGGCAGGATGCCTGCCACAGTCAGAGGAGGGCTTTGATCTCTGTGCTCCCATATCAGGAGCTGTGTGTCCCTGAGAGCAATGCCACAGCCGCTGCCTGGGGTGGCCCCTGCCTCACTTCACAGTGCCAGATGGGAACTGCTGCAAAACCTGCCTCCCAAGCGGGTCAGCCTTTGTGCCAGGGTGGAGGCTGTGCTATGAGCACACCCAGGCCAGGCTGGAGGTCAGCTCTATACTTTGCATGGAGGAAATCTTGAAACTGGCACTCACTACATCTGAGGCAGGAACAGGCAGAGCCTGCTAGAAATTAAGCCCAGCACATGGGGAGACCCAGCTCCAACAGCTGGCTTTGGAGGCTGACCTTGCAGACACCTTGGAGATCCCTGGGGAAGAGATCTGAACACTCCAGACATGTAATTACCTGTGCTGTGAGCATCAGTTGCTGAAAATGGCCTGGGTGGATGTACTTGTGACTCGGCAAAAATAGTAAAACACAGGAGGGCAGCCCACAGACCAGCTGGCAGTCCCTAGGACAGACCTTTACTGGCTGAATACATGTATCACCATGAGCCCATCAAAGACAGATGAGAGAAAGATTCACCCCCTAAACCATGCCTGAGACTCAGGGCTACAGAGGAGAAGCCAGTGTTGGGCAATTGCAGTTTAATATGCTTAAATATGAAAGTACTGAATAACCTTCCAGGCAGACTTACCTTTTTTCCTATGGTGAAATACTTCCAGGACTGAGCTTGGTAGGTGGCAATATTCTGGTAGGGCGCAAACTTCCCATCGGTCCACTTATAGATGGCTGATCCCGGTGGGGTGTACCGGTTGGCAGTGGCTGCAAACAGTCCTACCTTTGGGATAGTGAAGACCTCAACTCCCATCGTCTCAGAGTTGGTCACCAGGTTCTGGTACTCCTCCACATAGTCCAGCCTTTGTTTGACTAAAAGACCACAAAAAAGAGAGGTGAGGTTAAAACCAGATGACCCTGCCTGGAGAGGTGCCCCACGTTGCGTAGCAGAGCTGGCTTGGTGGTGCTTGCTGCTGAATGGAGCTTTATGGGGGGAAAATGAAGGTCGTGGTGTTGCTCGTGGTGAAGGGCCACCACCCGAGTGGGTGGTAAAAGGCCTGACTCCATCTCATTAGGCAGCACATCCATCCCCATCCACCCCTGCCTGTTCTCCAGTGGAGGGCAGGACTGCGAAATGCTCTGCCAGGCAGTCTCCTCTGGGAGCGGGGAAGAACGATATGCCACAGATTTTGGTGGCTTCTTACAAATTGGGTTGATACATTTATCCTAAAGAAAACAAGGAGGAGAGGAAAAGACTTACAGCAAAAAGGCCTGGGCTGCTGAGACCAGCCAGGTTAACCCGTACCCACCTGCAGCAGCCCTGCACCAGATGTTTTCTCTGACTGGAGTCAGCATGAACTCTGGAAGAAGTTAGAGAAGTCTTAGAATTAATGCCAGAAATTAGAACAGAAAGGCTAAGACTGGTCCCAACGGCAGATGAGTGGGCACTGGAAGGGACAAGTGGCAGGAGAAGGGCTACAAGAAGGGCCAGTGTTGGTGGCACCAAGGGGCACAGGTCAGCAAGATCCCAGCATAAGGTCTCCTTGGGAAAACAAGGACATGGTGCCAATCCTGATGACTTCCAGAGGCAGAGAAGGATGGTGGGTCCAGCCACTGGCAGCTCCTGTGGGGAGCAAACAGCTCATCCAAACATACCATGTGGGCACCAGCATAACAAAAACCCTGGCAGAGGGACGAAAGATGTCTTAGTTGCAGGCATGCCCTGCCCTCCATGTTCCTCACCAGGAATACTGGGCAGACTGCCTGGAGTGAGTCAGAGAATGCCAGTGGGCAAAATCCATTTCATTATCGAACAATGTCCATCCCTCCAGGCTCTGGTTGCTTTGCAACCTTGTTGCTCCAATGCTGCCTCACTATTTTCAGCACAAAGGCCACCAGAGCTAAGACAACATGTGAACCTGCCTCCACCACCCTTCCATTGCTCCCTCGGGTATCTCTGGCAGGTGATGAGTCTTTCTGCTCCTTCTTGTCCACCCTGCAAGTGCTTTGGCACCAGCAGCACCAGCGCCATTGGAACCCTGTGGCAGCGAGCACCCCAGTACCCCATGCATGGGTCTCCGTGGGGTGAGCTGTCCCACTTGGACAAACCAAGGGCTCATTCCTGACCAGAGAAGCCCCAGGAGGGACAGACAACATGGATAATGTGGATGGGCAATGCGGGCACTGTGTAAGTGTTCAGGGAACTGGCTCACAGAGGCGCTTGAATCCAAAGCTGTGCTGGAAGTGTCAATGTAGGCACTGAGAGCAAAGCGAAGCCCAGCCAGGCAGGAGAGAGGCAGGGGGACACACCAGCCCCCTAATCCTGCTGTTGTCTGACTTGGTTCCAACTCCAAAGTGCTGTCAAGGGCAAATCTAGGCTTCTCCTCTGCTGCAAGAGCCTCCCTCCATTCCCAAGAGTGCACTGCACACCAGTACCTTCCAGCATGGAAATCCAGGCACTGCCATTGCAGAGGTACAGCGCTCGCTGGGAGACATTGAACCAGAATTGCTCCTTCTCCTGCTTGGTGCATGGTGGACGGGACCCCAGGGTCACTTTCATGTCGGTCTCTGCGTACGAAGAGAAGCAAGGGAGGCACCTCTTAGTGCACATGATGGACAAGCAGCAAGGCACATCCCCATGTATACAGGCAGGGTTGGATGTCCCAGTCCCATCCTGGTGACGGGCACCAGGGAACAGAGGAAATGGCATCCCAGCACTGAGCTGGGAAGCCACCGGCTAAGAAAACCCTGGGTCTGGCACCCATGGGGCTACTGGCATGAGGCCAGCATTGCCAAGGGACCCAGGTGGGGGCACCCTGGCTCTCCAGGGGGATTTAGACAGGGATCCCATCCCACACACACATAGAGAAGCAGAGGGTGCTGGGGACACCCTCTTCCCCTCCAGTCCTACTCTGTGCCCAGCCCCACGCAAAGAGCCTTCCTCAACAAATGCAGAAGATGGCCAACGGAGTCCGTTCCACATGGAGTTACTGACCATAGGAGTATTTTAGCACCTCGTTGCTCACTGGCTTCACAGGGAGATCCTGGAGGACAGTGGGGACAGAGAGCGTCGCAACTTTAAAGTTCATGGTGGTGCATATACGAGGGGTGGCATCAGCTCCTGGCAGCAGGACAAGCTGTCTCAGCAAGCCCTGGGAAAGTGGGAGCAGCAGGATGGAGAGAAAGTCCAGCAAGACCAAGAAATGGAAACTGAGGTGATTTAAGCCCTAGATTTCCCTCCTAACTCTTGCTCATTGCCCTCCCTCCTGGGCTGTGGAAGCCTCCACAGGACTCACATACATTTATCAGAGCCTTGTTACATGCCCACCCTGCCAGAATCTCCATCCCAGGCAATTTAACAGCTAGTGCAAGGGGAGCATTGACGAGGGGCTTGTTAGTTGCAGATGGCTTTCACCACTTCTGCTTTTCACTACCAGTCAGGATCAGGCACTGCCCTAACTTTTATATCAATGAGTCTGTGCCACAAACTGTCCTTCTGCCACCACACCACTGACATCCTCTTAAAAACACATTTGTCCCACAAAGCGCCAGTCACCAGCACTGCCCCTTGCACACTTACAGCTGGATGGGGACCGAACCCAGCAGCAGGACCCACAGCCATCTCTGCTGTCCGTGCCATGGCCCAAGCCCTGCCAGCGTAGGGGGCTGAGAGGGGGCTACAGTTCACCCAACAGCCAGCCACAAGTGCCCCAGGCAGCCCCGCCCCATGGGGCACCTACCGTGAATATGCCTTTCCTTCTCCTCCTGTTGCCCAGGTAGAAGCTGGCTCTCTTCACTGACAGAGAAGCTGGAAATGGCATCTCCACCACCCTGCAGATGGGCAGAGAAGAGGCAGGGGACAATTTCATGGCATCTGTTGGTGGCTGGAGGGGATGCTGCTGGCAGGGTAGTGTCCTGCCAAGGAACTGGTACCACTGCGCAGCCCTCCCGAGCCCCCCACTGCCACCCACAACCTACACATCCTTAGGGACACTGCAGTCCACCGTCAAGGAGAAGGACTGGCCAGAGACAGCCAGGACGAGCGTGTGCCACTGGTTGTCAGAGAGGGAGACGTTGGGGAAGGTGACGCGGGTCTGCCAGCCACCGGTGCGCTCCTGGCTCCAGAAGAGGAAGTGGAGCTTGTTGGGGGCATAGCGCAGCCCCACCAGCACGCTGGGGCTCTCCTCTGCCATCAGTGTGAAGATGTACTCATTTCTCTGCAGGAGGGCATGGACTCAAATCTGTGTGCCACAAGCTGCAGGGCTGGGCTGTGCCTGCTCCATGCCTGGCCCGCGGCACTTACCTTGACAGGGATGCTGAGGACCCTCAGCGTGATGATGATGGAGAACTCCTCGGGGAAGCGGTCGCAGTGGATGAAGAGCCGGGAGGCGGGGAAGCCCAGTGCACGGGGACGCGAGGCGGTGAGCTGGAAGCCGCGCACCCCCTGCACTTGAAACACCCTCATGCCATGGGCCAGCCTGCCGGCAGGAACCACCTCTGAGAGGATGTCCAGTGGGCGCAGGTCTGTGCCAAGAGACAGCAGAGTATGTCACAGACAGACATCCCATCCTGTCCCGCTGTGGGATGGGGTCCCCACCTCGCTGTGAGGTGCTCTGATGTCCAGCTTGCTCAAGGCAGCCCGCCCATCTCAAGCACTGGCCAGAGTGCTCCACAGCAGCAGAGGGGGCCTGACGTGCCCTGGTAGCCTGCCATCCCCTGGCCTGGGCCTGCGCCGAGCCCCTGTTTCAGGGACACAGGGAAGGTTTGCCCTTCAGGCACCTAGGCTGACACCTCCACCCCACAAGCAGGAACACCAAGTGTGCAGGCTCACCTGCATGAACTGTCCCACTGATGCAGCTCCAAAAGCTGACCCCAGGGCTGGGACCTGCTGGCCAGGCAGCCCCAGGCTGCCACCAGCTTCCTTGAGATCCACTGGCACCAGCGACTGCAACCAGAGCCAGGAGAGCAGGCAGGGATCCAGCACCCACAGGCTTGCTCATGGGGCAGCCACCCATCCCCACCCCCAGGGCGGTGGGGCATGGTGCTCCTCCCTCCAGTCCCAGTCCAGGCTCTCCCAACCCAGCCCTCATTGCACACATGCATGTACTCCCCTGGCAGGCACCAAAACTGCTCATTAAATAACTATCCTTTCCCCAGAGGATGAAACAACATGCCCAGCCGAGGTGAAGAACAGCACTGCGTGCTGGCACTGTAACAGGGTCATCATCAGTCCGACATCTTGGCAAGCCCCATGCTGGCAGCTGCAGGAAGGGCTGTACCTGCAGTGGGTGCTTCTCTGACCTTCCTCACCTTGGCACCCTCGCAGCTTTTATTTTTGCATGCTTCCCTGGCAGGACTGTGGCGTCTATAGCAAAGGGTAGAGGGGCTCGGTGATGATGATGCCCAGGGGAAGGGGATGAAATAGCACTTGGATTAGACTAAAAAATCCCTGATTCTGTCCCATCCCCAGTAAGACTGGGGTTTTAGGTCCTATTTGTACTAATGAATCTCAGCTGCTGGGGCACAGTGGGAGAGCTAGGAGGGTGGGAGCTGTGAGCAAGGCTGGACTAGTGTGTGCCTGAATCCAAACCAGCTGGAGAGGGGAAACGTTTCCCTCCAGACACCCCCAGCCAGCCCAAAACCAGACAGGCAGAGCAAGGAGGAATCTGCTTGTGGGGCTCCATCCAGTCCAGAGCAGGGAGACCAGTGAGGTCCTTCCCACCCTGCTGTCTCTGCTTCCCCCCTGCCCACCCTTCTGCTGGTTTAAGCTGCTCCTAAAGCAAAGCCTTGGGGGGGGGGGAGGTTTAGCTGAATTTACTTATTTCAGAAATGCACAACTCAGGGAATGACCAGTCCCTGTTTTTCTCAGCAAAAAGCACAAGCTGAATTCAGGCTTGGATTTGCAGAGGGGTTTAGGAACCCCCGACTGCCCCAGGGGTGGCTGGGATGAGCCAGGGGACAGCTCAGCTGGGGCTGGAGGCTTTGCCCAAGGCTGTGGGCTGGGAAGGGACCAAATCCTGAAACATAAACCAAATCCCTAAACCCCAACCGCGTCCAAATCTGCCTCCCGCATCCGTCGCTGCTAATGAATGATCAGTGTGGAGCCAGCAGTTAATGGCTAGGAGAGCAGCCCAGGCCAGGCAGCGCACGTGTCCAGCAGCTGCCTGCTCCATGGGGTGGCTGCCCGCAGCTGGATGGCATCAGGGCTGTGCTGGGAGCTGGGGCCAGGGGCCGGCAGGAGGGATGACGGGGCCTTGACACCCCTGGGACCCCTCCAGCTGAGATTGCTTGGGGGCAGTGGGGATGTCCCCGGAGAGACTAGAGCACTGTGGGGGAGGAGGGAGTGGGCAGAAACTCTCCAATCTCTCCCAGCTTTCCTCCTCACTGTTGGCCGGGTTGTAATAAAATGTAAATACATGTGCCATCAAACCAGGCAAGCCCCAAGCACACAGAACTTGGGCCCAAGCAGCCCCAAAAACTGGGCTGAAGTTCTACTGCCCACACAGGGACCACGTGGCACAGGGACAGGAAAGCAGAGCTAAGGGATGGGGACCTCCTTTAGCTCACGCTGCTCTTGGTGCTTCCCTGTGGGAAATGCCATTGGAGCTGGAAGCTCCCTGGCTGGGGATGGCAGGATGGAAACTTTCCAGGAGGTTTTGTTGCTGGGAGGACATAGGTTGTGTCTGGCAGAGTGCAGGGAGCCCTGGAGATTCTGTGGCAGGAGGGACTTTCCAGGGGGACTTCATGGCTCTCTTCTACTTCTCCTTCTAGCCCTTCCCCTCCCCACATGTTGGTCCGCAGGGTCAACAGACCTTGGGACAATTCTTGTGCCACAGAGACGGGCACACAGCTCTCCCCATTGCACCGAGGAGCGCTGGTTGCTCCCTGGTCCTGTGCCACACTGGCGGGCTGCAAGTGCAGGGATGACCCCAGTACCTGCTGCCCATGGCTGCAGGCAGGGTGCTGGCATCTGCAGCACTCAAGGCATTGCGCCATGCTGCCACTCTGATATTTGTTTCACTGGCACCCAAAACCCTGGGGCTGGGTGGCCAGGGAGAGGCTGCACCATGCAGGGCACTCTGCAGTAGCCTTGTGTCCCCCCAAAAAGGAGCACACTTTCTGGGGTCTGCCCTGGCAGCGTGGGGTACATCCCATCCGTTGGAGCACACGAGTCCCAGCGTGTTTCCTGGCATGGCCAACGCCTGTCTTACGCCTCCCTCCTGGAGCAGCCCACCCACCAGGCCTCCCTCCTACCTGTGCAGTGCTGCCAGGTCCTGCCCCCCCGGACGAAGCCCCCGCCGGTGGCCCAGTGGAGGAGGATGACCCAGAGCAGCAGCGGAGCCGACATCGGGGGGCTGGCCTCAGGGAGTCCATGCACTGGGACACCCGTGCTGTCCACTCCTCTATGCCCGGGCAGGCACCACTCAGCTCAGGCCCCCCAGGGGCTCTTGCATCGTCTGCCGCAGGGACCACCCGGAGCACGGGTCTGTCCTCCTCGGGGATGTTCCACACCAGGCTGCTTCTGGGGTGCTAAGACCCAGCTCTACCGTCCTTTTGCATGGGCATTGCCCCCAGGGCACGGCAGGGGTGGCGAGCAGTGGGCCGCAGGGAGCTCCCCTGGGGCAGCTGCAGAGGCAGTGCCGGCTGCAGCCTGCGCTCAGACATTTAAATGAGAAGTCGGTGGTGGGAGAGGAGGAGTCCCAGCTCCTTGGAGAGCTTTTATCTTTTGCCCAACCCTCTGGAAGGCAGCTTTGGGGAGGGATTTTTTAATTGGCATTTTTCTTTTTCTTTTTTGCTTCCTTTCATTTTTGGTGATTCATTTTCCCAGGGTCACATGGGAGTAGGTGGGAGACTCGCCCCTGCCCAGAGAGAACAAGGTGAAAACCTTCCTGCCCCTAAAAGCCTTGGGCTTTCAACAGCACAATCCCAGCCTGTAATGGGGGGATTCTCTGTCCCCTCCGGTCCACTCCCTCCTGCCCAAAAAAACCCCAGACGCCACAAGGTACATATTTCTCCCCTAAAATGGCCTCAGGCAGGTGATGCACAGCTGGTGCCCTGAGCAAGGCTCTAGCCCAAGGGCCAGCCACCAGATCCAGCCCTGCTGCGAGGAGGGTGGTAGCGTGCTGAGCATCGGTTTGGAAACCCTCAAGGTTACGCTGTTTAAACGGGAGAGACAGCAGTGGAAAAACTCCCTGCACGCATCAAGCTCCGCTGGGTTTCTTTAGCCGCAAAATGAGTTACTTCCATTCCCTGAACAATTGAAATGAGCTCCCACGCCCCCATCCCCAAAGCCTTCCCGCAAGGCAAGCACCAGAATAGAAAGCGAATGGCCGGGACAAAACGCCAAAATAATTGTGTTGCAAACCGGGGGTTTCATCAGCAAGGAACAGCCAGAGCTGGGCCGACAGATGTGCCTCACTGCCAGTCTGTCCACACTCCTCGATGGCTCAAAATCCACCACACCAGGACCAGAAGAGTGCAACCCATTGGGTGTGGACATGTGGCAGAGCAGAGCACCCTGCACCTCAGTCGCAAATCCCGAGAGGAGCTGCTACTGGAGCCCAGAGACACCTGAACACCATTGGTGCCTCCGCCTCAGAGTAAAACAGACCAGAGGGCGGCTGCACGCATGTCCAGGGATGCTCTGCACCAAGTAGGGCTGCACAGAGCTCTCCCGCCCCACAAAGCCTCTCTTTGGGGATCCCCCAAAATAGGGCTCTACTGGGATCATACTTAAGCGGAGCTTAAGCAGAGCTTAACCCCTCCAGAGAGAGCTGCAGAGGTGAGGCACTGCTGGCTCCCCATCCCTCCTCATCCCTGTGCTGGGGACAGCACTCAGCAGCACGGCCACCTCTCAAACCCGGAGATCCCAAATGGCAGCCACTGGTGGCGACCGCAAGGGATGCAGAAGATGCAAACCATCCCTTCTCCCCTGACAGGCTCAGCCCCTTGTGCTGCTCCCACAGCCCCAGGGATGCCACCAGTGCCAGGGCTGGGAGCACCCATCTCTCCGGAACCCCACGCCATGTCTGCTGGCCGGAGGATTGGGGACCAGCATCTCGGGCCATCCGGCAAAGAGGTTGGCGTGCTGGAAGGCACAGAGCGGAGCGTGGCTGCTGGTAGGGCCCTGCCTCCCGGCAGGCTGGCACAGGGTAAGGCGGCACAAATGAGAATCAGAGCCACCACATTTCCCAGGGCTGCACACATGTGTCAAGTTAAGCGTGGCTTTGGGAGCTGGCAGCGCCACCCTGCCGCCATCAGTGGAGGACTCACACAAGTGGCCGGATTTTGGGAAGTCTCCCACCAATGCCAGTCCTGGCTTTGCCCATCCAACTCCTCCCAGGGAGGGAGGAAAATTCCTGCTGGGGACCCCAGGGTGGCTGTTTTTTCCAAAGGGGACACAGCCACCTTTGAGCACTTCCTTGGTGAAAAAGCCAGCCAGTGGTGATGTCTTCTGGACCAAGGGACGCAGCTGCAGGTGTCCCCTCCAGAAGCAGGGGGACCCAGACACTTCCAGGCAGAAAGTGGAGGAACCGAAGCCCCCATCAATCAGCACAGAGGATGCACCAGGCAGTACTCAGCCCAGCACCATGGGCTCAGGCTGTTTTTCAGCAATGTGCTGTAAATGAACAGGGATAGCCCTGAAGCCTGAGGCTGGAGCTGGTGTCCTGGTGAGGCCATGAACATTGATGGTCCTCAAGGATTTCCTGGGTACCCTGGCATGGCAAAAGATGGTGGAGCAGCTTGGGCAGTGCCTGGCAATTTTCTCCCTCCCCAGGAGGATCTGCCCGGGGAAAAGAGCTGTGATGTGAAATAAGGACAGGGCCCATCACTGCCCACTGTCGTGTTGGGTCCAGGACCTGCTCCTCATCCCAACAACAGTAGGAAGCGGTCTGCAAAATTGTTCCTAAACACACACGCGCACATTCCTATGCGCGCAAGCAAGAGCGAGGGAATGAAATAAAACAGACAAACAGCGAGACGTCTGCCTAATTCACATGGGACATAAATAAAACCATGTGGTGGCTCTGAACAAAATGATCCTTGGATTTCCACCAAAGAGGTTTGGCCATCTCTGGGTTAGAAAAGGTTGAGAAACCCATCTGTAGACAATACGTTTCAAGCAGAGCTTCAATACAGAGGACAGTGTGAGGAGGGCACCTAATCAACACCAGGGACAGGCTGGACCCTGCACACAGGGTAACGTTCCTGCTCTTCCAAGACTGTAACTCATTCCTTATTATTTGCAGACACAAAGTCATGTTTCAGTGCTTGTTACGCCCTATTCATTTCAGTCTATTCCTGATATCTGCAAAAGCTTTCTCCCATAGAACACAGTGCACATACAGTCACCAGCTGTGACAAAGCTTTGAAGGACCCTATGCATAATGCACAGACAAATGCAGCACTGCCCATCTCATGGATGTTCCCAGCCTAGGCTCTGGCTAGCAGCAGACAGCGCTGTGTCCATCCTCCTGCCCATGCCAGCAGGGCCAGGGGAGCCGGCCGGCCACCATGCAGGTGTGGCCACACACGCATCCACTGGCATAGAGCTGGAGGTGAACTGTGAGCACACAGAGCCGGTCTCACCTGCGTGAGCAGCAGAGTCAGGATCAGCCCTTCAGGGTCAGTCATGAAGGGGTTGGGGGAAAATTCTTCTCAGAGCAACACCCCAGACAGCAGACAGTTCAGGTTGTGCACTGGGAACAACTCCTTCCTCAGGATGGTGGGATGGAGAGGGACAGGGTTTCCATCCCCAGCAGTTTCCAAGGTTCCTCCCTCATCACCTCTGCCCTTTCTTCTAGGCTGAAAATCTCCCCCATGTTTCATGGAGCTACTTCAGCTCCCCCAGCCCAACCCACCGACATAAACTTGGGTTTCTGCAAGAAATCTCTGCACCAGGAAATCTGTCAGTGCTGTACAAGAAGTATAAATGTCTTTAACCCCATCGTCTTTCAAAAACTTACGTTCCCAGAAGTTTTGGAGGGGTTCTGCCAGGAAAAGTTTTGTTGAAGGACTGGGAAGATTGCACAAGCCACTGTTTTTAGGAAAGCCACCAAAAAAAGCATGAAGCTGCCCCAATGCTGTAAGGCCCACTGCCAGCTTTCCAGGCATGGAGCTGCCTTCGGGAGCAATCCCTGCTGGGCAGTGGTGAGCCACCAACATCGCTTACACCCCAGAGCCCTCCATGTCCACACCCCCACACACTTCCCCATTGCTGCCAGCCCCATGGCCCCAGGGAATGAAGGAGCTGGGAGCTGCCGTCCTGGCAGGGCTCCCCTGGCTTTGGCCACAGGCAGGAGGCAGGGCTGGTGACCTGCAGCCCAGGTTCCTCCCCAGGCAGCCGGGAGAGAGCTGAGCATCCTGCCCCACATTTGGAGGACACATGGCAGCCAAGCTGCCAGGCTTTGAAAGGGCTCCACCAAAAGCAGTCGCTTAACTTTCACCAGTGCAAGCAAAAAGGCAGGCATTAAGACCACACTTCTGTACCAGAGCTGCTCAGGATGGGGCTAAGCAGTGCACAGAAGCCGCATTTCCCCTCCATGTGACAAACACCCCTCTACTGCTGCCTGTCCCTTGGTGACAATGGCTTTTTTCTTTTTGCCACCTCTCCCCAGTGCACTTGAACCTCTTGCAAGGGGCTGAGCCACCTCCCTGCAGCTGCAGGACCCCCAAACCTTTCTCTGCAATCACCACTTTCACAGAATAGCAGGGGTCAGAAGGGACCTTTGGAGATCATTTTGTCCAAACCCCCTGCTTGAGCAGGTACACCTGGAGCAGGGGGCACAGGACCGCATCCAGGCGGGTTTTGAATGTCTCCAGGGAAGGACACCCCACAACCTCCCTGGGCAGCCTGTGCCACTGCTCTGTCACCCTCACGGGAAAGAAGTTTTTTCTCATGTTTAAGTGGAACTTCCTGTGTTCCAACTCGTGCCTATTGCCCCTTGTTCTGTCACTGGGTACCACTGAAAAGAGTCTGGCCCCATCCTCTTGACACCCACCCTTTAGATATTTGTAGGCACTGATGAGATCCCCCCTCAGTCTTCTCTTCTTCAGGCTGAACAAACCCAGGTCTCTCAGCCTTTCCTTATAAGGGAGACGCTCAAGTCCCCTGATCACCTTAGTAGCTCTCTACTGGAAAGCTGGCTCTATATAGATGGAGGGCATCAAACCCAAGCAACCATGAGCATGCAAACTATGGAAATGGTGCTCTGGGTATTTTCTGTAGGTCTTATTTCTACATGAAGGCAAAAGAATAGCAGGGGGACTAACATGTCACTCAGCAACAGTGCAGGAGACCCAGGAGCTCCACCTGGACTCCCTGCTCCATCTGCAACGTGAAATCCCTCCTTGCCTTTGAGCTTGGCTAAGATCTCTCTGCAAAGGGAATAAACAGAGCTCCTAAGGCTAAGAGGAAGGAGGCAAAGTTCCCATTTCATGCTTACTGCTGGAAAGCCCCCAGGCACCCAGGACCACCCCAGCAAGTTCCCAGCAATGCACTTCCTCAGCGATGGCACTTGCCCGAAGACCCCAGGGGTTTGCAGAGCACGCACTTGCAAGAAGAGAGGGGAGAAAGGGAGAGGTTTTGCAAATGTCTAAGCCGCCTTCTATCAGGAGCAGTCATTTACCAGGCTGAATATGCAAACCTGAGAGCTCTGCATGGAGAAATGTAAGCAGGAGGGCTTGGCTGACCAAACCCCAAGCCAAGTGCCACATCTCTCTCAGCAAGCTGCCTTAGGGTAACACCTGAGCCCTGGGGCTGGTCCTAGGACAGGGACAGCCACTCCCCATGCAGAGAGTGATCTCTTTCGGCAGCCCTGCAGGAAGCCCTCTGCCTTTGCCTTGTAGCCCTTTGATCCGGGCAGTGACTGCATGCTCCAGCTCGCAGCAGGTGGATGGTGGTAAACAGTAGAAAAAGCCACAGCAGTGAAGCCCAGGGACTTGTCCTCACATGCCTGGGCCCATCAAAGACCAGCAGGGATAGAAAAGGGGATGCATGGTGCTGGTTGGACCAGGAACAATCCCACGGCTCCCAGCTGAAGCCCACCTTGAACCGCCTGGGGCAGTAGGAAAAGGTGTGGGTATTGCAAGCCCCTCCAACAAGCAGAGCTTCCCCAAATCTGCTGCCTGCACTTAGGGTTGGGGCCATGTCCTCCCTCCTGCCAGGCTGTGCTGCCTGGAGCACAGGCAGGCTGAGTGCCCTGCAGCAAAAAATAGCAGCTTCAGAATCGCTTTGCTCTACAGCCATAAGAAAACCTCTTGTCCCATGACAGAGAATCATGGGCCAATTTTATTGTTTGCTCATATGACAATGTAGAGCTGTTGTTATTATATTAGTGATGATTTGGGCTCTGGAGGAGCCAGTGGGACCAGGAGGGCAGCAGGCAGCAGAGTGGGCAGCACACAAGGCAGGCTCCCTGGCTGCCAAGGTGGGAGGGCAGGCAGCCACACTTGCTCTGCCCACCCGCCAGCAGCCAAGCGTGGCTCCATCTCCTCTGACATTGGGGGAGAGAAGGGAACAAAGACAGAGAACAATTGCTATTGTTTCCAAGACTTTCTTCGGGCCAGTTTCTCCAGTGTGGTGCTGCTGCCCTGCCACTCCAGCTGCGTCACAGCAGCCCTGCTCTGCTTGGAGCTGTACAGACGCTGGTGGGGACAAGTCCCCTGTCTCCAGGTGCCTGCCACCCAAACATCAGAGCCTCGTCCCTGCTATCACAGAGATGGAGCCAGCATCCTTGGTGGGGTTACCCTACACACTGCAGCTCCTGTCCCACTCCCCAGCACCATTGGGCATCCCCAGGATGCTAAGGCACATGGACATCCAGCTTCCCAAAACCCACCAAGGCACCATCCTCATGGTGGGGAAGTGGCAACCCCAGTTCATGGCTCAAAGTGGTAGGGAAAAAGAACAGAGCAGGCTGTCCCAGGAAACCTGGCTCACCCTCGCCTTCGCCAGTCCCACGCAGCCCACGTGGTGAAGAGAGCAGCCTTTGCTGGCAGCAAGGCCTCACACCAGGGAGTGGGAGCTCACAGAGGGGTACTGTGCACAAGCAGGACAAGCATGGCCTTGATTTCCTCCTGAGCAGGGCTCTAATTGCAGCCCGTCCTCTTCTGGCCCAGCACCACAGCACCCAGCAATCCCTACCTTTGAAGCCTGGGCTTTCAGAAGCCACTGCAAAGCTGCTCCTAATTGCACTTCACAAGAGCAGGGAGGGATTAGAGTCGGGAGGGGACAAGGCAAGGATGGCAGCAGGGGCTGCTGTGGGAGGGGGAGGCAGGGTCCCGCTGCCAGCGTGCTCAGCATGTGGCATTGCCCTGGGCTAGTTGGTCTCCATGGGTCCCACAGCAGGAGTAGAAAGGCATCTACAGAAGAAGGTATCTAATGCATGAGAAGGAATTCAACCTAACGCAAGTCTTGTTTGACAGGGATTGTAATTAATTGGTAAAATATACCAGACGCCCCCTTGTTACTGACAGGGTGTTAAAAGGAGGGATGCTGAAGAATATAAAATGCCAAAAGCAAGGCTGAATGGGGACAGTTTGGGCAAGTGCCTTCTGCAACAACACCAATGTTTTCATAAAACCAAGTTTCATATAGAGCCTTAAGTCCTTAATGAAGCCCTCAAACATGAGCACTCCCACCAAGGCCATGCCTAGGCTCTAAGACAGATCTTGTGTCAAAGTAGGATCCAGCCAAGGACAAAACTCAGCTTCTGATCACCTTTCCAGGCAAAATGGATTTGAAAACACCTGCCCTTCTGGCACCCCTCCTTCATCACAAGAACTGATGAGCAAAGCCCAGCTCCAGCTGAGTAAGGCCCCTCCTGAGTGACCCTTGCAGGAAGCCTACGGGTTCAGGAAGCAACCGGAAGGGTCTCCAACCCCAGAGGCTTTCAACATCGCATCAGAGTAAAAACCCCCAACTCAGTCACTGCCCCATGCTCTATTTCCTAGCTACCAGAGAGATGAATGGTGAGGGGAAGCAATAAAGCCCTGAGGATCAGCTCTGCAGTTCCCTGTCAGCTCGGAGATGTGGGCATCTCTCTTGCCCTTCAAACACACCTGTCCCACGGAGCAAGATCTCCCTGGTGCCTAATGGCTGCTGTTAACCAAGCTCGGAGGGACCAACAGGTTGACCGGACCAGCAAAGGAAGACAGGGATCCTGGTGAAGCAGCACACCAGGAGAGGACCCTGTGTGAACTCGTTCCAGGCAGACTCCGCAAAGGAACTCTGATTCACCTATCATCATCATGCCAGCCCCAACTGGGTTTGATTTACCTAGTTGTTTTGGTGTGGGAAAAACTGTTTTGGGGCAAAACTCCCAACCCAGCTGTAGGTGGAGAGCCTCCTTGTGCTGGGTCCAGCATCCAAGCATGTGGGTGCCCCCTGCCTCACCAGCATGTTGCATCCTGCATCTCTCCTGCTTTGAACCCACCTCCCGCATCACCGTGCAACACCCAGACAGGCAGCCAGAGCAGGTGCGTTCACCTTCACTCCGCAGCCCCACGAGCCCTGCCCCAGGACACCCACCCTCCCGGCCACCCCTCACAGCCCCTCTAGCCAGGGTGACCCAGCTCCTTTCAGAGCTGTGTCAGCAGCATAGAGCCACAGCCTCTCCCTCTGCCACACACACCTGACTCCTGCCTGCATCCCCTGGTTAAACATATCAAAGTGCCCCCAGAGAACCCTGCCCCAGAGAGCCAGGGCGGGCTGGTGCCCCACGCAAGGAGGAAGGGGGCTCGGCCCAGGACTTGGCTCATGTTCCCCCACACCCTTCAGGAATGACATGAGTAGACAGACTCGCTTACAAATCACTCCCCGAGAGCTCACACACATGCTGCTAACACTGGCAGCTACCCTGTAATAACCCACCATCTGTGTCATTACCATTAATTATATATTAACATACCCCATAATCTTAACTGCTGCTAAGTCACATCTCAGGGGGTGCGAACCGCTTTCAAAAGCCACCTGGCTGGTTCTCCTCTGGCTCTTACACCACCCATCCCAGGCAGCCAAGGCAAGAGTAGGATCTGGCAGGCAGCTGCGAGGATTAGGGCTGGGACTGGCAGAAAGATCACCAGGGCCAGAGTCACAGGGAAGGCACTGGTCTCCCAGACTCCCCATGCTCCTGGGGGACCAAGAGGGCGCCAAGCACATTATGCAGGACCATCAAGTGTTAAGTGGCTTGAGCAATTCCCTCCCCAGCACTGGCTTTCATCCCTGAAGCACCAGGGAGTCTTGCACGACCACACCTGGCTGCGGACCCTGACGGTGCATTTGGCGCTTGTGACATGGTGGGACCTGGCTGCACAAGAGAGGTGACACCAGAGCCCTCACTGGGGCAGGAGCTCAGCCACGTTGCTGTTCAGGGAGCACATGGGGAGGGCAGCTTATCCCAACCGGACCCTTCAGAGGCTGGAGGAATTCTCCAGGTCCCTGCACCTTCCCCGTGCCACCCCCAACTATCCCACCAGCTGGCAGGAAGACCCTCAGCATCCCTCACCTTGCACTCCTCCCAGCCCCTGAAGTTGCTGAAAGGCACAATGATTTTCTTCTTCTACCAAGTCAGGGGAATTTGAGAGATGCAACATGGGGCAGGTAAACAGTGCCACTTTTCGCCTGGGGAGCTCAGCGACCTCCCACACTCATACCTCCAAGCCCTGCTGCTTCCACATCTCAACGCTGCTCAGTCAGCATGCACAGCCCTCACCCTAGGCCACGGGGCAGGGGAGGCTGCTGCTTCCAGCCCTCTTCTGGAGCTACCTCCCAAAAGCTGCACCAATCCCACATCCAAGACAATCCCAGTACCAACAGCACAGCCAGCACTGGAGACAGACATTTCAGGTCTGTGCTGACAGAGGGCGTTTCTCCTTTCAGTTCTCATTGGGGTGAAATGTACACAGCACCCTCACCAAGATGTGACTTCAGGAGGAAAGCAAGGATCTTCCAGAGACACAGAGCTTTCACTGTTTCATCACACAGGCAGCAACATCCCCTTCCATTTACGATATAGCTCCAGCAAAAGAAAAAAAAAAAAACCCAGCTGGAAAGAAGCCTGGGGCTGGCTCTGCCCTGAAGCTGCAGCTTTTTCATGTGGCTCCAATACCTCTTGCCCAGCAGCTCGCACTGTCAAAGAACGGCTTGCATGCACACAGGCACACAAAACACAATTAAGGAACGCCTTGCATCCCGCTGTGTGTGTTCTGACACAGCCCCACTTGCCAAGGAAAAAGTATGCGTGTGTGTATGTATATATACACAAAGGCTTTAAAGAGGACGTAGCTTGCATTTTTACAGCTTTGTTGAAGGGTTTTCTTTCTAATATAAAAGCCTAAAGCAAATATAATCCAGAGAAAGGGGTTCTTTTTAAATCTTCAATACTTTACCTGCATGCATAACACCTGTAGAGCTCTGACACTCCCCAGGGAACATGTTATATAGTAACCATTTCGTACTGAAAAAAGGCAACTGCTCAGAAAAACATTGCTACTGGCTAGTATTACACATGCTGCCAACATGAGTATTCTTTCACGAAGGGAGAGAATTAAACCTTTCAGTGAAATCTATCATGGGATCAGCACAGCAACTTTAGAAGCTTTAACTCTCAGATATTGCCCAGTTGTAACAAGCTGCCTGCGTGGTGAAACCCTCTTGGGCAGGCTGGACACAGCAGGAGCCAACCCACCTCCACACAGGCATGGAGCTGTGCAAGATGAACCCTTGTGCTGCGCGCAAGGATTTGGTTTATTACTGCATAATGATGATGAAGTTTTATTTCTTTCCTGCTAGTAAAACAAACAGGGAATCCAACATGCCGGCTGCGGTGCCATGTTTAAGCCTTTCAATGAACACAAATGCTCATTGCCGGTTTCAGCTAAGCAAACAGCCATCGTTCAGGACAGTTGTTCTCACAACGACAAGGCAAGTTTTAGTCCTCTGAGGTGGACTTCTGCTTACATATTATCACCTGCAAGACTGCCTGGTCTTGCAGTACACTGTGTGGCTTAAAACACCTGAATTAGCAAGCCCACTGCATGCCAGTCACTTAAAAAGAAATTATTTTATTTTCTAAGCAATGGAGATTTGGGGACTATGGAAATTCTCAGTAGGAATTGGACATCTAACTGTCCTTCTCAGATCCAAGAGCTACTATCAGCATATTTGGAATGATGTATTACAACTCACAATTCACCTGTTCCCTCTACAAGACCTTCCTAGGCCAGATACATGGATCGTAACAAGACCTTTGTAGAAGCAAACTGCATCGCGTCTGCCAGCTGTCAGATTTTTATAGCTTTCTTTGAATTATTAAGTCATTGCCATCATTAGAGACAAGACGCTTGCCTGGAAAGCCCAAGTGACTGTGTCAATTCTTCCACTCCGCTAAAGCATCCCCTGTGTTTTAACTGTGTTAGAATAAACCCTTCCACTCCTTTGGACCAAGTCAGAATAGAACTTTCTTGACCAGTTGGTTGTCCATATAAAACACCCACTGCAATATATTTGCATACATCTATGAAAGGAGAAAAATATAATCGCTTTATTTTCAGTATACAGACTAAATCCCACCATAAAATAAAGTCGAGTGAGCATACATGAATGAAATACTCCACACTTGAAAAAAACAACTCACTTTTGCCATGTCTGCTGAACCCATCATTTGCCATGTGGTGCTCACAGCTCTCTGGTGTTGTTTCCAAAAAGTGGCTGCAGTACTCCCAGGAGCAACGCTCCATCTGCTACAATTCAAAAACACTCCCAGTTTGCATATAAATGTTATATTTTCCTGTATGCCTTGAAATACTAGTTAGGTACAACATTATTTCATCATCTCTGCTCCCAGACTATGTTGGGTCCCCCTCCCACCCTTACACCAAAGCAAGAAGAATTACTTCTACAAGGAGGCAAAATCAGCAAGTTGTAACTTCAGAGGTACAGAACAATGGCATACTGCGAGCTGCAGCATGTGAATGTGCAGCACGGACAGCAAGACATAAATACTGACAAGTTGTACACACACGCATGCACACATCACCTCCATAAAGCTTTCTTCACTGTGCGACTACTTCCATGTCACATGCTTTTCACAGAAGAAAAAAAAAAAGCCCTTCTCAAATTTAGTCCATTTAAAGCTGCCAACAAAATTTAATTCCAGGTGCTATTGATGGACATATTATTGCTTGTAGTAAATTGGAGATTTGGACCCACACAAGAGATCCACTGGCAAAGTGCAAAGGTCACCAGTGGCCCCTAAGCAGTTCTACAAACTGATCATTACAGCTGGTATCTCCTGCACTCTCCACACCAGTGGTCGGCTACAATACTCTGCGGTTCTAAACATGCGTCATACCATCCCCTAGAAAACACAGTTGGTGTCTTCTCCGACTCATATTAATATACACAAGAGCAGTCAGAATAAAGAAGTGTTACAGTTAATTCTACAAAATTCATCACATCCATCTTTGCTTGTTCACCTGAAAAACGGATGACCTGGGCTGTAATGGCAAAGGCCAGCAGTGCCTAAACCTCTCAACACCCAAATGTCAACAGAAGAGGAGCTGACATTTTTGCAGAGATATTTTACATGCCCAGCACATACATGGCACATTCTCACTGGATTTTTAGGCTGCCATTGACCTCCTTTGCCCATGGTAAACCTGATCAAAGTGTTTAAGAATCCAGTCTTTACATCTGGAAACTCTAATTGAATGTAATGTTTACAATTGACTGTCTTTCAAGAGCAATAAAGCAGCTCTTGGGATTACTTCCAAGCAAACACTGACTCAAAGCCTCAATACAAACTCACAGTGTTACACAGGAACATCAGCCCATTCTAGACCCCCAGCCAGCCATTGACAGCAACTCTTTAGATCTCTTGAAGTTACATACTGCACAATCACTTTCTCTGCTAATGCATCCTGACTATAACCTTGTTTTATAGCTTCTCTTGCTAACTATACTTTTCAAATCAGTTCTGACTGCAAGCACGGTCCTTAACTTAGTATCATAAAATTGATAGATTGTTTCCTGTCTACTGGTGCTCCAGATGCAATGTTACTTAAAAAAAATATACAACTAATTCTTCCAGCAGGTGATCCAAACCAGCTCTGCTCTCAAACAGCAGATTGGTGGAGGCGGGCTGCCGATTGCAAGGTCTCCAAGCTTTCCATACCATGAAGTGAGGTAGCAACAAGCAGCCTTTGAAACAGCATTGTCTTCATATTTTTCCCTAGTATTAAATCCCTTTTCCACACAATTTAATGAGGGAACTAGAGGCTTCTCTGGAGCAGTGGAAGAAGAAAAGAGATGGCAAATAAATAACGAATGATAAGAAGAACCAGGCCAACAGTTTTGAGAAGTTTTCCTTTTTGGTACTGGCATTGAGCACTGCTCGTTTTCAGGTGGAGAGAAATACAAAACACTTCAGTCTCTTTACGAGCTTAAAGTCCAAGTGACTTCTGCACAATCTGCTTGGCAATTTTATTAAATTGTTCTCTGTCTTCCCGCCACATCTTGGATGCGTCTACATTGGCTCCGCTTTCATCATTTGGCTCTGAAACAAGAAAGACTGAAAGATAGGTGGGCAGGCAGGCAGGCAACAGAACAAGACCCTCTCGCTTTTTCAATAATGCCTCTGTACTGCCACTTCCCTGTGGCTTTGGCACACTTCCCCTGTTTGGGCCTACAGAAACACCACTAAAGAAAATCCACCAACAGCTGGATTCCCAAACAGTTCCGATTTAACTCATCACAAGATAATATCACAGCCAGGTTGAGTTTACGTAAGAAACAAGTGGCAGAGGAGCAAGACTTTCTGTTGTTTATGCTCTCAGCAGTTGAACCCTGGCATGCACATGGAACAACACAATGCAGCACCCCCAGTGCCATCAAGGGTTTTTAAAACTTCACACTGCTCCCTGCAAAATGTTTTTTCTGGTTCTGTGGCTTCACAGACACAAAGCTCTCCCCCACCAGGCCACCCAAACAGGCTCTGTCACTCTTTGGGATGGCTTGTTCTATTAAAAAACAACAAAACAAAACAAGAAAACCCATAGTATGCTTTCATTTCTTCAACATCTTTCATCTGAGGTTTTCAGGGAGCTTTACAAAGTACATTAAGCCCCTGTGACTCTAACGCTTCATTTTGTACAGAGGTAAACTGAAACACGGGATTTTTCAGGTTCGTGGTCAGCATACAGCGGGACAAGTCACTAAGAACATACTCTACCCATTTTGATTCATACACTAGTACAAATCCACCCCAGCCCAGCTCATGGCAGACATCTTGTGTGCACATCTTTCTCGACACAATACTGATGGTCCACCCTTAAAAACCAGTAGATGTGCAGGTCACCCAGTTTTGTAGCTTGGGTTTACACTATCAGCAGAGCCAGAGCTGGGAGTTTGCCAGCAGCTTGAAAGAAGGTGACCACTGATGTCTTAGACTAATTCCTCCAAAAGCCATGGGAAACCAGGATGCACAGGCAGAGAACAAGAGAGACCAGGTGACTCCCATGCTAACCAGCCTAGATAAGGCTGCACCGCAAACCAAGCTCTTGGAGGCCATGGAAAGCCCAGTGAGGTACTGTTTGTCTGCACAGCTTCCCAACAGTACATTACTATTCTGAAGCTAAAACACTTGCACGTAAGAATCTGTTGCTTGCTCTTTGACCAACTTTGCTGCTTCTAAACACTCTAAACCATCTAAAACCATTTATCATTCAACACAGATTCTAAGGGACATAGCTCTGTCCTTTTCAGGCAGTTCAATGGTTCTGTCTACTACCTGGAAAAGGATCCATCTTTCAGGGAGCTGTACATGACAGAGCTGATCCACAGCCCTTGCTGGATTTAGGGAGAGCCATTTAAAAAGCTGCACAAGAAGTTTTTCACCCCACTCCTCCTCTCAAGAAAACCTCCTCTGAATCAGAATGGGGTACATTCCCAGGCTGGCAAATAACAAACAGAAATGGAGGGGTTTGGCTTGTGAATCACAGAGGCCATAGACTCTACCGTACTGGTTAGATCTGGCTGGCAACCTTACAGCTGCTAAAGCCAAATTCAACACAGGCTGTAATCAACAGCTTTAAGACCTGCAAGAGCTGAACAGACATCATAGCAAATACAAAGACGGACCACAGGTTTTGTGCAGGAGCAGGGAACCAGCTGAACCTCTGGACCCACCTGACAATCACCATTGACTGATGCTGACCTGGAAGGAAAGCAGTGCAGTTGCTTGCAAAGCTGGAAACACCTGCTTACTAATTCAGTCTTGTTTTTTTCAATTATCTTCAGAGAACTGGTTTATTTATAAATAAGTACCGGGGCTTTAAGAACTGTGGTTGCTGCTGAGCAGCTTTAAATGTCCTTTGCTCCCTTAACGAATCAAACAGCAAGAAGCACTCTAGCTAACTCAGTTACTGCTGTCTGAGCTACTGCTAATAAAACAGCAGTCCTTACCTGCCAGCATGCTAACAACTGACAAGAGGATCTTTTCCACACTCTGCACAGGACTCCACCGCTCGGCACTGCTCTCATATCCCATGGGATCATCTCCAGGAGCATGAAGAATAGAGATGCAAACTCTCCCGTCTGGGTAAACTGCACAAGAAGTACAGGGAATTGATTGTTACTCAGTGGAAGCACTTGGCCTCTCCAGATCTCTAGCACAGATGAATGTAGGACTTGGCCTTCATATGACTGAAGCTAAACCCAGTTTTAAATTTTCTCTTCCAAAGGCAAGAGGACACAAAATCTGCAAAACATAAATCTAGCAAAAATTTCCTTTAAGCAAATCTAACAAACTTGGGCCATCCTTCCCCAACAGAAGCCTGCTGGGAGCATTTGTGTCATTTAATAACCAGTGACAGGCTCCATGGAGAAAATAAGAGATGCAGCCTGGTGGAAGGCGGCAAGTATTTATGCACAGACACAGCTCCAAGTATGTAATCAGTCCTACTTAAATCGAAGGGTAACAGCCACAGAGCACTGAATACACAGTGCTCCACTGGACTGTGACCATAAAAAGAATTAAGCAAGCTTGCTCTGCTGCGGCAAGGAGGGAAAAGTGGTATGCTATAAACAATATAATTGACCTTATTTTGACCATTACTGAGGTGCACTCAGAAGAGTTCACGCTACTTATTTTAGTTTTGCTTAAAGCTCAGCTGCACTGAAGTGCACAGAAACAAAGTAACCTATCAATTAAGGATACAGACGTCTTCCCCTCCCACCTTTAGCACAAGCAAAGCATCTGCAACAGTATGAGTCATCTTCACAGATGCCCCACTGACTGGGTGATGAGGCCAAATAAAGGCTGAAGAGGCCACACAAAGAATGGAGTTCTAAACACTGCTTTAGCAACATGGCCTAATTCTGCAGCCTCCAAATGAATGACAAATTTAGCCCAGTACTTTCAGTGCTTCTGTTCCTCAGGAGACCAAACCTGTGCCCTTGCCAGGAGAACAAGACAAAACTAAAAGAGGGGATGAGCACTGGAAGCAGTTGTGTTCATTTCCAGTTCCTTCCATTTTCGCAGCTAATGGCTGCACAAGTCTGCACTACATAAGTGCTTTGGAAGACTTTTATTTACATCCCCTCCTGCAGCTGCAGGCTGGGGAATGGAGCTGGTCTAGCCATACCTGGAAGAGATGAAAAAAGCACATGCTGAATCAGCACTTCTCCTTGCAAGTTAGTAATGCACCGGTAGAAGATATTCCACTGTAAGTTACTCTGATGTTTTAATGCAGTGCCTCATTTAAAACAGCTGGACCACAACGGCATAGTCAAGACAGAAAAGGCAAGTTCCAGGAAGGCAAACACATCCTCCCACTTTGTCACTATGTTCTAATGCAAGACTTGCCGTTAATCACTACTTTGAAGTTATCTTTGCCAGAGCATCCACAAACGTATTTTAAGAAGATAGCTCTGTGGTGGCTCAATTCTCCCCATACATAACACAAACTGCACAGATAAGGTAACACAGCAGACTTTTTAAACATTTTCCTTGCAATTCCTCACAGTTGGATGAATAAGCACTTAAGGAACAGAAAAAGCACAGCACGGCCACCCATTTCTACAACCTTTCTGGGTATAACCAGATCACCACAATCCCACCTGAAAAGAAAGATTCAAGTGTCTACTTTTGGTGACATCAACTTTAGATTAACATGACCCAGAGTCATGGGACTTTAAAGATCTGAGCTGACCATCCAGTATGTTCCAGTTAACCCTGCTGAGGAAGCACCTTCATGTAACACGAGAGTCAGGCAGTTTGTGCTTCTCCACACCCTACTCCTCCTAGCTACGCTGCACACAAAGCAGCTGCAAGCAGTGAACCTCAAGCCAAGGCCAGAACTGGAGCTGCAGAGTACTACATGGACATGCATTTGCTCGAGCAGACCCGTCCTGCCAAGAAGTTTGGATTAATTAATCTAGCTGGAGCAAGGTGCCGATGTGGCTACACTTCTTCCAAGTGCCAAAAACTGCATTGCTGCAGACATCAGAGCTTCAGAGGTGACGCTACACTACCTTGGGCATGTCCGCACAGTTTTACACTGTGACATGCAGGTGTGTCCTCCACAGGAGAGCAGAAAGATGGGCTTGCTTACGGATTAAAAGGGCAAGAATCTGCACTAGTGGTGTTTTAAGAAGGAAAGAAGAGAGATCCTCAAGAAATTGCAGAATTCCTTGGAATAAGATAAAATAAATAAATTCCCAGCTGAGATTCAAGATTTGTGTTATGCAAATGCAGGAAAGTGTGCTGGGAAGGAAACACTAAGCAGGAGGGCAGCATTTCCCTTTTATTGCTTTCAAGTGGCAGAGACCTAATAGTCTAGAATACAGATCCAGCCCATCAAATGTGGGGGGTGATATACAGTCTTTACACAATCTATATTGATTTAGCAGATGTCATAAGCAACAATTTTAAACAGAATGCCAAGGCTGACTCCAGAACGTAGTGCTCCAGGCCATGAAAAGGGGCTTTGAGGTTTTTACCTGTCCAAGGCTGACAAGGGGCAATGGGCACAAGTTGGAACACAGGAAGTTCCACTTAAACATGAGAAAAACACTTCTTTCCTGTGAGGGCGACAGAGCAGTGGAACAGGCTGCCCAGAAATGTGGAGTCTCCTTCCCTGGAGACATTCAAAACCTGCCTGTGCCCCCTGCTCAAGCAGGGGGTTTGGACAAGATGATCTCCAGAGGTCCCTTCTAACCCCTACCAAAAAAAAAGAAAAGGCTGAAACTTGTTAGCTGTACTTCTTGTTACTTCAATTACTTCCACCAAAAAGTCTAAAGATAATATTGACACCATGAGAATTGCAGAGAAAAGGCCAGTGAAGTCTTAATATTAAATGCCTGCAATTGTGTCATCTGCTTGGACAGAGCACTCTGTGTTTCAGAAAGATCGCCTCAGAAACATTACTGAACCCATGACTTAATGGGGAGGAAGCCATGCTAACAAATAAAGCTGCATCCAAACTTTGATCAATATGAGCAAATTTTCACTCATTAAAATAACACTAAGCCACTTAAATACAAGCCACAGAGCAAGACTGGAAAGAGTCTAAATTATTTCACTAAATTGAATATCATGTACACAAGATTTAGCTTTAGTTTATTTATACAATGGTTACAAGTATTCCTGGAATGATCTTCAAGGCAGTGAAAGTTTTGGAATCTTTATTGGGCTGTTTATGACCAAAGGTATATGAGGACTAATGTGATAAAGTGACCCTAAGACAGAGCAAAATTGCTGGGCAGCTGAACGCTCCTACGGCATGCTCAAGGTTGGGAAGGGAAAGAGCCACCCTTGGTATGGATGCCAGCTCTCCTGCTGAAAAAGTTTGATTTTAAGGTGCACAAGTAACCCACTTTCCCATACATATTGCGGCATCATACTCACTGTTCGGATGGAACATCTCGCACGTGAACCTCATCTTCGGTGGACTTAATGGGTAGTCGAGTGGAAAGCTTAGAATAGCAGGGAAAACCCCATATTCGAAACAGGTGTCTTCAGGACCCCTAGAAACAGATCAAAAGCTATTCAACAGACTTTTAAATAGTTCTTTCCCCCAAATTCTTGTCTAATGCGACATTTGAGGTTTGGGTTATATCATCTTCTACAGAAAACAAAGAGTTAACACACTCTTACCCCACACCTCAAACTGAAATCCAAATACGGGGTTTGGGAGGGAAGGGGGAAATCAAAGCCTGCACACTAAATTACTAGGAAGGTCACAACACTGCTTAATTAGCAGGGTGTGTCTGGATATAATTGGAGTATCTGGCTCCAAGGCATGTCCCAGGATTTGAGCGTCTGCATGTCAAGGGAAAGCAGAGGCAGGTGTGGGACTCTTTTGAAGATACTGTTATGCTGCACAAGACAGAGATGTCAAATGCTGTAGCTCAAAAATAATTTATAAAACCCATGAAGATTCAAACTGCCTGTATCAAGCATAACCACACATAAACACTTATAATGATCTGTTGCAAAAAAACACAGCAGTGTTTTGCAAAAATAAAAACATAGTCCAGGGACCATGATTGCCAGATGCATGACAACAATGTTTCTTTGCAGGCTTAAGGTATTTAGTTTGCACTCCCTCAAGAGCATGCAGAGAACAAAATGGCTTCATCAAGGTTCTTGAGAAACATTTCCTTACTGTGTACATCACCTAGTTCAAAGTGCAATCAAGTTGAGAATATAAAGGCAACTACTTTACCCTCCCTACATAAAACATCTTTGGAAGGTGAGCAAAAAAAAGTTTATTACACTATTTATTCAAACTTGATGAACCCTCTAGAAGTTATAACACAAACATTATCTCTCAATTGGAAAGATCGCGAAACAAGCTTCTTCATGGAAAACTTTAGCCAAGGAAACCTCATGCATTTAGTAAAAAGCTCTTCAGACAAGGATTATACTGCCTGGGAAATAAGGTTTAGGAATATATCCACAGCTCCTCCTTCCATCCCACATTCTCCACGCCAGAGAGAACACAAAACTTCA
Source organism: Phalacrocorax aristotelis (assembly GCF_949628215.1). Lineage (NCBI taxonomy): Eukaryota > Metazoa > Chordata > Aves > Suliformes > Phalacrocoracidae > Phalacrocorax > Phalacrocorax aristotelis. The sequence goes on from NC_134282.1 coordinate 30,247,696, forward strand.
AGGACTCCTAGCAGATAAGGCTGCAGCTGGTAACCTACAGAAAAAGAAAACCGAGACCAGCAAAACCTAAAGCCCAAGAGGCTCACTCTCAGACTGGGATTCAGAAAACTAGGCTGGTAGATAAACACAAGAACTACGTGATTTAAACCTGAATATCGACACTGGCAGGTAAGATTAGAGAAATGCATCATCATACTGCAAGAATGAAAGCTAAATGATCTCAACCATTTTGTTCCCATTCTGGCCTTTTCCCTAAATTTAGTAAGGATTCAATTCACATCTGAGAGTAAACTGAATGCATTTTTTCCATGAACATTTTCATTCCAGCTGCATTTTAAAGGCTTATTGTTGAACTTCTAAGAGTATGTACATACACACATTGGAAAGCTGGTGGGCGTCTTATGTTCTGAGAGCAAACACACAGCCTTAAGGGTTCTTCTGTCAAATATGTTAACCCAACACGCTCCATTTTAGGCCCTGTATTATGTGAGCAAAATGCTTTTGTTTTAGCCATTCATTGCTGCCAGGATCAACTTCAAAGATATTATTAAAGTTAATCCAAGACAGCATTGGCAGCTACAAAACACTAAGGAAGCCATAACATTTAAACTTGACAGCATCACTTTCAGTTCAAAAAGGACATCAGCAGGGCCAGAGAGGTAAAGAGCAAAGCACCTTTTGCAATCACACCACCTGCCCTGCAAAGATTTCAAAGTACACCACGTTCAAAGCCTCCATGCCTTATGCTATGATCTCATCTGAGCTGCTATGCTAGTTAAAGTCCAGCCTACCCAGTACCCAGTTAGAGTTCCTTCAGGAAACACCCAGACCATGCAGCGGTGACACCCATCCCACGGAGCAAAGAGCACTGAGCCAACAGGCCAGTTGCCTTAAGCGGCTCCCATAGCCCAGGAAAGACAAAGTGCTTGCCATCACTAAGCATGTGCACATGGAATGCACTCATTCTGTATGGGCTTGAGGCATGTAACTAAGAAAAACCTTGTCCTAGACTTGATCCTTCTAAGCCTCTTTACAGCCTTCAAAGCAGGCAGTCTCTGAATCTTTTTCCATCCATGATTCTACTCTTCAGACTTCCCTAGAGCATTGAGGAGCAGACATCAGTTCTCCTCTGGCCATTATATGGCATTAAATTACTTGCTAGACAGCCAGACTGTTTTTGTGTGAGACACGTTACGAACAACTCTGTTGACGTAAGACATAGCATGAAAATAAGACACTCTGAACCCCATGAGCTGGTTATTCCTTAGGCAAGGGGAAGAAAAGAATGGCAGGTATCTGCCAAAATAGGAGGGAAAAGCATATGAACAAGGACAATTAATTCTATAATCATAGCTTCACATTCATTTGTAAATGGCTTCTTATTTGTAAAAAGATGCTGCAAAAAGACCCATGCCCACAGTCATCAGATGCCAAAAAGGGGAATTCCATACTACACAAAAGTCATAAGCCTAATTATAGATCTAATTACCTTTCTAGCCAGGTTTTTCATAAGTTGACTTCAATTTATACTGTTTAGTTTTCAAGCAATCTTTAGGCTAATAAAGTTCTTAACAATTACATGGTTTTATGTCTTTTGGGGATAAACTTTAATAGCAACACACACTTGTATATGCCAACCTGGGAGGGCAAAACTTGGTCCTGAAATGTTAAATTCATGAACTTGCAGAATACAATGCAGCCTACAGCACCTCACGCAGTGCTAAGCAATTGTGCAGCATTACAGTAAACTCTCTTGACACGCTGGGGCTATTTATCATCATGAATAGGGCACCCTGTGGCAAAGGTTTGGCTTCCATAAATACTCCAATACAGCTACTGTTTGATGTCTTATCAAATGGGTGCCTTTTACACTAGGCTCCAAACCTTCACTGTTCAGAAAGATTACCACACTGTATTTTCAGTTCTGGATCTATTACACTCACTTTGAAACCATAAGAACTGTTCTATCATTCAGACAGGTCAATACAGCCTTAACATTTATATGTTTAACATTTATCCAGCACTGCTGCTGCAGGCAAGAGCACCAGAAATTACCGGAATTACCACCGTTATTTTAAAAGGCATTTTATCTCTGAGCCAAGCTCTTATACAAATCTGTGTAACACTACCCAGCCCACCTCTGAGTTGATAAATAGGCAATGTCTTTTCTCTCTTAGGTTTCTCTCTCTTTTTTTCTTTTTTCTTTTTATTTATTTGCCATTATATGTGCTCTAGCTTTATATAAATTGGGTGAAGGAAGGAAGCAAGTGTTCTGTTCTCTTCATTATTATGCTACTTACTTCCCTCTTATACTTCATCTATCTAAAAATTTGAAGCCTCATCTGCACTTCTTTCATTCCCAGAATCTCACACAGCACATCTGAGATTACAAAACATTCAAGAAGATTATCACAGACAAATATAAACAAGTCATCTAGCTTGCTTTCCAAATGTATGCAAACACTTCTACTATGAGAGTTTTGTAAAGAGATGAAAGTAACCGAACATGTTTAGGGTAAACATGTTTCTATTGTACCACAGCTTCAGAATTTAGCAGATCTTAAAATATAATTTTATTATGACACACAGACAATACAGAAACCAAAATTAAAGCACCTCCACCTCTCATTTTGCGCTGACAAAGACCTGAAGCTCAACACTCAGCACTTTAAAGGGCTTTCAAGTCTGCAAGCAGCTCCTCTGTTGTTTAAGAATTTGTTATGGGAAACATGAGAAAAAAGTACTTTCTAGGTAATAAATCAAATCCAAAAATACTTGTGTGTGTCCCCTATAAAAGCTCTACTCAACCACACAATCTCTACTACAAGAAAGTACTGATAGGCAGGAATTTCCTTCCATATTCCTAGAAGTGCATTAAATCCTCTGGGATTTCTACACTCCAAGCAATGCACAGCTGCCTGAACTGGAATTTGGTACATTACAAAGCACATGTTTCAGAAGAGTAATAACTATCCCACTTGCAGAAACAGAAAGCGTTAAGACACTGCAGCCAAAATCTTAGGTGTCAGGCAACAAATTACCTATTTCCATGCTGAGTGTTCATTTTCAGGAGGCCAAGCTACCAGGAAGTACAACCTGTTCATCCCAGGATAAATCGCTGCACATAAGCAGAGGCATTTGCCAACTCATCATATCAATCAGCAAACAAGCAGTGGTAATCCAAACCTCCATTTACCAAGGCCTAAAATAACTCAGAGGCTCATGCTTGCCATGAAGTAGGATCACCCACGCAGCCAGCTTGCATGGAATAGGTGATATGCTACACTTTTGTATTGGTTGCATGCCTGATCCCAAGAGACAGAAATCTTGGTTTTCATCCCTAGTCAACACACTCCAAGCAAACCAAGCTAGGAAAATTCTGCCACCCACGCTAGTTGAGAATCTTGTAAGTCAGCACTGGTGGTTGCAGTGAAAACCTGCCAAGACCACAGGATGCATGCCACAGGAGGCATGGCTACCACCTGCTGCCCTCTGGGACCCCCGGCCCTGGCTGAAGGAAAGGAAATCACCAACTCTTACTAAAGAAATCTTGAAATACAGAGTCTGGATATACCCTAATAAGAGACCATCAGCTTCAAGACAGACTTAGCAGTTTGAAGGTTCTTCATCTTTTAAATCTGTAGCATTTGTGTAGATTGTCAGACCCAAGTGACAAAGGTCTCTTTTCTTCTCCCTTATCGTTTTAGAACTTTATTTTCTAAAAGTCACCAGTTATTCCATATACTCAAAGTTCCCACAGAAGAGTACAGCATGAGTAAGAGAGTACAAGCAAGAGAGAAGACAACTTGTAAGATGCTGGGCAATAAGATTTTGTCTTTTCATGGCAAGTTTTCTATGAACAACTGTACACATCAGTTTGGGATGTATGATGGGGGAGGACACAGCTTTGTAAAGAAGTCTTTGTTACCCGCCGAAAACACAACAGGTAGCGATCAGAGCTGTTCACCAGCAGAAAAGCTTTCCACACAGAACCACTGCACCCAACGTCATCAATCAGCTGGTGTTGTAAAGAAGTGTAAAGAATTTAAAAAGAATTTTTTTGAAATTTGAGTATTCTCAGATCAATCCCCTTCCATTTTTTAGAAAAAATTTGTAAGTAAATTAATTTTAGACATTGTTCATTTCCTCTGATCTCTGCTAATCTGTGATTTTGCTCCACTTACAACATGAGAAAAACCTGTCTTGTATTTGCAGTTGAATAATGTTCCCAACAGGTTTGTGTGATCTACAAGTAATTCATTGTTTCCTACAGTGTTTGTATATGCTAGGTATATCCAAGGGAGCCCAAATGAGGATTCCTGTCAAATTTGCAAGCTACTTATGCTGAATGTTGCTTTTTGTAATGACACCTGTACAACAAATGATCATGTAAGTCCCAATGCTGCCTCTGTCACACTGTTTAAATTTCCAAATATAATTCCCTGTCTGGGTCAGAAAAGAAGTTCCCAGCCAAAGGTAGGCCCAATGTCCATGTTATGGAGAACTGATATTTTTTTACATTCTTGTTCTCCTAGAAGCTAATCATAGTGTGCAAGTGTTGACTTCAGATACAAAACAGTATTAACTCACATAATCAGAGCTTCCCATTCAAAGAAGTTCTCTTCATTCATTGGACCTATTAAGAAAAAACAAAACAAAACTTAGTGCTGTCTGAATGCAAGGCTACAACTTTGGAGTGCACAAACCCTGCTCAGCTCCTCACCTGCCACTATCCCTTCTGGTGGGTTCAGGGTCAGCTCTGTAAAAACAAAAACACAAGGATGGTTAACATGACCTGCACACCTAAGGATTTCGGCTGGCATTGGGGTGGTCACGGCTTGGCACAGAGGCCCACCAGCAAACACCCTTTGAGAAAAGCTTGAGGACATCATGGGAGGAATCTTCTGGCCATGCTTTACTGGGCAAAACTCCACATCCAGAAGGCCCAGTATCTCACTGCTGACAACTTAACTTCTTCACGCGTTACAGTTTTCTAGCCAAAATTATTTGGCATTCTGTGCCTTTTCAGGCTCCCAAAACTAGTCCTCCCAGGGGCAACAATTTAAAACTGAGAAGGAAGGAAAAAAACCTCTTTCCACAAAGCATGGGAAACACAGTCCTCTTGGAGCACTGTGGTACCTGCAGGTACAAACTCAACAGCCTGAAGAGAAAACTAGGTTAGTATTCCTATAACCTCTCTGCACCAATTCAGATTTTACAGCATCTCAATACAAAACCCAAAATGACACAAAAAGTTGGAGAAGCAGAAGCAAGAGAGATCTGACAAGCGGCTCTGTTCCTTGATTTCAATTTGACACCCTCTGCACGGCCTGGAAAATGTGAGTAAAAAAAGCAGCAGCAATAAAGCAGCCACAGCTACACGCAGGAAGTTTGGATTCATCAACCCTCACTTTCTTTAGGAAACTGGTACAATTCCCAGTTCGTACAATAACCCTCAGCATCACTACCTCATTTCAAGCCTGCTGAAGCCCAGCACTCTCTGCACTGATAATCAGCAGGTTTTCTACTATCTAGTACAACTACCATCAACTTCCAGTTTCTGAAGCCCTGCAGGGTGGTGGCAACTGGCAAGGCAAAATTCAGCAGTGCACAGGCAACCAGCAGACCTGCAGTCCCTGGGGTCTGAACACCAGCCCCACAGCTCTGAGTGAGACACAGGGCAGCCAGCAGGACTGGCGGCAGAAGGCAACACTCTGAGGGTGTCACACCAGAGGAGGTAACAGTAATTAGGCCAACTTAAGTAAGGGCTATGAGCTGCTTACCTAGAGCAGTGTTTCCTAACTAATGGCCTGTGGACTACTAATGGCCCGTAACACACAAAATGCAGCCACAGGAAATGCCACGCGCATTCCCATGCATGGAAACAAGCATGGACATGGACCTGGGGAAGACGGAAAGTCACAAACCAATAAATGAGATGCTTGATTTGATTTCTGTTAAGCTATATGTGAAAATTATAGGTAGCGCTGCACAAAACAGCACACAGATTTTTGTCTTAAAACAGCTAAGTCACTGTTGGATTAAAAACCATGCCAAGATACGCCAACAGGAAAGATAGCAAAACTCTTCAGTTTACTCAGATTGCCATTAACTTTGGCACAGACCTTTCTGATTGAAGTTCAAAAGCCCAGCAACAGATTGAAACTCAGCATTATGGTTTCCCATGACATCCTGATGTTAAGGAGCAGGTTTTTCCAGCTTGAGAGTGGGTCTCTAACCACTCTTCTTGTTGAGTTTTTAGACAGAAAGAGGGAGATGTCAAACTCAGGAGCTTCTGGAATCGTTTTGCTCCATCTTGTGGCTCTCTCTAAGAAGAAAATCCCTCTGATATTTCCCATGATTTCCCTTGAAAACCATGGGAGCATTTTCATTTCAGACCCTGTGCTGGCAGACAGCCCACATGACTGTCCAGTGGCAGCATCTGTGTGTCCCCTGCAGCAGGCAGCCATGCAGAGGTGTGCCATTCAGCTCTCCACCCCCAAGGAAAACCAGGGCAAAGGGAAGCAAGAGCCAAACCCCACTGAGCAAAGGGTCTTTACGAGGATGGAGGTTCAATTCTCCACTTTACCTTGCTCAGCTCTCCCCTCAGAGATAGGTGAAAGAGGTTTCCATCGTTAAGGATCAGGTAAGGCAGCAACTGGGCAGCGCAGGGGCATGTGAGCTTTTGTTTTTGTGTAGCTGTTACTGGTCACTGAGGAAGGAAAAACCCCTTTTCCACATGGATGGTCACATCCTACACCATGATTTGTCTAAAGCCATTAAAAGTGAAATTGGGAGCACAGCTTTCCAGAGATAAACAGCATGAATTGCCAGTAGCTGACTCAGCATCAGCTGCTTCAGTCTTACCAGAGCTTCCAAAATAGGGTCATTTTAATGAAATGTCAGGCGGGATTTTTTCCAAATATTTTCAAGCGAGCAGCAGAAAGTATGTGATCAGAGCATTTGTTTTAACCTTTCACTGCAGAACACCTTTGACAAGTCAGCTAGGCCAGTCTCCTACTCCACTCTCCTCTGCCACCCCATCCCTTGGTGCCCATCCTCCAAAGCAAGTCGCATGGCACAAGAGGAGCACGTCAGCAGATGAAACAGCCTGTGCCCTCCACTCTCCAGGGCACCCAGCCTGGAGGTCACTTCTGTCTAGCCAGAGTTTGGCCTCCTGGCCTGCAAGGCCCACCTCCCCCCACCTTGCATGTGTGGTTTAAAGCTTTTCTAAGGAAAGCTCTCCCCCTCTAAAAATGCCACGCCATGCTGTCCTCTCCCCTGGCCACCCACGACAGCAGCGTGCCATCAGTGCCTCCCTTTTCATTTCACTGCTCATCAGGAAGTTATTATAGGCCAATTACACCTTGGCCAAAAGGAAGAGAATTGAAAATACACCTTCTTGTTAATAAAAAGACCAATTGCATTCTTAAAAGAGAAGTTCAATGGCATGCTTTCTAAAAACTATCAATTTAGTGTATCTCCAAGATGATTAAACGTGCAAGACTCAGGAAATATTAAGGGTACATACACACTTCAGTATCTGACAGCATCTGGACTGAGATGCTTAAAACCAGAATCTAGTCTTTCTGCTCTGCCAGAAATTCTGTTTTCTTCTCTCTTCTCTGACATAGCATCCAATTGGCATAAGGCAGTTTGAGCTCATGCAGACACACGGCACAGCATCTGAGATATTTCTAAGGGTTATGCTTAGGAAAGAGCATTTTCAAAGCAGGTTTAACAGGGACAACTGCAGAGGCCTACTGCACAGGTTTATCCCTCTCTTTACCCCAGAAAGAGCGGCTCATCACAACCCACCCCACCACAGCAGGACTTTTCTTCCAGCTCACACGAACCCTCTTGAAGCAATAAGCACAGAGAGCATCGACTGAAGTGCTGCCAGATTTTGTTCTGTGCGATGAAGGTGTATTTTTTCTGTGAATTCTGAAATCTCAGAATTAACTTAAATCTCATATTTTTAACCTGACAGCACTCCCAATGAATCCTGTCGGCATTACAGTCTACTGCTCTGTTACCTGTTTGTACCAGAAAGGAAATACAGTGCCTACAACTAGGCACTACAATACTTGCGTCTCTACAGATTTAATACTTTCAAAATAACTCATTTTAGTTATAAAAAGTCCAGCCAGTGATGGCTTCAAGATCATGCAGCCAGGAAACAATAAATGTAGAAAAAATAAGACTTCCATCTCTTAACTCTCACAAGCATAAGCTGCTATTGAAAGACTAATTTCAGGCTTTAATACTACTAAATATTCTAAATCTAGAATTAATACCAAACACATGATCTAACAGAAATGATGCTCTTTTTATATCTGATATTTTTAAAAGCTTTACCTAAATTAGTTCTGGCAGAGTAGAAAAATACTTGAATAAATATGAACCAGCAAAAAGTTATCACATTCCAAACATGCACACAAAGATCTAAATGAGGACAATAAATAAATCCATCTCATCTGGCTGCCCACATGCACCTTCCCTTCCTTCTCCACAAGGAAGGGAAAACAGTGCATTTTCATGGCCTCTCCCAAAATGGAACAACATGTTTGGGCTCCAACAGGTAGAAACTCCTCATAACATCAAGCATTTTTCACATAAGGTAACAATAAACCTTTATTTAAAGATTTAAACACACACGCACATACACAGAGAAAAATCAAGGACTGAAACTAAAAAAAAATGCAAGGAAAGAGTTAGAAATCTGTTAAACAATACACACCCACCACCAAGGCACTGACTGCCAAACATCTCTGTCATGGCTAGAAGTAACTAAAGGGAAGAGACAGAGAAGAAGAAAGAGGAAAATGAAAGAAAAAAAATGGTGTGCACAAATATATACAAGATTTCATCCCAGGTGGGCAGCCAGGAGGAAGGGGTCATTTAAAGTCGTCTCCCCCTTCCCATTCACTGAGGGCCACGCAGTGCTTACGCCTGCGCCGGGAACACAAACCAGGAACACACATCGTCAGGAGAGAGCCAAAAGTTCACACAAAGCTGAACCTCAGACTACAGCCCTGTCCCAAGACAGGACTTTCTGCTTTCACAAAAAGGGCAGCAGAACTAGCTATGACTAGGAACTATTGTCGTTTTTCAAATTAACTTTTGCTGAAAATTTCTACAGTGCAAAACAGCTTCTGAAGAGCTACAACTAACTGCCCAGACTTTTGTTAAACACTAGGGAAGGGTTATAATCCAGGCTTGATTCTGGGTTTTGTAGCAAAGTTTGATGAGCACAACCACTAAGGGAAAGTAACAACCCTAGGAATGCACATAGAACACAAGGTAATCCAGGTGGCTGCAGAAACCAAAAGTCTGGCTTACTCTACTTCTGTAACTCAGGTTTCCAGAAATAAGAGCATTGTACGCTTAGTCATTGTAGATTACATTCATTTTTTACAACACTATATTTCATTAGAGCTGGGAGAGTATTTATAAAGGAAGATCACAAACAAGATATTATCTCAGTTCATGCTAAGTGTTACCCTGGGAAACTATTTAGAGAAGATTCACATAATGTCTGCCTGTAGCATTAAGTCAAATTCTTTTTGATGGTATTTAATATCATTTTTTCCTACAGAATTCATTCATACAAGGCATTCTAGTAAGATCTCAGAGCTTCTCAACAACAAAGGATCAAAAATGCTCTTTGGGACTAAGGCGATGTGTGTAAGGGAACAGATAAAAGCAGAGTCAAGTCTTTTTGCAGCTGCCTTTCAGGTCAGTGCTTCTGGATTACAATAGGAAAATGTGGGTTTTAGGGCACACCGTCAGCATAAGCTTTACCCTCACAACAGCACTGGCAGGGCCTGCTCACTGCCCCTCATAGCTACCGGCTGCAGCCAGAGCAGCAGAGGGTCCCAGGCCAGCCCTAGCCCTCGCCAACACTTGTGTAGTGGTTTGGTTTAGAGACCTGTGCTCTGCAGAGCAGCCTGCGAATAAATGCGGTATTTTGTAAGGAAACATGCATCTATAAATAATCTATTTCATAGATGGAGTCTTCCAGTAAGTTATGGTGAAGCAAGAAACAACTCCTCATCCCTGAGCAGCCCAGGAGGCTGTAAGCCTAACACCATCCTTCACCTACCAAACACTTCTTTTTTTCCCCATTCTACTTACCTTAAATAAAAGCCAGAACCATCAGAGGCCAAAAGCAACTAGGTAAACAAAAAAAACCTCAACCCAAACCAAAAGTACTTATTGCCAAGAAAAGGCACCTCCTTGCAGTCTCGCTGGGGAGCAGACAACCCACCCTAGGAGAAATGGGGTGCCCCAGAGGGCCCCAGCCCGCAGCAGCGTGTCGCCGCTCCCTCCGGTAAAACCGGCAAACACCACAGCTCGCCACGCCCCGCAAGTCACATCGCCCGCAGGTTTTTAAACAAACAAACAGAGTCTAGGTCGCCGACCACCAAGCTGAAGTTTAAATGTTAAGTTCGTAACCGCCGCGCTCCCGTTAAGGTCCTGACAAACACTTCTAATTATCTCTGAGGTAACAAAGCTCTGCAACAGAGGTTCCGTTTCACAGAATCACAGAACGTCCTGGAAAATTTAACCGGGAAAAAACAATAAAAGGAATCGCCCCTTGTGCCCAGGACTCCCAGGCCTCCCCCGAGGGAGCTCCCCGTGCCAGAGAAGCCCAGACGCGGCCTGCCCCTCCCCTCCTCGCCGCCACCGCCCTGCCCGGGGCCCTCAGGGAGGTCCCCGTCCGGAGGGGCGGCGCGAGGGAAGGGAGGCCAGGGAACGCCGGCCCCAACTCACGCTTGTACTCGGCCATCAGCCGCTTGAGCGCCGTCCCCGCCATAGCGCGGCCCCGCCGCTCCGGCCGCCGCTTCCGGGGCGGGTGGCTAGAGAAAACGGCTGCCTGCCGCTCCTCCTCTATGGTACGCACCCAGTCCTCCCAGAGCGGCTGCGCATGCGCAGAGCGGCGCCTGCCCTGCGCAGCTCCGAGCACCCCTGTGGCGTAAACGGGGACCTATCATGCCTGCACCGGGAATGACCCGGTCCTGGAGGCCAGCACTTAGGGAACAGGCTACAGGCACGGAGTGAGAACCTACAGCTGCTCCGCGCGGAAAGGAGGAGAGGAAAAGAGTGCAAAACGTCCCTATCATGCAGCAAAATTGGCCCCAGGAGGGTGACTTTTGCTGCTAATGGAGGGGTGTGGCAGATACCCTGGAGAGTTGTACCTGGCCACACACTTCTGCTACCTCAAGAGTCTCCAAGGAGGGCATGTGAAGCGGTGCTAGCATGTAAAGCTCCCCACTAGGGAGGGGAACGAGCCAAGGGGGGCGCAGCCATATTAAGCGTAAGCCACAAGACAGAGTACCAAACTATATTTACTGTATACAGTAGTAAAGGACAACAAATAAATGTACAAATCAGTGAATAAACAATGAGATCTTGGGGATATCCCACCCCAGCCTACATACAAGAAAACGAAAAAGAAAACAAGGGCCTTTTCAGCAAAATTTCCAGCAAGCGGGAGGTGATCCAATGTGGCCGAAGGGGTTGGGTAAGTGTAAGAGGCAGGTATCAGTCCCACAGAGCAGCAGTGGACAGCCTATGGAGGGGCAACAGGACGGCCTTTGCACGAATTCATCTGGAACAGATGCCACGCTTTACGTGGAGCTCAAATCCAGTGCAGAAACGCCTTTAATAATCACTAAGGTTTGGGACGCAATAGAGCAGACGATTATTTTCTGATCACACCTAAACACGCACACATTCGGCTCTTTCCTTGCTCACCAGGCTCCTGACAGCTCTTCCGTGCATACAGCTTGGTGACATTAAAAGGCGCTTTCTTCCCCCTCATTTATCAAGTTTATCTACCAAAAACAAGCATTAAAAAGAAACCCGAGGCCACACACTTCTAGTACCCACTGAGAAATAAAGAGACGCGCTACAGGGAGCAGGAGGAAGGTGACAGATTCTGCCCATCACTTGGTGGACAGCTGGAGTTGCAGTGATGGGTTTCTCTTTTTATAAGCTTGTGCAACAAAAAATATTGCTGCTCTATAATGAGTGTCAGTTTTCGGACCAGCTGCTCTGCTAACTCAGTTTCTGACAATAATTCAGGACAAATCTCATTTCTGCATTAAAAAAGTATATTTCAGACAACTTTATCATAATATGACAAAGCACATGTAAATCTGCAATATTTTAAACTCTGACTCTATTCTAAGCATTGTAGCTGCGTGTACCAGCCTTGTGTCACAGGCTCAATGCTTCTGAAGTGTTTGCAACACACGCTAAAAACATAAAATCAGCATCTCTTTTCCTTCTCTTAGACGTATCTTAAAAGGAAACTTTTATGCTCACAAGTGGCATGAAAATATACTGAATTATTTACATGATTAGAATTAAACAGAGGCAAGACTGACAAGAGCCAGGAATGAACACTCCATGTCCTAACACATGGATGAATATTTAGGCCACAGGTTTAAAGAAAAAAAAAAAGATAACAGCAGAGAGACAACGCGTATTACTTAATCCCAACTTAAATCAAATTGGCCCAATTTAAGATATTGATTAATCCCTGCAGATACTGTTTTGACTTGCACACGCAGTACGTCAAAGACAACAAGCAATTTTGGTAAATGTCCTCTAAAGTTTAGAAGAAGAATCCTGTGTGACTGGCATGTTCATTTGTTTACTATTTAATAGCAAATCCAAGGACAGATGAGAGTGTGAGGTGCGATGAGGATCCTTAAACTCCTCTTCTCAAAATGATGGCACGTCTTAACACACTCCGCCTGTCTGCTGTTGGAACACATCGATAGTGTCTTCATCTTCCATCTCCAGCTGTTAGAGCAATATGGAAAATACAAGACTTGAAATACACATCGTTACAAAAGCACTTAGCTCACTACTCCTAACCAGTACCAGAGCGCTTAAGGCGTAATTTTAATTAATTAATGCATTAAACACTTTCCATCAGTCACTCCAGAGGGGGCACCCCATCATCTCTCCATCACCAACACCGAAACAGGTTTTGGAGGCACACTTGTCAGTCAGACCAAACTCGGCAGTTTAGTGTCTTCCACAACAAATCACCCAGCCAAGTGCCTCCTCTGTTCCTTGCCTCAGTCCTCACCAGCCCAAGAAATTCCCCACAGTCTCAGTGCTGCTGGTGCTGACAGCAGCTACAGGCTGCAGCTTCTGTGCCAGCTCTGAACAGCCTGACGCAGAAGCAGGACAGAGCCAAAAACGCCCGCACATGCCAGGGGTCCTTTCCGCACCAGCACTCCACTGCCAGCTTGTTCAGCACCAAAGCTCTTCCACGTTTTCCTCCCCACCCCACAACAGTGAAAACATTCAAGGGGGGGGGGGGGGAACCACCAAATCCCCCCTAAACAAATTATTTGGAACATGCTAAACTTACAGCAACTATTTCCGAATCATTTTGATTTAAAACCCCTCTGATCTGCATGCAGACATCAAAATATTTGTATAGCAGTTTGCAGTAAAGGGATTTTTCATACCTGTGCAGGTGTGTCTGTTTCATTAATTGGTTGTCCATCAAATCTGAATCTGATCTGCCTCATTGACAAGCCCTGCAAGTTTGAAGTAATTAATATGAGAAACCATGCTTTTGTTACTGAATCCAAACAAAACATTTACGCTTTTACTGTCAGAACAAATATTAACCAAATTCAGACTCCAAAGATTTAACTAGACAGGAAACCTCACGCATCTATCTTGCTATGTAAATTGAGGAAGCAGAGCTGTTTGAGTGACATCCCACTGTGCTGCTATCACAGCAAGGGCTCTATATGGAATCAGAAGTGTTGGTTTGGCACCTGGTTCTGATCCTGCTCTGCAAGGCACAAATATGCAAAGCTAATTTACAAAGGTAATTTAAGAGGAGATCAATCAATACTCCGTTCTATAAAGCCTCAGAGGACACGTGAGGAAGGAGCAGCAATTGTTTCTTACACAGTCAGAGAAGTAACGGCTGATTAAGTTGACTCAAAGGAAAATATTTTTAAAAAAAACCAAAAAAACTACTGTTTCTGTGTAACTAGCACTCAGCACCAACTACCCATAGTTAAGACAAGTTTTCATTCATGCCAGGCATCTGCTCCCAGTTAAAGTTCTTTATCTTCTGATGAAGAAAGGCACCGTGAAGATTGACTGAGGAAAAAAGAACCTGCAGGACTTGACAGAGATTCTCCCTTTTAAGGTTTATTAGAGAAATGCTAGGGTCTAACATTAGTAAGTTAGCATTGCCCTTAAAACCTGAGCTGAATTCATGACTGAATCCTGTTTCGACAGTGTTTAATCACGCATGGCAGTCTTTATTGCCTGCCTCAGGGATTGAGGGCTTTGCTTTGCTCTCTAAAATCCTTTGAAATCCCTGTGTGATTCACACTTCCAGAGCCACGCAATCAAGAAAAGTCCCCGCACCTCTCTGAATATTCCATGTATTCAGTTCTGTTCCTAACCCGAGAGGCATTATGCTACATCAGGCACAGCACAGGGCAGAGCATTAGGTTCAAGTGAGTGAAGAAAGGATCCCGCAAGTAACGGACATGGGGGAATGCTGGCAAACAAAATCTGACTCCGCTTCTGAAAGCCATTCCCATCCCCGCCCTCTGCTCTGCGCCATCTAATACAGTGCAGAGAAACACAGGCACTGACGGTTACAAGCTCAGGAACTGGACTGTCCCGTTTAGTTCTGGGCAGCACCGAGGAAAGGCCGCCACCTGCAGAATCCAGCAGTCAAAACTGCGCAGCAGGCAACGGGGGAGACACATGAAGGGAGGAGGAAAAAAAACACAATGGAAGTCACAGTATAGAAGAATTTGTTTTGTGGCATTTTCCAAACAGAAAATGCACTCTGGATAAAGCTAATAAAGTTTGTAGAGATGATAGGACTGAGAGTTATGAGGCTAAAAATTCAGACTGAATTGGTCTCAGAGCCAGGATCAGAACCTGAGAAATTTTGGTGACACTGTCATGGAACATTTTGAGAGCTCTAGGAGCACCTGATGAGGCAGAAGCAGTTTCCACTAACCGAAGAGAAAAACTCGTAAACATGGCCAGCATCCTGAGTCTTCGCTCTCCTGCACACCTAGACACACTCACCCCGATGCACTGGTATGTTAGTGACTCTGACAGAAAAGTAGCAAAGCGCCCAGCGTCCCCGGGACCCTTCCCCCTGGTAAGGGGAGAGCCGGGGGCAGCCCTGCTCCTTTGCTTAGGGGCAATCAAAAGCAGGAGCCGCGCCTACCTGCCGCTCGCAGTACGCCTTCATCAGCTTGCTCAGCGGGGTGTGCCGCTTGATTTTGAACTGCACCACGGAGCCGTCCTGCCCCGCCACTTTCAGGTTGATGTGATCGTTCTCCGTTTTTACGCCTTCCTGGACATAAAACGGTGGAAGATGGGGGTTCAGTGCCCGGCCAGGCCAGCCTCCGGCCCTGCCGCCGCCGCCGCCGCCCTACGGGTTCTGCTCGGGCCGGACACCGCCCGCTCCGGCCTGCGGAGGCTGTGCAGTCTCCCCGGGGGTGGCGGGTGCCCGGAGTTCCGCGGGACCCTCCCCCTCCTCCTCCCGCCGCGCCCCGGCCCGGCCCACCCGCCATCTTGCCCACCTCACGCCGCCGGCCGGGGCGGGGCGGGACCCCACTATGAGCCCGGCCCCAGGGCCTGGCGGAGAGGCCTCACACCCCCTCGCCACACAGAGAGACCTCGCCAGGCGGCGGCTGCCCCAGCCCCGCTTGCCTCACCTTGGGCTTCTCCTCCGACATGGCGGCGGGGCGGGGGCGGGGGTGGGGAGGGGAACAGGGACGGGAAGGGGACGGCGCGCGCGCGCTGAGGGAGCAGCCCGCGCGCTAAGCTCCCGCCTGGGCCTCCCGCCGCCGCCAGCCGCCCGCCGCAGCGCGCGCCTCGGCCCCACCCCCGCGCCAGCGGACCCGCGCCCCCATTGGCCGCCCCGCCGCGGTCACGCGACCAGCCGCGCAAGCGGCTCTAGAAAGTGCGTCACGGGGCAGCGGAAGCGTCGGGAGGGCGGAGGGGCGGGGACGACAGGGGGGCGGGGCTACGGAGACAGAGGGGAGAGGCCAAAGGCAGCCCTGACCCCGCCGAACCGTCAGGGGGTGCTGTTCCCCGCTGCGCCTAGAGTGGCCCTGGGGCGGGAGGCCGCAAGTGCCACCGGGACACG
The DNA here is from genome assembly GCF_949628215.1 of Phalacrocorax aristotelis. Classification (NCBI taxonomy): domain Eukaryota; kingdom Metazoa; phylum Chordata; class Aves; order Suliformes; family Phalacrocoracidae; genus Phalacrocorax; species Phalacrocorax aristotelis. Next base: position 30,263,870 of record NC_134282.1, read on the forward strand.
GACTGCCAACCCGAGGCACCGGCAGGAGCGGTCCCCCGCGAGCGGCTGTAGCTGCCATGCTGCGGACAGGGCACGGGGAGACGCCGGGGGCGGCCTGCAGCCCTCCAGCACCAAGCACAGCCCGGCTGGGGTCTGCAATCTGAGCTTGTCCAGGAGTGTCGTGGCCCTGCCCAGCAAGGCCTGGCGCTTAGGGCTGGGTTCTGAGCAGCCGTGAGGGCAGGTGGTAGGGCCACTGTAGGAAAGAGACCCACCTGGAGAGGAACAGGGTAGGGCTTCCAGATTCCCTGAAGAAGAGACTCCCGAAATGTGAGGCACATAACTGCTGAGGCTGATTCTCACACCGACACATACCATCAGAAGGAGGACTGTGTAAGGGTTGCCTCCCCAGGCCCGGAGAGACTCCCTGCAGCATCACAGCCCTCAGCAGCACAGGGCTGTATGGGATCAGGAGAGGAGAGCAGAGGAGGCACCACAACAAACCTCCACTTCACCCTCTTCTCTTGCCACAGCTGTCAAGAGACCAGTCACTGGCCCCTTCAAGAATGTACTCACAAGCAGCCCTCCCCTTCCCTATATCCATCCCATTCGCCTTCGGAGGTGCATCCCCACAGGAATGAGCAATTTGGGCGGTGGAAGACACCAAGCGTTGCCCCTCCCAGCATTCCCAGTATTTTTATTTCAGAGGGTTCCCGAGGGAGCACAGCCGAGCACAGTTGCCCCCTCAGCAGAAGAGCCAAGAGAGGCAGTGGCCCTTCACCAGACTCTGTCCAGTCAGTCCCTGTCTCTCCTGTTGTGAGGTGCCCAGCACTAGACACAGCCCTCCACGGGTGCCCTCACCAGTGCTGAGCAGAGAAGTTTCTCAGCTGTCATATATTGGCCCCAGTTAGCATTTCCACCTTCAAATACAGGAACTCTGGAATATCACGTAGGATCTGTTGAATTGTTTGCCTCCTTCTCCACTTTTCCTGAAAACCCTGGTGGAGCACTACATGCTGAAGCCGCCTAGCTGAATCATTTTGTGCTCCCTGCAAATACACCGAGGATGCCACTGCAAAGCTCAGAGAAGCCCAGGGAGCCACCAGAGCAGGCGCTTCTAAGCATGCAAAGGTTTTACATCCCTGTGGCCAAGGTGGGTCTTGGGTCCCAAAGGAAGCTACAGGTGCAAGCCAGAGCCATCGTGCCCTCATGCACAGTTTCCGCAGACTGGTTGGCGTCAGAAAGCTTGTGAGAAAGGAAGAAACGTCACCGCCAAGGCCTTCCCTAGAGCCGCCCACCCACCACAGAAAGCCTTTGGAGACAATCCATGGAGAAACGCAGGCAGAGCCGTCTCTCCTACCTCTGCTGTAGACCAGAAGCAGTGCTAGACCTTTGCCTCCCTCCGTCCTGAGGCACTCGATGAGACATTTCACAAAGGTCAAAGGCTGCATCATGACTCCCGAGTTAGAAAAAAGAACCGCCGAGATCGATCCCCACCGTTCGCAGTTTCTCTTGCTGCCCGTTGGCTCACAGTTGTCACCCAAACGCTTGTGATATTCTGCACTGAAGCGAACTGAGGTCTGGTCTTGACCTCCAGGACTGCAGCAGGCCTTTTCAAGTCAGCTGGATGGCACCATGAGGATCGGGCCCTGCGACAGCTCTCTCCATCCCACAGCTAGGGGTGGGTGCTCCCTCCAAATACTTAAGCTGAGTTTCATTAGGCAGGAGCTGGAGTTCTCAGGGTCTGTCCCTGCAGTTGCAAATCCATTCCTGATCCTGCTGCTTCCACGATGTTATTCAGGTTGCAGAGAAGGGTCCAGGACATTGGATCTGCAACCCGATGCCTACTAACGAAGAGGCATCAAAAGGCCACTCCGCAACCACTGCCAGAGCAGAGGGACATGCAGACCACTCCGCAATCACGCCCAAAGGCCAAAGGCAGAGCCATTAAAATAGAAGTTTGGTTCTTGGGTTTTGCGTTTGGATTTTTTTTTTTTAATTATACCATCACAGAAGCATCTGAGGAAGGTTCTCAAGAGGTCAGGCCACTCCACAGCCCTGGGGACGAGTGCAGTCAGCCAGCTCCAGGGTCTGCCATGCCGTGCTTCTGAGCTGCTGCTGTTCTTGAGGCACGACGACCCAACCCAGCCCTCCCGGCGTCAGGGCATCACCTCTTCGTAGGTAACGGGGAGGTGTTGAGTCATGGGCTGCACAGTGGTTGCCGTTGAGAGAGTTTGAGTTTCCTGTCGGAATTGAGCCTGAATCTTCTGGTAAACTAAAAAGGGGGTAAGAAAAGAAATAATGAAATGAAGCAAACAGCATTGACAGGCTAAATTGGTCGGGCCTGCGCTTCCTACCTTCCCCCTTTGCCATCCTTGTGTTTGCTGCCAGTGCACCACAGATGGAAGGATGTGCTCACCACAGCTACGCGAGTAAACGAGGAGAAGTTTTTCTCTCCTAAAGAAGGCAGCCCTTTCCAAAAGACCAGCTCCAGGCCCCAAGACCATTAGCCACGGAGCAACGCGGTGTCCTGGCACTACTACTGACATCACCTCAGCACAGAGAGGCCAACATCCCTCCTCCAGAAGAGGGGCTCCCGGCTGGCGGCTCAGGGAGGAGCTCTGTGCTGGACGTGTCCCCAAGGCAGCCTTCAAAAGCACTCGGGCTCTCTGCAGGTCACCACACCATGCCAGAGTAAGGTGTTGCTCACGCCACATGGGGAGGTGGGAGCCTGCCGAGCCTCGGCCTGCACCTGCAGCCAGGCAGGGCTTCTTCCCTGAGAGGGAAGAGTGCTGCCACCCATCAAGAGCGCTTGACAGGTGACACCGTCCCCATCACTCCACTCGGGCAGGCTGCGAGTCTGTCTGTGCTGCACCAAATGTCAAGAGAGGCAATTTGGGGTTGCCTTGTGGAGCTGGACCACCTAGGAGCCATGCAAGCAGATGCTTGAACCCAGGCTTCAGCAGCTTCCACACTGGAGGAGGGAGCGGCTAAACATCCAGTGTTCAGCACAGGTCAAAGGCCTGCTCCTTTTCCTCTCTCTCCCCCTTCACCTTTCCCTTTCTCTTTCCCCTTTGCCTTCCCATTCCCCTTTGGGGGTGCGTCCCTGCAGGAACGAGCAAACCGGGCGGTGGAAGAAACCAGGCGTGGCCCCTCCTAGCACTCCCAGTGTTTTTATTTCACAGGGCCCCCGGGGGAGCCCAGCCACCCTCTCAGAAGCGCAGCCAAGGGAGGCGACGAGCGTGGTCCCCAGAGCCTGGCTCTTCCTCCTGGATCCTCCGCAGCCACGATGGATCTTCGCTGATCTCCGGCGAAGGGGAGCGGAGCCGGCTGTGCCCGTTGCTGTCCCACTGCCAGGACAGTCTCCGGACACGCTGGTGGGGAGCAGAGGGTCTGCGCTCCCCAGGCTCAGCGGAGAATCTCTGGTGCCGGCGACCTCTGCGGCCCCGCTGCTGCCGCTGCTGCCCCTGCCGCCCTGGCCCCGCGTAGGGATGGAAGCGTCCGTGGCGATGGCGGGCCACCCCAGCTTGGTCATCCTCCACCTGCAGGAGGTGGATGCCCTCGATGGGCCGCCGGCAGAGCGGGCAGGTGGCAGCGACGGTGGTGGCAGCCCAGCGCTGGATGCAGGCATGGCAGAATGCATGCCAGCACGGGTCCACGCCGGCAGGGCCTTCGAGGGGACCCAAGCAGATGGGGCAGGTGTCCCCCCGCTGGGGCCTCCTGGCGGCTGCCGGCGCTGCCGGCACCGCCGGGTCTTGCCTGGACGCCTCCAGGGCTGCTGCTGGCACTCGGTGTCCTGTCAGCTGCTGGCGGGACTTGCTGTTTCACCTGCTGCTGGCAGGACTTCTGATGGGTGCCGCTTGCGGGCCTCGAAGGCTCCGTTCCGCTGGGGGCACTCAGTGGCTCCTCGGCTGCTGGAGGGTCACAACGTCTGGTGTGCCGTTGGCAGGACTCAATGGCTCGGGTGCTGCCCAAAGGACTCGACGTCTCATGTGCCGCTGGCAGTACGTGACGCTGGCATTTATAGCTGCCCATCGCAAGGGACGTCGTGGAGTGACTGTGACCCTCTGGTGACATCACAGAGCTGTCAGGGGGACCAGGGGGGCGCAAGCAGGGGCACACCCGGGAGCTCCCGCAGCCTCCGAGACAGATCCTGTGATGCAAAGTGGCAGCATGCTTCGCACCTCCGTGTTTGCTCGGGCCCTTTCAGGCAGTCCCTGTTGCTGTTGGTTGTTGTGCCAGCATTGCACGCTCCCAGAGTGGGCGGTTGGGCTTGGCAGACCCCTCCAGAGGTCATCTGGTCCAAGCCCCTGCTGAAGGAGGGCCATCCTGAGCCAGATGGACCCTGGGCACCACTGAGAAGAGCCAGGCTCCATCTTCTTTGCAGCCTGCCTTCAGCTCTTCATGTCTGTGGAGAAGATGCCCCGAGCCTTCTGTGCTCCAGGCTGAACAGTCCCGACTCTCTCAGCCCCTCCTCACGGGAGAGATGTTGCAGTCCCTTCCCCACCTTGGCGGTGGCCCTTCACCGGACTCTGCCCAGTCTGTCCCTGTCTCTCCTGTCGTGGGGTGCCCAGCACTGGACACAGGCCTCCAGGGGTGGCCTCACCAGTGCTGAGCAGAGGGGAAAGGTCTCCTCCCTCAACCTGCTGGCAACGCGCTCCTCATCATGCAGCCCAAGACACCGCTGGCCGCCTTTGCTGCCTCAGCTTCGATGTGGGGTCCACCCTACCTTCTCTGCAGAGCTGCTTTCCAGCAGGGCGCCCCCAGCACCTCCCGGTGCCTGGGGCTGTTCCTCCCCAGGGGCAGGACTTTGCATGTCCCTTGGGTGAACTTCAGGAGGTTCCCATCAGCCCATTTCTCCCGCCTGCCGAGGTTCCCCTGGGTGGCAGCACCATCTCCTGCTGTCTCAGCCACTCCTCCCAGCGTGGGATCATCAGCAAACTTGCCCGAGGATTGCGCTGTGCCCCATCATCCAGATCAGTAGCGAAGAGGAAGAGGAGGAGCCCCTGAGGATCGGGCCCTGCGACAGGTCTCTCCATCCCACAGCTAGGGGTGGGTGCTCCCTCCAAATACTTAAGCTGAATTTCATTAGGCAGGAGCTGGAGTTCTCAGGGTCTGTCCCTGCAGTGCAAATCCATTCCTGATCCTGCTGCTTCCACGATGTTATTCAGGTTGCAGAGAAGGGTCCAGGACATTGGATCTGCAACCCGATGCCTACTAACGAAGAGGCATCAAAAGGCTGCTCCATAACTGTCACTGAAATCGGGAATAAACCTTGTAACACCAATGTAGTGCTAAAAGGCAGGCATTCTTTATTCACGGCGCCGGATGCACGGGGGATCGCTCCTCCAAGCGTGCATACCTTACACACTCTTTTCATGTGATTTATAGATCAAAAATATACCTATTCATCTTATCCATGCAGATTCAGTATTATTCTCTTTGGTGATTGGAACAAACTTGCTCGCTTCACATGTAAATCGTTGCGCAGGCTCAGTTGTCCTTTCCCATTGTTCCCTTCTGAGTAGGTGGTATTACTTGGGTCAGTGCTCTGTGAGTCGGTGGTCACGATCTCCCCCTGCCGGAAGTATTTTTTACCTACTCGGCTTTTAATCTTGGCAGTCCTGGCCAGTTTTCTCAGTCCACTACACGAAACCACATTTTGTCATCCTTTTCTGACAGAAGCACGTTGTCTATTGTTTCGTTCACATTAATGATTACCTAGGGAATAAAATACAGATCAAAGAATACACTGATTGGTATACTCCATGTCCCCAGACTTAACGTCCAGTTGGATAGGGCTGTACAAGGAGTATAGCAACATCCGTGGTTGGTTAATTCCATCACTCTGGTTACATAACCACTGCCAGAGCAGAGGGACATGCAGACCACTCCGCAATCACGCCCAAAGGCCAAAGGCAGAGCCATTAAAATAGAAGTTTGGTTCTTGGGTTTTGCGTTTGGATTTTTTTTTTTTAATTATACCATCACAGAAGCATCTGAGGAAGGTTCTCAAGAGGTCAGGCCACTCCGCAGCCCTGGGGACGAGTGCAGTCAGCCAGCTCCAGGGTCTGCCATGCCGTGCTTCTGAGCTGCTGCTGTTCTTGAGGCACGACGACCCAACCCAGCCCTCCCGGCGTCAGGGCATCACCTCTTTGTAGGTAACGGGGAGGTGTTGAGTCATGGGCTGCACAGTGGTTGCCGTTGAGAGAGTTTGAGTTTCCTGTCGGAATTGAGCCTGAATCTTCTGGTAAACTAAAAAGGGGGTAAGAAAAGAAATAATGAAATGAAGCAAACAGCATTGACAGGCTAAATTGGTCGGGCCTGCGCTTCCTACCTTCCCCCTTTGCCATCCTTGTGTTTGCTGCCAGTGCACCACAGATGGAAGGATGTGCTCACCACAGCTACGCGAGTAAACGAGGAGAAGTTTTTCTCTCCTAAAGAAGGCAGCCCTTTCCAAAAGACCAGCTCCAGGCCCCAAGACCATTAGCCACGGAGCAACGCGGTGTCCTGGCACTACTACTGACATCACCTCAGCACAGAGAGGCCAACATCCCTCCTCCAGAAGAGGGGCTCCCGGCTGGCGGCTCAGGGAGGAGCTCTGTGCTGGACGTGTCCCCAAGGCAGCCTTCAAAAGCACTCGGGCTCTCTGCAGGTCACCACACCATGCCAGAGCAAGGTGTTGCTCACGCCACATGGGGAGGTGGGAGCCTGCCGAGCCTCGGCCTGCACCTGCAGCCAGGCAGGGCTTCTTCCCTGAGAGGGAAGAGTGCTGCCACCCATCAAGAGCGCTTGACAGGTGACACCGTCCCCATCACTCCACCCGGGCAGGCTGCGAGTCTGTCTGTGCTGCACCAAATGTCAAGAGAGGCAATTTGGGGTTGCCTTGTGGAGCTGGACCACCTAGGAGCCATGCAAGCAGATGCTTGAACCCAGGCTTCAGCAGCTTCCACACTGGAGGAGGGAGCGGCTAAACATCCAGTGTTCAGCACAGGTCAAAGGCCTGCTCCTTTTCCTCTCTCTCCCCCTTCACCTTTCCCTTTCTCTTTCCCCTTTGCCTTCCCATTCCCCTTTGGGGGTGCGTCCCTGCAGGAACGAGCAAACCGGGCGGTGGAAGAAACCAGGCGTGGCCCCTCCTAGCACTCCCAGTGTTTTTATTTCACAGGGCCCCCGGGGGAGCCCAGCCACCCTCTCAGAAGCGCAGCCAAGGGAGGCGACGAGCGTGGTCCCCAGAGCCTGGCTCTTCCTCCTGGATCCTCCGCAGCCACGATGGATCTTCGCTGATCTCCGGCGAAGGGGAGCGGAGCCGGCTGTGCCCGTTGCTGTCCCACTGCCAGGACAGTCTCCGGACACGCTGGTGGGGAGCAGAGGGTCTGCGCTCCCCAGGCTCAGCGGAGAATCTCTGGTGCCGGCGACCTCTGCGGCCCCGCTGCTGCCGCTGCTGCCCCTGCCGCCCCGGCCCCGCGTAGGGATGGAAGCGTCCGTGGCGATGGCGGGCCACCCCAGCTTGGTCATCCTCCACCTGCAGGAGGTGGATGCCCTCGATGGGCCGCCGGCAGAGCGGGCAGGTGGCAGCGACGGCGGTGGCAGCCCAGCGCTGGATGCAGGCATGGCAGAATGCATGCCAGCACGGGTCCACGCCGGCAGGGCCTTCGAGGGGACCCAAGCAGATGGGGCAGGTGTCCCCCCGCTGGGGCCTCCTGGCGGCTGCCGGCGCTGCCGGCACCGCCGGGTCTTGCCTGGACGCCTCCAGGGCTGCTGCTGGCACTCGGTGTCCTGTCAGCTGCTGGCGGGACTTGCTGTTTCACCTGCTGCTGGCAGGACTTCTGATGGGTGCCGCTTGCGGGCCTCGAAGGCTCCGTTCCGCTGGGGGGACTCAGTGGCTCCTTGGCTGCTGGAGGGTCACAACGTCTGGTGTGCCGTTGGCAGGACTCAATGGCTCGGGTGCTGCCCAAAGGACTCGACGTCTCATGTGCCGCTGGCAGTACGTGACGCTGGCATTTATAGCTGCCCATCGCAAGGGACGTCGTGGAGTGACTGTGACCCTCTGGTGACATCACAGAGCTGTCAGGGGGACCAGGGGGGCGCAGGCAGGGTCACACCCGGGAGCTCCCGCAGCCTCCGAGACAGACCCTGTGATGCAAAGTGGCAGCATGCTTCCCACCTCCGTGTTTGCTCGGGCCCTTTCAGGCAGTCCCTGTTGCTGTTGGTTGTTGTGCCAGCATTGCACGCTCCCAGAGTGGGCGGTTGGGCTTGGCAGACCCCTCCAGAGGTCATCTGGTCCAAGCCCCTGCTGAAGGAGGGCCATCCTGAGCCAGATGGACCCTGGGCACCACTGAGAAGAGCCAGGCTCCATCTTCTTTGCAGCCTGCCTTCAGCTCTTCATGTCTGTGGAGAAGATGCCCCGAGCCTTCTGTGCTCCAGGCTGAACAGTCCCGGCTCTCTCAGCCCCTCCTCACGGGAGAGATGTTGCAGTCCCTTCCCCACCTTGGCGGTGGCCCTTCACCGGACTCTGCCCAGTCTGTCCCTGTCTCTCCTGTCGTGGGGTGCCCAGCACTGGACACAGGCCTCCAGGGGTGGCCTCACCAGTGCTGAGCAGAGGGGAAAGGTCTCCTCCCTCAACCTGCTGGCAACGCGCTCCTCATCGTGCAGCCCAGGACACCGCTGGCCGCCTTTGCTGCCTCAGCTTCGATGTGGGGTCCACCCTACCTTCTCTGCAGAGCTGCTTTCCAGCAGGGCGCCCCCAGCACCTCCCGGTGCCTGGGGCTGTTCCTCCCCAGGGGCAGGACTTTGCATGTCCCTTGGGTGAACTTCAGGAGGTTCCCATCAGCCCATTTCTCCCGCCTGCCGAGGTTCCCCTGGGTGGCAGCACCATCTCCTGCTGTCTCAGCCACTCCTCCCAGCGTGGGATCATCAGCAAACTTGCCCGAGGATTGCGCTGTGCCCCATCATCCAGATCAGTAGCGAAGAGGAAGAGGAGGAGCCCCTGAGGATCGGGCCCTGCGACAGGTCTCTCCGTCCCACAGCTAGGGGTGGGTGCTCCCTCCAAATACTTAAGCTGAATTTCATTAGGCAGGAGCTGGAGTTCTCAGGGTCTGTCCCTGCAGTGCAAATCCATTCCTGATCCTGCTGCTTCCACGATGTTATTCAGGTTGCAGAGAAGGGTCCAGGACATTGGATCTGCAACCCGATGCCTACTAACGAAGAGGCATCAAAAGGCTGCTCCATAACTGTCACTGAAATCGGGAATAAACCTTGTAACACCAATGTAGTGCTAAAAGGCAGGCATTCTTTATTCACGGCGCCGGATGCACGGGGGATCGCTCCTCCAAGCGTGCATACCTTACACACTCTTTTCATGTGATTTATAGATCAAAAATATACCTATTCATCTTATCCATGCAGATTCAGTATTATTCTCTTTGGTGATTGGAACAAACTTGCTCGCTTCACATGTAAATCGTTGCGCAGGCTCAGTTGTCCTTTCCCATTGTTCCCTTCTGAGTAGGTGGTATTACTTGGGTCAGTGCTCTGTGAGTCGGTGGTCACGATCTCCCCCTGCCGGAAGTATTTTTTACCTACTCGGCTTTTAATCTTGGCAGTCCTGGCCAGTTTTCTCAGTCCACTACACGAAACCACATTTTGTCATCCTTTTCTGACAGAAGCACGTTGTCTATTGTTTCGTTCACATTAATGATTACCTAGGGAATAAAATACAGATCAAAGAATACACTGATTGGTATACTCCATGTCCCCAGACTTAACGTCCAGTTGGATAGGGCTGTACAAGGAGTATAGCAACATCCGTGGTTGGTTAATTCCATCACTCTGGTTACATAACCACTGCCAGAGCAGAGGGACACATGCAGACCACTCCGCAATCACGCCCAAAGGCCAAAGGCAGAGCCATTAAAATAGAAGTTTGGTTCTTGGGTTTTGCGTTTGGATTTTTTTTTTTTAATTATACCATCACAGAAGCATCTGAGGAAGGTTCTCAAGAGGTCAGGCCACTCCGCAGCCCTGGGGACGAGTGCAGTCAGCCAGCTCCAGGGTCTGCCATGCCGTGCTTCTGAGCTGCTGCTGTTCTTGAGGCACGACGACCCAACCCAGCCCTCCCGGCGTCAGGGCATCACCTCTTTGTAGGTAACGGGGAGGTGTTGAGTCATGGGCTGCACAGTGGTTGCCATTGAGAGAGTTTGAGTTTCCTGTCGGAATTGAGCCTGAATCTTCTGGTAAACTAAAAAGGGGGTAAGAAAAGAAATAATGAAATGAAGCAAACAGCATTGACAGGCTAAATTGGTCGGGCCTGCGCTTCCTACCTTCCCCCTTTGCCATCCTTGTGTTTGCTGCCAGTGCACCACAGATGGAAGGATGTGCTCACCACAGCTACGCGAGTAAACGAGGAGAAGTTTTTCTCTCCTAAAGAAGGCAGCCCTTTCCAAAAGACCAGCTCCAGGCCCCAAGACCATTAGCCACGGAGCAACGCGGTGTCCTGGCACTACTACTGACATCACCTCAGCACAGAGAGGCCAACATCCCTCCTCCAGAAGAGGGGCTCCCGGCTGGCGGCTCAGGGAGGAGCTCTGTGCTGGACGTGTCCCCAAGGCAGCCTTCAAAAGCACTCGGGCTCTCTGCAGGTCACCACACCATGCCAGAGTAAGGTGTTGCTCACGCCACATGGGGAGGTGGGAGCCTGCCGAGCCTCGGCCTGCACCTGCAGCCAGGCAGGGCTTCTTCCCTGAGAGGGAAGAGTGCTGCCACCCATCAAGAGCGCTTGACAGGTGACACCGTCCCCATCACTCCACTCGGGCAGGCTGCGAGTCTGTCTGTGCTGCACCAAATGTCAAGAGAGGCAATTTGGGGTTGCCTTGTGGAGCTGGACCACCTAGGAGCCATGCAAGCAGACGCTTGAACCCAGGCTTCAGCAGCTTCCACACTGGAGGAGGGAGCGGCTAAACATCCAGTGTTCAGCACAGGTCAAAGGCCTGCTCCTTTTCCTCTCTCTCCCCCTTCACCTTTCCCTTTCTCTTTCCCCTTTGCCTTCCCATTCCCCTTTGGGGGTGCGTCCCTGCAGGAACGAGCAAACCGGGCGGTGGAAGAAACCAGGCGTGGCCCCTCCTAGCACTCCCAGTGTTTTTATTTCACAGGGCCCCCGGGGGAGCCCAGCCACCCTCTCAGAAGCGCAGCCAAGGGAGGCGACGAGCGTGGTCCCCAGAGCCTGGCTCTTCCTCCTGGATCCTCCGCAGCCACGATGGATCTTCGCTGATCTCTGGCAAAGGGGAGCGGAGCCGGCTGTGCCCGTTGCTGTCCCACTGCCAGGACAGTCTCCGGACACGCTGGTGGGGAGCAGAGGGTCTGCGCTCCCCAGGCTCAGCGGAGAATCTCTGGTGCCGGCGACCTCTGCGGCCCCGCTGCTGCCGCTGCTGCCCCTGCCGCCCCGGCCCCGCGTAGGGATGGAAGCGTCCGTGGCGATGGCGGGCCACCCCAGCTTGGTCATCCTCCACCTGCAGGAGGTGGATGCCCTCGATGGGCCGCCGGCAGAGCGGGCAGGTGGCAGCGACGGCGGTGGCAGCCCAGCGCTGGATGCAGGCATGGCAGAATGCATGCCAGCACGGGTCCACGCCGGCAGGGCCTTCGAGGGGACCCAAGCAGATGGGGCAGGTGTCCCCCCGCTGGGGCCTCCTGGCGGCTGCCGGCGCTGCCGGCACCGCCGGGTCTTGCCTGGACGCCTCCAGGGCTGCTGCTGGCACTCGGTGTCCTGTCAGCTGCTGGCGGGACTTGCTGTTCCACCTGCTGCTGGCAGGACTTCTGATGGGTGCCGCTTGCGGGCCTCGAAGGCTCCGTTCCGCTGGGGGCACTCAGTGGCTCCTTGGCTGCTGGAGGGTCACAACGTCTGGTGTGCCGTTGGCAGGACTCAATGGCTCGGGTGCTGCCCAAAGGACTCGACGTCTCATGTGCCGCTGGCAGTACGTGACACTGGCATTTATAGCTGCCCATCGCAAGGGATGTCGTGGGGTGACTGTGACCCTCTGGTGACATCACAGAGCTGTCGGGGGGACCAGGGGGGCGCAGGCAGGGGCACACCCGGGAGCTCCCGCAGCCTCCGAGACAGACCCTGTGATGCAAAGTGGCAGCATGCTTCGCACCTCCGTGTTTGTTCGGGCCCTTTCAGGCAGTCCCTGTTGTTGTTGGTTGTTGTGCCAGCATTGCACGCTCCCAGAGTGGGCGGTTGGGCTTGGCAGACCCCTCCAGAGGTCATCTGGTCCAAGCCCCTGCTGAAGGAGGGCCATCCTGAGCCAGATGGACCCTGGGCACCACTGAGAAGAGCCAGGCTCCATCTTCTTTGCAGCCTGCCTTCAGCTCTTCATGTCTGTGGAGAAGATGCCCCGAGCCTTCTGTGCTCCAGGCTGAACAGTCCCGGCTCTCTCAGCCCCTCCTCACGGGAGAGATGTTGCAGTCCCTTCCCCACCTTGGCGGTGGCCCTTCACCGGACTCTGCCCAGTCTGTCCCTGTCTCTCCTGTCGTGGGGTGCCCAGCACTGGACACAGGCCTCCAGGGGTGGCCTCACCAGTGCTGAGCAGAGGGGAAAGGTCTCCTCCCTCAACCTGCTGGCAACGCGCTCCTCATCATGCAGCCCAAGACACCGCTGGCCGCCTTTGCTGCCTCAGCTTCGATGTGGGGTCCACCCTACCTTCTCTGCAGAGCTGCTTTCCAGCAGGGCGCCCCCAGCACCTCCCGGTGCCTGGGGCTGTTCCTCCCCAGGGGCAGGACTTTGCATGTCCCTTGGGTGAACTTCAGGAGGTTCCCATCAGCCCATTTCTCCCGCCTGCCGAGGTTCCCCTGGGTGGCAGCACCATCTCCTGCTGTCTCAGCCACTCCTCCCAGCGTGGGATCATCAGCAAACTTGCCCGAGGATTGCGCTGTGCCCCATCATCCAGATCAGTAGCGAAGAGGAAGAGGAGGAGCCCCTGAGGATCGGGCCCTGCGACAGGTCTCTCCGTCCCACAGCTAGGGGTGGGTGCTCCCTCCAAATACTTAAGCTGAATTTCATTAGGCAGGAGCTGGAGTTCTCAGGGTCTGTCCCTGCAGTGCAAATCCATTCCTGATCCTGCTGCTTCCACGATGTTATTCAGGTTGCAGAGAAGGGTCCAGGACATTGGATCTGCAACCCGATGCCTGCTAACGAAGAGGCATCAAAAGGCTGCTCCATAACTGTCACTGAAATCGGGAATAAACCTTGTAACACCAATGTAGTGCTAAAAGGCAGGCATTCTTTATTCACGGCGCCGGATGCACGGGGGATCGCTCCTCCAAGCGTGCATACCTTACACACTCTTTTCATGTGATTTATAGATCAAAAATATACCTATTCATCTTATCCATGCAGATTCAGTATTATTCTCTTTGGTGATTGGAACAAACTTGCTCGCTTCACATGTAAATCGTTGCGCAGGCTCAGTTGTCCTTTCCCATTGTTCCCTTCTGAGTAGGTGGTATTACTTGGGTCAGTGCTCTGTGAGTCGGTGGTCACGATCTCCCCCTGCCGGAAGTATTTTTTACCTACTCGGCTTTTAATCTTGGCAGTCCTGGCCAGTTTTCTCAGTCCACTACACGAAACCACATTTTGTCATCCTTTTCTGACAGAAGCACGTTGTCTATTGTTTCGTTCACATTAATGATTACCTAGGGAATAAAATACAGATCAAAGAATACACTGATTGGTATACTCCATGTCCCCAGACTTAACGTCCAGTTGGATAGGGCTGTACAAGGAGTATAGCAACATCCGTGGTTGGTTAATTCCATCACTCTGGTTACATAACCACTGCCAGAGCAGAGGGACACATGCAGACCACTCCGCAATCACGCCCAAAGGCCAAAGGCAGAGCCATTAAAATAGAAGTTTGGTTCTTGGGTTTTGCGTTTGGATTTTTTTTTTTTAATTATACCATCACAGAAGCATCTGAGGAAGGTTCTCAAGAGGTCAGGCCACTCCGCAGCCCTGGGGACGAGTGCAGTCAGCCAGCTCCAGGGTCTGCCATGCCGTGCTTCTGAGCTGCTGCTGTTCTTGAGGCACGACGACCCAACCCAGCCCTCCCGGCGTCAGGGCATCACCTCTTTGTAGGTAACGGGGAGGTGTTGAGTCATGGGCTGCACAGTGGTTGCCGTTGAGAGAGTTTGAGTTTCCTGTCGGAATTGAGCCTGAATCTTCTGGTAAACTAAAAAGGGGGTAAGAAAAGAAATAATGAAATGAAGCAAACAGCATTGACAGGCTAAATTGGTCGGGCCTGCACTTCCTACCTTCCCCCTTTGCCATCCTTGTGTTTGCTGCCAGTGCACCACAGATGGAAGGATGTGCTCACCACAGCTACGCGAGTAAACGAGGAGAAGTTTTTCTCTCCTAAAGAAGGCAGCCCTTTCCAAAAGACCAGCTCCAGGCCCCAAGACCATTAGCCACGGAGCAACGCGGTGTCCTGGCACTACTACTGACATCACCTCAGCACAGAGAGGCCAACATCCCTCCTCCAGAAGAGGGGCTCCCGGCTGGCGGCTCAGGGAGGAGCTCTGTGCTGGACGTGTCCCCAAGGCAGCCTTCAAAAGCACTCGGGCTCTCTGCAGGTCACCACACCATGCCAGAGTAAGGTGTTGCTCACGCCACATGGGGAGGTGGGAGCCTGCCGAGCCTCGGCCTGCACCTGCAGCCAGGCAGGGCTTCTTCCCTGAGAGGGAAGAGCGCTGCCACCCATCAAGAGCGCTTGACAGGTGACACCGTCCCCATCACTCCACCCGGGCAGGCTGCGAGTCTGTCTGTGCTGCACCAAATGTCAAGAGAGGCAATTTGGGGTTGCCTTGTGGAGCTGGACCACCTAGGAGCCATGCAAGCAGATGCTTGAACCCAGGCTTCAGCAGCTTCCACACTGGAGGAGGGAGCGGCTAAACATCCAGTGTTCAGCACAGGTCAAAGGCCTGCTCCTTTTCCTCTCTCTCCCCCTTCACCTTTCCCTTTCTCTTTCCCCTTTGCCTTCCCATTCCCCTTTGGGGGTGCGTCCCTGCAGGAACGAGCAAACCGGGCGGTGGAAGAAACCAGGCGTGGCCCCTCCTAGCACTCCCAGTGTTTTTATTTCACAGGGCCCCCGGGGGAGCCCAGCCACCCTCTCAGAAGCGCAGCCAAGGGAGGCGACGAGCGTGGTCCCCAGAGCCTGGCTCTTCCTCCTGGATCCTCCGCAGCCACGATGGATCTTCGCTGATCTCCGGCGAAGGGGAGCGGAGCCGGCTGTGCCCGTTGCTGTCCCACTGCCAGGACAGTCTCCGGACACGCTGGTGGGGAGCAGAGGGTCTGCGCTCCCCAGGCTCAGCGGAGAATCTCTGGTGCCGGCGACCTCTGCGGCCCCGCTGCTGCCGCTGCTGCCCCTGCCGCCCCGGCCCCGCGTAGGGATGGAAGCGTCCGTGGCGATGGCGGGCCACCCCAGCTTGGTCATCCTCCACCTGCAGGAGGTGGATGCCCTCGATGGGCCGCCGGCAGAGCGGGCAGGTGGCAGCGACGGCGGTGGCAGCCCAGCGCTGGATGCAGGCATGGCAGAATGCATGCCAGCACGGGTCCACGCCGGCAGGGCCTTCAAGGGGACCCAAGCAGATGGGGCAGGTGTCCCCCCGCTGGGGCCTCCTGGCGGCTGCCGGCGCTGCCGGCACCGCCGGGTCTTGCCTGGACGCCTCCAGGGCTGCTGCTGGCACTCGGTGTCCTGTCAGCTGCTGGCGGGACTTGCTGTTTCACCTGCTGCTGGCAGGACTTCTGATGGGTGCCGCTTGCGGGCCTCGAAGGCTCCGTTCCGCTGGGGGGACTCAGTGGCTCCTCGGCTGCTGGAGGGTCACAACGTCTGGTGTGCCGTTGGCAGGACTCAATGGCTCGGGTGCTGCCCAAAGGACTCGACGTCTCATGTGCCGCTGGCAGTACGTGACACTGGCATTTATAGCTGCCCATCGCAAGGGATGTCGTGGAGTGACTGTGACCCTCTGGTGACATCACAGAGCTGTCGGGGGGACCAGGGGGGCGCAGGCAGGGGCACACCCGGGAGCTCCCGCAGCCTCCGAGACAGACCCTGTGATGCAAAGTGGCAGCATGCTTCGCACCTCCGTGTTTGTTCGGGCCCTTTCAGGCAGTCCCTGTTGTTGTTGGTTGTTGTGCCAGCATTGCACGCTCCCAGAGTGGGCGGTTGGGCTTGGCAGACCCCTCCAGAGGTCATCTGGTCCAAGCCCCTGCTGAAGGAGGGCCATCCTGAGCCAGATGGACCCTGGGCACCACTGAGAAGAGCCAGGCTCCATCTTCTTTGCAGCCTGCCTTCAGCTCTTCATGTCTGTGGAGAAGATGCCCCGAGCCTTCTGTGCTCCAGGCTGAACAGTCCCGGCTCTCTCAGCCCCTCCTCACGGGAGAGATGTTGCAGTCCCTTCCCCACCTTGGCGGTGGCCCTTCACCGGACTCTGCCCAGTCTGTCCCTGTCTCTCCTGTCGTGGGGTGCCCAGCACTGGACACAGGCCTCCAGGGGTGGCCTCACCAGTGCTGAGCAGAGGGGAAAGGTCTCCTCCCTCAACCTGCTGGCAACGCGCTCCTCATCATGCAGCCCAAGACACCGCTGGCCGCCTTTGCTGCCTCAGCTTCGATGTGGGGTCCACCCTACCTTCTCTGCAGAGCTGCTTTCCAGCAGGGCGCCCCCAGCACCTCCCGGTGCCTGGGGCTGTTCCTCCCCAGGGGCAGGACTTTGCATGTCCCTTGGGTGAACTTCAGGAGGTTCCCATCAGCCCATTTCTCCCGCCTGCCGAGGTTCCCCTGGGTGGCAGCACCATCTCCTGCTGTCTCAGCCACTCCTCCCAGCGTGGGATCATCAGCAAACTTGCCCGAGGATTGCGCTGTGCCCCATCATCCAGATCAGTAGCGAAGAGGAAGAGGAGGAGCCCCTGAGGATCGGGCCCTGCGACAGGTCTCTCCGTCCCACAGCTAGGGGTGGGTGCTCCCTCCAAATACTTAAGCCGAGTTTCATTAGGCAGGAGCTGGAGTTCTCAGGGTCTGTCCCTGCAGTGCAAATCCATTCCTGATCCTGCTGCTTCCACGATGTTATTCAGGTTGCAGAGAAGGGTCCAGGACATTGGATCTGCAACCCCATGCCTACTAACGAAGAGGCATCAAAAGGCTGCTCCATAACTGTCACTGAAATCGGGAATAAACCTTGTAACACCAATGTAGTGCTAAAAGGCAGGCATTCTTTATTCACGGCGCCGGATGCACGGGGGATCGCTCCTCCAAGCGTGCATACCTTACACACTCTTTTCATGTGATTTATAGATCAAAAATATACCTATTCATCTTATCCATGCAGATTCAGTATTATTCTCTTTGGTGATTGGAACAAACTTGCTCGCTTCACATGTAAATCGTTGCGCAGGCTCAGTTGTCCTTTCCCATTGTTCCCTTCTGAGTAGGTGGTATTACTTGGGTCAGTGCTCTGTGAGTCGGTGGTCACGATCTCCCCCTGCCGGAAGTATTTTTTACCTACTCGGCTTTTAATCTTGGCAGTCCTGGCCAGTTTTCTCAGTCCACTACATGAAACCACATTTTGTCATCCTTTTCTGACAGAAGCACGTTGTCTATTGTTTCGTTCACATTAATGATTACCTAGGGAATAAAATACAGATCAAAGAATACACTGATTGGTATACTCCATGTCCCCAGACTTAACGTCCAGTTGGATAGGGCTGTACAAGGAGTATAGCAACATCCGTGGTTGGTTAATTCCATCACTCTGGTTACATAACCACTGCCAGAGCAGAGGGACATGCAGACCACTCCGCAATCACGCCCAAAGGCCAAAGGCAGAGCCATTAAAATAGAAGTTTGGTTCTTGGGTTTTGCGTTTGGATTTTTTTTTTTTAATTATACCATCACAGAAGCATCTGAGGAAGGTTCTCAAGAGGTCAGGCCACTCCGCAGCCCTGGGGACGAGTGCAGTCAGCCAGCTCCAGGGTCTGCCATGCCGTGCTTCTGAGCTGCTGCTGTTCTTGAGGCACGACGACCCAACCCAGCCCTCCCGGCGTCAGGGCATCACCTCTTTGTAGGTAACGGGGAGGTGTTGAGTCATGGGCTGCACATTGGTTGCCGTTGAGAGAGTTTGAGTTTCCTGTCGGAATTGAGCCTGAATCTTCTGGTAAACTAAAAAGGGGGTAAGAAAAGAAATAATGAAATGAAGCAAACAGCATTGACAGGCTAAATTGGTCGGGCCTGCGCTTCCTACCTTCCCCCTTTGCCATCCTTGTGTTTGCTGCCAGTGCACCACAGATGGAAGGATGTGCTCACCACAGCTACGCGAGTAAACGAGGAGAAGTTTTTCTCTCCTAAAGAAGGCAGCCCTTTCCAAAAGACCAGCTCCAGGCCCCAAGACCATTAGCCACGGAGCAACGCGGTGTCCTGGCACTACTACTGACATCACCTCAGCACAGAGAGGCCAACATCCCTCCTCCAGAAGAGGGGCTCCCGGCTGGCGGCTCAGGGAGGAGCTCTGTGCTGGACGTGTCCCCAAGGCAGCCTTCAAAAGCACTCGGGCTCTCTGCAGGTCACCACACCATGCCAGAGTAAGGTGTTGCTCACGCCACATGGGGAGGTGGGAGCCTGCCGAGCCTCGGCCTGCACCTGCAGCCAGGCAGGGCTTCTTCCCTGAGAGGGAAGAGCGCTGCCACCCATCAAGAGCGCTTGACAGGTGACACCGTCCCCATCACTCCACCCGGGCAGGCTGCGAGTCTGTCTGTGCTGCACCAAATGTCAAGAGAGGCAATTTGGGGTTGCCTTGTGGAGCTGGACCACCTAGGAGCCATGCAAGCAGACGCTTGAACCCAGGCTTCAGCAGCTTCCACACTGGAGGAGGGAGCGGCTAAACATCCAGTGT
Source organism: Phalacrocorax aristotelis (assembly GCF_949628215.1). Lineage (NCBI taxonomy): Eukaryota > Metazoa > Chordata > Aves > Suliformes > Phalacrocoracidae > Phalacrocorax > Phalacrocorax aristotelis. The sequence continues at coordinate 30,282,775 of NC_134282.1, forward strand.
TCAGCACAGGTCAAAGGCCTGCTCCTTTTCCTCTCTCTCCCCCTTCACCTTTCCCTTTCTCTTTCCCCTTTGCCTTCCCATTCCCCTTTGGGGGTGCGTCCCTGCAGGAACGAGCAAACCGGGCGGTGGAAGAAACCAGGCGTGGCCCCTCCTAGCACTCCCAGTGTTTTTATTTCACAGGGCCCCCGGGGGAGCCCAGCCACCCTCTCAGAAGCGCAGCCAAGGGAGGCGACGAGCGTGGTCCCCAGAGCCTGGCTCTTCCTCCTGGATCCTCCGCAGCCACGATGGATCTTCGCTGATCTCCGGCGAAGGGGAGCGGAGCCGGCTGTGCCCGTTGCTGTCCCACTGCCAGGACAGTCTCCGGACACGCTGGTGGGGAGCAGAGGGTCTGCGCTCCCCAGGCTCAGCGGAGAATCTCTGGTGCCGGCGACCTCTGCGGCCCCGCTGCTGCCGCTGCTGCCCCTGCCGCCCCGGCCCCGCGTAGGGATGGAAGCGTCCGTGGCGATGGCGGGCCACCCCAGCTTGGTCATCCTCCACCTGCAGGAGGTGGATGCCCTCGATGGGCCGCCGGCAGAGCGGGCAGGTGGCAGCGACGGCGGTGGCAGCCCAGCGCTGGATGCAGGCATGGCAGAATGCATGCCAGCACGGGTCCACGCCGGCAGGGCCTTCGAGGGGACCCAAGCAGATGGGGCAGGTGTCCCCCCGCTGGGGCCTCCTGGCGGCTGCCGGCGCTGCCGGCACCGCCGGGTCTTGCCTGGACGCCTCCAGGGCTGCTGCTGGCACTCGGTGTCCTGTCAGCTGCTGGCGGGACTTGCTGTTTCACCTGCTGCTGGCAGGACTTCTGATGGGTGCCGCTTGCGGGCCTCGAAGGCTCCGTTCCGCTGGGGGGACTCAGTGGCTCCTTGGCTGCTGGAGGGTCACAACGTCTGGTGTGCCGTTGGCAGGACTCAATGGCTCGGGTGCTGCCCAAAGGACTCGACGTCTCATGTGCCGCTGGCAGTACGTGACACTGGCATTTATAGCTGCCCATCGCAAGGGATGTCGTGGAGTGACTGTGACCCTCTGGTGACATCACAGAGCTGTCGGGGGGACCAGGGGGGCGCAGGCAGGGGCACACCCGGGAGCTCCCGCAGCCTCCGAGACAGACCCTGTGATGCAAAGTGGCAGCATGCTTCGCACCTCCGTGTTTGTTCGGGCCCTTTCAGGCAGTCCCTGTTGTTGTTGGTTGTTGTGCCAGCATTGCACGCTCCCAGAGTGGGCGGTTGGGCTTGGCAGACCCCTCCAGAGGTCATCTGGTCCAAGCCCCTGCTGAAGGAGGGCCATCCTGAGCCAGATGGACCCTGGGCACCACTGAGAAGAGCCAGGCTCCATCTTCTTTGCAGCCTGCCTTCAGCTCTTCATGTCTGTGGAGAAGATGCCCCGAGCCTTCTGTGCTCCAGGCTGAACAGTCCCGGCTCTCTCAGCCCCTCCTCACGGGAGAGATGTTGCAGTCCCTTCCCCACCTTGGCGGCGGCCCTTCACCGGACTCTGCCCAGTCTGTCCCTGTCTCTCCTGTCGTGGGGTGCCCAGCACTGGACACAGGCCTCCAGGGGTGGCCTCACCAGTGCTGAGCAGAGGGGAAAGGTCTCCTCCCTCAACCTGCTGGCAACGCGCTCCTCATCATGCAGCCCAAGACACCGCTGGCCGCCTTTGCTGCCTCAGCTTCGATGTGGGGTCCACCCTACCTTCTCTGCAGAGCTGCTTTCCAGCAGGGCGCCCCCAGCACCTCCCGGTGCCTGGGGCTGTTCCTCCCCAGGGGCAGGACTTTGCATGTCCCTTGGGTGAACTTCAGGAGGTTCCCATCAGCCCATTTCTCCCACCTGCCGAGGTTCCCCTGGGTGGCAACACCATCTCCTGCTGTCTCAGCCACTCCTCCCAGCGTGGGATCATCAGCAAACTTGCCCGAGGATTGCGCTGTGCCCCATCATCCAGATCAGTAGCGAAGAGGAAGAGGAGGAGCCCCTGAGGATCGGGCCCTGCGACAGGTCTCTCCGTCCCACAGCTAGGGGTGGGTGCTCCCTCCAAATACTTAAGCTGAATTTCATTAGGCAGGAGCTGGAGTTCTCAGGGTCTGTCCCTGCAGTGCAAATCCATTCCTGATCCTGCTGCTTCCACGATGTTATTCAGGTTGCAGAGAAGGGTCCAGGACATTGGATCTGCAACCCGATGCCTACTAACGAAGAGGCATCAAAAGGCTGCTCCATAACTGTCACTGAAATCGGGAATAAACCTTGTAACACCAATGTAGTGCTAAAAGGCAGGCATTCTTTATTCACGGCGCCGGATGCACGGGGGATCGCTCCTCCAAGCGTGCATACCTTACACACTCTTTTCATGTGATTTATAGATCAAAAATATACCTATTCATCTTATCCATGCAGATTCAGTATTATTCTCTTTGGTGATTGGAACAAACTTGCTCGCTTCACATGTAAATCGTTGCGCAGGCTCAGTTGTCCTTTCCCATTGTTCCCTTCTGAGTAGGTGGTATTACTTGGGTCAGTGCTCTGTGAGTCGGTGGTCACGATCTCCCCCTGCCGGAAGTATTTTTTACCTACTCGGCTTTTAATCTTGGCAGTCCTGGCCAGTTTTCTCAGTCCACTACACGAAACCACATTTTGTCATCCTTTTCTGACAGAAGCACGTTGTCTATTGTTTCGTTCACATTAATGATTACCTAGGGAATAAAATACAGATCAAAGAATACACTGATTGGTATACTCCATGTCCCCAGACTTAACGTCCAGTTGGATAGGGCTGTACAAGGAGTATAGCAACATCCGTGGTTGGTTAATTCCATCACTCTGGTTACATAACCACTGCCAGAGCAGAGGGACATGCAGACCACTCCGCAATCACGCCCAAAGGCCAAAGGCAGAGCCATTAAAATAGAAGTTTGGTTCTTGGGTTTTGCGTTTGGATTTTTTTTTTTTAATTATACCATCACAGAAGCATCTGAGGAAGGTTCTCAAGAGGTCAGGCCACTCCGCAGCCCTGGGGACGAGTGCAGTCAGCCAGCTCCAGGGTCTGCCATGCCGTGCTTCTGAGCTGCTGCTGTTCTTGAGGCACGACGACCCAACCCAGCCCTCCCGGCGTCAGGGCATCACCTCTTTGTAGGTAACGGGGAGGTGTTGAGTCATGGGCTGCACAGTGGTTGCCGTTGAGAGAGTTTGAGTTTCCTGTCGGAATTGAGCCTGAATCTTCTGGTAAACTAAAAAGGGGGTAAGAAAAGAAATAATGAAATGAAGCAAACAGCATTGACAGGCTAAATTGGTCGGGCCTGCACTTCCTACCTTCCCCCTTTGCCATCCTTGTGTTTGCTGCCAGTGCACCACAGATGGAAGGATGTGCTCACCACAGCTACGCGAGTAAACGAGGAGAAGTTTTTCTCTCCTAAAGAAGGCAGCCCTTTCCAAAAGACCAGCTCCAGGCCCCAAGACCATTAGCCACGGAGCAACGCGGTGTCCTGGCACTACTACTGACATCACCTCAGCACAGAGAGGCCAACATCCCTCCTCCAGAAGAGGGGCTCCCGGCTGGCGGCTCAGGGAGGAGCTCTGTGCTGGACGTGTCCCCAAGGCAGCCTTCAAAAGCACTCGGGCTCTCTGCAGGTCACCACACCATGCCAGAGTAAGGTGTTGCTCACGCCACATGGGGAGGTGGGAGCCTGCCGAGCCTCGGCCTGCACCTGCAGCCAGGCAGGGCTTCTTCCCTGAGAGGGAAGAGCGCTGCCACCCATCAAGAGCGCTTGACAGGTGACACCGTCCCCATCACTCCACCCGGGCAGGCTGCGAGTCTGTCTGTGCTGCACCAAATGTCAAGAGAGGCAATTTGGGGTTGCCTTGTGGAGCTGGACCACCTAGGAGCCATGCAAGCAGATGCTTGAACCCAGGCTTCAGCAGCTTCCACACTGGAGGAGGGAGCGGCTAAACATCCAGTGTTCAGCACAGGTCAAAGGCCTGCTCCTTTTCCTCTCTCTCCCCCTTCACCTTTCCCTTTCTCTTTCCCCTTTGCCTTCCCATTCCCCTTTGGGGGTGCGTCCCTGCAGGAACGAGCAAACCGGGCGGTGGAAGAAACCAGGCGTGGCCCCTCCTAGCACTCCCAGTGTTTTTATTTCACAGGGCCCCCGGGGGAGCCCAGCCACCCTCTCAGAAGCGCAGCCAAGGGAGGCGACGAGCGTGGTCCCCAGAGCCTGGCTCTTCCTCCTGGATCCTCCGCAGCCACGATGGATCTTCGCTGATCTCCGGCGAAGGGGAGCGGAGCCGGCTGTGCCCGTTGCTGTCCCACTGCCAGGACAGTCTCCGGACACGCTGGTGGGGAGCAGAGGGTCTGCGCTCCCCAGGCTCAGCGGAGAATCTCTGGTGCCGGCGACCTCTGCGGCCCCGCTGCTGCCGCTGCTGCCCCTGCCGCCCCGGCCCCGCGTAGGGATGGAAGCGTCCGTGGCGATGGCGGGCCACCCCAGCTTGGTCATCCTCCACCTGCAGGAGGTGGATGCCCTCGATGGGCCGCCGGCAGAGCGGGCAGGTGGCAGCGACGGCGGTGGCAGCCCAGCGCTGGATGCAGGCATGGCAGAATGCATGCCAGCACGGGTCCACGCCGGCAGGGCCTTCAAGGGGACCCAAGCAGATGGGGCAGGTGTCCCCCCGCTGGGGCCTCCTGGCGGCTGCCGGCGCTGCCGGCACCGCCGGGTCTTGCCTGGACGCCTCCAGGGCTGCTGCTGGCACTCGGTGTCCTGTCAGCTGCTGGCGGGACTTGCTGTTTCACCTGCTGCTGGCAGGACTTCTGATGGGTGCCGCTTGCGGGCCTCGAAGGCTCCGTTCCGCTGGGGGGACTCAGTGGCTCCTCGGCTGCTGGAGGGTCACAACGTCTGGTGTGCCGTTGGCAGGACTCAATGGCTCGGGTGCTGCCCAAAGGACTCGACGTCTCATGTGCCGCTGGCAGTACGTGACACTGGCATTTATAGCTGCCCATCGCAAGGGATGTCGTGGAGTGACTGTGACCCTCTGGTGACATCACAGAGCTGTCGGGGGGACCAGGGGGGCGCAGGCAGGGGCACACCCGGGAGCTCCCGCAGCCTCCGAGACAGACCCTGTGATGCAAAGTGGCAGCATGCTTCGCACCTCCGTGTTTGTTCGGGCCCTTTCAGGCAGTCCCTGTTGTTGTTGGTTGTTGTGCCAGCATTGCACGCTCCCAGAGTGGGCGGTTGGGCTTGGCAGACCCCTCCAGAGGTCATCTGGTCCAAGCCCCTGCTGAAGGAGGGCCATCCTGAGCCAGATGGACCCTGGGCACCACTGAGAAGAGCCAGGCTCCATCTTCTTTGCAGCCTGCCTTCAGCTCTTCATGTCTGTGGAGAAGATGCCCCGAGCCTTCTGTGCTCCAGGCTGAACAGTCCCGGCTCTCTCAGCCCCTCCTCACGGGAGAGATGTTGCAGTCCCTTCCCCACCTTGGCGGTGGCCCTTCACCGGACTCTGCCCAGTCTGTCCCTGTCTCTCCTGTCGTGGGGTGCCCAGCACTGGACACAGGCCTCCAGGGGTGGCCTCACCAGTGCTGAGCAGAGGGGAAAGGTCTCCTCCCTCAACCTGCTGGCAACGCGCTCCTCATCATGCAGCCCAAGACACCGCTGGCCGCCTTTGCTGCCTCAGCTTCGATGTGGGGTCCACCCTACCTTCTCTGCAGAGCTGCTTTCCAGCAGGGCGCCCCCAGCACCTCCCGGTGCCTGGGGCTGTTCCTCCCCAGGGGCAGGACTTTGCATGTCCCTTGGGTGAACTTCAGGAGGTTCCCATCAGCCCATTTCTCCCGCCTGCCGAGGTTCCCCTGGGTGGCAGCACCATCTCCTGCTGTCTCAGCCACTCCTCCCAGCGTGGGATCATCAGCAAACTTGCCCGAGGATTGCGCTGTGCCCCATCATCCAGATCAGTAGCGAAGAGGAAGAGGAGGAGCCCCTGAGGATCGGGCCCTGCGACAGGTCTCTCCGTCCCACAGCTAGGGGTGGGTGCTCCCTCCAAATACTTAAGCCGAGTTTCATTAGGCAGGAGCTGGAGTTCTCAGGGTCGGTCCCTGCAGTGCAAATCCATTCCTGATCCTGCTGCTTCCACGATGTTATTCAGGTTGCAGAGAAGGGTCCAGGACATTGGATCTGCAACCCCATGCCTACTAACGAAGAGGCATCAAAAGGCTGCTCCATAACTGTCACTGAAATCGGGAATAAACCTTGTAACACCAATGTAGTGCTAAAAGGCAGGCATTCTTTATTCACGGCGCCGGATGCACGGGGGATCGCTCCTCCAAGCGTGCATACCTTACACACTCTTTTCATGTGATTTATAGATCAAAAATATACCTATTCATCTTATCCATGCAGATTCAGTATTATTCTCTTTGGTGATTGGAACAAACTTGCTCGCTTCACATGTAAATCGTTGCGCAGGCTCAGTTGTCCTTTCCCATTGTTCCCTTCTGAGTAGGTGGTATTACTTGGGTCAGTGCTCTGTGAGTCGGTGGTCACGATCTCCCCCTGCCGGAAGTATTTTTTACCTACTCGGCTTTTAATCTTGGCAGTCCTGGCCAGTTTTCTCAGTCCACTACATGAAACCACATTTTGTCATCCTTTTCTGACAGAAGCACGTTGTCTATTGTTTCGTTCACATTAATGATTACCTAGGGAATAAAATACAGATCAAAGAATACACTGATTGGTATACTCCATGTCCCCAGACTTAACGTCCAGTTGGATAGGGCTGTACAAGGAGTATAGCAACATCCGTGGTTGGTTAATTCCATCACTCTGGTTACATAACCACTGCCAGAGCAGAGGGACATGCAGACCACTCCGCAATCACGCCCAAAGGCCAAAGGCAGAGCCATTAAAATAGAAGTTTGGTTCTTGGGTTTTGCGTTTGGATTTTTTTTTTTTAATTATACCATCACAGAAGCATCTGAGGAAGGTTCTCAAGAGGTCAGGCCACTCCGCAGCCCTGGGGACGAGTGCAGTCAGCCAGCTCCAGGGTCTGCCATGCCGTGCTTCTGAGCTGCTGCTGTTCTTGAGGCACGACGACCCAACCCAGCCCTCCCGGCGTCAGGGCATCACCTCTTTGTAGGTAACGGGGAGGTGTTGAGTCATGGGCTGCACATTGGTTGCCGTTGAGAGAGTTTGAGTTTCCTGTCGGAATTGAGCCTGAATCTTCTGGTAAACTAAAAAGGGGGTAAGAAAAGAAATAATGAAATGAAGCAAACAGCATTGACAGGCTAAATTGGTCGGGCCTGCGCTTCCTACCTTCCCCCTTTGCCATCCTTGTGTTTGCTGCCAGTGCACCACAGATGGAAGGATGTGCTCACCACAGCTACGCGAGTAAACGAGGAGAAGTTTTTCTCTCCTAAAGAAGGCAGCCCTTTCCAAAAGACCAGCTCCAGGCCCCAAGACCATTAGCCACGGAGCAACGCGGTGTCCTGGCACTACTACTGACATCACCTCAGCACAGAGAGGCCAACATCCCTCCTCCAGAAGAGGGGCTCCCGGCTGGCGGCTCAGGGAGGAGCTCTGTGCTGGACGTGTCCCCAAGGCAGCCTTCAAAAGCACTCGGGCTCTCTGCAGGTCACCACACCATGCCAGAGCAAGGTGTTGCTCACGCCACATGGGGAGGTGGGAGCCTGCCGAGCCTCGGCCTGCACCTGCAGCCAGGCAGGGCTTCTTCCCTGAGAGGGAAGAGCGCTGCCACCCATCAAGAGCGCTTGACAGGTGACACCGTCCCCATCACTCCACCCGGGCAGGCTGCGAGTCTGTCTGTGCTGCACCAAATGTCAAGAGAGGCAATTTGGGGTTGCCTTGTGGAGCTGGACCACCTAGGAGCCATGCAAGCAGACGCTTGAACCCAGGCTTCAGCAGCTTCCACACTGGAGGAGGGAGCGGCTAAACATCCAGTGTTCAGCACAGGTCAAAGGCCTGCTCCTTTTCCTCTCTCTCCCCCTTCACCTTTCCCTTTCTCTTTCCCCTTTGCCTTCCCATTCCCCTTTGGGGGTGCGTCCCTGCAGGAACGAGCAAACCGGGCGGTGGAAGAAACCAGGCGTGGCCCCTCCTAGCACTCCCAGTGTTTTTATTTCACAGGGCCCCCGGGGGAGCCCAGCCACCCTCTCAGAAGCGCAGCCAAGGGAGGCGACGAGCGTGGTCCCCAGAGCCTGGCTCTTCCTCCTGGATCCTCCGCAGCCACGATGGATCTTCGCTGATCTCCGGCGAAGGGGAGCGGAGCCGGCTGTGCCCGTTGCTGTCCCACTGCCAGGACAGTCTCCGGACACGCTGGTGGGGAGCAGAGGGTCTGCGCTCCCCAGGCTCAGCGGAGAATCTCTGGTGCCGGCGACCTCTGCGGCCCCGCTGCTGCCGCTGCTGCCCCTGCCGCCCCGGCCCCGCGTAGGGATGGAAGCGTCCGTGGCGATGGCGGGCCACCCCAGCTTGGTCATCCTCCACCTGCAGGAGGTGGATGCCCTCGATGGGCCGCCGGCAGAGCGGGCAGGTGGCAGCGACGGCGGTGGCAGCCCAGCGCTGGATGCAGGCATGGCAGAATGCATGCCAGCACGGGTCCACGCCGGCAGGGCCTTCGAGGGGACCCAAGCAGATGGGGCAGGTGTCCCCCCGCTGGGGCCTCCTGGCGGCTGCCGGCGCTGCCGGCACCGCCGGGTCTTGCCTGGACGCCTCCAGGGCTGCTGCTGGCACTCGGTGTCCTGTCAGCTGCTGGCGGGACTTGCTGTTTCACCTGCTGCTGGCAGGACTTCTGATGGGTGCCGCTTGCGGGCCTCGAAGGCTCCGTTCCGCTGGGGGGACTCAGTGGCTCCTTGGCTGCTGGAGGGTCACAACGTCTGGTGTGCCGTTGGCAGGACTCAATGGCTCGGGTGCTGCCCAAAGGACTCGACGTCTCATGTGCCGCTGGCAGTACGTGACACTGGCATTTATAGCTGCCCATCGCAAGGGATGTCGTGGAGTGACTGTGACCCTCTGGTGACATCACAGAGCTGTCGGGGGGACCAGGGGGGCGCAGGCAGGGGCACACCCGGGAGCTCCCGCAGCCTCCGAGACAGACCCTGTGATGCAAAGTGGCAGCATGCTTCGCACCTCCGTGTTTGTTCGGGCCCTTTCAGGCAGTCCCTGTTGTTGTTGGTTGTTGTGCCAGCATTGCACGCTCCCAGAGTGGGCGGTTGGGCTTGGCAGACCCCTCCAGAGGTCATCTGGTCCAAGCCCCTGCTGAAGGAGGGCCATCCTGAGCCAGATGGACCCTGGGCACCACTGAGAAGAGCCAGGCTCCATCTTCTTTGCAGCCTGCCTTCAGCTCTTCATGTCTGTGGAGAAGATGCCCCGAGCCTTCTGTGCTCCAGGCTGAACAGTCCCGGCTCTCTCAGCCCCTCCTCACGGGAGAGATGTTGCAGTCCCTTCCCCACCTTGGCGGCGGCCCTTCACCGGACTCTGCCCAGTCTGTCCCTGTCTCTCCTGTCGTGGGGTGCCCAGCACTGGACACAGGCCTCCAGGGGTGGCCTCACCAGTGCTGAGCAGAGGGGAAAGGTCTCCTCCCTCAACCTGCTGGCAACGCGCTCCTCATCATGCAGCCCAAGACACCGCTGGCCGCCTTTGCTGCCTCAGCTTCGATGTGGGGTCCACCCTACCTTCTCTGCAGAGCTGCTTTCCAGCAGGGCGCCCCCAGCACCTCCCGGTGCCTGGGGCTGTTCCTCCCCAGGGGCAGGACTTTGCATGTCCCTTGGGTGAACTTCAGGAGGTTCCCATCAGCCCATTTCTCCCACCTGCCGAGGTTCCCCTGGGTGGCAACACCATCTCCTGCTGTCTCAGCCACTCCTCCCAGCGTGGGATCATCAGCAAACTTGCCCGAGGATTGCGCTGTGCCCCATCATCCAGATCAGTAGCGAAGAGGAAGAGGAGGAGCCCCTGAGGATCGGGCCCTGCGACAGGTCTCTCCGTCCCACAGCTAGGGGTGGGTGCTCCCTCCAAATACTTAAGCTGAATTTCATTAGGCAGGAGCTGGAGTTCTCAGGGTCTGTCCCTGCAGTGCAAATCCATTCCTGATCCTGCTGCTTCCACGATGTTATTCAGGTTGCAGAGAAGGGTCCAGGACATTGGATCTGCAACCCGATGCCTACTAACGAAGAGGCATCAAAAGGCTGCTCCATAACTGTCACTGAAATCGGGAATAAACCTTGTAACACCAATGTAGTGCTAAAAGGCAGGCATTCTTTATTCACGGCGCCGGATGCACGGGGGATCGCTCCTCCAAGCGTGCATACCTTACACACTCTTTTCATGTGATTTATAGATCAAAAATATACCTATTCATCTTATCCATGCAGATTCAGTATTATTCTCTTTGGTGATTGGAACAAACTTGCTCGCTTCACATGTAAATCGTTGCGCAGGCTCAGTTGTCCTTTCCCATTGTTCCCTTCTGAGTAGGTGGTATTACTTGGGTCAGTGCTCTGTGAGTCGGTGGTCACGATCTCCCCCTGCCGGAAGTATTTTTTACCTACTCGGCTTTTAATCTTGGCAGTCCTGGCCAGTTTTCTCAGTCCACTACATGAAACCACATTTTGTCATCCTTTTCTGACAGAAGCACGTTGTCTATTGTTTCGTTCACATTAATGATTACCTAGGGAGTAAAATACAGATCAAAGAATACACTGATTGGTATACTCCATGTCCCCAGACTTAACGTCCAGTTGGATAGGGCTGTACAAGGAGTATAGCAACATCCGTGGTTGGTTAATTCCATCACTCTGGTTACATAACCACTGCCAGAGCAGAGGGACATGCAGACCACTCCGCAATCACGCCCAAAGGCCAAAGGCAGAGCCATTAAAATAGAAGTTTGGTTCTTGGGTTTTGCGTTTGGATTTTTTTTTTTTAATTATACCATCACAGAAGCATCTGAGGAAGGTTCTCAAGAGGTCAGGCCACTCCGCAGCCCTGGGGACGAGTGCAGTCAGCCAGCTCCAGGGTCTGCCATGCCGTGCTTCTGAGCTGCTGCTGTTCTTGAGGCACGACGACCCAACCCAGCCCTCCCGGCGTCAGGGCATCACCTCTTTGTAGGTAACGGGGAGGTGTTGAGTCATGGGCTGCACAGTGGTTGCCGTTGAGAGAGTTTGAGTTTCCTGTCGGAATTGAGCCTGAATCTTCTGGTAAACTAAAAAGGGGGTAAGAAAAGAAATAATGAAATGAAGCAAACAGCATTGACAGGCTAAATTGGTCGGGCCTGCGCTTCCTACCTTCCCCCTTTGCCATCCTTGTGTTTGCTGCCAGTGCACCACAGATGGAAGGATGTGCTCACCACAGCGACGCGATTAAACGAGGAGAAGTTTTTCTCTCCTAAAGAAGGCAGCCCTTTCCAAAAGACCAGCTCCAGGCCCCAAGACCATTAGCCACGGAGCAACGCGGTGTCCTGGCACTACTACTGACATCACCTCAGCACAGAGAGGCCAACATCCCTCCTCCAGAAGAGGGGCTCCCGGCTGGCGGCTCAGGGAGGAGCTCTGTGCTGGACGTGTCCCCAAGGCAGCCTTCAAAAGCACTCGGGCTCTCTGCAGGTCACCACACCATGCCAGAGCAAGGTGTTGCTCACGCCACATGGGGAGGTGGGAGCCTGCCGAGCCTCGGCCTGCACCTGCAGCCAGGCAGGGCTTCTTCCCTGAGAGGGAAGAGTGCTGCCACCCATCAAGAGCGCTTGACAGGTGACACCGTCCCCATCACTCCACTCGGGCAGGCTGCGAGTCTGTCTGTGCTGCACCAAATGTCAAGAGAGGCAATTTGGGGTTGCCTTGTGGAGCTGGACCACCTAGGAGCCATGCAAGCAGATGCTTGAACCCAGGCTTCAGCAGCTTCCACACTGGAGGAGGGAGCGGCTAAACATCCAGTGTTCAGCACAGGTCAAAGGCCTGCTCCTTTTCCTCTCTCTCCCCCTTCACCTTTCCCTTTCTCTTTCCCCTTTGCCTTCCCATTCCCCTTTGGGGGTGCGTCCCTGCAGGAACGAGCAAACCGGGCGGTGGAAGAAACCAGGCGTGGCCCCTCCTAGCACTCCCAGTGTCTTTATTTCACAGGGCCCCCGGGGGAGCCCAGCCACCCTCTCAGAAGCGCAGCCAAGGGAGGCGACGAGCGTGGTCCCCAGAGCCTGGCTCTTCCTCCTGGATCCTCCGCAGCCACGATGGATCTTCGCTGATCTCCGGCGAAGGGGAGCGGAGCCGGCTGTGCCCGTTGCTGTCCCACTGCCAGGACAGTCTCCGGACACGCTGGTGGGGAGCAGAGGGTCTGCGCTCCCCAGGCTCAGCGGAGAATCTCTGGTGCCGGCGACCTCTGCGGCCCCGCTGCTGCCGCTGCTGCCCCTGCCGCCCCGGCCCCGCGTAGGGATGGAAGCGTCCGTGGCGATGGCGGGCCACCCCAGCTTGGTCATCCTCCACCTGCAGGAGGTGGATGCCCTCGATGGGCCGCCGGCAGAGCGGGCAGGTGGCAGCGACGGCGGTGGCAGCCCAGCGCTGGATGCAGGCATGGCAGAATGCATGCCAGCACGGGTCCACGCCGGCAGGGCCTTCGAGGGGACCCAAGCAGATGGGGCAGGTGTCCCCCCGCTGGGGCCTCCTGGCGGCTGCCGGCGCTGCCGGCACCGCCGGGTCTTGCCTGGACGCCTCCAGGGCTGCTGCTGGCACTCGGTGTCCTGTCAGCTGCTGGCGGGACTTGCTGTTTCACCTGCTGCTGGCAGGACTTCTGATGGGTGCCGCTTGCGGGCCTCGAAGGCTCCGTTCCGCTGGGGGGACTCAGTGGCTCCTTGGCTGCTGGAGGGTCACAACGTCTGGTGTGCCGTTGGCAGGACTCAATGGCTCGGGTGCTGCCCAAAGGACTTGACGTCTCATGTGCCGCTGGCAGTACGTGACACTGGCATTTATAGCTGCCCATCGCAAGGGATGTCGTGGAGTGACTGTGACCCTCTGGTGACATCACAGAGCTGTCGGGGGGACCAGGGGGGCGCAGGCAGGGGCACACCCGGGAGCTCCCGCAGCCTCCGAGACAGACCCTGTGATGCAAAGTGGCAGCATGCTTCGCACCTCCGTGTTTGTTCGGGCCCTTTCAGGCAGTCCCTGTTGTTGTTGGTTGTTGTGCCAGCATTGCACGCTCCCAGAGTGGGCGGTTGGGCTTGGCAGACCCCTCCAGAGGTCATCTGGTCCAAGCCCCTGCTGAAGGAGGGCCATCCTGAGCCAGATGGACCCTGGGCACCACTGAGAAGAGCCAGGCTCCATCTTCTTTGCAGCCTGCCTTCAGCTCTTCATGTCTGTGGAGAAGATGCCCCGAGCCTTCTGTGCTCCAGGCTGAACAGTCCCGGCTCTCTCAGCCCCTCCTCACGGGAGAGATGTTGCAGTCCCTTCCCCACCTTGGCGGTGGCCCTTCACCGGACTCTGCCCAGTCTGTCCCTGTCTCTCCTGTCGTGGGGTGCCCAGCACTGGACACAGGCCTCCAGGGGTGGCCTCACCAGTGCTGAGCAGAGGGGAAAGGTCTCCTCCCTCAACCTGCTGGCAACGCGCTCCTCATCATGCAGCCCAAGACACCGCTGGCCGCCTTTGCTGCCTCAGCTTCGATGTGGGGTCCACCCTACCTTCTCTGCAGAGCTGCTTTCCAGCAGGGCGCCCCCAGCACCTCCCGGTGCCTGGGGCTGTTCCTCCCCAGGGGCAGGACTTTGCATGTCCCTTGGGTGAACTTCAGGAGGTTCCCATCAGCCCATTTCTCCCGCCTGCCGAGGTTCCCCTGGGTGGCAGCACCATCTCCTGCTGTCTCAGCCACTCCTCCCAGCGTGGGATCATCAGCAAACTTGCCCGAGGATTGCGCTGTGCCCCATCATCCAGATCAGTAGCGAAGAGGAAGAGGAGGAGCCCCTGAGGATCGGGCCCTGCGACAGGTCTCTCCGTCCCACAGCTAGGGGTGGGTGCTCCCTCCAAATACTTAAGCTGAATTTCATTAGGCAGGAGCTGGAGTTCTCAGGGTCTGTCCCTGCAGTGCAAATCCATTCCTGATCCTGCTGCTTCCACGATGTTATTCAGGTTGCAGAGAAGGGTCCAGGACATTGGATCTGCAACCCGATGCCTACTAACGAAGAGGCATCAAAAGGCTGCTCCATAACTGTCACTGAAATCGGGAATAAACCTTGTAACACCAATGTAGTGCTAAAAGGCAGGCATTCTTTATTCACGGCGCCGGATGCACGGGGGATCGCTCCTCCAAGCGTGCATACCTTACACACTCTTTTCATGTGATTTATAGATCAAAAATATACCTATTCATCTTATCCATGCAGATTCAGTGTTATTCTCTTTGGTGATTGGAACAAACTTGCTCGCTTCACATGTAAATCGTTGCGCAGGCTCAGTTGTCCTTTCCCATTGTTCCCTTCTGAGTAGGTGGTATTACTTGGGTCAGTGCTCTGTGAGTCGGTGGTCACGATCTCCCCCTGCCGGAAGTATTTTTTACCTACTCGGCTTTTAATCTTGGCAGTCCTGGCCAGTTTTCTCAGTCCACTACACGAAACCACATTTTGTCATCCTTTTCTGACAGAAGCACGTTGTCTATTGTTTCGTTCACATTAATGATTACCTAGGGAATAAAATACAGATCAAAGAATACACTGATTGGTATACTCCATGTCCCCAGACTTAACGTCCAGTTGGATAGGGCTGTACAAGGAGTATAGCAACATCCGTGGTTGGTTAATTCCATCACTCTGGTTACATAACCACTGCCAGAGCAGAGGGACATGCAGACCACTCCGCAATCACGCCCAAAGGCCAAAGGCAGAGCCATTAAAATAGAAGTTTGGTTCTTGGGTTTTGCGTTTGGATTTTTTTTTTTTAATTATACCATCACAGAAGCATCTGAGGAAGGTTCTCAAGAGGTCAGGCCACTCCGCAGCCCTGGGGACGAGTGCAGTCAGCCAGCTCCAGGGTCTGCCATGCCGTGCTTCTGAGCTGCTGCTGTTCTTGAGGCACGACGACCCAACCCAGCCCTCCCGGCGTCAGGGCATCACCTCTTTGTAGGTAACGGGGAGGTGTTGAGTCATGGGCTGCACAGTGGTTGCCGTTGAGAGAGTTTGAGTTTCCTGTCGGAATTGAGCCTGAATCTTCTGGTAAACTAAAAAGGGGGTAAGAAAAGAAATAATGAAATGAAGCAAACAGCATTGACAGGCTAAATTGGTCGGGCCTGCGCTTCCTACCTTCCCCCTTTGCCATCCTTGTGTTTGCTGCCAGTGCACCACAGATGGAAGGATATGCTCACCACAGCTACGCGAGTAAACGAGGAGAAGTTTTTCTCTCCTAAAGAAGGCAGCCCTTTCCAAAAGACCAGCTCCAGGCCCCAAGACCATTAGCCACGGAGCACCGCGGTGTCCTGGCACTACTACTGACATCACCTCAGCACAGAGAGGCCAACATCCCTCCTCCAGAAGAGGGGCTCCCGGCTGGCGGCTCAGGGAGGAGCTCTGTGCTGGACGTGTCCCCAAGGCAGCCTTCAAAAGCACTCGGGCTCTCTGCAGGTCACCACACCATGCCAGAGCAAGGTGTTGCTCACGCCACATGGGGAGGTGGGAGCCTGCCGAGCCTCGGCCTGCACCTGCAGCCAGGCAGGGCTTCTTCCCTGAGAGGGAAGAGTGCTGCCACCCATCAAGAGCGCTCGACAGGTGACACCGTCCCCATCACTCCACCCGGGCAGGCTGCGAGTCTGTCTGTGCTGCACCAAATGTCAAGAGAGGCAATTTGGGGTTGCCTTGTGGAGCTGGACCACCTAGGAGCCATGCAAGCAGATGCTTGAACCCAGGCTTCAGCAGCTTCCACACTGGAGGAGGGAGCGGCTAAACATCCAGTGTTCAGCACAGGTCAAAGGCCTGCTCCTTTTCCTCTCTCTCCCCCTTCACCTTTCCCTTTCTCTTTCCCCTTTGCCTTCCCATTCCCCTTTGGGGGTGCGTCCCTGCAGGAACGAGCAAACCGGGCGGTGGAAGAAACCAGGCGTGGCCCCTCCTAGCACTCCCAGTGTTTTTATTTCACAGGGCCCCCGGGGGAGCCCAGCCACCCTCTCAGAAGCGCAGCCAAGGGAGGCGACGAGCGTGGTCCCCAGAGCCTGGCTCTTCCTCCTGGATCCTCCGCAGCCACGATGGATCTTCGCTGATCTCTGGCAAAGGGGAGCGGAGCCGGCTGTGCCCGTTGCTGTCCCACTGCCAGGACAGTCTCCGGACACGCTGGTGGGGAGCAGAGGGTCTGCGCTCCCCAGGCTCAGCGGAGAATCTCTGGTGCCGGCGACCTCTGCGGCCCCGCTGCTGCCGCTGCTGCCCCTGCCGCCCCGGCCCCGCGTAGGGATGGAAGCGTCCGTGGCGATGGCGGGCCACCCCAGCTTGGTCATCCTCCACCTGCAGGAGGTGGATGCCCTCGATGGGCCGCCGGCAGAGCGGGCAGGTGGCAGCGACGGCGGTGGCAGCCCAGCGCTGGATGCAGGCATGGCAGAATGCATGCCAGCACGGGTCCACGCCGGCAGGGCCTTCGAGGGGACCCAAGCAGATGGGGCAGGTGTCCCCCCGCTGGGGCCTCCTGGTGGCTGCCGGCGCTGCCGGCACCGCCGGGTCTTGCCTGGACGCCTCCAGGGCTGCTGCTGGCACTCGGTGTCCTGTCAGCTGCTGGCGGGACTTGCTGTTTCACCTGCTGCTGGCAGGACTTCTGATGGGTGCCGCTTGCGGGCCTCGAAGGCTCCGTTCCGCTGGGGGGACTCAGTGGCTCCTTGGCTGCTGGAGGGTCACAACGTCTGGTGTGCCGTTGGCAGGACTCAATGGCTCGGGTGCTGCCCAAAGGACTCGACGTCTCATGTGCCGCTGGCAGTACGTGACACTGGCATTTATAGCTGCCCATCGCAAGGGATGTCGTGGAGTGACTGTGACCCTCTGGTGACATCACAGAGCTGTCGGGGGGACCAGGGGGGCGCAGGCAGGGGCACACCCGGGAGCTCCCGCAGCCTCCGAGACAGACCCTGTGATGCAAAGTGGCAGCATGCTTCGCACCTCCGTGTTTGTTCGGGCCCTTTCAGGCAGTCCCTGTTGTTGTTGGTTGTTGTGCCAGCATTGCACGCTCCCAGAGTGGGCGGTTGGGCTTGGCAGACCCCTCCAGAGGTCATCTGGTCCAAGCCCCTGCTGAAGGAGGGCCATCCTGAGCCAGATGGACCCTGGGCACCACTGAGAAGAGCCAGGCTCCATCTTCTTTGCAGCCTGCCTTCAGCTCTTCATGTCTGTGGAGAAGATGCCCCGAGCCTTCTGTGCTCCAGGCTGAACAGTCCCGGCTCTCTCAGCCCCTCCTCACGGGAGAGATGTTGCAGTCCCTTCCCCACCTTGGCGGTGGCCCTTCACCGGACTCTGCCCAGTCTGTCCCTGTCTCTCCTGTCGTGGGGTGCCCAGCACTGGACACAGGCCTCCAGGGGTGGCCTCACCAGTGCTGAGCAGAGGGGAAAGGTCTCCTCCCTCAACCTGCTGGCAACGCGCTCCTCATCATGCAGCCCAAGACACCGCTGGCCGCCTTTGCTGCCTCAGCTTCGATGTGGGGTCCACCCTACCTTCTCTGCAGAGCTGCTTTCCAGCAGGGCGCCCCCAGCACCTCCCGGTGCCTGGGGCTGTTCCTCCCCAGGGGCAGGACTTTGCATGTCCCTTGGGTGAACTTCAGGAGGTTCCCATCAGCCCATTTCTCCCGCCTGCCGAGGTTCCCCTGGGTGGCAGCACCATCTCCTGCTGTCTCAGCCACTCCTCCCAGCGTGGGATCATCAGCAAACTTGCCCGAGGATTGCGCTGTGCCCCATCATCCAGATCAGTAGCGAAGAGGAAGAGGAGGAGCCCCTGAGGATCGGGCCCTGCGACAGGTCTCTCCGTCCCACAGCTAGGGGTGGGTGCTCCCTCCAAATACTTAAGCTGAATTTCATTAGGCAGGAGCTGGAGTTCTCAGGGTCTGTCCCTGCAGTGCAAATCCATTCCTGATCCTGCTGCTTCCACGATGTTATTCAGGTTGCAGAGAAGGGTCCAGGACATTGGATCTGCAACCCGATGCCTACTAACGAAGAGGCATCAAAAGGCTGCTCCATAACTGTCACTGAAATCGGGAATAAACCTTGTAACACCAATGTAGTGCTAAAAGGCAGGCATTCTTTATTCACGGCGCCGGATGCACGGGGGATCGCTCCTCCAAGCGTGCATACCTTACACACTCTTTTCATGTGATTTATAGATCAAAAATATACCTATTCATCTTATCCATGCAGATTCAGTGTTATTCTCTTTGGTGATTGGAACAAACTTGCTCGCTTCACATGTAAATCGTTGCGCAGGCTCAGTTGTCCTTTCCCATTGTTCCCTTCTGAGTAGGTGGTATTACTTGGGTCAGTGCTCTGTGAGTCGGTGGTCACGATCTCCCCCTGCCGGAAGTATTTTTTACCTACTCGGCTTTTAATCTTGGCAGTCCTGGCCAGTTTTCTCAGTCCACTACACGAAACCACATTTTGTCATCCTTTTCTGACAGAAGCACGTTGTCTATTGTTTCGTTCACATTAATGATTACCTAGGGAATAAAATACAGATCAAAGAATACACTGATTGGTATACTCCATGTCCCCAGACTTAACGTCCAGTTGGATAGGGCTGTACAAGGAGTATAGCAACATCCGTGGTTGGTTAATTCCATCACTCTGGTTACATAACCACTGCCAGAGCAGAGGGACATGCAGACCACTCCGCAATCACGCCCAAAGGCCAAAGGCAGAGCCATTAAAATAGAAGTTTGGTTCTTGGGTTTTGCGTTTGGATTTTTTTTTTTTAATTATACCATCACAGAAGCATCTGAGGAAGGTTCTCAAGAGGTCAGGCCACTCCGCAGCCCTGGGGACGAGTGCAGTCAGCCAGCTCCAGGGTCTGCCATGCCGTGCTTCTGAGCTGCTGCTGTTCTTGAGGCACGACGACCCAACCCAGCCCTCCCGGCGTCAGGGCATCACCTCTTTGTAGGTAACGGGGAGGTGTTGAGTCATGGGCTGCACAGTGGTTGCCGTTGAGAGAGTTTGAGTTTCCTGTCGGAATTGAGCCTGAATCTTCTGGTAAACTAAAAAGGGGGTAAGAAAAGAAATAATGAAATGAAGCAAACAGCATTGACAGGCTAAATTGGTCGGGCCTGCGCTTCCTACCTTCCCCCTTTGCCATCCTTGTGTTTGCTGCCAGTGCACCACAGATGGAAGGATGTGCTCACCACAGCTACGCGAGTAAACGAGGAGAAGTTTTTCTCTCCTAAAGAAGGCAGCCCTTTCCAAAAGACCAGCTCCAGGCCCCAAGACCATTAGCCACGGAGCAACGCGGTGTCCTGGCACTACTACTGACATCACCTCAGCACAGAGAGGCCAACATCCCTCCTCCAGAAGAGGGGCTCCCGGCTGGCGGCTCAGGGAGGAGCTCTGTGCTGGACGTGTCCCCAAGGCAGCCTTCAAAAGCACTCGGGCTCTCTGCAGGTCACCACACCATGCCAGAGCAAGGTGTTGCTCACGCCACATGGGGAGGTGGGAGCCTGCCGAGCCTCGGCCTGCACCTGCAGCCAGGCAGGGCTTCTTCCCTGAGAGGGAAGAGTGCTGCCACCCATCAAGAGCGCTCGACAGGTGACACCGTCCCCATCACTCCACCCGGGCAGGCTGCGAGTCTGTCTGTGCTGCACCAAATGTCAAGAGAGGCAATTTGGGGTTGCCTTGTGGAGCTGGACCACCTAGGAGCCATGCAAGCAGATGCTTGAACCCAGGCTTCAGCAGCTTCCACACTGGAGGAGGGAGCGGCTAAACATCCAGTGTTCAGCACAGGTCAAAGGCCTGCTCCTTTTCCTCTCTCTCCCCCTTCACCTTTCCCTTTCTCTTTCCCCTTTGCCTTCCCATTCCCCTTTGGGGGTGCGTCCCTGCAGGAACGAGCAAACCGGGCGGTGGAAGAAACCAGGCGTGGCCCCTCCTAGCACTCCCAGTGTTTTTATTTCACAGGGCCCCCGGGGGAGCCCAGCCACCCTCTCAGAAGCGCAGCCAAGGGAGGCGACGAGCGTGGTCCCCAGAGCCTGGCTCTTCCTCCTGGATCCTCCGCAGCCACGATGGATCTTCGCTGATCTCTGGCAAAGGGGAGCGGAGCCGGCTGTGCCCGTTGCTGTCCCACTGCCAGGACAGTCTCCGGACACGCTGGTGGGGAGCAGAGGGTCTGCGCTCCCCAGGCTCAGCGGAGAATCTCTGGTGCCGGCGACCTCTGCGGCCCCGCTGCTGCCGCTGCTGCCCCTGCCGCCCCGGCCCCGCGTAGGGATGGAAGCGTCCGTGGCGATGGCGGGCCACCCCAGCTTGGTCATCCTCCACCTGCAGGAGGTGGATGCCCTCGATGGGCCGCCGGCAGAGCGGGCAGGTGGCAGCGACGGCGGTGGCAGCCCAGCGCTGGATGCAGGCATGGCAGAATGCATGCCAGCACGGGTCCACGCCGGCAGGGCCTTCGAGGGGACCCAAGCAGATGGGGCAGGTGTCCCCCCGCTGGGGCCTCCTGGCGGCTGCCGGCGCTGCCGGCACCGCCGGGTCTTGCCTGGACGCCTCCAGGGCTGCTGCTGGCACTCGGTGTCCTGTCAGCTGCTGGCGGGACTTGCTGTTTCACCTGCTGCTGGCAGGACTTCTGATGGGTGCCGCTTGCGGGCCTCGAAGGCTCCGTTCCGCTGGGGGGACTCAGTGGCTCCTTGGCTGCTGGAGGGTCACAACGTCTGGTGTGCCGTTGGCAGGACTCAATGGCTCGGGTGCTGCCCAAAGGACTCGACGTCTCATGTGCCGCTGGCAGTACGTGACACTGGCATTTATAGCTGCCCATCGCAAGGGATGTCGTGGAGTGACTGTGACCCTCTGGTGACATCACAGAGCTGTCGGGGGGACCAGGGGGGCGCAGGCAGGGTCACACCCGGGAGCTCCCGCAGCCTCCGAGACAGACCCTGTGATGCAAAGTGGCAGCATGCTTCGCACCTCCGTGTTTGTTCGGGCCCTTTCAGGCAGTCCCTGTTGTTGTTGGTTGTTGTGCCAGCATTGCACGCTCCCAGAGTGGGCGGTTGGGCTTGGCAGACCCCTCCAGAGGTCATCTGGTCCAAGCCCCTGCTGAAGGAGGGCCATCCTGAGCCAGATGGACCCTGGGCACCACTGAGAAGAGCCAGGCTCCATCTTCTTTGCAGCCTGCCTTCAGCTCTTCATGTCTGTGGAGAAGATGCCCCGAGCCTTCTGTGCTCCAGGCTGAACAGTCCCGGCTCTCTCAGCCCCTCCTCACGGGAGAGATGTTGCAGTCCCTTCCCCACCTTGGCGGTGGCCCTTCACCGGACTCTGCCCAGTCTGTCCCTGTCTCTCCTGTCGTGGGGTGCCCAGCACTGGACACAGGCCTCCAGGGGTGGCCTCACCAGTGCTGAGCAGAGGGGAAAGGTCTCCTCCCTCAACCTGCTGGCAACGCGCTCCTCATCATGCAGCCCAAGACACCGCTGGCCACCTTTGCTGCCTCAGCTTCGATGTGGGGTCCACCCTACCTTCTCTGCAGAGCTGCTTTCCAGCAGGGCGCCCCCAGCACCTCCCGGTGCCTGGGGCTGTTCCTCCCCAGGGGCAGGACTTTGCATGTCCCTTGGGTGAACTTCAGGAGGTTCCCATCAGCCCATTTCTCCCGCCTGCCGAGGTTCCCCTGGGTGGCAGCACCATCTCCTGCTGTCTCAGCCACTCCTCCCAGCGTGGGATCATCAGCAAACTTGCCCGAGGATTGCGCTGTGCCCCATCATCCAGATCAGTAGCGAAGAGGAAGAGGAGGAGCCCCTGAGGATCGGGCCCTGCGACAGGTCTCTCCGTCCCACAGCTAGGGGTGGGTGCTCCCTCCAAATACTTAAGCTGAATTTCATTAGGCAGGAGCTGGAGTTCTCAGGGTCTGTCCCTGCAGTGCAAATCCATTCCTGATCCTGCTGCTTCCACGATGTTATTCAGGTTGCAGAGAAGGGTCCAGGACATTGGATCTGCAACCCGATGCCTACTAACGAAGAGGCATCAAAAGGCTGCTCCATAACTGTCACTGAAATCGGGAATAAACCTTGTAACACCAATGTAGTGCTAAAAGGCAGGCATTCTTTATTCACGGCGCCGGATGCACGGGGGATCGCTCCTCCAAGCGTGCATACCTTACACACTCTTTTCATGTGATTTATAGATCAAAAATATACATATTCATCTTATCCATGCAGATTCAGTGTTATTCTCTTTGGTGATTGGAACAAACTTGCTCGCTTCACATGTAAATCGTTGCGCAGGCTCAGTTGTCCTTTCCCATTGTTCCCTTCTGAGTAGGTGGTATTACTTGGGTCAGTGCTCTGTGAGTCGGTGGTCACGATCTCCCCCTGCCGGAAGTATTTTTTACCTACTCGGCTTTTAATCTTGGCAGTCCTGGCCAGTTTTCTCAGTCCACTACACGAAACCACATTTTGTCATCCTTTTCTGACAGAAGCACGTTGTCTATTGTTTCGTTCACATTAATGATTACCTAGGGAATAAAATACAGATCAAAGAATACACTGATTGGTATACTCCATGTCCCCAGACTTAACGTCCAGTTGGATAGGGCTGTACAAGGAGTATAGCAACATCCGTGGTTGGTTAATTCCATCACTCTGGTTACATAACCACTGCCAGAGCAGAGGGACATGCAGACCACTCCGCAATCACGCCCAAAGGCCAAAGGCAGAGCCATTAAAATAGAAGTTTGGTTCTTGGGTTTTGCGTTTGGATTTTTTTTTTTTAATTATACCATCACAGAAGCATCTGAGGAAGGTTCTCAAGAGGTCAGGCCACTCCGCAGCCCTGGGGACGAGTGCAGTCAGCCAGCTCCAGGGTCTGCCATGCCGTGCTTCTGAGCTGCTGCTGTTCTTGAGGCACGACGACCCAACCCAGCCCTCCCGGCGTCAGGGCATCACCTCTTTGTAGGTAACGGGGAGGTGTTGAGTCATGGGCTGCACAGTGGTTGCCGTTGAGAGAGTTTGAGTTTCCTGTCGGAATTGAGCCTGAATCTTCTGGTAAACTAAAAAGGGGGTAAGAAAAGAAATAATGAAATGAAGCAAACAGCATTGACAGGCTAAATTGGTCGGGCCTGCGCTTCCTACCTTCCCCCTTTGCCATCCTTGTGTTTGCTGCCAGTGCACCACAGATGGAAGGATGTGCTCACCACAGCTACGCGAGTAAACGAGGAGAAGTTTTTCTCTCCTAAAGAAGGCAGCCCTTTCCAAAAGACCAGCTCCAGGCCCCAAGACCATTAGCCACGGAGCAACGCGGTGTCCTGGCACTACTACTGACATCACCTCAGCACAGAGAGGCCAACATCCCTCCTCCAGAAGAGGGGCTCCCAGCTGGCGGCTCAGGGAGGAGCTCTGTGCTGGACGTGTCCCCAAGGCAGCCTTCAAAAGCACTCGGGCTCTCTGCAGGTCACCACACCATGCCAGAGTAAGGTGTTGCTCACGCCACATGGGGAGGTGGGAGCCTGCCGAGCCTCGGCCTGCACCTGCAGCCAGGCAGGGCTTCTTCCCTGAGAGGGAAGAGCGCTGCCACCCATCAAGAGCGCTCGACAGGTGACACCGTCCCCATCACTCCACCCGGGCAGGCTGCGAGTCTGTCTGTGCTGCACCAAATGTCAAGAGAGGCAATTTGGGGTTGCCTTGTGGAGCTGGACCACCTAGGAGCCATGCAAGCAGACGCTTGAACCCAGGCTTCAGCAGCTTCCACACTGGAGGAGGGAGCGGCTAAACATCCAGTGTTCAGCACAGGTCAAAGGCCTGCTCCTTTTCCTCTCTCTCCCCCTTCACCTTTCCCTTTCTCTTTCCCCTTTGCCTTCCCATTCCCCTTTGGGGGTGCGTCCCTGCAGGAACGAGCAAACCGGGCGGTGGAAGAAACCAGGCGTGGCCCCTCCTAGCACTCCCAGTGTTTTTATTTCACAGGGCCCCCGGGGGAGCCCAGCCACCCTCTCAGAAGCGCAGCCAAGGGAGGCGACGAGCGTGGTCCCCAGAGCCTGGCTCTTCCTCCTGGATCCTCCGCAGCCACGATGGATCTTCGCTGATCTCCGGCGAAGGGGAGCGGAGCCGGCTGTGCCCGTTGCTGTCCCACTGCCAGGACAGTCTCCGGACACGCTGGTGGGGAGCAGAGGGTCTGCGCTCCCCAGGCTCAGCGGAGAATCTCTGGTGCCGGCGACCTCTGCGGCCCCGCTGCTGCCGCTGCTGCCCCTGCCGCCCCGGCCCCGCGTAGGGATGGAAGCGTCCGTGGCGATGGCGGGCCACCCCAGCTTGGTCATCCTCCACCTGCAGGAGGTGGATGCCCTCGATGGGCCGCCGGCAGAGCGGGCAGGTGGCAGCGACGGCGGTGGCAGCCCAGCGCTGGATGCAGGCATGGCAGAATGCATGCCAGCACGGGTCCACGCCGGCAGGGCCTTCGAGGGGACCCAAGCAGATGGGGCAGGTGTCCCCCCGCTGGGGCCTCCTGGCGGCTGCCGGCGCTGCCGGCACCGCCGGGTCTTGCCTGGACGCCTCCAGGGCTGCTGCTGGCACTCGGTGTCCTGTCAGCTGCTGGCGGGACTTGCTGTTTCACCTGCTGCTGGCAGGACTTCTGATGGGTGCCGCTTGCGGGCCTCGAAGGCTCCGTTCCGCTGGGGGGACTCAGTGGCTCCTTGGCTGCTGGAGGGTCACAACGTCTGGTGTGCCGTTGGCAGGACTCAATGGCTCGGGTGCTGCCCAAAGGACTCGACGTCTCATGTGCCGCTGGCAGTACGTGACACTGGCATTTATAGCTGCCCATCGCAAGGGATGTCGTGGAGTGACTGTGACCCTCTGGTGACATCACAGAGCTGTCGGGGGGACCAGGGGGGCGCAGGCAGGGGCACACCCGGGAGCTCCCGCAGCCTCCGAGACAGACCCTGTGATGCAAAGTGGCAGCATGCTTCGCACCTCCGTGTTTGTTCGGGCCCTTTCAGGCAGTCCCTGTTGTTGTTGGTTGTTGTGCCAGCATTGCACGCTCCCAGAGTGGGCGGTTGGGCTTGGCAGACCCCTCCAGAGGTCATCTGGTCCAAGCCCCTGCTGAAGGAGGGCCATCCTGAGCCAGATGGACCCTGGGCACCACTGAGAAGAGCCAGGCTCCATCTTCTTTGCAGCCTGCCTTCAGCTCTTCATGTCTGTGGAGAAGATGCCCCGAGCCTTCTGTGCTCCAGGCTGAACAGTCCCGGCTCTCTCAGCCCCTCCTCACGGGAGAGATGTTGCAGTCCCTTCCCCACCTTGGCGGTGGCCCTTCACCGGACTCTGCCCAGTCTGTCCCTGTCTCTCCTGTCGTGGGGTGCCCAGCACTGGACACAGGCCTCCAGGGGTGGCCTCACCAGTGCTGAGCAGAGGGGAAAGGTCTCCTCCCTCAACCTGCTGGCAACGCGCTCCTCATCATGCAGCCCAAGACACCGCTGGCCGCCTTTGCTGCCTCAGCTTCGATGTGGGGTCCACCCTACCTTCTCTGCAGAGCTGCTTTCCAGCAGGGCGCCCCCAGCACCTCCCGGTGCCTGGGGCTGTTCCTCCCCAGGGGCAGGACTTTGCATGTCCCTTGGGTGAACTTCAGGAGGTTCCCATCAGCCCATTTCTCCCGCCTGCCGAGGTTCCCCTGGGTGGCAGCACCATCTCCTGCTGTCTCAGCCACTCCTCCCAGCGTGGGATCATCAGCAAACTTGCCCGAGGATTGCGCTGTGCCCCATCATCCAGATCAGTAGCGAAGAGGAAGAGGAGGAGCCCCTGAGGATCGGGCCCTGCGACAGGTCTCTCCGTCCCACAGCTAGGGGTGGGTGCTCCCTCCAAATACTTAAGCTGAATTTCATTAGGCAGGAGCTGGAGTTCTCAGGGTCTGTCCCTGCAGTGCAAATCCATTCCTGATCCTGCTGCTTCCACGATGTTATTCAGGTTGCAGAGAAGGGTCCAGGACATTGGATCTGCAACCCGATGCCTACTAACGAAGAGGCATCAAAAGGCTGCTCCATAACTGTCACTGAAATCGGGAATAAACCTTGTAACACCAATGTAGTGCTAAAAGGCAGGCATTCTTTATTCACGGCGCCGGATGCACGGGGGATCGCTCCTCCAAGCGTGCATACCTTACACACTCTTTTCATGTGATTTATAGATCAAAAATATACCTATTCATCTTATCCATGCAGATTCAGTGTTATTCTCTTTGGTGATTGGAACAAACTTGCTCGCTTCACATGTAAATCGTTGCGCAGGCTCAGTTGTCCTTTCCCATTGTTCCCTTCTGAGTAGGTGGTATTACTTGGGTCAGTGCTCTGTGAGTCGGTGGTCACGATCTCCCCCTGCCGGAAGTATTTTTTACCTACTCGGCTTTTAATCTTGGCAGTCCTGGCCAGTTTTCTCAGTCCACTACACGAAACCACATTTTGTCATCCTTTTCTGACAGAAGCACGTTGTCTATTGTTTCGTTCACATTAATGATTACCTAGGGAATAAAATACAGATCAAAGAATACACTGATTGGTATACTCCATGTCCCCAGACTTAACGTCCAGTTGGATAGGGCTGTACAAGGAGTATAGCAACATCCGTGGTTGGTTAATTCCATCACTCTGGTTACATAACCACTGCCAGAGCAGAGGGACATGCAGACCACTCCGCAATCACGCCCAAAGGCCAAAGGCAGAGCCATTAAAATAGAAGTTTGGTTCTTGGGTTTTGCGTTTGGATTTTTTTTTTTTAATTATACCATCACAGAAGCATCTGAGGAAGGTTCTCAAGAGGTCAGGCCACTCCGCAGCCCTGGGGACGAGTGCAGTCAGCCAGCTCCAGGGTCTGCCATGCCGTGCTTCTGAGCTGCTGCTGTTCTTGAGGCACGACGACCCAACCCAGCCCTCCCGGCGTCAGGGCATCACCTCTTTGTAGGTAACGGGGAGGTGTTGAGTCATGGGCTGCACAGTGGTTGCCGTTGAGAGAGTTTGAGTTTCCTGTCGGAATTGAGCCTGAATCTTCTGGTAAACTAAAAAGGGGGTAAGAAAAGAAATAATGAAATGAAGCAAACAGCATTGACAGGCTAAATTGGTCGGGCCTGCGCTTCCTACCTTCCCCCTTTGCCATCCTTGTGTTTGCTGCCAGTGCACCACAGATGGAAGGATGTGCTCACCACAGCTACGCGAGTAAACGAGGAGAAGTTTTTCTCTCCTAAAGAAGGCAGCCCTTTCCAAAAGACCAGCTCCAGGCCCCAAGACCATTAGCCACGGAGCAACGCGGTGTCCTGGCACTACTACTGACATCACCTCAGCACAGAGAGGCCAACATCCCTCCTCCAGAAGAGGGGCTCCCGGCTGGCGGCTCAGGGAGGAGCTCTGTGCTGGACGTGTCCCCAAGGCAGCCTTCAAAAGCACTCGGGCTCTCTGCAGGTCACCACACCATGCCAGAGCAAGGTGTTGCTCACGCCACATGGGGAGGTGGGAGCCTGCCGAGCCTCGGCCTGCACCTGCAGCCAGGCAGGGCTTCTTCCCTGAGAGGGAAGAGTGCTGCCACCCATCAAGAGCGCTCAACAGGTGACACCGTCCCCATCACTCCACCCGGGCAGGCTGCGAGTCTGTCTGTGCTGCACCAAATGTCAAGAGAGGCAATTTGGGGTTGCCTTGTGGAGCTGGACCACCTAGGAGCCATGCAAGCAGACGCTTGAACCCAGGCTTCAGCAGCTTCCACACTGGAGGAGGGAGCGGCTAAACATCCAGTGTTCAGCACAGGTCAAAGGCCTGCTCCTTTTCCTCTCTCTCCCCCTTCACCTTTCCCTTTCTCTTTCCCCTTTGCCTTCCCATTCCCCTTTGGGGGTGCGTCCCTGCAGGAACGAGCAAACCGGGCGGTGGAAGAAACCAGGCGTGGCCCCTCCTAGCACTCCCAGTGTCTTTATTTCACAGGGCCCCCGGGGGAGCCCAGCCACCCTCTCAGAAGCGCAGCCAAGGGAGGCGACGAGCGTGGTCCCCAGAGCCTGGCTCTTCCTCCTGGATCCTCCGCAGCCACGATGGATCTTCGCTGATCTCCGGCGAAGGGGAGCGGAGCCGGCTGTGCCCGTTGCTGTCCCACTGCCAGGACAGTCTCCGGACACGCTGGTGGGGAGCAGAGGGTCTGCGCTCCCCAGGCTCAGCGGAGAATCTCTGGTGCCGGCGACCTCTGCGGCCCCGCTGCTGCCGCTGCTGCCCCTGCCGCCCCGGCCCCGCGTAGGGATGGAAGCGTCCGTGGCGATGGCGGGCCACCCCAGCTTGGTCATCCTCCACCTGCAGGAGGTGGATGCCCTCGATGGGCCGCCGGCAGAGCGGGCAGGTGGCAGCGACGGCGGTGGCAGCCCAGCGCTGGATGCAGGCATGGCAGAATGCATGCCAGCACGGGTCCACGCCGGCAGGGCCTTCGAGGGGACCCAAGCAGATGGGGCAGGTGTCCCCCCGCTGGGGCCTCCTGGCGGCTGCCGGCGCTGCCGGCACCGCCGGGTCTTGCCTGGACGCCTCCAGGGCTGCTGCTGGCACTCGGTGTCCTGTCAGCTGCTGGCGGGACTTGCTGTTTCACCTGCTGCTGGCAGGACTTCTGATGGGTGCCGCTTGCGGGCCTCGAAGGCTCCGTTCCGCTGGGGGGACTCAGTGGCTCCTTGGCTGCTGGAGGGTCACAACGTCTGGTGTGCCGTTGGCAGGACTCAATGGCTCGGGTGCTGCCCAAAGGACTCGACGTCTCATGTGCCGCTGGCAGTACGTGACACTGGCATTTATAGCTGCCCATCGCAAGGGATGTCGTGGAGTGACTGTGACCCTCTGGTGACATCACAGAGCTGTCGGGGGGACCAGGGGGGCGCAGGCAGGGGCACACCCGGGAGCTCCCGCAGCCTCCGAGACAGACCCTGTGATGCAAAGTGGCAGCATGCTTCGCACCTCCGTGTTTGTTCGGGCCCTTTCAGGCAGTCCCTGTTGTTGTTGGTTGTTGTGCCAGCATTGCACGCTCCCAGAGTGGGCGGTTGGGCTTGGCAGACCCCTCCAGAGGTCATCTGGTCCAAGCCCCTGCTGAAGGAGGGCCATCCTGAGCCAGATGGACCCTGGGCACCACTGAGAAGAGCCAGGCTCCATCTTCTTTGCAGCCTGCCTTCAGCTCTTCATGTCTGTGGAGAAGATGCCCCGAGCCTTCTGTGCTCCAGGCTGAACAGTCCCGGCTCTCTCAGCCCCTCCTCACGGGAGAGATGTTGCAGTCCCTTCCCCACCTTGGCGGTGGCCCTTCACCGGACTCTGCCCAGTCTGTCCCTGTCTCTCCTGTCGTGGGGTGCCCAGCACTGGACACAGGCCTCCAGGGGTGGCCTCACCAGTGCTGAGCAGAGGGGAAAGGTCTCCTCCCTCAACCTGCTGGCAACGCGCTCCTCATCATGCAGCCCAAGACACCGCTGGCCGCCTTTGCTGCCTCAGCTTCGATGTGGGGTCCACCCTACCTTCTCTGCAGAGCTGCTTTCCAGCAGGGCGCCCCCAGCACCTCCCGGTGCCTGGGGCTGTTCCTCCCCAGGGGCAGGACTTTGCATGTCCCTTGGGTGAACTTCAGGAGGTTCCCATCAGCCCATTTCTCCCGCCTGCCGAGGTTCCCCTGGGTGGCAGCACCATCTCCTGCTGTCTCAGCCACTCCTCCCAGCGTGGGATCATCAGCAAACTTGCCCGAGGATTGCGCTGTGCCCCATCATCCAGATCAGTAGCGAAGAGGAAGAGGAGGAGCCCCTGAGGATCGGGCCCTGCGACAGGTCTCTCCGTCCCACAGCTAGGGGTGGGTGCTCCCTCCAAATACTTAAGCTGAATTTCATTAGGCAGGAGCTGGAGTTCTCAGGGTCTGTCCCTGCAGTGCAAATCCATTCCTGATCCTGCTGCTTCCACGATGTTATTCAGGTTGCAGAGAAGGGTCCAGGACATTGGATCTGCAACCCGATGCCTACTAACGAAGAGGCATCAAAAGGCTGCTCCATAACTGTCACTGAAATCGGGAATAAACCTTGTAACACCAATGTAGTGCTAAAAGGCAGGCATTCTTTATTCACGGCGCCGGATGCACGGGGGATCGCTCCTCCAAGCGTGCATACCTTACACACTCTTTTCATGTGATTTATAGATCAAAAATATACATATTCATCTTATCCATGCAGATTCAGTGTTATTCTCTTTGGTGATTGGAACAAACTTGCTCGCTTCACATGTAAATCGTTGCGCAGGCTCAGTTGTCCTTTCCCATTGTTCCCTTCTGAGTAGGTGGTATTACTTGGGTCAGTGCTCTGTGAGTCGGTGGTCACGATCTCCCCCTGCCGGAAGTATTTTTTACCTACTCGGCTTTTAATCTTGGCAGTCCTGGCCAGTTTTCTCAGTCCACTACACGAAACCACATTTTGTCATCCTTTTCTGACAGAAGCACGTTGTCTATTGTTTCGTTCACATTAATGATTACCTAGGGAATAAAATACAGATCAAAGAATACACTGATTGGTATACTCCATGTCCCCAGACTTAACGTCCAGTTGGATAGGGCTGTACAAGGAGTATAGCAACATCCGTGGTTGGTTAATTCCATCACTCTGGTTACATAACCACTGCCAGAGCAGAGGGACATGCAGACCACTCCGCAATCACGCCCAAAGGCCAAAGGCAGAGCCATTAAAATAGAAGTTTGGTTCTTGGGTTTTGCGTTTGGATTTTTTTTTTTTAATTATACCATCACAGAAGCATCTGAGGAAGGTTCTCAAGAGGTCAGGCCACTCCGCAGCCCTGGGGACGAGTGCAGTCAGCCAGCTCCAGGGTCTGCCATGCCGTGCTTCTGAGCTGCTGCTGTTCTTGAGGCACGACGACCCAACCCAGCCCTCCCGGCGTCAGGGCATCACCTCTTTGTAGGTAACGGGGAGGTGTTGAGCCATGGGCTGCACAGTGGTTGCCGTTGAGAGAGTTTGAGTTTCCTGTCGGAATTGAGCCTGAATCTTCTGGTAAACTAAAAAGGGGGTAAGAAAAGAAATAATGAAATGAAGCAAACAGCATTGACAGGCTAAATTGGTCGGGCCTGCGCTTCCTACCTTCCCCCTTTGCCATCCTTGTGTTTGCTGCCAGTGCACCACAGATGGAAGGATGTGCTCACCACAGCTACGCGAGTAAACGAGGAGAAGTTTTTCTCTCCTAAAGAAGGCAGCCCTTTCCAAAAGACCAGCTCCAGGCCCCAAGACCATTAGCCACGGAGCAACGCGGTGTCCTGGCACTACTACTGACATCACCTCAGCACAGAGAGGCCAACATCCCTCCTCCAGAAGAGGGGCTCCCGGCTGGCGGCTCAGGGAGGAGCTCTGTGCTGGACGTGTCCCCAAGGCAGCCTTCAAAAGCACTCGGGCTCTCTGCAGGTCACCACACCATGCCAGAGCAAGGTGTTGCTCACGCCACATGGGGAGGTGGGAGCCTGCCGAGCCTCGGCCTGCACCTGCAGCCAGGCAGGGCTTCTTCCCTGAGAGGGAAGAGCGCTGCCACCCATCAAGAGCGCTTGACAGGTGACACCGTCCCCATCACTCCACTCGGGCAGGCTGCGAGTCTGTCTGTGCTGCACCAAATGTCAAGAGAGGCAATTTGGGGTTGCCTTGTGGAGCTGGACCACCTAGGAGCCATGCAAGCAGATGCTTGAACCCAGGCTTCAGCAGCTTCCACACTGGAGGAGGGAGCGGCTAAACATCCAGTGTTCAGCACAGGTCAAAGGCCTGCTCCTTTTCCTCTCTCTCCCCCTTCACCTTTCCCTTTCTCTTTCCCCTTTGCCTTCCCATTCCCCTTTGGGGGTGCGTCCCTGCAGGAACGAGCAAACCGGGCGGTGGAAGAAACCAGGCGTGGCCCCTCCTAGCACTCCCAGTGTTTTTATTTCACAGGGCCCCCGGGGGAGCCCAGCCACCCTCTCAGAAGCGCAGCCAAGGGAGGCGACGAGCGTGGTCCCCAGAGCCTGGCTCTTCCTCCTGGATCCTCCGCAGCCACGATGGATCTTCACTGATCTCCGGCAAAGGGGAGCGGAGCCGGCTGTGCCCGTTGCTGTCCCACTGCCAGGACAGTCTCCGGACACGCTGGTGGGGAGCAGAGGGTCTGCGCTCCCCAGGCTCAGCGGAGAATCTCTGGTGCCGGCGACCTCTGCGGCCCCGCTGCTGCCGCTGCTGCCCCTGCCGCCCCGGCCCCGCGTAGGGATGGAAGCGTCCGTGGCGATGGCGGGCCACCCCAGCTTGGTCATCCTCCACCTGCAGGAGGTGGATGCCCTCGATGGGCCGCCGGCAGAGCGGGCAGGTGGCAGCGACGGCGGTGGCAGCCCAGCGCTGGATGCAGGCATGGCAGAATGCATGCCAGCACGGGTCCACGCCGGCAGGGCCTTCGAGGGGACCCAAGCAGATGGGGCAGGTGTCCCCCCGCTGGGGCCTCCTGGCGGCTGCCGGCGCTGCCGGCACCGCCGGGTCTTGCCTGGACGCCTCCAGGGCTGCTGCTGGCACTCGGTGTCCTGTCAGCTGCTGGCGGGACTTGCTGTTTCACCTGCTGCTGGCAGGACTTCTGATGGGTGCCGCTTGCGGGCCTCGAAGGCTCCGTTCCGCTGGGGGCACTCAGTGGCTCCTTGGCTGCTGGAGGGTCACAACGTCTGGTGTGCCGTTGGCAGGACTCAATGGCTCGGGTGCTGCCCAAAGGACTCGACGTCTCATGTGCCGCTGGCAGTACGTGACACTGGCATTTATAGCTGCCCATCGCAAGGGATGTCGTGGAGTGACTGTGACCCTCTGGTGACATCACAGAGCTGTCGGGGGGACCAGGGGGGCGCAGGCAGGGGCACACCCGGGAGCTCCCGCAGCCTCCGAGACAGACCCTGTGATGCAAAGTGGCAGCATGCTTCGCACCTCCGTGTTTGTTCGGGCCCTTTCAGGCAGTCCCTGTTGTTGTTGGTTGTTGTGCCAGCATTGCACGCTCCCAGAGTGGGCGGTTGGGCTTGGCAGACCCCTCCAGAGGTCATCTGGTCCAAGCCCCTGCTGAAGGAGGGCCATCCTGAGCCAGATGGACCCTGGGCACCACTGAGAAGAGCCAGGCTCCATCTTCTTTGCAGCCTGCCTTCAGCTCTTCATGTCTGTGGAGAAGATGCCCCGAGCCTTCTGTGCTCCAGGCTGAACAGTCCCGGCTCTCTCAGCCCCTCCTCACGGGAGAGATGTTGCAGTCCCTTCCCCACCTTGGCGGTGGCCCTTCACCGGACTCTGCCCAGTCTGTCCCTGTCTCTCCTGTCGTGGGGTGCCCAGCACTGGACACAGGCCTCCAGGGGTGGCCTCACCAGTGCTGAGCAGAGGGGAAAGGTCTCCTCCCTCAACCTGCTGGCAACGCGCTCCTCATCATGCAGCCCAAGACACCGCTGGCCGCCTTTGCTGCCTCAGCTTCGATGTGGGGTCCACCAGGACCTTCTCTGCAGAGCTGCTTTCCAGCAGGGCGCCCCCAGCACCTCCCGGTGCCTGGGGCTGTTCCTCCCCAGGGGCAGGACTTTGCATGTCCCTTGGGTGAACTTCAGGAGGTTCCCATCAGCCCATTTCTCCCGCCTGCCGAGGTTCCCCTGGGTGGCAGCACCATCTCCTGCTGTCTCAGCCACTCCTCCCAGCGTGGGATCATCAGCAAACTTGCCCGAGGATTGCGCTGTGCCCCATCATCCAGATCAGTAGCGAAGAGGAAGAGGAGGAGCCCCTGAGGATCGGGCCCTGCGACAGGTCTCTCCATCCCACAGCTAGGGGTGGGTGCTCCCTCCAAATACTTAAGCTGAATTTCATTAGGCAGGAGCTGGAGTTCTCAGGGTCGGTCCCTGCAGTGCAAATCCATTCCTGATCCTGCTGCTTCCACGATGTTATTCAGGTTGCAGAGAAGGGTCCAGGACATTGGATCTGCAACCCGATGCCTACTAACGAAGAGGCATCAAAAGGCTGCTCCATAACTGTCACTGAAATCGGGAATAAACCTTGTAACACCAATGTAGTGCTAAAAGGCAGGCATTCTTTATTCACGGCGCCGGATGCACGGGGGATCGCTCCTCCAAGCGTGCATACCTTACACACTCTTTTCATGTGATTTATAGATCAAAAATATACATATTCATCTTATCCATGCAGATTCAGTGTTATTCTCTTTGGTGATTGGAACAAACTTGCTCGCTTCACACGTAAATCGTTGCGCAGGCTCAGTTGTCCTTTCCCATTGTTCCCTTCTGAGTAGGTGGTATTACTTGGGTCAGTGCTCTGTGAGTCGGTGGTCACGATCTCCCCCTGCCAGAAGTATTTTTTACCTACTTGGCTTTTAATCTTGGCAGTCCTGGCCAGTTTTCTCAGTCCACTACACGAAACCACATTTTGTCATCCTTTTCTGACAGAAGCACGTTGTCTATTGTTTCGTTCACATTAATGATTACCTAGGGAATAAAATACAGATCAAAGAATACACTGATTGGTATACTCCATGTCCCCAGACTTAACGTCCAGTTGGATAGGGCTGTACAAGGAGTATAGCAACATCCGTGGTTGGTTAATTCCATCACTCTGGTTATATAACCGCTGCCAGAGCAGAGGGACATGCAGACCACTCCGCAATCACGCCCAAAGGCCAAAGGCAGAGCCATTAAAATAGAAGTTTGGTTCTTGGGTTTTGCGTTTGGATTTTTTTTTTTTAATTATACCATCACAGAAGCATCTGAGGAAGGTTCTCAAGAGGTCAGGCCACTCCGCAGCCCTGGGGACGAGTGCAGTCAGCCAGCTCCAGGGTCTGCCATGCCGTGCTTCTGAGCTGCTGCTGTTCTTGAGGCACGACGACCCAACCCAGCCCTCCCGGCGTCAGGGCATCACCTCTTTGTAGGTAACGGGGAGGTGTTGAGTCATGGGCTGCACAGTGGTTGCCGTTGAGAGAGTTTGTTTGAGTTTCCTGTTGGAATTGAGCCTGAATCTTCTGGTAAACTAAAAAGGGGGTAAGAAAAGAAATAATGAAATGAAGCAAACAGCATTGACAGGCTAAATTGGTCGGGCCTGCGCTTCCTACCTTCCCCCTTTGCCATCCTTGTGTTTGCTGCCAGTGCACCACAGATGGAAGGATGTGCTCACCACAGCTACGCGAGTAAACGAGGAGAAGTTTTTCTCTCCTAAAGAAGGCAGCCCTTTCCAAAAGACCAGCTCCAGGCCCCAAGACCATTAGCCACGGAGCAACGCGGTGTCCTGGCACTACTACTGACATCACCTCAGCACAGAGAGGCCAACATCCCTCCTCCAGAAGAGGGGCTCCCGGCTGGCGGCTCAGGGAGGAGCTCTGTGCTGGACGTGTCCCCAAGGCAGCCTTCAAAAGCACTCGGGCTCTCTGCAGGTCACCACACCATGCCAGAGCAAGGTGTTGCTCACGCCACATGGGGAGGTGGGAGCCTGCCGAGCCTCGGCCTGCACCTGCAGCCAGGCAGGGCTTCTTCCCTGAGAGGGAAGAGCGCTGCCACCCATCAAGAGCGCTCGACAGGTGACACCGTCCCCATCACTCCACCCGGGCAGGCTGCGAGTCTGTCTGTGCTGCACCAAATGTCAAGAGAGGCAATTTGGGGTTGCCTTGTGGAGCTGGACCACCTAGGAGCCATGCAAGCAGACGCTTGAACCCAGGCTTCAGCAGCTTCCACACTGGAGGAGGGAGCGGCTAAACATCCAGTGTTCAGCACAGGTCAAAGGCCTGCTCCTTTTCCTCTCTCTCCCCCTTCACCTTTCCCTTTCTCTTTCCCCTTTGCCTTCCCATTCCCCTTTGGGGGTGCGTCCCTGCAGGAACGAGCAAACCGGGCGGTGGAAGAAACCAGGCGTGGCCCCTCCTAGCACTCCCAGTGTCTTTATTTCACAGGGCCCCCGGGGGAGCCCAGCCACCCTCTCAGAAGCGCAGCCAAGGGAGGCGGCGCGCGTGGTCCCCAGAGCCTGGCTCTTCCTCCTGGATCCTCCGCAGCCACGATGGATCTTCGCTGATCTCCGGCGAAGGGGAGCGGAGCCGGCTGTGCCTGTCGCTGTCCCACTGCCAGGACAGTCTCCGGACACGCTGGTGGGGAGCAGAGGGTCTGCGCTCCCCAGGCTCAGCGGAGAATCTCTGGTGCCGGCGACCTCTGTGGCCCTGCTGCTGCCGCTGCAACACCTATGGTTGGTTAATTCCATCACTCTGGTTACATTTTCCCCCTTTGGAATTTTTGAAATAATCATCTTTTCCGTACATCCATATTAGATCAATAATATTCCAGTATATCAGTTTAGTGTTTGGTTCATCCTCTCAATTTTCCCAATTGACGGTGGTTTCCAGGGCGTATGCAGGTCCCATTTTATACCCAAAGTTTTACTAATTTGTTGCGCTACATCTTCCAAAAAATGTGGTCCTCTATCAGAGGACATTCCCGTTGGCACTCCAAATCTTGGTATTATTTCCTTCAGCAATATTTATCTACTTCTCTAGCTTTGTTGGTGCAGCAAGGGAAAGCTTCTGGCCATCCAGAAAATGGATTGGTAGGCACTAACAAAGACCTCTATCCATTTTGTCTGAGTAACTCTGAAAACTCAATTTGCCAATAATCTCTGGGAGAATTTCCTTGTTTTGTTACTCCTAAAGGTGGTTTCTTTTGGT
Organism: Phalacrocorax aristotelis; assembly: GCF_949628215.1. Taxonomy (NCBI): domain Eukaryota; kingdom Metazoa; phylum Chordata; class Aves; order Suliformes; family Phalacrocoracidae; genus Phalacrocorax; species Phalacrocorax aristotelis. The sequence goes on from NC_134282.1 coordinate 30,319,542, forward strand.
TCAGGGGATTATTTCTAGGACAGATTGGACACTTAGCTACTATGGATTTAACTGTTCTTGTCATGCCTACGCACGCTACAGATGTTTTTAAACTCAAAACCATAGCATCTACACCCGAATGTGTTTGCTCATGCTTTTCTTTTGCAAGTTCTGTCATAACTTGTGGGGTTATTATTACTTGTTTTTCTGGTGTTATCTACCATCCTTCTGTATTTTGTGATGCTTCCAATTGTTCTACTAATTGCTCATCCAATTTATTATATCTCGGTTTCAACTTTGGAATTTTTATCTGTTTTACTGGTACTAGTGCAAGGATACCTTGTTCTGCAGTCCTCTTTGCAGCTTTATCTGTCAATCATTTACCTATGTTTACAGCCGTCTGACCGAATTGATGAGCTTTGCAATGTATTACCGCCACTTCTTTTGGTTTCTGCACATCTTCTTTATGCTTTACTGATGATCCTTGGGCTGATAGCCGTCCTTTTTCCTTCCAAATAGCTCCATGATCATGGATCACACCAAATGCGTATTTGGAATCAGTCCAAATATTTACCCTTCGTCCTCCTGCCATTCGCAGAGCTTGCTTCAATGCCACCAATTCTGCTTTCTGTGCTGAGGTGTTTGCAGGCAGCGTCCCTGACTCCATTACCTTGGTGGTGGTAACAACAGTATATCCGGCCATTCACTTCCCTTCTTGCACAAAGCTGCTTCCATCTGTGAACAATTCCAGATCAGGATTTTCCAGAGGTTCATCTCTCAGGTCCGGTCTGCTGGAAGAGACTTGTTCAATAGTTAGCAGGCAATCATGTTCTAAATCTCCTGTCGGATTTTCTGCTGACACGAACATTGCTGGATTAACAATTGCTGTGGTTTTTAATTCCATATCACCTTGTTCCAATAGGACAACCTGATATTTCAGCATTCTGCTGGGGGATAACCAATGACCACCCTTTTGCTCTAAGACAGTCATTACCGTGTGTGGTACATATACCACCATCTTTTGACCCACGGCCAATTTTCAAGCTTCTTGGATCAGCAATACTGTTGCTGACACAGCACGCAAACATCCCTGCCATCCTTTACTCACATTATCAAGTTGTTTGGAAAAATATCCCACCAGCCGCCTCCAGGATCCCAACCCTTGTGCCAGCACTCCAAGGGCCAGATGTTGCCTTTTATGGTACAAATGACTCAAAAGGTTTGGTTAGGTCAGGTAAACCCAATGCAGGGGCCCTCATTAGTGCCTTTTTATGTTCTTTGAACGATTTCTGGCACTCAGGTGTCCAAGTCAAATGCCGATCTTTAGATTCTCTTAAAGCTTCATATAGTGGCTTCACATACAGTCCATAATTCAGAATCCAGAGTCGACACCATCCAATCATCCCCAGAAAAGCTCTCTGTTCCTTCAGGCTGCTAGGTTTGGGAATTTGACAAATAGCTTCTTTCCTTTCATTTTCTAATTGTCTTTGTCCTTGAGATATTTCAAATCCCAAATAAATCACTGCTTCTTTTCCTATTTGGGCTTTGTTTCTGGAAACTCTGTATCCTCCTTGGCCCAGAAAATTTAATAAGCTGATAGTAATTTCAAAACATTTTTCTTTACTTTCTGCCGCTGTCAGAATGTCATCCACATACTGTCACAATATGCCTCTCCCTTGGCTCTGTTTTTACTGTATCTCTAATTCTTTTGCCAGCTGATTCCCAAATATCATAGGACTATTTTTAAATCCTTGTGGAAGTACAGTCCGTGTAAGCTGTGTCTTTTGTCCTGTGGTGGGGCTTTCCCATTCAAAAGCAAATATGCTTTGACTTTTTATGTCAAGAGGTACGCAAAAGCCTCTTTCAAATCTAGTACAGTAAACCATTTATGCTGCTCTTTTAAAGAGGTCAGTAAAGTGTATGGATTAGCCACTACTGGATGTATATCTTGGACTATCTGATTTATAGCCCTTAAATCCTGAACTAGTCGATATTCCTTGCCTCCAGATTTCTTTACTGGCAATATAGGAGTATTATATTCTGACTGACATTCTACCAAAAGCCCGTATTCTAAAAATTTTGTAACTACCCCTCTAATCCTTTTCGAGCCTCCCACTTAATAGGATATTGTTTTTGTCTTACCAGCTTGGCTCCAGGTTACTTTTACCGGCTCTGCCAATTTAGATCACCCCAGAACTCTACTCGTCCAAAACAAAGGAATTACTGCATTTTCCACTTCTTCGGGAATCTGTTCCTCCCTGGAGGAATCCTGTAACATAAACACTCTTGCCTCTATGGCTTTTGATTCTGGTATTAGTAATTTAATCTCTCCATCTGTCGTGGTTTAGCCAGCAACTCAGCCCCACACAGTTGGTAGATGGGGGAGAGAATCAGAAGGGTAACGCTCGTGGTTTGGGATAAGAACAGTTTAATAATTAAAATTAAAAGAAACAACAACAGAAATGAAATGTAAAGGAGAACAGCAAGAGGCACAAAACCCCGGGGGGCAGGGGAGGAGCGGGGAGGGGAATTACTGCCAAAACAAACCGCACAAGACGCAGCCGCTCACCGCCCACCGACCCACCGCTGCGCCGCTTCCGAACTGCAACTGCCCCCCCTTAATATACTGGTCATGGTGTCACATGGTATGGATTGAACATGCCATTGGCCAGTCGGGGTCAGCCGCCCCCGCCATGGCCCCGCCCCTCCCAGCCTCCCGCCGACGTGGCAGAGCGCGGGAAGCTGGAAAGGTACCCGACCCCCACAGTGATAACCCCTTCTCAGCCAAAACCAGCACATTCTCCACCCCTTATTCCATACCATTTACACCATGCCCAGGTCCCATATGATCCAATACAACCGTACCAACCACCACCCCTCCCCTTCCCATCCTTTAACATAATACACAGACATCATTCCCTTAGTTTATGGACCTTCCATGTAAAATGTCCATTAAAATGCCCATTGAGTTCACCCAGTCCATGACTCTGGGGTCCATCTGCCGTATCAGTCTTTCAGGGTGGGAGAGATGGTGTGTGTGGCGGTGGGTTGCTGCATACCGAGTCAGTCATCGTTCTGTCACTGCTGCACTTTGCTTGTTTCACAGTTTATCTTCCATGGGTTGGGAGGCTCGTACTCTGATATCATTGATACAACACAGAGGTGACACACAATATTATATAGCAGTTTGCATTGTGCCATTCAGTTCATTGACTGTTTTCACCCAAAATCAAATCCCCTCGAGGCACAGATTGGATTTCTCCATCCTCCCGCATCACCCACCAAGTGCACCCAGGTCCTCGAGCGAAAGCAATCCCACAAATGGTTTTGCCTTTGCCTGAGGCAGGAATAACCCAGACTGTTTTGCCCAGCATACTTTTTGCGTGCACTACAGGGACTCTATCGCCTTCCACAGTATGTAGGATTTCTGACTGGGCAGGGCCAGCTCGCTTGGCAGATCTCCTCATGTTGACTAACCACATGGCTTTTGCTAAATGTGTATCCCAGTGCTTGAATGTCCCACCCCGCATTGCTCTCGGTGTAGTTTTTAGCAGTCCATTGTACCCTTCAATTTTCCCAGAGGCTGGTACGTGATAGGGGATGTGATACACCCACCCAATAACGTCCTCTTTGGCCCAGCTGTCTATGAGATTGTTGCGGAAGTGAGTCCCATTGCCTGATTCAATTCTCTCTGGGGTGCCGTGTCGCCACAGGGCTTGTTTTTTGAGACCCAGGATAGTGTTCCGGGCAGTGGCGTGGGGGACGGGATATGTTTCCAGCCAGCCAGTCGTTGTTTCTACCATTGTAAGCACATGGTGCTTGCCTTGGCGGGTTTGTGGGAGTGTGATATAGTCAATCTGCCAGGCCTCCCCATATTTATATTTCAGCCATCGTCCCCCATACCACAGAGGCTTTACCCGCTTTGCTTGCTTGATTGCAGCGCACGTTTCACATTCGTGGATAGCCTGTGCGATAACATCCATGGTCAAGTCCACCCCTCGATCACGAGCCCACCTGTATGTTGCATGTCTCCCTTGATGGCCTGAGGTGTCATGGGCCCACTGAGCTGTAAATAGTTCACCCTTACGTTGCCAGTCCAGTTCCACCTCAGCTACTTCAATCTTGGCAGCCCGATCCACCTGCTGGTTGTTCCGATGTTCTTCAGTGGCCCAGCTCTTGGGGACGTGAGCATCCACATGCCGTACCTTTACAACCAGGTTCTCTACCTGGGCAGCAATATCTTGCCACAGTGTGGCAGCCCAGATGGGTTTGCCTCTGCGCTGCCCTTTGCTTCCATTGCTGTAACCAGCCCCACAGGGCATTTGCCACCATCCAGGAGTCAGTATAAAGATAGAGCACTGGCCACTTTTCCCCTTCAGTGGTGTCTAAGGCCAGCTGGATGGCCTTTACCTCTGCAAACTGGCTCGATTCTCCTTCTCCTTCGGCAGTTTCTGCTACTTGTCGTGTAGGACTCCATACAGCAGCCTTCCATTTCCGGTGCTTTCCCACAAGGCGACAGGACCCATCAGTGAACAGGGCGTATTGCTTCTCATCTTCTGGCAGTTTGTTATACAGTGGGGCTTCTTCAGCACATGTCACCTCCTCCTCTGGTGATATTCCAAAGTCTTTGCCTTCTGGCCAATCCATGATCACTTCCAAGATTCCTGGGCGACTGGGGTTTCCTACTCGGGCCCGCTGGGTGATCGGTGCAACCCATTTACTCCATGTAGCATCAGTCGCATGGTGTGTAGAGGGGATGTTTCCTTTGAACATCGAGCCCAGCACTGGCAGTCGGGGTGCCAGGAGCAGCTGTGCCTCAGTACCAACCACTTCTGAAGCAGCTCGAACCCCTTCATATGCTGCCAATATCTCTTTTTCAGTTGGAGTATAGCGGGCTTTGGACCCTCTGTATCCCCGACTCCAAAACCCTAGGGGTTGACCCCGGGTCTCCCCATGTGCTTTCTGCCAGGGGCTCCAGGTAGGGCCATTCTCCCCGGCTGCAGTGTAGAGCACGTTCTTTACATCTTGTCCTGCCTGGACTGGCCCAAGAGCTACTGCATGAACTGTCTCCTGTTTAATCTGTTCAAAGGCTTGTTGTTACTCAGGGCCCCATTTGAAGTCATTCTTTTTCTGGGTCACTTGATAGAGAGGGCTCACGATCAGACTGTAATGTGGAATATGCATTCTCCAAAAACCCACAACGCCCAAGAAAGCTTGTGTTTCCTTTTTGTTAGTTGGTGGAGACACGGCTGCTATTTTGTTGATCACATCCATTGGGATCTGGCGACATCCATCTTGCCATTTAATTCCTAAGAACTGGATCTCTTGTGTGGGTCCCTTCACCTTACTTTGTTTTATGGCAAAACCAGCTTTCAGAAGGATTTGGACTATTTTCTTCCCTTTCTCAAAAACTTCTTCTGCTGTGTTGCCCCACACGATGATGTCATCAATGTGTTGAAGGCGTTCTGGAGCTTCTCCCTGTTCCAGTACAGTCTGAATCAGTCCATGGCAAATGGTAGGACTGTGTTTCCACCCCGGGGGCAGTTGATTCCAGGTGTCCTGGACGCCCCTCCAAGTGAAAGCAACCTGTGGCCTGCACTCTGCTGCCAGAGGGATTGAGAAGAATGCATTAGCGATATCAGTTGTGGCATACCACTTGGCTGCCTTTGACTCAGTTCATATTGAAGTTCTAGCATGTCTGGCACAGCAGCACTCAACAGTGGAGTGACTTCGTTCAGGCCACGATAGTCTACTGTTAGCCTCCACTCTCCAATAGACTTCTGGACTGGCCATATGGGACTGTTAAAGGGTGAGTGGGTCTTGCTGATGACTCCTTGGCTCCTCAGTTGGTGAATGAGCTCATGGATGGGAATCAGGGAGTCTCGGTTGGTGCGACATTGCCGCCGGTGCACTGCTGTGGCAGCGATTGGCACCTGTTTTTCTTTGACCTTCAGCAACCCCACAACAGAAGGGTCCTTTGAGAGGCCAGGCAAGGTAGACAGCTGTTTAATTTCATCCATCTCCAAGGCAGCTACACCAAAAGCCCACCTGTACCCTTTTGGGTCCTTGAAATGCCCTCTCCTGAGGGAGTCTAAGCCAAGGATGCAGGGAGCCTCTGGGCCAGTCACAATGGGGTGCTTTTGCCACTCATTGCCAGTTAGGCTCACTTCGGCCTCCAATACAGTTAGCTCTTGGGATCCCCCTGTCACTCCAGCAGTGCTGATGGGTTCTGCCCCTATATAGTTTGCTGGCATTAAGGTGCACTGTGCACCGGTGTCCACTAAAGCTTTATAATCCTGTGGGTCGGACGTGCCAGGCCATCGGATCCACACAGTCCAGTAAGCCCGGTTATCCCTTTCCTCCACCTGGCTGGAGGCAGGGCCCCTCTAGTCTGGATCATAGCATTCACAACTCACTTCCTGTAAAATCAGCACTTCTACTCATCTGTCTGGGGACCTGCTCACTGGAAACTGGAGCAGCAGCTTTCCTGGAAGAGCCTCCCTGAGTGATTGTTCTTCCTTGCAGTTCATGTACTTGTGCCTCTAGGGTCGAGGTAGGCTTGCCATCCCACCTCATCATGTCCTCTCCATGGTCACACAGGTAGAACCATAGGGTGGCCCGTGGTGTGTATCCTCTCCTTTGAGCCAAAGGACCCTTATTCCTAACAGCTGAGACACTACCCTGTGAAGGTGGGGAGAAGGACGTATCTTCTTTGAGTTGCTGGACCTCTTGGGATAGTTTCTCCACAGCAGAGACGAGCGAGGTAGAGATATTTGTTTCATAATCCCAGAGTCTATCAATCACCTCCATCACTGTTGGTGTCTCGTTGTCTTTCCAGGACATCACTGCCAATGAGTTTGCATGTGAAGATGGTGCGCTCTGTACAAACTTCCGCCACATGGGTCGTGTGCACTCGGCTTCATCTGGATCTTTGGATGACCGTTGATCGTCCAGGTCACCATAAATCACTTCAAGCACAGCCAATTCCCTTAGATAGTGGATGCCTTTCTCCATGGCTGTCCATTTTCCTGGGCGATATGTAACATCTTCTTTAAAGGGATACCTTTCCTTCACTCCAGACAGGAGTCGCCTCCAGAGGCTAAGGGCTTGTGGTTTTTTTCCAATTGCTTTGTCAACGCCCCCTTCCCCAGAAAGGGATCCCAGTTGTTTGGCTTCTTTTTCCTCTAATTCCAGGCCACCGGCCCCATTATCCCAGCATCGGAGCAGCCAGGTGACAACGTGCTCACCTGAACAATGGCTGAAATCTTTTCGCATATCTCGCAACTCGCTCAAGGACAGGGATCAGGTGGTCTCTATTTCATTTATGACTTCTTCCTCCTCTCCTTGTGATGGCCCTGGTTCTTCATCATCCCCTTCTAAACGAGTTGACGTCAGCTTCCAATATTTCATCTTGTGTATGGGGGCAACTGATACTGGTACAGGCTGATTCTCTGAGCCAGCTCCAGTACTTGTCTTGGGGGTTTGAGTGGCCGCAGTGCCTGTCACTTTGCCTTTCAATCCAGAGACCTTCTCTTCCCCTTGGGAGCACTGAATACTGTTGAGCAGGGCTCGGTATTCATGGGCCAGGCCCCAGCACAGTGCAGTTATCTGTGTCTCTCTGGAGTTCCCAGCGTAACAACATATTTATTCCAAATATTCTACTAGTTTTTCAGGATTCTGCACTTGTTCGGGGGTGAAACTCCAAAACACTGGGGGTGCCCACTGCCCTAGGTATTTGCCCGTGCTATCCCGCATGCCCTGCCACTCGTAACTATCAAGCCTTGGGGCAGATTTCTGGGTAATATTCTTAAGCTGCTTAATCAAAACGAAAACAACATGCCCAAAAACTAACAATAAGTGCACCTTAACCACCCAAGGATGTTCAAGATACAAAAAGGCTGTTGTAATAGAGGCAGAGACATCGTAGAACAAAGTTGCAAAGATACTATTCTGTATTTCCTCCGTATAAAGTCTCTCAGAGGAGGAGGTGTAATTGCTAATCGCCTCAACAAGGTGGTATCCAAAGTACAGTAACAGTTTCAGCAAAAACCCCAAATACCAGATAAAGCTGAAAATGAGTGTTTGCATAACAAATCTCGTCGGCAAAATGTTAGTAATCACAGCAGAACACAGCAGACTAAACAAACCAACACCAATCTTTAACACTAACTGCAAAAAGGACAACATGGTGCTGTGACCAGCAGCTGTTGTTATCTCCAACCCTTGAACCCCACGTTGGGCTCCAAAAAGACTGTCGTGGTTTAGCGGCAGCTCAGCCCCACACAGCCGCTCGCTCACTCCCCCACCGGTAGATGGGGGAGAGAATCAGAAGGGTAACGCTCGTGGGTTGGGATAAGAACAGTTTAATAATTAAAATTAAAAGAAACAACAACAGAAATGCAATGTAAAGGAGAACAGCAAGAGGCACAAAACCCCGGGGGGCAGGGGAGGAGGGGGGAGGGGAATTACTGCCGAAACAAACCGCACACGACGCAGACACTCACCACCCACCGACCCGCCGCCACGCCACTCCCGAGGTGCAACTGCCCCCCCTCAATATACTGGTCATGGTGTCACATGGTATGGATTGAACATGCCATTGGCCAGTCGGGGTCAGCCGCCATCCGGCCGTGGCCCCGCCCCTCCCAGCCCCCTCCCCCCCACGTGGCAGAGCGCAGGAAGCTGGAAAGGTACCCAACCCCCCACGGTGAGGAGAATTAACCCCTTCTCAGCCAAAACCAGTACACCATCTTTAAAAGTTATTTGTGCATCTAATTTACTTAATAGATCTCATCATAACAGAGGTAGTGGGCGTTCAGGCATATAGAGAAACTGGTGAGTAGTAACTCACCAGTTAGTAACTCACCATTGTTTCCCCAATTTAAACTTTAATGGCTCTAAGAAAGGCCAATTTTCCTTTGCCGTGTCGCACCAACATCATCTGTGGATTTATGACTAAATTTCCCTTTACATGTATTTAATACCAAATAAGTGGCCCACATATCTACCAAAAATTCTATTTCTTCATTCCCTAGCTCCAGTGTAACCAGGTGTTCAGCTAGGGCTGATTCCCCTGGTCCCCTTCATGCCAAGCTACTTCAAGCATTTTACCCAAATCTCTAGATTTAGGTCCTTCCAGTTTCTGAAGTTTCTTTCCAATATCTGGGGCTTATTGTCCCATGAATATAGAGGCCAATTGAATTGCTTCTTCTGTTTTTTCTGGGTCCGAATTAGTATACTTTCTGGCAGTCACCTTCAGCCTTTCCATAAAGGCTGAAGGGGACTCATTTAATTCTTGTCTCACTTCATAAATTTTTGACCAATTTATTGCTTTTGGCATTGCATGTCTTACTCCAAATAAAATCTACCTCTGATATCTAGTCAACATTCCCCTGGGTCCCAGTTGATTAGGGTCCCACTCGGGATTTGTAGATGGAAAATTCTGATCCACTGTCCCCTGTAAATTTCCATCAGCATGTGCTCCCTCCACCTGCCTTCTGGCTGTATTCCATACCATTTTCTTGTCAGTTTCATCAAGCGAAGTATCCAGTATCACAAGCAGAACAACACTTTTTCAAGTTCTCACCACATTTTCCTCCTTCCATAAACATTGCCATAGAATCTTGCGGGCATATCCCACACTGTTTCTGCCACTCTGGATGATTCAGCAGTGTAAAGGACAAATCAACATATGCCACTTCCTTCCATTTGCCTTCTCTTTTTACAGAACAACATTAATTGCAAGATGGTATTATACTGCAATGTTCCATTTTCAGGCCATTTCTCCTCATCCTCCAGCTTATACATTGGCCACCAATGATTACAGTATTCAATTAATTGTTTTCAAGTTAACGGGTCACCACCCCCGATGTCTTTCCAATGCTTCAACATACATCCCAAAGGTGTCCTTTGTGGGATAGGTTTCTTACTCGAAAATGCTCCCATCTCCCAGTCGACTAGTGGTTGTGACCGTGCACTATCACAAATACTAGTCAGAGGGACTCCAACCCCTGTTAGAGCTCCCTCTGGGATTCCACTCTCACTGGAAAACCCCCTCTGGGATTTCTAGCCCCCTGCTAGATACCCCTTGAGGCTTCAACCCCCTGTTGAAGACTTCGCTACACTTGGGCCCCGCTCCACAGGCTTTTGCCTAGCAGAGACATACCAACCGAGATACTTCCTGGCCCCAACCCTGCGTAGCTTTCGCTGCGCGTTACGGGCAGCCCTGTGGGACTCTAACCACTATCCTATCCTATCCTATGTGGGAGGCTAACCCCATGTATTATAATACCTAAATTTCTTCTTAAAAGAATGCCTTGTTTACCTTAATCCAGGGGAACTTGCTCGGAATTCTGCGGTCCGGGGATTGGAAGTTGTCCCCGAGACTCCCTCGGTGCCAGCTGGAGGTCCCACCACCTGCAGGGCCAGGCAGGGCTTCTTCCCTGAGAGGGACGAGCACTGCCACCCATCAAGAGCGCTCGACAGGTGACACCGTCCCCATCCCTCCACCCGGGCAGGCTGCGAGTCTGTCTGTGCTGCACCAAATGTCAAGAGAGGCAATTTGGGGTTGCCTTGTGGAGCTGGACCACCTAGGAGCCATGCAAGCAGATGCTCGAACCCAGGCTTCAGCAGCTTCCACACTGGAGGAGGGAGCGGCTAAACATCCAGTGTTCAGCACAGGTCAAAGGCCTGCTCCTTTTCCTCTCTCTCCCCCTTCACCTTTCCCTTTCTCTTTCCCCTTTGCCTTCCCATTCCCCTTTGGGGGTGCGTCCCTGCAGGAACGAGCAAACCGGGCGGTGGAAGAAACCAGGCGTGGCCCCTCCTAGCACTCCCAGTGTTTTTATTTCACAGGGCCCCCGGGGGAGCCCAGCCACCCTCTCAGAAGCGCAGCCAAGGGAGGCGACGAGCGTGGTCCCCAGAGCCTGGCTCTTCCTCCTGGATCCTCCGCAGCCACGATGGATCTTCGCTGATCTCCGGCGAAGGGGAGCGGAGCCGGCTGTGCCCGTTGCTGTCCCACTGCCAGGACAGTCTCCGGACACGCTGGTGGGGAGCAGAGGGTCTGCGCTCCCCAGGCTCAGCGGAGAATCTCTGGTGCCGGCGACCTCTGCGGCCCCGCTGCTGCCGCTGCTGCCCCTGCCGCCCCGGCCCCGCGTAGGGATGGAAGCGTCCGTGGCGGTGGCGGGCCACCCCAGCTTGGTCATCCTCCACCTGCAGGAGGTGGATGCCCTCGATGGGCCGCCGGCAGAGCGGGCAGGTGGCAGCGATGGCGGTGGCAGCCCAGCGCTGGATGCAGGCATGGCAGAATGCATGCCAGCACGGGTCCACACCAGCAGGGCCTTCGAGGGGACCCAAGCAGATGGGGCAGGTGTCCCCCCGCTGGGGCCTCCTGGCGGCTGCCGGCGCTGCCGGCACCGCCGGGTCTTGCCTGGACGCCTCCAGGGCTGCTGCTGGCACTCGGTGTCCTGTCAGCTGCTGGCGGGACTTGCTGTTCCACCTGCTGCTGGCAGGACTTCTGATGGGTGCCGCTTGCGGGCCTCGAAGGCTCCGTTCCGCTGGGGGCACTCAGTGGCTCCTTGGCTGCTGGAGGGTCACAACGTCTGGTGTGCCGTTGGCAGGACTCAATGGCTCGGGTGCTGCCCAAAGGACTCGACGTCTCATGTGCCGCTGGCAGTACGTGACGCTGGCATTTATAGCTGCCCATCGCAAGGGACGTCGTGGAGTGACTGTGACCCTCTGGTGACATCACAGAGCTGTCGGGGGGACCAGGGGGGCGCAGGCAGGGGCACACCCGGGAGCTCCCGCAGCCTCCGAGACAGACCCTGTGATGCAAAGTGGCAGCATGCTTCCCACCTCCGTGTTTGCTCGGGCCCTTTCAGGCAGTCCCTGTTGTTGTTGGTTGTTGTGCCAGCATTGCACGCTCCCAGAGTGGGCGGTTGGGCTTGGCAGACCCCTCCAGAGGTCATCTGGTCCAAGCCCCTGCTGAAGGAGGGCCATCCTGAGCCAGATGGACCCTGGGCACCACTGAGAAGAGCCAGGCTCCATCTTCTTTGCAGCCTGCCTTCAGCTCTTCATGTCTGTGGAGAAGATGCCCCGAGCCTTCTGTGCTCCAGGCTGAACAGTCCCGGCTCTCTCAGCCCCTCCTCACGGGAGAGATGTTGCAGTCCCTTCCCCACCTTGGCGGTGGCCCTTCACCGGACTCTGCCCAGTCTGTCCCTGTCTCTCCTGTCGTGGGGTGCCCAGCACTGGACACAGGCCTCCAGGGGTGGCCTCACCAGTGCTGAGCAGAGGGGAAAGTTCTCCTCCCTCAACCTGCTGGCAACGCGCTCCTCATCATGCAGCCCAGGACACCGCTGGCCGCCTTTGCTGCCTCAGCTTCGATGTGGGGTCCACCAGGACCTTCTCTGCAGAGCTGCTTTCCAGCAGGGCGCCCCCAGCACCTCCCGGTGCCTGGGGCTGTTCCTCCCCAGGGGCAGGACTTTGCATGTCCCTTGGGTGAACTTCAGGAGGTTCCCATCAGGCCATTTCTCCCGCCTGCCGAGGTTCCTCTGGGTGGCAGCACCATCTCCTGCTGTCTCAGCCACTCCTCCCAGCGTGGGATCATCAGCAAACTTGCCCGAGGATTGCGCTGTGCCCCATCATCCAGATCAGTAGCGAAGAGGAAGAGGAGGAGCCCCTGAGGATCGGGCCCTGCGACAGGTCTCTCCGTCCCACAGCTAGGGGTGGGTGCTCCCTCCAAATACTTAAGCCGAGTTTCATTAGGCAGGAGCTGGAGTTCTCAGGGTCGGTCCCTGCAGTGCAAATCCATTCCCGATCCTGCTGCTTCCACGATGTTATTCAGGTTGCAGAGAAGGGTCCAGGACATTGGATCTGCAACCCGATGCCTACTAACGAAGAGGCATCAAAAGGCTGCTCCATAACTGTCACTGAAATCGGGAATAAACCTTGTAACACCAATGTAGTGCTAAAAGGCAGGCATTCTTTATTCACGGCGCCGGATGCACGGGGGATCGCTCCTCCAAGCGTGCATACCTTACACACTCTTTTCATGTGATTTATAGATCAAAAATATACCTATTCATCTTATCCATGCAGATTCAGTATTATTCTCTTTGGTGATTGGAACAAACTTGCTCGCTTCACATGTAAATCGTTGCGCAGGCTCAGTTGTCCTTTCCCATTGTTCCCTTCTGAGTAGGTGGTATTACTTGGGTCAGTGCTCTGTGAGTCGGTGGTCACGATCTCCCCCTGCCGGAAGTATTTTTTACCTACTCGGCTTTTAATCTTGGCAGTCCTGGCCAGTTTTCTCAGTCCACTACACGAAACCACATTTTGTCATCCTTTTCTGACAGAAGCACGTTGTCTATTGTTTCGTTCACATTAATGATTACCTAGGGAATAAAATACAGATCAAAGAATACACTGATTGGTATACTCCATGTCCCCAGACTTAACGTCCAGTTGGATAGGGCTGTACAAGGAGTATAGCAACATCCGTGGTTGGTTAATTCCATCACTCTGGTTACATAACCACTGCCAGAGCAGAGGGACATGCAGACCACTCCGCAATCATGCCCAAAGGCCAAAGGCAGAGCCATTAAAATAGAAGTTTGGTTCTTGGGTTTTGCGTTTGGATTTTTTTTTTTTAATTATACCATCACAGAAGCATCTGAGGAACGTTCTCAAGAGGTCAGGCCACTCCACAGCCCTGGGGACGAGTGCAGTCAGCCAGCTCCAGGGTCTGCCATGCCGTGCTTCTGAGCTGCTGCTGTTCTTGAGGCACGACGACCCAACCCAGCCCTCCCGGCGTCAGGGCATCACCTCTTTGTAGGTAACGGGGAGGTGTTGAGTCATGGGCTGCACAGTGGTTGCCGTTGAGAGAGTTTGTTTGAGTTTCCTGTTGGAATTGAGCCTGAATCTTCTGGTAAACTAAAAAGGGGGTAAGAAAAGAAATAATGAAATGAAGCAAACAGCATTGACAGGCTAAATTGGTCGGGCCTGCGCTTCCTACCTTCCCCCTTTGCCATCCTTGTGTTTGCTGCCAGTGCACCACAGATGGAAGGATGTGCTCACCACAGCTACGCGAGTAAACGAGGAGAAGTTTTTCTCTCCTAAAGAAGGCAGCCCTTTCCAAAAGACCAGCTCCAGGCCCCAAGACCATTAGCCACGGAGCAACGCGGTGTCCTGGCACTACTACTGACATCACCTCAGCACAGAGAGGCCAACATCCCTCCTCCAGAAGAGGGGCTCCCGGCTGGCGGCTCAGGGAGGAGCTCTGTGCTGGACGTGTCCCCAAGGCAGCCTTCAAAAGCACTCGGGCTCTCTGCAGGTCACCACACCATGCCAGAGCAAGGTGTTGCTCACGCCACATGGGGAGGTGGGAGCCTGCCGAGCCTCGGCCTGCACCTGCAGCCAGGCAGGGCTTCTTCCCTGAGAGGGACGAGCACTGCCACCCATCAAGAGCGCTCGACAGGTGACACCGTCCCCATCCCTCCACCCGGGCAGGCTGCGAGTCTGTCTGTGCTGCACCAAATGTCAAGAGAGGCAATTTGGGGTTGCCTTGTGGAGCTGGACCACCTAGGAGCCATGCAAGCAGACGCTTGAACCCAGGCTTCAGCAGCTTCCACACTGGAGGAGGGAGCGGCTAAACATCCAGTGTTCAGCACAGGTCAAAGGCCTGCTCCTTTTCCTCTCTCTCCCCCTTCACCTTTCCCTTTCTCTTTCCCCTTTGCCTTCCCATTCCCCTTTGGGGGTGCGTCCCTGCAGGAACGAGCAAACCGGGCGGTGGAAGAAACCAGGCGTGGCCCCTCCTAGCACTCCCAGTGTTTTTATTTCACAGGGCCCCCGGGGGAGCCCAGCCACCCTCTCAGAAGCGCAGCCAAGGGAGGCGGCGCGCGTGGTCCCCAGAGCCTGGCTCTTCCTCCTGGATCCTCCGCAGCCACGATGGATCTTCGCTGATCTCCGGCGAAGGGGAGCGGAGCCGGCTGTGCCTGTCGCTGTCCCACTGCCAGGACAGTCTCCGGACACGCTGGTGGGGAGCAGAGGGTCTGCGCTCCCCAGGCTCAGCGGAGAATCTCTGGTGCCGGCGACCTCTGTGGCCCTGCTGCTGCCGCTGCAACACCTATGGTTGGTTAATTCCATCACTCTGGTTACATTTTCCCCCTTTGGAATTTTTGAAATAATCATCTTTTCCGTACATCCATATTAGATCAATAATATTCCAGTATATCAGTTTAGTGTTTGGTTCATCCTCTCAATTTTCCCAATTGACGGTGGTTTCCAGGGCGTATGCAGGTCCCATTTTATACCCAAAGTTTTACTAATTTGTTGCGCTACATCTTCCAAAAAATGTGGTCCTCTATCAGAGGACATTCCCGTTGGCACTCCAAATCTTGGTATTATTTCCTTCAGCAATATTTATCTACTTCTCTAGCTTTGTTGGTGCAGCAAGGGAAAGCTTCTGGCCATCCAGAAAATGGATTGGTAGGCACTAACAAAGACCTCTATCCATTTTGTCTGAGTAACTCTGAAAACTCAATTTGCCAATAATCTCTGGGAGAATTTCCTTGTTTTGTTACTCCTAAAGGTGGTTTCTTTTGGTTCAGGGGATTATTTCTAGGACAGATTGGACACTTAGCTACTATGGATTTAACTGTTCTTGTCATGCCTACGCACGCTACAGATGTTTTTAAACTCAAAACCATAGCATCTACACCCGAATGTGTTTGCTCATGCTTTTCTTTTGCAAGTTCTGTCATAACTTGTGGGGTTATTATTACTTGTTTTTCTGGTGTTATCTACCATCCTTCTGTATTTTGTGATGCTTCCAATTGTTCTACTAATTGCTCATCCAATTTATTATATCTCGGTTTCAACTTTGGAATTTTTATCTGTTTTACTGGTACTAGTGCAAGGATACCTTGTTCTGCAGTCCTCTTTGCAGCTTTATCTGTCAATCATTTACCTATGTTTACAGCCGTCTGACCGAATTGATGAGCTTTGCAATGTATTACCGCCACTTCTTTTGGTTTCTGCACATCTTCTTTATGCTTTACTGATGATCCTTGGGCTGATAGCCGTCCTTTTTCCTTCCAAATAGCTCCATGATCATGGATCACACCAAATGCGTATTTGGAATCAGTCCAAATATTTACCCTTCGTCCTCCTGCCATTCGCAGAGCTTGCTTCAATGCCACCAATTCTGCTTTCTGTGCTGAGGTGTTTGCAGGCAGCGTCCCTGACTCCATTACCTTGGTGGTGGTAACAACAGTATATCCGGCCATTCACTTCCCTTCTTGCACAAAGCTGCTTCCATCTGTGAACAATTCCAGATCAGGATTTTCCAGAGGTTCATCTCTCAGGTCCGGTCTGCTGGAAGAGACTTGTTCAATAGTTAGCAGGCAATCATGTTCTAAATCTCCTGTCGGATTTTCTGCTGACACGAACATTGCTGGATTAACAATTGCTGTGGTTTTTAATTCCATATCACCTTGTTCCAATAGGACAACCTGATATTTCAGCATTCTGCTGGGGGATAACCAATGACCACCCTTTTGCTCTAAGACAGTCATTACCGTGTGTGGTACATATACCACCATCTTTTGACCCACGGCCAATTTTCAAGCTTCTTGGATCAGCAATACTGTTGCTGACACAGCACGCAAACATCCCTGCCATCCTTTACTCACATTATCAAGTTGTTTGGAAAAATATCCCACCAGCCGCCTCCAGGATCCCAACCCTTGTGCCAGCACTCCAAGGGCCAGATGTTGCCTTTTATGGTACAAATGACTCAAAAGGTTTGGTTAGGTCAGGTAAACCCAATGCAGGGGCCCTCATTAGTGCCTTTTTATGTTCTTTGAACGATTTCTGGCACTCAGGTGTCCAAGTCAAATGCCGATCTTTAGATTCTCTTAAAGCTTCATATAGTGGCTTCACATACAGTCCATAATTCAGAATCCAGAGTCGACACCATCCAATCATCCCCAGAAAAGCTCTCCGTTCCTTCAGGCTGCTAGGTTTGGGAATTTGACAAATAGCTTCTTTCCTTTCATTTTCTAATTGTCTTTGTCCTTGAGATATTTCAAATCCCAAATAAATCACTGCTTCTTTTCCTATTTGGGCTTTGTTTCTGGAAACTCTGTATCCTCCTTGGCCCAGAAAATTTAATAAGCTGATAGTAATTTCAAAACATTTTTCTTTACTTTCTGCCGCTGTCAGAATGTCATCCACATACTGTCACAATATGCCTCTCCCTTGGCTCTGTTTTTACTGTATCTCTAATTCTTTTGCCAGCTGATTCCCAAATATCATAGGACTATTTTTAAATCCTTGTGGAAGTACAGTCCGTGTAAGCTGTGTCTTTTGTCCTGTGGTGGGGCTTTCCCATTCAAAAGCAAATATGCTTTGACTTTTTATGTCAAGAGGTACGCAAAAGCCTCTTTCAAATCTAGTACAGTAAACCATTTATGCTGCTCTTTTAAAGAGGTCAGTAAAGTGTATGGATTAGCCACTACTGGATGTATATCTTGGACTATCTGATTTATAGCCCTTAAATCCTGAACTAGTCGATATTCCTTGCCTCCAGATTTCTTTACTGGCAATATAGGAGTATTATATTCTGACTGACATTCTACCAAAAGCCCGTATTCTAAAAATTTTGTAACTACCCTTCTAATCCTTTTCGAGCCTCCCACTTAATAGGATATTGTTTTTGTCTTACCGGCTTGGCTCCAGGTTACTTTTACCGGCTCTGCCAATTTAGATCACCCCGGAACTCTACTCGTCCAAAACAAAGGAATTACTGCATTTTCCACTTCTTCGGGAATCTGTTCCTCCCTGGAGGAATCCTGTAACATAAACACTCTTGCCTCTATGGCTTTTGATTCTGGTATTAGTAATTTAATCTCTCCATCTGTCGTGGTTTAGCCAGCAACTCAGCCCCACACAGTCGGTAGATGGGGGAGAGAATCAGAAGGGTAACGCTCGTGGTTTGGGATAAGAACAGTTTAATAATTAAAATTAAAAGAAACAACAACAGAAATGCAATGTAAAGGAGAACAGCAAGAGGCACAAAACCCCGGGGGGCAGGGGAGGAGGGGGGAGGGGAATTACTGCCAAAACAAACCGCACAAGACGCAGCCGCTCACCGCCCACCGACCCACCGCTGCGCCGCTTCCGAACTGCAACTGCCCCCCCTTAATATACTGGTCATGGTGTCACATGGTATGGATTGAACATGCCATTGGCCAGTCGGGGTCAGCCGCCCCCGCCATGGCCCCGCCCCTCCCAGCCTCCCGCCGACGTGGCAGAGCGCGGGAAGCTGGAAAGGTACCCGACCCCCACAGTGATAACCCCTTCTCAGCCAAAACCAGCACATTCTCCACCCCTTATTCCATACCATTTACACCATGCCCAGGTCCCATATGATCCAATACAACCGTACCAACCACCACCCCTCCCCTTCCCATCCTTTAACATAATACACAGACATCATTCCCTTAGTTTATGGACCTTCCATGTAAAATGTCCATTAAAATGCCCATTGAGTTCACCCAGTCCATGACTCTGGGGTCCATCTGCCGTATCAGTCTTTCAGGGTGGGAGAGATGGTGTGTGTGGCGGTGGGTTGCTGCATACCGAGTCAGTCATCGTTCTGTCACTGCTGCACTTTGCTTGTTTCACAGTTTATCTTCCATGGGTTGGGAGGCTCGTACTCTGATATCATTGATACAACACAGAGGTGACACACAATATTATATAGCAGTTTGCATTGTGCCATTCAGTTCATTGACTGTTTTCACCCAAAATCAAATCCCCTCGAGGCACAGATTGGATTTCTCCATCCTCCCGCATCACCCACCAAGTGCACCCAGGTCCTCGAGCGAAAGCAATCCCACAAATGGTTTTGCCTTTGCCTGAGGCAGGAATAACCCAGACTGTTTTGCCCAGCATACTTTTTGCGTGCACTACAGGGACTCTATCGCCTTCCACAGTATGTAGGATTTCTGACTGGGCAGGGCCAGCTCGCTTGGCAGATCTCCTCATGTTGACTAACCACATGGCTTTTGCTAAATGTGTATCCCAGTGCTTGAATGTCCCACCCCGCATTGCTCTCGGTGTAGTTTTTAGCAGTCCATTGTACCCTTCAATTTTCCCAGAGGCTGGTACGTGATAGGGGATGTGATACACCCACCCAATAACGTCCTCTTTGGCCCAGCTGTCTATGAGATTGTTGCGGAAGTGAGTCCCATTGCCTGATTCAATTCTCTCTGGGGTGCCGTGTCGCCACAGGGCTTGTTTTTTGAGACCCAGGATAGTGTTCCGGGCAGTGGCGTGGGGGACGGGATATGTTTCCAGCCAGCCAGTCGTTGTTTCTACCATTGTAAGCACATGGTGCTTGCCTTGGCGGGTTTGTGGGAGTGTGATATAGTCAATCTGCCAGGCCTCCCCGTATTTATATTTCAGCCATCGTCCCCCGTACCACAGAGGCTTTACCCGCTTCACTTGCTTGATTGCAGCGCACGTTTCACATTCGTGGATAGCCTGTGCGATAACATCCATGGTCAAGTCCACCCCTCGATCACGAGCCCACCTGTATGTTGCATGTCTCCCTTGATGGCCTGAGGTGTCATGGGCCCACTGAGCTGTAAATAGTTCACCCTTACGTTGCCAGTCCAGTTCCACCTCAGCTACTTCAATCTTGGCAGCCCGATCCACCTGCTGGTTGTTCCGATGTTCTTCAGTGGCCCAGCTCTTGGGGACGTGAGCATCCACATGCCGTACCTTTACAACCAGGTTCTCTACCTGGGCAGCAATATCTTGCCACAGTGTGGCAGCCCAGATGGGTTTGCCTCTGCGCTGCCCTTTGCTTCCATTGCTGTAACCAGCCCCACAGGGCATTTGCCACCATCCAGGAGTCAGTATAAAGATAGAGCACTGGCCACTTTTCCCCTTCAGTGGTGTCTAAGGCCAGCTGGATGGCCTTTACCTCTGCAAACTGGCTCGATTCTCCTTCTCCTTCGGCAGTTTCTGCTACTTGTCGTGTAGGACTCCATACAGCAGCCTTCCATTTCCGGTGCTTTCCCACAAGGCGACAGGACCCATCAGTGAACAGGGCGTATTGCTTCTCATCTTCTGGCAGTTTGTTATACAGTGGGGCTTCTTCAGCACATGTCACCTCCTCCTCTGGTGATATTCCAAAGTCTTTGCCTTCTGGCCAATCCATGATCACTTCCAAGATTCCTGGGCGACTGGGGTTTCCTACTCGGGCCCGCTGGGTGATCGGTGCAACCCATTTACTCCATGTAGCATCAGTCGCATGGTGTGTAGAGGGGATGTTTCCTTTGAACATCGAGCCCAGCACTGGCAGTCGGGGTGCCAGGAGCAGCTGTGCCTCAGTACCAACCACTTCTGAAGCAGCTCGAACCCCTTCATATGCTGCCAATATCTCTTTTTCAGTTGGAGTATAGCGGGCTTTGGACCCTCTGTATCCCCGACTCCAAAACCCTAGGGGTTGACCCCGGGTCTCCCCATGTGCTTTCTGCCAGGGGCTCCAGGTAGGGCCATTCTCCCCGGCTGCAGTGTAGAGCACGTTCTTTACATCTTGTCCTGCCTGGACTGGCCCAAGAGCTACTGCATGAACTGTCTCCTGTTTAATCTGTTCAAAGGCTTGTTGTTACTCAGGGCCCCATTTGAAGTCATTCTTTTTCTGGGTCACTTGATAGAGAGGGCTCACGATCAGACTGTAATGTGGAATATGCATTCTCCAAAAACCCACAACGCCCAAGAAAGCTTGTGTTTCCTTTTTGTTAGTTGGTGGAGACACGGCTGCTATTTTGTTGATCACATCCATTGGGATCTGGCGACATCCATCTTGCCATTTAATTCCTAAGAACTGGATCTCTTGTGTGGGTCCCTTCACCTTACTTTGTTTTATGGCAAAACCAGCTTTCAGAAGGATTTGGACTATTTTCTTCCCTTTCTCAAAAACTTCTTCTGCTGTGTTGCCCCACACGATGATGTCATCAATGTGTTGAAGGCGTTCTGGAGCTTCTCCCTGTTCCAGTACAGTCTGAATCAGTCCATGGCAAATGGTAGGACTGTGTTTCCACCCCGGGGGCAGTTGATTCCAGGTGTCCTGGACGCCCCTCCAAGTGAAAGCAACCTGTGGCCTGCACTCTGCTGCCAGAGGGATTGAGAAGAATGCATTAGCGATATCAGTTGTGGCATACCACTTGGCTGCCTTTGACTCAGTTCATATTGAAGTTCTAGCATGTCTGGCACAGCAGCACTCAACAGTGGAGTGACTTCGTTCAGGCCACGATAGTCTACTGTTAGCCTCCACTCTCCAATAGACTTCTGGACTGGCCATATGGGACTGTTAAAGGGTGAGTGGGTCTTGCTGATGACTCCTTGGCTCCTCAGTTGGTGAATGAGCTCATGGATGGGAATCAGGGAGTCTCGGTTGGTGCGACATTGCCGCCGGTGCACTGCTGTGGCAGCGATTGGCACCTGTTTTTCTTTGACCTTCAGCAACCCCACAACAGAAGGGTCCTTTGAGAGGCCAGGCAAGGTAGACAGCTGTTTAATTTCATCCATCTCCAAGGCAGCTACACCAAAAGCCCACCTGTACCCTTTTGGGTCCTTGAAATGCCCTCTCCTGAGGGAGTCTAAGCCAAGGATGCAGGGAGCCTCTGGGCCAGTCACAATGGGGTGCTTTTGCCACTCATTGCCAGTTAGGCTCACTTCGGCCTCCAATACAGTTAGCTCTTGGGATCCCCCTGTCACTCCAGCAGTGCTGATGGGTTCTGCCCCTATATAGTTTGCTGGCATTAAGGTGCACTGTGCACCGGTGTCCACTAAAGCTTTATAATCCTGTGGGTCGGACGTGCCAGGCCATCGGATCCACACAGTCCAGTAAGCCCGGTTATCCCTTTCCTCCACCTGGCTGGAGGCAGGGCCCCTCTAGTCTGGATCATAGCATTCACAACTCACTTCCTGTAAAATCAGCACTTCTACTCATCTGTCTGGGGACCTGCTCACTGGAAACTGGAGCAGCAGCTTTCCTGGAAGAGCCTCCCTGAGTGATTGTTCTTCCTTGCAGTTCATGTACTTGTGCCTCTAGGGTCGAGGTAGGCTTGCCATCCCACCTCATCATGTCCTCTCCATGGTCACACAGGTAGAACCATAGGGTGGCCCGTGGTGTGTATCCTCTCCTTTGAGCCAAAGGACCCTTATTCCTAACAGCTGAGACACTACCCTGTGAAGGTGGGGAGAAGGACGTATCTTCTTTGAGTTGCTGGACCTCTTGGGATAGTTTCTCCACAGCAGAGACGAGCGAGGTAGAGATATTTGTTTCATAATCCCAGAGTCTATCAATCACCTCCATCACTGTTGGTGTCTCGTTGTCTTTCCAGGACATCACTGCCAATGAGTTTGCATGTGAAGATGGTGCGCTCTGTACAAACTTCCGCCACATGGGTCGTGTGCACTCGGCTTCATCTGGATCTTTGGATGACCGTTGATCGTCCAGGTCACCATAAATCACTTCAAGCACAGCCAATTCCCTTAGATAGTGGATGCCTTTCTCCATGGCTGTCCATTTTCCTGGGCGATATGTAACATCTTCTTTAAAGGGATACCTTTCCTTCACTCCAGACAGGAGTCGCCTCCAGAGGCTAAGGGCTTGTGGTTTTTTTCCAATTGCTTTGTCAACGCCCCCTTCCCCAGAAAGGGATCCCAGTTGTTTGGCTTCTTTTTCCTCTAATTCCAGGCCACCGGCCCCATTATCCCAGCATCGGAGCAGCCAGGTGACAACGTGCTCACCTGAACAATGGCTGAAATCTTTTCGCATATCTCGCAACTCGCTCAAGGACAGGGATCAGGTGGTCTCTATTTCATTTATGACTTCTTCCTCCTCTCCTTGTGATGGCCCTGGTTCTTCATCATCCCCTTCTAAACGAGTTGACGTCAGCTTCCAATATTTCATCTTGTGTATGGGGGCAACTGATACTGGTACAGGCTGATTCTCTGAGCCAGCTCCAGTACTTGTCTTGGGGGTTTGAGTGGCCGCAGTGCCTGTCACTTTGCCTTTCAATCCAGAGACCTTCTCTTCCCCTTGGGAGCACTGAATA
The DNA here is from genome assembly GCF_949628215.1 of Phalacrocorax aristotelis. Taxonomy (NCBI): domain Eukaryota; kingdom Metazoa; phylum Chordata; class Aves; order Suliformes; family Phalacrocoracidae; genus Phalacrocorax; species Phalacrocorax aristotelis. Next base: position 30,342,653 of record NC_134282.1, read on the forward strand.
CTGTTGAGCAGGGCTCGGTATTCATGGGCCAGGCCCCAGCACAGTGCAGTTATCTGTGTCTCTCTGGAGTTCCCAGCGTAACAACATATTTATTCCAAATATTCTACTAGTTTTTCAGGATTCTGCACTTGTTCGGGGGTGAAACTCCAAAACACTGGGGGTGCCCACTGCCCTAGGTATTTGCCCGTGCTATCCCGCATGCCCTGCCACTCGTAACTATCAAGCCTTGGGGCAGATTTCTGGGTAATATTCTTAAGATGCTTAATCAAAACGAAAACAACATGCCCAAAAACTAACAATAAGTGCACCTTAACCACCCAAGGATGTTCAAGATACAAAAAGGCTGTTGTAATAGAGGCAGAGACATCGTAGAACAAAGTTGCAAAGATACTATTCTGTATTTCCTCCGTATAAAGTCTCTCAGAGGAGGAGGTGTAATTGCTAATCGCCTCAACAAGGTGGTATCCAAAGTACAGTAACAGTTTCAGCAAAAACCCCAAATACCAGATAAAGCTGAAAATGAGTGTTTGCATAACAAATCTCGTCGGCAAAATGTTAGTAATCACAGCAGAACACAGCAGACTAAACAAACCAACACCAATCTTTAACACTAACTGCAAAAAGGACAACATGGTGCTGTGACCAGCAGCTGTTGTTATCTCCAACCCTTGAACCCCACGTTGGGCTCCAAAAAGACTGTCGTGGTTTAGCGGCAGCTCAGCCCCACACAGCCGCTCGCTCACTCCCACACTGGTAGATGGGGGAGAGAATCAGAAAGGTAATGCTCGTGGGTTGGGATAAGAACAGTTTAATAATTAAAATTAAAAGAAACAACAACAGAAATGCAATGTAAAGGAGAACAGCAAGAGGCACAAAACCCCGGGGGGCAGGGGAGGAGGGGGGAGGGGAATTACTGCCGAAACAAACCGCACACGACGCAGACACTCACCACCCACCGACCCGCCGCCACGCCACTCCCGAGGTGCAACTGCCCCCCCTCAATATACTGGTCATGGTGTCACATGGTATGGATTGAACATGCCATTGGCCAGTCGGGGTCAGCCGCCATCCGGCCGTGGCCCCGCCCCTCCCAGCCCCCTCCCCCCCACGTGGCAGAGCGCGGGAAGCTGGAAAGGTACCCAACCCCCCACGGTGAGGAGAATTAACCCCTTCTCAGCCAAAACCAGTACACCATCTTTAAAAGTTATTTGTGCATCTAATTTACTTAATAGATCTCATCATAACAGAGGTAGTGGGCGTTCAGGCATATAGAGAAACTGGTGAGTAGTAACTCACCAGTTAGTAACTCACCATTGTTTCCCCAATTTAAACTTTAATGGCTCTAAGAAAGGCCAATTTTCCTTTGCCGTGTCGCACCAACATCATCTGTGGATTTATGACTAAATTTCCCTTTACATGTATTTAATACCAAATAAGTGGCCCACATATCTACCAAAAATTCTATTTCTTCATTCCCTAGCTCCAGTGTAACCAGGTGTTCAGCTAGGGCTGATTCCCCTGGTCCCCTTCATGCCAAGCTACTTCAAGCATTTTACCCAAATCTCTAGATTTAGGTCCTTCCAGTTTCTGAAGTTTCTTTCCAATATCTGGGGCTTATTGTCCCATGAATATAGAGGCCAATTGAATTGCTTCTTCTGTTTTTTCTGGGTCCGAATTAGTATACTTTCTGGCAGTCACCTTCAGCCTTTCCATAAAGGCTGAAGGGGACTCATTTAATTCTTGTCTCACTTCATAAATTTTTGACCAATTTATTGCTTTTGGCATTGCATGTCTTACTCCAAATAAAATCTACCTCTGATATCTAGTCAACATTCCCCTGGGTCCCAGTTGATTAGGGTCCCACTCGGGATTTGTAGATGGAAAATTCTGATCCACTGTCCCCTGTAAATTTCCATCAGCATGTGCTCCCTCCACCTGCCTTCTGGCTGTATTCCATACCATTTTCTTGTCAGTTTCATCAAGCGAAGTATCCAGTATCACAAGCAGAACAACACTTTTTCAAGTTCTCACCACATTTTCCTCCTTCCATAAACATTGCCATAGAATCTTGCGGGCATATCCCACACTGTTTCTGCCACTCTGGATGATTCAGCAGTGTAAAGGACAAATCAACATATGCCACTTCCTTCCATTTGCCTTCTCTTTTTACAGAACAACATTAATTGCAAGATGGTATTATACTGCAATGTTCCATTTTCAGGCCATTTCTCCTCATCCTCCAGCTTATACATTGGCCACCAATGATTACAGTATTCAATTAATTGTTTTCAAGTTAACGGGTCACCACCCCCGATGTCTTTCCAATGCTTCAACATACATCCCAAAGGTGTCCTTTGTGGGATAGGTTTCTTACTCGAAAATGCTCCCATCTCCCAGTCGACTAGTGGTTGTGACCGTGCACTATCACAAATACTAGTCAGAGGGACTCCAACCCCTGTTAGAGCTCCCTCTGGGATTCCACTCTCACTGGAAAACCCCCTCTGGGATTTCTAGCCCCCTGCTAGATACCCCTTGAGGCTTCAACCCCCTGTTGAAGACTTCGCTACACTTGGGCCCCGCTCCACAGGCTTTTGCCTAGCAGAGACATACCAACCGAGATACTTCCTGGCCCCAACCCTGCGTAGCTTTCGCTGCGTGTTACGGGCAGCCCTGTGGGACTCTAACCACTATCCTATCCTATCCTATGTGGGAGGCTAACCCCATGTATTATAATACCTAAATTTCTTCTTAAAAGAATGCCTTGTTTACCTTAATCCAGGGGAACTTGCTCGGAATTCTGCGGTCCGGGGATTGGAAGTTGTCCCCGAGACTCCCTCGGTGCCAGCTGGAGGTCCCACCACCTGCAGGGCCAGGCAGGGCTTCTTCCCTGAGAGGGACGAGCACTGCCACCCATCAAGAGCGCTCGACAGGTGACACCGTCCCCATCCCTCCACCCGGGCAGGCTGCGAGTCTGTCTGTGCTGCACCAAATGTCAAGAGAGGCAATTTGGGGTTGCCTTGTGGAGCTGGACCACCTAGGAGCCATGCAAGCAGATGCTCGAACCCAGGCTTCAGCAGCTTCCACACTGGAGGAGGGAGCGGCTAAACATCCAGTGTTCAGCACAGGTCAAAGGCCTGCTCCTTTTCCTCTCTCTCCCCCTTCACCTTTCCCTTTCTCTTTCCCCTTTGCCTTCCCATTCCCCTTTGGGGGTGCGTCCCTGCAGGAACGAGCAAACCGGGCGGTGGAAGAAACCAGGCGTGGCCCCTCCTAGCACTCCCAGTGTTTTTATTTCACAGGGCCCCCGGGGGAGCCCAGCCACCCTCTCAGAAGCGCAGCCAAGGGAGGCGACGAGCGTGGTCCCCAGAGCCTGGCTCTTCCTCCTGGATCCTCCGCAGCCACGATGGATCTTCGCTGATCTCCGGCGAAGGGGAGCGGAGCCGGCTGTGCCCGTTGCTGTCCCACTGCCAGGACAGTCTCCGGACACGCTGGTGGGGAGCAGAGGGTCTGCGCTCCCCAGGCTCAGCGGAGAATCTCTGGTGCCGGCGACCTCTGCGGCCCCGCTGCTGCCGCTGCTGCCCCTGCCGCCCCGGCCCCGCGTAGGGATGGAAGCGTCCGTGGCGGTGGCGGGCCACCCCAGCTTGGTCATCCTCCACCTGCAGGAGGTGGATGCCCTCGATGGGCCGCCGGCAGAGCGGGCAGGTGGCAGCGACGGCGGTGGCAGCCCAGCGCTGGATGCAGGCATGGCAGAATGCATGCCAGCACGGGTCCACACCAGCAGGGCCTTCGAGGGGACCCAAGCAGATGGGGCAGGTGTCCCCCCGCTGGGGCCTCCTGGCGGCTGCCGGCGCTGCCGGCACCGCCGGGTCTTGCCTGGACGCCTCCAGGGCTGCTGCTGGCACTCGGTGTCCTGTCAGCTGCTGGTGGGACTTGCTGTTCCACCTGCTGCTGGCAGGACTTCTGATGGGTGCCGCTTGCGGGCCTCGAAGGCTCCGTTCCGCTGGGGGCACTCAGTGGCTCCTCGGCTGCTGGAGGGTCACAACGTCTGGTGTGCCGTTGGCAGGACTCAATGGCTCGGGTGCTGCCCAAAGGACTCGACGTCTCATGTGCCGCTGGCAGTACGTGACGCTGGCATTTATAGCTGCCCATCGCAAGGGACGTCGTGGAGTGACTGTGACCCTCTGGTGACATCACAGAGCTGTCAGGGGGACCAGGGGGGCGCAGGCAGGGGCACACCCGGGAGCTCCCGCAGCCTCCGAGACAGACCCTGTGATGCAAAGTGGCAGCATGCTTCCCACCTCCGTGTTTGCTCGGGCCCTTTCAGGCAGTCCCTGTTGTTGTTGGTTGTTGTGCCAGCATTGCACGCTCCCAGAGTGGGCGGCTGGGCTTGGCAGACCCCTCCAGAGGTCATCTGGTCCAAGCCCCTGCTGAAGGAGGGCCATCCTGAGCCAGATGGACCCTGGGCACCACTGAGAAGAGCCAGGCTCCATCTTCTTTGCAGCCTGCCTTCAGCTCTTCATGTCTGTGGAGAAGATGCCCCGAGCCTTCTGTGCTCCAGGCTGAACAGTCCCGGCTCTCTCAGCCCCTCCTCACGGGAGAGATGTTGCAGTCCCTTCCCCACCTTGGCGGTGGCCCTTCACCGGACTCTGCCCAGTCTGTCCCTGTCTCTCCTGTCGTGGGGTGCCCAGCACTGGACACAGGCCTCCAGGGGTGGCCTCACCAGTGCTGAGCAGAGGGGAAAGGTCTCCTCCCTCAACCTGCTGGCAACGCGCTCCTCCTCATGCAGCCCAGGACACTGCTGGCCGCCTTTGCTGCCTCAGCTTCGATATGGGGTCCACCAGGACCTTCTCTGCAGAGCTGCTTTCCAGCAGGGCGCCCCCAGCACCTCCCGGTGCCTGGGGCTGTTCCTCCCCAGGGGCAGGACTTTGCATGTCCCTTGGGTGAACTTCAGGAGGTTCCCATCAGGCCATTTCTCCCGCCTGCCGAGGTTCCTCTGGGTGGCAGCACCATCTCCTGCTGTCTCAGCCACTCCTCCCAGCGTGGGATCATCAGCAAACTTGCCCGAGGATTGCGCTGTGCCCCATCATCCAGATCAGTAGCGAAGAGGAAGAGGAGGAGCCCCTGAGGATCGGGCCCTGCGACAGGTCTCTCCGTCCCACAGCTAGGGGTGGGTGCTCCCTCCAAATACTTAAGCCGAGTTTCATTAGGCAGGAGCTGGAGTTCTCAGGGTCGGTCCCTGCAGTGCAAATCCATTCCCGATCCTGCTGCTTCCACGATGTTATTCAGGTTGCAGAGAAGGGTCCAGGACATTGGATCTGCAACCCGATGCCTACTAACGAAGAGGCATCAAAAGGCTGCTCCATAACTGTCACTGAAATCGGGAATAAACCTTGTAACACCAATGTAGTGCTAAAAGGCAGGCATTCTTTATTCACGGCGCCGGATGCACGGGGGATCGCTCCTCCAAGCGTGCATACCTTACACACTCTTTTCATGTGATTTATAGATCAAAAATATACCTATTCATCTTATCCATGCAGATTCAGTATTATTCTCTTTGGTGATTGGAACAAACTTGCTCGCTTCACATGTAAATCGTTGCGCAGGCTCAGTTGTCCTTTCCCATTGTTCCCTTCTGAGTAGGTGGTATTACTTGGGTCAGTGCTCTGTGAGTCGGTGGTCACGATCTCCCCCTGCCGGAAGTATTTTTTACCTACTCGGCTTTTAATCTTGGCAGTCCTGGCCAGTTTTCTCAGTCCACTACACGAAACCACATTTTGTCATCCTTTTCTGACAGAAGCACGTTGTCTATTGTTTCGTTCACATTAATGATTACCTAGGGAATAAAATACAGATCAAAGAATACACTGATTGGTATACTCCATGTCCCCAGACTTAACGTCCAGTTGGATAGGGCTGTACAAGGAGTATAGCAACATCCGTGGTTGGTTAATTCCATCACTCTGGTTACATAACCACTGCCAGAGCAGAGGGACATGCAGACCACTCCGCAATCATGCCCAAAGGCCAAAGGCAGAGCCATTAAAATAGAAGTTTGGTTCTTGGGTTTTGCGTTTGGATTTTTTTTTTTTAATTATACCATCACAGAAGCATCTGAGGAACGTTCTCAAGAGGTCAGGCCACTCCACAGCCCTGGGGACGAGTGCAGTCAGCCAGCTCCAGGGTCTGCCATGCCGTGCTTCTGAGCTGCTGCTGTTCTTGAGGCACGACGACCCAACCCAGCCCTCCCGGCGTCAGGGCATCACCTCTTTGTAGGTAACGGGGAGGTGTTGAGTCATGGGCTGCACAGTGGCTGCCGTTGAGAGAGTCTGTTTGAGTTTCCTGTCGGAATTGAGCCTGAATCTTCTGGTAAACTAAAAAGGGGGTAAGAAAAGAAATAATGAAATGAAGCAAACAGCATTGACAGGCTAAATTGGTTGGGCCTGCACTTCCTACCTTCCCTTTGCCATCCTTGTGTTTGCTGCCAGTGCACCACAGATGGAAGGATATGCTCACCACAGCTACGCGAGTAAACGAGGAGAAGTTTTTCTCTCCTAAAGAAGGCAGCCCTTTCCAAAAGACCAGCTCCAGGCCCCAAGACCATTAGCCACGGAGCAACGCGGTGTCCTGGCACTACTACTGACATCACCTCAGCACAGAGAGGCCAACATCCCTCCTCCAGAAGAGGGGCTCCCGGCTGGCGGCTCAGGGAGGAGCTCTGTGCTGGACGTGTCCCCAAGGCAGCCTTCAAAAGCACTCGGGCTCTCTGCAGGTCACCACACCATGCCAGAGCAAGGTGTTGCTCACGCCACATGGGGAGGTGGGAGCCTGCCGAGCCTCGGCCTGCACCTGCAGCCAGGCAGGGCTTCTTCCCTGAGAGGGAAGAGCGCTGCCACCCATCAAGAGCGCTCGACAGGTGACACCGTCCCCATCCCTCCACCCGGGCAGGCTGCGAGTCTGTCTGTGCTGCACCAAATGTCAAGAGAGGCAATTTGGGGTTGCCTTGTGGAGCTGGACCACCTAGGAGCCATGCAAGCAGACGCTTGAACCCAGGCTTCAGCAGCTTCCACACTGGAGGAGGGAGCGGCTAAACATCCAGTGTTCAGCACAGGTCAAAGGCCTGCTCCTTTTCCTCTCTCTCCCCCTTCACCTTTCCCTTTCTCTTTCCCCTTTGCCTTCCCATTCCCCTTTGGGGGTGCGTCCCTGCAGGAACGAGCAAACCGGGCAGTGGAAGAAACCAGGCGTGGCCCCTCCTAGCACTCCCAGTGTCTTTATTTCACAGGGCCCCCGGGGGAGCCCAGCCACCCTCTCAGAAGCGCAGCCAAGGGAGGCGGCGCGCGTGGTCCCCAGAGCCTGGCTCTTCCTCCTGGATCCTCCGCAGCCACGATGGATCTTCGCTGATCTCCGGCGAAGGGGAGCGGAGCCGGCTGTGCCTGTCGCTGTCCCACTGCCAGGACAGTCTCCGGACACGCTGGTGGGGAGCAGAGGGTCTGCGCTCCCCAGGCTCAGCGGAGAATCTCTGGTGCCGGCGACCTCTGTGGCCCTGCTGCTGCCGCTGCAACACCTATGGTTGGTTAATTCCATCACTCTGGTTACATTTTCCCCCTTTGTAATTTTTGAAATAATCATCTTTTCCGTACATCCATATTAGATCAATAATATTCCAGTATATCAGTTTAGTGTTTGGTTCATCCTCTCAATTTTCCCAATTGACGGTGGTTTCCAGGGCGTATGCAGGTCCCATTTTATACCCAAAGTTTTACTAATTTGTTGCGCTACATCTTCCAAAAAATGTGGTCCTCTATCAGAGGACATTCCCGTTGGCACTCCAAATCTTGGTATTATTTCCTTCAGCAATATTTATCTACTTCTCTAGCTTTGTTGGTGCAGCAAGGGAAAGCTTCTGGCCATCCAGAAAATGGATTGGTAGGCACTAACAAAGACCTCTATCCATTTTGTCTGAGTAACTCTGAAAACTCAATTTGCCAATAATCTCTGGGAGAATTTCCTTGTTTTGTTACTCCTAAAGGTGGTTTCTTTTGGTTCAGGGGATTATTTCTAGGACAGATTGGACACTTAGCTACTATGGATTTAACTGTTCTTGTCATGCCTACGCACGCTACAGATGTTTTTAAACTCAAAACCATAGCATCTACACCCGAATGTGTTTGCTCATGCTTTTCTTTTGCAAGTTCTGTCATAACTTGTGGGGTTATTATTACTTGTTTTTCTGGTGTTATCTACCATCCTTCTGTATTTTGTGATGCTTCCAATTGTTCTACTAATTGCTCATCCAATTTATTATATCTCGGTTTCAACTTTGGAATTTTTATCTGTTTTACTGGTACTAGTGCAAGGATACCTTGTTCTGCAGTCCTCTTTGCAGCTTTATCTGTCAATCATTTACCTATGTTTACAGCCGTCTGACCGAATTGATGAGCTTTGCAATGTATTACCGCCACTTCTTTTGGTTTCTGCACATCTTCTTTATGCTTTACTGATGATCCTTGGGCTGATAGCCGTCCTTTTTCCTTCCAAATAGCTCCATGATCATGGATCACACCAAATGCGTATTTGGAATCAGTCCAAATATTTACCCTTCGTCCTCCTGCCATTCGCAGAGCTTGCTTCAATGCCACCAATTCTGCTTTCTGTGCTGAGGTGTTTGCAGGCAGCGTCCCTGACTCCATTACCTTGGTGGTGGTAACAACAGTATATCCGGCCATTCACTTCCCTTCTTGCACAAAGCTGCTTCCATCTGTGAACAATTCCAGATCAGGATTTTCCAGAGGTTCATCTCTCAGGTCCGGTCTGCTGGAAGAGACTTGTTCAATAGTTAGCAGGCAATCATGTTCTAAATTTCCTGTCGGATTTTCTGCTGACACGAACATTGCTGGATTAACAATTGCTGTGGTTTTTAATTCCATATCACCTTGTTCCAATAGGACAACCTGATATTTCAGCATTCTGCTGGGGGATAACCAATGACCACCCTTTTGCTCTAAGACAGTCATTACCGTGTGTGGTACATATACCACCATCTTTTGACCCACGGCCAATTTTCAAGCTTCTTGGATCAGCAATACTGTTGCTGACACAGCACGCAAACATCCCTGCCATCCTTTACTCACATTATCAAGTTGTTTGGAAAAATATCCCACCAGCCGCCTCCAGGATCCCAACCCTTGTGCCAGCACTCCAAGGGCCAGATGTTGCCTTTTATGGTACAAATGACTCAAAAGGTTTGGTTAGGTCAGGTAAACCCAATGCAGGGGCCCTCATTAGTGCCTTTTTATGTTCTTTGAACGATTTCTGGCACTCAGGTGTCCAAGTCAAATGCCGATCTTTAGATTCTCTTAAAGCTTCATATAGTGGCTTCACATACAGTCCATAATTCAGAATCCAGAGTCGACACCATCCAATCATCCCCAGAAAAGCTCTCCGTTCCTTCAGGCTGCTAGGTTTGGGAATTTGACAAATAGCTTCTTTCCTTTCATTTTCTAATTGTCTTTGTCCTTGAGATATTTCAAATCCCAAATAAATCACTGCTTCTTTTCCTATTTGGGCTTTGTTTCTGGAAACTCTGTATCCTCCTTGGCCCAGAAAATTTAATAAGCTGATAGTAATTTCAAAACATTTTTCTTTACTTTCTGCCGCTGTCAGAATGTCATCCACATACTGTCACAATATGCCTCTCCCTTGGCTCTGTTTTTACTGTATCTCTAATTCTTTTGCCAGCTGATTCCCAAATATCATAGGACTATTTTTAAATCCTTGTGGAAGTACAGTCCGTGTAAGCTGTGTCTTTTGTCCTGTGGTGGGGCTTTCCCATTCAAAAGCAAATATGCTTTGACTTTTTATGTCAAGAGGTACGCAAAAGCCTCTTTCAAATCTAGTACAGTAAACCATTTATGCTGCTCTTTTAAAGAGGTCAGTAAAGTGTATGGATTAGCCACTACTGGATGTATATCTTGGACTATCTGATTTATAGCCCTTAAATCCTGAACTAGTCGATATTCCTTGCCTCCAGATTTCTTTACTGGCAATATAGGAGTATTATATTCTGACTGACATTCTACCAAAAGCCCGTATTCTAAAAATTTTGTAACTACCCCTCTAATCCTTTTCGAGCCTCCCACTTAATAGGATATTGTTTTTGTCTTACCAGCTTGGCTCCAGGTTACTTTTACCGGCTCTGCCAATTTAGATCACCCCGGAACTCTACTCGTCCAAAACAAAGGAATTACTGCATTTTCCACTTCTTCGGGAATCTGTTCCTCCCTGGAGGAATCCTGTAACATAAACACTCTTGCCTCTATGGCTTTTGATTCTGGTATTAGTAATTTAATCTCTCCATCTGTCGTGGTTTAGCCAGCAACTCAGCCCCACACAGTTGGTAGATGGGGGAGAGAATCAGAAGGGTAACGCTCGTGGTTTGGGATAAGAACAGTTTAATAATTAAAATTAAAAGAAACAACAACAGAAATGAAATGTAAAGGAGAACAGCAAGAGGCACAAAACCCCGGGGGGCAGGGGAGGAGCGGGGAGGGGAATTACTGCCAAAACAAACCGCACAAGACGCAGCCGCTCACCGCCCACCGACCCACCGCTGCGCCGCTTCCGAACTGCAACTGCCCCCCCTTAATATACTGGTCATGGTGTCACATGGTATGGATTGAACATGCCATTGGCCAGTCGGGGTCAGCCGCCCCCGCCATGGCCCCGCCCCTCCCAGCCTCCCGCCGACGTGGCAGAGCGCGGGAAGCTGGAAAGGTACCCGACCCCCACAGTGATAACCCCTTCTCAGCCAAAACCAGCACATTCTCCACCCCTTATTCCATACCATTTACACCATGCCCAGGTCCCATATGATCCAATACAACCGTACCAACCACCACCCCTCCCCTTCCCATCCTTTAACATAATACACAGACATCATTCCCTTAGTTTATGGACCTTCCATGTAAAATGTCCATTAAAATGCCCATTGAGTTCACCCAGTCCATGACTCTGGGGTCCATCTGCCGTATCAGTCTTTCAGGGTGGGAGAGATGGTGTGTGTGGCGGTGGGTTGCTGCATACCGAGTCAGTCATCGTTCTGTCACTGCTGCACTTTGCTTGTTTCACAGTTTATCTTCCATGGGTTGGGAGGCTCGTACTCTGATATCATTGATACAACACAGAGGTGACACACAATATTATATAGCAGTTTGCATTGTGCCATTCAGTTCATTGACTGTTTTCACCCAAAATCAAATCCCCTCGAGGCACAGATTGGATTTCTCCATCCTCCCGCATCACCCACCAAGTGCACCCAGGTCCTCGAGCGAAAGCAATCCCACAAATGGTTTTGCCTTTGCCTGAGGCAGGAATAACCCAGACTGTTTTGCCCAGCATACTTTTTGCGTGCACTACAGGGACTCTATCGCCTTCCACAGTATGTAGGATTTCTGACTGGGCAGGGCCAGCTCGCTTGGCAGATCTCCTCATGTTGACTAACCACATGGCTTTTGCTAAATGTGTATCCCAGTGCTTGAATGTCCCACCCCGCATTGCTCTCGGTGTAGTTTTTAGCAGTCCATTGTACCCTTCAATTTTCCCAGAGGCTGGTACGTGATAGGGGATGTGATACACCCACCCAATAACGTCCTCTTTGGCCCAGCTGTCTATGAGATTGTTGCGGAAGTGAGTCCCATTGCCTGATTCAATTCTCTCTGGGGTGCCGTGTCGCCACAGGGCTTGTTTTTTGAGACCCAGGATAGTGTTCCGGGCAGTGGCGTGGGGGACGGGATATGTTTCCAGCCAGCCAGTCGTTGTTTCTACCATTGTAAGCACATGGTGCTTGCCTTGGCGGGTTTGTGGGAGTGTGATATAGTCAATCTGCCAGGCCTCCCCATATTTATATTTCAGCCATCGTCCCCCATACCACAGAGGCTTTACCCGCTTTGCTTGCTTGATTGCAGCGCACGTTTCACATTCGTGGATAGCCTGTGCGATAACATCCATGGTCAAGTCCACCCCTCGATCACGAGCCCACCTGTATGTTGCATGTCTCCCTTGATGGCCTGAGGTGTCATGGGCCCACTGAGCTGTAAATAGTTCACCCTTACGTTGCCAGTCCAGTTCCACCTCAGCTACTTCAATCTTGGCAGCCCGATCCACCTGCTGGTTGTTCCGATGTTCTTCAGTGGCCCAGCTCTTGGGGACGTGAGCATCCACATGCCGTACCTTTACAACCAGGTTCTCTACCTGGGCAGCAATATCTTGCCACAGTGTGGCAGCCCAGATGGGTTTGCCTCTGCGCTGCCCTTTGCTTCCATTGCTGTAACCAGCCCCACAGGGCATTTGCCACCATCCAGGAGTCAGTATAAAGATAGAGCACTGGCCACTTTTCCCCTTCAGTGGTGTCTAAGGCCAGCTGGATGGCCTTTACCTCTGCAAACTGGCTCGATTCTCCTTCTCCTTCGGCAGTTTCTGCTACTTGTCGTGTAGGACTCCATACAGCAGCCTTCCATTTCCGGTGCTTTCCCACAAGGCGACAGGACCCATCAGTGAACAGGGCGTATTGCTTCTCATCTTCTGGCAGTTTGTTATACAGTGGGGCTTCTTCAGCACATGTCACCTCCTCCTCTGGTGATATTCCAAAGTCTTTGCCTTCTGGCCAATCCATGATCACTTCCAAGATTCCTGGGCGACTGGGGTTTCCTACTCGGGCCCGCTGGGTGATCGGTGCAACCCATTTACTCCATGTAGCATCAGTCGCATGGTGTGTAGAGGGGATGTTTCCTTTGAACATCGAGCCCAGCACTGGCAGTCGGGGTGCCAGGAGCAGCTGTGCCTCAGTACCAACCACTTCTGAAGCAGCTCGAACCCCTTCATATGCTGCCAATATCTCTTTTTCAGTTGGAGTATAGCGGGCTTTGGACCCTCTGTATCCCCGACTCCAAAACCCTAGGGGTTGACCCCGGGTCTCCCCATGTGCTTTCTGCCAGGGGCTCCAGGTAGGGCCATTCTCCCCGGCTGCAGTGTAGAGCACGTTCTTTACATCTTGTCCTGCCTGGACTGGCCCAAGAGCTACTGCATGAACTGTCTCCTGTTTAATCTGTTCAAAGGCTTGTTGTTACTCAGGGCCCCATTTGAAGTCATTCTTTTTCTGGGTCACTTGATAGAGAGGGCTCACGATCAGACTGTAATGTGGAATATGCATTCTCCAAAAACCCACAACGCCCAAGAAAGCTTGTGTTTCCTTTTTGTTAGTTGGTGGAGACACGGCTGCTATTTTGTTGATCACATCCATTGGGATCTGGCGACATCCATCTTGCCATTTAATTCCTAAGAACTGGATCTCTTGTGTGGGTCCCTTCACCTTACTTTGTTTTATGGCAAAACCAGCTTTCAGAAGGATTTGGACTATTTTCTTCCCTTTCTCAAAAACTTCTTCTGCTGTGTTGCCCCACACGATGATGTCATCAATGTGTTGAAGGCGTTCTGGAGCTTCTCCCTGTTCCAGTACAGTCTGAATCAGTCCATGGCAAATGGTAGGACTGTGTTTCCACCCCGGGGGCAGTTGATTCCAGGTGTCCTGGACGCCCCTCCAAGTGAAAGCAACCTGTGGCCTGCACTCTGCTGCCAGAGGGATTGAGAAGAATGCATTAGCGATATCAGTTGTGGCATACCACTTGGCTGCCTTTGACTCAGTTCATATTGAAGTTCTAGCATGTCTGGCACAGCAGCACTCAACAGTGGAGTGACTTCGTTCAGGCCACGATAGTCTACTGTTAGCCTCCACTCTCCAATAGACTTCTGGACTGGCCATATGGGACTGTTAAAGGGTGAGTGGGTCTTGCTGATGACTCCTTGGCTCCTCAGTTGGTGAATGAGCTCATGGATGGGAATCAGGGAGTCTCGGTTGGTGCGACATTGCCGCCGGTGCACTGCTGTGGCAGCGATTGGCACCTGTTTTTCTTTGACCTTCAGCAACCCCACAACAGAAGGGTCCTTTGAGAGGCCAGGCAAGGTAGACAGCTGTTTAATTTCATCCATCTCCAAGGCAGCTACACCAAAAGCCCACCTGTACCCTTTTGGGTCCTTGAAATGCCCTCTCCTGAGGGAGTCTAAGCCAAGGATGCAGGGAGCCTCTGGGCCAGTCACAATGGGGTGCTTTTGCCACTCATTGCCAGTTAGGCTCACTTCAGCCTCCAATACAGTTAGCTCTTGGGATCCCCCTGTCACTCCAGCAGTGCTGATGGGTTCTGCCCCTATATAGTTTGCTGGCATTAAGGTGCACTGTGCACCGGTGTCCACTAAAGCTTTATAATCCTGTGGGTCGGACGTGCCAGGCCATCGGATCCACACAGTCCAGTAAGCCCGGTTATCCCTTTCCTCCACCTGGCTGGAGGCAGGGCCCCTCTAGTCTGGATCATAGCATTCACAACTCACTTCCTGTAAAATCAGCACTTCTACTCATCTGTCTGGGGACCTGCTCACTGGAAACTGGAGCAGCAGCTTTCCTGGAAGAGCCTCCCTGAGTGATTGTTCTTCCTTGCAGTTCATGTACTTGTGCCTCTAGGGTCGAGGTAGGCTTGCCATCCCACCTCATCATGTCCTCTCCATGGTCACACAGGTAGAACCATAGGGTGGCCCGTGGTGTGTATCCTCTCCTTTGAGCCAAAGGACCCTTATTCCTAACAGCTGAGACACTACCCTGTGAAGGTGGGGAGAAGGACGTATCTTCTTTGAGTTGCTGGACCTCTTGGGATAGTTTCTCCACAGCAGAGACGAGCGAGGTAGAGATATTTGTTTCATAATCCCAGAGTCTATCAATCACCTCCATCACTGTTGGTGTCTCGTTGTCTTTCCAGGACATCACTGCCAATGAGTTTGCATGTGAAGATGGTGCGCTCTGTACAAACTTCCGCCACATGGGTCGTGTGCACTCGGCTTCATCTGGATCTTTGGATGACCGTTGATCGTCCAGGTCACCATAAATCACTTCAAGCACAGCCAATTCCCTTAGATAGTGGATGCCTTTCTCCATGGCTGTCCATTTTCCTGGGCGATATGTAACATCTTCTTTAAAGGGATACCTTTCCTTCACTCCAGACAGGAGTCGCCTCCAGAGGCTGAGGGCTTGTGGTTTTTTTCCAATTGCTTTGTCAACGCCCCCTTCCCCAGAAAGGGATCCCAGTTGTTTGGCTTCTTTTTCCTCTAATTCCAGGCCACCGGCCCCATTATCCCAGCATCGGAGCAGCCAGGTGACAACGTGCTCACCTGAACAATGGCTGAAATCTTTTCGCATATCTCGCAACTCGCTCAAGGACAGGGATCAGGTGGTCTCTATTTCATTTATGACTTCTTCCTCCTCTCCTTGTGATGGCCCTGGTTCTTCATCATCCCCTTCTAAACGAGTTGACGTCAGCTTCCAATATTTCATCTTGTGTATGGGGGCAACTGATACTGGTACAGGCTGATTCTCTGAGCCAGCTCCAGTACTTGTCTTGGGGGTTTGAGTGGCCGCAGTGCCTGTCACTTTGCCTTTCAATCCAGAGACCTTCTCTTCCCCTTGGGAGCACTGAATACTGTTGAGCAGGGCTCGGTATTCATGGGCCAGGCCCCAGCACAGTGCAGTTATCTGTGTCTCTCTGGAGTTCCCAGCGTAACAACATATTTATTCCAAATATTCTACTAGTTTTTCAGGATTCTGCACTTGTTCGGGGGTGAAACTCCAAAACACTGGGGGTGCCCACTGCCCTAGGTATTTGCCCGTGCTATCCCGCATGCCCTGCCACTCGTAACTATCAAGCCTTGGGGCAGATTTCTGGGTAATATTCTTAAGCTGCTTAATCAAAACGAAAACAACATGCCCAAAAACTAACAATAAGTGCACCTTAACCACCCAAGGATGTTCAAGATACAAAAAGGCTGTTGTAATAGAGGCAGAGACATCGTAGAACAAAGTTGCAAAGATACTATTCTGTATTTCCTCCGTATAAAGTCTCTCAGAGGAGGAGGTGTAATTGCTAATCGCCTCAACAAGGTGGTATCCAAAGTACAGTAACAGTTTCAGCAAAAACCCCAAATACCAGATAAAGCTGAAAATGAGTGTTTGCATAACAAATCTCGTCGGCAAAATGTTAGTAATCACAGCAGAACACAGCAGACTAAACAAACCAACACCAATCTTTAACACTAACTGCAAAAAGGACAACATGGTGCTGTGACCAGCAGCTGTTGTTATCTCCAACCCTTGAACCCCACGTTGGGCTCCAAAAAGACTGTCGTGGTTTAGCGGCAGCTCAGCCCCACACAGCCGCTCGCTCACTCCCCCACCGGTAGATGGGGGAGAGAATCAGAAGGGTAACGCTCGTGGGTTGGGATAAGAACAGTTTAATAATTAAAATTAAAAGAAACAACAACAGAAATGCAATGTAAAGGAGAACAGCAAGAGGCACAAAACCCCGGGGGGCAGGGGAGGAGGGGGGAGGGGAATTACTGCCGAAACAAACCGCACACGACGCAGACACTCACCACCCACCGACCCGCCGCCACGCCACTCCCGAGGTGCAACTGCCCCCCCTCAATATACTGGTCATGGTGTCACATGGTATGGATTGAACATGCCATTGGCCAGTCGGGGTCAGCCGCCATCCGGCCGTGGCCCCGCCCCTCCCAGCCCCCTCCCCCCCACGTGGCAGAGCGCAGGAAGCTGGAAAGGTACCCAACCCCCCATGGTGAGGAGAATTAACCCCTTCTCAGCCAAAACCAGTACACCATCTTTAAAAGTTATTTGTGCATCTAATTTACTTAATAGATCTCATCATAACAGAGGTAGTGGGCGTTCAGGCATATAGAGAAACTGGTGAGTAGTAACTCACCAGTTAGTAACTCACCATTGTTTCCCCAATTTAAACTTTAATGGCTCTAAGAAAGGCCAATTTTCCTTTGCCGTGTCGCACCAACATCATCTGTGGATTTATGACTAAATTTCCCTTTACATGTATTTAATACCAAATAAGTGGCCCACATATCTACCAAAAATTCTATTTCTTCATTCCCTAGCTCCAGTGTAACCAGGTGTTCAGCTAGGGCTGATTCCCCTGGTCCCCTTCATGCCAAGCTACTTCAAGCATTTTACCCAAATCTCTAGATTTAGGTCCTTCCAGTTTCTGAAGTTTCTTTCCAATATCTGGGGCTTATTGTCCCATGAATATAGAGGCCAATTGAATTGCTTCTTCTCTTTTTTCTGGGTCCGAATTAGTATACTTTCTGGCAGTCACCTTCAGCCTTTCCATAAAGGCTGAAGGGGACTCATTTAATTCTTGTCTCACTTCATAAATTTTTGACCAATTTATTGCTTTTGGCATTGCATGTCTTACTCCAAATAAAATCTACCTCTGATATCTAGTCAACATTCCCCTGGGTCCCAGTTGATTAGGGTCCCACTCGGGATTTGTAGATGGAAAATTCTGATCCACTGTCCCCTGTAAATTTCCATCAGCATGTGCTCCCTCCACCTGCCTTCTGGCTGTATTCCATACCATTTTCTTGTCAGTTTCATCAAGCGAAGTATCCAGTATCACAAGCAGAACAACACTTTTTCAAGTTCTCACCACATTTTCCTCCTTCCATAAACATTGCCATAGAATCTTGCGGGCATATCCCACACTGTTTCTGCCACTCTGGATGATTCAGCAGTGTAAAGGACAAATCAACATATGCCACTTCCTTCCATTTGCCTTCTCTTTTTACAGAACAACATTAATTGCAAGATGGTATTATACTGCAATGTTCCATTTTCAGGCCATTTCTCCTCATCCTCCAG
Organism: Phalacrocorax aristotelis; assembly: GCF_949628215.1. Classification (NCBI taxonomy): domain Eukaryota; kingdom Metazoa; phylum Chordata; class Aves; order Suliformes; family Phalacrocoracidae; genus Phalacrocorax; species Phalacrocorax aristotelis. Next base: position 30,360,471 of record NC_134282.1, read on the forward strand.
CTTATACATTGGCCACCAATGATTACAGTATTCAATTAATTGTTTTCAAGTTAACGGGTCACCACCCCCGATGTCTTTCCAATGCTTCAACATACATCCCAAAGGTGTCCTTTGTGGGATAGGTTTCTTACTCGAAAATGCTCCCATCTCCCAGTCGACTAGTGGTTGTGACCGTGCACTATCACAAATACTAGTCAGAGGGACTCCAACCCCTGTTAGAGCTCCCTCTGGGATTCCACTCTCACTGGAAAACCCCCTCTGGGATTTCTAGCCCCCTGCTAGATACCCCTTGAGGCTTCAACCCCCTGTTGAAGACTTCGCTACACTTGGGCCCCGCTCCACAGGCTTTTGCCTAGCAGAGACATACCAACCGAGATACTTCCTGGCCCCAACCCTGCGTAGCTTTCGCTGCGCGTTACGGGCAGCCCTGTGGGACTCTAACCACTATCCTATCCTATCCTATGTGGGAGGCTAACCCCATGTATTATAATACCTAAATTTCTTCTTAAAAGAATGCCTTGTTTACCTTAATCCAGGGGAACTTGCTCGGAATTCTGCGGTCCGGGGATTGGAAGTTGTCCCCGAGACTCCCTCGGTGCCAGCTGGAGGTCCCACCACCTGCAGGGCCAGGCAGGGCTTCTTCCCTGAGAGGGACGAGCACTGCCACCCATCAAGAGCGCTCGACAGGTGACACCGTCCCCATCCCTCCACCCGGGCAGGCTGCGAGTCTGTCTGTGCTGCACCAAACGTCAAGAGAGGCAATTTGGGGTTGCCTTGTGGAGCTGGACCACCTAGGAGCCATGCAAGCAGATGCTCGAACCCAGGCTTCAGCAGCTTCCACACTGGAGGAGGGAGCGGCTAAACATCCAGTGTTCAGCACAGGTCAAAGGCCTGCTCCTTTTCCTCTCTCTCCCCCTTCACCTTTCCCTTTCTCTTTCCCCTTTGCCTTCCCATTCCCCTTTGGGGGTGCGTCCCTGCAGGAACGAGCAAACCGGGCGGTGGAAGAAACCAGGCGTGGCCCCTCCTAGCACTCCCAGTGTTTTTATTTCACAGGGCCCCCGGGGGAGCCCAGCCACCCTCTCAGAAGCGCAGCCAAGGGAGGCGACGAGCGTGGTCCCCAGAGCCTGGCTCTTCCTCCTGGATCCTCCGCAGCCACGATGGATCTTCGCTGATCTCCGGCGAAGGGGAGCGGAGCCGGCTGTGCCCGTTGCTGTCCCACTGCCAGGACAGTCTCCGGACACGCTGGTGGGGAGCAGAGGGTCTGCGCTCCCCAGGCTCAGCGGAGAATCTCTGGTGCCGGCGACCTCTGCGGCCCCGCTGCTGCCGCTGCTGCCCCTGCCGCCCCGGCCCCGCGTAGGGATGGAAGCGTCCGTGGCGGTGGCGGGCCACCCCAGCTTGGTCATCCTCCACCTGCAGGAGGTGGATGCCCTCGATGGGCCGCCGGCAGAGCGGGCAGGTGGCAGCGACGGCGGTGGCAGCCCAGCGCTGGATGCAGGCATGGCAGAATGCATGCCAGCACGGGTCCACGCCAGCAGGGCCTTCGAGGGGACCCAAGCAGATGGGGCAGGTGTCCCCCCGCTGGGGCCTCCTGGCAGCTGCCGGCGCTGCCGGCACCGCCGGGTCTTGCCTGGACGCCTCCAGGGCTGCTGCTGGCACTCGGTGTCCTGTCAGCTGCTGGCGGGACTTGCTGTTTCACCTGCTGCTGGCAGGACTTCTGATGGGTGCCGCTTGCGGGCCTCGAAGGCTCCGTTCCGCTGGGGGCACTCAGTGGCTCCTCGGCTGCTGGAGGGTCACAACGTCTGGTGTGCCGTTGGCAGGACTCAATGGCTCGGGTGCTGCCCAAAGGACTCGAAGTCTCATGTGCCGCTGGCAGTACGTGACGCTGGCATTTATAGCTGCCCATCGCAAGGGACGTCGTGGAGTGACTGTGACCCTCTGGTGACATCACAGAGCTGTCAGGGGGACCAGGGGGGCGCAGGCAGGGGCACACCCGGGAGCTCCCGCAGCCTCCGAGACAGACCCTGTGATGCAAAGTGGCAGCATGCTTCCCACCTCCGTGTTTGTTCGGGCCCTTTCAGGCAGTCCCTGTTGTTGTTGGTTGTTGTGCCAGCATTGCACGCTCCCAGAGTGGGCGGCTGGGCTTGGCAGACCCCTCCAGAGGTCATCTGGTCCAAGCCCCTGCTGAAGGAGGGCCATCCTGAGCCAGATGGACCCTGGGCACCACTGAGAAGAGCCAGGCTCCATCTTCTTTGCAGCCTGCCTTCAGCTCTTCATGTCTGTGGAGAAGATGCCCCGAGCCTTCTGTGCTCCAGGCTGAACAGTCCCGGCTCTCTCAGCCCCTCCTCACGGGAGAGATGTTGCAGTCCCTTCCCCACCTTGGCGGTGGCCCTTCACCGGACTCTGCCCAGTCTGTCCCTGTCTCTCCTGTCGTGGGGTGCCCAGCACTGGACACAGGCCTCCAGGGGTGGCCTCACCAGTGCTGAGCAGAGGGGAAAGTTCTCCTCCCTCAACCTGCTGGCAACGCGCTCCTCCTCATGCAGCCCAGGACACCGCTGGCCGCCTTTGCTGCCTCAGCTTCGATGTGGGGTCCACCAGGACCTTCTCTGCAGAGCTGCTTTCCAGCAGGGCGCCCCCAGCACCTCCCGGTGCCTGGGGCTGTTCCTCCCCAGGGGGCAGGACTTTGCATGTCCCTTGGGTGAACTTCAGGAGGTTCCCATCAGGCCATTTCTCCCGCCTGCCGAGGTTCCCCTGGGTGGCAGCACCATCTCCTGCTGTCTCAGCCACTCCTCCCAGCGTGGGATCATCAGCAAACTTGCCTGAGGATTGCGCTGTGCCCCATCATCCAGATCAGTAGCGAAGAGGAAGAGGAGGAGCCCCTGAGGATCGGGCCCTGCGACAGGTCTCTCCGTCCCACAGCTAGGGGTGGGTGCTCCCTCCAAATACTTAAGCCGAGTTTCATTAGGCAGGAGCTGGAGTTCTCAGGGTCGGTCCCTGCAGTGCAAATCCATTCCTGATCCTGCTGCTTCCACGATGTTATTCAGGTTGCAGAGAAGGGTCCAGGACATTGGATCTGCAACCCGATGCCTACTAACGAAGAGGCATCAAAAGGCTGCTCCATAACTGTCACTGAAATCGGGAATAAACCTTGTAACACCAATGTAGTGCTAAAAGGCAGGCATTCTTTATTCACGGCGCCGGATGCACGGGGGATCGCTCCTCCAAGCGTGCATACCTTACACACTCTTTTCATGTGATTTATAGATCAAAAATATACATATTCATCTTATCCATGCAGATTCAGTATTATTCTCTTTGGTGATTGGAACAAACTTGCTCGCTTCACATGTAAATCGTTGCGCAGGCTCAGTTGTCCTTTCCCATTGTTCCCTTCTGAGTAGGTGGTATTACTTGGGTCAGTGCTCTGTGAGTCGGTGGTCACGATCTCCCCCTGCCGGAAGTATTTTTTACCTACTCGGCTTTTAATCTTGGCAGTCCTGGCCAGTTTTCTCAGTCCACTACACGAAACCACATTTTGTCATCCTTTTCTGACAGAAGCACGTTGTCTATTGTTTCGTTCACATTAATGATTACCTAGGGAATAAAATACAGATCAAAGAATACACTGATTGGTATACTCCATGTCCCCAGACTTAACGTCCAGTTGGATAGGGCTGTACAAGGAGTATAGCAACATCCGTGGTTGGTTAATTCCATCACTCTGGTTACATAACCGCTGCCAGAGCAGAGGGACATGCAGACCACTCCGCAATCATGCCCAAAGGCCAAAGGCAGAGCCATTAAAATAGAAGTTTGGTTCTTGGGTTTTGCGTTTGGATTTTTTTTTTTTAATTATACCATCACAGAAGCATCTGAGGAACGTTCTCAAGAGGTCAGGCCACTCCGCAGCCCTGGGGACGAGTGCAGTCAGCCAGCTCCAGGGTCTGCCATGCCGTGCTTCTGAGCTGCTGCTGTTCTTGAGGCACGACGACCCAACCCAGCCCTCCCGGCGTCAGGGCATCACCTCTTTGTAGGTAACGGGGAGGTGTTGAGTCATGGGCTGCACAGTGGCTGCCGTTGAGAGAGTCTGTTTGAGTTTCCTGTCGGAATTGAGCCTGAATCTTCTGGTAAACTAAAAAGGGGGTAAGAAAAGAAATAATGAAATGAAGCAAACAGCATTGACAGGCTAAATTGGTTGGGCCTGCACTTCCTACCTTCCCTTTGCCATCCTTGTGTTTGCTGCCAGTGCACCACAGATGGAAGGATGTGCTCACCACAGCTACGCGAGTAAACGAGGAGAAGTTTTTCTCTCCTAAAGAAGGCAGCCCTTTCCAAAAGACCAGCTCCAGGCCCCAAGACCATTAGCCACGGAGCAACGCGGTGTCCTGGCACTAGTACCGACATCACCTCAGCACAGAGAGGCCAACATCCCTCCTCCAGAAGAGGGGCTCCCGGCTGGCGGCTCAGGGAGGAGCTCTGTGCTGGACGTGTCCCCAAGGCAGCCTTCAAAAGCACTCGGGCTCTCTGCAGGTCACCACACCATGCCAGAGTAAGGTGTTGCTCACGCCACATGGGGAGGTGGGAGCCTGCCGAGCCTCGGCCTGCACCTGCAGCCAGGCAGGGCTTCTTCCCTGAGAGGGACGAGCACTGCCACCCATCAAGAGCGCTCGACAGGTGACACCGTCCCCATCCCTCCACCCGGGCAGGCTGCGAGTCTGTCTGTGCTGCACCAAATGTCAAGAGAGGCAATTTGGGGTTGCCTTGTGGAGCTGGACCACCTAGGAGCCATGCAAGCAGATGCTTGAACCCAGGCTTCAGCAGCTTCCACACTGGAGGAGGGAGCGGCTAAACATCCAGTGTTCAGCACAGGTCAAAGGCCTGCTCCTTTTCCTCTCTCTCCCCCTTCACCTTTCCCTTTCTCTTTCCCCTTTGCCTTCCCATTCCCCTTTGGGGGTGCGTCCCTGCAGGAACGAGCAAACCGGGCGGTGGAAGAAACCAGGCGTGGCCCCTCCTAGCACTCCCAGTGTTTTTATTTCACAGGGCCCCCGGGGGAGCCCAGCCACCCTCTCAGAAGCGCAGCCAAGGGAGGCGGCGCGCGTGGTCCCCAGAGCCTGGCTCTTCCTCCTGGATCCTCCGCAGCCACGATGGATCTTCGCTGATCTCCGGCGAAGGGGAGCGGAGCCGGCTGTGCCCGTTGCTGTCCCACTGCCAGGACAGTCTCCGGACACGCTGGTGGGGAGCAGAGGGTCTGCGCTCCCCAGGCTCAGCGGAGAATCTCTGGTGCCGGCGACCTCTGCGGCCCCGCTGCTGCCGCTGCTGCCCCTGCCGCCCCGGCCCCGCATAGGGACGGAAGCAGCCATACGACAGCCATACCCAGCATCATCCACCTGTAGGCAGGAGCCCCTTGGTCACCGCTCAGTCTTTTCTGATAAATTTCATCATTCTCAGGGCCTGTGTTGTTTGTCCCACCTTTCCTCTTACACAGCAGAGGAGCTGTGCCTTGCCCTGAGAATCAGCCCACCACCAGCTTTCTCTGGCCTTTTTGTGCAGCATTGTTCCACAGTTGAGGCACCATGTGTGTGTGTCTGTCTTGTCCCTCAAAGCCAAGCTCCCTGTTACACCCTACTAACCCCTTTTTTCCAAGTTCCTTTGTGCTTCCTCTGAGTGCCCAGTGTCCTCGCTATAGACCCTGCGGGCCGTGAGGCACACTGTCCCACCTCTCAGCCATGCTGTTCCCATTGCCACCTGCTCCCCCCCCCCCAAACCAGGCAGCCTTCCTAGTGCAATGGCCTCACAAAGGACTAATTAATCCACACAAAGGGTCTTTTTAGATGTCAGGCTCAGCTCTCAGTTACAGTTTGGACTGTTTCTTCCCAGACCTGGGCAGGCACCCAGACAGGCACCCAGTTGCCCAGGTGGAGCAGGTCCCTCTGCTGCCCTGGTTCAGCAGAGGAGGACAGAGCCTGTAATGATTTGGGTCCCAGCAAGGGGAACCTGATTGCAGGGCTCACCCACCCTGATGGTTTTGGAGGCACCACCCCTTAATGTTGGGAGCAGAGCCAGTGGAACTGCTCAGGTTGCCCAAAGGGATTATACTGGTCCCAGTCCCCAGCGCAGGATGGGATATGGAGCCCATTGCAGCCCAGAATGGGTAAAGGCAGCTCTAACAGCTTTGTGGTTCAGCACCAGCTGCCCCCATACATTGCTTGTTCTTAAACAAAGCTCCCAGAAGGTCCCCCATATGTTTGGTTGGCAGGGGACCACGGCCCCTCCAGGCCAGTGTACCCAGTAAAACACAGGGCACAGCCAGGATCTTTATTAACATTTTCACTTCTCCTTTCAGGGCTCCACACTTTGTTTTCCATGCACATAGGGCAGTTGGCACAAGGAGCTCCAAACCAAACACAGGGCATTGGGGATTTCTTTAAAGCATCATCTCCCAGCCACACACAGCCAGGTAAGATGCTGGCACCACCTTCTGCAGCTCTTGAGAGGCAGCACCAGCACGCAGCCCCCTCCCAGCCAGCCCAACAGACTAGGACAGAAGGTGCGAGAGCACCTGTGAGAGTCTGGCAACCCAGCCCTACACTTTCAACCCTCCTCCCAGCACTGCAGCCTAGTTCACACTAACAGGAGCCCAGGTTACAGACTAGGTGCTTATTCAGCATTGGCAGAATCATTCACTTTGTTCCTACCACCTCATGCTGAGTATCTTCTGGCAGCAGCCAGAGGCAGCCTAGATTAAAAGTCACCTGCAAGTCTTGCATCTCTGACCATGCTGGCAAAAGCCAGCCAGATTCTGGCAGCCAGTGCACAGCTCAGGCAGCAGCAGCAAGGTTTCACAGCTGGTTTAGCTTCAGAAGTTCAGCTCAAGCAGTTTGTGTCCAATGACCATAGGGCTGGCAATGCAAATTGAGCATTTTATGCAAGCCCACAGAAATACTACCATCTGCAGTTCGGGATAAGTCACCCCACCTGGCAGAAGGCAATAGTCAGCTTTTCTTTGACAAAACTATCAAGGTAGATGTGTTGCTTGCATGCAAGGCTCCTTCAAACTGCAAAGCCAATTTTGGTCAAGTATAGGACTATGTAACAGCAGTCAGCTCCCATCTTCCTTTCCCTATCCCTGGGTCCCTTACATAGGTAGCACAGCACAGGGTTTAATCTGTACCCAACTCTGGCAGGAGCCCCCAGGCCACCCCACTTAGACAAAGGCTCTCAGGGGTGCTAGGGGACACAGGCCAACCTCTTGCAGAAAGACCCAGCTCCTTTCTTAGAGAGCAGCATTACTCCCACCACCCAGCTTTTCCTAACAACGTCTCCATGAATAGACTCCTTCCAAGCCCAGCAAGAAGAGTTCGAGGCAGCCTTGTTTCTGCCTCCCTCAGCTACCCCATCAGGGCCTGATGACCCAGGACCACATAATGGTGATCAGACTCCATCAGCCATTGCTGCCAACCTGTAAGTGGTGCTGGAGCAGAATTAAACTTTTTCAGATTAGGACAGTAATCAAATCAGTTTAATTATAGTCAACATATTGTAAAGGCATATGAATCCTACAGTATTGCTATCAGCCACGGCCATGAAGCCCAGGAGACCACCTTTCTAGAAAGGCACAGAGAGGTAGGAGGGTTGGGGCATTCCCCCAGATTAGTTGCAAGTGAGAATGTGCACATGGGACCTTCCTCCTGGAGGCCCAAGATAAGCAGAAACTTGTGCTTTTTGAAAGGAATGCTAATGTGCTGGGACAAGTACAGGCACCTGGAGTAACAGACAAGGTCTCCTTCCTGCTGACCAATGAGTCAAGAAACTCTTGCTGGCTTTTGCCTATACTTTTTGCCCATAGAAAAAAAAAAAAAAAAGAGAAAAAAGAAAGGAGGTGAACAGAAGAGCCTGGCTCTGTATGTGTGAAGGGTACTTGGCGAGGCAGGAGCAAGAAAAATGCATAAGGTTGGTTTTGCCCTTAGTCAGGGATGAGGACTGTTATTTGCATTACTTTGGACTCTGTTACCACTGAGGGGTGAGTGAGAAGAAACCTGTTCTGCAGTATTGCCACCACATTTTCCTGTACCAGCAGAGCAAGAGCAAAGCTCTGGAACAAACCGAGCATCTGGAGTGGGGACAATGGTGTCACCAAGCATTTGGCTCATCTTCTGTGGCAGCTGAAGTGGGAAGTGGCACCACAACAGTCTCCTCATGGCGGAGGAAGCATGGAGTCCTGCAGCTCTACAGGAAGGCACTGTTCACCTGGGTGGGCAGGTCCAGAGGTGCTAATTCTCAAATTTTGCATACGGATTCTCTTCCTTGAACAGGCCTACAAAAGAAGAAGTATTCGTTCAGACAGCAGCAGCCATGCCAGTCACAGCTAGCAAGAAACCTAGTTCTGGGTTGCAACTCTTTGTCATTCATGCTCCATCCAGCCTCCTTCCCTGCAGTCCTTCCAAAAGACCTACTCTTACTGGAGCCATACATGCAGTCAGAACTACTTCACTCTCCTCCTCTGCACAGAAGAGATCCATTAAGAAGCTCAACCTGATGGCAAACTCCTCTCCCAGGCACTCTATATAAAGCCAGGTAAAGCAGCATGACTGGTCTTTCAGAACACCCCTTCTGCGTGCTCCTTCTGTTGGACTGGACTCAGAAGCAGAGAGCCCCAAATTAAACTCAAGCTGTTCTTAGACCTGCTCCTACATCCACAGACTGAGAGACAACAGAGCAAGGCTACAGCGCTGACTTCTGGGCCAGTGACAAGACCCTGCGCCACTCTGTTGGCTGCTTTCCCAGCCCCAGACCAACACTTCTGAGGAGGAACAGCTGGAAAGGACAAGATTGCAAACGCTGCAGTCAGGCTGCAGCAAGACAGAGCTCTGGCATGGCAAGACAGTCCTGGAGCAGAGCTCTTCCACGAGGTGCTTCCCCCACCAAGTTCTCCTTCAGGCAAAGCTTTGCCTGCTTTTCCTCCCCCCAGAGGAGTCACCCCAGCCAGAGACCCCCATATCTCCTGCCCAACCTGGACCAGCAGTGGGCAGCAGCTACAGGCAGAGGAAAACTTTCCCTACAGCCCCCTCCAAAGCCAGAGACCGTTATGTTCCATACACATGAGCCCAACTGCTCCCTGCTGCACAGCCACACATCACTCTCCAGCAGCCCTGACATCCAGGCAGGGAAGACCACCAGCTCCAAGCAACTGGCTGCTCCTCCCTTCTTTCCAGGCTGTTGTCCCCCTCAGGCAGGTCCCCACCTGCCCTGGGGCCGTGGGACTCACCTGAAGGACTGTCTAGCCCCAGAAGGGAGGCTGTGCACTCCCAGAACCCAGGGAGCTGAGCCACCTCTCCAGCAACTGCTACCAGCACAGAGGACTGGCTCTGGGGTCAGGTTGGTGCCTGCTCTGTGCTCGTGCAGCTGTGGGCACCCAGGCTCCCATCTGGCCCCCCGTCCTGGGCTGTTGGCCACTCAGTGACCACAAATCTACCAGAGGGTCAAGACTGAAGGGCAGCAGCGTTACAGCTGGTGCTGTGTCTACCAGCTTCTGCTTCTCCCCTCCACTCAAGCCCCAGTAGCTTCTCCCACACGGTGAGTTTGGGGGACACAGGTCCCAGAGAGTGTTGAACATTCCCTCATCCCTGCCCAAGAGAAGGAGCACTTGTGTAGGGTCACATGCCATGACCCGAGCATCTCTACTCTTGCTCCCAGAGGACAAGAGAGCAATTTGCTGAGATGGGGGAAGTGGAGACTGTATTCCCTGCTGGCCAGGTCTCCTCTGCAGCTGTAACCATAGCAAGGAACACAGTTACTGAGGCTGCTTCATCTAAAGCTTAGTATAAATCGCTCACGTCAGCACTGTACCATATTTTCTTCGAATTTCATCATGCCGTGATTTCATCTCTGCTCTCCTGCAAGAAGCAAACAGAAAAACTACGAGTCAGTGACCGGCAATACAAAACCAAGCAAGAGGAGCTGCAGCTTCTTGCTGCTTTCCAACCCAGGGAGCTCCAGGCTGCCAGGTTTGCTCAGCCCCCCACTGCCCATCTCCCCCCCTCCTGCAGGCACTGGGGACCACCAGAGCCCACACATGTCAGCAGCCCTCAGGGAGGGCCATTGTGATGTTGCATCCATGAGTCACTGCAGAAAGATGTTACTCATGAGGTTTATGTTCATGCTGAGGTTGAAGCAGCCACTGGCTGTGCCTGTTGAGCCCCACATGCCTCCTGGAGTCACGTTTGATGGTACAGACAGGAGCCAAATCATCCTGCAGCCTGAGGCAGTGAGGCTCACTCACAGGGGAGCAGGGGCTGCAGGGTGACCTCACCTCTCCTCCTGCCGCACCCGCCTCCTCTCCCGCTCCCTGGCCGCTCTCTCGTCATCCTTGTCTGGCCTGACAGACAGAAGATCCCATTAGCAGCGCTTGGCACTCAGTTCTGCAACAGCACGTGGTTGCATCTGAGCTACTCTGAGAAAACAGGGGACCCCTCCGATACTTGCTTTTTGCTCTTTTTCTTGCAACAGCAGCAGCAGCAGCAGACCCCCAACATGATAAGGATAGTTCCTCCCACCACAGACATTGCAATAATCAGGGCTTCAAAGTTCACTAAAGGATTCAAAAAACACATTTAGCACACAAGTACATGGCTGCCTGGAGTTACAATATTTACAAGCATACAGCTGTTGTCACCAGCAGCTTCAGTCACTGGGCTGAAGACACATATAACAGCCTGGAAAAGCAAGACGGACATTGTTATCTATAGGCATACCAAGTGTTGGCATCAGTATGTACACAGGAACAGAGTATATATATATGCTAACTATAGTGCTCAGTTACCAGCTATGAAGAAAGGCAAAAACAAACACACTCAGCTCAAACTCCTCTGGCAGAACAGGAGCAAAGCTGTCTTAATCACTAATCCAGGTGAACAGTAACCCATCAAGGGAAAAAAAACTGGAGGCTTCAGTGCTGAGGAGCAACCTCTGACAGAGAGGCCGCAGGTGGCACTGGAGTTACTGCCCACAGGAGTCAGCCTCAGAAGTCAGCTAATATGAGATGACAGTGGACTCGAGGCACTTGTGGGCATCTGGAGTCCTTGGGCAACAGGCAAAGTGAGACAAGATCCATTGAGATTTATCGGCTTGGGGCCAGCAGTGCTGCTGAAGCAGCTGAAGGCAGAGGCCTGCTTCATGCACCCCACCACCATGTGGACACAGGGCTTGGGAGATCTGTTCGCCCATGCACAGCACAAAACCTGCTGGGACATGGTGGTGAAGCAGTGGCCCTGAGCCCTAGCCCCAGGGAGGCAGTCATCCTGCTCTGTTCCTGCAGTAATGGTGGTAAAGACACCAGCCAAAACAGACATATCTAGACATCACCTGAAATCCTTTGCAACAAGGAGGTGTTTCTTCAAAGTATGTTTCAGACTGTTCAGAGACTTGGGCCTGTTGAAATACTTGTTTAGGAGCCACTTCACACACAGCAGCCAAGTTATAGAAATCCTAGTGCAACTGAGCCTACTCAGAGCACTTCTGACTCCCTCTTCTCCATGCAGCTCAGACCATGAGCCCAGCAGAAAGCCTGAGCACCACACATGGTGCATTTCAGGGCATTTCAGAAAATGCCTACCTGTCTCCCCACTGCAGGAACTCAGTGGTAGCAGGCTTATTGGGGTGCTCCAGTCTGAGCTGACTCCACCACTGAAGTTACTTTCAAGGCCTTCAGCTCCTGCTCCCAGTGGACAGCTCCACTGCTGCCAACAACTGTGCTGCCTGACTCTCAAATCATACTGCATCCCTACCCAGGCTACCATGGCAAGCACTGTGCAAGGAATGTGGTTCCGATACCAACCACAGACAGCTGCCATGGCCTAGCAGGTGACCAGTGAGACCAGAAGTCAGCAAGCCTCCAGCTGTAGACACTTGCATTTGTCCCTACAGGTGGGCTTGCACAGCCTCTCCAGCAGTCACCCAGCAGGAGGTCTGAAGGTCCATGTTCCCAGTAAGGCTTTTAGAAAGATGGTATTTGAGCTCTGAATGTCCACGGCACTGTCTTGCCTCAGAGCAATGTGAAGCTTTTGCTGGCTGCTCTGCAACAGATCCAGGGTCACGTAGGGGACAGGCCAAAAGCCAAGGATCAGAAGTCAGCCCAGTGGAGGTGAGACAAACCCAAAGAGGCTCTTCAGCTCAGAAGGGAGGTTCTCCACCAGCACATGTCTGTATTGGTGCTTCCAAAACCTTGGCTTTCAGTGTGAACCTGGGGTTCAGGTCACCCCTTCCCACAGAGAGAGGTCTGTGCCAGAGCACCGGGCACTCCTCCACCTGATGATAAAGGCTTAAGTCACACACACCAAAAATGCAGACTTATTTAAGAGCTAATCTACCACAGGACTAATCTCCTCTAAAGCAAGTTTTACAAGCTAAGGAATGCGTTCTTCTATAATGAAACCTTTTGTGAAGCTCCTCACATACAAACTAGTATTTCAAGGTCTTACACAAGTTTCAGGAAAGCATACTATAGTGCTCACAAAGAGGAGATTCTTCCACAACAAGGAATGGGAGTGGTTTTGACTCTCTTGAGAACCTCAAGCACAATAGATCTCAGGAAACCACAATTCAAATCCAAGCTCCCCATCAAGGTGACAGGTGAGAGAAATCAAGCCCCAGCTTGCTTCCTAGCTGCCCCAGCCCCCAAAAGCTGGGTCTGTCTGAGCATTAGCATGCACTGAGCTTGGTATAAACAAGACATGAATTTCTCCAGAAACCCACCAGGAAACAGAGCACTAAGGAGGAAAGGCAGCCAGTCAGCTGTCAGCCAGAAAAAGCTCCCAGAGGTGACTTGGTTGCAGGCAGCCAGCTGCAGCGCAACTTATGCAGGGCTAGTTTTGGAAAAGGGTATTTTCTCAGGTGGGTAAGAGCTGAGCAGGACCATGGCAGGCTCAGCACTAGAAGCCCACACAGGCCTCCAAAGAAGTCACCTCACTTCTGGTTCCAAGAACCCCCTTGATTTTTAGAACCTGCCTGGGACAGCAGCCACACTGCTAAAGGTGAAGAGCCAGAAGACATGCAAGGACTGATGCTCAGGGTGCAGAGGAAAGAGCTGACAAAGAGTCAGACACCAGTGTGTGCACTCTGAGCACCAGGAAGGTTTGCATGGGCAGCTGCCCGCAGATCACCTTTGACTCTTGTTCCTAGGTGCTGGCCACATGTGGAAGCCTCCAGCACACCAAAGCATGAGGAATGTATTTAGAGTAGCTAAAGCCCTGCAGGTCCTTCTTGCCAGAAGGCAGGGACTGCTCACACGTCACTCTCTCACCCACGTTTCAGGAAGTTTGGAGAACCCTGATTGACTTCAGCATGTCATTGCTACACCAGCAGTAAGAAAGGGAAGCAAGGGAAACCTCCCATTACCACTAGTGCTGCTCGTGCTTCCCTTTCTCACTGCTACTACCAGTGCCGTTTAACAGCAAGCATTAAGTGCATTCCTTGCTCGAGCGCAATCCACTTACCCCAGCAGACTCCCCAGCGTGCAGAGCGGAGGTCACAGAGGTCGGCCGGGGGGAGGACTCTTCGGATGGGATAGTCCACACACCTCCCACTGCTGGCACACCACAGGCACTGGGACACAGGAACCAGGCAGCACAGTGTTACTGGTGTGCGGCAGTACTGCCAGTTAGCCACAACAACAGGGCCACCACTGCCTGCTCCCAAGGACCAGGTACCACCCAGCAGCAACAGGATGCTTGGGAGTAACAGTTGTGTTTGGTAAGCATGGGCTGCATCAGGCTTGCCTGCACCATCGGAGATGGGCAAGAGGAGTGCAGATCTCTAGAGCAAGTGAGGATGCTGAGAACCCTTCTGCTGGCTTGCATAATGGTAGTAATCACCAAATCCTTTCTGTTTACTCCATGCAGCATTTTTGGGACAAGAAGAAAGCCTTTGAGACAAGCCACTCAACACAGCATTGATGAACAGGAGAGGTTTGTGTGCCCTCACTGGTCTTTCCCAGCCAGAATACCTGCAGCAGCTTTGCACCCTCCTCTCCTGGTAGCTCCAACCACCAATACCAGCATTCAGCTGGGTTTGGTCAAACTGGTTCTGGCTATATCAGCTGTGAGATCTGACTCAAGTTCAAGTTTGCTGATATCAGAGATAAGGCAGCAGAGCTTGGCAGGACCCAGGTACACATCCTGGACCCACCCAGTGCCATGGCACCCACAGACTGGTGGAGGGGCAGCTTGACCAGCCAGTCCAGCCCTCTCAGCTTCTTCACTGTGCACATCCCCCTGACAGCGTCTCCCATCTGTAAGGAGAAGCTCCATTACTCAACTCAAAAAGAATACTAAAAAACCCAAACAGTTTGTTACAGACTCTTCCCAGAGCACCAAGGGGTGTCTGCCCTCTCACCATCACAGGTGGGTGGCACTTGCAGTGCATTCAGGACAAGGGCAGGGGAGCACCCCCCCTTCCAGGAATGAACGGCTCCATAACAGCCCCACAAAGCCCATGCTATGTTTTCAGGCATCATGAGAGGTTAGGAGTTTTACTGCTGCTACTTACAGTGACATTTTTCAGACACTCCTCACAGGTCCTGTTCGTATACTGGTGACAATCTACAGGAAGGAAAAAGACACCTCAGACTTGGAAGAGCTTCTCAGTGGTTTAAAATTCCGGTCTTCTCAGAGCCTGCTCCTGCCTGCTGTTTTGCCTGGTATGGGGGGCAGACACCCCCGTTGGACCAGGGGCCATGCAGCTTAATGGGCTGCCAGCTTGAAAACACACTCGGTGTCACAGTGGGAGGCCCAAATGCAAATGGAAGTCATCTGCTTTGCCCAAACTGATCCAAAACCCCAAGCTGTGAGCTCCTCTCCTAGGTCTTATTTCCCTAAAAGTCTGAGCATCTGCTGTGGCCAGCAAGCAGTGGGACAGCTGGAGGACACAGCTGAGGTTGATCCAGAGGGACCCTGCGAGGACAAGGACAAGCATTGGGCAGGCGGTGCAGCCGCATATCATGGGATGATGGAGCAGCTCAAGCAAACAAGCCCCATACAAGGAAGTTACTACCAGGAAAAGCAGAAGCAGAGGACCACAAGGGGGGACATGCAGCTACAGTTCCTGCAGGAGCCTGTACTCTCCCACTGCACATGAGGGCCGTACCCTGCCCCAGCCAATTAATTCAAACCCTCCTTCAGCAGGAAACTCTCCAGGTGACAGGAGCAGCACTGCAGCTGAAATCTGCACCTACATTCAGAACCTGTTTCCAGCCCCATGTAGCAGAGGAACACCCCTCCTCTATAGACATGGGTGGCTCTCGGCACTAGTGCCACCATGGTTGATGGCATCCCCAGAGGGCGCAGGTCAGCTGGGTGGGTGGAACAGCTCTGGTTTGAAGACAGGACAAGGTGGCCCAGTCCAGCCACCTTCCTGGGCTTGCCTGCAGCTGCTGGCAGCACTAGCTCTTCAGGAAAGGTCTTCCTATAGGATACTCATCTGCCATTTCACTGGTATGCTCCCCAGATTCTCAGGGAGGGTGGTTTGCCAGCCCTTAAGGCTCAGCCATTTAAACCTCACCCCTGCCTGAGGAGTCTAAGCATCAACCTGTTTTACTGTGGTTTTAATAAATAAATTTAAAAAAAAACCACACACACAAAAAAAAAAACCCACAAACAAATTTGCCTGACTACTCAGTAACTGGTGAAAGAAGGATCGCTGCTTCACAGCACCTTAATCAGGAAAAAATCAGTCCCAGAGGTGCTTGTTTTCTACACTCACAAGCACCAAAGCTGCATTTTCTCTCTCCAACTGGCAAGAACCCTCAGCTGTGACCCACTGTCAACAGTCACATGCTCTGCACAGCCCTCCAAACAACTGGGCAATTTATTAACATAGCTCAGATAAGGATGTTTACACACTGCCCAGAGAGGCCAAGATGGCAGATTTTAAACACTCTGGGAAGCTGTGTCTTCCCCATTTCTCCAAGCGAGGCTGGGAAAACATCACAGTGCCTGTGCTGCCCCTGAGACTGTTTGCTTACAAGGAGTCATGAAACAGCCCTCTCACACCACAGGAGGCCATCAGCGGGCAAAAGGAGAGCCTGTGGTTTTAACCAGGCTTCCTATTGACACTCTGCTTTTCCCCAGGGTGTCATCTCCCCTGGTACCCCGAGCTGGGATTCATCCTCTGAGCCATCAGGTCAGCTCTATGGGAACAGGCTGTTTCCTGGACCATGCAGTCATTCCGGATTGGGGTTTTATCTGAATGCCGGATCTCAGGGCACCAGCCCACTTGCACAGGACGGCACGGGAAGCACCTTAGCCCTCAGGAACAGAGGTGAGAGAGCAGCTCTTGCTGTGCTAGAAGTCTCCTGGATAATGCTTTTGCCACGTGGCCTCAAGAGAAGTGAAATGAATGGCTTAACGCGGACGGAAGACAGCAAAACACATGCTGGTCCTCACTCTCCTCCCAGGCAGAGCCACCATACAGTCATCAGAGGGCTGGTCATCACATGGAGAACGGTTCCTTGCTTGGAAGAGTAGGCAACTTCTTGGGACACCACTGAAGGGGGCTGTCCCCACCCTTTGCTAGAGCTTTTCCTCTACCTCTACGTCTACCTCCACCCAAGGAGAAGCAGTCGGCCGCCTGCTGGTCCTCACCCTCTCCCAGATCTGCTGGCACCTATCTTCTTGGTCTGAAGCTCTCAGCCTGAGGATCCCCTGGCCAGTCTCCCCTGTCCTGAAGGAGGATATCCTCCAAAGGGCCATCAGTGGGGGTGCCCCTGCCCAGGACAGGTACCCAACTCCAACCTGAGACCTGATCAAGCCCTTACCATCACTAAATGCACAGTTACATGGCAGTGGCCACTGAAAAAGTGGCAAGTAAAGCAGTTTCTTCCAGCACCCCATCTTCCAGACCTCAGAGGAACAGCACCAGCACCCTGTGGATCACACCCTGCAGAGCTCTCAGGAAGGATAGGACCTGCCCTCTTGGCTCCCACTGCCATCCCTGGCAAGTGGCCACCCCGTGCCCAGTGCACGGCTAGAGCACAACCTATGGGGCAACAGCCTGTGCCAGGCTGCTTCGTGCACCAGACATCCCGTGAAAGTGGGGTCCAAAGGAATTGCAAAGCCATGATTTTTGGGTGCTTTGCGAGGAGCCCTTGCTGCCAGGCCTCCATCCCCATCTTCATCCCCATCCCCTGCCGCGCTGGGGAAAGAGCCCACCGGGCCGGGACCGCAGGGCTCAGCCCATCACGGAGCTCAGAGGCCCCGATCCCGACGGGGTGGGAGCTCCGGAGGCGGCGTCGCGGTGCCGGGGGTGGGGGGGGAGGGCGGAAACGGTGCCGGAGGGGGGGGCACGGGGCCGGGTGGGGGGGGGCATGGTGCTGGGGGGTGGGTCCCTGTGCCGGGGAGGGGGGACACCCACCCCGCTGGGCCCGGCGGAGCCGGACCGGGACGCTGTCAGCGCCCATCCCGGGGCCGCGCTTACCTCCCGCCACGACCGGCGCACCGGCGGCAGCGGCACTGGGCAGCAGGGTCAGGGCCAACGCCAGGGCGCAGAGCCGGAGCAGCGGGGCCATGGCGGAGGCGGGCGGGGCGGCCCGGGGCCGCGGGCGGCCCGGGGGCGGGGGCAGCCCGGGGGCGGGGGCAGCCCGGGGGCGGGGGCAGCCCGGGGGCGGGGGCAGCCCGGGGGCGGGGGCAGCCCGGGGGCGGGGGCAGCCCGGGGGCGGGGGCAGCCCGGGGGCGGGGGCAGCCCGGGGGCGGGGGCAGCCCGGGGGCGGGGGCAGCCCGGGGGCGGGGGCAGCCCGGGGGCGGGGGCAGCCCGGGGGCGGGGGCAGCCCGGGGGCGGGGGCAGCCCGGGGGCGGGGGCAGCCCGGGGGCGGGGGCAGCCCGGGGGCGGGGGCAGCCCGGGGGCGGGGGCAGCCCGGGGGCGGGGGCAGCCCGGGGGCGGGGGCAGCCCGGGGGCGGGGGCAGCCCGGGGGCGGGGGCAGCCCGGGGGCGGGGGCAGCCCGGGGGCGGGGGCAGCCCGGGGGCGGGGGCAGCCCGGGGGCGGGGGCAGCCCGGGGGCGGGGGCAGCCCGGGGGCGGGGGCAGCCCGGGGGCGGGGGCAGCCCGGGGGCGGGGGCAGCCCGGGGGCGGGGGCAGCCCGGGGGCGGGGGCAGCCCGGGGGCGGGGGCAGCCCGGGGGCGGGGGCAGCCCGGGGGCGGGGGCAGCCCGGGGGCGGGGGCAGCCCGGGGGCGGGGGCAGCCCGGGGGCGGGGGCAGCCCGGGGGCGGGGGCAGCCCGGGGGCGGGGGCAGCCCGGGGGCGGGGGCAGCCCGGGGGCGGGGGCAGCCCGGGGGCGGGGGCAGCCCGGGGGCGGGGGCAGCCCGGGGGCGGGCGGCACCGAGCCGGCGGCGACCTGGGAGCCGGCTGGAGGGGAAGGGAGGAACCGGGGGTGTCAGGGGCGGGCCGGTGCGGTGGCTGGAGGAGCTGCTGGTCCGATTATCCCGGTTATCCCTCCCCGGGCTACCGGAGCCCAGCGCGGGGGGAGGGCTCGGCCGTAGCCCCGAGACCGGCCGCAGGAGGGGGCCAGACCCCCGTGGGATGGGGAGCGGGCGGTGGGGGCATGGCCCTCTCCCAGAACCCTCTCTCCGGGTGTGGGTAGTGCCAGCCCCAAACGGAGACCCTCCTCCTGCCCCCTGCGGGAACGGACCCCCAGAGGGTCCCCAGATCCCTTTCCCTCGCTGTTGCATTGGTCTTCATAACATGCCAGTACATCAACTTTCTTACATATATTAGTTCACATTGGTCTCTTCTTGCAAGTTACTAGTGATAGGACGAGAGGAAATGGCCTCAAGCTGTGTCAGGGGAGGTTTAGATTGGATATTAGGAAAAAATGTCTTTACTGAAAGAGTGGCCAGGCATTGGAACAGGCTGTCCAGAGCGGTGGTGTTGTCGCCATCCCTGGAGATGTTCAAAAACGTGTAGACGTGGCATTTGGGGACATGGTTTAGGAGGCATGGTGGTGTTGGGTTCACAGTTGGACTTCATAATCCTAGAGGTCTTTTCTAACTTTAATGATTCTATGATACACCACGATGTAATGCAGTAGTGGAATTTTACTGGCGCCTCTGATATTGTTCACACTTAAGTAAAACAAATGAAAGGACTTTGCTTCTGGGAAGCTTAGAGTAGTCCATGAAGGATAAAGGATACCCCAAGATAACCATGACAACACCAGCATCCCAGCCCCTCTGACACATCTTGGAAACCCTCCCAGCATCGTCTGGTGTCATAGATCAGTAGCTCAAGGAAGACTGACTCCAGGGATGCCTGGGTGAGTAGACAAGCAGCAAGAATGCTGCAGAAACAGAGTCACTTTGCAAAGCTTTACTGTGATTAGCAATCGGTAGCGTGGGTGCTAGTGGTTAGTCAAGTCATGTTGTACCTGACTGTTTGAAGAGTATAAGAACCCCAGATAAAACCACATTCAGGTGCCCCAATTTGGCTGGGACATGCCATGCCTATGAATAAATACCCTTGTAAATCTATGCTTTGCATAGTAGCCTCTCTTCTTGGTCAGCACAGGCCAGGTGTGAATTTTCATGACACACAAGGTGCTGAGGTCTCCCTCCTGGGCAAAGCAAGAAGCCTGCTGGCCTCAAGCCCTCATGTTCAATGTTCGAGATGTGAGAAGCTGCATTGATATAAATGGGGATTTTCACATGCTGTAGGTCAAGAATACAACTGAGTGCTTTCCTGTGCTGGAGCCAAAGAGCTCTGCACCGCTTGACTCATGCCCAGAGATGCAGAGAGCCCAAAAGAAATGGGTTTCCAACTGTCACTGTGAGCACGGTTGCAATGCTGCCTGCAGTGCTGCTCTGGGACCTGGTTTTACCCCAGATCCCTTGGGAACAGCATAAGAGTCATCACTACATCCACATGGGCTTCTTGGCAGCAGAAGGGTAAAAGCACTGTTCCTACAAATGCACCCATGCTGGGTTGCAGTCCTGCACCCGGGCCCACATGGGTACCACAGGATGCCGTATCTCCACTGGCTGCTGCTTCCCTGCCCGGCACCTGCTTGCCTGAAGCAACCATCCCTTGAAGTTGGGTGGGCATTAGGCTCCAGCATAAAGGCACGCTCAGGCCAGGCTGATTCAGAACAAGACCAAGCTTTTTCAGGCAGACACATGGCTGCAGATCCCCACAGGGCATCACGCCCTGACACCATCAACACCCCTGAAATGCATCTTTCCCCCCTTGAGGTGGAGGCAGGAGCAGGCAGCCTAGCACAGGCAGCAAGAAAGGGAGACACATAGGTTGGAGGCTGTAGGCAGCCCCCATCCTTTCCCAGGACCACAGCCTACACACCCCCTCCCCCAAAAAAGTAAGATGAGATTTCATTGCTGCTCAAGGAAGCCTTGTTTTTAATTGCAGGCAGATCAGTGGGTTTTTTTGGAGGTGGGGCAAAGGACAAAGGAGGGCGGGCAGGGAAACGAAAGCCAGGCTTTGTCCTCCCCAGGTCCAACCAGATCTTTTCAGGCTTTCCTGCCTGCTCCAAGGCCCCACCCAGCCCTCTGCTGTTTTTCCTCCTCTCCGACTCCATGCTTGCAGCAGCTGCTATGTTTGCAGAACAGGAGGCTGGGCTGGTGCAAATCCAGCAGTCCTGGGGCGCTAGAGGGTGACTGACAGCAGCCACCAGTTGGGCTCCAGCCTGTTGCCCTCTGAAAGTCCCCAGGAAGCAGCTAGGGTAGGTGAAGGGATAAAAACACTGAACACACTGGGTTTTAGGGGTTTTAACTGAAGGACTTTATGGTTGGACTTGATGATCTTAAAGGTCTTTTCCAACATAAATAATTCTATTATTCTACCTCTGCACCAGCACCTTGGGATCCCATGGAGGGACTAAGCACTGTGCGGCTGTTTCTCTGTGGGAAAGCTGGCCAAGGTGTTCGTGGATGACTGATTTCAGCCGTGGGGCAAGTGTGGGGCAGCATGAAGGAGCCCGTGGGTGGGAGGCAGGAGACAGCGCTGGAGATGCACTGCAGGGCTCAGCGTGGGTGCTGGGGGCAGAGCTCTGGCTTGGTGAATAACTGAACTGACTCCCCGGCATGAAGGCAGCTCAGGGAGAAGGAACAAAACTATATTTTGGATTGCCTAAACTAAATGAAGAAGACAACCAACATTTTTCAGCAAATAGAGAACAAAATCTGAAGAAAGCGATCCCATAGCTTGAGCAGGCAGCATCGCTGGTTGCCCCTGCCCCCGCCAGCTTCATCGTGGAGCTCATCATCTGTTCACTCGGCAAGCTTTGCTCTCCCTGCCGTGTTCCTGGTGTCCTTGAGAGCCAGATGGGCTGGCTGCTGGTGACAGAGCTCCTGCAGGCTGGGAGAATAAGTGGCCGATAGCATTAGGTCGGCCAAACCATGGGATGTGGGGGCTGAGCCATGGGAGGCGCATAATGCAGAGGAGGGAACATGCCTCTCTTGATTTTGCCACCACAGGCAAGTGCTTTGATGCCAGCAGCTGCTGCTTGCAGGTGGTTCAGATTTTGGCAGCTCCTCAGGAGAAACACGGGGCTCTTTGCAGACTTGGGGGCTGCCAAAAAGACGCAGGACCTGTGTGTTTCTTCATCTGAAAGCAACTGGTGCTTGAAGCTGAGTGGGCACTGGCATCACTCAGGCGTTAGCAGGCCCAGGGAAGTCTCGCCGAAACCACCTCCTGGGCTGGAGGCAGCTCTTTCACACTTGCTAAGCAATGCCCTAACACCAGAGCCACTGCTGGCCAGCTTGGGAAGCCAGAGGAAGCGTTCACTGAACCATTTCTGTTTGCAAAGTGCCTTGTTCATTTGTCCTGGGTTCATTCATGAAGCAACACTTGGGCTACAGGGCATCCCAGTGGCACAGGCAGGGACCCGGAGGGAGAACCCATGGGCAGGCACCTGGGCAGCAAGAGCAGGCAAGGTGCCGACAGGCAAGCTGGGGGAGACCAAAACGCTGCTCTTATCCCACCAGCCTTTCCACTCCCTCTCCTTATTTGTCTCTGAAGGGTATTTTCAAACCCTTCAAGATGGCCTCAAATGGTTTCCAAGGCGACGGTGCTAAAGTCATCACTGCCATGGAAACCCTCTCTTTGGCATAATATAAATATTTCCCTTGAAGGAGGCTGGATGAGTGGGCGATGTGCTATTTTCTAGCACTCCCTGGCTGCAACAGGACAATCTCCAGGAGATGGGGGGAGCCAGGGCGGATAAAATTAGCTCACCACACTGGCCGGTGATGGAAAGGGGTGATTGCCAGCATTTTGGTGCAAGTCCTGGGCTTCTTTGTGTCAGCAGAGTCCAAATGAAAAAGATTTACCCTGCAGGGACAAAAAGATAAAAAAAGAGGGGGAAAAAAATTAAGGTTAAGAGCAGTCACTTTTTCTTGTCCTTCTTCAAAGTTTTCCCTTTAGTCCCAACCACATATCCCTTCTGGCCAGCACAGGCAGGAGGGGGTCCTGGAGCACCCTTGGTGCTGGGCCAAAGACAGCTGAGCCTGAGCCAGCCTCTCCTGGGAGCACGTGTGTGGTGAAAGTACTTCATTTTGCTTTTAATTGCCTCCTTTCTGTCTCATCAAATTGCCAACACCTTCACTTGAACCCAGGGAGAGGTGCCTGCGGCCCTGAGCATCGGCAGTGGAGCAGGAACCCCCGAAACACCCTCTGTGCTGTGGTGTCTCCCAAACCAGGGCTGCCTGCGAGGGCAGTGGCTCTGTCAGTGGCCCCAGCCCATTGACCCCTCCAGCCCCCTGTCTGCCTGGGCTCCTCTGGCCACACCGTGCTCAGCACTGGGGCACATCTCCAAAGAGGGACTGCCAGCGTGCCCAGTGCCCCGCACAGCAGGGATGCTCCTGTGGATCCCTGACCCCAGGACACGGCTGTCCCCACTGCCACCCTGCCATGCTGGCTCTTGTCAGCCACAGGCCAGGGGGATTTCCGAGCTGCCGTGGGAGATCCCATCACGGTGGAGCGGGTGTTTTCCTAAACAGAGACAGCTGCATTCATCACTGGGGCTGAACGGGGCGGAGGTGCTGGCAGTGTGATGGGGGCTGGGGACGAGGTGTCCGCAGAGCCTGTCTCTGCCTGGGCTGGCATGGAGGGGTAAACACTGCCTGTCCTGGAGCAGATGGCTTCTCTCACATCCACGCTCCAGGCAGATACCGAAGGGCTTTCCTAACAAATAAAACCCCCACTGAACAGCCTGGAGCTGTGCTTCTCACTTTCCTGGAAGAAGGGGTTGCTCTCACCTCGCTGGACCTCCCAGGCTATTTTTAAATCGCTGTAGCAGCCAGAGGATGGGGAGACACGGCATGGTGAAATCCCCCTGTGCTCTCGCCTGCTGATCACTGCCCTTTGACAGGGGCTGGGAATGAACTGGCCAGGCTGGAGGACAGGGGCTCGCCCTGTGAACCCCCCAGCACCACCCCAGAAAGTCTCCCGGGAGGTAGAGAGCCTCCCCAAGGTCCATTTGCCCTCCCTGCCTCAGTAGGTGCTGCCAAGGTGTTGGGAAGCCAGTGGGGTCAGACCCTGACACCTGCTTTCCTTTTTCTCCCTTTGGATAAAAAAAAACAAACCCAGAGCAAACAATTAAAATGTTCCAGCTGCTGGCCCAGAGTAGCGATCCCAGATAAAACCCCAAGGATCTGCTGGCTAAATATAGCCTGAGCCCCATAAATTAAACAAAAGCTTTTTGCTGGTCTCCCAGAAAGCCGGTTCCAGCAGCAGTTTTATCTATGTAAGGTATAACTCCGGCAGTATTTGTTATTATTAGCCATACCTCCCCCATGTCACCGACCTCCCCAATGCCGTTGTTTAGGAACATGAATTTTGCAGAGCCAGACTTCTCCCTCCCAGCAGGTCCTTTGCTGCAGGCAGGATCACACCTCAGGCCACTTTCCTGCCATTTTATAAGAATTTGCAAACCCAGGTTTCTTTCTTTTGGACAATTATTTGATACTTGCACATCTCAGAGATCCCATGTTTTCTAGGGCCACCCTTAGTTAAGGCCTGTCTCAGCCATCTGCTTATTTTTGATCCCTATCAGCTGTCCTAGGAGCTGCAAACACTTAAATAAAATATTGCCTGCAACACAAAGGTGTTGGAAAGCTCTTGCAGATACCGTGCAAGCCAATGCACATGTAGGTTCTTGCCTCCTTTTTCTCATCAAGGTTATTAACAATATCTTATGATATTATATGATATGATATCATATTATGATATTATTATATCATATCATATTATATTGGAATGACTTATGGCTTTCTTGGAGTATTCTCCCCCAACCCTTTAAAGAAGTTTCAGCATCCTGCTGCCTCAAGCGCACATGGCTGGCTCGTGAGCAGGAGAGATGCTGGTTGTGCTGCTGAGGATGAATTCGCTCCACTTTCTCTCCAACGCTTCCTCCCAGCACGCTGTGCTCAGCGTGGGGAGTGCATCTGATGCCTGCTTTCCCCTCCCAGATATTTAGGCTTTGCTTCTTTTTCTGTGAGCTTTAGCAAAAATATTTCACTTACTATGTCCAGAGCTGCTCCATCCCAAAGCAGGGGGCTGGCTCAGCTGTCATGCAGTGCCACTGAAATCCTGGCCCCTTGCTCTGTGCTGGGCTTTGGCTTTGTTTCTGCATTTGCTGGTGGGTCTACGGCTGAGTAATCCAGCCCACGTCTCAGAAGGGTGTGAGCAGGGCTGGCAGCCCAGAAAATCCAAATTGCCTTTTCCAAGTGAAAGCACCATCTCCTCGCTGAGTTCTTCTCAGCCTCCCATCGCTCACGGCTCACAGCAGCACAACCTGCTCTGCCAAAACCACCCTGCAAAGTTCCTTCTTGCTGAGTTACACGTGAGTCAGCCCCCACAGCCTTTTTCCAGGGCCATGTGCTTGTCTTGTCTCCCAAGTCTTCTTGGGCCACCCCCACCCCACAGCTTTTTTGGTTCACTGCAATGTTTTTTAGGCAGATAGCCCTTTCCTGGGCAGGGCATGAGGAAGAGGAGGCCAGAGCTGCCTCCCCTGGTTTCTTCTCCTCAGCGGCTGGAGGCAGCCTGGGGCCTCTGCACGCACATTCCCTCCATCCCTCAGGAGCATCCCAGGGTGGGTGGGAGGAAGGGCAAGGTTTCCCCATCCCACCATCTCGGGTGGTTGTACCTCTGTTTGTAAACATGCCTCTACCTGCCCCCTTGCTGGCAGGGCACAAAAAAACCCAAAACCAAACTCAACCCCAAAAAATAAAGAAGTCAACTCCAAGGCTGTCATGGCTATATTTAGTTGGAACTTTTCTGTCCAGGATTCAGACTCTATTTGGAAACCCTGTACCTTGGCGTGCAGCCAAGCACCTCGGTTTTATACAGTAATCCCTCAACATATGGCAAACGTTTCTCATCTCCTGGTGGCTGCAGCACTGGCCCCGACAGCCCAGCAGCAGAGGGTTTTAAGCTGAAACCAAGACAAGCTGGCTGGCTGTGGTTGTGGATTCACATCTTAGACCCAGAGGTCTTTTTTAATAGAAACATCATCTTGACGTAGCTTTAGATAAACAAAGCCCCAGGAACATCAGAGCTGCCCCTGGCCCCCAGTGCCTAGCGGGTGTTTTTGGGGTGCAGACCTTGGGCCATCTCTACCAGCTGCAGGCCTGGGGTGATGCCTGGGGGCAGGGAGATAGGAAGATGTGGGGCACCCCAAAACATACCCTCAGGCCTCCCTGGTTGGTTCAGCTGTCAAGATGGAAAGAGCTGCTGGCTTATTTTGCCCCTCTCTCCACTGAAAATGCCATGAAAATTCCCATTTCACATGCTGGGAGTTCTGGGGTTGACACAACACAATGATCACCCAGAGCATGGTGTAATTCTCAGTAACGTGACAGTGTTTTAGTGCCAACAATTTTGTCCTGACGGCCTGCGGGTGTCTGAGTGATGCTCAGAGAAGCAGCATCCTCACACGCCCATGTCCTGTCCTGTCTTCTCTCCTCTCCTCATGTATTTTGGATGAAACAAGGTTTGTGACAGCATCTCTCCTGGAAACACTGAAAGTAACCAGAAGTAAAACTGCAGGTTCCTGAGTGCCACATGTGTTTCCCTGCTCCATGGCAGCTGTGAGATAGAGGGAAGCAGGAACCAGCTGAGAAAAGGTGATCAAACAGCTATTTATACAGCCCTTCCAAATATTTTAGACTCATGACATGC
Source organism: Phalacrocorax aristotelis (assembly GCF_949628215.1). Taxonomy (NCBI): domain Eukaryota; kingdom Metazoa; phylum Chordata; class Aves; order Suliformes; family Phalacrocoracidae; genus Phalacrocorax; species Phalacrocorax aristotelis. Next base: position 30,386,636 of record NC_134282.1, read on the forward strand.
ATGATGATGTATAACAAAAATATCTGCTTCAAAACCTTCCAAGTTAAATCCCACATCCTTATTTTAATTCAGGAGTTCAAGGGATTTAAGGAAGTATATACTTAAAGCGATTCTTCTTATTGGTCACAGAGAGGAGCGCTCCAGCCAGCCCTCAGGGACAATGGGGTAGGCTTTGGGGAGAAACCTACAACCCAGCACCAAGACCCTGGGGAAGAGCAGCCACAGCGGGGCCATGGTCTGGATGAGCTGCAGAAATACCATGAAGGGCATCTGCAGGGGCACGCAGGATCAGCTCCTTCAAGGTGGTTTGATTCAGGGACGCCCCTGTCCCCACCCATGGCCCCATGAAGCCTGCCATGGGAAGACTTGGTGTCCTCTGCAGCCTGGTGCTCCAGACTGCTCAGCCTGATAGGGTTTATAATGAGGCTAATTAATCCTGCTCACTTAAGAGAGGCCAAAGCACCTGACAGACCATTTGGGGCTCTGCAGGGCCCAGGATCTGGGGGCAGCCAAGCCCCCAGCCCCAGATGGGTGTGGGCAGGAGCAGAGGGGTGCCTTGGGGGTTCTGGTGTCTCACACCACCCCAGCCTTGCTACTCCTTGCCTTCCTTGTGCTGTAAGCACCGCCACATCTTGCAGGTGCTGGAGGTCTGGCAGGTACATCTGGGAGCAGAAAGGAGAGCAGCCCTTGTTAATGAGCACAAACAAAGGTCCGCCAGCTCCTTCTGTCCCTGTGCAGCAGCAGCCATCTTTTCCATGCAACTCCAAGACCCCTGGAGCAGGGCTGTCCCAGCAAAGCTCGGCTTAGACCAGCATACTAGGCTGGGACTATTATGTGCTCTGGTGCTGCAGCCCCAGGGACCCGTCTGCCAGCCCTTTTCCCTGCCTCGGGAGTGGCAGCATGCAGGGGTCCCCCATGGGCACCACAGCATTTTGTTCCCCTCTCTGCCCCGTGCCACTTCCCTGGCTCTGGTGGGAGAAGCCAGGAATGTGCAGCAGAGCCCATTTCTGCAATGCTCAAACTCCTGCCGGAACTAAGCCAAGCTTTAGAGAGTAGTTTAAGCACCCGTTAGTGTGTTCCCTAAAGCCCTGTGATTCATCGACAACCACTCAATTCAGTGTTACCCTTTCACTATCCCCAAATTTGGCATTTCCCTAAATCACATGGGCTTTTTTTGCTGTTATTACATACCTACGATTCCAGCTGTTCCTGCCCAGACACTTTCTACACAGCACCATCCTTCTTTAAAAGTGTCGGCTGCCTGCATGACACGTGCTGCCTTTAGGTGAGACACTGGTTTCTCACAGCGGGTTTGATCCCCACAGTGTCCCTGCAGTCCTTCTTCCCAGAGGACAAGCGTTTCCATGCCATGGTTATTGCCCCACGCAGCCACCCATGTCCCTTGTGGTGGAGTGATGCAGAATGAGAAGGATGGAGATTCAGATAAAGGTCTGGTGGCTCTTCCAGGATGAAGCGCTGGTGGAAAACCTGGGCAGCCCAGCCAGCCCTTTGGCTAAGGATGAAGGATCTGTGTACGCACTCCTGGTGAGATGGGGTGTCCGTGGGAACCAGCTAACCCACCAGAAGTGACCCGCAGCCTGGTGGGTGTTTGCAGGCTGTGCGGGATCTGCACATCCCAAAAGGTGGAATGAGTTGTCCAGGAACTCTGCTGTGCAGCGAGGATATTTTGCTGTAATTCTGGTTTTTTCTCAGTCTCAGCATGGGAAGTTTGAGCTCACAGTGCCAAATGCCACCCGGCATGTTTATTAATGCTGACTGTAAAACCTTGGCAAAAGCATTCACCATCAGGTCTGCAGAAATCCTGCCGGATCCAGTGCCTTCCAGCCAGATGGCCTTTATTAAGAGATGTCACATTGCTAACAACACCTGACAGCAATTTGACTCCCTTCCCTGCTCTGCTCCGGGCGCTCTGAGCAAGGCAGCAGCCTGAGCTGAGAGCCAAGGGATGTGGGAGCCCACCATTCCCACGCCTGCCCCGAGGGCACAGAATCAGGGCTCTGCCTTGGCATGGGCTCCTGCACCCCAGTATTGCTTTGGGCTCCTCACCTGCCCTCCTCCTCCTACCTCCCTTTTCCTGCTGGAGGCACCCAACTGCACCCAGGTGTGTGCAATGAACTGTCACCCACAGCATCAGCCACCTGAGGTTGCAGGTGATACATTGATATCTCTGTACAAGAGGGTTTTTCCATATATTTGGTTGTATGTGTGATTTTTCCACTTTGCTATTTACTCGAGTTAAAATAACCACTGGAAGCACAGATACCGGAGTCTACAGCACAGTTTCCTACATGTTTTAATAACACAGTATCATACCACCTTTAGCAGGCACAGAAAGAGCACCTTCTGCACACCCTCATGTCTTTGCTCTGCATTTACACTGCCAAGATGTAATTTTGAGGAGCAACATGGTTGGGACATGGGTGGGAAGGTGCGACATTGCACCCCGCATTTCAGGTTTGTGACCATCCCTGGGACTCTGCTAACAGCTTCTGATGCCATGATTCTATGATGGTGTCCCCTGTGAGCCGTTGCATAGTCACTGTTGTCATCATCTTTGGCACACCCAAGGTCACTCAAAGAGAAACAGGGCAGGGCTGATGTATAGCAGAGCAGCCATGGGTGCTCTGACTCACCCATAGCACTGGTCTCAGTCACCCAGCTCCCTCCCACCTGGATTCCCCAGCCTGTGTTGAGCTCCTGGGCTCAGAGGGAGCCGGTGGCTCGCAAGCTCCGTGCTGCCAGTCGCTATGTCGGCATGGGGCCCTCCTCCAGTCTTGGGGAGAATGCTGCTTCGTCCAAATCCCTGACTCACTCGCACCATCTTTCCCTGACAGCAGGCTGGCTCCGTGCAGGAGCCGGGCTTGGGCAAGAGCTGTGCAGCCTTGGAGAGCTGCTGCTGGCACTGCTGTGCATCTTCCCCCTGACTGCATCACTGCAGCTCTCGCTTGCTGCCTGCCAGTGCATGTGATGTGCCAACCCCGTAGATTCCAAGATCTGAAATATTTCATACTCCAGAATATCATCCTGCCTAAAAATCATGCTTTTGAAGAGAGCTGGGATGTTGTCCTCTCCAGGCACAGGGTCCGCTTGGAGGGAGGGATGGTGTCAGCCAGCAGCCAGCAACGGAGATGCTGTTGTTCCCCACCACCTATGCGCAGCACCCCCAGGCAGGAGGCTGGGAAAATCTCACAAGGGTGACACCAACTTCTTCGGGAAAACACACGGCAATGAAAGTGGTTGAGTGGCCAACAGCCGACTGTCCTGCCCTGCCGCGGGCTCTGCTTTTTGGGTGGAGGAGCCCCAGCACGACGCTCCAGGGCACCCTGCATCACCATGACCAGCAACCAGGAAGGGGCCAATTTAGCCATGCCACCATCTCCTGGCTCTGTAACTGAGTATCTCTCAGGTGACATCCCAACCCTGCAGTGTTTTCTAATTTCCAGCCTAATCTGCTACTCTCCAGGCTCACCGCAACTTCATATAACGCTGGTGACCACCCGCGGGCAGGAGTGGGAGAGTTTGTCCTTCCCCCTGCTTGTTGCCGGGGCACTGCCACCAAACAGAACAAAAGCTGTAAAAAAAAAATTAGCCTGGAAATTTCTCAAGTGTTTGGGGGGGATTTTTTTTTTCCCCTTTGAAATTTGCCATCTTTCCTCTGGTCACTGAAAAATAACTGGGCAGGGGGGCTGTGTGTGAAGGATGTATGAAGGACAGGCAAACAGCTTTCTGAGCAGCCTGCTTGTCTTCAGAGCAAGAGCTGGGGCCGGGGGAGTCTGGGCTCATTTTAGTTGTATCTTGACTGCAATGCTCATTACTCAGAGCCTTAACAGAATCTACAGTTCCCATTTGTAATCACATGTTCAGTAAAATAATCAAGTCATAATTGCTAGGGATTCCTTCTTCCCTACATAACAGAGCCCAGGCAGGGGAGGTGGCACTACAGCTGAGGCAGCAAACCTCAGCATTGCCTTGGGTCAACATTTCAAGAGCAAATTAACCAGAGTTAAAGCAAGAAGAGAGCAGACAAAAATCCCCCAGATCTGCCTAGGTGATGAAAAGACACGTCTCCTTTGCTTGCCGCACTGAGAAAAGAATCATTTTCCCTTTGGGTGGCCCCAAAATAATGCTTACCGTGCTTCTGTGCCTCTGCCCATGCCTCTGGGAGCAGCAAGGGTTTGCAGAGCCACTGTTTCCCTTGGAAGCCCAGGCACCCAAGTCCTGTGAGAAGGCAGGGAAGAGATTTCAGCCCCCAAAGCCACAGGAACCTGCATTTTCTGCCTACCCTTTTGCCTGCTGATCCCTGCATGGCAGGTTTGGGCCCTGCCAGGGGGAACCTGGCAAAAATAAATGGAAAAAATAAACAAACCTGGAAAAACCTGGAAAAAAATAAACAAACAGAGATTACTGAGCATCAGAGCAAGGAATCAAGGAATCATAAGTGACTCTGGTTTAAGAAGGACAATTTTTGCCAGGCAAAATGTGATGGCTTTTTTGGACAGGACTAGAAAACGGCTGCAGCTCTAATCAATCCAGCTTTCAGCACATTGCTTGCATTAATCTGGAGAGTGAGGCTCAACCAGCCCTGGCCTCGAGGAGCAAAGGGACCCTCCTTCTCCTGCAGGTGCAAAGCACTGCAGACCGCATGGTCAGGTCTTTCAGGCCTGGGGATCAGTGTTTAAGGCACCCATAGGTAGCTCTCATCCACCCAAACACCAACCCCAGTGTCTTTCCCACTACAGGAATAAATTCAGGGGGTGAATCCACTGCCCGCAGCCCTTCAAGGGAGGTGGGAATGTGTTAGGACACGACCTTAGATCTGAAAGACAGAGCCATTGTCCCCAGGGCATGTGCTTAATCATAATAATTTTGTTTTTCTAACATTTTAATTTACTAATTAATCCCTGGAAGGAATACTTACTTGGATGCAGGGAAAGAATGAAACTCTCACCTGGGTGTGCTGGGAGCATTTCACCAATAGCCTGGGTAGAGCATTAGCAAACCCAATGCAGAGTGGGGGAGTACAGCATCTTGGCTGGACCATCAGCTTCTTGTGGTCAAGCTGGACTCCCTGCCTGAAAGAAATGTTCGCACCTCACTCATGCAGGGCCATTTCCAACCCCTGGTAAAAGCTGCGGGAGCTCCTACCATCTGGAAAGCCCTGGGGGCTGCTGCAGGCCAGAGAGCGTTGCTGGAGGTAATAGCACATCCCAAGTACGTCACTCCCACAAGGGCCAGGGTCAGCCCTCAGCTGGGCAAGGTTTCATCTGGTGCAAGGTTTCTTTCTGGGCAAAGGACTCAGTGTCTGCCAGATAAGCCTTTGCACCAGCTATTTTACCAGCTCTGGTTGGATGTCTGCCTACCCAGCCTGGAGCTCATGCGCCCTGCTACCCTGGGAAAAGTGGGTGTCCAGCCAGGAGCCTTCCCATTCTCTGCCTCTTCCTCCTCACCCACATGTTTGGCAAACAGCAGCCTCCCTGCAGAGAGACTTCCCTAGGATGGAGGAGAAGTGACCCGGAGCTGTCAGAGAGGACAAGGACTGGGCTGAGACACTTGTCTCCCGGTAGAGAAGTCACCTGCTTTGGCTAGGTGTTGGCACATGTTACAGCTCCTGAGGGAGGTGGTCAGCATGGACAGGAGCAGGGGAGCTCAGGGCACTCTTTCCACTGTTCCTCAAGGCGAGACTCCTCCGTGCTTTGCCACAGCACATCACCAGGCGTTAGCAGGTGCTTTGAAGCGATGCTCCTCCTACCTGGGCACAGATGACATGAGTGCTGCTATCTCCCCTAAATTGGCATGACTCTGGGGACTCCATCATCCTCAGCATCCCAGCCATGAGCCCTGACCCATCTCTCTGGGGTCCCTGCCAGGAGGGAGAGAAGGAAAGTGAGGCTGGGACTGGAGAGATCACAGGTGTAGGGCAGGAATGTCATATGGGACCAGCATGCAGAGTGCAGCTATAGCTGTGTACTCTGCTCCTCTCTGCCTCTTTCTCTTGAGAAAGTTCTGTCTCAGCTGTCAGTCCCCTTCTCCTGCTTTTTTTGAAGTTGGAGAACTACGTACATAGATGGCATCTCTAATTAATATAAATATAGTGAAACATAAATAATAGACATGCCTGAAATAGTGTCACCCCCGAGCAGGCAGGCGTACGCGTCATGGAAAGAAAATAAAAATGCTTTTTATCTGTTTTGGCTTTTTTGCTTGTTTGTTTGGTTTTGGCGGTTTGTTCCATTCCTTAGGAGAGAGCAACCTTTACCGTGGGTGAAACTGCTCAAAAGCAGGAGAGGCTGAGGTGCAGGGGGGTAAAAAGCAGCAGGGAAGAGAGCGGGCCAGAGATGGGGATGGGGATGGAGAACGGGGAGCGGCGGGGCTTCAGGGCACGGTGCGGGGCCGGTGGGAGATGGGGACAGCCACTATGGGGGGGAGTGGGAATTCACAATAAATTAGTTGTATCATGGAAACGCAGCTCCCGGGCCCCGCTGCAGGTCGCTTCTCCCCGCCACGATCCCTCCCGGCGCTGCCCCGGGCCCAGGGAGGGGCGGGGGCGCGGTCGGGGCCGCCGGGCTCTTCCCTCCAACTCCTCCTCCTCCTCTTCCTCCTCCTCCTCCCCCCTCCCCGGCCGCCCGCCGGTGCCGGCGGAGGCGAGCGGAGCGGGCTGGGCCCGCTCGCATCCCCCCACATCCCTCCATCCCTCCGCATCCACCCGCCCGGCTCCGCCTCGCCGAGGGAGCTGGGAGCTGCCGGGGCTGCCCAGCGAGGCCGACAGCCCCGGAGCCTCCACCGGAGCGACCTGGCCGGTCCCGCCGCCGATGTCACCGCGCTGCCGCCTCCAAGTAAGGGGTCAGCGGCGTGGGGGGAAGCGGGGCTGCGGCAAGGGGAGGGGGAGGACACGAGTGGGGACCCGCCGTGGGTTCAGTCCATTCCAGCCGTGGGAAAATCCCCCAACCCACGCGGGACCGCCGCTCGCCTGGCCGCGATCTCCTGCCAGGTCCCTGCTCGGTGCCCTCGGAGTCCGCGACGGCCCCCCGAACCGGTCCTGACCCCGTCCCGAGGCCTTTGGGCCGGGTTTGAAGCGGTTCGGGGAGCGGGGCAGCACTGGGGTGCAGGAGCTGGGGTGCCCGGCGTGGGGGAAAGCTGCCTTAAGGGTTGGGAATGACAGGGCAGCATCCCCTTGTCCCCCAGGGTCGAGAAGATGGCTGCCACCAAGCCTTTAACGCAGCCTGGGGAGGCTATGCGATCTTCACTGGTGTCTCAGTGTGTGTCGGTTCTCAGCTTAGCTATAAAACCACACACCCTTTCGATGGGCCCCGAAACAGTCCGAGTCAGCTGTTCCCCTGCGCTGTCAGGCTCGAAAAGCTTGTTAGTGTCTTTCTTGTTAAGTACAAATTACTGGGGCCGTTTGCTTTGGAGGGCAGGAGGACCGAGGAGGTGTTCAGCGTGCCTGGCCTGCAGAAGGAGGCTGTCTACAACTTGTTCTTCAGGTTGTTTCAGGGGATGAAAGGGGAGACGCACATATTTCAAGGCTACAGGAACTCAGTGTTGTCCCACACAAGGTGCAGTTCACCCATGGGACTCACTGCTGCAGGATTCCTGTGTAAAGAGAGGTGGGGCTTCCCTGTGCCGGCAGCGGGAAGCCCTGGGTTTGGAGGTGCGAGGTGATGGAGGCGGGAGCCCAGGGTGGATCCCAGCCCCGAGGCTGCAGGGCCAGCGACTGCCTCCCTGTCTGGTGCGGGAAAGGGCTTTTCTGCGAGACAAGCTCTGGTCTGACTGGGACCTGCAGAGGAGGAGGCGAGGGGACAGGTCTTACTCAAAAGGTGTCCTAGCTCAGATCCAGACTGCTTTGAAGTCAGCCAGCAAAATTATTCTCCAAAAAGGCCACAGTAGTAAGTCAGGAAGTTGTTGGTGTCCCTAGGGTGTGAACTGAGCTGTCCTGGCCCTGGTGGGCTGGCGGGAGGGGTCAGCCCCAGCTGGGTCCCTGCTCTCCCCGTGCAGCTGGGCTGAGCAGAGCTCTCCCAGCAGCTGGTTGAGAGTAGGTACATCCGCAGCCAGATCCCGGGGCCAGAGGACCAGCCATGCCACCCTGCTCTTCCTGTGTTGCTGCCCAGCTGTGTGGGAGAGAGCACCCACCATGCAAGAGCTGGTCACGGTGGCAGATGTCTCTTCTCCCCAGCTTTGCTGGTCCTTTAATGCAGCAGTCAGGGAGAGGGGAGCATCTCCTCTCAAAACACTGCTCACTTGCTTAAAAGCTGCCAGGGAAGGATGCCCTGCAGCTGGGAGCAGGTGCAGAGGCCCAGCAAGGTGCTCCCAGCAGATGGGGGGGGGGGGGGGTGTTGGGATTGCACACCACAACCACCTCTGTTTGCTGGACCACTGGTGAAGGCAGCCGGCACAATGCGCTGAAAAGCAGGTATTCCAGATGGGAAGGAGCACCCCATGAGAGGTGCTCGCTCATGGCCAACGGGCGCGGGCTCATGGGCAACTGCCTGCCTGGGCACTCCAGGCACCCCTGCCAGCATGTTTCATTGCTCTGGTGCTGCAAGGGTGCTTGGCACCCAAAGCAAAGTTGGTGCGAGGTACCTGGACAGTGTGCCTGGCTCTGCGTGGGTGGGCAAAGGGCCGGGGAAATGTGGAGAGAGCAACAGGCAGGAAGAATGGAAAAAGCAGATCCTGAGTGTCCTCTTGGGGTGGCAAAATGCAGAAAAGTGCGTTCTCCTGTCATTGCAGAAAATAGTTTGAGCGTGACTTGGTTAGGGTTTGTTTGCTGCAGTGGGACAGGAGGGATTTACACTCCACCCACTGTCTCAGGGGCCTCTCCCCAGCCCAACACAAAAATAGGCTGATCTTTCCAAAAGATGGGGCGGGCAGACTGGAAAATGCCATTCCTGCAGGGACCCACCATGCTTTTGCCCTGGGAGAAGATGTTGTGAGTGACTCTGGCTTTCAGTGGGCCCAGCCAGGGATGCAGGGAAGAGCCTGGCTTCGGGCCATGCCGTACCCTGCTGCTGTCAGAGAGCTACAGCCTCTGCACGTGCAAGTGTGCATATGCAGAGCAGGAGCTTTCCCTCCTCGTCTGTCTCCTGAAGCTCGAGGAGCTGATGTTTTTCCTTCCCAAAGGGCATCTGATGCAGAAGTCTCCTGTAGGCAGGACATGTGCTTGCAGCCCCATCTGCATGCCCCTGTGGAGCTGGTTGAAGGCTGGAGGCTCTGCGAGAGCAGCCACTCTTCTGTCGGCAACTAGAGGCTGCCGTCCCACCGCCCCGGGGTTGCTCTGCCTCACCTTGGGCAGAATTAAGTCTCCATTGCTAGCTCCTGTCCCAGAGAGGGCAGACAGGTGCTGGTGGAACAAGCCCTCCCAAACCCACGGCAAGCCCCACGGCACTGTGCTGTGTGCCAGGGGAGCAGCCCAGGAGCTGGGTCCTCTGTCATCAGCAGTGCCGGGTGGCTAGGGGGTGGCTGGGAGGCTTGTGGGCAGGGGTGGCTGATTGGAAAAACAGCTCCTCTGCCTTCCCATCACTGCTCCCAGGAGCCCCCCCAGCCCTGGACACTGAGGGTGCCCGTGGGCAGCACATTCTCATGGATACTGAGATGTGCCCACTGCCCATGGCTTGGCCCTGCCGCCGCCTGCCCGGGCCCCACTCGCCAACAAGGACTGGCCCATCGCCAGCTTCAGCCTGGCATCTCCCTTGTTGACGTGAGCATTTCAGGCCCTACATGGCTGGGCCCTGGCTCCCACTGAGCTGCGCCTCTGCCTGTACCCGGCAATGCTCCCTGTGGTGCCTCCTTCATCACCCTTCGCCCAGCCCTCAGCTCCCTTGCCTGGCCCCGCAGCTGGCAGGATGCTCTGTGGGGGGACTTCCCAAGGGCTCTGGCACCAGCTAATCCCCTGGGAGGTTTGGGAGGTGCTCAGAGCCCTCCCAGCTCCCCCCCTCTCCATCATCCCCTGGTACTTCAGCCGCCCTGAGTCACGCCACACTGCTGGTGCCGGCAGAATGGCAAAGCCCACGTGCACGGCTGGCGGGCACAGAGCAAGGAGGGGGAGTTGGGCTGCGTCCTGGTAAGTGCTTTCAGGCAGGGTAGTCTGGTGTTATTTGTAACACTAGTAGGGGAGCTATTTTTAGAGAGAGGCAAATTTGATTTAATAGAACATAATTTGCTGCTGACAATTCAGAGGGCGGCCAAACGAGCAGCAGCTGGATTCCTAAGGAGGCTTTTTCCTGCCCTTCCTGAAATCCAAGGCTGACGCGTGAGAAGTGGCATTTGTTATTCCAGCAATTGCTGGGGAAAGCCCCTAGGGATGGTGCAATTACCTCCGCTTTGCTTTCCTTGTATTGCTTTGTGCCGCTCCATAACCCGCCATTAAAAGACATGAGGGGTATTTTTGCAGCCATCCATTGCGGGAGGGCTCCGTGCATCTGAAATCCTTCAGGCAGCTGGAGCCAGCCAGGTCCCCCCCCCCACCTTTTATTCTCCAGTCTGAGCTAGCTCTGCTCTATCAGCCTCTCATATAAATTTAGGATTAAAAAGTAAGTTCTGGTCAAATGAAATGGCTCGTTTGCCAGGAAACAAAACCTGTGTGCACTCATCAAGGGTTTCTTACTGAGTTCTTCTGGACCAGCCTCAGAGATACCTTGGGACAAACCCTTCATCTTGGAAAGGTGCAAACACCATATTCCTGCATGTGCTTTCCCCAAGATGAAGATCCACAGAAAACCTATGCTAGTGTGGGAAGACATTGGGTAGGTTTTTTTCTATCCCTAAAACCATTGTGTCCGGCCTGTCCCCAGCTGGTGGCATGGGGGCAAAGAGGCACCGGGATGAGCTGGGATGGCCTCAGGCTGGATGTGAGTTGCCACGGTGCTGACAGGTCCCCCAGCAAGGGTGGGGAGGTGACATTTCCCTCTGGGCTATGTGTTGCAGACACAGCATCATCACCCCCAGACCTGGGACAGCAGTTCCCCCCACTGCCCTGGGCAGGAGCAGCAGAAGCATCTCATGGGGTCCCCAAGCCCCTGCCAGCTTAGCCCCTGCTGTGTTCCTGGCAGGCTCAGAGCCACCAAGAAGCCGCAGGCCGTGGGACTGAATTGCCTCGGACAAGAGCCCCAGTGGCTGCGCCCCCGGGCCTGTCTCCTGCCAGCAGAGGGGAGGGAGAGCAGCGGGTGAGAACGGCAGGAGCTTTTTTGGGGAGCAGCATCTGTCCAGCTCTGGGAGAGAGCATCCTCAGGCAGCAGCATGCCTAGCAGGGCACAGCTTTATACCCAGCAAAATTTGCCATGAGTCAAATCCCCATGCCCACCAGCCAGCCCCACATGGCACAGGGTTGAAGCAGCTCCCCAGCAGTGACACAGGATACGCTCTGAGCTGCAGCTCCTGGCTGCTTTTGTGAGGAAAGGGCTGAGCAAGACTAAGCACAGCCATTAACTCCAGAAAATGTGTGCCCAGGGTTTGATGGCCTTCTCTCCAGATGTGCAGTTGCTCCCTGTGGCTGCAAAACCCCTTGGCAGCCATCTGGGTGGGTGGTGAGCCCTGTGCTGCTCGCTCAAGGGTCACCTTTCTTGCTGTAGCCCCGAGAAGGGGTTTGCAGCGCTCCCTCCTCTGCCAACATGGGGCTTTGCCCTTGGGCCATGTCTTGCCCTGGAGTACTTGCAGCAGTTGGAGTTAAAGCCAAAATAACATTAGTAAAGAAAATTGGTATTGCTGGGGACCGAGCAGCAGTGCTCCCCAGTCACATCCCAGAAGCCCCGTGAAGATGGTCACATCTCCTTGCCAACACTGAGGCTGCCCTGTGTGGCTGGGGTGAAGGAGAAGGTCTATCCCAGAGACTGGCTGTGGGCAGGCACTGAGTCTTCTCTAATTAATTGTGTCCTTCCCTCTGCTCCTATCATGCTGGGTTCCCCTGGAAAATGCTGGGGCTAAATAAGGTGGCAAGTTCCTTTCTTTGCCTGTGGTGTTTGCCTTACCTCTGTCAAGCTGCATCCTCTGGCCACCAAGAGCTGTAGCCGTTGTGGGTGGCACCGCACTGGCTCCATGGCAGAGGAGCTCCCCCAGGGATGCTGAGCCCCTGGGGACAGTCACACAGCAAGGTGCTCTGTGTTTCTCCTTGTGCTTGCCCCCCCTTTTCTGCTGGCCCCCCGCTGCAGCTGATACACTCCCATCTCCATTCCCATGGGGTGCCTGGAGCAGGGGTCCCCCACATCCATGGTGGGGGACTCTCCCCAGCTGCGAAAACACCCTTGCACCCCATTTCTGAGCTCACACACCCTCTGTGCCAGCCCCAGTGACCAGCACTGCTGCAGGCGACTCTCCCCCGGGGAAAGCGGTGGCAGGGCAGCCTGTGCAGGCAGGAGCCAGCCTCTGCCTGCCACGGGAAGGGTACTGCTGACCCCCTCCTCTCTTTCTATCCCTGCTCTAGGAAGGAAGGTGCTGACTGGCTGCTCCTGGCTCTGGGGTTTGCTACCCACGGGCTCAGCGGGATGATGCCAGCAAGCTGAGAGCCCTACATGTGCCGATGTGACTGAGTGGCCAGCTGGGACCTGCAGTGCCAAGCCTGGCCCAGGGAGCACAGTGGCTTGTGGCCCACCCAAGTGGGCTGTGCCACCCAAAGATGAGTGATGGCGGGTGGATCTCACTTAGCCCCACCGAGTTTGCCCAGCTTCAGCAGTACACAGACTGTAAGTATCCTGAGCCCCCCGCATATCCACCCTGGGACAGGGAGAGGGGTTTTAAAAGTCCTGTTGATTTCTGCTAAACTGGTGTCCTACCCGTCCCTGGTGTCCTCGTGGAGAACTAGGTGACTTCTTAGGTTTTGGATGGGAAAGCTGCGAAGGTCCCCCACCACAAGCACTGAGTGATGGGGCACAGCAGAGGAGTCCTCATGCCTGTGCACCTGGGAGGATTTAGCTGAGCACAAACCTCCCCTGCTTTGCGGGATGGACATGTGAGCACGGCTCAGTCCCTCCGAAGGCAGCCAGCTCCCACGTTCTTTAGCGAATCAAAATGCCAGTGAGGAAAGCAGACTGTCTTTTCCTAAACACACAGAGCTGCTTCACAGCTTGCCTCAGGTTGCCAATCCTCTGCACTTCTGCAGAGCAACCCTCTCCTGCAGCTCCTGCTGAGGAGAGGAGGTTGGTGGCAGTGCTGTGGGGTTCTGGAGCTGCAGGCAGCTGGGGAGGGAGCCTGGGCAAAGCCCAGAAGTCTGAAATCAGGTCCTTGAGGTCCTGCCTGCCGGAGGGCCAGTGTGTGGGTGTGTTTAAGTGGGTGTGCAGTGGGCAATGGAGAGGTGCCTGGGGAGGCACTGAGAGCAGGACAGGATGGGCAGGAAAGCCCAGCCAGGACCGTGGAACAAAGGGAGAAGGGACTTAAAATCTCAGGGGCATTGCTTTGCAGGGGCGGCATGGTCCCATGGTGAGTGGGCTCCTGCGGCTGTGCGGGAGAGGACTGGGAGGCAAAGGGGACCCCATGAGCCCCCCAGGGCTGTCCTCGGGGCTGCTGTGCATTGTAGGGTCAAGGTGAACAGCATGAGGAGGCACAACCTCCCAATCGAAACATCCCAGTGCAAGATGCTCCCAGCCCCCTGCCTGCCTGCCAGACATCGCAGGCAGGGGCAGGCAGGGCTGCGGGCAGAGGTGTGTGCACAGCATCGCTTTCTGCATCTAATCCTGCCTCTCTGGAGAACGGGCTCTGCTTTCTTAAATCACAGACCATAAAATGCCATCTGTAATGCTGAGCTCAGAAGATGTACACGTCTTCATTTCATTAATCAAAGTTTGGTGAGCAAGGCTGCAGCATGGGCAGCTGCCACCTCCCTGGGAGTGTGGCCTGGCACTGGGTTGGGGAGCAGTGCTCAGGGGTCCTCCCACAGGTCATCCCCAGCCCTGGGGCCAGGAGCCCCCTGCTTGAGCACATGCTGGTCCTTGGTTGTGTACTGCAACACCCATACCCACCCCAGGCAACCCAGGCAGTCGTGGTCCAGCACCAAACTCCATCCCCAGCATACCCAGTGGAGGGCTGGGGGGAGCAGGAGCCAGCACAGCCCCTCAGCTTGGAGAGAGAATTTCACCGTAATTAACTGGGCTGGCATGTCTGAAAGCCTTTTAAATGGAAATGTCCAGAGATATGTGTCTGAAGGTTAGGGCTCAACATTCCCTCTCTTCAATCTTTTTTTCCATTTTTCCCTTATTTCTCAGTTTTGGAAGGACTGATGTCCCTCCAGACGCTCCAGCCCTGAGGACACCTAGCCAGGGAAAATCATGGGCCATCTACTGTTTGTGCAGAAGTTTGCATGGAGCCATACCATTTTATTTCTCCCTCCTGGCACCTCCTGGAGATGCCGATGGGTAGCCCAGGGCAGGCTCTGGGGGCAGCTTGGGCTGCCAAGGGGGTGCCAGCAGTCACCAGCTCTCAGCATGGTGGCAGCCAGCCAAAGCTTGAGTGGAGGGGCAGGGGCAGGCTAGGCTTTGTGCTCAGCATCGCCCCTGGAGCAGCCAGCACTGGGGAGTGGTCCGGGCTTTCCTTGCCCAGTACTGCAGCTTCACTCTAGGTCTGTGTTTATTTTCATACAGGTAGGAGGAAGAAGTGCAAGCTTTACATGCACTCCAAGTGGGGAGGGAAAAGCAGGGCACCGTGGTCCCTTCCCAAGCATGGAGAGGACCAGAAATTGTATATCCAGAAGATAAACTTGTCTCCACCACCCCGAATGGTGGTCTAACAGGAAAGGGGGCTCACCGGCACCATGCTCAGTGTGATGCCTTTGTTTCCCCAGATTCCACCAAGAAGCTCAAGGATGTCCTGGAAGAGTTCCATGGGGATGGCGTGCTCTCGAGGTACAACCCTGAAAAGGTATGGCACTGTCCCCTCTAGCCTCCCCCCACGCTGCTGGCAGCTCCCGCTCCCAGCCAGCTCCCCCAGCCCAGCTCCTGCAGCTTAAAAGCAGCTGGGAGAAAGCAAACCTGTCTGTCCACCCCTCCACCTCTCCCCATAGTCACGCTCCCAGGACTGGGAAACATGCTCCCACAGATGGGGAGCATCCTTCCCAGCCCCCTGCCATGTTCTTCTCCAGCCATCCTGGGGACCAGGCTTGCTGTGTAGCCATCCCACCCCATCCACCAGTGCTACCAGGACCCATGGCCACACTGCCATCCTGTGCTGGCTGCAGGCTACCTTGCGGAGAGCATTTTGGGGCATCTCATTGCCAGGCAGAAGCCAGGAGGGTTTTACTCTCTCTTCACCCAAAAGCAAATGATTTTGCTGTTGCCAGCGCAGGGATGGGGAAGGCCCTGTGTCTTCTCGCTCTCGCCTGGGGTAGGCTGGGGTTATTTTTGCCAAACAGTGCTTTCAGAGAGACCTATTAGTGTGCCAGCAGGACAGAGCCTTTCACAGGGACCATAATCACTAGAAACAAGGCAAAACACAAAAAATCAGTGGGCTGAACATGGCAAGGAAGGGCAGCAAAACTACCTCACTATTCAAGGGCACCACGGGACCCTCACTCCAGCTGGGGCTGCAAAGGCCATCAGGAAGGCAATGTCCCAATCTGATGGGGATGTCCAGCAGGGAAGGAGGAGGTGAGGAGACCTTGGGAGGACGATAGTTCCCAGGGGCTGGGGGTGGGCTGGAGGGTCCTGCTGCTCTGTGCCTTGCTGCAGGGGACTGGGAGGCTTTCAGAGCACAGCTCGTTATACCCCTCTGCCTCCAACACCCCCAGCCTCTTTTAGCTGTGCCAGAAAGTCTGTATTTAGTTCCTCAATTGTTTGCTAGATGCTGAACACCTGGTTCTGTCAGAGCCTCCTGCCCCTCCAGCAAGCAGCCCACCATCTGTGGGGCCCCACTGCCTGCAAGTGCTGTCCCACTGCGGATCTGCATTTCCCTGCTGCTTCCCTATCTCCTACGCGAGCTGCTGTGGCTCCCATGTGTGGCTCCCAATGCCGCTGGACCGGCTCAGCCTTGCCGGCCCCCAGCAGCCACCTGGCACTGGGGTTTTCTAGCCCTGCTGCCTCTGGGTTCCTTTAGGTTATATTCCACCACTGGGATTTGGGAAGCTGGTGGTTTTGGGGAGGGTTCTGCAGCTGGTGTGCCCGGTGAGGGGGACCCAGGGCATGGGACACCCCTGCCACCAGCATCTCTGCACTCCCATGGCATGCATGTGGCACCTCCATCATCCTCCTCTGTCACCTCCCCAGCCCATTGACTACGAGGGCTTTTGCCTTTTTATGAAGACCTACCTGGAGGCAGATGTGCCCGAGGAGCTTTGCCAACACCTCTTCACCTCCTTCAAGCGTAAGATATGCCAAGCCTCCCCCGAGACCCAGCGCCAGAGCCCCAGTGTCTCGCAGCTCAACACCCTCGGTGAGCCAGCCCTGCTCATGCTGCCCAGCGGGCATACCATGGCGTGTTGGGCTCACTCCCATGCCGCCCCACGGGGACAAAGGTTGTAGGGTGGCAACCTTCAACCACCAGTGAGTGGCATCGGGGCCAGCACACAGCCCAGCTCTGTCTCCTCTGATTGACGGGTTCCCAGGGACCCTGTGCTGCTCTGGGGAGGAGAGGGCTTTCCCCGGGGTGGGGACCCACACGGTGCCATTGCACTGATTCCTCCCTTTCCTCTGCGTGTTCAGAGCCCAAGTCACTTGATGCCGGCATCCCCATCCAGACAGAGGTGGCCTGTGCCCCTGTCACAGGTACTGGCACGGGTGGCCACTAAGTGTGCTGCTGCACCTGGAGCAGGGCACATGTGCCAGGCATCCAGCTTCTGCCTGTCCTGGCCCCTGCCTGGTGGATTCGCAGCATGTGGAGACATCTGCTGAAAGGACTGTAAACTGCAAAAGAAAAGGGAGAACCCTCCCTAGGTGCTGAGCTGCCACATTGAGGCATAGTGGTGGGACACCACGTCCTCCCCTCCTGGTCCCGAGCACTGTGGCAGCCGGCACCTGGGGACAGGAGTGCTGCTCAGAGCCACGGAACCAGGCAGGAGGGTGAGGGATGACCTGTGGTGCTCCTCAGAGAGCCCTGGAGCTGGGATGCCAGACTGCTTTTGGGCTAGCAGAGGACCCAGAGTGAGCTACTAGCACCCAGGCAGGTCTCCTGGAGGAAGAGGTTTGCTGGGCATACGCACCCTGGTGTCACACTGCCCACAGGCATATGTCTGCTTTGTAGGGATCAATGGGAAAACACTCCTAAGTGCCCTCGGACGACACACCCCTGAGGCCAAGAGCTGCCACAGCAATGTGGCTGAGCCACAGCCAGCATCCCTCATCCCAGCATCGATCCCCAACACCTCCCCAAGCTGGTCCAGGTCATCCTCCCAGAAGTCTACCGCTGGCACCCCTTCTGTTCACAACTCCTCAGGCTCTTCAAAGATCTCCTCTGGGTCCCTGCTCAGCCCTCAGTTGCCAGGTGAGCTTGGCTGGGGCTCCACAGGGGATGCAGGCAGTGACAAGCCCTCCCCGGTTTCCCAAGCTGTGGAGCCGCACTTTGCCCCAGCGGTGCAGCTGGTCAGGTCCCCAGCACAGAGGCAGTGACCTTCCAAACTTGGTGGGGTCCTGGCATCTTGACAACTTTGCTTTGCAAACTTAAGCCACTGATCCTGTCTGCAGAGCCCCCACCAGTCAATGTCACAGCTCCTAGAGAGGGGGAATCAGAGCAGTGACTCATGGCTGCCTCCAGGCAAGCTCCTGCCAGCCACCGATGAGGGGAGTGCTGGGAAAGGCCCCTCTGCCAGGAGCAGCCATCTGTCAAAGGCTGCTGCTGGCGTGGGCAGCCGCAAGCGTGGGCTGTCCCAGCACCCAGGCGAGCTGTTCCACCACCAGCCAAGCTTCTCACTCCTCCTGGCTGGGTGCTTGTCCCCAGCAGGGCACATCTGCCTGGGCTCCCACCACTCATCCTGCCTGTACCCGCAATGCTGGAGGTGTGGGGGTCTGCACCCCAGGGATCGACTGGCAGTGTTCAGCCCTGCTTCTGCGATGGCACCCAGCCCTGCATCCTCCATGTCTTGCCTACCCCGTGCCGAATTTGTCCCTGCCCTGGAGTTCACATGCTGCCAGCCCTGTTTCCTGGCTGGGGATGGCTCCTTGTCCCACTGTGCATGGCCTTCATCCTCCTGCCTCCCTGCCTGCAGCCACGAGGAGTGTGGAGAAGAGGTTACCCTTCAGCCTGAGGAAGAGCCACAGCTCCCTGAAAGCTTCCCCCCCGCCCCCTCCTGCCCCACTGGCCCAGGTGGTCCACCTGAAGGACATCGTCTGCTACCTGTCCCTGCTGGAGAGAGGACGGGCAGAGGACAAGCTGGAGTGTAAGTGGGACCCTGGGGTCACAGGCTGCTGGTCATGCTGTGTGGAGGGGGGACCAATGGCCAGAGGCATCACCTGGGGGGGTCTGCCTGAGGAGGGGTGTGGAGCTGGGCACTCCTGCTCCCTTTTTAATGCTGAAACGTTAAAACCACTTGGGAGATCTGGCTCCAGCTCCCATGTGGGTGGTGGCTAGAAAAGGACCCCATTCAGCATCACACCTCTGCTCCTGCCTGCTGATACTCATGTCCGGCAGAGGGGCAACTGGGGGGCCACAGCTTCCCTCCAATACCCTGCAGCCCGGTACAGGCTTGGGCTACATCTTACCTGGGCTGAGCCACGCTGGCTGCCCAGGGTACCCTGGGGCTGGGCTCTAACTGGCATCTGGCTTCTCTTCTCCCTCCAGTTATGTTTCGCCTCTACGATACTGATGGAAACGGCCTCCTGGACAGCTCGGTAAGCCTTCCCTTGGGAGAGAAAGCTAGGGCTGCTTGGAGGGCCAGAGACATATAGGGCCATATCGGGGTGCCCACTCCCCCGGCGAGGTACTCCAAGCTAAATAGGAATATGGGAAGGGAGGAGGAAGGCAGCAGCATTTGCTGGGAGGCTGGACCATGGGGCTGGGGGATGCACACCAGCTCTGCAGCATGCAGCAGCAGCTCCAGAAGGTCCACCCACCAGTAATTGTAGCTCTGCATCAGCACACAGTGTTTCAGAAAAGAAAAAATTGTGCACAACTGCCCCCCCTGCCTCCCCTCCCCTCCCCCCCTCCCCGGGAGGTTTTTTTCTTTGTTCTTTGGGTATGTCCCTTGAAACCCCTTGCAAATAAAAATCTGTTTTATCAGAGCAGTTTTTCCAAGGGAAAACCCACTGCAGATTTTCTGGCAGATTCTCAGAGGAGAGAGCAGCACCCAACACCGCCTAAGAAGTGGGGTGTCCCTGGCACCCTGTGCGGGTAGGGGCAGAGGGCAGCCTTGGGCATATTGGGATGTAGACCTGATACATCCCCAGCTTGGGGGCTGGAGGCTGGACACACTGCTTGTGCCCAAAGCGATCCCTAATCACTTGGGTGCCGGCATCTTTCTGTGCTCAGGAGCTGGATCGTATCATCAACCAGATGGTGCACGTGGCTGAGTATCTGGAGTGGGACTCCACCGAGCTGAAGCCTGTGAGTGCCGGGGCTGGGGCGGCCGTGGGGGCATTCATCCAGAGCCGGCAGCCAGGGTTCGTAGGGCAGCATCGCCATGTCACTGTGTCTCCTCCCTCCTCCAGATCTTGAAGGCGATGATGGAGGAGATCGACTACGACCATGACGGGACCGTGACACTGGAGGAGTGGATCAGGGGCGGCATGACCACCATCCCCTTGCTGGTCCTCCTGGGGATGGAGACAGTGAGTGCCCAGGCAGGGACCTGCTTTGGCCACAGCCAGCTACCCTGCCCGCTCCTGGAGGAAAGCCCAGGGCTGGCGGCCGTGAGAGACGGAGGGTGGCAACAGAGGGTATGCAGGGACCACGGGAGGGCACCCTACCCACAGCAACATGCCGCATGCCTGGCTGGCTGCACAACCTCACACCACCCCTGGTCCCTGCAGACACCCCTGCCCTGCCTCTGCTGACCAGCCTTTGCCCTCCAAATCTTCACAAGCTCAGTTTTGAGCTGAAGACATTGCCAGCTGCCATGCCCAAGCAGGCTGGGCTCACTCCTTAGGATCGTAGCGCCATCCAGTTCGATGAATAGTTAATCCAAAAATAAGACGAGCACCTAAAATGCTAGCTCCTCTCTTGGAGTAAGCTTCAAAGAGCAGAGGTGGGGTGGTTTGGGACCGCTCCCTTAATTCCCTGTGTTGTTTTTTCGTCCTTTTGGGCTTCATTTCATCAAGATGCATCCCTTGGCCATCAGGTAATAAATAGTTTGCAGGGAAAATCCACGTTTTTGGTCCCCAGTGCCCATTTTAGTGTTTGCTTCCCACAGAGAGGCAGGGCGGACAGGTTTGCTGGCAGGAAGGTTCAAGAAAACAGGGAACTTTATGTGGTTCCTGCAAAGCACTCGTACCTGGAACCAGATGTAAGAGGTTCGCTTTGGTCACCCCATGGTGGCAGTGGCCTGGCCCCAGATGTGGAGTCACCTTCTTCCTGTTGGCCACCGGCAGAGCATCCCTGCAGCTGGGCTGTGTCAATGGGCTGTGCGCAGCCAGAGCTCAGTGCCAGGAGCCAGACATCCCTGAGGAGTGGGGGGACACAGCGTCAGGGACGCTGGGGAGAAGAGGAGCAGGGGGAGCCCATGGTCCCGCTGGTAGCAAACTCCCATACATGCGGGGGTCTTTTATGTGATGAAAAGCTGATAAAAGTGGTGGGCTGGGACCCCTGGCAGGGGAGTGACCACCCTCACCCTCTGCTCTCCTGCCCTGCAGAACGTGAAGGATGATGGACAGCACGCCTGGAGGCTGAAGCATTTCAAGAAACCTGCCTACTGCAACTTCTGCCGCACCATGCTGCTGGGGGTCCGCAAGCAGGGCCTCTGCTGCTCCTGTAAGTCCTGGCCCCCTGCACCCCCGGGCCGGCGGCTTCGGCCCCATCCCAGCACCCCAGGGAGGGGGGACTGACCCCCATCGGTGCTGAGCCCTGTGGGTGCTGCAGGGTGAGCGGGGAGGGGGCAGCACCTGTGCCAGGGCGTGATGCTCACCACCTTCTTTTCTCCCACTAGTCTGCAAGTACACTGTCCACGAGAGGTGCGTGTCCAAAGATATCGCCTCCTGCATCAGCACCTACGTGAAATCCAAGAGAAACACTAGTGTGAGTAGGCATCCAGTATGTCTCTGAGCCTGTACGTCTTCCGTGGAGCCCTTCCAGAGGCAGCAGCTGGCCACTCAGTCTCCTGCCCTGGTCCCCCATGGCTTTTTCCCCTGGGATTTGCCCCTCAGGTCCTGGTCAGCAGCTCACAGGCATCCCCAGCATCCACAGCCTGGCAGGGCAGGCCCCAGCCCCAGCCCCCAGGAACCTTCAGGACCCCTGGCCCCAAGGTTTGCGACAGCTCTGGGTGGAGGATGGATGTCCCTGATGTGCTGTGTGGAGCAGGAGGGAGGGAAGGTGGCCATGTGAGGGGCTGGTTTGGAAAGGGCAGCACCAATCAGCATCCCTGCAGGATGGGCGACCCTGTGAAACCATAGTGGCAGCCCTTATTGGAGAGGAGGTGCCCACGGGTCGGTGGATGCTGCGCCCACAGTGTCCCCCCCATGCCTTGCAGGTGATGCAGCACACCTGGATTGAGGGCAATTCCCCCGTCAAGTGCGACAGATGCCACAAGAGCATCAAGTGCTACCAGGGCATCACCGGCCTGCACTGCGTCTGGTGCCAAGTTACTGTGAGTATGCTGGCGTGGGGACCCGGGGTACACCCTACAGCGCACCCCTCATGGCCAGCCCCAGGGGAGGAGAGGCTCACAAATAGGAGATGGCCAGGTGTCCCCTGCGCAACATCCCTTCCTCCCGCCCCCTCCAGCTCCACAACAAATGTGCCTCCCATGTGAAGCCGGAGTGTGACGGGGGCCCTCTGCGGGACCACATCTTACTGCCTTCCTACATCTGCCCCATCGTCCTGGTAAGTGCCTCCCACCTTGCTGTCCCACGGCAGGGACCCAGCTGGGAATCACCACGCTGAACTCTCTCCCCTGGCTGCCGGCACTGCCTTCTTGGGGTGGCATGCACATCCACACCTCTGTTCCCCAAAGGACAGGCAGTCCCACTGCCGGAGATCAGAGAGCGATTCCCCTGCCAGCACCAGCCCTGAGGACAACCAGGGCTTCAAGTTCAACTCCACCACGGTGGATGGACAAGGACTGCAGGTAGGTTCCTGCACTGGGCTGCTGGCAAGCCCTGCTGCAGGTGCATGCCAAGCCCCATGGCGGCTAGGCATTCACAGCCATGCTTTCTGCCCTCTAGATCAGCCCCCGGCCTGGAACTCACCCCCTCCTGGTCTTTGTGAACCCCAAGAGCGGAGGAAGGCAAGGGGAGCGGTAGGTGGTGTCCTGCCTGGGGAGAGCATCTGCCGCAGGGTCAGGGGCTGCCAGTACCTCGGGCTGCCCTGGCACCTCTCCTGGAGGAGGACTCACCTCTGGCATCCCTCATGCCTCTCTTTTCCTAGGGTCCTTCGGAAATTTCACTACCTGCTCAACCCACGCCAAGTGTACAACCTGGACCGCGGTGGGCCTGCGCCAGGGTATGGAGATGCTGTGGCTGAACATCTGCCCCCTCCCACCAGCCCCTGCTCCCCCACATCACCCCTTGTCTCTCCTGGCTTTCTCCAGGTTGAGCTTCTTTCGGGACACTCCAGATTTCCGCATCCTGGCCTGTGGAGGGGATGGCACAGTTGGCTGGATCCTGGACTGCATAGGTGAGCGAGGACGGGCCATGTTCCCACAGAGCATCATCCACCTGCAAACTCAGCAACCTCCTGTGGGAATCCCTGGCAAGAGTGGGGCCAAGAACATCGCCCCCGGGCTCACCCCGCCTGGGATGCCAGCCAAGGAGAGACACGGGAGGAGAAGGGAATGATCCCTTTCAGCCCCAGACCTCTCTTTCTCCTTGAATTGCAGACAAGGCAAACTTGGTGAAGCACCCGCCGGTGGCTGTCCTGCCCCTGGGAACGGGCAATGACCTGGCCCGGTGCCTGCGCTGGGGAGGAGGTGAGGCCAGGGGGGCATCACCTGGGGGACAGACGGCCCACAGGGACTGTCCAGTGTGGCTGGGTGGGTACCATCCCAGGGGAGGGGGGGCTCTTGGGATGAGGCTTGGGGCTGCATCTCAGCCCTGGTGCCTCCTGATGGTGCTTCTAACCCCTTCCAAAAAGAGCAGCCACTGCTTTCTAAACCCAGGTCAGTCAGGTCCTGCCCCACAACCTTTTTAATCTGGAAGAGCCATTAGCTGAAATCTCCGCCACAGATGCAAGGATGAGCTGGGCATCTCGGTGGTACCATAGCACCAGCCCCAGGCTGCCCTGGGTGCTCAGCACCCAGCTACCTCCAGCCCCACATGACATGGCCATGATCCCCTTCATCCTCCTTCATCCTCCTCTGACAACCACCTTCTTTCCCTTACAGGCTATGAAGGAGGCAACCTGATGAAGGTCCTGAAAGACATTGAGCACAGCACGGAGGTGATGCTGGATCGCTGGCAGATAGATGTCATTCCCAGCGACACAGAGGCCAATGGAGACCCTGTCCCGTCGACCATCATCAACAACTACTTCTCCATTGGGGTGGTGAGTACCACAGGGCAGGGATGGGTCCTGAGGGCAGCCCAGAGCACAGCACATGCATTTTAGCTGGAGAGAGCAGCACAGCACAGGGCTAATAATAGGTGCCCAGACTATGCCATGCCCACTGGAGCTGGCCAGCAACAGGAAAGCAGAGGGAAGAGCTTTGGACGCTGGTGGAGCACAGGAGCTGTGACCTGGGTCCTCAGGCGAGCTGCAGCCTCAAACCCACCCAATCCAGCAGATTTCCCATCTTGGCTTGGCTTCCATGAAGCTTCTGAAGCCATCCAGCCTGGCGGGTGCACTTGAGGGATGCCAGCCCCCCATGGTTCCCTCCCTGTCTCCTCCTAGACTCACCCTTAGCCCTCTTCCAAGCCAGCCCCAGGTTAATTCCCAGAGCAGGGGCTGGTGCCTGGTGATGTTCCTAAGAGACCATAAAAGCCTTTCTTAAGTGTTTGGTGAAACTCTACATTTGAGTTTGAATCTCCCAAACGTGGACTCTCCCTCCCAGCTCTTCCTTGCTCATGTTCCCAATCTCCCTCCACCTCCTGGTATTTCCTGGTTTTTATTCTAACTTGTAAAGGCAGCGCTTAAATGCATAAATAGACACAGAATGTTGCTCTTCCCAGCTGGGAATGTTGCAAGAGCAAGTGGATGAGGAGCTTAAATGAGTTTCAGGGAACTTTGGGGTCTCAGGGATGGGTTGAGATCTGATGGACACCCCACCTGAAGCTTTTGTTGAGATGGCACCCATCGGCAAAGCCCCGCTTTGGTGCTCAGTCCTGTGCTCCCCCATGTTCTCCTAACCCAGGGAGGGTTAGGGAGCCCGGGGAGGATGGCAGCCCCATGCCACGGGGACTTTCCCCAGCCTCGGGCGTCAATCCCAGGAGCAGCAGGGCTTTGGGGGAACAGCAAAGTGGAAGAAAGCACTGCTTTTTCCAGGGGCTTGCAGCATTTTTGTCCTGGGCCATGGGTGCCTGAGCGGTACCACCACGGCATGGGTCACCCACCTGGCAGCACTGCTGGATGCTTCTAGTTTCACATCAGCTCCTGCTAACACCAGGTGATGTCACTGCAGGTGGCATTTGGTGACAGCTTCCGAGTCAGGCTTAAACGCTCCCCACACCACATAGGAGAGGTTGTGATGAGTTTCAGGAGAGCCAGGGGAGCTGTCGGGGTGCAGGGTCCTGGAGTGTCCGCAGAGCCCTGCTGCCCTGCCGGTAGCCCTTCATCACTCCCTTGGCATCACCTCCATGCAGAGTTCCTGTGACGAGGGAAGGAGGCCAAGTGGGCCTGTTTTGTCTCGCTCAGTGAGCCCGTTCAATGCTTTGCAAGCAGCCTGGCTGAGGGTGCCTCCGTGTCCTTGGCACAGTACCTATGCCATGGGGGCTGGCAGTGATGGTGAAGACCTGAGCCCCCTTATCCTGGCACTTGTTGGTGAGGCACAGAGGGTGGTTTCTATTTCCCTGCTGCACCGCTGACGTCTCTGCGCTCCCTTTGCCCATAGGACGCCTCCATTGCCCACCGCTTCCATGTCATGCGAGAAAAGCACCCTGAGAAATTCAACAGCAGGTAAGGGCTTCCCGTGGTCCTCCCTGAAAGATGGGTGCAGGGGGACACCCTGCCACTACCGTGCACCATGCTGAGGGGACATGCTGGAGCCTGCTCCCCTCCCGCCAGGCTCCTCTCACTCCTGTCCCCACGGGATGGGCAGCAGCCCTGAGGAGGCAGCCTGTGTTCGGCCAGCCTTAGGGGACAGGCAGGGGGCATGCCAGGCATGGCTGGGGGGCAGGGGCCAGGCACAGTGGGTGTCCAGGGTGCGTCTTTGGGGCCCCATGCAGGGTGGCAGGCTGCTCGAACTTGGCCGCGCACCCAATTCATGCTTTACAATTAGCACCAAATTCCAGGACTGGCAGGAGCAGGCCAGGCAGCAAGGGCAGGGCAGGCAGCAGGTTGCAGCTCGCTCCCGCTGTGCTCAGGGTGCATGGAAATGGTATGACGGCAGCGGGAGCTGTAGTTTGTAACCCCTATCTTCATGGTCAGAAATATCTGCTAGAAGAACACCAAATGGACCTAAGTGTCCCTGCTCTGAAATTCAGCTCCCCTCAGCTTACAGCTCCCTCTCAAAGCCTGGCACAGTGATTGACGGAGGGGATGAGCAGTGGTCAGGGGCTGCCTGGCAGGGAGCTGGGAGGGTGTGGGGTAGGGTGCTGAGGTGGGGGACATCCCCTCCATGGGGTACCCTGTCCCCAGCAGCCCTGTGAGAGATAACAACCCATGCTCAGCTACCCTGAGAGCCAGTGGAGGCAACCCGTCCCATGCTGAGGGACCATGCAGCTCGTGCGTCCTTCCGCTCTGCAGGCTGTCAGAGCCAGGTCCACCTGAGCCACCCACTGTCCCACTGCATAGCTCCCTAGGGCTGTAACACCAGTGCTCCTTCTCCATGATGGCTCATGTCCCCATTGATGGATTGTGTCCCCATCACAATGGCTCCAGAAAGCTGGGCTGGGGGAGACTGGGGTGAGGCAGCGCTCCTGAGAAGGATGCTGACATGTCTCTGTGCACCAGGATGAAGAACAAGCTGTGGTACTTTGAATTTGGGACATCAGAGACCTTTGCAGCCACCTGCAAGAAGCTCCACGACTACATCGAGCTGGAGGTGGGCTTCCTGGGATGGTCCCTGGCTCCAGCCACAGCACAAAGGCTTTTTGGGAGATGTCACCCCTGGGTCCCTTGGGCAGGGCTTTTGGCTGTTTGGGGATAGAGTGCCGTGGTGGCTTTGACCCCTTACGGCAGCAGGAGGATGCGGAGTGGCTGGTAGGACCCGCTCTTCCACTGCGCAGCGCTTGCTACAAAGCTGACCAGCTGCAGGCAGAATAGCAGCCCTGTATTTTTCCCCCCACTTCCAGCTGTATTCAAGAGTGTGCCTGGAATATTCTCTCCATAAACTCCACGTCTGCTCCCAGCCCTCGTTGGATGGCATGGAAACAGCCTTTAATTAGAGTGGGGAGGAGGGCCCACGGTTGCTAAGAGTGCTGTCATTTCTCCACTCGTGTGGGGGTTTAGGCTGTGCTTTGCTGTAAACTTCCGCCTCTCCTTATCTCTGGATAAATGACCCTTTTATCACTCAGGCCTGAGGGCAAGGGGAAAAAAACATCACTTGCCACAAAGGGCTGGTATGGGTCTGACCAGGCAGTGGACGCAGGGCCACTGGCAGCGGGCAGCGCCTGCCTGAGCAGGCAGAGCCCTGGGAGCTGGTGGTGCAGTGCAGCGCATGCGACTGTGGGCAGAGGGACTTTGAAGCTTTTTTCTGCATGGGCAGTTTCAGCCCTTCCCAAAGCGGGTAGCTGTGCCCTCGGCAGCTGGTGGGAAGGGGCAGGAGCAGGGTCACAGCCCCTTCACCAGCCTTGACCAGCATCCCGGGGCAGATGAAGTCCGTCTGTGGTGTTCCATGCTGCCAGAGATGGGCAGAAGGTGTGTCCTGCTCCTTGCGAGGTGTCCCGCACACTCCCCGCCAAGCATTGTGTTGGCACTGGCTGCACTGTGCCGGCAGGAAAGCGTTAATCCCACAGTATTTGAAGTAGAAAGCGGCAGCCTGTCTTCCCTCCTGCTCCCAGGCAACTGCCAGCCTTGCAGAGAAATGGCAGTTTTGTTTTGGAAATTGGCAGTCGTTCCCCTACAGCTCCTGGAAATGAATTTGCTTTTTCCCCAGCTGCAAATTTCTACTTCCAGCATCTCTGCCAGCGTGCTGTCAGCTGCCCCTGCTCAAAGAGCCCATTGTAGCTCACTGGCACGTCAACAGGGGAGGGCTACACAGGAAGAAATCATTCCCTGCATGTGTGCGTGGGCAGCCGTGGTTCTGCCTGCCCCGCACACCCCCAGGCAGGGGGTGTGCATCCCCACAGCATCCCCAGAAATCCCACAGCCTGGGCAGCTCCAGGCAGCCAACTTGCTCCCATCCCACCACAGCCAGGTTGGTACCTGCCGCCTCGCAGGCAGGCAGGAAAGATGCCTGCGGTCAGAGGCGATGCGATGGTCAGCCAGTCATGGGATGTGTTGTCCATCCCACGAGAAATTGGAGCCTTCTTGCTTGGTATCTGCAGCTCAGAGCATTAGTTTTTTCTGTTCCTACAAATCATAATATCGTTAAGATGTATTGAGAACGAAAGGATTTACATCTTTTACAAGCCTTGAAGAGACAGCTCTTCACTCCCAAACCAGAAGATTCCTGCCTTTTGCTTTCAACATGAGGCTAAAAATAAGATCTCAGAGCATCGGGGAAGGCAAAGCCAATCTGAACATACAGAGATGCTTGTGTGTGCACCCAGCTCCACATACACATGGCCGGTGTGCTCAGCCCTTACCAACAGGGTATTAAAACTAAGCTCGAGACCTTCAGTCTTTGCTAGAGAAAAACAACTGGAGTCAAAGCAGCAGCGGGGTTCACCAGCCCATTCGCATTCCTCTCGGCAAAGCAAGAGAGGGCAGAAATGTCGTCGCATCACCAAAATGCAAAGAAATAGTGTGCTGGTATTTGCTGAGGCATAGCATGGCAGGCAGAGAGCAGATGTGTAAAGGAAAATACAAATGCTCTAGAGAAAATACAGTTGTTTGGGAAAGCAGCTGCTTCCTCCAGAGGTGTCTAGAAAGGGGACCCAGTATCGTCTGGGTAGTGCAAGAGTGAGAAGACCTGAAGTTAAGAAATGCATTTCCATGGCTGCTGCTTCCAGTCTTGTGGGACAGCCGCAGGTAACAGATATTTTACCTTTTACAGGGAATCTTCAGGCAGGGCAGTCCTGCTGTATGACAGCAAGCCCAGGATACCAGTTCTGTGTGCTGTCTTGCAGTTTTCTCTCCGAAACCTGACATTTTTTCCTCTGACACCTTTCCTATCATTTCCTTCCAGCCTCATTTCTAGTTTCCAAATTGGGCTTGAAGACAAACTGGTTTGAGTTAGTTTTTAAGTAGACAAACTTTCTGATTCTTTGTGGTCAATTTGAACAAAGGGAGGTGGGGAAGCATGTGCTGGAGATGCTTGAATGGAGGCTGCTCTGGGGCTGAGGTGGTATTGCATCCTATTTTGGGTCACAGCACCAAGGTGGGCTGAGGTTTTGTGTGCTCCTGTAGGAAATATGATCTTTGAAACTGCCATCTCAGATGTGTAGTAAGATTTGTATTGAAACAGAGGAGAAAGCAGCACGAGGAAGGGGAGGTGGTGCTTGTCAGCCCTAGAAAAGCAAAGGCAGAGGTATTTGTTTGCACTTCCAGTCCCAGCTGCCCTGGGGCTGCCTGTGCCACCCTGGGGCAGGTTTACTCTGGGGACCATCCGGCAGCACGCAATGCTCAGGGAGCCCTGCTCCTTTGGTGGGCAGGCGGGGAGAGGAGGCTGGACTCCGCGATGCCAGGCACCAGCTCCCCGCGACCCCATGGCCTGACGGTGCCTGTGTGCCCGGCAGTGCGACGGGACCCTGCTGGACCTGAGCAATGCGTCCCTGGAGGGCATTGCCATCCTCAACATCCCCAGCATGTACGGGGGCTCCAACCTCTGGGGCGAGATCAAGAAGCAGCGCAGTTACAACCGGCTGGGTAAGAAAGCACCGGAGAAGCTGCACACCACGGTGGTCACCGATGCCAAGGAGCTCAAGTTCTGTGTGCAGGGTGAGTGGTGGGGCCTGGCAGCGATGGGGTTTTGTGGGGTGCATGGGGTCACTGGGCTTAGCACGGGGGAGCTGAGCAGCTGCCAGATCTGGCTGTGGCTCAGTGCATGTGGTGCTGGAGCAACAGCACTGGAGGTGTTGCTGTTGGCTCGCTGTCTGTTCGGGTGCCAGGATGACACCAAGAATGATCTGTCCAAGCTGGCTAAAGGGGGTGGCTCTGCCTGCCTGGGTATGGCCCAGCAGCGCATTTCTCAGGGCTGGTAATGCCCTGCCCATGGTGGCCGGAGTGGACATGGCTCCTGTGCCCTGCCAGCCGTCTTTTCCCCCTACCCTCCGGAGTCACAGCTCAGAGGGTGCCCAGATAGGACCCATCACCTGTGGGCGTGAGGCTGGCCAGCTTCCAGTGCCCCGTGGGGCTGCTGCTGCAGGGCCAGGAACCCTCTGCTGCAGAGGAGGAGTCGGAAGTGGAGCTGCAGAGCTGGCAGCGATGGCTTTTGTAAGCATCTTCCCAGCCTCTGCCGCAGCGCTGCCAGCCTGGCTGGGGGCATTTGGGAACAGCACAGTATCCAAGCTGTGCCCTGGCCAGCACCTTGCAGCCACTGCTGCAGCCACTAGAGCCATCCCTGCAGGCATGGGCAGGGTGCAGGCAGCCCAAAGAGCTGGCAGGGTTACCCAGCAGAGAGCAGTGGATTAGAAAGCAGCCAGCAAAATAGGCAAAGTGCCCATATTTTCCACCTCCCACAGCCTGGGGCTGGGATGGGAAACAGCCCCCGTGCCGTGTGGCTGCCAGGATGGTGGTGTCACTGGCTGCCTCAGGCTGTCACCAGCTGTCCCTCACTGGGCAAGCTCATGGAAACAGGCAGCAGGGAGCGGGGCAGAGCAAAGGCCAGTTCCAAAGGTGGTGAGAGGCAATGGGGTCAGTCCCCTGGGCACCTACCTACTTGCAGGGGGGCAGGAGGGCGTGGGGGGCTCAGGGGGCTTCTCCTGGGGAGTGTTTCACCAGGCGTGAAAGAGGACCCCAAAGGAATGAGAGACAAAGTGAGCCAGCACCTTTGCTGGCAGCCCAGAAGAGCAGGAGGAGCTGGAAAAAGGGGTGATGCCCTGGGATTTTAGCAGACCCCTCCTGGGGAGGATTCCCCCATGCATCCCAGCTCATAGGGGGCCGCAGCACCCCAGGGCCCCGGGGGGGTGTTTCTACCACCATTTCATACAACACTGCAAACAAGCATCCAAAAAGCTGGTGGGGATCAGGGCTGTCACCCTGCAGCCGTGCAGGGCCGGGTGCTGTTTCAGATAAGGAGTATCTTTGCTCCAGTGATTTTAGACAGCAGCATTGCCCAACACTGCAAACACCCAGCTCAGCAGTTTTGGGGCACAGGGAACATTGTGGTGCATTCTCATCATGTCACCAGCCCCACTGTGCTGGCCCTAATGTTTCAGATGACAGCAGAAGGCAGGGGATCCCTGGGGACAGGGGGACCAACTCGGTTCCCTCTTTCTTGCAGACCTCAGCGACCACCTCCTGGAAGTGGTGGGGCTGGAGGGTGCAATGGAGATGGGGCAGATCTACACAGGTCTGAAGAGTGCTGGGAAGAGATTGGCCCAGTGTTCGTCCGTCACCATCAGGTATTTGTCCCCATGCCGGCTGAACACCTGACCAACAGTAAAAGGTGGCACCTATGTCACCCTGTGTTCCTTCTCTTTGCACCCTGCAGGACATCCAAGCTGCTGCCCATGCAGGTGGATGGAGAGCCCTGGATGCAGCCGTCCTGTACTGTGAGTCCCTGGGGAGGGGGCAGCTCTGCTGTGGGCAGCTGGGGTGGGCAGGGGCTGGCAGGACGGGGCAGGCAGGAGCTGGCAGCAAGGTGGGCAGCTTCGTCTCCCCATGTAGCGTGGCAAAGCCTCTGGAGTTGTAGGGAGGCTCCTGTGCTTGCTGGTGGGTGACCGCAGAGCCTGGCCACCTGCGACTTCTGTCTTGCACCCATGCCATCCCTGAGCCCATGGAAAGCCATTGTGGGAGCTGTTGGGACAGGGACACACTCATCCTCAGCTGGGCAGGGGAGCACAGCAGCATCCCTTCCCAGGGGGGCTGCAGTGGGGTGCCCCACCATCTGGCAGGCAGTTTGCCTGGAGGAGAAATCCTCTGCCCATCCCAGCACTGCCTGGACTTGATTCTAGAGCTGTTGCTCCCATGTAACAAAGTATTTAATGACCCTGCTGGGGGGTGGCAGTGGCTCCTCACCCCAACGCTGGGTGCTGAGTGGCTCCCAGCTTGTTTGGGTCAGTCACTCTCTTGGGTCCTCAGGCTGGGGGATGCCCAGAAGAGCTCAGAGCCTGGGACCCCCTTACTGAGCTGGGTTCTTCACTTCTTTTCAGGTCAAAATTACACATAAAAGCCAAGTGCCAATGCTGCTGGGCCCCCCCCAGAAGAGCAGCTTCTTTTTCATGAAGAGGAGAAACCGAACTCGAGATTAAGCAGTGTGCAAGTAGCCACAGCCCAGAGGCACTCAGTGTCCCAGATACCCACCTGCTGCGGGTTGTCCCCAAATTCCCGCTCTGCGGCAGGGAGAGGAAGCACACACACACCCCAAGCCTGGTGGGGATGATTTGTCCTGGGAAGGCGTTGGAGGCTTCTTCCCAACCACCACAAGCATCTTCTCCAGCGGGATGGAAGCAGTGGGCGAAGGCAGGCCGACATGCGGGGAGTGTGTTCACCGGGACAGCGCTAGGACTGGGTTCTTTTTCCCTTTATTTAAATACTCGCCTCCTGCCCACCCTGGCAGAGCTGCAAATTAATGTGCTCCAGAGAAAACACCAAGCTTCACTTATTTATTTTTAATCCTCTTGAAGGGCACTCGATGTTTTGCTGCACTGGCTTTCTGTCCACCAACCCTTGCACATTGGAGAAGTTATTTATTTTCTTAGCCTAGAGGAGAGAGTCTTTGCCGTGCCTTCAGCTAGCACTTCTGGGACAGGTTTTAAGCCTTTGCTGCCAGCCCTAGGAACTGCGAGGCATGGGATGGGCTGGAAGACAGGTAGTGACTGGGCCACGGGGACAAGCACAGGGTGAATGAGAGGAAACTGTGTTTTGACGTCAAAAAGGTGAAAAAGGGATTTTGGGAGGAGCTACCGACCCTGGGAAACCACTGCACCCTGGCTCTGGGCTTCATGTTCATATTTATGTATTTATTTAGCAAATTTTGGGGGGACTTTGGGGATGATCTTTTTATGAGCCTGGTTGGACATGAACACCACCTCCTTTCTCTGCCGGCTTCCCCCCAAGCTGCACCCATGGCACCTCCTTCCACGTGGACTTTCCTCTCTCCTAAAGCCTGCCAGCCTCTGCCAGGGGCTGGGGACAAACATCCAGAAGCTCTTCTCGCTTGGAAGTATCCCCCCGCCTTTTTACATGTCTCCCCATGTGCTTCACCAGGTCCATGCTCTCCTGGTGGCATCTAGCACTGCCTCAGATGCTCCTGGGTGACTGCAGGGAGAGGCAGGGAGCCACTGCACTTTGGTTTCCACATGGCCAGGTCTCCCCCTGACCCACTCCAAAGCTGAGGAGCTTTGCAGATGCCCCTGCCAGTCCCCTGCCTGCATGGGTGCCTGCTGCTTGCTACCAGGCCGCTGCTTTTCTCCTTGGCCAGCCAGCTGCCAGAGCTCAGCTGGGATGCACGGGCAGGTTTTGGTGGCATCACCCCTGTGTCCCCCACCAGATGTGTGGGGACAGATCGTGGGACACAGGATGTGATAGGGACCAGAAAATGGCCGAATGCATGGAGGAGGTGGTAGTCTGGGTGTGTGCCCCACTTCATGGCACTCCCAGGAAGCAGGAGTTGGCAGGAGTGGCCCATGGAAAGGGCTGTGCTTGCTTCTGCAGGCACCCACTGCCTGCTGTGGTGGCCCTGCATAGGGGAACGCCTGCCTCCCAAATCAGCCCCGCTCCTGGGCAGCTCCCTCGGGTGTGGCGGAGGCCCCTGTGCCACAGGGCAAGGAGGAGCGGCATGTGCCCCATGGATGTTGCTGCAGGTGGGAAAACTGATTGTCCCTGCTATGCCCCTGCCACAGGGCAGGGAGCCCCGGGTGGGACAAGCCACCATGTCCTCCCCAGTGCCCAGTCCCTCCTCATGCTGCAGGTCCCCATTCAATAGCATCACCCTGGCAGTGCAGAGGGGGCTGCTGTCATTATGTTTCAGAGTGAACAGTGAGCTGAAAGGGAGCTGTTTGTCACCCTTCTCAGACAGGGACAGTGCTCTTGTGTGCCCATTCAAGCTTTGCCTCAGGGCCATTTCTGACAGCAGCTGTAGGACCCTGCTGATGCAGGAGGAGGTGGTGGCAGCCCAGGGGAGTCCCAGCCAGCCTCCAGCCCATGAATCCCCCTCAGCTGGGGCACAGGAGGAGGCTCTGGTGGGGTGCTGTGGCTCCCTCTACTCCTGCCCTCAGCACTGAGCAGGGCAAGGGTGAGCTGGGGGCAGGTGCTTGCCACAACGCAACACCCAGGGACCTGCTTGCAGGAGAGTGGCAGCCAAGAAGCTGTGAGGAGGGGGCCCTGCGCTGTGGAGCAAGCGGGAGCGAGCACAGGCCTGGCCAGCGGGCACAGAGGTCGCCACAGCTCACTGGAGCTGTGACCTGCATACAGGGGCACACTCCACCCGCAGTGCAGAAATCCACCCTCCTCCTTGTCGTCACCCAGGGCAGCTGTTAACGAGTAGCCAGGTGAAAGCATATGGAAGCTAGGCCAAACAAACCCCAGGTCCTATGAACCAGCAGTCTCCATTTCCCCAGCCCCTCCCTGGTAGCAGCTGTGCCTTGCAGTCCCCGCACTTGAGGGTGAAAGAAAAAAACCTCAACCATCTCCAGAGCTTTGCTGGCAGGCAGGGTAAAGGGTTTAATCTGTGGGATGACGACACATGAGGTCAGCAGCGTTTATAGCAGCAGGTTTGGCTCCATTACCCAGTGTCAACCCATGGTTTTATCCTGGGGCTCTGATTATAAAATGCGTATATGGCATCAGCAACGGTTTCCACTGCAGACCTGCTCCTTGCACTCAGTCATGGGTTGCTGGGCTCTGGGCAAAGAACAGCACTTGGGTCTTTTTGCTGTGGTTTCCCATCAGTGGTGGTGGAGCCGGGGAAAGCAAGCGGGCACCATGTCCGTGCCTGCACACATGGGTCTGGCAGTGTGCTGGGGGTGAGGAGTGCTCGTTTGAGCTCAAAGCTGGGGGGAGTATTCAGACACATGTCCTGCAGCATACGGGGAACCCAGGGCCACTGCCCTGGGGCAGCGGGACAATGGCACACCAGCACCACCCTGCCAAGAATGATGGGCTCCAATAGAGACATCCCCTTCTGATGATCGGTGAAACAGTCCCTGCCACCTCCCCCAGGGCACACAGTTTCAATCAGCTCCTGCCATGCCAAAGCCATGGTTCAACAGGCCTGACAGCTAACAACCTCCTTAGTCCAATGGTGCAAAGGTCTCCAGCCCAGGAGGGGACCCGCAGGGGCTGGGACACCAGCCTGGCTGTCCGCAGCTCTGTGGAGGAATATGCCATGCAGCCGAGGGGCACTTGAGGCTCTGAAATGCCCCATCCCCCCTGGTGTCTCCCAGCTCGGCCCCATTCATCCCCCAAAGGCCACGAGATGGAGCGGGAGCCCTCCAAACACCCCCCCTTCCAGCCTCAGGCACTGGTGCCAGTGCATGAGCACACCCTCGAGCCAGCACCATGCTGGGGGACCCCCCCCAAGAGCTGCGGAACCCCATTCCCATGGGACCCCCAGCCCAGCACCAGCCTCATCCTCCAGCTGTGTGAGTAGCCGTGGTTGCCTGCATGGAAATGGCATCCACAGCAAAGCGCGTGTTGCTGTGTACACCTGGACTGCTGTGGGCTTGCCTCAAATAAAGGTGGTGATGAAGTACTCGGCTTGTCCTGCGGTGTGCTGGGGTTCCCTGATTCCTGGTGAGGCACAAGGTCCCCACCTTTGGGGACTCCAATGGGAGGAGCCCAATTCAGGTTGCCAGGGCCAAAGGGGTGTTCTCAGCAGCAGCGCGATGGAACGGCACTCGGCGGGAGCTGCAACTGGCTAAATTTGGAGCCTGCAATTTTTTATTTTTTTTTTTACCCTGAGTGGGCTCTAAATTTAGCAGGCATCAGTTGCTATCCCCTTTCCCAGCCCTGGCTCTCCAGGGGCTTCGGCTCTTCCCAAGGCACTTCTGCAGCCTGCCCCGTGGCTGTGCTTGGCCCCCATTGCCTCTCCCTGCACCAGGTGGCAGCAAGAGGTGCCAGAGGTGCGGAGCAGCCCCCAGCAGGTACAGGGCCACAGCCACCTTGAGTTTCTTATTGTGCCTAGCTCTGCAAGGACCCAGCTCATGCCCAGCAGCCTGCCTTGCTCCCCGGCCCAGGTTTTGCCACCTGCCCACCCGTATGTCATCTGCTAATTTTACCAGTGGTGATTTAATCCCAGTTGCCTTTGTGCAGAGGGGAAGTGAGAGTGCCAGCGCCTGCAGAACCCCCAGGAGTGTTCCCCAGGCAGCAAGGTCATCCCATGCCCTCTGTGTGCTTCCACACACCCAGCACACAGGCATCCAGTGGGCAGTGGATAGTGGCATCCCCCATTTCACCCAGGACATGATGGCAGACAAGTTACCTGCCATTACCAGCACCATCCCTGGGGTATGGTGGTGGCCCTGGAGGGCTCTGGAAGCTCATCAGTACCCCAACATCCACAGACAAATTCCCACCAGCCCAGAGATATGCTGAGCAGCTCTCCCAAGACACTGGCAAGCCTATTACCTGAGGCTGAGGATCTCAAAATGGTCAGGACAACCCTGTTCCAACAGGCTTCCTAATCTCTGGGCATCTTCCCAGGATCTGAGCAGAAGGGTTTTTTCCTTCCCAAGCTGAGAAGAACAATACTTAACTGAGCAACCTCCCTTGGATTTCCTTTCTCCAGCAATAATTTCCCAGTCTCACTCCAGAACAACATGAGGCCTCCACACTGTTCATTTATCCCATGCAATCTTCTGCATCCTCCAGGAGTGGCCATAGGCAAGTCTCCACGGTGGGTGTCACCACCTTCAGTTGCAGATGGGGAAATTGAGGCACTTGGCAGAGCAATGCTGGAGTGGGGGGCCTGGCAGGCCCCCAGCAGCATCGCTCTGTCCTAAACACATTCCCAGTCCTCTGAGCCTTTTGCAGTCCTTGAAGGGCTTGTGGCCATAATCCCACTCAGCAGGGATTTGTGGCCAGGGCAGCCCCACCGCCTCTGCAAGTGGGAACTATTTTCCTTACAGCCTCCTCCAAAGAACCCTTCTCAAAGGCAAACCTGCCAGAGGGTGCCTGCAGGGGAAAGGCTGCCAAAGCCAGCGCTCAGGTGTGGGTTAGCCCCAGGCCTGCCAGGGGACCTGCGTGACACCGCCCTGCTGGTGCAAAACCACCTCCCAGAGAAAGCAGAGGGAACCCCATGGTGGGTGCAGAGAGGACCTCATGCCGTGCAAGGCCCAAGGTCCATCCCATCCATTGAGCTTGCTGTGTGGTCAGCTCCTGGGCATGGCGCCGTCGTCTCCCCTCCCGGATCCGGATCGGACTCCCTGGGCTGTCCCAGCAAACCCCCCCCAAGGCCACCAAGTTAGGCTCCCAAACCCCCTCCCAGAGAAGGCCGCGGCCCCTTTAAATCCCGCGCTGCCGCAGCCCCACCCGCCAGCCTCTTCCCCCTTCTATTTTTTTATGAATGAAAAACGTTCTTGGCGGAGCCATGCAAATCCCTCCACGCCCATTGGCTTCCGCCGCCCCCTCCCACCCAGCCGGCCTCAATGGTGCTCGGCGGCTCGGCGCGCGGGCGGGCGTGCAGCGGCGCTGCAGCCAATCAGACGGCGCAGGGGGCGGAGCGGCGGCGCCCCATTGGGCTGCGCGGAGGGTAAACAAGCGGCGCAGGGCGGGGCGAGGCGCGGTGGGGCGGGGCAGGGCGTGGAGTGGAGGAGGAGGAGGCCGCTGGCTCGGGGGCTGCGGGCCGGCGCAGAGCGGCAGCGCGGAGCCCGGGCACGGAGCGGCGCCTTCCCCGGCCCCTCGGCCCCGGCTGCCCCTGCCCCGGGCCGCGGCTGAGCCCGGGCCCCCCGGCCGGGTACGCGGGACCTCGCGACGCGAAGCGACGCGATGCGGGGCGGGGGGCGGTGTTTATGAATGGCGCGGGCCGCACGGTGTGAATGGTGGGGGGCGCGCGCGAGCGCGCGCGGGGGCGGAGAGGAGGAGGAGGGGGGTGGGGAGGAGGAGTTTATGAATGGGGCGCGCGGGGCGGCGTGGGAACGGGCCTGGTTGCGGCGCGGCGCGGCCCTGCAGCGCCGAGCATCGGCGAAGGCGACGGGAGGGGAGGCGGCCCTCGGTCTTCCTCCTCCTGCTCCCACGGCGCATGATGTCACGGCCGTTTCTATAGAAATTGGGTGACATCACGAAGCGGGGGGCTGCGACCAGGCTCCCCCAGGAGGCGCGGCAGCCCCGCACCGAGCCAGCCCCGTGGGCAGCGGGGGCCGGGGCCTGATCCTGGACTTTCCTCCCCCCAGCCCTGCACCTGCCGGAGCCTGGGTGGCACCCCCCTTCCCGGGCCAGTGTCGATGCTGAGTGGGCCGGGGGCCCTGCCCGCCTCCCCCGCACCATGGATGGCTTCTACGACCAGCAGGTTCCCTTCATGGGCCCCGGGGTAAGTTTGCCCCGTGCCCCATCCCCGTGCCTTGTTGAGCCACCCCATCCTTGGAGACACCCCGTCCTTGGGGGCTGCCACCCTCCCGAACCGCTCTCACCCTGGTCGTTGCAGAAATCCTGCGCAGAGGAGGGCCGAGGCCGGCCGGGGTCCGATAGGAAAAGGAAATTTTTGGAGACTGACTTGGCCCATGACTCGGAAGGTAGGCAGGTCTGGCCTGGGCAGCCACGGCCTCGCTGCAGCCCCATGAGACTGCTGTCCTCGCGTTCGTCAGTTTAGAAATAATCCTGCAGATAATGGCAGTTTTATTTATTCTTCTGTGGAGTGCATAAGTCTTTCACTCTGTTCTAGAGCTCTTCCAGGATCTCAGCCAGCTCCAAGAGGCCTGGCTAGCTGAAGGCAAGTCTTCACCTCCACCTTTTTTTGTGTAAAATCTTTCCATGAGTGGTTTTTTTGAGAACTAAAAATGCCATAAATCCACTTTTTGTTTATTTTTTTTTTTAGCTCAGGTCCCCGATGATGAACAATTTGTCCCAGATTTCCAGTCTGATAACTGTAAGTGATTGTTCTGGGTTTTTGTTCTCCAGAGAGGGAAATGTTTGGGTGCCTGTGCAAAACCTTGCACTGGGTTTGGAGCAGCTTCCTTGGGAAAGCGGTTGTTCCTGGGGCTGAAACCGTGAAATCACGGACTTTTGGGAGAAAGCATGTGCTGTTTGGGTTCATCGAGATGAAACTTGCAATGTCGTGTCTTTTGTAAATGGGGAAAATTATAGCCAAACACATGGAAATATCTCTAACTGATCTCTGAGTTCCCCTGAGACTCGCTACTTGTTCATAGTAATGTTGATTTGCTTATAAACACTCCTTTTCCTTTTCAAGTGGATGCAAGAGCCCGTGCTGGGCTCCTCAGTTAGCCGCAATCTCTGCATTTTCTGGAGCTTTTAACAGTCCTGGCCCAGCGCTGTTGGCAAGAGCGGACCTGAGCAGTGAAACTTGAGCCGCTTTAAGCAGCATTAATCACTGGCAAGCAAGCGTGTTTAAAAAGAGGCCAGTGAAAATGCAGTCCCTCTTGAATTGCATATGAGTGAGAGTTGGTTCTAAGCCACGGTTCATTGCTGGAATGGGTTAGTGGCGAGGGCAGGGGCTGGTTAATGGCGTGTGGTGCTTGCACGGCTCTCGGGCGCTGGCTCTACTGGCGTTGAAGGCTCATTGGGAGAAGGGGGGGGCCGGGATGTTTTGAGTCGTTGCCTGGCAAACAGAAGTAGTAGCTTGGTGTTGGTGGCTGGGTTTTGCTGCTGAGCCAGACGGCTACAGAGCTTAAAGGAAATCAAATTTAGCCTGCAGTCGAACAGATTTTTCATTCCAGCTTTGTCACAGCATGCAGCAAGGGTATTTTCTCCTACAGTAAACGCATGTTAATTATTGCTCTTTGATTACTTCTGAGTGGGAAGCTTGCCATTAAACTGTTCCAGACAGCCCGAGTTTCAGATGCACTTTTTTCCTTGTCTCCCCTGAGATAAAAGGCAAGCCCAGAGTCAGAAATGCAACTGGCTGTTGACATCCTAGTGCAGCCCGGCAGCTCTTGCTTGGAGCTGTAGAAACTGCAGTGTGCGTGGGAGGTGGCTCTTAGGGCTGAAGCTGTTTCCAGTGCCTTTTGGAAGTCTCTTGTTTCCTTGTAACCTGAAGAGCTCAGAGAGGAGAGAGAAACTTTTCTGGGCAATGCAGGGAAAGGAGAGAAAGAAGAAGAAGGAAAAAAAGGCATTTGGTCAAGACTTAAAATGTTCTCCTGACCTGCTCAGCCTCTACAGACGTGGCTTTGAATTGACTTGGTCACTTGAAAGGAGATCTCCCTGTGTGACTCCCTGCTATAATAACCTTCCTTAACTTTACCGGGGAGAGAAAGCAAAGGTTTCTCTCACTGACATGCAGAGGGCTGTGCTGGCTGAGAGGGCACAGATGAAGGTGGAGGGGCACAGGGATCCCGGCTTTTCTGTACCAGCACTGAAGAACATTTAAAGAGAAGAAAGCCTCTAGTTTACAGCTTTCTGGCCCCATCTTCTCATTGCATTCCTGTTTTGAACTGTGTACAGTGTAGGAAGAAAGAGGAACAAATATGGTGCAGCCTCCCCCCTGCACAAGGCTTTTGCTAGTGGGGATGTGCTCCTTTCCCGGGCTGGGGGTTGCATTGCGATTCAGTGCCTGTTAGCTCCCAGGGGAAGGTAATTCCTTCCCTAGCCCGTATGGATGGTTGCAGGCATGCAGTTCTGCAGCTCCGTCTCTTTTCCCTGAGGAATCTGCTGCTGCCTTTTATCCTGAGCAAACCAGCTCCATCTCCTGCTCCGTGGCCGTGGAATTCCCAGGGCCAAGCTTTCTTGGCACAGCAGCAAAAAGGGACAAATCAGGTTCAGTTTTGACTCCGTTGCTGTGGGGAATGCTGCCACGTGTGCTGTGTCAAGTCTCAAGAGATGCTCTGAAATGGGGTGTCTTTCTCGCCTTGCTAAAAAATCCTTATTGCACAGCATCTGCCTACAGCTCGGCTGCTGCCCGCTCACTGTTCCCAATTCTGTAGCTGAGGTCCCTGGCAGATGTGGGCTTAAAGTTGGGGTTTGGCAGCAAAGTGCCGTAACATACTGGAGGGCGGTGGGTCACTGCCTCAGGGAGGAAATCCCACTGTAGGGACAGGGAAAGCACCGCTCCTCTGAATAAGGGATGTGTTGTTCTCAGCACCCTGGACTGAGCAGCAAGGGGCTGGATTTGGTGCTTATAAGCTACCCAGAGAAGCAGCAGATTCTCCCAGGAAGGCAAGGAGGCTGTGGGTGACTCTTGGAGAGCTCACTGCACTGGCCATCGTGCTGCATTCCTAGCTGGATGTAGGTGCGGGCTTCGCTGGTGGCACGATACCAGGGAGAAGTGTGTATGTACAATGTTATATCTCAGTCGGTTCAAATAGCTGGGGAGCAAAGGAGTCATGCTGGGGAAATAAAGCACTGCAAGAGGCTTTGCTGTTTGCAGGGGTTTGCTCCCAGGGGATTTGTGGCCCCCTGCATGGGTGGTGCATCACTAAAGCCATGGGCAGGGCATGGAGTGGGGTTTCTTACAAACCAAAATGAAATCAGGAGTTTTGTTTCTGAGGACGGGTTGTTTAAACAAAGGAAAGCAGGAGCCTGGCTTCTATTTCTGGCTCC
Organism: Phalacrocorax aristotelis; assembly: GCF_949628215.1. Classification (NCBI taxonomy): domain Eukaryota; kingdom Metazoa; phylum Chordata; class Aves; order Suliformes; family Phalacrocoracidae; genus Phalacrocorax; species Phalacrocorax aristotelis. The sequence continues at coordinate 30,427,718 of NC_134282.1, forward strand.
TCTCCTCATGTGACCTTGGGTGCATCCTGTAACACCAGGGGATGGAGGGGCAGGTGCAGAGCTTGACTCCCAGGTGACGGCTTGAGCCGGTGCCAAGGTCCCCTGCCGGGGGCTGGGCTGGAAGCAGTGGTTTGGTTGCCTTCCCTGTGGCTCGGGCAGCGGGTGCCACTAGCAAAGCCAGCGTCCTCCAGGCTCAGCCTCTTCAAGGTCCCATTTGATGGTTGGGAACCTGCCCTGTCCCCCACCAAGGGATTCACTGGCAATTCAAGGCCCCAAATGGCTTTGGGGTGTCACCTTTTCCACAGGAGATCTCTTGGCTGAAGGTTGATGTTGGGGGCATCTCCAGCTTGGCTGGCGGTATGGCACTGGGCGGGTATGCCAGAGCCCCTCCATCTTCCCCTCCCAGTTGTGCTGCCTTACTGGCCAGGCACAGCAGTGGCACGTGTGGCCCATCCCCTCGCCTGGCCTCTCTGGGGTCCATCATCCACAGGGGCTAAAGTAGCCCAGAGAAGGGCCGTCAGGCACCCACAGGTGCTCTCACTGCTCCTGTGGCTCAGTCCTGGTGTGGGTGTGCCGAGGCGTTTTCTCTGGCCCCATCTATAGTTAAGCTGCTCCCTCTGCCTATTTTTATATTTTTTTTAGCTTTTAATTATAGTGACGAGTGCAGGACAGGAAAGGTTAAAAGCACTTGCGCACCCAACGTGTCTTTGAGGCGTTGGACACTGGGGCAGGGCACCCCCTTCCCGGGGAGGGCCTGCCACCTTCCCCACTCCCTGGCCAGCTGCTCACTGCCGGGGACCCAAAACCAGCTTCTTGCTCCCGAGAGCTGGATCGCTGGCCTCGGTGCCCCGCTTGGCTTCCACCACTGGGCACTCCAGCCTCACTGCCAAGAGCACGCCTTGTCGAGCAGCGCCGGCCGGCCCCACGGTGTTTGTGTAAGGAATCCAAACGTTACACAAAGTCCGGGCTTGGCCAGCTGGTCTCTGTTAGTTTCTTAAGGCTTGTTTCCCTTTTCTTGAATGGCAGTGCTAAGCTCTGGGGAAATTTTTTCTTTTTTTTTTCCCCAGCCACATGAATGGAGCGCTCCAAATTGTTTGTGAATGGAGGGTGGAGACTGCTTGGAGACCTTTTTTTTTTTTTTTTTTTTTTCCCCTCCAATGAATAACCAGACCCCATTGTATGGCTGGCGGAAAAACAACCCGCTCTAACAACACAGAGCCTGTTAGGGAGAAACATGCCCGTGGTAGGCAGCTGGAGCCCTTCCAAAGCCAGTTCCCCTTCGCTTTCCCGTGGCTCGTGGGGCGCCTGGGCTTTGCTGCTGCTGTGGCAGCCCCCCATTAAGGCTAGAAATGCTGAGAGCGGCAAAACCTCGCTGGGGGGGAAGGAGGAGGGGGATAAATCCGGCTTGGGAGCGGGTGGGGGGGGCCGTGCTGGCTCAGCGCTGGGCTTCGTGTTTCAAATCCTCCTTGGGGGGTTTTATGCCCTTGGTACCAGCTGTGCTGGGCCCTTTTGCAGGGCGGGGGGGGGGGGGGATAGAGAGGGGAATCAGCAGCTCTTTAAAGGTTTTGACAAATTAGGGGAGCAGCTAATTACCTGGCAAGCTGTGAACAGTTGTCCTGGAGCTATTTGCTTCTCTCTGGTGTAGCCAGGCTGTGTTTAGACTTTGCATGAAGCTAATACTCCACTTCCGATTAGTCTTGGCTCTCCTCTGCAGGCACTATTTAGGTAAAGATCTCTGAGGCGCTTTCCCTTTCCTAGAGCGCCTGCTTTTAGAAATTAATTAGGTTAAGCATATATTAATTGGTTTAAAATTATATATAGAGAGTGGGCTTGCGGCGGGCTGGGAAGGATTTGGGATTTTGGATCCTGGGAAGGATTTTAATGGGACGTTTGCCAGTTGAACTTGTACAATTGTGGGACCCTGGGACTGGGTCCACTTGGAGCATCTTGGCTGGGGGAAGGTGGATCCCATTTAGCTGCTTGCTGACTCTCTGGCCAGCTAACTGGGAGCTGGGTATGCCCTGGCAAGGGTGAGTGGGCTGCTGTGTCCTGCTTACAAGCTCTCAGAGCTCCAGGCTGTCAAACCCCCTTATTCCTCACCCCATGGCTCAGGGAGGCAGCTGCTGCCTGCAGTGCCTGGGCTCATCTCTCCTTGCTGAGGGGCTGTTGTCAAGCTGCCTGTTCTCTTCTCATAGCCCTTGGTCTGCCTGTTCTTGTGCCTCTCAGATCTCAGCAGGGAACGATTATCCCTCAGTGAGTGATGTCCTGGGCCAAAGGGACTGTCCCAGCTCCTGGGAGCTCTGCCCTCCCCTGCAGAAGTCTGCCCTGCCAGCCTGGCTTGGTCCGCCAGCATGTCAGGGTCTCTGGGGCATCATCCTGCCATGGTTTGGTTGCCTGATACTGGCGGGGGCGTAATTTGGCACCTGACTCCTGAGGAAGGAGCACCCAAGGGTAAGCCTCTATCCTCTTCTTTCCTGTTGCAGTGGTCCTGCATGCCCCACCTCCGGCAAAGGTCAAGCGGGAGCTGCGCAGCCCTTCGTCGGAGCTGTCATCCTGCAGCCATGAGCAGGCTCTCTGTGCTGGCTACGGGGACAAGTGCCTCTACAACTGCTGGTAGGTAGGAGTGGGGCAGCCACTGCCTGCAGACCCGTTGGGTCGCAGCATGGGGACTCGTCTCCCTTGTCAGCCTCTGCCAGGTGGAGATGTCCTTGTTAGCATCGCCGTCAGCCCCCAGCCCCTCTCCCCTCTGCAGTGCCTATGACAGGAAGCCCCCTGCCGGGTTCAAGCCATTAACGCCGCCCACCACGCCGGTGTCTCCTGCGCATCAGGGATCGGCCCTGCCACCGCCAGCCCCAGCCGTGCAGGCAGCTGCCCATGGGGCGGCCCCAGCCCCGCACCCACTACAGGAGCAGAGGCAGCAGACCTTCGCCGTGCCACGGCCACCTCACCCGCCCATGCAAATGCCAAAGATGATGTCTGAAAACCAGTACCCTGCAGAGCACAGGTAAGGCTTTCCTCATCTGAGCTAATGCTCGTGTCTTGAGGGCTTTTATGGGGCTTTGGCCCCTGTGGGATGGATTGGTGGCCTCAAAGCATGGGGAGGGAAGAGGGATGCCAGTCCCCTTGCTGCAGTCATGGACCGTGTGCCAGAAATTGCTGCCTGGGGGCCCGTGGAAGCCAGTGCAGCAAGACTTGCTGCTTGCCACTGGGATCAGGCAGCTCCCTGCAAATGGGGACCAGCTCCTCCCAGCCCCAGGGACACTGGGCAGACCCTTCGCCTCCACCTCAGGAAAGGTGAAGGAGGCAGAGGCTGCTACCTACATCCGTCCCTGCTGTGGCAGGTGATGGTGCTGAGTCAGGGCTCCTGTGTTCCTCTCTTCCACCTGCTGCAGCTTTCTGCCATGCAGGCTGACCCCTGCTGTGGAGGGAGGGACCGTGGTCCCCACTTCCTCTTCAAGCTGTGGCTTTGTCATCCATCACCCCCACATCCTTGGAGGCTCTGGCGGTCTTTTTTGTTGCCCCCAGCAAGGTGCTCCTGCTATCAGTAGGTGGCATGGTGCAGGTCACAGTTGACCTCTGGCTTTGCTTGTGGCCTTTTGGATGCCTTTTGCTGTGGTGCTGGCTGCTGTGTCACCAGCAGCAGGGTGTCCGTTTCAGACGTGGGGCTGGACACAGCAGCCCAGCAAAGGCCATGCAGTGGAGCCATGGAAAACCTCAGGATTCACCCACAGCAGGCAAGCATCCCTCCCCAGCGAAGCCAGGCTCGGCTCCAGGCGACCTTCGAGCTATGTGGGGGGCTGGCTGTGACCCCTCAGGAAGCACTGTGCCAGCACGGGGCTTGGGTTTCACTCAGGAAGGGCAGAGGGACGCAGCTCGGAAATGGAGTAATCCCAGCCCGGCAGCTGGGAGGGCTCCAGTTACAAAGCCAAATGGTATACGGCCGGCTGAGAGGAGCCGGGCGCAGAGATCACCTTTCAAGGTGCCAGAGGGCGAGGGTATGTGGCAGCACCCCCTCCAGACGGTCCCTTATCCACCACAGCCAGGAGAGACTCTGCTGGGGCTCGAGCCGGTGATGGTGACACCCTGGAGCTGAAAATAGTGCTCCCTGCCACCTAGTTTGGGGTTTAATCCCAGCCGTGCAGGCAGATTAGCGGCCAGCTGGGGTTGTGGGTCTGCAGACTAGATTTGGCTTTGCATAAGCACCCACCTGGGTGCAGCATCCCCTGGGCCCTGCAGTGCTGCACCCTACCCCAGGGGCAGATTTTACTGTTTTACAGAGGTTTTACTGTTGTGGGGTGGGTTTTTTGTTTCCCTTTCCCACTCTTACCCAGATATTCCTGCTGCAGCTCAGGGCTGACATCATCACGCAGCGCTTAGCAGTGGTGGCCCATGTGCTGGCCTGCTCCCCCGGCAGGCTGTCCCCAGTGCTTGGAGGGGGACAGGACTCCCCAGCACCCTGCCAGGTCCCCACAGGATGAACCCTTATGGTGGCTGTGTTCCTGAAGAACTGCCACAGCCTGCTATGGGTGGGACACAATGCCACCCAAACCACCCCCTGGGCTAAGGCAATGAGCCAGCACGAGGTCCTGGTGTGGGGAGGGAGCCGGCAGCATGCTGGCAGGGCCCACCCCACTACCCTTTTGTACTGCCATGTCCCTCTCCCCTCCAGGTTTCAGAGGCAGCTGTCGGAGCCCTGCCACCCCTTCCCACCACAGCCTGGGGTCCCGGGTGACAGCCGCCCCATCTATCACCGGCAGCTGTCAGAGCCCCTTGGCCCCACTGCCCCCCACCCCCCTCAGGGATTCAAGCAGGAGTACCATGACCCACTCTACGAGCATGGTGGCCCCGGCCTGCCTGGCCCCCCCAGCCACAGCTTCCAGTCCCCCATGGGCATCAAGCAGGAGCCCCGGGACTACTGCATTGACTCAGGTGGGTGCGAGTCAGGGGACGCAGCTGGTGCCAGCTCTTGGGGGAGCGTGGGTTACACCAGTGGCACCTGGGGAAGTGGAACCGTCTCTGCCATCCATGGCTCATGGGCAGCAGCACAGCAGGCGCAGGGTTGAGCCTTGGGCAGCGGGTGCCACACCACCCTGAGGCTCCCACGGTGCCAGGCTGCTGCTTTGCCTGGTAGATGATCTCTTTGCTTCCCCCTGCCTCCCCGCCACCCCCCCCAGCCTCTGCTTTCCAAAGCAGTGGGGATAGAGTAGGCATTCACCAGATGCTGTGCTGCATGACCTGTGCCATAGCCATGGGCTGGGGTGCCCTGTGGTATCTGGTGGGTCTCCCTGCAGCCCTGGCCTGGGGCCAGCTGTGATTTCTGGCTGCTGGACCCCACCAGCATCACGGAAAAAATCCTCTAATCGCCTTAGGGACCTAAAAATACCCCGACCTCGGGATGGAGGGTAGCACAGCCAAGCAGATGGCAGGGGAGGCGCGGCAATGCCTCCCTTCCTGCAGGGCCTAAATAACATGGTGAAAACCCAAGCTGACTTAGACCTTGCTCCCAGCACTCATTCCAGTGTCCCCGCCCCGGCCCCGTAAATCTCACTGGTTTTCCCCCAAAGCTGGGTGTGGGGGCTGGGGGTGGGTGCAGTGGACCAGGGTGCACTAGGGTCTCGAGAGATGCCCAGGCTTGGCTACAGGACATGAGGGGAGGAAGATGCTGCTGAGTACTTGGTGGGACCCATGGGATACATGTCCTTAATACCACCTTCATCTCCCTTGCAGAAGTGCCTAACTGCCAGTCCTCGTACCTGCGGGGGGGTGTCTTCCCCAGCAGCCATGACGGTGAGTGCGCCCCTGGTGTGTTCATCCCATCTCTCCCTCGGGGCAGGCAGACCCCCCCTTCATGGCTGGCAATGCTGCTGGGCACCCCAAAAACATCTGCGAGAGCCCTGTGGTGCCTGTGAGAGCCTGCATGCAAGCAGCACTGGCACCACCACTAAAAACAGGACCTGTGCCATGCAGCCACCAGCTGCTGCGAGGGCACGGCAGTGCTGTGCCATATAATCTGGGATAATGTACACTGTGATGCTGCTAAGAGGGTTTTGGTTCCCCAAGTCCCCCGGCATGAGGGGGCAACGAAGCTGTGTGGCACTCAGCAGGCGAGCCAGAGCAATGCCACCAAAATAACCGGGGACAGGGCTGCTCCCAGCACTGGGGGGATAGCATCTTGGTGCTGGGTTGAGTCAAGCCAGGGGTCTTTGGGGTCTGGCCAGGGTGGCGGAGGGGCCCTGTGCTCACTAAGGGTCTATTTTTCCCCTAGGATTTTCATATGAAAAGGACACACGATTGTATTTTGATGACACATGCGTGGTACCAGAGAGGCTGGAGGGTAAGAATCTAGCTCCAGAGGAGGGCTGGGGGGTGACCAGGGCTCATGGAGGGAGATTCAGGGCTGGGCTCTGTGGCAGCTGGCTTTTAAGGCAAAGCTGTGCCACTGTGGTGCTCTTGGGAGCTGCTGAGCATCATCCCATGCGACTGCTCGGCATCACCACCATGCCCTGTTCCCATCCCTGCCACCCACCCTGAGTCTTGCCTGCCTGCAGCGCTGTCCCCACTACCTCTTCCCTCTCCAACCCTGTGGCCTGATCCCACATGGAGGGTCCTGTCACAGGGGGGAGCCCAGTGTTGCTGTACATGTTCCCTGCCTGGAGGCACAGCCCAGGAGAGGGGCAGAGATGGGGTGTTTAACCAGCTGTGTCTTGGTGCGAGCAGGTAAAGTGAAGCAAGAGCCCACCCTGTACCGTGAGGGCCCTCCCTACCAGCGGCGTGGGTCCCTGCAGCTCTGGCAGTTCCTGGTCACCCTCCTGGATGATCCTGCCAATGCCCACTTCATCGCCTGGACTGGCCGGGGCATGGAGTTCAAGCTGATCGAGCCCGAGGAGGTACGGGGCGGGGTACTGCGCCAGCATGCCGGGTGGTGGGGCTGCAGCCTGGGAGCGACTGCGGGGAGACCCTGGGGATGTGGGGGCAGATCATTCACATGCAACACAGCCATTCACACTTGCACTTGAAGCGAGACATGTATCTTACCCTCCGGCAGCTTTTGAGGGTGATAGGGAAAAGCTAGCCACCCATCTGTGCTAAGCAGCCAAAGAAATCTGCTTTTAATCTCCTCTGCTGCTTCTCAGCATGGCATGCGCTCTGCTCCCAGACCTGCTGGCAGTCACCAGCCATGGTGGCGTTGCCTCTGTGCCATGCCTTGAGTGTCTTGCTGAGACCCGTCGCTCAGCCACAGCTCTCTCCCTCACAAACTGCTCCACTGCTTTCCCCTGAGTCCCCAGCGGCAGCTCTGTGCCGGCACAGTGCTGTGCCAGAGCTGTGCAGCTCTGCAGGAGGGTGACGCAGAGGTAGAAGCTGTTTGGGTAGTAATTGAAAGCAGCTGTAGTGCCAAACTGTGCATTGTGGGTAATTACCCATAATATCCCTTATGCCATGCATGGAAGTTGTGGTTTTTTGAAGCAGCTTTTTTGGCAGGCTCCCCTAATCAAATGCCTTTTGATTCAGGCCCCGGTTTGGTGGGGTGGCAGTGGGTGCTTGGAGCTGGAGCATTTATCACAGCAGGCGGGGGACTTCTCTGGGACTAGGGTGATGCTTTTGCCCCTGGCTGTTCCAGCCCCCCAGAACAAGCCCCTACCCCATGTTTTGGTTGTGATTTCCATGATTCTATGATTCTGTGATTCTAAGCCCCAGCTGGAGCCTTCACGGCTGCTGCCTTTCTCCCCCCAGGTAGCACGACGCTGGGGCATCCAGAAGAACAGGCCAGCCATGAACTACGACAAGCTCAGCCGCTCCCTGCGCTACTACTATGAGAAAGGCATCATGCAGAAGGCGAGTGACCACTCTGCTATGTTGGGGAGGGGGTGGTGGAGGGTGTGACCATGCCCCAATGTCATCCTGGGCACAGCAGGAGGGGTCTAGGTCCAGTGTCAGTTGTGCTTCGCTTGTTAGTCCCTGGTGGGGAAGGTGCAGGGCACTTCTCATGCCTTCCCTCCTCCTCGCAGGTGGCCGGTGAGCGGTACGTCTATAAGTTCGTCTGCGACCCCGATGCCCTCTTTTCCATGGCCTACCCTGACAACCAGCGCCCCTTCCTGAAGACAGAGCCCGACTGCCCAGTGCCCGAGGAGGAGACGGTTCCGCTGACGCACTTTGAGGACAGCCCAGCATACCTCCTAGAGATGGATCCCTGCAGCAGCCTTCCCTATGCGGAGGGCTTCGCGTACTGACTCAGCCAGCCGCCAGAGCCACGAGCACTAGCGCATCCACTTTGAGCAAATGCGGTTTTCTAAATAATATTTTTTGCTGTTATAAGGTGGGGGGGGGGGGGGGGGGGCGGGAAGACAAACCGCACATGTGTGCACACAAATTGGAGGGATCAAAAATGCCCTCTGTGTGTCACCGCTGACTTCCCACCCTTACTGTCCAAGGGCTAGTGCATAGGACTACCCGTGGCTGGCATCTCCTGCCAAGCATTGGCATGATGTTTTGGGGCGATGGGAGCTAAAGACGCAGTCTCTGACCCAGGCCTTGTTCCTTGCCAGCACAGCGAGGGCTGACAGCTCCAACAGCGCCCCAGGACTGGGCTGAGACAGTGTGGCTACCTGGCGAATTGTCATGACAATCTGCTTTGCATCAAGCGCGATCCGCGTAGCTGCCTTGTGTGGTGGAAAGGGCTTTGATTTGCACAGAGGAGGGGTGCAGGGGGCACCTGGGCCAGCATCCCTGGGCTGATGTGCGCAGCATCCTACCCCAACCCCAAGGAGCCTTCTACCTTCTTCCCAAACTGACCTTCCCCACCCCAATCTCATGATATAACCTGGTATAACAGTTTTCCAGCCCTCCTGGGTCCTTTCTGTGCCCCTTTGACTCCTCCCAAGGTCTGGCTGTGTGCCATGGGTTGCATTTCAGGGGAGGAGACCCTGACACTATTTCCCTCCTTCTCTTTTTTTTTTTTTTGTGATGTTTTAGAGGAAAAAAGAAAAAAGGTTTCTAAACTAATTTTTGTAGATTTTTTTGTATTTTAAGGCAAAACTATTTTTTGCAGCCTGGCTGCTGTTCCCAGAGACCCTGGGGATGCCCCCCTGGCTTTTCTGGCAGCATGCTTGCAGGGGGAGCTCTCAGTGCCCGTGGCTTGCCGGGACAGCTGCTGAAGTATTTGGTCCACTCCATTTCACTGCTTGAGTCCTCTTTCCCAGGGGAACCAAGGCTGAACCCCAGTGCTGGCTCAGCTGTGCTCCCCCACTGCTTGTAATAGCCTTGGAGCTGGGCTGTAAGGCCACAGCAGGCAAGGATGGTGGGGTCCCCCACTCTTCTTCCCAGGTACCCCACCTCCCTCCAGCTCCCCCCTTCTTGCTGCGCCTCCTAACACTCCTCCACCACTCATATATCCATACCTGCCTATCCCCCCACTGGCTACATGTTTTTTTGTTGTAAATGCTGTATAGGAAATTTTTTCTCTTTCTTAGTTAGCTTTGGTTGGATTTTTTTTTTTTTGACTGATTCATTCTTTTTTGGGGAAGTATGAAGATTAACTCTGTGTAGACTCATTTGCTCTCCCCCTGGTGGCCGCAGTGGCCTGTACCTATGGGGAGCATTCATTTATGGGAACCCTACCTTGGGGACAGGGTTTTTAACCATTTGCTCAGTGTGGCAGGTCTACAGTGCAGAAGGGGTTAATCTGAGGACTGATTTGAAATAATCTTTACTCAAGCAGGGCTATGTATCTCCTGCAAAGCTGCATTACATTCTGTACTGTGTACAATAAAGGATCTTGCTTTCTGTTCCTCCCTGGTTGTCTGAGCCCCTGCTTTGCTGGTGTGATGGGATGCTCCCTGGGCTTGGGAGGGAGCCTGTGGGTGTGCTTGTTGGGGTAGAAGTGGTCCAGGGCCTGTTGCTTGGGGCATGTGGGGCTGTCTGCCCTTTGCAGAAGCTGGGACCAGGTGACAATCCACCAGGTTGATGGGGCTTTCACAAAGCCAAGTCCAGTGAGAGGATCCACTTGAAAGGGGGGGCAGCTTCTCCCCAGTGAGGTGTAATTTAATATTGCCTCTTCCCAAGGGTTTCTCAACTTGTGGGGCCAGCTGCCTCTGTCCCCTTCACTCTCCTTTGGAAACCCAGGCCCCTCACCACCAAGCAGGGCCCACAGCTGGTGAGGACCTCTCAGCATTGGCACCCAGAAAGGAAGGCCACTCCAGGAGCTCCTGGCAGTAGTCCCCCAGCACTTACCGGCCCCATTTCTAGGCTAGGGAAAATTCCCCATGGAGCAGCAGAGTCTGTAAAAGGCTGCAGGAGGTGGGTGGAGGGCAAGGACTGCTCCATGAGGACTTCACTCAGTTGAAGGGTCTGTGTTTCCCCTGAGAGGCTAGAGAAAAGCTCAAACACACTAGAATGGCCTGGTCACCTTGGTCTATTTTAACTGGTCAAAGCAGGCTGAGCCAGGGTGTCCACCTGCTCCCAGCCCCTTCCCTGTGCAGTGTGGTGGGGTGGTGTTGCTGGAGATACTGACGCTCACAGCCTAGCCAAACTCCATCCCTAGATGTAGCAGTGGAGAGGTGCAAGAGCCTTAGCTGCAATACTTTCATATACTGCACCTCACCTCAGTCCATGCCTGGCTGATAATAGGTCCCTGAGTGGCTCTTTTTCCATCATGCCTGAAGTATTAGGCTGAGCAGAAAAGTGTGTCTGTCTCCTGGCAAAGCAGTGTCCCAAACACCTAGGAAAACCCATTTCACCCCATATGAAGCCTTCCAGGAGTTAAATCAGCTGCTGAGCCCCTGAGGATATCTCCTTGCACTCCCTAGGGAGCTCCATGGCACCAAGCCTTGAAGTTTTGGCAAGCAAGCCTCTAATTGATGCTCAGGTAAGCCCTCCTGTGTGGGCAACCTGCAGCCATCAGCAGCAGGGAGACATTCAGCTGGGATGAAAGTGCAGGGCAAGTCCCCTTCACTGTGCTGGGGGCTGCGGCAGGACTGCTGGGTGCCTGCAGGCAGCAGCATTGCCCACACCCTGCACCCACACAGGGCTCTCATAACGGTGAAACCTCACACCCTGGACACACACCCATAACTCATGCCAGCCTTCCAACCCTATCGTATTTTTATTTTCTACAAAGCTTTGTCCTCTGCCTAAGACTGCAAAAATCAAGTTAAACAAGAGAGAATGCAAAAAACCTTGCTGGCAATCTGAGCTCCAGACAGTGCCCAGTAATCCCACCTTGATGGGGATTTCAGCAGACTGAGTCCTGGTGCTCAGGATGGAGCAAGGGGAAAATGGGGCCACCGGCAGCGCTGCCGGCAGGCAGATGGCCCAGGGCAGCAGGACCTGAACCCAGCAGCACGGTGAGTGTGTGAGACCAGTTATGGATGGTGAGGATGAGCAGATAAGGCAAAGCTTTTCAAAGCCTTCATTGAACAGCTTGTCACATGGCAACCCAACCAACCCTGCAAATCCTGCTGCGGGCAGGGCTGGGGGGGGCGGGGTGGGGGGGCCAGGAGCATTTCATGCACCACCCTTGCCAAAGGGTGAGGATAGAAAAAGAGGTGGGTTTTGTTGGTTTTATTTTCCCTAGTCTAGCCCATCAGTGTGGGTTCAGACCCCAGAGGGTTTAATACCACGCTGGCTTTTAAGTACTCAGGACATCAAGAATTTTCTCCTCATTTGATCCTGCTGCACATCACACCTCCTTTTGCTGCATGCAAGAGGCTTCAGCTCCATGCAGAGGGGATGGAGTTGCCTTGGGTGCATGGTCCCACTCATCCCCCCTGCAAAGGCAAGGGACAAGACACAGCTACTCAACGCCCTGCCTGCGGCCCCTGGGGAACAGGACAAGAGCTCGCAGGCAGCCCAGAGTCTCGGCTAGCATGTGCCAGGAGTGGGGAGGATGGACAGGAAGCAGGTGAAAGGGCTTCCCTGCTCTCTGCACACTTCCTGCTCCATCAACCACCATGCCAGGGCACAGGGAGGGCCCCTTCTTGGCCATGCTCCGGTATGCAGTGCCAGCCAGGGAGCACCACCATGGCCACTACGGCTTCCCTCCAGGACAAGGAACAACCAGGGCCACCTCCACCCCATCCCCAGGATTGGCCACTTTGGTTCCCTTCTTGCACACTGCAGCACCACTTGCCTCCTGCCTTCCTCCCACTCCCCTTGGTTGCTGGGAAGGATGAAGAGGAGTAAACAGAGAGGATGGGAAGGATGAAGCAGCATTTTCAGGAGGGTTCAGGCATTCAGTCTGGGCAAAACCCTGGTGCTGGTGTCAGCCTCTCAATCCTCCACCTCCCACTCAGTTCATGGGGTAACAAGACCACAAGTAATTCAGGGTAAACAACAATTTGTGGTACTGAGTGAGCAGATAATAAAATGGCAGTTGATATTGAATGGGGATAAATATGTTTTTCTTATTTTCTTACCTTTACAGTCTTATAATGTACACCAAGCTATTCCCTCCCTGGAACAAGAGCTCAGTTTTACCAGATAGTCCAAAAAATGTTCAAATGAGAGTCACATATTAAAAATTATTTGGAAAAGAAGAGCCTGTAAAAGGAAGAACATCATTACGGCCCTCTACACATGCATAATTCACTAAGTGCATTTCTGCTCTCCCCATCTAAGAAGGATATAGCTGGACTGGAAAACATTCAAAAAACAATAGAGATAGCCAAAGGTCTGCAGCAGCTCTTATACAGGAGTGTATAAATAGTCTAGCACTTCCATCCGGGACAGACTTTGTGGCTCAGGGACTTCATATTTAATAGCCCATGATGGAGTTTTCCATCCTGACTGGAAGAGCATTTGTGGGAAGAATTACTGCCCACATGGCTTGTTCATACAGTAGCCAGCAGGACCAGCAAGCCTGGCACAGCTGCCAGAGGTGCCACATGGTCAGCAGCGACGCTGCACAAGCAGCAAGACTAGCTCCCACCTGGCCAACGTCCCTTTGACCCTCATGATGGCCTCATGCCTGGGCTTTGCAGCTTGTGTGCGAGGCTGCTGGCTACCCTGGCCAGGGAGGTAGGGCATATAGCAGAAACTCCTCTCTTCCCTACCTCTTCAAACACTTGATTCTTTTCAATGAGTGGGTTAATGTGGCTTTTAAATACCTGGAGCTACATCAGTGGCTGCATGTATGAAGCCAACTTCAATATGGGTGAGCTCCACAAAAAAGGAAAAAATATTTTGGGCTGGTGAGTAATTAAAAGGTGAGGACCATCCACCCACCAGGCGCTGTGCTGTCACCCAGGGTTGTGCAGGGCTTGCAGCTCCCATCAGCCTGGCACCACCCCATGGGTATCCATCTTTTGCTCCTACCTACCAGGGTGTTTTTTGGCCCTGTAGCAAAATGTAGTAGCTAGGAAGATCTTTGGTATCCAAAATGTGATTGTATTTATACCTGCATGGCAGGGAGAACTTCAGCTCCAGCCTTTGTCCTGGGGCTTTATTCTGCTTTAGGCTACAGGTGGACAGACTTTCACAGGACATGTGGGTTTGAGTCACAGGCTCAGTCTTGCACACCTGGGCAGGCTGTAGGTAGAGGGAGACCATTGAAACCACCTTCTCCTGTGCTCCCATTGAAAAGAAAGCAGGGGCTGCACAAATACCTTGGAGTGTTGGAGCCCTCCAGCACTGAGTTTCCAGCTACTCACAAGGCAATAATACCTTAATACGCCACCAAGTGGCTTTTGAAACCATCAGCCAATTACTGCTTTAAATGCTTTCAATGCAATGGCCAAGGGTCCATGATTGCTTGGCCCCCCCTTTCAGAGAAGCAGCAGCAAGAAGCTTCCCAGTGGCCAGGTTGGGGGAAGGAGTTGCCCCTGCCTCGTTAGAGAAGGAGCAAGCTGGGGTGACACCCCTCTTGCACTGGGAGCAGGCAGTGGCCGCCGGTTCACCTGACTGGGTGCCCAGCCCTCTGGCTGGGATGGGGCACTGGGTGGGGGAGACCCACAGCATGGGCAAGCCAGAGCAAAAGATGCAAGTGGGAGGAATTTTTTCTGCTGGCAATGACGTCAGGGTGAGGGACTGGTCTGATGTGCAAGTAATCAGCTGTATCACCTTGTTTTGAAGGCTTTCCATTTTAATATAAATAAAAACCCTCTGGAGAGAACAGGTAGCAACTGAGGCCAGGAACCATAAACTCCCACAATATTGGGCTAGCATAGCTGTTACCCTTGCAAGGGCTAGCCAAGCTGATTGTCCATCCTCCTGCCATAAACTTTGCTAGGAGTCGTTAGGGGATCTAGTGAAAGAAGGTCTTCACATGGCACAGCCAGGCCAACCCTGGTACCAGCCTGGGCAGCATCCCTGGGCCTGGCACTCTCCAAGGGCTGTCCCTCACCTGCTGCCCCAACACTTTCCCCTGCAAGAGGACACCCTGAGAGTAGCCTGCACCCAGGCTTGCAGGAATCTCTTTAAAAAAATCAGCTCTTGGCTTCTTGGCTGCCTCGGACCCAGGAGAGGGCAGCAGCAGCCCAGGCTGTAGCCTCAGCTACCCTTTCCAAAGCTAGTTGTCTCCTAAGCTGCTTAGAGAAAGCTGAGAAAGAAAAGCAATGTATGGAAGGAGCAAGCAAAAAGGAAAAACCCAGTGGGCAGGCTAGCAGTACTCTCTTGGACCTCAAAATTGTTTGCTTTCAAGGTGGAAGTGGAAAGGAAATGGTCTGTCTTTGTCAGCACACTGGGGTGCCAGGGATTTCCATGGTAGTTTGTCATTCCTTTGATATCCATGGTCACTGTACACATGCTTTTTACAGCACCAGCAGATAAGATGGCGATGCTGGGGACATTCCCAATAGAGGTGGAAAGTAAGCACAGGCAATGACATGCAGAGCATGCACTTCATGCTGTTGCAGAGATGCTAAAAGCCCACGAGATCCTGCTCTGGAGCTCTCATGGCTTCACTCAGAGCACTTCAGGATACTGAAACATGATTACCAGTTCTTCATGGGCATGCCAGCTGCCTTTCCCTCACTGAGCTGGCTGCCCTTGAAAGGGAAGGTTGGAAACGGGAAGTTTCTCTCTCTCCACCTTGCTACCCCAAACATGGGGTCCCTCCCAGCCCAGCCTGAGGTTCACAACTGAATGCTGTGAAACTTGTACTGCACATTTTCACTCACAGCATCGCCTTTTTAGGTCAGCATCTTCCTGTGCAGCTTTCAGCCCAGCCAGACTGGTAGCACCTTCCTGGTTTTACTGGATGAGATCACCAGGATGAGTCATGTAGCAGGTGAGTGGGAGGAGGACATCCTTACAGCCACGCTGAAATCCTAACCACCGCTTTGACAACATGTTACGGAGCCAACCTGGCTTTTTCTGAAAGCACTTCCATTTCTGCATGTGTTGGTCTTCCCCAAGGGCACATGGGCCGCAGCATGTCCCTCTCCTGGCTTGCAGCCTAAGGCTGAGCCCTCAGCCATATGGCCTCCGTTCTGAGTCAGGCTTAATTGATTCCTTTGATTATTTCTTTTTTTTTTTCTTAGTTCACACCCTCTGAAATCACAGCAAAGTACAAAATTGTTGCTTACCAAAGCTGCTGCTCTAAAATGAGTCATTAAAGAAGGAGCCTTGTCACTCTGCCAGACACAGCCTCATTGCTGCTCTAAATGTAACGACACAAGAAAACAGCTTGCTGTTCTCTTTGGGCTTCAACCTGCCTGCACCCCAGGTGTTACCTAGCCTCAATCCAGAGCCTGGACATAGTAACTCCTGCATTATTCCCACCTCTTCAGATGACCAGCCCTTTTCACCCCATTTTCAGGTTAAGGGCCCTCACGACTGTAAGATGGCTCTGATTCTATTCCTTTAACTGTGTGCACAACCAAAAGCTCTTGCATATCTTTATGGCTTGGAGCATGGAGGGTATTCCATCAGGGGGGGTCTAATAAGGAGATCCACATGTCCTGTTGTATGTGCTGGGAAAGCCTCTGTAAGCTACTGAACTTGAAGCTGTTGGGCTGGTGAATGCAATGGTCCCCAACGCTTGTAGGTGCAGTAACGTTTTGGTGATGTGCTTTGTACCAGGCTAGCAGCTTGTTTGGGGAGCTACCACTATGTCCAGAACTCCTGCAAAATAGATCTTTTATTCTTTTATTCAGAAAACCATTCAGCCGAAGTCAGACTTGCCTCCTCCATCCACCACTCCCTCCCTGGTGGCACCAGAGCATAAGAGAGGCTGCGGAAGGAAGGAGCGGCAATAACATCTTCAATTATGATGCTGCGTCCACACCAGCTATTGGGAAACTACAAAAATCACAGCCAAACTTTTGAACCTATGAGGGCCACCAGACCTATGCGCCAGATCAGCGCCAGAGACTGGCATCAGATACGGGTCTTTTGGAAATTTGTCTCAAGTGTCTGCTGTGAGACCAAGGGCACATGTGAAGCTGGACCTACTTTCCACGACTGCTTTTAGTTCCCTACCTCCCTTTGTAGTCTGGAGCTGACATAACCCCAAAAAAGCATTGCTTAGGTGTCTCTTGTTCACCTCCACCCAGCTGTAGGCAGCTCACAGTAAGCTACAGAGCATAGATCCCTGAATTTTCTTTCTTCCTTCTTTCCTCTCCTCCATAGAGACTCCCCAGCCAAACCCTGTGATGGAGCCCCTAGCCTGGATGCTGGGCACCTGGATCCCACACCTTCTCTACAATGAAGCCCTTCCAGGATGTGGAAGAAGGGCACGTCTCTTACGCGGGGCAGCTCAACTTCTCCTAAGTTCTGAGGTGTGCCGGCAGCAGCTTTTGGATCAGAGAAGATATGGCTCCAGTGAGATTTGTTGGCTTCACTTTTTTTGTTTTTTTAAGCAATAAAGTAAACAGATTTCATCTATCAGGTGAGAGGATTTGAAAAGATCTGACTGGATGGCCTGATAATTTCATTTTTCTTTAAAACTGCTGATTGTTTTCAGCACTGTTGAAACATGTCCTAGGCTGCACACCTGCAGGCAGCAAAGGCTCGCTAGCCTAGAAGCATGCCCATATACCTGAGCATTTCAAAATTCATTCATACCTTTGTTATAGAAGAGACATAAATGGACAGGATAAGCAAGATGACCATAATTTGAAGCATGCAAAGCAGCCTGGGGTGTTCTATGCTGAACTGTAGCACAGAACAAGCAACAGAGGTGTTGGAAGGGGGCTGAGAAGTAGAGCTCTGTGGACACCACAGGTATTTTCCAGCAGCCCCAAAGCTGCTAGAATGGCATAGCCACCAAGAAAGGCATCACCTGGACTTTCTGAGTACAAAAGTCAGGAGCCAAGTATCAGAACACAGCCTCGGCTATTGCTTGAGCAAATTCAGTCAGTAGCAGTCTTTGAAAGATCAGCAATTCTTCAGTTGAAATCTGGTGTGCACTGTTGCATGGATTAGCCAAAAGACAGGCTGTGGAGGAGATACCCTGCATTCCCACTGCATGCTGTTTGTTGTGACAGAGCTGTCAGCCAGGAATTGGATATTTTTAGCCTGGTTTCCAAAGAAAACAAAGCTCCAGCAACCATGCTCCATCTGTCAATTCCCCCTTGCAACTTTTGAATGGTGGCTACTTTTAAAGACCTCTTCTTTTTTTTTTGCCAGGGAGATACAGCTCGAAAATATCAAACACTCATAAGCATCAGGAAAACAGGCAAGTGGGTAGAGGTAGAAACACCTCTCCTCCTAAAGTCACGGAGATGATGCCATCTGACTGCCCGGCACTGCCACTCTCACATACCCCAAGAAGGCTGAAGAAGCCTTACTGACATTCACCCCATGTTGGACTTGGGACCACGATGCAGGACACATGGCTTCACCAGCCACAGAGCTCGCAATTGGGGATGAACACTCCCCAGTACGGCTGCAGTCCAACACTGCTGGCACAGCTCCTTCCCCTCTCTTGGTCCAAACGGGAGGCCATGCTTAGGAGGAGACATCCTTTGTGTGTGGGCAAAGCCAAACAGGAGGAGTAACTTAGGTGAAAGGCTGGGCTGCCAAAAGGAGCTCCTCAGCCAACTGCTCAAGAGACTCAGGAGGCACGGAGTGTCTCGAGCTTGAACAGAAATAACTAAGCCTGGCTGCAAGCACTAGCTGTGCAAAAAAGGGGACTTCTTTTTCACATGTTTATGTCTTCCAACCTTGAAATATTAGTCTCCTGTTGCCTAAAGCACTGGTGTAGCCAGACAAGGAGATTTTTCTTTTAATCCTGCTTTCATGGTCTAAATACTATGAATGATCATGTGTTTAAATAAAATAGCATTTCCTCTGAGACAAGACCAGGCTAAGCACTGTGGGTTTTTTCCAGTGCTACAGCATTTTTTTGTAACCTGATTCCATGAATCCAGCCAGACACCAGCAAAGCAGTGCACCAAAAGTGTAGATTCATCCATGGCAAACCTGACACAAGTAAGGTGTCCACCATCAGTGCCCAGCACCCAGGGAGCTGGCTGGCATCCTCCTGACCCATTGGTGCAGCAGTAAAAGCAGTGCTGTGGGAAGATCAGTGTGATCATTGTTCTCTAGTGCTGTTTTCAACATGATATGGAAAATTACTGGGCTGCTTTAAAGGAGTCATCCCTGTATCTCATCAGTGGCTTCAGCATGCCCTTTCTGGCAATAACCTCATGTCCAAAGCCCCATGTTTCCAGGACTTGCTGCATGCCTTTGCCCAGACCATTTGCCTCAGCAACTCTCTGGTTACAATAAATCAGAATATAACTCACAGGAGACATGAGGTGGGGTCTCCTTTCCTGAAAGCATAGGTTTCTATTTCCAGAAATAGTTTGTAAACAAAAAACAAAAAAATACTCAGTGTATAGCAGGAATTGCAACCAAATAGAGGCTGGAGTCTTCAACATGGTAGATGGTTGATGACATGCCCATCAATTTTGTTGTGCCCTCTGCTTTCCTGGGAAGGACACGCAAAATGAGAGTGCTGCATCTTCCCTCCTCTGCTCCCATGAGTTGTCCACAGTTGACCCTGCGGTAGAAATAGAGAGGTGCCTGCCTTGGTTCATGAGCTCCTCTGTCTGGCATCCTTCTTCTGATGCTAGGGTCATATTTGACCAGCTGCTCCATCTAAGCAGGGTCAGATTTAACATCCCACTAAGCCGTTGTCTACACTCACTGTATTTGATTCTGTGGTACAGGGTAGAGCTTGTGGCTCTGGCAAGGTGCAGCTGCAGTGGTTTTAACCCCCACTTGCAGCCTCTACACCCAGGAGTGTTTGATGTGACCCATATAGTAGGTTTCCTATTAGAGACCGTGCCTGTGCTGTGGTACTATCAAGAGCCTCCTCACTGCTGTGATGGGTGGTTTCTTCTGCTGCAGCCTTGGCAAAATTGAAGAGCAACCTAACCTCAGCATGGTCCTCTTTTTTGTCTCCTAAACTAGGAGAATGTCCCGCCCTCTGGAAGTGGTGCCTTGAATGAGAGTACGGATTTCATCTGAGTTACTGCAAGTGAAAGAACTTTCAGACCCAGGTGACGCCCAAGTTTGGATATAATGACACATTGCTTTCAGGAGCTCTTGGAAATATTGCATAGCATCCTTGCTTATCTTCTCCATAACAGTCTTCAGAAGCTATTTTGTGGATTACAAGATGAGGAGGGATCATTAAGGCAACAGTTGCCATGCTGAGCCAGGCCAAATAGCTGTCCATCCCAGAACCCATCTCCAGCAGCGGTCAGTAGCAGGTCCTTAGGGAAGACAATAGGAAAGTCTTGCCTCAAAACCTCGTATGGCAGCTAAGTGCATTTGTCAGTGCTGGTCTTCTGGAAGGACTCGGAGCTGAGTTGGGGGTGTCCAGCAGCAGCTTTCCCTGGAACAACCTCAGGCTCACCTGCTTGTGTGCCAGGAGGTTCAGCTGCTTTGTCAGCAGGAGAAACAGACTTCAGTGTTGGGTGTTGCTCTCTTCAATTGGAGATCCAGCTGTCTCCAGGGCCTTCCACTTCTGCTCTGCAAACAAGTCCTTCCACTTAATAAAAAACTGTTTGGGATTATTGTTGTAATTTTGAATAACTTTTGTCTCTGGAAAAAAGAAAACAGCAAAATTCCCTGCAGATTGCTTTCCTGTAGGACATATGGTAGCCTCAAAAGTCCAGGAACAAGCTCTGACTCCTGGTCTGATCTCGTAGCTATAGAAATGTAGTCACACTTTTATGGGCATGTATTTATTTTTTATTGTTTGGTATGGATTTTTAAATTTTGTTTAGCTTTTTACTGAACTTTGGGTCTGGCCTTCAGAGGCAATCACAGCCATTACTGAAAAACTCTGGCAGACCTTAAAAAAATTCCTGAATTTCAGAGATTCTCAAACTTTTCTTGCAGTTTCCCATGGTTGATCAGTGGGATTATCTTGTGCTTGCCTCCTGCTTGCTTCCCTCACACAGAGATCCCTGAGCCTTTGAAAGCTTTGGCAGCTGGCTGACTTTCCAGGGCATACACATGTTGTTCCTGGCCTTAGTCCCACCGGTGGTGGCTGGTCCAGACTGGCAGCTCTGATCTTGCTGCCAGCTCTGATCCGTGCTGACCGTCCCTGCTATGTCTTCTTAAGCAAGAGCAGCTTGGGGTGACACAGCAAAGACGGTTTTGAAGCATTGCAGACGCTTCTTTGCCTCAAATTATCTGTGCGTCTGAAGAAAGGCCTGGTGAAGAAGGGGTGGCAGAACCAGCCTGATAAGATCAGCAGATCCCCGAGGCTCAAAGCTCTGCTAACTTCGAATTGAGCATCCTAAATTGCCTTTGCATTATCTGGGTTGGGAAATCTTCTAACCCAGTCAGGGCCAAAGACAATAAAATAAGTTATGTCTTTTAATTATGGAGTTTTGGTTCTTTATAAATGAAGTTGATTGAAAAAACTATGTTGGTCATGTCTGGTTTACAAACTGCTGCAGAGAAGGTTTCTCTGGGGTTGCACTGTTGGTTTTAAATGAATCACACTACAGAGCTTCACCAAGGGCCTTCAAGGCAGCTGGCCTCTGCTTCTGCTGTCAGGTACCCACCTCCTCAGGGAAGGCTGCCCCAGGTCTTGCCACTGGTGGCTTCTCATCTCTTCAGATGCAGTCACTGAGGGGTCTGTTGGAAAGGCAGGAGGAGCAGCCCTCCTAGGGCATACAGCAGGAGCAAATCTGCCCTCAGGATTCCTCTCCCTTGCTTGTCTAATCACCAGGCTGAGTCATAGCAAGCTTCTTTGGGGCAAGAGCTGAGTGTTTTTGTAGCCTGTAGCCTGCCCTGGTGTCCAAAAGCAAAAGTCAGGGGTGGAGGGTCCCAAGAGCTCTGCTCTTCTCTCCTGCTGACTGGCCATGCTTCCCACCACCACGGGGATTTTCCAGGCAAACTTAAGGGAGACTAAGGAAGAGTAAACAGCAAGGAGACAAACAGTTCTGGACACATTTCTTCAGGAGAGAGTGGAGTCATACCTACAGAAGGCATACTGTATCTGGATACTAACTGTGATTTTTTTAATTCCCTTTGCCTAATGATAATGGTGCCTATGCTTGGAGGCTGGCAACTGCCTGGCTACTCGTGGCAAGCAGAGGTCTGTTGCCAGGCCGGAGTGGGGAGAACTGGCTGTCACTGTGATGCCGCTGCTGGCATCTGTGTAGAAGGTGGAGGGCACAGTTGGAGGGCACAGCTGGAGTGCCAGTGGCCAGGCGTGAGGTTGTACTGGCCAAGCAGCAGCAAAGAAGAGCAGGAAGAAAAGCAAGAATGGCATTATTAAAAGAAGACATGAGCCTGTTCTTGCATCTACTTTGCTTTCTTGAGCATCACGTTGGCTGGGAAAGCAGGGTGGTTGCTGTCCGAAGGGCACAAACCCCAGACTTACTTAATTGAGGGTTAGAGTTTGTTTAGATAATGTAAGGGTGGTAATACTGCTCCATGGCTTTGATTGTGTTCACAAATGCATGCCCATAAATGTTTGTATCTGCAGAAGGAGTGCCCTGAGCCTGGAAAAGCAGCCCAAACTCTGCTTCCTTCTGGTGCATGCTTTTTTTTTGCTGTTTTGTTTTCTTTATCAAGAGCAGTGATGGTGCCTCCTTTATTTAATGGCTTTATTTTTAATGCTTTATAGAACACATCACCAGGGAACCAGAGTTCTTAATTACAAACATTTTAAAAGAAAATGGACCATCTCGCTGTGGGTGGGTCTACTCAACGTCACTGCTGCTGCCTGGGAGGCAAAGTAAGACAACTTCCAGCCTTCCTGCCTGCAGGCTTTAGGACTGGCTTGGAGAGCCAAGAGCTGCATAGATGAGGGTGATGTTTAGGTTCCCAGACTGCTTTTTTAAGTCAAATAACATTTGCAGCAGGTTGAACTGTTACTAAAGGAAGAGAGGAAGGTGTCAGTTTTTTTTCCAAACACTCTGTTTATGTTCTCCCAGGAGCGCAGGGAGAACAGGCACGTTTTCAAATGTTTTTACTTTTTTGAGCTGTTTTTCTGTCTTCTGTGCACTGTTGACGTTCCTGCTCCTGGAAGGTGAAGCCAGCGGCTGCAAATCCCATTTATCTGTGCCATGTATATACATCTCCGTCGGGAACCGAGCACTCCCCCAACACGCAGTGATGCTGCTGCCTTGCCCAGCACAACAGTGGCGAGACAGCAGCGTGTATGAGGTCTGCAGTGACACAGTGCCGGGGTCTTCCCCTACCCAGCCTGAAGCCGACACTCTGACCATTGAGCCCATGGGGAACAGCTTCCCTCTACAAATGGGGTCAGCCTGGGAACAATGCACCCTGCAAAGGCAGAGGCCAGCTGTGCTGTCCTGTTTGATCTCTTCGAAGGGTCAGGTCTTTTGTACCATGGCAGTTGTAGGATGTTAAATCATCCTGCTTGCTCCCTTAGTGCTTCACTGTTTGGTTTTTGTTCACAGAATGGGAGCAGTTCAGCACTACTGGTAATGGGTCACAGCAGGCCATACAGAAACCACTGCACTGTGAAATAAGTTCAGCATGAGAGTTTAAGGTAAGTGTCTTTGTTCTTTTTAACATGCCTTTTCCTGCATAGCTACTTCATCGCTAGTCACTGAAAAGCCAGGAGATACTGCAGAAAACAGTATTTGCATGCAGTCCTGCTCCTCCTGCTGCTGACCCCAGCCCTCCACATACCCATGCAGCCTCGGTTGCTCCGACAAAGGCTGGCATGCTGGCAATCCTACAGCTACCGGCAACACGCATGGCACTGCCTCGCAGCCCTGCTAAGACATGAACCAGAGGCCAGCCACAGCCAGGGGAGACTGGGGAAAAGATTGCAAGCATGGGAAGGATCCTCCCATTCTCCAGCTGACCATAGCTACCTCTCAAAATGTTTCCTTGAGGCAAGCTGCCCAGTATTTCACTCCTTTAAAGCCTGAGGACATCACTGTCCTTGGAGAAGTTGCTGAAGTAAATTGGAGGCACTTTGCTAAATCTTCTAAGTGGAAGACAGCAGGATTAAATTCCACTTTTGATATAATCCTCAACCCCTTCTTCAAGGGAAGTGCAGCGTTGCCTCTGGCCCCGGCTGGTGCCTCCATGCTGAATCACTCTGATCCCAATGTAAATACAGCTCTTTGAAAAAGGGCAAATGTTTTCTCAGCTGCTCTTCTTCTCTTCAAATGATGGGCTGATTGAAATTTTTATGTCTGCAGACATAAATATATGCAGTCAACAAATGCTCCTTAGTAAGAAGCTATCTTCACAAGATAACTGGTTTTTGGAAAGCATATTGCAAATCCACTGGCCATTCCTGGACCACACTGCTCTCCTGCCAGCTTTTCTTTCTCCTTCCCTTCAGTGATTTACATTTTATGAACTCTTAAATGGGCTGATTTGTCACTGCAAATTAATCTTAGCACATTGTCAGTTCAGGCTCCTGGTGTCCCCAAGGCTTTGTTTCTGCTCAGCCCTAGAGCTGTGTTTGCCCCAGGAGGCAGCAAATATAGCCCTTTGGCATGACATGCAGCGATGATCCAAAGGGCCAAAGTGCTGAGGTGGGTGCCAAACTGCCTTCTCGCTGCAGCAGCCACTCAGGCAGCTGCTGTGCCCTTACCCATCATGGTTATATCCTCCTCCTCCAGGTCCAGTCCTGAAATGAGGGCTGAAGCCTAAAACCAACGGGACAACATTTCCACCAGCTCTGATGGCACACTAAGACTTAGGATGTGTGCTAAGCTCAGGACTGAATACTATGAACCCAAGCCCAGCTCTCCTCTACTTTGGAAGTTGTTAGAAACTAGACTTGAGCATTCACTCACACAAGTTCAATATTTTCCAACCTAAGAGGGCGAGGGCAAGTTCACACCACCCTAAGTCCTTGTGCATCACAGACTCACAGCCTGGCCACATGGAGGAATGGGGATGATGTCGCCCGTTAATCCCTTCGATGGAGAGCAGTGCTCTTCCTTCTTGACTTGGGGCTGAATCCCTGCCTGGATGTAGGGACAACCTCAGGCTCAAGCCCACTCTTGCCAGATGCTCTTACCACAATGCCTTACCCTGGAGCAGCTTGCGGAGAGCCTGGCTGGTTTTGAAGCCTGCCTTGAAAATGTCACCTAGTACAAAGCATCTCCCTGAGCCTCCAGCCAGCCATGAACTGGTCCCTTTGGAGGCTAGGCTGCCCCTCCACCTTGGATGCTGGCCTGCCAACTGCAGCAGCAATATTACCATGACTTTTACCTCCTCTTACATGGCCTTCACAGCACCAGACGTAACTATTTCACAGCAGCTCACTGTAGCAGAAATTAATGTGCTTAACAGAGATGTCCCACTCAGCTACCCCACTCCTCACTCCAACCAGTCATCACCCCTACAGAAAACCTCAAGTCTGTGAATACAATGTCAAAATATCACAGGACATTCTACTAACTTTTTTTTTTTTTTTATTAAACTGCTTAAATTTAAGCAAAGCTGCTGTGCAGTTTTTCCAGTCTTCCCACCGATGTGCTGCAGGGTTTGGGAAGGATGTCTCATAATTTAGCTCTATCTTGTTACAGACTCCAGTAGGTTTATTGCTTGCAGTAATATACAGCCTTGGCTTAACTTTGTGAATCCCTTACTATCCCTCAGAGAGAAAATGTTAGATTGAACTGTAAGTATTTTTAGCAGTGCTGTTCTCCATTTAAGCTGCAAAAACCAAGGGCACAGACATTCAAAGCATCTTCTCCTAACCTCAAGTGATCTACCATTATCCACAAATGACAGGCTTGCAGCATGCATCAGCCCAGTGAGTACCAACGGGAACCACCAGTGTGTACCCAAACCCTTTCAGCAGGCAGGAGAGGCTCTGAACATAACACAAAACAACACAACAGATTTGGGATTGTTTGCTCCCTTTCAAAAGGCAGTCATGCTTTCTCCTTTTCCACCCTGTATAAATGCATGCTGTCAGCCCTAATAAAAGGGAAAAATAAACCAGGCAATGGGGCTATCGCTGCGGGTATGATGCTGTTCAGGATAGCACCCAACTCTGCTGTAGCACCAGACATTTTGGAAAGGGTTGCCTTCTCTGGGAGAAAAAACAACCTGCTGGGTCAGATAGCTACGGGGGTCAGAAACCTTTCCCCAGGATCTGTGGCAGCAAACCTACACTTCAAGCATTGAGAGGGAAAGCCTGAGAGCATAGGCAAGGGATTTTTGCTGGCAAAAGCTTGCCAGGTTTAAGAAGGGCAGTCTGGCCATCTTCTGGCTGAGAAACTGAAAGCAAAGTATGTTCTAGCAGCTTACTGGTGATTTATTTTTTAATTTTGAAGTGCCAAGGAGATCAAAATAAAAGGCTTGTCTTTTTTTTTTTTTTTTTAAAATCCCCTTAGATTACCAGAAAATCCATGCTCAGTTCTGGTGGGAAACAGGAACAAACTGTCCCCGCAGCAGCCACTGCGCGGCTCCTGACTCATGCCTCCACATTAAGGGCAAAAAGGTGACACCCTGATGCTGAGAGTGCTTCAAGTTCAACCTCTGGGTCAGTTTATGTTACCTGAACAGTGTCACAGAGCACCAGGAGAATGGCTCTGCATTGCAGGGACTGGTGGCATAAACTCCAGATGCTGCCTAATGAAAGCCAGGTGAGACACTGCAAGGGAGTACCTTGTACTGTGGGACAGAGAGAGCTACTGCAGGGCCTGACCCTGCCAAGGGGCCATTTCTCTCAGCTCCCATCAGGTTAGTGACAACGAAGGTACTCGGTACTGCCCATAGTCCTCTGACGTCCAAACCAGCTGCCCTTCAGTTGACTGAAGCCCAGTGCAAATCACATTCGAGCAGGGACGGGGGTGCTCTGAAGGTAGAAAACACACCTTATCTTGCTTAAACACAGAGCTTACAAAGGTATCAGTGAAGGTCATGAGATAGGGCCAGAAGTGGAAATTTTGAACAACAGGGGATTGATCCCTTCAGTGCTTTTTTCTGAGCTTAGCTTCACAATTCAGTATCTGACATAAGTAGAGATGTATCATCAAGCCCTCCTGCAGTGGTGGTGAAGACAAGTTCTAGTGCAGTCTGCTGGTCTACGGGCAGAGAAAAGAGATGAAGTTTATTCTGAGCTAAAGCTCTGAAATATGCTTGTAAGGAAGCTGGAAAATTCCCTTCCCAACACTTTTTTTTTCCTGTGAGAAGGGAAGCTTTTTTAATCTGACCTTGCCTGGACATAGGCTCCAGGTCATGTAATTGACCCAGGAGCACTCTATTTCCCACAGCCTCTGCTTGAACGTGCAATGTACTTCCAGGTCCTGGGTGACAGTGTAAAGTTCAACCAAGGATCACTCTATTTAGCTGTGCTAGGGGCTCATCATCTCAGTGGGTGAACATGTTTAAAGAGGTTAGAGGCTTTTCTGAGGGAGTATTTAAACTCCATCTGTCAAACCACTTGCATAGAAGAAATTTATAGACTGCCAGCAGTACTTTAAATTGCCGTTTTCTTGCCTTTAATTTAGTAGCATGCATTATTTTCACATTGCCCTAAGGGAATAATTAATCTGTGACAAATTTATGCCTATAAAAATTATAAATACTAGATTTAAAAAAACAACAACAGTAAAGAAATTCAAAGAGCCACACGTTGATGAAAGCCACATCAAGAAGGCTTTTGGCAAAGCCTTTGGAATGCCTTAGGGGACTGATCTTTTCAGAAAGCTGTCTAAGGGACTTGAAACCTGCTTCATATCCAGTTTAATTGTGCACAGAAAACCCACTCGCAGACTTTGCACATTGAAAGGAGAATAAAAAATCTTTATAGGCAGAGCTTTTTTTCAGGGTCTAAATGACAAGTTTGAAAATGGGGAAGTTTGGTAATGCAATTTTCCAGGAAACCTCAGTGATGCCCACCAACGCTGTTGTTCTGTACTTCAGTATATAATACAGAGGCAAGTCTGACAAATTAAGGGCTTCACAGGTTGTTTTCTCTCCATTTACAGGAGAAAAGGCAGTGCAGGAACAAAAGTGACATCTCCTGCGAGACTGAGACCACTTCAGTTTCTCTAGTTGCTTTGAAGAAGGTGAACCAACTGCCAATGGTTGACAAGGGAGAGGCATAAGTACCACTGTGGTTGAAGCAATTTTAGGTCTACGACATAATAAGCATTGCTTAAATGCCCGTCATTGAAATACCCAAGCTGAGATGGGTTTTCTGCTCCCTATCTTTTTGATAAAGCAAATATTTCTGTTGCCTGCATGTAGGTCTAGTACCAAGAAACCGAGAATGAAGGCGGGTGTGTGGATAATCCTTACTGGAGCAAGTTCCACTGTGAACAAAGGAGTGCTGAAGCTCATGTTCCTCAACTCTCTGACCTTGACATTCCCCACACACAGGGCCACTCTCATCTGCAAAATAGTCCACTTCCACTAAAATATTTAAGACGCCATTTCCCCATTTCCAACCCTTTCTCCCTCCTCCCGCTACTCCCTAGAAACTTCCAATAGCTGCATCCGGCCCCCACTGCAACAGCTGCACCTTCCCCCGATAGACCCAGCTTGTGCTGGTGTGACAGCAATGCAGGAGATAGCAAAAGCTTGGCTGGATTTTACGTGTGCAGAGTGACTGCTGCCTAACAGGGTGAACAGCAGCCACGTTTCCCAGTGCTAAAAGGAGGTCTGTCCCCTGCCCCTACGGTGACAGACTCTTTAGCAAAATGGGATGAAATTGGGCAGTGGACTGACAGGTGGCTGAGGACAGGGAGCAACCCCCCAAGACAATTTATGCATAGGTGAGTCTCTCTTAGAACATTCAATGTGAGCAAAACAGCTTAAAAAAAAAATCCAAACAAAACTGAAGGCAACTTTCACTGCAAGCAATTTTCTCAAGCAGATAATCAGAAACACTGGAGGGAAAAAAGTGTGAGGTGGCTAGTTTGGGGGTTTTCATTTTTTGATGCTGGAAGAGGAACAACAGCCAGGCTTTCAATATGAAGAAGCATAATAGTACTAATCTTGGTAATTACATTATTGGTTTTCTTTAACAACTAAATAAATTAGACACACTCCTAGGACTGACAACAGTCATACAAAAGGAAAATGTTTATTGGGGTGATAAACAACAAACCCTGATGTCTCCCATCAGTCAGGACTGGCCAAAAGAGAAGAGGGAAAAGAAAAATCACAGAGCCACAGAACTGTTGAGATTGCAAAGGACCTCTGGAAGTACTCTGAAATGCCTAAATACTACAACTGAAACTGTACGCAGCCTAAAAACTTGGCTGAATCAGGCTTGAAACTGTTGCTTGCAAAATGCACAGCAGTGCACACAATGCTGTTTGCTGTTCATTTCGGTAGCAAGACTGTTGCCAATGTGGTTAGTGCAGGAGTGAGAAGGGTGAAAGTATCATTCTGGCTTAACACCAAGTGCAAGAGGAGCAGCACAGTGTTCAGCTCCAGTACAGATGCTGCAGGGACTAGCAAATGCAACAACAAAGATGAAAGCCAGAGAAGTCTGAAACCTATTCGTTGGGAGCTCCACCACCTCAGCCATTTCCAGACTGAGTCTTCGTCTGCCTGCCTGTGTAACCCCCTCCCCACCCACGCACATTCCTTTCCAGCAATGCTGCTTTATTTGGCTTATTATTATCTTTTTGTTAAACTCACTTAATTGGTGCATTTAACTCTTCATGTTCCTTAACAGTCCATCTGATACCACTTATTTACTGAAAAAACAGCCATAGCCTTAAGTATTACATTTCAAAACAGTATCTAAATTGAGAAAGGTCTTGACAGTCCCAGTATTCGACTGTGCTAGCTCCATTAACTCACATACACTTCATAAAACACTAGGCATGATAAGGCAAGCTGGACTTTATGAGCTGCAAAACCGTCCAAGTCAAAGCCTGCACACAACCAGGGTATTTCCAGAAATATGAAGTCTACTTTTTCCTAACCTCCTTCAAGACAACAAAGCTGCATCCCCTGCAATGAACTATAGGGCTTTTACTGCATCTAGTGCAGATCAGAGAGGATCTTCTCTGTGCTTGATTAGTTTAGCATGATTAGATTAGCTTACCACATATGCTATAACTTGTCTAAATTTCCATAGCCAGATCTATCAGGAATCTAAGGAAGAAAATACCAAGCGCAGAGGTGCCAGCAAAACCCCTAATGCTGATATAATTATGTCAGGAAGAACAAAAAATAAAATATTCTCGTGCAATTTAGTTTTATTTGGGAAACTGCTGCAAGCTTTACACACACAAAACTGCACCAGCCTGAGGGCACCATTAGCTGCATCCACACTGGGAACTTTGACAGCATAACACCTCACCAACTTTTAATAGCGTAGCCAAAGTCCACCTAGACATTGTTAAAGGCTGCACAGCTTCAATACGGAATGGGAGGCTTTCTCCTTCTTGGTGAGTGTTTTTGTTGGGGGACTGGGGACAGGGGGAGGTTGTCTTTTAAGGGTTTTGCTCCACAACAATTACTTTACTACTGAAAAAGTGCTAGTAGACTGAGCTGGTAAAGCACCTTTCACTGTGGGTGTAGTACTACCGGTAAAGCCGGGCCCGGTACCCATAAGTCAAGACATCAGCAGAAGTGCAAAAGGCTAGACCAATCAAAAGCAGGACCATGCAAGGGTATAACCACCCACATATCCTCTGCCAGTTGGTCAGAGCACAGCACTACTAGCTGCTAGCAGAAGCCTGCTGCACAGATATAACCGACAAGTAACTTCTGGACAGAAACAGTAAAGTGCCTCACAACCACAGTGTGGAAGGGAAATCAGGAGGGGAAAAAAAAAAAACCCAAACCAGCAAATACTCCTGTAGTGCCACATGTTCTTAATCCAGAACAGTGTTTTTCTGCAATGCCACACTCTTGGGAGCAAGGCACCGAGCAGTGTGCCTCCCGCAAGGCTTTGGCAGAGAAGAGGCTCCGCAGCCTTCCCCTGCCACTGGCAGAGAGGCCCCGCTTCTGTCAGTGAAAACAGCACATTTCTGACATGGTAACAACATGGGTTAAATTCCTAGCATGGACTGGACCAGTTGTAGTTTTAACACTTTAACATGTTCTACCAGGGGAAAAAGCTGAAGTATTTTTAGCATGGCCTGAGTGTTCGTCCCTGTACTGTTCTGGCCTTTTTTGGAATTTTTAACTCTGGAGAAAAATACAATACCCTTTGCAATAGTGAAACACCACCTATTTTCTTTTATTGTTTGCCACAAAGAAGACTCCAAGTTGTACTTCCGAAGACATTAAAGGAGAAACATAAATCAGTTACTTTTGACACAGCTTTCCCCCTTCACAACACCAGACAGTTCACTTATTGTTTCCCTAATTCCTGCCCATGCCCCCCATCCTTCTTACTTACATACATAGCTCTGACAAAACCTCAGTGGAGAAAACATTTTTCATTAAGAAATTCAGTCCCAAGTTGTTGCTTGAATGTGTTGCCCCTCGCTCTCCTGTTTGAAATGGCGTGTGAACTCAGTAAGAGGGGTCGATGAAATACACTAGGAAACAGCATCACGTGCAACTGTCCTCTAGTCCTGCCCCTCACACAGCCACCCACTCTGATTTCCAAGATAAGTCAGGGAGAAGCACCAGACCGCAGTATGTTTGTTTTTATCACGCTAAAACCCCACAGCTCCATTATCCCCTCCACCGTGCTGTGCTGTGGGCAGAGCCCAGAAAGTCAGAGTTAGGTATAAATGAGGAGATGGAGTTTAAGCACAAATGTAACAACAAGAATCGATGCAAGGCAAGTCTGAGGACTGAAAGAGGAACCACATGGAGCAAAGGAGGGACTTTCCCCCTCTCCTATTTTCTATCCCATTTCAAATAATATCCCCTTCCTCCTCCCCTCTGCCTGGCACTAGCATAATCATGCAACATAGCTGTAAGGAACAGACCACGCTTCACACAGCTGCGATCAGCGTGCCCAGGGACAGGCAATGTCCAGCCCCCACACACAAGTCACCAAGGGAAACAAGACTCTTGAAAGGATTAATGGTGAGAGAGGCTCCTGTGGCTGCAAAAAGGAGACTGTGGTTGATCCTCTGCTCCCAGCTGAAGGGAGAGAACAAGCCTTTTTGTTTGTCCCAGTTCTTCTCTTCCTCCTCTTCAGAGGTTGCCATTACCACTGCTTCTGGAGCGGGGGAGGAGACAGGGTAGGGGGGCTGTACTTGGTGACTCAGATTCATCTCTCAGGCAGCAGGACGAAGAAGATGGCCTTGAGGAAGTGACCAAAACTGCAAACAGCGGCCACGAGCCAGTGGGAACGAAGGCTGGGGTCAGTATTCACCACGCATTTTGTGATGTCTGCCTAATGAGGAGGGAACAGAGATCATCAGAGAGATGCCCAGAACCACACTGGTCACTACTGCAGACGCTCCCAGCCCCATGACCCCGGCACTGTGCCACCACTGCTGCAGCACCACTTTGCCACACCATCAACAACTATAAATGCTTGCTCTGACACTCCCACAAGCTGCAAGTTATTAAATCAGGCTCAAGAGCACTGCAAAATAGACTTTCTTCATTCTACATCAACTAGGTGAAGTATCTCCCTTTTCAGCCACCCCTGGGGAAAGAAATGCTACAGGAAGTTTGTAAAGCATTTTCCATTTGAATAGCTAGATAAAAGAAACTTTCTTCCCCCTTCCAAAAGAGCTAGGAAGCCTTGGCAATATCAGCATTCTCATCCTTTTCTGTAAAACACGATGCTTCCCAGAGGTTGTCCTGTTTAATATAGGCTCAAATTGCTTGCACTTTTTCTCTTGCCTTAATGTTTTATTTGGAACTCATTCAAGCAAGCCAACCCCCAATTTATATCTAAAGCAATGCAAGCTTAGTTTGTGGAAATATGTATGCTGGCAGAGATGCCTCCAAGACACGTGGGCCAGATTTAAAGATCACTTGGGCAGCTGGTTTCAAGTATTAACAAGAATAGAAGCTGGCCTGCAATGAGTAAAAAATAACAACAATCCGGCAAATTAATGAAGACAGAATCTCAGCTCACATCGGGAGGAGAAGGTGGAAAACACTGGAGGGTAAAGCAAAGAGGACAGAGGTAGATAGAAAATTGTATCTTCTAGTGAGGGAAACTAACTAAAGTTCTGCCAGCAATATAATTGAGTTTGTGGTTAAAGTTCAGCCTAGCACAAGGAGATGTGGACTGTAGTTCTGTGACAGAGGGAGAACCGTTAGCACATCAGCTTGAGACAGTTTCCAGAGATGGCTTTTGGGTGATAAATGTGAACAAGAATTGGGTCACAAGGGGGGCAAATATTCACCAGCCCGAAAAGTTTTTTCTTTACAAGCTTAACTCAGCAGTCTTACAAGTTTGCCTTCTGACACAAGTCTCTCATTGACCAAGCAGAGGGAAGTCAGACTCAATCCTGAGATGTTCCTCCCATAAAATGGGGCACAAGAGCTGCTGAATATGCCAATAATCTTTTTGAGTATTTCCACCTCTGTTCAAGACATGGATGAGCCTTGCCTGACCAACCTTGGTAATAATTAGAAGAAAATAAAAAGGGGACAGAAGGGACAAAACCCTATGTCCAGTTACTGAGTACAGCCACACTAACCAACTCCACCATCATCTACAGACCAAAGGTCTGTTGACAGCAGCCTCAACAGCCTCCCACACAGTTCCTGCAGTTCCTCCCTCACAAGGAAGTCTGAAAGGCTGGCACGCTGAATCACCCTGCACTGCTGTTCTCCAGGGAGCATTAGTAGATGCTGAGCCCACGAATAACTGACAAGTAGAGATTGCAGGAGGAATGAATACAGGCACACAGGGATGGGAAGAAACATGATGACAGGAGGAAAAGGAATCAGCACACGAGGTGCTCCTGAGGCTGAACACCATGGTGTGGAAATGCTGCTGCCTATAGCTACAAAAGCACAAGCAAACATAGCAAGCAGCCAAGATAGCACATAACAGAAGATGCTGCAATGTAGTACTGGTGGTTATAGGTACTTTACCTGTATTGTGGAGGAAAGTAAAATGGGTCTGCCTGAAAGCTTTTGGTGATGGCTTAGCAAACTCATCCTATCTGCATTTGAAAAGAGTCTGAACTTATTCAACCTGTCCAATTTTAGGGACCAGCGCGCGGTTGTGTCACACTGTCTCTTTAGTCAAGAGAAGTCATGACTTGCGGGTACTTGTCTGAACGCGTATTCAGATGTTAGGGTAGCTGATCAATAAGAAACCTAATCGCTGAAGGGCTTTAGTGCCTCATGTGAACCAGTACAAGGCCCAAATATGTACGCTGGGTTGATAATAGTTGCAGAGAGTTAACTTCCAGGTGAGAAAGTGTGAACTTCTTAAAGCTGTGCTATGCCCTACCAAAGGCAATGACCTCACTGTGGCTAATCAAGAGGAGCTGCAATCAGAAGCACTTAGAAATTTGTATGGTTCTTAGATAAACAACATTGCTCAGCTGTTTAACAATTGCGTTAGCTATTGTTATCCATAAAGCATACTTGATAAGGCACTGGAATTGAAAATTTCAAAGCTACTTTATAAAACAGGTCTTTGAGTCTTGTGAGGCACTGATAAACTGTTGTAACGGCAGTTTGATCTTCGCCTGTTAATCATTCAAACAAGTTCAAGTCACATGCTCTTCTTTGTAGCAAATGTATGTAACAGCTGCTAAAAAAAAAAATCTTTCTATTCTTCTGTAAAGCTGCTACTGAGGCTGCAAACTCTCCCCAGGGAGAGATGATGCCTGAAAGGGTTAAACATTTCTTGTTTCTCCTAAGAGGTTTGTTTGGGTTGGGGTCTGGGGGGTAGGGCCTTTCTCCAACCTATGGGTGCAGTATGGAAACCTACTGCTGAGCAGAGACTTTCAAATGCCTTTCCAAGGTCTCTGCAGTGGCTTTTCTGACACAGCTTGAAGCACTGTGGTTCCTCTTGGCAGCCTCAACATGAGCCGATGAAGAGATGGGGGCCATGTGCACAGGGGAAACAAGGACTCCATGCCAAGACAAACTAACAACCAGCTAGGTCAGGCAACAGATGAAAGGGTCGCCACTACTGAGCTGTTTTGTCTGGCCCATTTGTGAAGAAGGCTGGGAAATTTTATGCTGCAGCGTCTAGAGCAAGAGAAAAAACATTCAGGGAAAGCACAGCACAAGATGGCAAGAGGATTAGCAGCCTTTCCCCAGACTGAAAGAACCACTCATTTCTAGAGGGAAAACATCTCATTGCTGCAGCCCAAAATTGCTGATAAGGGTACTGAAGACAGGCTGTAATCAGCACAACCCAGCAGCTTTTACAGTCTTATTGTTTGATTGGGGGCAGTGAGATCAGCTTCCCTTTCTTAGGGCCAGATCCCAAAAGCAAGCATTGTAGGTTCAGCAACTCCAATAGAAAGGCACTGGCCATCCAAAGAGGGGGATGATAAGGAGAAGGAGCTAGCAGTGCACAGGACTTATCTTCTCAGCTGCAAAGAACCACTTCTAGTCTGGGGATGGGTTTTGTGGCTTGTTTGCTATGTTACAAACTTTCAGAAAATATCCATTTGGGCAAAACACCCTGTTTTGAACTGTAATAATATAATACAAAAAATAAAACAAGATGTTAACTTATCAGAACATGCATGTTTTACCAAAACAAACAAAAAAACCCATCAGCTGGAAACAAGGAGGAGACACGTTCCTATGCAACATTTCATATTTAATAAAACTGGATTTTTTCCAAAGGAAAAATTGTTTCAGATAATACATTTCAACAAACTCTACAGGTACCCAGCTAATGTAAACTTCAAATGATACTGAGGCAGGGATTTCACAGGCAGGAACAGTGTTACATAATCAGTTGCTTTCCCAGGATATCCTCTTTACCTACCTAGGCACAATTATTTGTGTGGACACAAAATAAAACAGATCAGGGCATTCAAATCAAAGGTTACTTTTCAGCCCAACCAAATAGTTCCCTGACCCAGGTGGACTCAAGGTCACATAGTTTTAGAGAGCGTAGGGATGATTTAAGGTGGCAAGGGATCCAAAACCAGAATAAGGCTACCTTTCCAGTTGCCCTTCATGAAAAAGGTGCCTTCACTACTAGAGAAACTAGGTGACTGAATCAGCTATAGGCATACTTGGGAAGTGGCAGCACAGAGGAGCAATGCTGTTTGGAAAAAGATATTCCCCTCTCTCTGGGTCTGTGTGGGTTGGGGAGCCCAACCATTTCCTGATGGCTCAGGAATAAACATCACCTCTTGGAAAGGAGGGAAGTTTGCTGCTGTGGCTTAGTCTGGAAAGAGTGCATGCCTTGGGAACAAGATGTCCCATGAGCTCAGTGGTGTCATATGGCAATATTTAGCTCCAGGCAGCATCTGCCAGGCAGTACACCCAAATGCTTTTGGCTGTATCGCTCCAAGGAGTATCTAAATCCCTGCCAGAAAAGCACTGAGATCTTGGTACATCACCCAGCTGCCAACAGCTAACATAGCCAAGTGGTCATCTGAGTCTCCTGGGGAGGTCACTATAAAGGTGTCTGGCTATTCCACAGCACCAAAGTAAAGCTCTTACTCTGAACCATCCTCCACAGGAGCATTGTACTTCCCATTGCATATAGAGAGAACCAAAGAGATCAGATGCTTAAAGCCATATGATATGGAGCCACACTCCAACGCAGAGCAGCACCATGCCTTGCCCACAGTCTCAGAGCAGGCCAGTGACAGAGCCATGAGCCCTCCTGCTGTCAATGGGTTTTAGGAGTGCCCTTCAAATTATAGGTATGCTACAATTTGAGCTACATCAGAAGTTATTCATGAAGCATCATCAGGGTCAGGTCAGAGAATGACACAAACTACCAGGTTTTAACATCCTTTTGAAATTCCTTATGGTGGCAAGTCATGTTAATATACTAAGCTTTGACCTGGCGAACTGCGGGGCAGGTGAAAGGGGAATTAAGTTGGCAAGCCTCATTTTTTGCAGTTTCTAGAAAACAGCTGCCCAAGAGAAGGACCCCTATTTACAGTCTCCCACTGTGACTGGCTGGCAGCTCCAGAGATGCTCAGGTCAGAAACAGAAGAGGTCCTGGTGGGTCAGGACTGAATTAGTCTGGCACAGCTCTGCAGGAAGCTGAGGACCAGAATAGCTGATGTGGTCGAGGATGGGACCATGACGCAGTTACAGAGCTAGATGGAGTCTAGCACAGGTGTAAGTAGGACAGTGGTGGCCACAGTGGTGTGGAAGAGAATCTCATTCAGTGTCTTTCTGCATAAAGCTGCAGTGGGGGCATTCTCGCTTTCATTAACTGGGATATTTTCTGGTCTGCACATGTGGAAGCAAGCTTGATCAGATAGCACCTCTTACCCAGCCTCCTCTCCTTTTCAGCCATGTCACCAAGGTCTTGCGGACAAACTCTCCCAGGCAGTCTACGATGGTGTGAACCATGGCTGGCTGTGCATGCCGCACGCAGTCCACTGCCAGCCCAGCTGCCACAGCATAGAGAGATACAACCTTGCCCCACGTTATGCCTATGAAAAGAAGAAAAGTGATTCAGATATACACATGCACACATAGCTCAGTCTCGAATAACCAAGGGAAACTGTTCTCCTTCATTACATGTGCCCACGCTGTATGTGTGCAGCTCTGAGTTCAGGTGCAGCCACAGTTCTGCACTGTCTCCACCATGGGGAAAAATAAATCCTACAGGACCAGGACTGGGGAAAACTCTCCACGTGGAAGAGCAGATTTAAATTATCTGATCTGGGCATGCTTCTAACTCCTTCCAGCACTGGGTGCACACTTTGGAGAAAGCAGCCCAAAAGCATCATCAAAATAGGGAAGATGTGCACCGCCATGGTTTATACTGCCATTAACTCTCAGCCAATCGCATGTTGCACAGAAGGCAATTTAATTCAAAGAGTTTGAGCAACCTGGGGCTTTTGTTGCCAGCACGCAACTCTTAAACACCCTTTAGACAAAGCATTTCTGGTTTTTTTTCTAGATCAGAGGAGACTGTTCCCATGTGGCACACAAACCACATGTGAGATAAGCATCTTCAGTCAGTTCTACAATGACACAAAAGAAAAAAAGGGAGTCAAAACTACAGGGCCAAGAGGGTTGGCATCCTCCTTGATGTAAGGAGTATGCCTCAGTCTCCACCTGAAAACCAGGCAGCTTCAAGAATTTGGCCACTCTGCCTACAATACCTAATATCACATATCCTATCCCACTGAGGGCAGTGCAGGGATAGAGTGTCAGGCAGTTATCTAATCTCCCAGAAAGCAGCCTTCCTGCTAGGGTGACCTGCCAGCAGGGAATGCTCCATGGAAGTTGTCCCAGCAGCAGTCATCATCTTGTTAGTGCTAGTGATAAGCACTCAGGCTCAGTTCTGGGTACAGCCAACCTCCCTGGGTCTTCCCCATGCTTTGCCAACACCACTGAGCATAAATCCTCCACACTTAAACGTTGCTGCCAGCAGTCCCCTATCAGGCTTTTATCAGGCCCAATGACCTGGAAACGCAACCCTTCTGCACCCGTGCAGGACTACCACCACAGCACCATGGCACATGGGTTTCCTTTGGATCCGCTAGGAACTTTAATTCTCCACCCTTACTTTATTATCTGGAATAGCAGTATTTGACAAGCATGATGTGAAGTATTTTACAGTGTTAGGTCGCTATGGAGTCTGTCCAAGGTCTCTCCCAAACATAGCCAGAAGCCAGGTGAAGTTTCAGTATTTAAAAACCACACAAAACCGTTCTTTCTTGCTGGGTTGCAACAAGAAAGAAAACAGGTAGGAGGAAGGAAAGTTTAGTTCAGTCATGAGATCTAAGGACCAGAAGGGGTAAAACATACAATCACAAAACTGGATGTGCTCAGCAATCTATCAGCTAAGAAAGCAAACACTTAAATACAATTTAAATGAAGTGAAGAGTCTCCCTATTTCCTGCATTGCACTCCCAGATCCCCAGGCACCCTGACCCATCTCTCCAGGATGGAGCTCCAGACTCCTCATGCCTGATCACACCACAGCAGAGATCCTCACATTCCTGTACAATACGTACAGGTTTCAGAGCATTTCCACAATCCTTCCACTTAGTGAATCAAAAGGGACACTCACACTAACACTTTTAGCAATTGCTTTCTTTTTTTTTTTTTTAATGAAAAAGTACTAAACATTAAAGAAACTGTTCAAGTGTCAGCCACAAAAATGGCTTCTTAGACAGAAGAAAATCTATTCAGTGTTCAGAAAAAGCCATTTTTCACTCATGACTGATATGAGATCAAAATCTACAGAAGATCCTTTTGTGAGGCTCTGTAGCAAGAGTAACAGCAGTAGCCCAGAGTCTCCTGTGATACTCTCTCCTTCACCAGCACTGTCTCAAAGATCAGAGCAAGTTATTAATATAGCTAAATTGCCCGTTATTCTTATTCCGGTCTTATTTTCTGAGTAGGCTCTGCGGTGTCCCTTCCCCAGAGCTATCACTCAGGAAGTTCACTGCCTGTGTGGTGTTCACACTATTTATCTTTCTCACATTGCATGTCACCATGACAGCCAGCAGAACAAACCAGGAAGAGGCTATGAAACCACATGAGAAAATATTAGACAGAGGGCTTCTCTTGGCAAGAAAGAGGCTGTCCTGTTGCAGGTCAATACCTCTCCACCCGATGAAGAGGCTTTAAGTGGTTACCTCTTGCTGACCACAATGTCCTGGACCAGAGCCTCAGCTAGCTTATACTCAGCTTCAGTGAAAGTCAGTTTTTGCTGTTCTCCATCCCTGCAGAACTGTGGCTCATTGCATCGTGAGTGACATGAACCAAAGTTATCCAAGATTCCAGGGAAGAGTTCACTGGCTTATTTCCAAGCTTTTACTGACAGCGCTCTTTCTTAAGGATCTGAAGCAAGTCTATTAGCTTTGAGATATTTACATGGGAGTAACTAAGACTGACAGGGGGGCTGAGGCTACCTTGGTAGAGCAAGACAGCTGCAATCTTGATTAAATTTTGTTTAAAACCACATTTCTCTTTCCAACAGAAGAAAAGTGCATCCGTAGCCCATGCAAGATAAAGGCTCAGTAGACCCATGGTTTCCCTAATACACAGGAAAGCAGTTTGCTCTACAGATATGCCACACCAGGTGTCTCCTCCCTGGGAGGATGGAGAGAAAGCCCTTCAGCTCTGGCTTCTCTGCCAAGGTTGCTACACAGTGGTGCTTGCTGTAGGACTTGCATGAGGTGAACACTTCCCCAGCACATGGACAGAGCCCTTCTCCCTTTGACACGGACAGCAGAAAGAGGGCAAGTTGTTGGCCGATGCTTATTGTGGTGATGGATGTGAAAGGCTCAGTGGTCACCTCCCACTATCCTCCTCTTTACAGACCATGCCTATAAAGTTCAAACCAAACTTTCAGTCTGCTCTTCCTGTTACTGGCAGAGCTGGGACCCAGGGGTGGGAGAGGAGGAAATCCCCTCCTGATTTCTCTGCATGGAACCTCAAGTTGCCAACTGCTGGAGGCAGAAGATGGAAACAGCTGGCTGGGCTCCTCAGCTGAGACAGCAGGGCACAGTTGGTGCTCTTGTTCACACAAGTTGTTGTAGGGGAGCCCTGAAGCAAGGCAAGAGCAGACACCTCCAAGAGCTGCTCCAGACCAAAGCTGGGCCATGTGGCCTGTCCCTCTGCCCCAGGAGGGCTCCAGCAGCTGCCCAGCCACAGGCAGGGCAGGGGAACAGGCCACAGCAGCCCCCATCTGCACTTTTCCAGGACACCAGCTCCATTAAATTTTCTGTCTCAAGGATTCCCTTGACAGGGGTAGAGGAGCACAATCTACTGGGAGAGCAGTGCCTCTGCCCACTGTGATGTCCAGGCCAGGGTCAAGGTGACGCTAGCTCAATGCATCTGTCAGCATAAGTTGGAATTGCATCTGGCCAGCACACATGAGCAGAAAAGACACACTGTCTTGCTCCAGTTTCCTCAAAAGGTCTGGCTGTCATCCACATTGGGTGAAATGGGCACTCATCACCAAGAGAAACGATCTATTCACAGCTTCCCACTGTGCAGACTAGCGTGCACAGGAGCTAATGACAGGAGGGAATGGAAAACTGGTCCAGAAAGGAGTGATCAAAACAGAGAAAGCTCTGAAACTTCTGCTCACAGAGATGGGCACGGAAAATGTGAAAAGCTGCTTAGAAGGCATTTTTAAAAGTAAGAAATACAAGTTGCAGACTCAAGGCCAGTCACGGAGCTGAAAGTATGTAAACACTGGTAAGCCCAGGGGGAAGTGAATTAGCAGGAGAGGACTGCTCTTGAAAGTGTTCCCACTGCACATCAGCTTGCCTGCCCCAGGGGAGACCTCAAGAAGCCATGAGACAACTGTGCAGAGTCTCAGAGCACCACACTATCCAAGGTTACTCAAAGAAACTTCCCTCTGCTCCACTAAGCATCGAAGCCTAACTTTCAAATCAGATCTAACAGAAACATGATCAAGTGCTACATTTCAGCAGCTGGGAGGATACAGCCAGACACAATATACTTTCCTCTGGTGGACAGAAAGAAGCCAAGAAGGACGTGCACAAGGCAAGAAGCTCAACTCACAAGGCCTAAGTGATGAGGAAGCAGTGGCATGCATTTCTAACAGCATTTGCTCCTGCAGGAGAAACTATTTTCTCCCTGGAACTCATTAACTATGCATCTTATTGTAGAGGGTTCACTTCAGCCCAAGCACTCTTGATTAAAAACTGACAAGGACCTAAACCAATACAAAACCAGGATCAAAACTTTGAGATAGCCCTCATGCCTAGCAGCTCTTACCACCTAGAGAAAACTGTTTCCTTTAGGAAAGGAAAATGCATCTCCCTTTTCTTCTGTTTTTCCACCAAGTGACCCCTGCCTCTGGGATTTATTTAAACAGCTCATATAAATGCCAGCTCAGCCAGGCCCAAATCCAAAGCCTGTTAAAGTCAGTGGAAAGCCTCCTGCTGGCTGCAGAGCAGATTTGGATGACACGCCAGAACCAGTGGTATTGTCACAGGGGGGATGCTGCTGCAGATTTTTCAACATCCAAAGCAGGTCAGGGCCAGTCTCCACACAGATGTGTCCTTCTCGCCCTGAATAACTAACAGGTTGTATGGAAACAGGGAAGCAAAATACAGCTTGAGCCTTACCACGCTCCGTGTCCTGCTCACCTTTTGCCTATATGCTCAGCTGTCCTTGCTACAACAGAGAAAAGCCAAACCTGAGACAACAGGAACAGACAATGCTCTGAAGTTGAATATGGCACAAGGTACCCATGCAGTGGGACCAACAAAGATGCCAGATATCCTCAAGTCTTGCCTTTTTGAGAGGTCCACCTAGGGCTTGTGCTTAGTCAAGACTTGCAGACAGTGTGGACAGGAAGTGAGCACAGCCAGAGCTACCGCATGAAGACTCAAAACCAGAACAGAGTGTGGAAGAAGGCCACATAAAAGATTAAGGAGAAAACCTCTCCAGAAAGATAGGGTCAAAATCCTGCACTCCCTTGATGGAAACAGGCATTAAAAGTGACTAATGGGGCTCCTCAGACTGCCTAGGCACTGCAGTGTCAGACTGTAGCTGTTTTCTTAATAAACTGGACTGAGACGCTTTAGCTGTTGGTAATTGGCACAAAAACTTAGACTGCACTTGAATGTCTGGTTTCCTTTGCTCAATAAGAGCCTCTTTCCTCTGAACTATGAAAAAAATTAGGGATGAATGTCTGGCTGCCACAGCCAACTCTGATTTGCTGGATTTAGCATTAAATGCCGAGTCTTGAGACTCCAGTTGTGATCCAGGAATATTAAAAATAAGCAAACTCGTCCCCCTCTGCCACTCAGCAGCCTTCTAGCAAAAGAAATTACAACAACAAGTTGATAAAAGCAATTGAATACACAACCCCAGCTTCACACTCACGGGTTTTCCTGTTAGTTGCTTGGAGGTGGAGATGAGAAAGAAAAAATGGAGCAGGCAGAGCACCAGGAAGGTTTGAATCCACCCCCTGTGCAGCCAGCCAACTGCCAGCCATTTATGCATCACGGTATCCCCAGACAAGTCCCCAGACTCCTGAGCTAAGAAGTTGAAGAACACCAAAAAATGCAGCTCTCAATGAATCTGTCAATATATATTGGCGAGAGCTGGACTCCCAGAAGCCAGCAGAGCTTCCTCCCCAGCATCACGTTTATGCAGTATAGCAGCATGCACAGCCTGCTCCATCTGCAGCCATGCGCATTTCCTGCTTAATTCCCTGTGTCACTTCAGCTTTGGAGGTAGGCCCGTTCTGATGTAGTCAGCTACAGTCATCTAAGAAGATAACCTACTTACTTGCAATACAAATACCTAAGTCTCCAAACTCAACCTTCGTTTTTCTGTAAGCCTTGACACAAGTAAAGCTCAGCACTAAGTGACAAGGCAGGGCACCTGCACTTCCAACACAGCCACTCCTGCCACACTTGCCCAGCTTTTGCTTTCTGAGCCCATATGGCCTCCCAAGCAAGCCCTGTGCAAAGGCAATCTGCCTTCCAGACATGCTCTGGAAGGATGCCGAGGGCTGCAGTACTAGCTACTGAATCCAATTCCATCCATTTCTTATGGCACAGCTTCCATTTCCCTGACCTCTGGGGAGTAAATCTGCCCTACTAGACCTGCTGGGAACCGTGCTTTTGCAGTCCCTCTGAGAGATCTATTTTGTCACCTGTTGTGATTCTAGGGAGGATCTATTCTCTCAACCACAACACACGTCAGACCAGGATGCCAACACCAGGCTTCTCTTGAGTGTCAGTGGTTCCCATGCAGTTCATACGCATAAAGATGCATAGCTGATTGTGAAGATAAAAAGGGTTTGAGTGAGGAAGCCTATCTGAAAGTACAACAGAAACCTGTACTTCTATTCTGTACCAGCTACCCCCAAAGTAACAAGAATCGCTGCCTCCTGTGCCAATTCCCATGCCAATGTCACCAGATTCAGTGTTTTCACACTACTCTGCTGTTAGCAAGTAGCTGTCTTTGGTTTGTTTGGGGTTTGTTTAGTTTGTTTTTTTGTTTTGTTTTGTTGTTTGTTTGGTTGGTTTTTTTTGTTTCTTTGTTTCCAGTCTCTAAAATCTACTTCCATGGACAACACAAGACACTGTAGAAAACCTACAACCGTGTCAGGACTTGCCTGATATATGTCTCCATGTAAAACATTTCTCTTCCCTTGATTCCCCCAGAGAACATTCCCAATCACAGGCAGGGACTGTTTTCAGGAAGGCTGAGGTTCCCTCACAGGAACACAGAACGTAGTGTGCCTTTGCTTTTGACAATCATCTCTGGGACCACTCAGGCAGAAGCAGAACAACATTCACGTCTAAGCAGCGAGAAAGCTCAAAACACCTGCTTGTCTGGAACAGCTAGCCTTGAGGGCCAAGGCTTCTGTCTCTCTGAGTATGAGAAAGGAGAAGCAGCAACTGGAAGCAGCAGGCTCCATTGCAATTCTGGCTATTGCTGGGGAAAAGGAAGCCAGAAAGAGAGGAACTCCCTTGTGATGAGTTGGTTCTGGCACCCAGCATCAGCAGCATGAGCTGGAACAAGGGAGACTCCCACATAATGAATCTTCTTCAGTTGCCAATTGTGAGCGAAGGAGCTTGGAATCAGTGACCTCCCTGTGCAATGCGGTAACACCACCTCCTAATGAGGAAGGGCAGGAGATGCCGTCTAGAATGAGTGAGAACCTGCCAGGAGGATATAATAAAACAGGACATTTCCCTGCCAGAACAACAGAGCATAGAGGAGTTCTCATTAAATCATTAAAGTAGGGCACGCTGCCAAACTGCCCACAGCCCTTTCAGAAACCATGCCCCACCTTGCAGGCCGTCCCAGTAATATACCCTCTCTGAGAGGTGGCTCCATCC
The DNA here is from genome assembly GCF_949628215.1 of Phalacrocorax aristotelis. Lineage (NCBI taxonomy): Eukaryota > Metazoa > Chordata > Aves > Suliformes > Phalacrocoracidae > Phalacrocorax > Phalacrocorax aristotelis. The sequence goes on from NC_134282.1 coordinate 30,471,940, forward strand.
TGTTCCTTCCTGCCCAGCCCTGTCTGCCTATCTGTCAGGGCACAGTACCTGCAGTGAAAATCTGTGCAGCTACTGCCAGGAAGGCGTCCGTCACCACTGTTTCTGAGTGCAGCGAGATGTTCAATTGGCGGGCAATATTCCGGTAGACGTTGGGGCGAATGTATTCCAGCTCATCCCCTGGAAACAAACAGTCAAGAGTCAGCATGCAGAACAGCAAGTCCTCCTCTCACCATGTAGGAATAACAGCTGGGGCCACCCCACATGTTCCTCCAGCTGAAGAGACTTAATCCCAGCTCCACCTTATTTTTTAAACAGGCAGCAGAGTGCTTAGGGTCATTTAGATGCAACCCCCTGCCACCTGCACCCTGTTTTCCTACTATCCCCTGTGCCTGGGACTTCTAAAGGGACTGGGGACAGGCAGTGTCCCTGTGCCAGTGGCGTGGCTGCAGTAATCCCTGCTATAAATGATGTTCCCAGGCTAGACACCTGCCTTTCCTCCAACACAGGAGACAGGCCTCAGATAAGCAAAGACATCTCATTTTTCTTCAGAAATGAAAAGGAAGCATGTACATCTATGTAAGCTTTTGAGAGATACGCCCTTTCTCAACACCCCATCAGACTTGTACAAAAAAGCCTCAAGATGAGAGCGACTCAAGAATGCTGGAGTCTGATGAAAGCCAAGGACCCACCCAGAGCTGCACAACATTAATTGAGCAAAGAGACTATCAGCTCAGCTATTTTACACTCACACAGGCACTGAGTGATGATCTGGAGTTCTTTCTCTCCTCCAAATGGCTAAAGATATGTTCATTTGCCCTGCTGACACATCAGCAACAAGGTTCCAGACACACACAGAGATGCCTGCTTTAACCTCCAGATTGTTTTCTGCCCAGCTGGGAAGTGGTTGGAGGCATTAGGCTGGCTTGAAGACCAAGATGGAAATACCAGGGACAAGCAGAGAACCTCCTCCCACAGGTTTGTGCTATGGAGCTTGGGCGACAGCAGTAAAGCTTTTCCTCTGTAGTAAAACAAACCACTTTTGAAGCAGTAGAATTAATAAAGCCCTGTCTCCAGTGGATTTCTCTCCCTGTAGGGGTTCACAGATACTTAACGAGGGTTGCACAGCTGCTGTAGAAGGATTACACAATGCAAACATTGCATGGGACTAAGGCCCTTTCTGCATAGTCTTATTTGGCTTAGATTTAGAAGGACACTCTGCATCCTTCTGCACAAGGGTGCTCTGGACCACCCAGGGGAAGAGGAGAGCTGTCACAACAGCTTTACATCCTACTGCAAGACCCAGATTACTTGCCCTAGTCAGAGGGCAACTGATCCTCCTGAAAATTTCATTTAGATGGGGACTAAAACCAAAGATGACACCCCAGCCAGGAGCTTGTTATACAGTCATTAGCTCCTGGACCTTAATTCGTCTAACTGGCCACTGGCATTCAGCACAGCACAGGCAAAGCCCAGCTCTGCAGAATTCCACAGATGAGCTCCCTGGGCCCTTTGTGTGGGGGGGATTGTCCACAATCTGATGGCAAGAGGAAACCCTGCCAACACATGGTCAGCTCTGATAAGAGGAAACATTACTTGCACTACTCAACAGCTGTTTATCCTCCCAGGGAGCACACAGGCTTCCCTGTAAATGCGAGGAAAGGGGGATAGTCCTGCCCGTGATTAGCCAAGAGGGAGGCATGGGAGTCTGGGATCAGCACTTGGTAGCCTGCCACTGTGAGCTTTTAACAAGCAGCTCCTGGAGGCCCCAGATGAGATCAGGTTTTGGTTGGAGGCACTCTCGCAGCAAAGCACAGGGCAGACAAAAATGGGCAGGGGAAGAAAAACACACGAAAGCAGTCCCAGGCTCACCAAGACTCCCTGCCCCGGCAGCCCCAGGACCTCTCCAGCAGCGTGTTATATTGGTGGCAGTCTTCAGTGTCCATGCTCAGATGCCCAGCTACACACTTTGCAGCATTTAGAGCAATTTCTGTGCTTCTTCCTCCAGTAATCATGGAGGAACAAGTAGGGCAGTAGTGAAAGATCCCACATGCAGAAGCTTGGTGCAGCAGTGAAAGGGCACTTGCCTGGGTCTTGGCCACGGAAGAGACAAGTTCAGATAAACCAGACCTCTGACATATATGGCAGGTTGGTCTGGGTGTCTCATCTGGCCATACCATTAGGTTTTGCCACCTCTGGCTCGTTAATTGCACTAATAAGCTGCTAAGCCTCACTGAGCCGATGGGCTTTCACTCCCCAAGACTGCAGTTGCATTGCCTGTGCCCAGCACCTCTGCTGGCCCACCAGCCAGTTCATCGGACTCTCTATGTGCAAGAGGGCTAACCAATACTCCAAATTCTCATCTCCACGGGCTTCTCAACACTATCACAGAGAAAAAAACTGGTCTGGCTTGTTGCACTGCTTAGTAAGCAGCTAAGGACTACCATTCCCAGCAGGTGACTAGCTATCACTCAGCCTTGTGCTGGTTATAGCAGCAAAGGCAAAAAGAAAGGGACAGGCCATGTGGCAGGCGGAGCTTCTGAAGAGAATGACAACAACTCTTCATCCTAATAAGGAGGACTGCTCACCCTCCTCATTGTATGGGTACCACATGGCACTTTCCAGATTTGCTCAGAGAAGGTGTCAAGTTCCTGGGACTATCAGCCAAATCCTTCCATCTGGACACGAATAAGTAACAGGAGAGTCATCCAGGACACGCCTTCAGATCCAGTCTGCCACCTGCTTCCCCTTTAACATGCTCCTGGCCACCCACAGAAGATCTGGTTGAAAGCAAACAAATCTCAACCCCCAACCCAGGCAAAGAAAAGGAGAATAAAGAGGCAGTGATATTGATGGAACAACAACGATGACAACAACAAAAACAACAACAAAAACAAAAACAAAAAACAAAGACAAAGCAACCACTGGAAACAAAACCAGAAGTAAAGTCAGCACAGGAGAGAAAAAGTGAAAAAGAATGAATGAAGGAAAAAAAGTTAAAAGAAACACAGCTATGCCTTAATAAGAAATTTGGGATAATATCAAACAGAAGTAGAAAGACAGAGGAGAAAGTGGGGAGACCACTGAGTTTGTTAGGCCCAGCTAAAGGTTACTTCACCAGACTTATTTGAACTTCGGTGTAATTAAAGCAGATGTAAATGCTAGTGGTAGTTTCCAAGCCAGATGTGAAATAATATACCAGCGTGCAGGCAAAGAGGGATGTTGGAAGTAACTTCCAAGAATGAGGGTGTCGGGATCCCAAAAGATAAACTGCTAGACTTGAGCATGCAGGAGGCTAAAACCTAAAGTGAAAGGCCAGGCAACTGCCAGCACTTAGAGGGTGCTCCCAGTACAGGCACAACTCCAGAGTATGCCTTCATGTAGCAGCCTGCAGGCATAACCTTCAAGTTGCTTTCCCTGCAGCCCCAGCAGTCACCTCACCATGAGGGACACTGGCTAGTGTGGGCACTAAATGGCAGCTTACGCCAGCCAACATCAGCCAACTCCTCGCTACAACAAAAAGCAAAAAACCTCATGTCTTGCTGAATGATTAAGGTAGCCAAAGGAAAATGAAACACACTGTCAAAACACTGTCATTGAAAAGCGTCTTTTATAAAATCTCCAACACACATGGTCTAACCAACTACCCTCAAATTAAACATCCTTGCAGGTGGGTGAGCAACTGACGAAGCCCAAGTCTAGAGGTAGCAGGACTCTAGTAGACCAGCTTGGTTGCATCATGGCAGCCAAGTCACCTGCATCTGGAGAAAACACTGCAAGACCTGTTGAAATGCCAGGCTGAGAAAGACTACTAAAACTACTACAAAAATTTTTACACAGCTGGAGTCTTATGCAGATACAACTAGTTTGCTGTTGGACTTTCTTGGTCTGCATCATGCTTTTAAGCTGTTTCAAGTCCTCAGAAAAAAGTAGCTCTGCAGAAACACTGTACTGAGCAGCGCTCCAAGGGACTGAGGAAATGTAAGCAAAGGAGCTGTTTAGGGAAGATCATGAAAACCAAATCTAAATGCCCAAAGCAGAGAAGAAAAACCTCTATATCATCACGTGAAAAGCCTCTTGGCACTTGTCAGTTCCAGAAGCCTTAGTCTGGTCTGAATTGCTCCATACAGTTTCAGTTCACGCCCATACCAGAAGGGACCTACCAAGTCGCAGCAGTATGGTGGACACCTCAGCCAGTTTACCACCCGGCACTGGTGCATTGTACTCAGGTTTGCTCCAGCTGACACCCGCTCGGATTAGCCTTGAATTTATGTAGTCTCTGCAGAGAGCCTTGGCTTGGGATACAAGCTCCTTGTCAGTGGGAGACCTGTCAAAAACCTCCATCACCTCTGCAGCAAAGACTGAGGAACGGCGTAGCACTTCCATCCTTGCCTGCTGAACACACAGCTCACCGTACACACTTGCTGCAAGGCTGAGCTGATGCCTCAGATAAGAATCTGCAGGATCTGTGTAGTAATCCTCTGGTCTCTTGGTTTGTCACAGTTCCCAGCAGCTATTCTCAAAAGGCCAGTATTTCATTTTACCTGGTGAATAAAAGCAGCTGTAAGTCCTATAGCACTGCAAAGATGTTAATCAGAAGCCCAAGTATTATACCTTACAGTTACATTAAAGTCATTAGTATCATATTTGCAAAACGTCTGTCTCCGTGCATCTTACAGACAAGGGGCAAGGTCTTTCATCTTTCAGCCGCTCTGACTTTCCCTGGCAGCCTGTCCCACAGAAGGGCTGCAGTTTTGAACTATCAAGGTGTTTCCTCTTTTCCAGTTCAGATTCAGCAGTCCTAGAATTACCCTTTAGAGAGACTAGATGGTCAGAGGGTGGAAACATTTCATAGCATGTGTAGACAGCATCAGCTTGTTTCAATTAAACTGGGAAAAAACCTCAGTCTCAAATATGAGCTACAGTAACCTCAACCAGATGTCAACAGACATTCCAGCTCAGTAGGTCAAGGATCTTTCTGAAGAAATGGCACTAGTGCAGGAATAGGGGTAAGGGAGCATTTGAAATGTCTCACTGGAGACAATTTACCATATTCTCAATTTAGGTTTTGGTTCTGCAATTCCTTTTCTCTCTTTTTTTGTTTTTAATCCCCTCCCCCTCCCAGGCAATGTGCATACTACTTCTTGAAAACCTTTAGCAGTAGGAGAGAGAGCAAAACAGAAAAGCAGATTTTAAAATAAAGTTTTCAGGTGTGAATGCCTAAAGAGAAAATTCAAAATTTCTTCAGAGGCATCTGAATTCATCTGTTGACCTGACTTTTTAATCCAGTGCTGCTTTTGAAGTCAGAGTCAGACCAAAGTCATTACTCAGATGTTAGTAAATGTATTTTTCAGTCCCCAGATTAGACATCTACTTACAATAACGATTTTAAAATGAAATAAAGACAGTTATTTTTGTTTTTCCCAATGAAAAAGATATTTACCTCTCATGTTGCACTTTTTCCCCCTCAGTGATTTCTTTTTGGGTTTGGTTTCCTATTTCTCTGGAAGATCTGCATCAATGAACACCTGGTTTAGGATTCATAGGACACTGGCACACTTCTCTGGAGAGCACCAGCCTTCTGTGCCGTGCTCTCCGCAGGGCTCACGCCAGTGCCCCCTTCCCCATCCCCGTCAGCCTCGCATCCCGGCTGCACTCCACCGGGATCCTCGGGGCTTGCTCTGCTGCTTTTAAGGGACCCAGGCGGCAGAGGAAAGCTTCTAGCTTTAGCCTTGTAAGGAAGATGAAATAACCGGGAGGTGGGGTTGCTAGAGCCAGAGAGCAACGCTTTCTCCTCCCCTTTCTTCTCTCTTAAGGAGGTTCTCTGTTGTTGTTCTGCAAGCGAGCAGGGGCTTCTGTCAAGGACTTGTCTTGGGGGCGAGGATAGAAGCATAATTTCTGGATCGTGTTACCCCACGTAACAGAAAGCGATGAATCCACTGCTGAAAAGAGGAATAGCTCCTGATGAATTCCCGTGATTACTTTTGCAGAGTTGAGTTGATGTTGGCCAGGTGTTTTCAGATGGTAGCTGAAGCGGGCAATTGCAGGATGTCATACTTCAGCAGTGGGCTAGTCACATCTGTTCAATCCTAAATGATGGAGGTGATTAACAAAGACAGCTACAGGTTGGGGCTAAAGCATGCGGTACTTGCATTCCCCCAAACTACAAGTACTCTGGTTAAAAAAAATGAAGTGGGTTGGCTGATAGAAAACATTTTGTCCAGAATGAAGTGTTTTGCAGGAACATATCCACTTCCTCTCAGTATGTTAAGAAAACTAACATATAAAGTTTAAGGGAAACATGTCAATTAGTACCAACGTACATAGAAATTAATTTCAACATCAACTTCTTGTTGCAACATTATCATATTGATGCCACAATGCTCAGCCATTTTTAGCACGTGTGCGTCATACCATTTCAACTCAATAGACTGCATACAGATGTTGGCTTTTTGTGTTATGATTTGAAACAAAGGAAGTTTTAGAAATAGAAGTTTCCTGCAGACAAGAAATTCTGCCAGCCCAAACCCTAATTCTCCCCAACAAATTACAATTTGTAGAATAATGACTGGGGATGTGGCATGTCCAAAATACAGCCTTTTTAAAAGGAGGTTGGAAGCAAGAAGTAACTGTTGTCATCTCTTGCTTGTCACCTTTGAGAAAAGACAGAAGCAAGTACACCCCTCCAAGGTGTTGATCACAAAAAAAGACCCTGAGCACAACTTGCACCACTGCCAGTCCCAAAATTGAGGGATAAAAAGGGATGAATGAACTGCATGAAAAAGCCTTACTATATGATGTATCAAATACTCTGGCCAGCATCCAACACACGCGTCATGCACAGGCTTAACGCAGAGCATATGTTTTGGTCTGCCATTAACTGGAGAGTGCTTTGCTGCACCAGGAAGGGGGCTGCGGTAAAGCCTCTTCTCCCTCCAGTGACAGATCCTCTTTCTGAGCCACCTTCTTCTGGGAAAGGTGCAAGGTTAAGGAGAGGTACATGTATGGAGCAGTAGTCAGCTGGGGACCCCTGGCTTAGCTCAATATGACCATGTTAGGATAGCAATAGTGACTATGCGTTGCCAGCACCAGAAGTATTTGCTCAAAGATTCTCTAAGAAAATTGTTTTTATCCACTAGCCTTCCTCAGATTTAAATGTAGTTGCTATAGACAGAGGCCTGTCCCACAGAAGCTGAAATCAAGACTCCAGAGATCCTGTGTTACTGCCCACCCCTAACCAACCCCTTCTCTGCAGAGTGCACCTGATAGTCAGAAAAATCATTTAAAATGACATCTTAGCTTCCTGCAGCAGCTGACAACTTGAAACAGTAGTCCTATTTAAACTGTCCCTATTCAGTAGAGCCCTGAAACAAAGATGTGTGCTTAAATATCGGTATTGCTTAACTAATGATAATGTTTCCCAGAGTTCTGGCAAATGCACAAGTGCCACAGTGCCTCCCAGCTCTCCGCGGGTGCCAAACCCTTCCCACGTGTTCCCTGCCTGACTGTCACAGCATGCAGCACCCCCTCAACTTCCACCCTTCAGCAAAGACACAAAAACTAGAAACATGAAGGCTGTGTATAACAAACCAAACGCTGTATTAAAAAACCCAACAGTGCATGGTATTCTACCTATATTATTTACACGCTAAAAGTATCGCTTCACACTGAAAGATACCTCTGTAAGTAAAAATAGATGAAACCACAGCATATAGCGCTCAGCTGACCACAAAAGAACAATGTTACAATCCAAGGAGCTGCCAGCCTAATCTGAGCCCCTGTCGTGGTTTAGCGGCAGCTCAGCCCCACACAGTCGCTCGCTCACTCCCCCACCGGTAGATGGGGGAGAGAATCAGAAGGGTAACGCTCGTGGGTTGGGATAAGAACAGTTTAATAATGAAAATTAAAAGAAACAACAGTAGAAATGCAATGTGAAGGAGAACAACGAGAGGCGCAAAGCCCCGGGGGAGGGGGGAAGGGAGGGGAGGGGAGAGGGGGAACGAACCGCCGGAACAAACCGCACGCGCCGCAGCCGCTCGCCGCCCGCCGACCCGACGCCGCGCCGCCCGCGCGCTGCCACTGCCCCCCCTCAATATACTGGTCATGGTGTCACATGGTATGGAATGAACCTGCCATTGGCCAGTCGGGGTCAGCCGCCCCCACCATGGCCCTGCCCCTCCCAGCCCCCCCTGCCACGCCACGCGGCAGAGCGCGGGAAGCTGGAAAGGTAGCTGACCCCCACAGTGAGGAGAATTAACCCCTTCTCAGCCAAAACCAGCACATTCTCCACCCCTTATTCCATACCACTTACACCATGCCCAGGTCCCATATGATGCAATACAACCGTACCAACCACCACCCCTCCCCTTCCCATCCTTTAACATAATACACAGACATCATTCCCTTAGTTCATGGATCTTCCCTGTAAAATGTCCATTAAAATGTCCATTGAGTTCACGCAGTCCATGACTCTGGGCTCCATCTGTTGTATCAGTCTTTCCGGGTGGGAGAGATGGTGTGTGGCGTTGGGTTGCTGCATACCGAGTCAGTCATCGTTCCATCACTGCTGCACGGCTTGTTTCATAGTTGATCTTCCATGGGTTGGGAGGCTCGTACTCTGATATCATTGATACAACACAGAGGTGACACACAATATTATATAGCAGTTCACATTGTGCCATTCAGTTCATTGACTGTTTTCACCCAAAATCAAATCCCCTTGAGGCACACATCGGATTTCTCCATCCTCCCGCATCACCCACCAAGTGCACCCAGGTCCTCGAGCAAAAACAATCCCACGAATGGGTTTGCCTTTGCCAGAGGCAGGAAGAACCCAGACTGTTTTGCCCAGCATACTTTTTGTGTGCACTACAGGGACTCTATCCCCTTCCACAGTATGTAGGATTTCTGACTGGGCAGGGCCAGCTCGGTTGGCAGATCCCCTCGTGTTGACTAACCACGTGGCTTTTGCTAAATGTGTATCCCAGTGCTTGAATGTCCCACCCCCCATTGCTCTCAGTGTGGTTTTTAACAGTCCATTGTACCTTTCAATTTTCCCAGAGGCTGGTGCGTGATAGGGGATGTGATACACCCACTCAATGCCGTGCTCTTTGGCCCAGGTGTCTATGAGGCTATTTCGGAAATGAGTCCCATTGTCTGACTCAATCCTCTCTGGGGTGCCATGTCGCCACAGGACTTGTTTCTCAAGACCCAGGATAGTGTTCCGGGCAGTGGCGTGGGGGACAGGATATGTTTCCAGCCAGCCAGTCGTTGTTTCTACCATTGTAAGCACATGGCGCTTGCCTTGGCGGGCCTGTGGGAGTGTGATATAGTCAATTTGCCAGGCCTCCCCATATTTATATTTCAGCCATCGTCCCCCATACCACAGAGGCTTTACCCGCTTCGCTTGCTTGATTGCAGCGCATGTGTCACATTCGTGGATAACCTGTGCAATAATACCCATGGTCAAGTCCACCCCTCGATCACGAGCCCACCTGTATGTTGCATCTCTCCCTTGATGGCCTGAGGTGTCATGGGCCCACCGAGCTAGAAATAGTTCACCCTTATGCTGCCAGTCCAGATCCACCTCAGCCACTTCAATCTTGGCAGCCCGATCTACCTGCTGGTTGTTTCGATGTTCTTCAGTGGCCCGACTCTTGGGGACGTGAGCATCCACATGCCGTACCTTTACAACCAGTTTCTCTACCCGGGCAGCAATATCTTGCCACAATGTGGCAGCCCAGATGGGTTTGCCTCTGCGCTGCCAGTTGCTTTGCTTCCATTGCTGCAGCCAGCCCCACAGGGCATTTGCCACCATCCAGGAGTCAGTATAGAGATAGAGCACTGGCCACTTTTCCCGTTCAGCGATGTCTAAGGCCAGCTGGATGGCCTTTACCTCTGCAAACTGGCTCGATTCACCTTCTCCTTCAGCAGTTTCTGCTACTTGTCGTGTAGGACTCCATACAGCAGCCTTCCATCTCCGGTGCTTTCCCACAAGGCGACAGGACCCATCAGTGAACAGGGCATATTGCTTCTCATCTTCTGGCAGTTTGTTATACAGTGGGGCTTCTTCAGCACGTGTCACCTCCTCCTCTGGTGATAATCCAAAATCTTTGCCTTCTGGCCAGTCCATAATCACTTCCAAGATTCCTGGGCGACTGGGGTTTCCTACTCGAGCCCGCTGGGTGATCAGTGCAACCCATTTACTCCACGTAGCATCAGTTGCATGGTGTGTAGAGGGGATGTTTCCTTTGAACATCCAGCCCAGCACTGGCAGTCGGGGTGCCAGGAGCAACTGTGCTTCAGTACCAACCACTTCTGAAGCAGCTCGAACCCCTTCATATGCTGCCAATATCTCTTTTTCAGTTGGAGTATAGCGGGCTTCAGACCCTCTGTATCCCCGACTCCAAAACCCTAGGGGTCGACCCCGGGTCTCCCCAGGTGCTTTCTGCCAGAGACTCCAGGTAGGGCCATTCTCCCCGGCTGCAGTGTAGAGCACATTTTTTACATCTTGTCCTGCCCGGACTGGCCCAAGAGCTACTGCATGGACTATTTCTCGTTTAATCTGTTCAAAGGCTTGTCGTTGCTCAGGGCCCCATTTGAAATCATTCTTTTTCCGGGTCACTTGATAGAGAGGGCTCACGATCAGACTGTAATTTGGAATATGCATTCTCCAAAAACCCACAACGCCCAAGAAAGCTTGTGTTTCCTTTTTGCTAGTTGGTGGAGACATGGCTGCTATTTTGTTGATCACATCCATTGGAATCTGACGACGACCGTCTTGCCATTTAATTCCTAAGAACTGGATTTCTCGTGCAGGTCCCTTCACCTTACTTTGTTTTATGGCAAAACCAGCTTTCAGAAGGATTTGGACTATTTTCTCACCTTTCTCAAAAACTTCTTCTGCTGTGCTGCCCCACACAATGATGTCATCAATGTATTGAAGGTGTTCTGGAGCTTCTCCCTGTTCCAGTACAGTCTGAATCAGTCCATGGCAAATGGTAGGACTGTGTTTCCACCCCTGGGGCAGTCGATTCCAGGTGTACTGGACGCCCCTCCATGTGAAAGCAAACTGTGGCCTGCACTCTGCTGCCAGAGGGATTGAGAAGAATGCATTAGCAATATCAATTGTGGCATACCACTTGGCCGCCTTTGACTCCAGTTCGTATTGAAGTTCTAGCATGTCTGGCACAGCAGCACTCAACGGTGGAGTGACTTCATTCAGGCCACGATAGTCTACTGTTAGTCTCCACTCTCCATTAGACTTCCGGACTGGCCATATGGGACTGTTAAAGGGTGAGTGGGTCTTACTGATGACTCCTTGGCTCCTCAGTTGGTGAATGAGTTTATGGATGGGGATCAGAGAGTCTCTGTTGGTGCGATATTGCCGCCGGTGCACTGTTGTGGTGGCGATTGGCACCTGTTGTTCTTTGACCTTCAGCAACCCCACCACAGAAGGGTCCTTTGAGAGACCGGGCAAGGTAGACAGCTGTTCAGTTTCCTCCGTCTCCAAGGCAGCTACACCAAAAGCCCACTTGTAACCTTTTGGGTCCTTGAAATACCCTCTCCTGAGGTAGTCTATACCAAGGATGCACGGAGCCTCTGGGCCAGTCACAATGGGGTGCTTCTGCCACTCATTGCCAGTTAGGCTCACTTCGGCCTCCAATACAGTTAGCTCTTGGGATCCCCCTGTCACTCCAGCAATGCTGATGGGTTCTGCCCCTATATAGTTTGATGGCATTAAGGTGCACTGTGCGCCGGTGTCCACTAAAGCTTTATACTCCTGTGGGTCGGACGTGCCAGGCCATCGGATCCACACAGTCCAGTAAGCCCGGTTATCCCTTTCCTCCACCCGGCTGGAGGCAGGGCCCCTCTAGTCCTGATCATGGCAGTCACAACTCACTTCCTGTAAATGTGAATCAGGAGTCCCTCTATTACACTTAGAAATAAAATCTGCGCTTCTACTCCTCTGTCTGGGGACTTGCTCGCTGGAAACTGGAGCAGCAGCTTTCCTGGAAGAACCTCCCTGAGTGACTGTTCTTCCTTGCAGTTCATGTACTCGTGCCTGTAGGGTCGAAGTAGGCTTGCCATCCCACCTCATCATGTCCTCTCCGTGGTCACGCAGGTAGAACCATAGGGTGGCCCGTGGTGTGTATCCCCTTCTTTGAGCCAAAGGACGCTTATTCCTAACAGCTGAGACACTGCTCTGTCGAGGTGGGGAGTAGGACAGATCTTCTTTGAGTTGCTGGACCTCTTGGGATAGTTTCTCCACAGCAGAGACAAGCGAGGAAGAGATATTTGTGTCATAATCCCGGAGCCTATCTATCACCTCTGCCACCGTTGGTGTCTCGTCATCTTTCCAGGACATCACTGCCAATGAGTTTGCATGCGAAGATGGTGCGCTCCGTACAAACTTCCGCCACATGGGTCGTGTGCACTCGGCTTCATCTGGATCTTTGGATGACCGTTGATCATCCAGGTCACCATAAATCACCTCAAACACAGCTAATTCCCTGAGATACTGGATGCCTTTCTCCATAGTTGTCCATTTTCCTGGGCGATATGTAACATCTTCTTTAAAGGGATACCTTTCCTTCACTCCAGACAGGAGTCGCCTCCAGAGGCTGAGGGCTTGTGGTTTTTTTCCAATTGCTTTGTCAACGCCCCCTTCCCCAGAAAGGGATCCCAATTGTTTGGCTTCTTTTCCCTCTAGTTCCAGGCTACTGGCCCCATTATCCCAGCATCGGAGCAGCCAGGTGACAATGTGCTCACCTGAACGACGGCTATAATCTTTTCGCATATCTCGCAACTCGCTTAAGGACAGAGATCGGGTGGTCTCTATTTCATTTATTACTTCTCCCTCCTCTCCCCGCGATGGCCCTGGTTCTTCATCATCCCGTTCTAAACGGGTTGATGTCCGCTTCCAATATTTCGTCTTATGTATGGGGGCAACTGATACTGGTACGGGTTTATTTTCTGAGCTAGCTCCGGTACTTGTTGTGGGGGTTTGAGTGGCTGCAGTGCCTGTTGTCAGGGCTGGATTGTCTACAGTGCCAGTCACTTTGCATTTCAATCCAGAGACATTCTCTTCCCCCTGGGGGCACTGAATACTGTTGAGCAGGGCTCGGTATGCATGGGCCAGACCCCAGCACGTTGCAGTTATCTGTGTCTCTCTGGAGTTCCCAGCGTAACAACATACTTTCTCCAAATATTCTACTAGTTTTTTAGGATTCTGCACTTGCTCGGGGGTGAAACTCCAAAACACTGGGGGTGCCCACTGCCCTAGGTATTTGCCCATGCTATCCCACATGCCCTGCCACTCGTAACTATCAAGCCTCGGGGCAGATTTCTGGGTGATATTCTTAAGTTGCTTAGTCAAAACCAAAACAACATGCCCAAAAACTAACAATGACTGCACCTTAACCACCCAAGGATGTTCAAGATACAAAAACGTTGTTGTAACAAAGGCACAGACATCATAGAACAAAGTTGCAAAGGTATTATTCTGTATTTCCTCCATATAAAATCTCTCAGAGGAGGAGGTATAATTGCTAATTGCCTCAACAAGGTGGTATCCGAAGTACAGTAACGGTTTCAGCAAAAACCCCAAATACCAGGTAAAGCTGAAAACGAGTGTTTGTATAACAAATCTCGTAGGCAAAACATTACTAATCACAGCAGAACACAGCAGACTCAAACAACCAACACCGATTTTTAACACCCACTGCAAAAAGGACAACATGGTGCTGTGACCAGCAGCTGTTGTTATCTCCAACCCTCGGGCCCCACGTTGGGCGCCAAAAAGACTGTCGTGGTTTAGCGGCAGCTCAGCCCCACACAGCCGCTCGCTCACTCCCCCACCGGTAGATGGGGGAGAGAATCAGAAGGGTAACGCTCGTGGGTTGGGATAAGAACAGTTTAATAATGAAAATTAAAAGAAACAACAGTAGAAATGCAATGTGAAGGAGAACAACGAGAGGCGCAAAGCCCCGGGGGAGGGGGGAAGGGAGGGGAGGGGAGAGGGGGAACGAACCGCCGGAACAAACCGCACGCGCCGCAGCCGCTCGCCGCCCGCCGACCCGACGCCGCGCCGCCCGCGCGCTGCCACTGCCCCCCCTCAATATACTGGTCATGGTGTCACATGGTATGGAATGAACCTGCCATTGGCCAGTCGGGGTCAGCCGCCCCCACCATGGCCCTGCCCCTCCCAGCCCCCCCTGCCACGCCACGCGGCAGAGCGCGGGAAGCTGGAAAGGTAGCTGACCCCCACAGTGAGGAGAATTAACCCCTTCTCAGCCAAAACCAGCACAGCCCCTTTTTCCATAGTATGTTTAGGCTAAAACACTTAGAGGCTAGATCAATACTGCAAAACCCCTTGTAGCAAAGGAGTATCAGGAAACAGTGCAGAAACAGCTTCTCTCACCCCAAACCACTGTTCCCAACGTAGCTCTTACCGGCATGACAGTGTTATGGCTCAAACAACAGGCTCCACACCACAGCTACTGCCTATCTCCAATGGGGTGACCAAAACAGCTTGGAGTATTCATTTGTAAAACCAGGGACCACAGAGACGTGACTACATTTTGTAAGTATGTCAAGTGGAAGCAATCCCTGGAGAAACCACATCAGGGAGAACACAGCAATAGTCTAAATATGGACAGCTTATGCTCAATATTAAATAATCTAACCATTAGAGAATTAAGTCTCTGGAAGGGCCTTTCAACAGTTGCAGTGGAAGAAAAATAGCTAGCTAATTGTTAGCACACTAAGCTTATGAAAGGGTCTGCATGATATGGCTTCCTGCAATAGCATGAGAATAATTCTAAATGCCCTAGGAGGTAATTTCCAGCCTTGCGTTCACACAGACTGGTTTCTATCAGAGGTATTGTTTTGTTTCACCTCACAGTGCCAATCCCAGCTACTTCCCACAGCCTACAAAACAATTCCAGCAGAAACTGCACACTGCCACACATAGATCTGGTCTAAAACACCTGCAGACTAAGGGCCCAGAGAAGCAGAGGGATGCCAGAGACACAGAGTTCTTAGCCAGAGAGCCTGGGAAACAACCCAGCAGCCTCCACCTGCTACAGGTTTCCCTTCAGAGAGAAGATGCTCTGGCAAAACACTGGCACTGTAACCAGACCAAAGCCTTTTACCAAACCATCCCTGAACCTTCTTCTGCATTATCTCACTTGGTTTTAACATACCATCTTCTCCCCATGCCCTCTTCCTGTCTGATTTTTGCAGCAATACTTCAACTCCCTTGTGGCCAGGAAGGCCAACGGTATCCTGGGCTGCATCAAAAGGAGTGTGGCCAGCAGGTCGAGGGAGGTCATCCTCCCCCTCTACTCCGCTCTAGTCAGGCCACATCTGGAGTGCTGTGTCCAGTTTTGGGTCCCCCAGTTTAAGAAGGACAGGGAACTGCTTGAGCAAGCCCAGCAGAGAGCTACCAAGGTGATCAGGGGATTGGAGCATCTCTCTTATGAGAAAAGGCTGAGAGGCCTGGGTCCATTCAGCCTAGAGAAGAGAAGACTGAGGGAGGATCTTATCAATACTTATAAGTATCTAAACGGAGGGTGTCAAGAGGATGGGGCCAGACTCTTTTCAGTGGTGCCCAATGACAGGACAAGGGGCAATGGGCACAAGCTGGAACACAGGAAGTTCCAGCTAAACATGAGAAAAAATGTCTTTCCTGTGAGGGTGACATAGCAGTGGAAGAGGCTGCCCAGGGAGGTTGTGGAGTCTCCTTCCCTGGAGACATTCAAAAGCCTCCTGGACGCAGCCCTGTGCCCCCTGCTCTAGGTGCACCTGCTCAAGCAAGGGGTTTGGACAAAATGATCTCCAGAGATCTCCCTTCCAACCCCTGCGATTCTGTGATTCTGTGTTTGTGAAGTTATCACTTACCACTGCAAAAACACCTGCGATGTCAAGCTATAGGTTGCAAAACTGTACAGGAGGAACAGGGAGGCTAGAAGAAACAAATCTTTTTGTACAAATATTTTGCCAGCTGCAACAGGAAAACAATACGTGGAAGTAGCAGCTTCATAGGACCCAAGCAAAACAATAAGGCTTTTTGAATCTTCCTCTCATTTCTGAATGAGGAGAATCTTCCAGCCTCCTGGAAGCCAAGCAGTTACTTGTATTACATGCATGATGGGATCACCCTGGAGAACCTTTCCTGGAGCAGGATTTTGCAGTGCCAAGTGCCATGTGCCAGATCAAAGAGGCTGTATCAAAGTGAGCTTACCTTCCACAGTCTTTTTACTGTTCTCCTTCATGAGGATACAGGCCTAGTGACTTAGACACATCAAGTTTAGTACCCAATCCATTCCTTGGGTTTCATAGATTATTACTGATACCCAATGTTTTCTTCTCTTAATCCACTGCCATGCTCACTACCACTGTAGTGAGCAAGAGACAACTTCCTTGCTATAAGTATGTTTTGACAAAGGCAGAACAAAGATATGGCATACTCCAGAACTGACGCACAAACACGCTGAAGGGGAAACTGTAGCATGAATTTAATGTTAGCAAGCAGTGCTATGAGTTGAGCACAGAACATCTCTACTTGTATTTCTGAATCTTATTCTGGACGTGTTGCCTGAGAAGAGTTTAACCAACCGTTACTATTCAGATATCAAGCCAGCAGCTGCCCACTGTAAAACAGCAGCTCCTAGCTGAATCTAGGACTCTGGTGAGGCTGCATCATCAGCTTAAGAATCTAATTAGATATAATAGTAGATATAACTGTTTTGGTTGGTTCCTACACTCTAATTTGCTTCAAAATTACATATTTTACATAAGCCAAGAAGGCAGCAGACACGCAAAAGAAATAAGTTTTAAGTTGTTCATCAGCTATAGCTTTGTTTTGAAACACAAATAAAATATTTACATACCATGCCACCAAAACAGAAAAGGCAGAAAACACCTAATAAGATCACTATCCCCAAGAGAGCAAAGAGGACTCTTCCCTTTCAAGCTCTAACCCACAACAGCAGAGGATTAGCCTTTGCCTCATTCTAGCTATTGATCACCCACAAGGTTTGGGAAACACTTCCACACAGGATACATGCATGTGGACAGGCAAGTGCCTCTGCCTCCAATGATCTGAAGGGCCCGAAGTGAGCGCAGGCATTTCTGCACTGGCTCAGCAGCATTTATGAGCTCTGACGCATTTATCTGCTACTTTGAGACATGTGCTGGTGCACGGACATGTCCTACACAGGCAAATGGATTACTGGTTCTGATAACCACAAGGCACCAGTCTCTACCATGCACACATATTCATGCCCTAAACAGGCTCTGAGGGATTTAGACTCAAATTTTACATACCCAGAACATAGCCCTACTTTTAATTCAACCCTTACCGACTTTCAGAAAGGCTCTTTAGTATTAGCCTCTATTGCTGGGCAGGGCAGCAACTATGGTTTTAAGAAAACCTGTCTTTTCAAGTTGTCAGACTAGGAGGGTAGGCTGATGTTTCTAGTCCACACAGATCAAATCTGGAGCGCATGATTCCTTCATATGCAGTCAATTTGCCATGCAGCATTTCAGCCATTAGGATGTGCAGTTCCACCCAAACTGCCAGCAAAGTGTTTCTACACACTCAATATGCCCCAAGAGTTTGTGGAACTCCATGTTGACAAAAAGATTATTCGAGACTGCTTTGATTAACAAGATTGACCCCTCTTACTCAGTGGGGTGGTTATAGGGCTCTTTTTTTTCAGCAGCACAGTCAACTAAAGCAACTTTCATCTCCAGCTGCTCATACCCATTCCCAAATTGTCTTTGCTAATTGCACTACTCTAATTTTGTGTTTGCCAGCACTATGGACTGGAGCTGGCTGGTTATTTTTCATCTGGATGCAATAAACTTTCCATCCAAGCACATCTGCAGACAGATTTGTATTAGTACAACCAAGGTAGCTACAAGCAGAAGGAAACAATTTCAGCTTTGCCATCTAGACAAATGTCCATTAAACTATAGCAGTAGTCTTTTTTCTGCATATAAAAATGCAGCTGTGGTGATCTGGAGCTTCCTAGTCCACTGCAGAAGACAGACAAATGCTGACAGAAGGTAATCAACAGATCCTTCCTCAAAAGCAATGATTGCTCAGCATGCCTGGGTTTCCCAGCACTTTTGAAATGACAGCTTTTGCGACTTCTGATGGAAGAGACTTCAACTAAAAGGGTTGGGGAAGAAGAAAAGAAAAGAGATGGCAACTTTTTGTTACCTAATGTTGAGATATCTGGAATCAGGCACTTACAATAGCCAAGATAAAATCAATTCCTTCCTTCTGGCTGAAACAGGAGCTTGATTAAGTAGGTGTCCAAAGCAGAGTTAACTTATATTTGTTGGCTTTTAATTCAATCATCTCCCTTATTTTGACTGGAAACCTTTGGGCCAGAGTGTTTATATGGCTCTGAAAGGCAGTTGGGTGCCATAGCTCTCTGAGTGTTTGGCATGAGGTGATACACATGCTCACCCCTGCTCAGGGAAGAAGGAAAAGCCCACCATCACCATTAGCAGTCCCTTCCTAGGCTCCACAGCACATCCTGATTATTTTTCCAGGCTCTCAAGAAAGATATGCTGCAGGTCTTGGACCATTGGTTCAGCAAGAGCCAGGAAGGTCTTAGTGCTCTGCTTCTTGCCTAGCCTGCACACCACCTCAAGAATTACATATTAGCATGACAAAAGCAAACATCTGGCCAGATGTTAAAGGCTTTTGCCAAAGGTGCTCAGGGTGGACCCACTTCAGTCAAAGTGATTCAAGTCAATTTTAATCGTACACAAGAATCAGCAAGCAGGAAATCTTGTTTGAGGTCACTGATTTTAATCTGGGTTTATATTTGTTTAAGAGAGGGTGAGTCTCAGATGTACAGGAATGACGACCTGTTTATTTGCACCTAAATGCAGCTCAGTACTGTTTTCCTTCTTAGCTATAAAGAAAAATTATGTGTATTTAAGCAATTCTACAGCTGATACAAATCAGAAATCTGAATGTGTCCAGGGTGTTTTCTACTTAGTAGGTTATTTTTACTTCATGTTGCTAATGTACATCCCTTTGAACGCTCATACAAATGCAATTAAAGACAATTTTATTTCTATTTTATGTACTAGATTAAACTAGCAAACATGACATTGAAAAGGTTTTTAGAATGCAGAAAAGCACCTGAGACAAAAAAATGCCACACACAACAACAGAGAACACTTTTTATTCAGCTCCTAAACCTAGTCAAGCATTGAAATGAATAAGCAGCTTTTGAGACCAACAGCCTTTGGATGAAGTCAAAACTTCAGAGGAGTTACAACCCCAGAGAAGTCTGGGGTTCAGTTCAGTTTGTAATCTGATTATGAGCAGCCAGAGAGGTAGGGAAAAATAAAATTTTAAAAATCTACTACATACTGGGTTTTGGGTAAGACAAATCAGTTTTCACAAAAAGCCTGAAGAACAACCTCAACATAAGCCATGCTGGTTGCTTGTATTTTGCAAAACACTCACATATCCCTCTGCTGTGCTTTACATCACTTCAGAATTTCAACAGGTGCTTACAGCTCTAATATTTTTGTTTTACAACGAAGAAAGGGCTTAAATTGGACTCGATGATCTTAAGGGTGTTTTCCAACCTAAATGATTCTATGAAGTACTTACTTACCTACATGAATAAACTGTAAGTGAAAACTTGCACTAAAACTTCCCTTTAACATTCCAGAAATTTCTCCTGAGGAAGGTGCACACAAACTGGCACTAGGAGTGCGGTATCCCACAGCTTATACAGAAAAGAGACACCAGCAATACTCTCGCCAGCTTAAATCTGAAGTCACTCAGCAGCAAGGAGGAGGTTAATCACTGAAACTAGAACTAGGGGAAGTGTTTTCAAAGAACAAAGTAGAAATACATAAAACTAGGGTTCTGGGGAAGAAAGGTGTCTCATTCAAGTGACTAGTTTCAGCTGAAGTGCTTAGTTTCTTTAGTAATTGAAAGTGAATGGTTAGTAGTTGTAAGGGAGGGAGTCAGTATTTTTTAGCATCATTCTGTGTGGCAAAGACAGTGAGAAATAACACATACACAATCAGATAACACATTTAAGAGCAGCTGCATCGGAGAGGAATAAGCAATGCAAGAAGCCTTCCCAGGTAGTGAGCTTTCCACTACAACCAAGGCACTGGGCACAGTTAAGCACATCTCTCACGGCCTTCTGTGAGGAAAACAGGCAGCCACTCTGCTGTCTTGTATGCTTCCTGCTAAACGTTTGCTGTTTAAGGGACAGGGGCGCCCCTCTAGTAGAAGTCACAAAGTAGGGTAGATGTACAGCATGAGTCATTTAACAGACATAGCTTCTTGATTTAAGAGAAGTAGATGATGCTCATTGTGAATTATCAGAGCAAAATCAGCTTCACGCAGACCTGCACAGGGCCTATGTCCTATTCCTCTAACGCACTCGCAGAGCATATTTTCACTTAAGGTCTGATTTCTCATTTCCTGGTAACCACAGACCAGTTTCTCTGGATAGAAGCCAAAGCAGCACAAAATCTCTTGCTGGCAATACAGCATTTTGTTAGGAAAAAAATATAATCTTCATGATTCAAGGAGAACGT
Organism: Phalacrocorax aristotelis; assembly: GCF_949628215.1. Classification (NCBI taxonomy): domain Eukaryota; kingdom Metazoa; phylum Chordata; class Aves; order Suliformes; family Phalacrocoracidae; genus Phalacrocorax; species Phalacrocorax aristotelis. Next base: position 30,492,535 of record NC_134282.1, read on the forward strand.
CCATTCTAGAAGCAGCCATGAGATCAGGCCACTGAGACTGATTCAGTGATTTACATAAATTATCACCGAACCTTGCAGAAACTCACGTGATAGAGCTGTTAACAGTAGCTTTGGTCCAGACACAGAGGTCAAGCAAGCATTCTTTAATAAACAGAAGCTTGATGCTAGCAATAAGCCCTTCATCAGAAAGAGGTATTAAAAAAGCAGGTAGATTTGCACCTTTTTGTTTTACAAGAGGACAGAAAAAGCTTTTCAGAACCCTAATTCAAGCAACTACATATTCAATCAGGTAACTCTGCACCTTCCTGTTTAAAAATGTTTCTGGACAAATATGAGCGAAGAGTCTTTCCTTAACAAAACATGGATTGCTGGTTTTCCCTTCCATAAGGCATCACAGATGCACAGCATGGGAGACCTTTTCTCTGATGTACATGCATCTTAGTAGTAGGTTCTATTTAGTGTTATATTTTAGTTTAACAGCATGAAAACCATGTACTGATAAGAAAACTTTCTGTCAGCAAGGAAATAACAGCTATCAAGGCACCTGGGGAGAGAAAGAACTTTTTTTTTCTCTGTAAGACCTTTCATACTGAACTCAGACCCAGAGATCAGCACTACAATGGGTTTACTCCACTGCAGAAACTGTAGTTCTCAACACATAGTGCTGTCTCATTCTCCTCATTTTCCTGGGTGGATAACTCCAAATGGATTCAACCACATTTAGCAGCTCCAGTTTAAAAGCAAGTAGGTAACTGAAGCATAATGTCATGCTATCAGTTCCAGTAGAGCCTTTTGTTCTGTTTCAAGGAGCATTTACACTAATTTCCATAGATACTCCATGGTTCCAGACAGAACTCTCTTGAAGTGTTTAGTGAGTGCCAGGTCCATCCCCCAGATGAACTGTATGCCAGCACCTATCCTTTGTCACTCATTTGAACACAGGTCCAGCCACCCATCTGCATACAACTTCCAGGGCAGTCAGACGAGACTATCAGGAAAGCAGAAGTCTCTCCAGGCATGACATTAGCCACATCCATTCCTGTCTCAGCAGAGCACAGAGGTCTGCAAGAGCCCAGGATTCAGCTTCATCATCTTAAAATGTCTTCTGCCACTAGGCAGGAGGATGGCCTGGAAGAACAAGTACTCCACACTTTCAGCTTGGAAGAAACATAGTTTAGTTTAGGGATTAGTCACTGTGGGAAGCAAAGGGATGCTGAGCCAACAGGAGAGTCAGCTGCACTCTGAGATTTACAGCTGCAAGCATCACTCTTGCTTATTCCACTTTGCCAGCAGAATTGGGAGATAAAGGCTTTTCTCTTTGCTGAACATTCAAGACAGCCTTAAGAGCCACAATATCAGCAGAAAGAAAGCCCCAAGCAGTCAATATTGCAAGACTTATAGCGATACAGTCTGAAAGCAGGAATGTTAGTACTTTAGCTTTAACAGTCTGCTGCAATCTCCATACAAGCAGGGATGTCACAAAGAGCTATCATCAAAGCAATAGCAGCTCAGTCTGATCTGTCTTGTAAGGGTATGGATTCCTCTTTGAATTCCCCCTTGCATTCCTACACAGAGCAAGGTTTAAGGCCTGGAGCAGCACATTACTGCCAAAACAAAGCAATCGCCTTATGCTTATCAGTAGCTGTGATGCACCCAGGTAGAGCAGAACTAATCAGCCCTATGCCTCACACCAAAGGGAGGAACAATTTAGATTTAGAGCACTCTCTGCTACTACTTTGCTTTGCTAAATTCAGGTAAGATACTTACTGTGGCAGTTCAACACCTTCACCAAAAAGAAGTGTGACTGGGGAGAACATCTCCATTTAAAACTGTCAATGTAGCTTGCAAGATCAAGCAGAAACTGTTTTGGCATGAGCTTGAGTAGCATCTGGTGTACAGAAGCTCAGTGGCCAAGTCCAGGTGCAAACTACAAACCACAGCAAAAAGGAAAACTGCTAGTGAAGTTCAGCTCTTGCTTCTCTCTGTACAGGTGCATTCTTTCCTAGGGCTTGAAAGCTCCACTTTGCACTGGGCAAAAGCATATACATCTTGGCATGGTGACAAATTGAAAGGGACCTGCTTGTCAGAAAGATAGCTTCCCTCTATTCTAGTAGTGTTACTGCTTGACAGCATAATGCAGCAATAGTGCTTTTCCACATCACTGTACTCCAGAAGTACAATACAGAAAACCACTTCAGCCTCTTGGCATACTAATGAAGACTGAAATAGTTCCTCTCCGAACAAGCGCTGCAGCATTGAGAGTTATTCTCTTGCACTTTTTACAGTAAAGTTTTAACCCTGCTATCCTGCTAAGTAACTCTGCTCTCAGGGAGAGCACTTAACACCTAACACACCCTTTAAGCCTAACCACTGTGCTCCATAGCTCTGTTTATGCTAGGAAAGTATTACTGCTTTTCAGGGCTCTCCAGGCCCAAGGTGCCTAAGCTGCTGCAGCAAATTACATCCCATAGTGACTCCACAGGAGCAGTACAGAAAACGTTGAGGCACCAGCTCTGATGTCACCCAGCCACCACGTAACCCAGCCACTTCACAGTTGTTTCCATCTGTATGCACAGCCATTGTCACCCTCCGTGACACACACTTTACTCTCTGCTGTTTTACCCTCGCTGTGCCTGAATTGCTGTTATTGTACCCAGGGTAGACAGGAGAAACTGAACCAGGCTTGGCCCGGGCCACGCAGCAGGAAACCTCGGAGTCCCAGGGCAGCGATCTAGCCACTGGCCACCACCTCCCCTGCTCCCCAGCCAGCAGCTCCTTTCTTTGCAAGCCAGAGATGCATGCTTTAAAGCTGAGTGCACAGCATTGAGTTACTGGCGTTGAACACCACTTCATGCTGAGGCACGAAGGCCTGCGGAAGGCAGAGGGCGTACCCACGCAGGAAAGGAAAGAGCAGCAGCAGGCTAACGGGGGTTTGGCAGCGGTGGGTGCTGCTACGTGCTGCCTTCCCGCAAGGAGCGTGGGGCTGCAATGCGCTGTTGCCCCCTCGTGGCACCAACAAAGAGCGACTCAGGTTTGCTCCTAAAACCACTTGGAATAAAATCTCTCAGGCAGCACGGTCTGCCTGGCGAGGGTCCTGGAAGGGCTCTCCAGACCCACTGCACGTGTGGGAGGGGGAGAACAGGGTGAAAAACCCTGAGGTGCTGCAGGCTGAGCCAGCCCCGGGGCTCGGACAACAGCACCAGGCTCGTGTCCTCATCTCAAACACAGAGTAGCTGCTACACGCCCCAGGGACCACAGGACATACCACTCTGCTCACCTCTCTGAGGGATGCCTGCACGCCCTCTCTGACAGCAGTGTTGCAACAAGTTTCTCAAGAGGCATAGAACAACGTAAATCTGGGTGTTTTGAGTAATTCATACAGAAAAATCTGAACCAACCATGAACAAACACTTTCTCAGAAGAGTGTCATAAGCCAGAGCAGGCAAGATGTAGAGCAATAGCTCTTGAGGTCCCTTCTTCATGGTTTGTTTTGGCCATAAATAGCTACAGCCCCAGGCACGTCTGCAGATGCTGTCTACTCACTGGCATTCTCGGTTTTATCAGCTGACTGGGCTCCAGGCTGACCCTCCTTAAGATGTCTTATCTCACTTTTTAAACCTCCTACCCCACCACTTTCTGTCTGACCCAAGTAAGTACGCAACAGTGGGGATATGGTAATACAACTGAAGCACTTTTACTTTCAAGTGGGGAAGCAACTTTGAAATGTCTCACTGAAGATTTCCTTGTTCTCAAAATATCTGGTAAAGGGCAGCGAACAGCAGGAGAGCAGGCTCCAGGACCCCTTGTGATTTGCTCCAGCGCTTCCTAGCAAAAAGTAAAAGCTGTGTTGCTTTAGTGGAACATTTAAGAACACATCAGCTGAAGTTTCTTGTAACAATTATTCAAGCTCTTCTCTGGACTTCATAGAAACACACCCCAGTGTATCAGCTTATTGGGCAAAAGTTGTAAATGCCTGCATTGAGACTTCTCTTTTACAAGAGAATTACATGGATTATCTCAATCAGTGTTCATGCCACACTCTCAGCAGAATAAAACAATTTTCTTAAATAATTATAATTTTTTATACATAAAATGTTAAGCAATGTTGACCCACTCGTTTCCAACAAAGGCTCCAATTCTGAGGACAAGAACGGAGCCAGCTTCAGTCAGGCAAAACTTGCCTTGGGAACAGGGATTGCAGCACAGCTTATTTTTAAGTGGCTTTCAGAATTGAGGTGGGGTTTGGGGGCAGGGGGAGGGAAGGTCTGTTGAGCAGACGACTTGTTTAAATACCATATTATTTTGTCACCGTCTTTTAACCTAGTTTTTCTTTATTCTGGATATTTATCCTTCTGCTTTAACAGAAAGAACTACTAAAGGGGGAAGAAAAAAATTAACTAAACCAGCTTATCCCCTTGAAAATAATACTTTTTAAAAGTTATTTCTTCTCTATTGTGAGAAGAAACCCCAACAACATACACAGATATCTTTGGTTTTTAGCCTTATTTCCCCACAACAACCAGGCTTGGGCAGTCGTACAGCACACATGGATAGCAAATACATGTGCTTTGCATGAATATGTATTTGACTCTTTCCTGCTCATAGTTTTTGACCAATTTTAATCAGCATGAGAAAAGGAGTAGAAACCCCCAAAGCACGAAACTGCTATGATTTTGTGAAGCAAAAGGTAAGAACAGGTAAGAACTTACTAATACTGTTGTGAAGGAAAAGGCTAACCAGCAGGGTCAGAACTGGCATAGAAAAAAGGGACAGCAGCAAGGCTGGCTCAGCTCCTAGAGCTGCCAGCTCCATCAGCCATACTTGCTTTCATGCCTACCTGCTTCAAGAACAAGGTAATCCTCAATACTGCCCCAACAGATCCAGGAGGAGCTGCTTCCCAGTCAGAAGACAATGCCAGCCTGCCCAAGGCTCCCTTTCCCACAGCCCTGCTTCCCAGGGCCAGGTGAAAGCTTTAACCCTGAATAGCAAGTGACAAACCTTTTGTAGGCCTGGACACTCCAGCATGTAATTAACTCTCTGCTGCTTTCCTCTAGCCAAAAATTTCCTCTTTCACGCTCGCTTACCTGGCTTTTTTTTTAAACACAAATCTCTTGGAGGCAGGGACTGGGTTTCTTTTTGTGAAGGTGCAGCTCTTAACACAATGTGCAGGTAGCTTCTGGGTGCTGAAGCAACAATTATACATATACACACACAACTTGTAGTATGATACCATGGTTGTTCTGTAGTCACAATTGCTAATGTTAAAAAAAAAAAAAAAAGAGAGCTAGACTGCTAGGAATACAACACTGACTAAAAAACAGGGGAACAAGGAGAGTGAGAAGATGCTTCTCTTTTCCTTTTTCTCCGGTTGATATATTCTGGGAATCAAATGGATGTAGCAATGGACACAAACATGCCATCAACAGCCATGGAGAAGTCAGGGGAGCCTGCTTCCCCAGGGTCAGCAATTTGTTTCTGCACACTTTTGAGCACACTAATAATCCTCTCCCTGCGCAAGAAAGTCACAGAAATAACTGCTTTACAACACAGTAATCATCTCCAGCCCTATACACACAACTTGCCTGAACCAAAGCCTTCAGCTACTGACCCATATATGGTTTCTTCCAGGTGGCAAACAGACCACAACTCTCACATAACTTCTCCATGACAGGCTGCCCATGGTTCTCAAATGAGGGGAACACCAGCCTACATTTGAATGTCCTGTCTCCTGTGCTTCTGAGCCAGCTCTAAAACAGCTGGCCAGCTTCTGCAATTTAAGATGGGCATGCCACACTAGTCTCACACATTGATCACCCTTATTAAAGCCTTACCCTAAATTCAACTGACAAATCAAATTAATTGTTGCTCCTCCCTGCAGTCATTAGCAGCTCAATGCCACTATTATCCTGACACTGTACCACCAAGGTCTGCAGGTGAGTTTAGCGAGACAGCTTTTTGGTGTAGGTTCAGACTTGGCACATTAATTAACATAAACATTCTTTCTGTGAGACTTTTGCCTGATGTCAAGAATGAAACTACGTGGCTAAATTCATGAGTGTCTGTAACAGGAGGTAGAGAGCTGAGCCATTGGGGTGAAATGATTCCTAAGTAACATCTGCAGGGACTCACTACTTCCCTCCTATGGGGTGATTTGTGCGTGTGCAAACAGGGAACGGTTCACCCCTTGGACCTTGCTGAAGCAGAACTCCGTTCTCCTTCCTCTCCTTTGACTCCTCCGTCTGTTCCTTGATCTCCTAAGTCAAGGTGTTCTGCTGGAATAGGGATGTTTATGAGACAAGGTGATCGTATTTTGCGGGGCTAGAAGACCAGTCCTGCACGTACAAACTCAAAACTCAAGCAATCCAGTGATCTGACAGGTAAGATCTTTGTCGAAAACCTTCCTGATGAGATAGCATTCATTTAAATACAGACATATTATCTCATGACAGGGGCATTTGACACCAGCCCTCTAACCAACGTTTACACTCAAGTACTTCAGTGTGCTGGATGGTTTGATCAGGTGGCAGGGTAACGGAGGGGTGCTCGCTGCAGCCAGCCATGCAGTGCCACATGCCACAAGGTTGTTCCTTTCGCTACAGCTCTTCACAAAAGCTGCACAAGTTCATCATCAGAAGAAACAGGCCGCTACAATGCTTGGTAAAAAGTTGTGTCCGGTTTATTAACTCAGAGGAAGAAAACTCAAGGCCAGTTTTAAAGCTGATGTGCAACAGAAGTTGTGAGAATTAAAGCACGGGGAGAAAAAAAAAACAACCCCACGACGCCACCCCCCGGAGAAGAGCGATTAAAAAGCTCTCGTCCCCCTGCACCTCGCCTCTTCCCGGGCACCGCCCGGTTTGCGCTGCCGGGCTCCCACGCCCGGCCCCTCGCCCTCACGGCGGCGGGCTAAGGAGAGGCCTCCCCGAGGCGGCCCGGTGGGCCCCACCGCAGCCTGAACGCAGGCACCGCAAGGCAGGCAGCGGGGCCAGGAAGACAAAGGGAAAGCTCCGAGTGGCCCCGCCCAAGAACGACGAGGTTCTCCCCGCCCCGCCGGCAAGGCCCAGCCCGGGGCAACCCCGCCTCGCCGGCGCCACGGGGGCCGCTGGGACGTGTAGTCCTCGCCCCCCGCGCAGCCGGACTCTCCGTCCCAGCAGACCCCGCGCCTGAGCCCCGCCCTCCCCGCCCCCGCGCCTCCGCCCGCCGCCTGCCGGGCCCTGTAGTCCCCGGAGGCGCGCCCCCCGCCCGCCAGCTCCGGGCCGGAACTACACCTCCCGGCATGCAGCGCGGCGCGGCCTCCCTCGCCCCGCCTCCGCCGTGTTGTTGCGACCGGCCCGGCCCTCCCTCCCCACCCTGCTCCCTCCGCCCACCGGAGCTCGGTATCCCGGGACGGCCCACAGTGGCGGCGGCGGCGGCGGCGGCGGCGGCGGCTCCGTGTGCTAGGGCCTGGCATGGCACCGTGCTGCCCTTCGTGCGGGGAGTGTTGGCTGTAGGTGTGGCGGCGCCCGGGGCCGGGAGGGCCTCCAGGGCAGGGGGAGGAGTGTGAGGGGGTGAGGGATCCCTGAGGTACCGGGAGCGGGGGGGAGGCCGTGGGCCCACCGTGACAGGGGAGCGGTGAGCCTGGGGACCCCGGAGAGGGCTGGGGGGGCCTGGGCTGGGTTTGAGGGGTCGTGCTGGGTTGGGGGTCTTCCGTTGCCAGGGCGGAGGGGATCTGGGGGCAGAAGTGGGGAACACTGGTCGGGGAGTGCCCAGGGGCGGTGTAGGGTTGGGGTTCCCTGAGGGGGAAGAGGTGCAATGGGGAGCTGAGCCTTGCAAGTGGGTGTACTGGGGAGAATAGGAGCAGAGGGTATCCTCGGTGAGAGGATTACTGGGGAGGAGTGGGAGGAAAGGGATGTCTGAGGATAACGCTGTGGGCTGTGCTGGGGAGAAGATGTTGGGGGTGGCGGCGAGGGGATAGTGCTATAGGGGCAACTCTAATACTGGGGAGCACGCTGGGGTGATGATGGGGAAAATGCTGCCCAAGGCTTTGTCAGCGTATATCATTGAAGTGAGGTTCCTTGACAGATCTATCTGGAAGGTATGTCTGCAAGGAGTTGAGAAATGGGGTTTGCAAGGAGGGGCTGGCATGCTTAGAATCGGCTGGTAGGTTCAAGGAGAAAAGGATGAAGGTAGCTCTTGGAGAATGAGCCAGGCTTCGAGAACTTCAAGTTAGAGCTGTTGTGTTCTTGCTTGTTGCAGCTGACCAGTGGATGAGAAAGCATCGCTTTCCTGCTGTGCTACAACATCCCAACCCTCCCTGATTTTGCAGAAGCAGATGTCTGACCATCCTTTAGGCATGGCTCACTTGAGAGAATTTGCCAGCCAGGTAAGCAGCAATTAAAATTTTGTTTTGAACTCCTGTATCTAGAACAAACATAATGCCCCCAGAAAATCACTCTTTATCTCTCTCTTGTACGCATCTCAGCTTACTCCTGTTAGCCAATTGATTTGTGTTTTAGTCCACAGTGGTGTTGGGCCGACAGAGTTAGGTTGCCAGCCATATAGAAGGGGAATTCTTCACCCAGTACGGTGGCTTTCTCTGAGGTTAACTTCCTGGGAGACAGGACTCATTGGCGCTCTGAGTATTTTTGGGAGTACGAGTCTAGAAATGGGAACAGAAAAGCTGTGTGTGCAGGCTGTGCCAGACATCCCTTTCTGAAGTGTTCCTAACTGTAGCCTGAGAAAAACAGTGCTTGTAACCGTAATGCATAAGAGAGAGATATTTGATACTGAACGTTTAACTGTTCTGAGAGAGATACCAGCCTCAGTGGATGTGGCTAAATCCTGTTGTTGTGATGACTTTTTCGTAAGAGGAATGTGGAAGGATGATGTCATGATTTGGGACTAAAAGCTAAACCACATTAATAGTACTGGCTTGAATCTTCTTTCTTCTGAATTTGGTTGTGTGGTGTGTTTGATTATTGGCAGAAGTCAATACTGAATGTAGGTCTTGTTAAACCATGTTTTGTGAGAATTTTGTACTTATATACAATAAATAATATAATACTAAAAGCTTTAGTGGTTTGAGATGATGCTTTCTCCAAGCCTTTTTCTGATTTAAAACTGATTTGCATTGCATCTTAGTTTGCATGCTGTCTTTCACATAAACGGTTTCCCCAAAGTGTGTATGAAATTAAATGCAAATATAGTTCCTGAGTGAGTCATAGTACAGGGAGAGGATTGAAGGGAATAGGAAAGGATACTGTCTGGTTAAGGCTGAGAGCTGAGCTCTGTAGCTACAGAGGAGGTTGCTCTGAAGCTTATTTGTACATAACATTCACTAATGCAGCTTATCAGAGTTCCAGTAGTCACATCTCTGAAGGTATTATGCAAATGTAAGACATTCTCAGATTCTGTCATCCCATGACTCTCTGTCTGGTCCTGGAATAGGGAACCAGTCTGTGCTGTCCATTCCTTTGGTCTCTTCAGAAATCCTTGATGGGACTTCATAATCTATGTAACTGAGGCTTGCTGGAAGGGCAGTAGGAGCTAACCTGCCCACTAAAGTTTCGTGAGCGGTGGGAGGTACTGTGAAATTTGAGGTGTGTCAGAGGCTTGACTTGTCTTTGATTCCCACTTCTGTTTCTGATACGCAGGGTTACTTTTGGCAGATCCCCAGGCCGCTTTACCTCTTTGCTTCCATTTCCATGCCTCAGCTAGTTGGCTCTCTCTCTTTTCTTGGCTGCCCTTTGCTATGTACATACAGCACAGTGTGCCTCTGGTCTTTGTTGGGAGCTCTATCTGCTAGATGGTGTATTTGCGTCACAGTGTGTAAAGCTCTGATCTGAGCTCTGTTTCTAGTTTTGTTGTTCCTTATGTGACCTTGAAGAAGTTGCTCAAGTTCTCTGGCTAAGTAATGCTTCACTCCCTTGAAGCAAAAGAGTACTATCTATGAAGCAAGTTAGGAGTCTCAGACAAATTTGTATTTTTCAAAGTGTTGAACACGAACTTCCCTCTTGTCTATATTCCAGAAGTTCAGAATGGTCTCAGGTTTAGCAGTTGAAAAGAGCTGTGCACAGGTTTCATATAGACAGGGAAGCTTTCAACTGTTTCCAGATGCAAAGCTGGTTGGCCCAAAGAGAATGTAGTGCCTGCTGCAGACATCTCTGATGGTGGCCCTGAGGTTAGTGCGTAGCGTAGAGCGTGGGTAATGCTGGATGGGAAGTTGGGGAGGAGAGGAGGCAATGAAGGAAAGAAGGTCAGTAGCTGAGATTTATTAAAACCAACTTCTTCCTTCCACTGTGTTTGGCAAATGAAAATGGTGTTTGTTTGGCTGGTTGGAAAGCGCTCTAGTCAGAAGTAACACTAAAGGATGCTGTAGTTCCATATAAAAATTTGGAGGATGCCAAACTCCTGGTCAGCTTCAGCTCTTAAAGTATTGTGGCCTTGGCAATCTTCTGTTACAGACTTCTCCCATACAGAACAGCAATTCTAACCAAGAACTCCCACTTCTGAAAGGGTTTAAGCACCTCTCAGTGGTTCATGAAGCAGATGCAGGTGTGACTCTTGCTCACAATGCTGAATATGACTCTTGAGAGTGAGTTCCAGACGGACACAGCCCAGAGGAAGACCTTGAGCTGTTTCAAAGAGTATTTGCTTCTGTTCCCAATATGCAGCTTATCTTTCCAGGTAGTAGCTTTGAAATGAGGGTAGATATTTACCCTTCTTCTCTAGTCTCCTCTGAAAGGCTAAGGAATTCTCTGCACCTGGAGGTGGCAAAGCTGCCAAACCCATTCTTTCCCCTCGAAGCAGCTGGTGTTACTGTCAGGCGTGTGTCATAACACACTGGAATTCTTAATTCCTGGTGTCTGCAGTGAGTCACTCTGTTTTAAAACATGGCATCATCAGTCATGATGGCAAACACTTCCACCCCAGTCATGACAGATCATCCTTCTTTCCTGTGCTGTGAGATTAGATCCTGGAGGGCACAAGTGGAGCACATCACTAGTAGATTGTCCTCATCCCTCTCAAACTAATTCCTTCCCCATCCTGCACGTACAACTAAGATAGTGCTTTTTGTGCTCTCCCCCAAAGCCTGTTCATGCCTGACTGAGCCATCTCTAGTGTCTCACTGCTCTCAGTGGGGAGAAACAGCATGAGGCTTTTTGCTCTGGAACTGCTGTATAATTGACATTCAGTCAAGCAAAAAGGTACAATGAAGTGACAGTCCCTTAAAGGCTTTACATGTTGTAGTGGAACAAGGAGCAGCAGCTGGTCAGCTAACTCTTCAGACTCTGGCCTTGAGCTCCATTTTGCATCCCTGGTGGATTCTGTGAATGTGGAAGAAAATTGAAAGATCCCAACCTGGTGAGCAGTTGCAAAGTTGAAGGTGTAATAAGCTTCTTTGGGTTATCTGTGCTCATTTACGTAGGCGTAAAGCATTTCATCTGGATTCTGTTCCTTTCTAGTAATGAAATTTTTCAGGTGTGTTTGTAGCTGTTCAGCCCCAGAACATGGATTTGCAGCCAGGGTGGTTCTCTGACAAGACTGGTGCTGAGATCATTTAATATTTAGAAAAGGGAAAGATCCTGCTTGTTATGCCCCTCATTGCCGTGGTCTGCAGGTGCAAATTATTGGGGTAAAGGAGAGTCAGGCTACACAGAATATGTTCTCCCCTGCTCTTCCCTCCTTGGGCCCCCTGAGTGCAGCAATGTGCTTGTCTTCTGATGGAGTGGTGCACTTGCATAGCTCTCCGTTCTTGGTATAACTGCATTTGTTCAGCTGTCTGGCAAGGCTTGTATGCTCATCAACCTGACATTTGCTCATCAGCTGTGAGTTACCATGTGGTAGTTCCAATAGGAACTTTTTTAATGGAACAGAGGTTCTGAGCACGTGTCTTGCAGGTTAGCATGATTTTATCTGTCTTATTTTGTCACAGGAATTCAGAATTGCTTCCATGAAAATGCCATCTGGCAATGTCTTCTGTGGTGTCCACAATGGCAGTTCACAAGGTGTTCCACTGGGCAGGCATTGGCCTGCTTGAATCGGGGACGTGCCTATTTCTTCCTCCATGTTTACAGAAAGTGAAGAAATCCATTAGCAGACTCTGTTCTGCAGCAGGCGTCCAAGAGACTGTAACTATGGCTGGAATGACTCCCTACCACTTTGCCCCATACTCGCTCACTAGGTTCTGGCTGTTGCTGGATATGACTTGTGTGATTTTGGCAACTCTGTCAAGGGATGCATGTCCTCAGGGCCTCTATAGAGTCATACTCTTGCCCTGTCACCTGAGAGCTCTGAAGCATTTCCAGGTCAGTTTTGAAGTGACAGGTACTGGGAAAGTAAATCCAGTACCTACAAACAAAATTTCCTGGTCCGGCCTAATGTGGTAGGCCTGTCTCTTCTGCTCATCAGAATTGTATTATTTTCCTGAGTCCCCTGGGCAAAGTTTCCATGCGCTTGTCACGAAGGTTTGTCTCCTTCATCACCCCTACCTGAACTGCTTTGTTCAACAGAAAACAGGATAAACTGACATCGAAGTATAGAAGCTTGTTTACAAAGCTGTCTCTGATTATAGAGCCTGATACATAAAATGGTGGTTGTCCCAAAAGCTGCTTGCAGTAGCCAGTGCTCTTATGTTTAATGTCCTATTCTTGAAGAATCAGCCCTGATTCTTCAATGTGTCATGCCAGGCTAAGGAGGGGAGCAGTAACTTGCACCTTGCCATTTCTTTTCTCATGGAAAAATTACTTCCGTGGGAGGGTAGGAAGGTTTCCTTGCAGGGTTGCTTCCCTGTGGGATTCATATGGATAGTGTTTCCTTTACCAGCTGAGCCAGGTGCTTCTAAGAGATGATCCTCTTTCTCTCCCTTCTCCCTGATGTGTGGAGTGGCTGATGTGGTGAACGGCATTTTTATGGTGCAGTGAGTGACTGTGCAGGGTAACATCTGGGCCGCCTTGCTGCCTCTTCCTGTAAGTTGGTCAAGGTGGAAACTGCTCCTGGCCTCTTGTGAACCTGGACTAGCCAGACTGTTCTCCCTGTGCTGCAGTCATCATTCTCATGTTGTCTCCTGGCACTTCTCAAGCTCAAATCCTCCTCCTGTCCCCTGCCTCCCTTTCTCCAGTCCCTCTTATGTATCTCCAGTTCCTTTCATCTCTGCATATCACTTTCAGTCTGTTTCGAGTGCATTTGTTCAAAGTACAGCCTGTTCGGGTGTTGCCATGGATGCACAAGGATATTTGGTTATCCTTCTGTATCTTGGACTGGAATGCACATGGAAATCCTGTTGAGTGAGCTGACTGTAAAGCTCACTCTGGGCCTGGCTTACTCCATATAGCGATGCACTGGGCCCAGAAGGCAAACAACGTGCAATGACTGGCTGGCTTAATCATTAAGCAGCACCTAGGGCTGCTCAGTGATGGCCTGCTGCTAGAACCTGGTGTTAGATGGAAGAATGCAGCTGCCCTGTTCTCAGATAAAATCTCTGCCAGTTCAAGGCCCTTGCAAGGGAGCAACGGTGATATGTTGGAGGTGAGACTGAGATGGTCTGGGTGTGGCAAACTCACTGTAATGGTTTGGCTGCTTCCTGTAGTTCAGGCCATACTTTCCAGATTATTTTTTTTTAATTAGACTTATTTTTTAAAAAGGCAGAAAAACTAATCACAAAGAGCCTTTCAGTAGCATGAAGCAGAGCAGGACCTCCTTGTCTGCAGCTGGGTAGAATGAAATAACATCAGAAAACTATTCTGATTTCTTCCCTTTCTCGTCCATACTCATCTTAAAAAAGAGTTAACTTCAAAGCTGCTGTTAAAGAGTCAGTATTTCTCTGATGATGGTGTTACTAGCTTCCCAGTTCATGTGCTTATCTAATGAGGGAAATGCTATTTGCTTTTGCATCTGGGCTTGCCAGCCAGAGGAGAGGCTGTTCCAGAAAAGCAGGTCTGCAGATGGAGTGTCCGTTCAGCTCTCCTGTCTCCTCTGGGATGGGCAGGTGTCTGGCCTCCTTGCAGCTGACCTTCCAAAAGGTGTGAGGCTCCCTCTGCTATGAAGAGAGCTGAGCTGGGTGCTGCCTGGAAATCAGGCTGCTGCAGAGATGACCGCTAATGTGAACTGGTATTTATATTACTGGACTATTTCACTCTCCAAACAAGTAGGGAAGGGCACAAACCTTTCAAATAATTCCAATCTTTGAATGCAGGAAGGCAGACTGGGGAAACATCCTTGTGAACTTCCTACAGCCTCATGCTTCTGCCCATTTTCTCATCTGAATCTTCAGAAGAAGGCTGGTTCTGGTACACCTTGCCTGCCTTATTATTCAAGTGTGAACAAGTGCTTGCTCATGGAGTTGCTTTGGCACCAGTTCGGCGCCTGCAATAGAACAGTCGTGTCCCAAAGCAGCTGACGCTCCTTAGAGATATGTGCTGACATTCTCCTTCTGGGCTTCTCTCCCCTTCCTCTCCCACTACAGGCTGCAGGGGCAGAAGGCCCGTGTAAAAGGCTTCTTCAGTTTTTCTCTTCTTGGATATGTTCTGTGTTAAATTTCTCAGCATGTGGAGACCTTTTAGGATACATGCGTGCTGGGTGAATTAAAAAACATGGTAGATGCATAAGCAGGGAGATGAGCTGTCTGAGTAGGCATGGCGTGCTGCAGGCTGCCCTGGGACTTCATCGACTTTTCCCATCTCTGGTTTCTGGTTTAGCACTCCAGGGTGGATCCTGAGGAGCTGTTCACCAAACTGGAGCGGATTGGCAAAGGATCATTTGGTGAAGTATATAAAGGGATCGACAACCGCACCAAGGAGGTGGTTGCAATCAAGATCATTGATCTGGAGGAGGCTGAGGATGAAATTGAGGACATTCAGCAGGAGATCACTGTGCTCAGCCAGTGTGATAGTCCCTACATCACCCGGTACTATGGCTCCTACTTGAAGGTAGGACAAAGCCATGGCAATTCTCTTGCCAGCAGTTTGGGAATGGGGCGGGCATCTCTGTGGGTGCTGCAGCTGATGGTGGCATACAGCACTGTGAGTGTCATCGTGGCAGCAGGAACAGCAGTGGCTCTGCTCATTGCATTTATGTGGTCTTTAATAGGAAGCTGGGCTTTAAGACACTTGTAAAGCATGTGGAAATGAGGTGCCTGGTACAGCGTGGTCCCAAGAGAAGGGCACTTCACTGGAGAGAAAATTATTCATTGAAGAGGCTGACCTCTCCCTGGTTTGACCATTCTTGAAAGGAAGTTTTCCAAAATGCCACAGTTTTAAGGTAGTACCACTGAGGGCATAAAGCATAAAGCCCTGGAAAGAAGGGGAGTTTTTGTGACCTTGTGATCATCATTTCATCAGAAATTATGAAAACAACATGAGTCTTCACAGGAGTGTTGATACCGCTTCCATTGAGAACAAGTTGAGGAGTCCTCAATGGAAGCTGCTAGTAGTCATGACCAGAAGCGGCCTCTGCATGCTGGCTGCTGGAGATGTATGTAACAATGGGTCTGCAGCAAAAACAGTTCTTGAGCTCTTTGGATCCTGATCATTCCTTCCATATTTTTCAAAGGCCATAATGCATTTTCCTAGCCTTCTACTGAAAACATCAAGCAAGCTGTGGTTTCATGGATCTGCTGCTTATCCCCTAGCAGGACTCTGTGAACGTCAGTCTGGAAATCTCTTCTCTTGAGGAGCAAGAGTGTCTTGCTGATCGTACCCTTCAAGCTGGCAGTCCTGTTAATAAGACCAAAGGCTGCAAAGCTCCCCTGTCATTGTCAAGAAGGAGATGCACTAGATCTGTTGGAGTGATGTTAAATGACTCCAACGTGGGAATATACATATCTCTGTGGGCTGTGTAGTCTGGTGCCTGTAGGGGCCCTAAGCTTGCTCAGGTAAAACCGCAGACTGAGAGAAAGAAATGTACTGGGGGCAGGTCCACTGCTGTATTGCTGTGTCAGCAGGAAAGAGGGAGCTCTGAGCTCCCTCGAGCATCTGAGAGCTGTGGTGTGCAGTATCTCTTGGGTTGTGCACAGGACTACTCATGTGTCTTGCTGCCTCTGGGGAGTTTCACTTTTCTGCCTGCTTTTATTATTGTCTTTGCTCTTGATTTGTGCTCTTTGCTTGCAGGGCACTAAGCTGTGGATAATCATGGAGTACCTAGGAGGAGGTTCAGCGCTGGATTTGGTAAGTGTGCAGTAAGCTCTGCACCATGAAAAACGTTGGCTGGAGCCTTGGTTTGTGAAGTGCCTGAAAGCCAGACACTCGACTTGCCACATACCATCTTCTTGACAGCCCTGTGCCTGAAGAGTAGGCAGTGCAGGACAGATGTGCTGGTTATGCATATGCTAGGTCAGAGGAAACATTTGCATGGAGCTCAGCTGTCAAAGCATTGTTGTCTGGCGTGCATCTCACCAGGTGTTTGATAATAAAAATTACATTTAAGAAGTTACCCCAGGCTTTGAGGGAATACAAATGCAGGATTAACACATGGGCAAAGTTTTGCTGTGCTGTATTCTGTCACAGGATTTTGCTTTTCTCTTTAGGACAATAAAGCCTGTTTTTCCAGAGCAGTAACTAAGGTCATGTAGTGAAAACTCCTGAGCCTGCTCTGACTTGGAGGAAGGGTGAGGGGGGAACGGTCATCAGCAGAAGACGTCTTAGTGTCAGAACCTCAATTATTGCACTGAGAAGGCAGGATTTGTTTAGAGAACTGATTGAAAGGAGAAGAGCTTTGATACAGTACTCCACAGCCAGAGGGTGGAAGTTGTCTCTGGGCTCCTGCAGTGGCTAAAATTCAGTTCTTGCATGCTAGCAGAGAGACTTGAAGAGGATAAACGTGTTCTGTTCACCACTGTATTTCCAGGCCAAAGTCAGAGATGAGCATCCTGCTGTTTGTCTGGGAAGTTCTTAATAGGCTAACAGAAACCCCCCCGAGATTTTCCATTTAATGTTGCCAGGTGCAAAGTCAAGCATTCTGCTTGCAGAGTGCACACCAGGCGGGCAGTAGGTGCTTCCCACTGAATGGGATCTGCTTGGCCAAGGTTTCCAAGGAACCGAGGGGCTGGAAAATCAGTCATCAGTCACCCTCCTTTAAGTCGTCTTTCTGCCCTTTATCAGCTGAAGCCGGGACCGCTGGAGGAGACTTACATAGCTACTATCCTGAGAGAAATCCTAAAGGGTTTGGATTATCTACACTCTGAGAGGAAGATCCACAGGGACATCAAAGGTAAGAGTGGATAGCTCAGCCCTCTTTCTTGTAAGGGATGTTACTAACTTAAGATTCAGAAGTATTATACAGCAATAAACTGAGAAGTTTCGAAGACTCTTAGTGCTGCTTTTCCTGTTGGGTTGCTTGTTTGTGAATCTGATGCTTATCATTTTATTGCAGTTAATGTTTTTCATGTCTTTAGGGTTTAGAGTAACAGTAAGGATCTGTCACTCTGGCATTTGTTGTTTGGACAGGCAGGGGGCTAAAGTGATGAAAGGCATGCTCAAATTTTAGCTGACTCTTATGTCTGGACATTTGCTTTACTGCTGGACACCATGGCCTGTGTATGCTGGTTATTGTGGTTATAATTTATTGTGAAGGTGAACTGTCCTCAGGCAGGGTTCACAGCCCTAGAAAATCAGGGCAGCTTGTGTCAGCTTATCCTGTTACTGATTTTTGTAGTCATTGGCCATATGCAGTGTAGGGAGACCTGCCTCTCACAGAGCAGTCTGACACTGAGCACAGAGCATCAAAGGACAGCAGGAGGGTGGGAGGGTAGCACTGTGGAGACATGGCCAGTGTTGGATGCCAACTGCCCTGACCCTCTCTGCAGGAGGGGATGTGAACAAGCAGAGCAGAGAAACTTCATGTAGGGAGATGTGTAGAAAAGGTTCCATTCCATGTGAGACTACAGGTTTCTGGTGCTGCAGGCCATGCAGGACTGCCAGCATGCTGGAGAAATGCTGAAAGTTGGTAGGCAGGGTATCTCTCAGAATGAAAAGTCCTGAAAAAACCCCAAAACCTAAACATCCCAAAACCTCAGCAATGCCACTGTCTTAAGCTGAGTGAGTGGGAAGCAGTACAAGATCAGACCTTGTGAGCTCTTTAGAAGGATCTGCTATCTAACCTGTGCTGAATGCTGCTCTGAAAACAAATCAAGACCTTTTGAGGTATCTTGGGCCATGTTGCCCTCTTCCCTTTGTGTGGCCAGGAATCACATCTAGTTGATTGTGTGGCCCTTCACATCTACTCATTGCTACTACCCTAGAAATATTCCCCTTCTGATCCAGCCAAGTGTATGAACTTGTTCCATGTTACCCAGCAGAGGTCAGAGCATGAGAATGTGCTGGAAATCTGAGCTGAGAGTTTTCACTGGGGCAAAGGAGGATGCCGCAGGATGTCTGTTCTCAGTATTCAGTTCTGTGTGGGCTGGAGATGATTCAGAAACCAGTGGACTTAACGCTTATTTGTGTGAACAGCTGCCAATGTGCTACTTTCGGAACAAGGAGATGTGAAACTGGCTGACTTTGGAGTGGCTGGACAGTTGACAGACACACAAATCAAGAGAAACACCTTTGTTGGGACTCCATTCTGGATGGCACCAGAGGTTATCAAACAGTCTGCTTATGATTTCAAGGTGAGCTGGGAGCAGGAGGGGGATGCTAACTGGTGCTACTACATATGAGATGGCGCTAGGGTTAATATAGGGATTGGAAGTGCTGTTTGATGCAAGAATGATACTTTCCCGTTACAGTTCAGGGTCTGTTGGAGGAGTTTCTGTTAGACATGAAACGCCCTATCTGATTTTATGTGATCAGCCCTTTAGCTGTGCTAAAGTTGCCTGCTTCCATGTTAGAGAATTGCTCCTTGGTGTTCTGTGCTCTCACTGTTCTTGCTTGTCTTTCAGGCAGACATCTGGTCTCTTGGAATTACAGCCATTGAACTAGCAAAGGGAGAGCCTCCAAATTCTGACTTGCATCCTATGAGGGTTCTTTTTCTGATCCCCAAAAATAACCCTCCAACACTTGAGGGTCACCACAGCAAACCCTTCAAGGAGTTTGTGGAAGCCTGCCTCAATAAGGATCCTAGATTTGTGAGTATTGCTGTCCATCTGTGAATTTGGGTAATGCATTGCAGAGGTCAAAGATTTATTTAGCAGAAAGACCTTTTGGTGCAAGGCTCCTAGAGAGAAGGAAGCACTGAGCTTGCAGAATGGATGGGCAAGCCTGGCAAGAACTGAAGTCAGTGCACTTGCACATTTAGTGTACCGAGGTGGTTAGATGTAGCATGCTTTCCTTATTTGCTCCAGAGGCCGACAGCTAAAGAGTTGCTAAAGCACAAGTTCATCACACGCTACACCAAGAAGACCTCATTCCTAATGGAGCTGATAGATCGATTCAAGCGCTGGAAGTCAGAAGGCCATGGAGAAGATTCCAGTTCTGGCGATTCTGATATGTATGTACATGTTCTCCATGAAAGGGTGCCCCTGCTATACCCTCATGCCCCAGGGTAGCCTACTGCAAGTAGCTCATGTCCTTTTCCCCACCTGGGTCAGAGATCTTATGGTAGCTCAGGGAGACCTGTGGGCATCTGTCTGGGAGCAGGTGACTGCCACCTGAAGAAACAGGCTGTTACTGTAACCTGTGGAGCCTCTTTGCTGAGCATAAGGAATCAGAAGTACTAACAAGCAACATCTAGCATGAGCATTACAAATAAAACAAGGCTCTTGTTGCCTATATTTCATGCACATTCAGTTAAATACATCACCTTTTAAAGAGCTGCATGCTTTAGTAACTATGGCAGCAGCTGTGTATGTGTGTTTGTATATTCATGGGTAGAGAGATTTGCTACTGATGTGGAGGTTAATGAGCCTTGGGTGAGAAAAGGGCGCTGTGCTGCCAGGCTGGTGTCGCAGAGATTCTCTTCACATGTAGTGGTAGTGACTCCCAATGACTCTGGGAGGCTGGCTTGCAAACCTAAGCCTGGCCCCTCAAACCCTGAGCTCAGCTTGTCTTGAAATTCTCCTAAATGTAACTAGTACTTGAAACTGTCTTCAAGCTGGCTAGAGCAGAAAGGTGGTCGTGGTGATTCGGCAACATGATGTAGTCCGTGGCTCGGATCTCTGTGGTACTGTATAGGGGCTGTAGAGACTGAGGTGGTTTCTCTTTAGGATTTTTTTCTGGGATAGGGAAATGCCTGAAGCCCTGCAGTGATGTGACACTGCATATGGTGGGGGAGAGCATGTGACTATGGTAATGTGTGGGTAAAACACCCAGTGTACAGAGCTGAGGCTTTGTCTTGACCTCCTCCTTTTCATGTACAGTGATGGAGACACAGAGGATGGAGATCAAGGTCCCATCTGGACGTTCCCACCAACTATTCGCCCCAACTCCTTGAGCAAGCTGCACAAAGGAATGGCTCTTCATGGTTCGCAGAAGGTCTGTTTGCCATCTGTTCCTTCAGAAGTGGACTGAACTCACACAAACGTTTGAGGGTCTTGAGAAAGCCGTGTTCTAAAATTGACTTCAGTCTGGTGTCAAGGGCTAGCGCCCCAGAGTTGCCTCTTGCACGCTGTGAGGGTACTGCAGTCTGTGGCTTTCCTGAGACCTGGTGAGGGGACTGCTGTCAAGGTGCTGGGAATTTACCAAAGGCTTAGTAGTTTGTGTGCTCAGGGAGCCTTTGCCTCTGTTCTGACTTCTTTTCATGTTGCTTTCTAGCCTACTGAGCCCATCAAGAGGCAGCCACGGTCACAGTGTCTCTCCACGCTCGTTCACCCAGTCTTTGGGGAGGTGAGTAGAACCTTCTTGATGCCTGTGGTGGTTGGGGACAAAGAGATACCTGGCATGGATGAGAAGGATTTGGGGAAAGGAGGTGGGGTGAAGTACCTACCAGGATTAAGGGACTCTGAAGCATTTGTGCCTCTGTTCAGAGGTGTGTACAGGGTGTTAGGAAAGCGAGTATGTCTCTGGAGTGTTGTCTCCAATACTCTTGTATTTCTGGAAGCATCCTATTACCGTGGTGTCTTCAGGTGAGGATAAGATCGAGGAGTACCTGTTTCTTATCTGTGTCTTAGGCTTGCTGATGCCTAGGCAACCCTGGACTCTGATGTTCCCGCCCTCTGTAGCTGAAGTGCAGCTCCTGCTAGGGCAGGCAGGTATTTGAGCTTGCCTGTCTCTGCATCTTCCCTGCCCTTATGCTGTATGCTGCTGCCCACAGCAGCATTGCTGAAGGGAATGTGGGTGGATTAGAGCAGGATTTGGCTTTGCCAATTACTAGGCCATCTTCTTCATGTATAGATGCCTGCTATTGCTAGCACACCAAGGCTAAGGAGTTATCTACTGTCCAGCCTGTGGAAGGTAGGCAGAGAAAATGGGTTTGGAAAATCCACCCTGTTTCCCTGTCTTGTGTTCTGGGTGGGGATGTAGAGTTGAAGTAGAAGCTGCCATTGATGATGGGATAGTGTCTGTATCAGCAGAGAGTTGAATTGTCTCTCCAGCTGGGTGATGTTTTACGGGAGGAAGAGAGGATGATAATCATAAGGGAGCTACTGGCTTCTGTTGCAGTTTCCAGCAGAAGCATAGTAAAGGAGGTTCTGTTTTGGTAGAAGTTGCTTACACAGATGCTGCATGTCAGGGTTCTGTCCTTGGGGTGCTGGGTCACAGAGACCCTTTCTCTGGTCCTGACGACTTGCTGTCTTCTGGGTCCTGATGGTGTTCCAGGGGTGGCCCAGTAGAGCGCTGTTTTTCAGGGAATACTCTCTGGACTTAAATCTCTTTTCTCAGGTCTAGTGCTCTGTGGAAAGAGGGTTTGCTGCAGGGCAGGAAGCAGAGGTAATTCTGAAAAGCAGGCATGCAGTACTCTTGAGACAGCACTGCTCTGGAAGTTAAGAGTTTCGCTAACTGGCCTCTTCTGTATTCCACTGGGCTTGGCTTCCAGGGGCCCAGAGCATGAGGTAGAAGGTCTGGGTCTTGTAGGCCTAGACTTGTGAAATAAATTCTGATGCAGGCAGTTTGCTCCTGCAGCATAATCACTGACATCTGGTTCTCAGTCCTTTCTGTTGAGGAGCCTTCTGGGGGAGAGGGTGCTCAGAGCTATGAGTTCTCCATACCAATGAGTGCATCTTCTTGCTTCTCCATACCAACCTTGCTGCACCACTTCCAGATGGGAAGTGGCTTCTGGGGCCTTTCATTTTTGCTAGTTTGACTCCCTTTCCCCAGATTTGCTGATCCTCCTTCGCTTTGATTAGACTTCCCTGCTGGCTCTGCTGATCCCACTCACTGAAATCAGGTGCTGGGAAGGTTCTGGGCAGTCTCTGAAATAACCTTGCTTCTGCGTGCAGTAGCAGGGGGTTGGAAGAAAACTTTTCTTCAAGTAGGAAATCTGCTTCACTGCTTGTTGCATGAGTTGTTCTTTTCAGTTTTAGTTTCCTACCAACAGCAAACTTTCTCCTTCTTGCTGTTGTACTACTGCCTCTTAGACTTGCTGGCTTTTCATCACCTCTTTCCATAAAAGGGCTGAAGCTGAGCTCTGTGAATTGAAATCTTACTGAGATGCTGTTCATAATCTTTTATATGCCTTCCCTGCATGTGTATTATTGGATATTAGTGTTGAAAATGACCCATGGGGGGTCATCAACACAGATGTGGGCAACAGCAACTGCACATCTGGACACTTGTCTGTCCTTTCTGGGGCAGGGAGGAAAGGTACGGTATCTGGGCAGAGGGCCAAGTGGTGAACGAAAGCCAGCCCGTAAGGCTTTGTGGGGTAGAGCTCTCTAACCCCCTGCTAACCTCCAGAAAGCTCTTCTGCAGTGGATAGCACAGACTGCTCACATCACAGGCTGCTGGCCAAATGGAAGGTCAGTAACTTGGCATCAAGGGCAGATGATAAACTGGCAACTTACCTGCAGGTACACAGACACAGACCTGGTGTCTCACTTCACTCTGAGGCGGGCAGTCCTTGATCAGGTAGACATCAAATCCCTGGCTTTAGCATCACAATTATTTTTAGCCTAAGAAATCTGTATCTGTGATATGTAATTGAGTTGTCCTCCATGTCCCCTGCATCTTCTGAATGAGCAGAGGCATGTGTGAGTTGCTCCCATGGCTGAGGCTTTCAGCAATTACCCTGCTGAAGAGGCAGCAGCTCTTCTTGGCTCGGAACCATTTATTTCCAGTGTGGGACTTGGAGCACTGGGACTGCTCCAGCCAGTGATTAGGATTCACATTGTCCTGCTTTCTGGACCATGGAGAAAAGGTGAGCTCCAACAACAGGAAAGGCAGATCCTAGAATTACAGGCAAAGAACTGCGAGGCCTATGTAAAGCCCTTTATTGAGTGTAGCCTAACAGGAGCTTAATTGAACTGGACAGTGGTTAGCTGGCAGACGTCGCTTGTTCAACAAAAGGTTTTGATTTTTGTTCAGCTCATTGCATAATGATGCATGCTAGGGAAGGGGCTGCCGCATGAGCTGCTCATGTGACAGAGTAGGGAAATGCTGCAGGGGATGGGTCTGGGCGGATCACCAACACAGACTCCTTCAGGCTCTGCATCGGTGTCCCGTCAGGAATTCCTTAATGACAGCGGTTTGGCTATTTCAAATTAACAACTGGAACCACATCCAAGTAGACTTGTGGCTGCTGAGGTCTAGTTGGAAGCATGCTAACAATGACAGGTGCAAACGGAGGCTTTTCATCCAGGTCAGATGCCACATGTGGTGTGTGGGCTTCACTCCCCTGACCCCTGGGGAAAGCTCACTCTTGAGGAGGAGTGTTGGAGGCCAAGCGGCTCAGGATCTGTAGCGTGACGGTAGTCTCCCTCAGCCTCCTGGTCACTCAGTACATCAGGGCCTGCTTGTTAAGGACTTCAAGCACTGTTAGTACCTGGAGGAAAGTCTGAACTCCAGACATTGGACTTTCATCTTCCTGACCTACAAAAAGAGCCCTTTTTTATGTTTTTAAGAATGCGGGTGCCCTCCTGCACCCTTTTCGGGTCATAGGAAAAGGGGAAGAGTCTTAATGTCTGTACTGCGCTGCTTGAGTGGTGCTTTCTGCAATGAGATAAGGAACTAACGCACTGTTTCTGGGTTGCAGCTTAAAGATAAGCACAAGCAGACTGGAGGCAATGTGGGAGCTATGGAGGAGCTGGAGAATGCCTTTAGCTTGGCTGAGGAGTCCTGCCCAGGCATCTCTGACAAACTGATAGCACACATGGTGGAGCGGGTACAAAGGTGAGTGTTCTCTAGAGTATGAGCTGGGGTGGAGCTGGCACTGAACTGAAACATTGTCGTACTCCACAGTCATAGTAAAGGTTGGTGCTGAGCAGTCAAGACACCAGAAAAGTGAATACTGATGACAGCTGGCCTAGTAGTCCCTAAGTCACTTCTTTCCATTTAGTGGAAGCAGTTCTTCCTGCCTCAGTCCTTTCTCACACTGAACAGGTGTCTGTAGTGTAGGTGAATGTTGTAGAGCACAGAAATACGCTGCCGTTCACCTTCATCTTGCATTTTATATATATATGTATATATGTGTGTATATATATGTATTTGTACATACACACACATATGACGTCCTGCTGGTCCCATTACCCAGGTATCAAGGACTATACAAAACGTCATCGGGATCGATTTTCTGGAATAGTGACTATCTGTTTCATTGCAAGGAATGTGCTTTACAGCACCACGTGCAGCCAGTCACTCTGCTTGCCCAGCTTGGGTAGCAGGAAACTATTTTTCCTGAAATTAATTACTTATTAAACCAGTGAAGGAGTATAGGCTGGTAGTATTAAGTCCTTTGCTGTTCAGCAGGTGCTGCATCAAACTTCCCTCTGCTACTGACACCAAGTTCAGTTGCATCCATGTAGTGCAGGTAACAATGTCAGATCCCAATCACAGGTTTGCCAGGCTTTATTTAACATTAATTTGGGTTTTCTCCCTTTCACAGCTGGCCATCCTAAATCTTGCCCTTTCCTCACTAGCTGAGAAACTTAATATTTGGCCCCTCACTGGTCAGAAGCTTGGAAGTGAAGTATTTTGCTCTATGCATGACCAAAGGAGCCATTCGGTGCTCTGGTTGCTAATGCAAATACAACCTGAGCTTTACAGTCTTTACACCCTTGAACTTGGGCTTTCTAAGCACTTATTTCTGCTGGGTTTAATCTGGCATAGTTAGTGCCATGTGGCTCAAGGATCCATTGGATGCCATCAAGCAAAGAAAACCCTTAGTAAGGACTGAAAATAGTGGCCATCCTTGAAGGCTTCTGTTACTAATTCATTCAACCCTTCTAGCAAAAGTGCTATGGGTCTGTTTAGATTTCTCATCTAATAATCCCTTAAAGCCAGAAGGAGAACACTCTGATCTCTTCTGGATGACCTACGGAGGTCACAGAAAGTGTCCTGGTGATCCCTGCAAAAACTTGAGCCTCTAGCTGAGCAGGAGCTACTCGCAGATATGCGTGAGTGACTGCAGGGCAGCTGTTTCAGTATCGTGCACTTCTGTCAGCCTGGAATTGGTGCATGAAGCGCAAGACTTACAGAGGATTTTTTAGAGGTTTGCAAAACCTCAGAGGCCCTGGTTGGTTTCTTACTGTAAAACACCAGTGATCAAAATGTCTTATTAGCCTAAAATTGAATTTTAAAGGCATGAAAAAAGTGCCGCCTTGGCTTCTTGTTAAATTGCTGTTTTTTTTCCTTCAAGTTTTCTTTATCTAGAAAACTGGCAGCGGCATTAGGAGTGGGGACAAACACGTCCAGACTCACTCTTCATCTGCAGGCCTGCTGGCTGGTGCAGCGTGTGTGGGCTCTCTTCCAGGTGAGGGCTTGAAATGGTCAGTAGTGACCAGTTCCACCCATTATTCCTTCCTGCAGGTTTTCACACAGTCGGAACCACCTGACCTCCGCCCGCTGACACTGACATTCCCTGCTGCTGTTTTTCCAGCTTCATAAGAACTACGTCTTTAGTCCAGACCACCATCTGCTGTTGGATGTAACGTTGTGTTACGGACTCCAGGACATTTCAGAGCCTCCACATTACACGTGTTTCCATGATAACCCAGGGTGGGATTTGCAATGCAAGTACAATTTAGACCTTTTGCGGAACCTGAGATGGGATGGTCTAATTGTTTTTACAATGTAATCAATGCAGTTTTTAATTGTTTCCCTATGGATGTATCCATTTTGGCTTGGTTTGATTCACAGCTTGTTATTGGTAAATGCCTGGCTGCTGGAAAAGAGGGAGATT
Organism: Phalacrocorax aristotelis; assembly: GCF_949628215.1. Classification (NCBI taxonomy): domain Eukaryota; kingdom Metazoa; phylum Chordata; class Aves; order Suliformes; family Phalacrocoracidae; genus Phalacrocorax; species Phalacrocorax aristotelis. The sequence continues at coordinate 30,518,713 of NC_134282.1, forward strand.
CTCTTCCATTGAGATATGTTTCAAAGGCGAGTCTGATAGGTTTAGGCTCCTGCCCTCCCTACAGAAGTGTTTGCGAGCACTGATGTGTGAGTGCAGGTATGTTTGGAAGCTCTCCACACATTACATCCTCTGGGAAAGTCAGAGGAGCTCTCCAGTTGTTCCGGAGGATTGCTTCAATTCCTTCACACACTACTAATGAAAAGCTTTCAAGTACAGCAGCAGCTGAGCTGATCAGCCACTGCTCTTTCCCAGCTGCTTGTTTCACGGGACGATGGGTTTGCTGACTCAACTTTTTTTGGCTCTGGGACATCATATTGTATTAGGCCTTGGTTCATCTAATTCAGGCAACAGCAGAACTTGCCTTGGGTCTCCAGGGAGTGGAAGGCAAAGTGGGGTTACGCTTGGTTTGGGAGCTGGTGGTTTCCTTCCCTGGTGCTTCCTGTAACTGAAGCAACGGGATAGATATGCAGGTTTGGCAGTCCTGGTCTCTAGGCTGAGCAGACACCTGTGTGTGCCCAAACCTTGCAGAAGGATTAAAAAAAGGGGGCAGGGGGAACTTAATGGCCAAAGGTGGTGATGGGGCTTCACTTCAAAAGGCAGATCGACATTGCATAGCAGCTCTTGAAGCAAGAAACCTGTCCTCTACAGAAGGATAGCTCCCATTGACAAGCTGTGGTGGTGTTTTTGAGCAGAGAAATTAAAGCATCTACTGCTGTATTGGCTGCTTGTGGTATTCCAGCAGAGCCACCCCCAACTAGCTTTGCTTTCCATGTAATACAAGTTCATAAAGCAAATCTTTAATTCAGGTAAATGCACAAATCTTAAATCTGTACTTTAAAGATCTAGAAAAATAGACTTAAGAAAATAACTTCTGGTAGCTGCTTGTTTAGAGATCTGCTCTCTAATTGTAAAGATATTCCTATTACATCAGCAAGACCTTGGATATCCAGATCTTTCTGTCTGGGTGGTTATGTGTGAATGATGTGGCTCACTCTAAAGCCACTGAGAACAAAAGCTGTAGCTGTTCAGCATTTTTTTTTTTTTAAAGATAGGCCACTTTGTTAGTAACAAGGCTTGATTTTTGGTACTTTGATTCAGACCTGTAGATTGTAAGGGCTGGGCTAAAAGAAGCTAAAAAGGACCATAAGTTCCCTCATCCCGGTGTTCACTTTAGCTTATGACTATCCTTTACTCTCCCTCCCTGACGGATAAATACAGGCTCAGCAAACACCGTGAACTTGGCCGGTAGAGAAGAGGTGCTGCTGTTTGGTCTTGCTGGAGATCCGCTGCAGAGTGGTGTCTCTGGGGCAAGAGCCATCTCAGCGTCTGCATTTACGAAGAATGGGACAAACCCGTTTTTTTCTTGGGAGAAGGAGTTAATGTATAGACAGAAAACCTACTGAGGTGGAAGGCAGAGGCTGCAGTCCAGCAGAAGGGCAGGTGAAGGGCTCCTGCGGCTTTTAAAGTTGCTGTTCATGATGGTAGCAAATCGTGTCAATAAGGTACCTTGTATTATTATTACTCACACACACTGCAGTGTAATGAGTAAACTTTTTAAAGAAAACAATCCCCACGAACGTCATCCAGTATTCAAAGCAACAATGGTTTTAGTTTTTAAAAACATTGAAAGGGATCTGCCACTTTCAATAAAGTAACAAAACAAATGAGGCTGGTGTAACTTTGTATTATTAGGGAAAAGGTATTTGTTCAAGCTGCTTTTCTTTGCTTTCTTCCCCTGCGTCTTCCTGCCTCACGTCGATCTAACAGTGACCTGTGGGACAGACCCAGTTAAGGCCTTTTTGGGCAAGGAGGTAATACAGTGAAAGGGACATTACATTAGTCCTTTCTGCTGCCGTACACTGGTGTGAGGGGACGTGCACCCTGTTTGCAAAAGCATAGCTGTGCTTGGGAGAATGCTTCAGGTGCAGTTTTTGCTGGAGTCTGTTTATTGATCTGCATTATTTAGACTTGGGTTCCACTGTAAAAGCTGACGACACGACATCTCTGCCTTCACCTTTCTCCCTTTGCAACTGAGAGGGTGACCAAGCCATGTCCCTGCTCACCTCAACCACTCTGCAAGCATGTGGCCTCAGTTACAGGATGAACACCTTGGAGACACCACTCAAAGCATGTTTAAAACCTTCCGTGTGTCTGTCCTTCCCCAGGCAGAAACACAAAGGTGAAGGTTACAGCTGGTTCTGTGAGCCAGCTGTGCAGCTCATGTTTTGTGTGGGTGACTGGAAGTCTGCCTTATAAAATGAAAGCTCTGACAATTAACATTCCCCCAGCTGACTGACTCGCTCAACCTTCACAACGGAGTATTTAACACACACCACTGCAAGCAAGCTGCGCTCCACTTGCACCCAAGCTGGAGGATGAACGCCTCGTGCGTGCACATTGCTGAGGCTTCAGCAGAGGTAAAGGTGTGGTGATGTAGGCAGGAGGCAAGGGGGATGTGTGAATCATCTGGTGTAATGGGGGGCGATAAAGGGAGCAGTCGCTGGAGCAGTCACCAGAGCAGCTCCAGTCTGTTGCATTAAACACATGGTAGGAATTACTGCAAAAAACTTAGTTGTTCTGGTTTCTTAAGCAATGACACAGGACTTTGTTACACTGCATGAAGGCTGGCCAGCCTGTCCTGTGGGAAGCAGGGAAAAGTGGTGGGGTTTTTACCAGAAATGATGATTTTGAAATTAAATGAGACCACGGCTATTAAGCCATGAGGTTCCTGAGAGCATGGGTTCAGCTCTCCCTTAGTGTATAGCCTGCTAGCAAGAAACTAATCAGTAAGGACCAGTTGTATTCTGGTCTTTCTTAGTGCTTGTTAAGGAAAGTGCTCATGAGTGTAGCAGAGAAAAAATACTGCAGGATTCTGCTAAAGCTAAAATACTACATGATACTTCACAGAAGAACTGGCATGCCACTGAAATCCTCCCCAGTTTGAGAGCTTGCCAAGGTAGGCAGTAAGCAGTTCTGCCAGGACTAGTGAAGTTTCTGGCATTTATAGCCTGTGCTCCTGCATTTTAAATGCAGACACATTTGAGCTTTGTATTCTCCACCCACGAAGGGACTTTTGCTGCCTGCTGTCCCTCTCGGTTTCTGGTCAGCTAGCACTGGGGATGCCTGTATCAGGACCACACCTCAGCCACTGGAGATAGCACATGCATCTTCAAGACAGGAAATAGAGAGCTGCAGGTTAAGCACATAAGTAAGGATCATACAATGCTCAAAAATCTTAAGGAAGGACTCTTGCTCACTGCATCTCTCCTGTAATGGGAGTCATAACAGGACTATTCTGGTACACAGCAGTGATGGGAGGATAAACAGAGCGTAGGTGTTCAAATGGTCTGGCTTAGCCATGTGAGTACCTACTAGTCATGTACTAACAGCTTTAGGCTGTGTCCTTCCATGGTGTTCTTTGACCATTTTTCTAAATGTCAGAAGTTGTTTCCTTGCATTATAGACTAAAGCAGTGCTCTGTGTGGTACAAGGTGGAAAAACAAGTTGGAAGGGAAGAGGCTCCGCTGGAGGCTGCAAGGGAGCATACAAAAGCTAAGCCTGCACGCTGCTTGCTGAGGGTGAGGCTGGCTTATACCATTCCAGTAATACTGGCTACATGTCAGCAGTCTGATCTTTAACACGTGGTGCAAGGGAGAGTGACAGCTGATTTATGGAGGTCATTTAGATGAAGTCTAGCTGATGTTAAGAGAGTAAGCTATCTCTGTCATCTAGTTTAAAAAAAAAAAAAGAAAATTAAAAAGACCCGGGCCAAATACCAGGCTGTTTCACCCCAGGCAAAAGACACACTCTTGCGCCCTGCTCTTCGATTCTTGTCTCTTTTGGCAACTGGCCCAGTCTGGCCTTCGTAACACACATGGCAGAGGACATGCACTGCCCTTCAACAAACACCATGTGCTTTTGGGGACCCCGGGGTCTCTGCCCCAAGCACAGACAGCTGTGCAGTCCCCAGCCCGTACTGCAGTGGGTACTTTGTCCCCCCTGCAAGACTTTGCAATTATCCTTGTTGAATTTCAGGAGGTGTTTGTCAGTCCCTTCCTCCCCCTCTGCCCCAGAGCAGCTCCCCCAGCCTGGTGGCACTCACAGGCTCCATAAAGGTGGCTCCACCACCTCCTCCATGTCATTCTGAATTGGTGCTGACTCGCTGCTGCAGGTGGAAGCAGAGCTTGATGCTGAGTGAGCTGAGAACCAGAGTTTTGGAAAACTACTGCATGACTTAGGATCAGAGAATGTCCTTAGTTGGAAGGGACCCACAAGGATCATTGAGTCCAATTCCTGTCCCTGCAAAGGAAAACCCCAAAATTCACACCATGTCTCTGAGGGCTGTTGTCCAAGTGCTTCTTGAATATTGCCAGGCTTGGTGCCGTGACTGCCTCCCTGGGGAGCCTGTTCCAGTGCTCCACCACCCTCTGGGTGAAGAGCCTTCTCCTAATGTCCAACCTAAACCTCCCCTGGCACATCTTCCTGCCATTCCCTCGGATCCTATCATTGGTCACCAGAGAGAAGAGAATAGCGCCTTTTCCTCCTCCTCCTCCTCTTGTCAGGAAGCTGTAAGACTGCAGTGAGGTCTCCCCTCAGCCTCCTGTTCTCCAGGCTGAACAAACCATGTGACTTTAGCTGCCCCTCGTATGGCTTCCCCTCTAAACCCTTCATCAACTTTGTGGCCCTCCCCTGGACGCTCTCTAGTAGCTTTATATCGTTACCATACTGTGGCGCCCAAAACCGCACACAGTACTTGCGGTGAGGCCGCACCAGCGCAGAGCAGAGCGGGACAATCACCTCCCTCGACCGGCTGCAATGCAGGGCTTGACGCACCCCAGGACACGGTTGGCCCTCTTGGCTGCCAAGGCACACTGCTGGCTCATGTGCAGGTTGAACACTCTAAAAAAGTATTTTGAATCCTGGTGCTAGAAAGCCCTGCTACAGTAGGTGAGTGCAACTAAAGGTTGGGGTTAAGTGCCGAGACACCCATTTGCTCACAGAGACCCTGCTCCTGCTCTCTGCAACTGCAGAGCTTCCCCACAGGAGACCAAAGGGCAGTAATTGCTTGGGTGAGTTCTCATGACAGAGGAAAGCATTTCTGCTAAGCGACTCTGGTATTTGACCATGACAAAGGATTTCCTGGTTATCATCCAGGAAAACCCATGCAAAGACCCATTAATCAACAGCGAGAAGCCTCTCAGGTCTGAGGAAAAGCAATGCTTCTGTGCAGATGCCATCCACTTTCCCACAAGCATGGCCACGGATGGGGATGGTGGGCTCAGGAATAAGAGGCTGAGATAGTTTTATACCAAGATGCTATTTACTTTCAACAGTCATATTCAGCTGCATTATAACAAATCTAGTCAATCCACATGTATACACCTACAACAGTTAATAAAAAAAAGACACTAATAAATTAAGTACATTTAACTTACATGGGACAATGGTCATTGTAACAGTGGTGGTGAAGGCTGGAGCTGCAGTCACTCTATGATGCAAATGCCAAGTGAGCATTCTGGAAAATCCCTCTGGAACCCTCTGCCCACAGTCCTCATCCCACACATTTTAGACCATAACCTGAAACAGCCTTGGAGAATGCACATGCTGGCCTCTGAAACAGCCTTGGAGAATGCACATGCTGGCCTCTGTCCTTCCTGTTTTCCCAGGGATCTCCACATTTCTCCATCCTCACAACCTGTAACACTTTCCTTTCTCTTTCACTACACCACTTCATTGTTCCTTCTTCTAGTACACAAATACTTTTCTATCTAACATAAAAGCAGAGTCCCTAGAACCTATCAAAGCCATGTCCAACAGCGTTCTGTGGCGCTTAGCTTACTTCAGTCCTTCTGTGGAGGCAACCAAAGGTGACAGCTTTACAAAAACAGAACAAACTGCAAACATTTCAGATTTAATACGAGATTTAATAGAGTCCACAGACACTAATGCTCCATCTGGAATCCAGTGACTTACACCTTCATGAGAAGTGGAAGATGGATCCCACCCCAAATTTAAAGGTAAGAACAGAGATTTTCAAAAGTCTTTGCGTGGCACAAACACAAGCAACAGTGACTTTCAGAGAAGCTTGTTCTCCTGTACTGCTTAAATGCCTTGAAAACGTGACCACATCAGGGTGGAGAGTATGTTTGCCGTCCCATACCTTAAGTAACACCCACTACAGGATAAGGAAACTCTGGAGCTGTGATATGAGAATAGCGATTGGCCCTCTCAGCATGCGCCAGCGTTCAGAGTTCAGTGGAAATATCATGCACCCTCCCTGTACCAAACCACTATACACTGAAACTTCAACAGCTTCGCACAGGTTTAGGCCTCCTGCTTACCCTGGAAAACTTCCCCATGGCAGTTTCCAAAGAGCAGAGTTGTTCTACAAGAGCTGCAGTTTCTGTTCAAAATGAACTGTGCTTAAGTTAGTTACCTCTGTGGATCCCCTGTAGTCTAAAATGACTGTGCCAGCAGGTTGACGGTAACAGCAGCAAGACAGCAGCTGTACAGCCAGCCATGCCAAGCATCAGGGGAAGGAACCTCTGGGAGGCCGCAAGCCCTGGCACCAGCAGCTGTGAGCCAATTGCACCGCTGACAGCTGCTACTTCTTTCCCGTATATGCTGACCATCCAGTCAAAATGTAAAACAAGGTGGCATTTACCTTCAGGGCAGGCAAGGGTGTTACTGTACAGGTACAACCAGAACAATAAACCTTCCACGTGTGTGCACACTGGAGCTCTGTGGCTGTCAGGTTCTCTCTAAGTAGGTTCAACTGGAACAGAGTTGACCCTCTTCCATGTCATCGGGAATGGATGTGATCCCCATCTGCAACTCCCTCGCTCCCACTTCCCATACCAGGTAGAAATGAGCTTCCTGAATCTTTGCTTTATGAACTCCAGAGACTCCTGCTTCCACCTGCCTCTTTTGTTGATGTTTACAGCAGAGATCCAGCTCTGCCCCACGTCAGTCTGTGTGACTGTCTCTCTCATCCTTCAGAAGCAGCAGGCTTGACCTCGCTGGAGAGCTGGTGGCTCTCTTGATCACCTCCATCCACCTGGCAAGAAAGGACATGAGACATGCTCAATCCCTTGCTCACAGATGCATAATCTTGTCCTTTGGTTATGAGCTGTACCCCTTTCACCAAACCCTACAAGACATCTGTTTTCTACCTTTCTTTTACAGTTCTTTTAGGAAACTAACTCTTCACATGAATAGCTTGAGATGTGGTAAATACACTGCAGAACATGGCTGCCTCTCCAAGTAAGAGCTCTACAGTGCTTTGAGCTCCAGAGAGCTCTTATAAGAGCACACCACATTCTCTTGTAAGTGTACAGAAAGTGTTTACCAACGAGGACAGGCTGACAAAGATTTTCCTTAGTCAATAGATTGCTTTTCTTGCAATAAATTATGTAACAGACTTGCTCATATGGGAGAAAGCAAAGCAACAGTGAAAAAAGCAAGACAAACATCCACTGTGAATTAGACATTTTTTCCTTGAAATCACTATGTGAGACCAGTGGATTAAAGAGCACGACTCTGCTGTCTCGGGTAGCTGATACGTACATTGCTCACAAGTGTGTGACATCTTCTCAATAAAATCACACTCTGAAACAACTGATACTACCCTGCACAGCAGACCTCAATGCAATGGTTTTCAACAGCAGTTTCATACGTGATTAAACATGATTCTCTTTGGACTGTGTGTGTAAGCCCTAACAGCACTGCTAAATGTAATTATAGAGAAAGCAGTAAAATGAAAAGCAGCACTACACTTGTTGCTCTCAGCCTTGTGTTATAACTCCTGTTTCCAGAGATCAAGTGGGGGGTGGGGGGAATATTCTTGCAAGAACTCTCATTAACCTAGAAATCTGACTCCCAAGACTAAGTGGGGTTGAGCACCTCACAGCCTTTCCACCCACACTTCTCCCTGCCCCAAGAAAGCCCCAGACTCCTGAGACAAAGCAGAGCCTACAGCTCTAGGTGTAACCACCAGCTCTCCCCCACAAGGAGGATGGTTCTGGCAGAGGAGGAATCTCCAAACATCATGGGTAGGAAAAGGAAGGGAGCTTTATTACTGAGAATGTGCTGTAAGGTCACTCAGACTAGGAGGTAGTCAGGAAGAAAGAGAGGGCTCTGCATGATCAGCCAGTGGATTAACAACATGTTATATACCAAGAGACAGAGAAAACAGAAAATTACCTCTCAAAGGTATACTTGCTTTCAGCCCTGAAGAAATACACATGGGACTTGAACTGCAGCTTGAAGACAAAATCCTTCTGAATGCCGTCTGCCTCCACAGGGGAGCTGACTGCGTAGCCAAGCAGTGGGAGACTAGCCAAGGGATAATCGTCCTGGAAAAGCCCAATAGCCCAGCTCTTAGTGCAAGGCATCCCGTCACACCATTCAGCCCAACGCACACTCACTCTTTTGTACCATATAGGTAAGGTCTTTGTATTTTTGTTTAGGATAGAATGGGAGGAGGATCAGCCTTTATCTTTTGTGAGGCCTCCAAGCTTATCATGAAACCTTCCCCAACCCCTTTGACTGCTTTTATAGAGTTATTTGCTTCTATTCCCCTGCCCATTACTGCCTCCTGGGTTCCCCCCTTCCCCCTCCACACCCCCTCACTGGAACTCTAAGCATGGATCCAACCCAAAAGTTCAAATATCCCTCCCCAGAAGAAATATGCCCTCAAGGCAAGAAGTCTGAATAAACAGTTTATTGGCTTAATAAGATGAAAAGGCACAGGTTACACTGCAGCACAGTTCGTTATCAAGCAGGTGCTGGAGGCACCACAGGCAGCAAAATCCCCAGGGCCTCTTCAACTGTTCTGAAGCCCAGCAGGGAGAGAAACGGACAGAGACTGACCAAAGGCTGCTGATTCCCTCACCTCCATCAGTCACTGCATGAGGAGCCATCTTCCCCCCCTCCCACAGAACGTCAGTACCAGTAACAGAACTGGAAATCCTGATTAAATTCTGCAAGAAGGGCCCATGGCCTTACAAAGACTGGTTTCATTACGAACTACCTCCTCTTCTACTTGTTAGACTCCTTCAAATAGCAGCAAGCTGCACCCGGAGCAGAAAGACAAGGACCTCTAGGTTCCCCCTGACACTTAACATGGTCCCCTCAGCTACAATTGCTCACCTGGTGTGTTTTGTAGAAGAACAAGCAGAAGTTGGTGAAGACAACCCACAGTTTCTGCCAGCCATTGCTGTTCTTGAACTTCCTCAGCAAGTATCCGGAGAGCTGGTTCTAGCACAGAATGAAAACAACTGTGAAACAACCGGTCGCTGTCCTTCAGAAAAAAACAACAGCTGCCACAGATAAAAAGCTTGAGGCTGCCTGCCATAACCACTCCTGCACTTGCCCATGTGTGTGGAAAGCCTCCCAGATATTTCACATGGTGACTGAATGACTTTGTATCTTCAGTTCAGTAATTCACAGCTATGTTCTGATGAACAAATCAGCGATGCCTCTCCACTAACAGCAACTCCCCCTGTATGTTTAAATGCTCACAGCACCTCTGCGCAGTGACAGGCTGCACACAGGCTCACTCATCCCTCCAACGATCACTCTCCTCTACAGCCTATCGTCAGGGGAATGGTGACAGCCATGAGGGTGTCCATCCTTTTAGCCACCCGTTTTTACATGCAGTAAACCCATGTAGAACACACTGTGTGAGAAGGAAAATAAGGCAGAAGAGGAAACACAGGATGCTAGAGTTGCAGACAAGCTACATGTGGCAGCTACGCGAAGCTAAGCCTGGTGTGGGAAGCAGGAATGTTGGAACATTGCTGCTTGAGAGTCAGAGCCACCGAGCACTTGTGCAGCAGGATAAGGAAACCTACGGCACGGAATGACAGCAAATGGATTTTGTAATTAGGGAAAAAGACAGGATACGCAGCAGAATTACATAAAGAATCATTTTGGGGAGCATAAACAGGAGGAAATCCTGTATCAAGAAGGCAACGTTACAACTCTGCCGCTGGCTGGCTGGGGCATCCTCACACCAGCACACATGGGCTCACTGAGCAATTACAAAGTGAGCAGCAGTACATTTTCCTTGGCATCCCATGGCTCCTCCCACCAGTGCAGAACTTGAGAGGCATTTTTACCTGGATCATGCACAGGTAATCAGACAGTGATAGGCTCTGGTTCCGGTACCAACAAACATGGGTGACTGTGTTGGGCCGTTGGGCCTGGCCCAGCAAATAGCGAGGAGGAAGCTCTGGAGAAACAGCAAGAGAGCAGAAAACTGAGCAGAGAAAAGAGGGAGAGAAAGAGAAAATCAGACCATTAGGGTAAGAGAAACGATGCAGGAAAGGCATCTGTTAAAGGAAAATGGATTGTGAAAAAAGATGATGGTATTAGAACACGGAACAGATCAAAGTGAGAGGGAGCTGCAAGACCTCACACGTTCAATCTCAGGTCTGTAGCAAGGAGGTCTCATTATCCAGGTACAGAACAGCGAGATGGTACCTTTCACAAGGGTATCGGCTGGGAAAGGAAGGCTTGTCCCCTCTGATAGAAACCACTTCTTTGCCAGCTAACATGCCCAACTTCTGGACCCTAAGCCAAAGTGACATTCATAGTTTCCTTGTTTCCTCCTAAAACTTTCCTTTACTGAGCTGATTGACATGTTCTCTACATCACAAAGACCCAGGAACTTCAGTGCCCAACTTTTAACTCCTTCCATTAAACAAAAAGTGCCTTAACAGCAGGGAAGGGAAGGTAGGAAGGTATGAATACATGGATGCAGCACCCTGCCCCACTGCTGTTTGTCTGGTTAGTGACTTCCTTTTTCTCTTCATGGTATTTAAGGTCCACTTCTGGAAGTCTTCCAAGCATGACAGCCTGCAGGAAGGCGTCCTACCCAACTGACCTCGCCAAAAGTGAAGCCACAGAGCTGGTGCAAGCAGCGCTTTGCAAAAGGAGTGCTGAACAGACATCCATCTTGAAATCTGCAGTACCAAAACATGCCACCAGTGCTGCACCAAGCCATGCTGAATGGTAAGACCCCAGGAAACAGCAGCTCAGCGGGCATGTACTAGATCTCTGGTCAGCATAACACAACTGTGCTGTAAAATGGCACTTCCTAATTCTTGCTGCTCACCCCTGCCAGTGAGGAAAGGGCACAAGCCATATTCCCACTGAGCTTAACGCGCTCTTAATTCTAGGTGCAGTACAGTAGCTAACCGGACCTCAGTATAGCAGAGTCAATCTCTAAAGGAAAATATCATGGATAGGTAACCTATCCTCCAGCAAGGCTGATGAAACCCAAAGGAACAATTCAGTCCTAGGATATCCTGGGTTTCCTTTAAAATCTTCCTCCTTCAGTGCCTTTGCTGAAGCAAAGCCCTGCTGCAAGGAGAGCAGTGCACGTACATGCAGACACACAGACATGCACAGAGAGGGAGCAGCCTTTTAATGGGCCGTGCTCTCCCCAGACGCAGATGCTGCCAAGGCGATATGGGAGATGGAGTGGAGGCCGAGCGAGCCAGGACAGACAGAGTGAGATGTGGGAGCTGCGCCCTGTCGGTACCTCGACAGCCACACTGTGGTCAGTCATGGAGACGCTTGTGTTGCGGTACCAGCACACGTGCATGGTTGTGTTGGCACGGTGGTGGCTCTGCCTGTCCAAGGAGCTACGAGAAGAGTGTATGTCATCTTCAGACTCCTGTTCTAGAGAGACCTCATCAGAGGATCCTGGGGGAGGAGAATTCATCAGCGATTTAAGAAAAGTGTGCAATACAAAGAGCAAGAGAAGCAGGGATTCCTGAGAAAAACTGTTCTCTCTTGCAATGGTCCAGTTTTAAAATACATCACCTTGAATTTGTTACACAACTCATAAAAGCCACTCAGAGCAGATCATTGTGGCTTTTATTACTCAGCTCTGGTTGAGGCAGCTGAATCAATACTATGTAAAACAACAAAAGAAATCCCCACACTTCATCTTCAGTTGATTCTTAGTGAGTAATAGGAAGAAGTGCTCCAAGAAGTGATACCACATGTTTTAGCACATCCATAACACCACCAGACACTGGCACAAGAATGCTGGGCTATAAAAGAACTTGCTGATCTCCAATGACATCAAATTTCTGGACAAGAAAATGCACTACATGATTAAATTGAGAAAAATCTATGTGAGAGATGAATAAGGACCTTATAAAATTAACAATTCTGCAACTGGAGCATCTCTGCTGCATTTAAAGATACCAGGAACATCAGTCTAGGAAGACAAGCATATTTCTTTTGATTAAAACAAAACAAATGCACAATAACTCTCCATTACAACATGAATTATAAAAATAGTCCATTTATGTTATCAAATTCACAATATGGAGAATGAAAAGGACATGAGAACTGATGCTTTTCAAGAAGGCAGGAAACACCACTTACTGTTGGAGCGATTGCATACTGAGTTTTCCAGAAGCGTGTCAGATTTCTCAGTAGATTTCTTGGCCATTTCAATTGCCATGTTTAGGTCTTCCATCCACTTCCCCATCTCCAGGTGGGTGCTGCAAGATAAACAATGCGAATGGAGACCAACCCAGCCTGGAGCCATGACAGAGCGCTAGTTTGCTGAAGGAAGGCACAAGTCACTGCCTAATACAAGGAGCAGTCCCTTTCCATTAAATAAATTAAAATAAAAAATTCCTCCAAAACATGAGCTTTCCAGACAGGAAGTTGACCTCACACAGCCTTCACCTCTACTTTCAAGCCTTGAAACAAGACTAAAATAACCATTAAAAACTTGGGCTTTACAGCAAAGAGAATTAATAGAGAGCCAGAGGGCCACACAATATCCCCCTCTTGAGCTATCAGACTCAGAAGAGGAATTATGTGGTCTGGGCCATTGCTGTTCTTCATAGAGAGATCTTCATAGCTGATAGGTTATTTCAAACATGAAATCAAGTTTTCACTCCAAAAAGCATTTTGGAGATGGGTGGTATGACCATACTGGAAATTATCTTTTCGAGGAATAAAAGGCAACCTGAAAGATAGCACATCTTTTAAAGGGGATACAGGATTTACCTTACATCTCAAGCCGGTAAAACACAGCATGCAGGAAGATGAAGACTTCTTTCACCCCACATAGCTTCCATCATGTGTTACACAGCTCATGCCATGATCACAGGGTAAGAGCTTTACAGCTCATGTACACGTATCTATATCCATCAGTATGCAGCAGCGTAAGGTTTTCCTTTAGACATGGCCACATGGCTGTGGCATTTCTTTTTTACCTCTGGCTACACTCCTTGTCTGCCCACTTGTTGTTTGAAGTGCCATATACGGTTAGACGCTCTTGTGTTTGCTTGGGGAGGGTCTGTGGGATTTTTTTAAGTAGCCATATCTTTTTTCAGAAAGTTTTTAATTTAGACTGAAAATTCTACGCATGGTCTAAACCCAGCAGCAATTTCGACAGGTAGGGAGAGGTAACATATCAAAAACAAAAACCTTTGAGCTATTTCTAAGTTATGACAAGGTAAAATTTATATTTATTTTTCCAAATTTAAGGACCTTTCAAGCACTTTTTGATCTGCAGCTGCTGAGAAACAGTTGATCTTAAAAATAATCAACATTTTCAGGTGTTAGGCTGGAATAAAAAAAAGTTTTGCTTGGTGAATACATCTGCATACCAGAAGTGTGGGCTCCTGTGCCACTAGATAACTGTTTTATAAATGTTCATTAATGGTTATATATTTCAATACAGGCTGTCAAGCAGTAAAAAACACCTATAAATTTTGTGCTAGTTTTGGCTGAGAAAGGGTTAATTCTCTTCACTGTAGTGCCCGTAGTAGTCAGGGACCTTTCCAGCTTCCCATGCTCTGCCACATGGGCAAGAGGCTGGGAGGGGAGAGGCCACAGCCAAGACAGCTGACCTGAACTGGCCACTGGGATATGCCATACCATGTGACGCCATGACCAGTATATTAACTGGGGGAGATGGCGCGTGGCGGGGCGGTTGCGGCTCGGGGACTGTCGGCGTCGGGTCGGCGGGTGGTGAGCAGCTGCGTCACGTGTTGTTTGTTTTGGTGGTTCCTTCCACCTTTGCCCCACTCCATCCCAGGTTTCGCACCTCTCACTGGTTTCCTTTCCATTGCGTTTTTGTTGTTTTATTTTAACTATTAAACTGTTCTTACATCAACCCACGAGCTTTACCTTTCTGATTCTCTCCCCCATCCCACCGGCGGCGGAGTGAGCGAGCGGCTGTGTGGGGCTGAGCTGCCGGCTAAACCACAACAATTTAAGGTTGAGTTTTAGTGCTCCTATCCTGCATTCTTGACATACCCAACTCCAGCTGCCTTTTAGGGGACATGCACAGGGACAAACCCTTCTGAGGCTGATCCCAAGATAACAGGTGTGGTAGACGTATTTCAGATATAAAGTAACAAAAAAAAAAAAAGACACCAAACTCACTGCACAGAGACAAGTTACACAGAAAAGATCTGTTTTCTCTCCAAGCCAGCTTTTAGTTTTTCCTCTCCCTTCCCAGCTTCCTCCATGACATCCATGCAGGAACTCTCCTTTCCTTACAACCTTTTGTGTGTTCTGGATTTTAATTCTTTCTGGGTCTCTAAAATATTTGTACGTTTAGATTTTGTTTTGTCTCCTGCTTTATAGCAGTTGTTTAAAGGATGATACCGGCAACTGAACTAACTAGAAAATAACACAATGGTGATGTTATTGCTGCTGGTGTGTGTTTTAATAACACGTCATTCTGTGAGATGAACTACTCCTTCCCAAAACGCAACACTGATAAAGGAGTTGTGAAGTGTCCTGTGTTTGTTTTGAAGTTGTGCTTTCCAGAGGATGCATGAAACACGCCCTTGGCTCTGAAGCACACAAACAGTAACCCTTTGGAGAAGGTATTATCAAACCTACAGGCAATTGAGGAAAAGAAATGTTACCTTGCTGCCACCACTATGGTTTTTTGTGCTGAATAAATGGTGAAGCAGTGTGGGACAGCCCATTCATTCTCACTCTCCTCCACCTGCAGAAAAAGAAAAAGGTTTTTCTCATCATTACTTAGTGGCTGATAACACAACTGTCCTCAGCTGGCTAGGAATTTGAGTTACAATATGATTACAACCCGCTTGCAATAAGAGCAAAACAGCTACTCTTTTATGCATACCACCTACTTCAAGTCTGTTTTGGCTCTATAAAGTAATCTACATTGTGTGTTTCTACCGCCCCATCTCTAGCGGCACAGCACCACATCCAACAGGGCAAGAAAAGGAGCGTTCTGAGCGGGATTCGGCTTATTACTTACCGGTGGGTCGAGCACTATCAGCTGCAAATCAAACACAGAAAGAACAGTCCCATTAGAATAGGGGGTGGGGAGGCAGGAGGACTGATTATATGCCTAGCTGTGCACACAGGTGAAAAATGCCAGGACAAATCCTTCTTTCCACATCAGCCTCTCACACCAGCATGAAAATGAATGGTCAAAAGGGCGTGCTCCAGCTGTTTTGCTAATGCTATGGAAGGAATAAGCTTATCACCTGCGGACAAGTCTCTGACACACAGGCTGAGGCACGTGAAGGTCCAGTCCACAGCCAAGAGCACCACAGGCTGCTGTCATTGGCCTGGGTCTTTGTGCCCTGAAGGAATTGCCTCAACCTGGCTTAAGGCAAAAGTTGCTTCCTTAACACTGTGATACAACTTAAAACCACTTACCAACATGCCATGCAGAGGAAGATGTCCATGAATTTTGAACTGATTTGTCCCTGTAACCCCTTTGCTTGTGTAGAGTAACATATCTGAGAACTGAAAAAGGCAGGAAGAATAAAATCAACATTCTGAAGACAGCAGGTAGGGCCAAGTATTTTTTGACATCTTTTTAAGAATCTGTTTAAAGGACACTGTAGACACATGAAAAAATGCCATTTCTCAGTCAGTTTGGCCTACTTTCCTTTACTTATAGGAGAGGCAATTAATTTTTAAAATTGTTAGAACTATGCACCATTAAGAAAAGAAGCTGAACAGACAGTATTGTCACAGTCACGCTCTATCTAAAAATCCCTCGAGTGAGTTTACAGTTATGATTGCTGATTTTCATCACAAGCACATGAAAACATACTTTCCTAACAACTTTATCTTGAAGCCTTTGGGTTTATGAAAACCAGAAGGAACACCCACCAGAAAGAACATCCGCTGCTGTAAACCCTTCTTAGTGAGCTTGTACAAGCAACCTTCCCGGATAAACTCCTGCAGCAGAAAATAGGAAGTTAGGTAAAGTTTCATCTTTCCCAAACACAGAGAATTTTAATGTTTTGGGTTTTTTTTAATTCACCCCAGGGTACACACATGTTCATTGGTGCCCAGCAATGACTACTAACGGATTTCTTAAATGCCTGATGACACCTTTCCTTCTGTTTTGTAACATGAATCAGCTCCTTGCTGCAGCCAGCATTTAAATCAATGAAGCAAGAGAAGGAAAAGGAGCAGAGTTCCTGTTGAACACCAGCAGTTCACCTAATACACTTACATTCCCCACTGCAGTGATTGCCATAGCATCCCAAAAGCATACGGGATGCTCCTGTATTTATACTCAGTCCATCTATCGAAACCAAAGAAACAAAAAACCGAGCAGGAACTGTACAAACTCCTAGAAACACAGTCACCAATACCAGTTTTTCCCAGTGACACGGCTTTCACTGTTGCTACGTTCTCCATGCAGTCTCAGTTCACAGACAGAGATTGCATCAGACAGAACTATGCAGACCTGGTTCTGGATTTCCTATCGAGTGTGTGACATACTGCTTCCCACTCAGAGTACCGTACCCCAGCATACCCAGTATCTGCTGTACTGGAAAAACCTAACTGTAGCCAGAGTATAAGCAGAAGCATTTTTGATCTATTCCCTACGGTATCACCAAAACCTCCATGGAACCTACTCTGAAGACAACTATACAAAGCCTTTACAGACATTCATAAAATGGAGCAGCAATGATGGCAAATAGATGGTTGAAAGGCACTTCCTTGGCAATAAATACTCTAAAAACTAAGCAAAAGTACTCACCCTACCGGGTGCAGTGAGATTATCTATACCAATCAAGTCGTGCTGCAGCTCTGTTAGCTTCTGGAAATTTTCCAGGCGGATGAGACTCTGCTGCAGCTGAGACGTCATTTCTGTGACTTCTTTCAGTGCATCTGTAAGGAAAACAGCACTGAAGGGATCAGAACAGAGCAGCAAACCCAGGCCACCAATTTTATCCCTGGAAAATTGATTCTGAAATTTATAGCCAGGTTTAGAGTAAGACAGAATAGTTCAGTCGGAAGGGACCTACAACAATCGTCTAGTCCAACTGCCAACTTCTTAAAGCATATTTTATAGCTACCTAGGGGCAAAATGGAGACTAGCAAGCATCTCCATAGTGCTTCCTATGCTTCTGGAGGTTACTGCATATCTCAGACTTTGTGCATATAACAAGTATTTACCATGTAGCCTAAAGTAAATTAAAAAATTAAAGCCAATTATTTCTACCAAAGATTACTTTATAAATGAATGGAATTGACTATGCAAGCTTTTGACACTACAAAGCAATTATTTTTTTGTCCTTTTTACTTAAAGATGGTAAAGAGTTCCTTAAAAAAAAAACAACTTTTTTCTCCCACTTCAAAAGGGGACAAGAAAAGGTCTACTTTTCCAGCTTCGGTTAAAACATTAACACCCATCAAGATTACCATGAGAAAAACACTTTCTGGAATGCCAGAAAAAGCATTCTATCTGTGCAAAGAGAACAGTCTACATCTAAGTTATCTTTTGCATTTTCCAAACTAGCTGTTACGGCAATTTTCTGTGTATTGCAGAAAGCTTTGGAACCCTGCACCAGAGCACATTAGGAGAGTAGTGAAACCTGGTACTGAAAACCTTAAAGAAAAACAAAGTTAGCTTTAAAATGTAAGCTAAAAAAATGTTTTTAATTAGGCTGCCTCCTGACAGTTTTCTGCTGTTCTACTTGGTATGTTCTGTTTTTTTCACAATATTTAAATTACAGTATTCACTAAGCAGTGTGTTTTCAGAAATCTAAATCAAAGTTCCTGTGTATTTTGCAGAGCTGCATGCGAGAGCCAGAGAGGTCCTGAATAGAGAAAAAGCATTTACATTGACTTTGTAGATGCAATGTTTGTCTCCCCCAGGGAATGGGCAAAATTTTGTATGTACATGAGAACGGTTACCGCCTAGCATGTATACAGCCGAGTGCTCACTCACTCCGGCAATCGGCAAAGTCCCGGTGCTCTGCTGTGTAGTGCTTGCAAAGTCTCCCCAGGATCAACTTGTAGTGCATCAGCCTCTGGATTGGTTTGAGCAAAAACGTGTTGAGGGGCAGGTAGCAAACCTTCTGCAGCTCAAACTCCTTATAAACCATTTCCAGCTTCTTTAGGCGTTTAGTTGCTTTCTCCAGTTCTGTCAGGACCTCATCATGCTTCTGCAGATAACTGGTAAACTCCTGTTGAACCATAGAAAAAATTACTCTGATCAAAGGAAAACAGTCTTTAATAGATTTTACAGTGAGCAAGAAAAGTATCCATTCCCCTCTCTACTTTTTTCTCTGACCATGATTATATCATCCAAGACTGCATATGTTGCCATAAATATTGACAAAAATAGCATCAACAACATTGTACATTTCAATGGCTTCATTAAAAGAAACCCAACACAGTATTAAAAATAAAAACATTTGCTTGGTTGCCTCTGTTCACTATTTACCACAGCTGAGTCTTGGTGTGCCTCTGATGAAAGAAGCCAGTAGCACCACCCCTTAATTAATACTTTGCCATTCTAAGACAGTTCTTGTCAACTACTGACACTTTTCAAGTTGGCATAGGCAGAAGTGTGCTGAGAGGGTTGTCTCATCTAGGCTTATCTATTGAATAAACTGGCAGGCAGCTTCCAGTCAGAGTCAAAACAGATGTCTGTTCAGCACTATGCCTGTGCCTGCTGAAGAATGTCAAATACAGAGAGCGCTGATAGTCGGAACAGTAGTCGCACACTTCTGCACTCCCATTCAAGCCACTGGTTTTAATGGAATAATTACTCCACTACTACAGCACAAGTGTAACTGTCCCATGAAGGCACTCTACTCCAAATAAAGGTGACAATTTCAGAAGAAACTACTCTGCAGTTAAAAAATATTTTTGAATTAAACAACCTTATAAAACAGTGTCTCTGCAGGGGAGAGTTCAAGTTGTGCAAATAAAGGAGAGACAGTGAAGCTAATTAAATAATTTTTCTTTGTGTTCTGCTGAATAATCAAACCACCTTTTCTCAAGATAAATCTAGGTGGTTAAATAAGCAACAGTGGTATAAAACCTTGCTGTAAATATTTTATTAAGTTTTCTTTTTAATTTTTTAATCAGCAATAAGTGTTTGCAATTCACTTCAGGGTCAGTGGAAATACTAAACCTTGAACTCTCATCCTTGACAAAAGGAAAAAATGACTCAACAATCCTGAGATTCCATTATTTTAGTCTTTTATCTACCTTTAGAGTACGCATATTCCTGAGCATGACATCTCCAATGCGCTGATAATCTCCTTTCATGTGAGCATTGGTTCTTCCTTCCCTGAAACACACATAAGGAGATGAAATAACAACCCGCAGTACATGGGACATCAAGAAATTTCCATTTCCTCCCTCCACCTTCCCCTGTATTTCAAGACGTAATCTTTAAGAAATGCTTCCCAGGTATCTGTGTATTTTAAGGACTGTTTTAGTGAAAGTAAAGGAACCAGTACTAACGTTAATGCCTCCTCTATCCACTTCTAGCCACTTGACATTCCCATTTCACTGTTCAGGTCAAAAACTTATTACAGTAAATATGGGAGCTGCATAAAATAACAAACATAAAGCCATGCTTAGAAAACTGAGAAAGGAATAGAAATTAATTTATGTAAAAGTCTATTTCAGAGTTTAACCTCTCAGACTTCCAGATAAATGTCACAATATAATTCCACCTGAATTTATGATTTATTTTTGTTCATACTTAGTTTACGTTAACAACTTCCTTTTGAATGGTAATTAGATTCTTACATATTACACCTCAGGTCAGGAGAAAGTAATAAAAAAAAAAGACTAAAGACATGCTCTTTGAAATAAATTGTGCTGCAGGAACTGAACTCTAATCTTAATTATCAAAACGTGTTTCCTAGATTTTCACCTGAAGATTTGTTAACTGAAAGCTATTGAAAAACACAGTGTCTTTTTTTACCTTCTTTTCCTTCTCTTTTCTAAGGCTAGAGACAACACCAGGTTATATTAATGGTTGGACTCCATGATCTTAAGGGTTTTTCCCAATGTAAATGATTCTGTGATTACAAAAACCTTGGTCTGGTGCACAATTCACACGGCTATGGGATATTATGTACATGGCGGTGCTTGAAAAAGAGGCTTTGAAAAATACATTTAGTAATTTTTTAAAAACTTTTATTAAAATACTTTTTCCTTAATTCTATTTAAGCAGAAATACCAGTTCAAATATAGATTAAGTAGGGTTTTGACGTGAGGACATAGGAAAAGGTTCCCTGCTCATTGCCCATGCACTGCACCGTTAAAGCTTACCAGAGCAATAGCCTTTGCTCAATCTCTTTCAGAAAGCCTCGATGAAACTCATAAATTGGGTCTATATTAGAGAAGAGCAATGTCATCAGACCCTCTGGCATAGCGTTCTCCTTAATGACTGCGCTGCGAAACCACTGCCAGAAAAAAACCATAAATTATGATAAATTTTTCTATTTAAGAAATTAATTGCTAGCATAAAAATTTCTACTTCTGCAGCAATGGGGGAGGAGAAAGCGTGTGCACAGGGAAACACCAGGAAGGAAGGAGAAATTTTTAGGGAAGATGTGATCTGGGAAAGATGAAAAGATGTCATTTCTTTCCTTGCCAAACATAACAAATATGAGGCTTATTGGTTCTGGGGACAAGCGTGTTTCTTAATGCAATGATGAGATGGTTGGTAATGGCTCTAAATTACAGTCAATCACTGAATGGCTGCCACAGCCAATGTTATACCACTGCTTCAACACAGATACAATTGCTCTTTCATAAAACTTGGAGCCCTGTGCAAGTTACTCAGTAGCTGGAGACATCTTATTGCATGTCACATCCTGCACTTATCACTTTTGGTTCCCTGCTTTCTGGCGGGGACGTGAATATTACAAAAGTCCTCTGAGATGTTAGATGTTCCTCCGTATTTTAGAAGTGCTGGGAAGCCTGTAGGAGGAATTTGAGCAAGATGGTGCTCACTGAGCTTGCAGAGAACACTTCATCTGAAGACATAAGGCATTAAGGGATTCAAACCCCTCTTTGATGAAATAAAACAATACCATATAGAAACACAAGAGTCAGTGTTCAAACCCGGAGTAAATGAACAAAAAGCTCTCAAAGAAAGAGTAAGAAACTCAAGCTGTCCTCCAAACAAGGACTCACTTGAGTACACCAGGTGAAAAGAGGGGAAAAGGAGGGGAAAGAAAAAGCAGCAACAAAAGACATAACGATGGATCTGTAATACCCTTCGCAATTTTCATCTGCTCTCACGCACAAAGAGAAAAGGTTCCCAAGGAATATCACAAAGATGATAGCCAGATTATAAGCAGAGCTGACAGCAATGACTATCATTGAAGCTGAATGCAAAACATTTTAGGCTGTTCCTGTTCAAAATTTTCAGGGAGAAAGTTCGTCTCAGACACCAAAATGACATGTGATGTAGCTAATGATAGAAGTCCAGAGAAGATATCTGCTCTCCCACATGAGGACCTATAGAACAAGGAAGGTGACATACATAGCTCATGGATTACGCTTTATCACAGGACTTCCTCTTTCTGTTACCTGGAAGAAATTACAACTTTTTCCAAATTAACAATTACAAATCTGTTAAGAAAAGTTAAAGCATTAAATAACATTAAAAACCCTTACCACTGTAATAACTTCCAGGTCCTTTAAATACGTCCGTTCTGTAGCAAGAATCTCCTTTGCTATGAAGTAGGCCTTGTCAGTTGGATAGCGCTGAAAGAATACAAAGTAATCAACAGGTATTAAAATACAAATGCTCTATTTATTACTAAGCACAAGCTCAAACCTTACATACATTTCACCTTGCTGTGTGCAAATGGAGCAGCTGATCACTAACAGGGCAATTCTATATTCAGTACCGTATTCTCAAATACGGACTTCACTATAAAATACTATTTATATTTCAAGATTATTAAAAAATAATGTCAGTTATATGAACTCCCACTTCAAAAATCAAGGGAGCACTTTACAAAAATATCAGAATAGTTATTCCAGATTTCTTAGGTTTTAAACACTTCTCTAATCAAACAGGGGGAATACAGCAGATCCACAACACAGTCCTTCTCCAAAACTACTCTATTTCCACTCACAGCTTTTACCCAAATCCTTCGAAGAACATATTAATTAGTTAAGAAAACACAAAAATCAAACATCATCAGGTGTTGGCTAAATGGTTGTTCCAGGGCTGCTGTTTAAAGAAAAGAGAATACAGAATGGACATGGAAGCACAAAGGAATGAAATGATGAAAAGAGATATTCTGCAACAAAACACAGTCAGAGTTAGCCTGAAAACACACATTATTAACAAAATCACATAAGTAATAATAAGGAACTATCTCCAAACAATTCA
Organism: Phalacrocorax aristotelis; assembly: GCF_949628215.1. Taxonomy (NCBI): domain Eukaryota; kingdom Metazoa; phylum Chordata; class Aves; order Suliformes; family Phalacrocoracidae; genus Phalacrocorax; species Phalacrocorax aristotelis. The sequence goes on from NC_134282.1 coordinate 30,541,370, forward strand.
TTTTAAGAAACTGTCTAGCCTCTTTTCAGGTTATTTTATGCTAGTTACTGTAGCCCCACACATCAGCCGCCTCCCTAGGGGTATCAGAAGACATACTTCTATTCCCTCCATAGCCATCCTCTTAACTTTAACATACCTGTCTCAGGTACATGGTGTCAGAAGAAGTTCTAACTAATCTTGGCTTCAAGTATTTTTTATTTTTTATTGGGCTATTTACCTGACTGAAGCCTTATAAACCATCAAAATGCTGTTGAACCTTAGTGGGCATCCTTCTCAAACAGCCTCTTCCCAAAGGATACGACATCTTTTTCCTGACCTCCCTGGAGACTGAGGTGACACAGCTCTTATCTCACTTACCAGCTTCCTCCTGCAGCACTGAACTGCTCTGAAACACCCTGTTTATAAACTGATGGAACAACACACACTAGCTTGACTAACTTCAGCAGTCTTACATGATATGACCATTACTACTAACAGATATGGGTTTTGTGTAACACGGCTTTGTGTACACCTCCTCCTGGGCTCCGCACAGGATACTATAGCACACAATGCCCATAAGGGATGGACTTCTACGGAAAAAAATAGTTTCCCAAGGCAAAGCAAAGCCAGGTTATGGAATCAACCACAGGCTGCAACAAGAGGAGATCACAGGGAGCCTCTTCTCTGCAGCCAAGGCAGAGATGACCCTGCTGTGAGCTCTGCATAGCATCACTGCACACAAGTGCATCTGCTGGTTTCATCCCGCTCCTCAGCATCGCCTCTCCTGGATCTGCCACTATCTCGTACCCATTTAAAACAGCTGCTTAAAGAGTTACCCTCAAGCTATGGATACAATCTGGTATATCCCTGAGAACTCTGGAAAGGACCCTGCCTGTCCTCAGTTCACACCTTGTGCTTTGATCCTCATTCAAGTGCTTTTTCCCCACTCTCAATAATATTTTTCTGGATTGCTTCTTCCTTAAAAACCTAGAGTGTGAAGGCACACAAAAACACAGCGTGCCCACAACCTTGCACTTTTCATAGCCTTCATGGGTTACCATTTTCATCACCTTTGAGCACTTCTGCAGGTTTTCACTTTCAGGTTTCACAGCTGACTGTGTGCTAGCTTGAGGAACAGAAGACGCTTTTCATTACCCAAGCATCTTCTCTTCATTTCCCCTTGCTTACTGCATCATCACTTTCTGAAGTTCCTGCTGCTTTCCAGATCGCTCCCTGCTGAAATTTAGTGCCCTTAAATCTTGTTTTTGGTCTTACACCCATTCTAACTGAATCCCCTGTGCTGAGTCCTGGGAGCAGCTGCTAGGTAGACCCTGTACCAGAAGCAGTGGTAAGCGTTACGGCTGTCACAGGGCAACAGGGGCTCTGCCAAACACCTTCATTACTGGTCAGGCACTACAAGAGGAAAGAAAATCAATTAATGCCTGAAAAAAATAAACACAAAAACTCTCCAAGGAGGCAGTCTGCTTTCAAAGTCCAAAGAAAATGTTCCTACAACCATATCAGACATCAAGGCAAATACCCCCACTTGGAAAAACTAGTATTTCACTGTATTATACAATTTCACTGTATTATACAATTCCACCTGGAATCCTTCAAATACTCACTAGATGCAGTAACACCAGCTCATGTCAAATGGATAACTCTATTCTGAATTTACAAAGGCCAAAGGCAAAGGACTACAAGACTAAGACTTTCCTGTCTGCCTTGCACCTAGATCACAATGTCACAAAGACATCAAGCCTGGAAATAAAACAAACGAATAAATAATAATTCCATTCACACAAAAATGCCTAACTTTTCACTTCAAAGACCAGACTTCCACAGTGTTATAAACAACTCTAGGTGGGGGGAACCCACCGAAAAACCAACACCAAAAAAAAGCCCAGCTTCTATGCTCTTTTAATGTGGGTTGCCTCAACCAACCTCCATGAGAAAACGAACAGGGAGAAATCTACCAGTGAGATGAAAGAAAACCACAGTGACTTAAAAAGTAACTAAACCACTCAGCTTTCTCAGTGTTTCAGTACAGCAACAGCAGCATCGCAGCAGCATGTCGTGGAAAGCACACACTACAAGAGTTGAGTTTGCTGAAGAGTTTACATAAAAATGCCATGATTAACCATGTGGAATTACAGCAGCATCAGTGCCCTTAAAATCTGAGCTCTATTAATAGTGACATTGTAAGATTACCTTTTTCTTGTACAATAAAGCTGTAAAATGGCTGTAAAATTTATCTTGATTAAAATTAATCAATTTAATATTGGTTTCCGCCTGGCTTTGTTTCACTTAACACACTGTCTTCAAATGGAGAAGTCTCAGAAGTTAGCCAAGCTTAAGACCAATTACAATAGAATTCCTTTCCAGGATTCTCACTTTTGTAAATTATTTTCAGCCTGAAGAGAACTCAAGCTGCTGAAATATCAGACTTTGCAAAATGAGGCAGAAAGGCTTAGGCTTCAGCATTTATGACAGACAAGGCAGTCAGTGCTCTTTATTTCCAGGCTATACTATGCCTGCTATAACTATAAATGAGAGGAAGTCTTTAAAGAAAACAAAAACAAACAAAAAAACCCTATTGAAAACTAACAGTAGAGTGATCTGTCAAAGCTATAAACTATACCTCAAAAATTTTAAATGAGATGGGGAGGCTGAAAGTTGGGGGTAGGTGTGTGGAAACAACCCAGTGGTGGGTTGCTTCTATTTCAACTCCCAGTTATTGGTTAAACGTTCCTCTCTCCTGCAAGCACGTATCTGTACCACATCCACATTATGGGTGGTTCTTAACAGCATCACATCTGACTCAGTTATCTGAGGTCTCCAGGAGAAGAATGCCTAGAGGATTGCCCTGCCAAGAGCTGCTTGTCTCTCTCATGTTGCAGCACTTGGCTCCACTGAGCTGCACAGCGGATCTCAGAAAGCTCCCTTAGCATTCATGAGGAATCACAGGACAAGTGAGCTTTGGAAGCACTAAACCCAGAGCGGCACCTCTGCTTGCAGCTGAGAGTCAGATGTATGGTGCAGTGATCTCCAGATCATCTATTGAGATGAAATAAGAGTGAGCAACCTCACACCTGCTGGCACCAAGGAATACCCAAAGACATGGTGAAGACAGCAAACAGCATAGGCCCGTGACCTTCTTGCCTGAGGATCCTGACAGAGGTAAGACAACCGGAACATTGGATGGGGCAAGCAGAAAAGCAGGAGTGAAGAGTACACAAGGCAGTTTCTTCTTTGAGATTATACTCAAAGAAGCATAACTTTGAGATTAAAACTATAGATTACAATGTGGCCACAGACTCCGTAAGGAACTGAGTTTGTACAATGAAGCCTTCCTTACACTGTAATGGAAGGTCCTGGATCCTTCTCAAGTACTGAAGAGTCAACAAACCTGGCTGCTCTCTCTCTGCAAGTAGGCAAGGCAAGGGGAGCAAAGCAGCTTGCAGAAAAATGGTCACAGAAGTCTGCTGTTAGGTGGATTTCTCTATCTTATTGGGAGAAATGCAGTGTTCTGTAGAGTGCAGTTTGTCAGATACTATATACTATGCCCCTACAAATGCAAAGTCTGGTAATTTGTTATCCACACCTGAAAACTAGTCAAATAACCCATGTAACAATTTATGTGTGCACACAGACTTTTATTTCTCCTGAGTGCATCTAAATGCTTAGAGTCATTGCTTAGGAAAGAGGAGCTGGCTGGACTAGAAGATTCAAGAGGTTCCCTCCAACCTCAATGATTCTGTGGTTGCAGATCCTTGATATTGCTAGCAACCACTGTGAAAGCCTGATAACATGGTGCGCTGTGGATAAAAAAGAAAATCTAAAACACACACTGACATCTAGCCATCTTTGTCATTTTGAAAAACCATGGAGGAACATGAATCCACTGCTTCCCAGAGCACAGGATCAGGTGTTGGTATGAAGCAGTACATCAGCTTCGCTGCATAGACAAGAGGTGGCTTGTTGCACAGAGTACATAAGACTCTGGAGAAGCTCCTGGGAGACACTGGTCAGAATTTGTGGACTACCACCACTTACTTCACCTTTCAGATAGGCTCTACAGTGTCACAATATGCAAAAGGATATGGATATAGCAAGAGGCCTTGCTAAGTGGTGCTGAAGCACAGAACGAGAAGCTGAAGTTCACGCCTCAAGGAGTAAAGGTGGAATCACCTCCAGATCAAAAACATTTTATAATTAGGATTACCTGAGAAAGCAAGGGTGAATCCTGAGCTATACATGGGGGTGAGGAAAACCCCACGTCATGTTGGGAAGTTCCCGGTTAAGGTAACGAGTTCTTACTGGTAGAAAGAAAGGAAAGCAGCCTAGGCTAAGGATCAGTACCTAGACATAAGCACATCTTGAAGGCCCGAAGTTGTTCCTATGAGACTTGTTGCACCCAGAAAAGTCAGAGTAATTTTTGCCCCCCTCTTTTCAGAAAGCAAGCCTCAAGCTTCTGCAAGGCCAGAGCATTGTCCACCTCTCACCAGACAGAAGAGTCAGCCGTGGAGAGGGCAGCTTCAATGATACAGTCAGCTCTGCTGAACAAGCCCGTGACTGACTGGGTATAAAAGGATTCACTGTGATGCCTGCTGTTGAGAAAGCAGAAGTTGTGTTCAGGTCCGTTACAGCCTGAGATGAGACACCTCAGGACCACTCTAAAGGTCCTGTTAAAATTAGAAAGAACAGCTCAGAGGACCAATGAGGCTGTGGTGAGTCTGCGTGGGAAGCAAGGAACCTAGGAAGATTATACCTTATATATTAAGAAATGGTAGCTCTGTGCTATTCTCTGTGCTGGCAAATGAAATTATTTTAGAACACATTTTTATGAATGATACAGAGCATAGAATCATAGAATCATTAAGTTTGGAAAAGACCTCTAAGATCATAAAGTCCAACCGTCAACATAACACCACCATGCCTCCTAAACCATGTCCGAAGTGCCACATCTACACCTTTTTTGAACGTCTCCAGGGACGGTGACTCCACCACCTCTCCGGGCAGCCTGTTCCAGTGCCTCACCACTCTTTCAGAAAAGACATTTTTCCTAATATCCAATCTAAACCCTCCCCTGACGCAACCTGAAGCCATTTCCTCTTGTCCTATCGCTTGTTACTTGGGAGAAGCGACCAACCCCCACCTCACTACAGCCTCCTTTCAGGTAGTTGTAGAGAGCAATAAGGTCTCCCCTCAGCCTCCTCTTGTCCAGGCTAAACAACCCCAGCTCCCCCAACCTCTCCTCCTAAGACCTGCTCTCCAGACCCTTCACCAGCTTCGTTGACCTTCTCTGGACATGCTCCAGCACCTCAATATCCTTCTTGTAGTGAGGGGCCCAAAACTGAACGCAGTATTTGAAGTGTGGCCTCACCAGCGCTGAGTACTGGGGCATGATCACTTCCCTAGTCCTGCTGGCCACACCATTCCTGATACAAGCCAGGATGCTGTTGGTCACCTTGGCTACCTGGGCACACTGCTGGCTCATGTTCAGGTGGCTGTCAACCAGCACCCCCAGGTCCTTTTCTGCCAGGCAGCTCTCCAGCCACTCTTCCCCAAGACTCTAGTGTTGCATGGGGTTGATGTGACTCAAGTGCAGGACCTGGCACTTGGCCTTGTTAACCCACATACAACTGGCCTTGGCCTATTGATCCAGCCTGTCCAGATCCCTCTGCAGAGCCTTTCTATCCTCACGCAGATTGACACTCCTGCCCAATTCACTGTCATCTGCAAGCTTACTTAGGGTGCACTCAATCCCCTCATCCAGATCATTGATAAAGATATTAAACAAGACTGGCCCCAAAACTGAGCCCAGGGGAACCCTACTCGTGACTGGCCGCCAACTGGATTTAGCTCCATTCACCACAACTTTCTGGGCTCGGCCATCCAGCCAGTTTTTCACCCAGTGAAGAGTATACCCATCCAGGTCATGAGCCGCCAGTTTCTCTAGGAGGATGCTGTGGGAGACTGTGTCAAAGGCTTTGCTAAAGTCTACATAGACAACATCCACAGCCTTTCCCTCATCCACTAGGCAGGTCACCTGGTCATAGAAGGAGATCAGGTTGGTCAGGCGGGACTTGCCTTTCATGAAGCCATGCTGACTGGGCCTGATACCCCTGGTTGTCCTGCACATGCCTGGTGAGCTCACTCAAGATGAACCACTCCATGGTCTTCCCCAGTACTGAGGTCAGGCTGACAGGCCTGTATAGTTCCCCAGATCCTCCTTCTGGCCCTTCTTGTTGATGGGCGTCACATCTGCAAGCCTCCAGTCGTCTGGGACCTCCCCTGTTAACCACGACTGCTGGTAAATGATGGGGAGTGGCTTAGTGAGCTCCTCTGCTAGTTCCCCCAGTACTCTTGGGTGGATCCCATCCAGCCCCACAGACTTGTGAGTTCAGGTGGAGCAGCAGGTCATGAACTGCCTCCTCCTCAATTATGGGGTGTTTATTCTGCTCTCTATCCCTGCCTTCCAGCTCAGGGGGCTGAGTACCCTGGAGATAACTGGTCTGACTGTTAAAGGCTGAGCACTTTGCACAGATGGCATAGTCCAGTGAGCTGGCATATGTTAAACATGACAGCATTCAACAAAGACAAGGTGAGGTTCAACATCACCATGTAACACAATTTTTCATTACTGAATGAGCCAAAGGCAACCAATTTCCAGAATCGACACTCGCCTCCCCCACAAGCCTTTCAGAGTACCACCCTGTCAAGAATCACCTCAAAAAATTCACCTGCTTTGCAGTGTCCTTTCAAGAGTCTCAGCACAAAGACAAGGGTGGTTTTTTTTACACTCTAATGTAATAATTACAGCCCAAAAGGCACCAAGGGCACCACTGCTGTTTTATATCAAACACATATCAACTGCTTCCCCCAACCAGCTCATCTCAGGAAGTCTCTTAGAACATCTCAGTTTGGAAGGGTCCCATAAGGACCATCAAATCCAACTCCTTGCTCCTCGCAGGACTGCCTGACACAGAACCGCATGACTAAGAGTTGTCCAGATGCTCCTTGAACGCCGACAGGCTTGGTGCCTTGACCACTTCCCTTGGGAGCCTGTTCCACGAACCAATCACCCTCTTGGTAAAGAACTTTTTCCTAACGTCCAATCTGAAGTCTTGTTTCCATTCACAGGCATAAAAGGCAGATTTCAAGCACAGATTGCTGAAGCACTGGGGCCCTTGGCAGCAGTTACTCCTAAAACAGCAGGAGGTGGTCCCAGCAGCTGAGGCTGAGAATACCCCAACGCCAAGAGGGCAGCGGGGACTTCAGCCACAAGAGTGAGATAAACAGACCCAACCAAACCTTCAGAACTGGAGTTTTTAACACTAACCACCAAATACATCCATTCTCCCACAAAACATAATGCAATCAACATTCAGTGACCAGCAAGCACAGCTCCTCTCCTGAAACCATCACTTTTCTCATTATGTAAATTCCAAGTCACATTGTTATCTTACCTTACGTTTCATTTCGTCATCCTCTTCTATCCTGGCACCGCCAGCATCACTAAGGACAGGACTCAGAAGAGGAGATGAACCCTGGCCAGCTGTGTTCAAGTTCACCTGAAACGCTGGGTTCAAGCCCAGGGCACTCTTCAGCATGAGGGAAGAGAGCTGAGGATGGTCCACTGGGAGGCCTGGGTGGGAAGAGAACGAGAAGATGGAGTGGAAAAGGGGAGAAAACGGTTTCAAAGACAGTGCATCTACGACTGTTACAGTAACACAGTTACTGTAAACCATAACTGCAATCTCACATTATTAAAAAAAGGCAAAAGAAAGAGAAAGAAAAAAGGCATATACATCCAAAGACATAAGTCCCTATCTCAAAGCAACCAGAGTGTTCCCTGCAACTCAGCTGTTGCACCTTTACAACTGCATTTAAGGTTAAGGATAAATTGTTTAGCAGCTAGGAAGAAGGGCTCAAATCTTGTTGGATTTTGTTGAGTAGCAGCAAGGTTCTCTACATAGGATTATACTGCAGTAACAAGAATATGGTTTTTAGTTTTTCCTTTTTAAAATATGAATTACTTTTCACCCCTGGGAAAAGCTAGTAGAAATCATTCCACTACTCTCCACTCCAGGAAAAAAATCCAGAAGATAAAGCTTATTAGAAATACATTCAGAAATCAGGAAATCTCCAAAACCATACTGACGGAAGAGGATAACATATACAGAAAGGGACCACGTGAAAGATTTTGTTCCTTGCTCTTCTAAACATATGAATAGAATAAATCTACTGATCTCAAAAAAAACCCAGTTTTGCATCACTGAGTATTAATTGGACGAACACAATCCTCTTGCACAGCAAAACCTGCCTGAAACAGGAGTAATACACACTGCTTTGCTTTAGGTTAATAACTGCATTTTTTTTATATTAGTATTTCATTTGTGGACCCTTTAGAGATTTCTGACACTTAAGGCACCATTACAGTGAACTGAAGCCTATGAACAGTAGCTGTTCTCCTCTCTTCTGCAGACACCTTAGAAAGAGCACCCAGACACCCCCTCGGGGGTTCAACAGTGAAAACGACTCTTCAAGATCTCCTTTTTGGAGCCAAAGGCAACAGACACTCCAATCACACTACGACCCAAAAATTCCTACCTCACCTCTTGTTTTTTTCTGATCTTCCCTATGATAAACACACAAGCTTCGTCAGATCAGGCAACTGAATGGGTACCAAGCACTTCAGAATCTATCACTTCCACCACACTGCGTGAACCCTCAGCCACACTCACAACCCTCCCCAGCATGATTTGTTGTGTGTTACAAGCAGAGAGCAAGGGCTAAATCACCTGACCAAAAGCAAACATAAAAACCAACCGCGAAGCCAAAAATGCCAATTCATTCCCAGACTACTTAGAAATCATCCCAAAAGGCTCCAAAAAAAACCAGCTTAGCCCCTGTGGATATCCAGTATATCTCTCAACACAGACACAGGGCACGTCTGCTGGAGGAGAAGGAGTTAGGAGCTTTTCGATTCACTACTGGCAGGAGTGGCTGCTGCTCTCTGGCTCAGGAAGCAAAACCACTGCAAGGCGCCTGGCAGCGTGACAATGGTGAGGGAGCCCAAGCACATATTTTCACATTGACAAATGCAGGAAGCTAAACAGTGCTGCACTCGGTCACCTGGAAGAGATTCAGATCATCCAGGCTGCAGAGTTAACTATTAATACACTAGTCAAGCACAGTCATTCTGGAGCAGATTTTTGTTTCTGCCTGAGTATTTTCTTGATTCCCACTGCTTTTAATATTAGCATAGGAAAGCAACAATGTCTGGCATTTTTTTCACCTATAATGACAGTAGTTTGTTGGTAGTCTGCTTTTACATGTTGGGGATGCCAAAACCACAGTTTAAAAACAAATAAGCTACAAGCCTACAAGGGTGAGAAGCTTCTTTAAATCATTAGATTTTAAACATGATTCAGCAACACATTCCAGAATTTTTAACTTGAATTGCTTCTGGACAGACCAGATGTTCAGATACAACAGGACCAAAAGGGATATAACTTGCTACAAACTCCACTTCCTGCCTATATCAATCAAGTTGTTAACTTTTTATCATCTCCAACAGGAGAAGCTGGCCATTAAATTAATTTCAAACACTTGCTCATTTGTATCTGACAGCAAGAACCCCATTGCCTGAAGCCAAAGTGATTTATGAAAATGAAAGTCATGTTCAGCTCCTCAAGAAGCTTAAAACAAAAAGCAGAACCCATGATGCAGAAGCACAGGGCTTCCCCTCTCCCCAAGCCTGGGAGGGGGCTAACCGACAGATGCAAATACCTATCACCTCTTCAGGGGCAGGAGTGCCCTTCCCCGGCACGCCAACAGCTGTGGGAGCCCCTTAGTCTGTTGTTTACTTCCCTAGCATGAAAGCAATAAAGAATTCAGGAGTGAGTGGTTACAGCTGCAACTTGTAATAGGCTGTCAACAAAAATGGCAAATTCTGCAAAGGGACTTTCCAAGGTTAATGTGACTTCTGAAACTTTTCTGGAAAGTACTATAAAATGTCATGGCACAGCTTGAGTTGGCTTTTTTGCTAACATTTGTTTAAATGTTGGATATAAACTCAGTATGATGGCATATCCTGGCAGATTGCGTCACAAGCATGTACCAGAATTTTCATTCTTGCAATCCAACAGTATTTCTTCACTAGAGCAGCAAGGGGGGAGGAGCTCACAGTCAAGCAGGTAAGATATACAGCGATTCTCTATTCTCCTGGGGAAGGATGGTAAAGCAAAAATCCATGCAACGGTTGGAGCAAGAGTTGCTGCTTTCCACAGCTGTTCAGTGTAGAAAGCTCCTAATTAGGTAGAAATATTGGTGCGAAGATCAAAACGAGTGAATGATTTCTTTCAACCTCAAACCTTGGTGCACTGAGGCCTTCCCTGCCCTGCAGGCAGCAGCATCCTCCAGGTATATTAAAAGAGACTATTCTTTGAGAGGGATGTTTCCATGTTACGATGTTCTGCCTGAAGTGGAAATTTGTTCTCTACGTTTAAGTCATAACACAAACATCCCAAACTTGGAAGCCATACTGTAAGCAGTAGTCAGGGTTTCAATGCAATGACATGGGTATTAAGTGATGTAAACCAGACCCTCACAGACACGACTGCGTTCCGTACATGAAAAATTTCTGCTTTCACATCACACGCAAATGCACTTAACTCAGTGCAAAAACAGAAAATGTGACAGTTTGGTGTAATATTCCACATACTCCAAGATCTTTAAGAATACTAATGCTTCTTAGTTAATTACACTATTTAGTTATAACCATGTACCCTTCAGCAAACAAAACCAGTTTCATAAAAAAGACCAGCATGGATATAACTGGGGACAAAAAAAATCAAGTCTAACAGTAAAACATTCAAAAGCACTGTAGTTTTCATGAACACAGCTATGGACTTCAGTGAGGATGGGAGATTTATCTTTCACAGCTAATGTATAATATTTTCAAATTGTTTTATTATTGTTTATGCTGCCTCTTCTTTTGTCCAGGTATAAAAATGCAAAAGGCTTTATCTAATATATAAAACTATGGCATAATACAAATATTTGTCTACTCTACTTTTTACTGAGAGGATATTCAGCGTATACAGATGTGAAGGTTGATACTCAAATTTGAAAAAGAAATATGTTGAGAGTATTATACAAACCCATTATGGGATTACAAAACAACACCTTAAGCCAGCTGCTGTAACCATGACCTTACCTTGTATTTTCTTCAAGAGAACTCAAATCCCATCCCTCTCACTGACATTACAGTTAACATACAATTGGGTTTTTTTCCCTCCCCATAATACATCTATTTAGTGTCCAATATCCAAAATCCATTCTTATTTGCCTTGCTAATAGAAATACAGCAGAAAACTGCTCTAACCTGTCAGGCATTTCACAGGGAATATGCTTCTTTACCACTTGCAAACTTCAGAGTAGCGAAGGAAAATTTGGAAAATTTTCACCCTGGACAATCAGCAATGCCAGAGAACACAAGGAAGAAAGCATGCAGCAGCCAGGTTTTAAGTCTGACTTGTAATTTACTACATTAGCATAAAAGAGTTTTGGTCTCATATCAGGGACAGCAGCAGGCGACATGCTAGGGAGATAAAACGACCCTCCCACTCAAGCTTTGAGAGTAAAAAGAAACTGAAAAACCACAACTTATTTCTGCAAATAAAAAATCTAGTAAAAATAAATAAATAGAGTAACAACCTGCTAAACTACTTTCTTAACCATAATGCTAAGTTTTATTATTTGAACCATCAGGAGCCTCTAAATTTCCGTTGTCTGAAATCAGTCATGTGATGCCTTTACTTTAATAAACTACTAGAAGATGTCCATATATATAATAAAACTTTTTTTTTCAGCTATAAAACAAGCTAAATTGAAGCATACTTACACAATAGTTAAGGGAGGGGATATTTCATGCCTTTGACCTCCCACAGAAGGAAATGGGGGGAAAGACAAAATTGCGTATCTGAGTTTTAATAACAGCTTTAAAAGTGGCCCTGGAAAACTGACATGCTAAAGCCCAACATCTCATTTTCCTGTATGCCTTCAGAAGCATGTCAGCTGACACTCAGAAAAAGCTTTTGCCTTTTTCCTGACACCCCCTTGTCAGTCAGTACAGCATACCTTTAGAAGTGCAAAGCAAAAGTCTGCTTCTTTTGGAAAAAAATTCCAGTCTGTGGGAAAAGTTCAGCTCCAGCAAAAAAAGGGAGATGGTTAGGTCCGAGGCAGAATCTGGACCAAAAAAAAAAAAAAACCAACAAAAAAACCACCCCCACACTGCAGCCATGGTGATGCTAACTGAAAAGACAAGAATTTGATTTTCAGATCTGAAATATCAAATCTAAGATCTGTCATACCTTACATTGGCAAGATCACTGACTACCTGTTGTTTCAGAAAAAGAGAAGCTCACAGCAATCTGGCCTTTCCTCTCAGATTAATACAGTTTTAAATGGTAAACACTCCCACTAGGGGACTAGGCCAGTTTATTAGAATACAGGTTTTGGTAATTATATTAATATGGACTAGCTTTTACTGAAAGTTTAAGCAGAGCCAGACTTCATTTGGTTTACACTGTGATAACAAGCTTGATAAGATAATAAGCTTTTGGCATCTCTCAGTTATTTTTCAGAGGTTATTTCCATTCTTCAATCTAAATTCAGTCTCTACAGAGAAAGCCAGATTTGAGTGCAAAGCATAACAAAAAATGCAAGTACTGGTTCTGTAAACTTTACTCTTGAAAGCTTAAAATAATTCAAAGACAGATAACAAAAAATAGCAAAACAACAATAACAAACAGCATTACTGGGTGTACTAAAAGCTAAAAGTGAGATCCAAATGTTAGCAATTTGATTCCTTATCCGAAGGCAGTGCCTCTTGCATTTCCCTGGTCCCTTTTAAAGCTGTAACTTTATTATTGTATTTTATTATTATTACTACGTTTTCAAACAGATGAGATTCTTTTCATACTGAAGCCCTGCAGTGGATGACCAGAAGACGACAGGAGCCCACTCAGAGCCCCATCCTGCCCAACACCCTGCTGAACGCATCACATGCACAGACCGAATTATTACTTCTAGAATGAAAGTGTTCTGCAAGCTCATGTACTACAACTGAAATCCTGCAACATCCCCAATTCCTTATTTCAAAATACCACTACTCATTCATTTTCCCCCTGCAAATCTTCCCTTTAAAATAGTGAGGGATAGTTGGAAGGTAAGTCTTTGAAAAAAATATTATCTAAGAGCCTAAAACACAATTATCTGAGAGACTTTAAATTTAAGGATTTCTTTCCTTCTTTCTTATCCTCAGATGGGTACAGGTCACATTAAACATTAGAACATGTTTACAGCACATGCCCTCGTGAAACTGTATGTACCTGTGAAGTTACACCTACATGTGATACTGTAGGAGAGTCCTAACATTGGTCCTGGTTTTACATTTATGTCCAGGATCTGAAACTACTACCCTTCTTTTACCACCTTCCCTCCGCCTTGTAAAGCCTGTGCTATTTGCAGGCAAGAAAGAGTATGTATCTCTTGTTATAGACTACAGATTGTAAACTTTTATACTATCACAGTGTTAAACAGAAATCTCTTTATGCTGTATTGACAGCTTTGACCTGTCTGTGCTCAAACTACGACTTTGCGCAAACCTCTGTCTGCAGCATCGCTGAAATGAACGGTCAGGGTTTCAAACTAAACTGCTTCTTTATGTCAGGTACATATTTTCCTTAAGTCTATGTAAAATTGGTTTAACTCTGCAACAAAAACAATCAAAGCAAAGTTAATGAAGTTCGACCCCTGTAATAAAAGTAATATAAAATCTCCTGATGCTTGAAAGGAAGTCAGAGTCAATTTTGCCCAATAATTCTTCCTTGCTGAAAAGCAAAGATTTTTGGAGTGGGTGTTTTCACTGTTTTATAACTCAGCAAACATAATATGGAGACTTAAAAAAAAATTGTCAGTTCAAACTAGCCAAGCAACCTGTTCAGTTTACTTATGCAAGTACTACTGACTTTTTTTTTAAGCAAATGTTTACATGATTCAGGAAAAGAGGATTTACCCATACACTGGTCAGAGTGCTGAAGGAGAATTTTCAGCCTAGAAAACATGTGATTGCCTCCATACCCTATGTTTACAATAAAGGACAGACTTCCAATAAAAACAAAAACACAGGAGAGAGTTTGAGGTACATACCTAGTTTGAAATAAAATGTCTCCACAAAAAAAGTAATTCCTATAATGAAACCTGGACTTTTAATCTCATTTGTATCCCAGTATTTTGAAAACCACACACTGGTAGTTGCCCCGCTGTGCTCTACTTTCAATAAAGGTGTACAGGAGGAAAACTGCCTGGAGAAATCTGGTAATAAAACTCTAAAATGCCTTGGCTAGGAGAACAAATATTTATTCTATTGCAAACACAAGGGTAACAAAAAAATAAAGCTAAAAAGCCCATGTTGTCATTTATATCAAAGTTTTCCTTATTTTATTGCATAAACAATTAAAATTATGAATTAGTACAAATCTGTAGGTTCATAACCGGCAATCTGAACAGACACAAAAATATTAAAAATCCCAACATGTAATTCAATATAACATTTACTGTATAAAAGATAAAAGTCCAAGAGATCAATTACGAAATTCCAGCCCTCTGTTTTCTTAACAATCTTTTCCTGAAAAAAGTAGCACCAATTTAACTGGGGAGTCACTCTAACCAAGGCACACACACCCTTCTATGTATTGATAAACAGGCATTTCATGTCTCTCACTGATTTGCAGGTCTGTCACAAGCTGCGCTCTCAGCTGCCATCCGAGCTTTTGAAGAACAGCACAATATTGTGACTCGGGAAAATTTATAGCAACACCTCCCTCACAAACCAGGTTCAATTAACCATGCTCCAAATTTAAAACCTGCAAAGCTACAGCTCACCCAGTGGAGTAATCCTACCATAGTCTACGAGCAGATAATAAATTAAATGGATTTTATGGTACGTGTTTGGAACTGGAAAGTCTCCCCATATTCATAGAGTGTATATGTATACACATATGTGTACACATAACATTTGTGACAAGTGCGATGAAAGATCTACTAAAAACTACAGGACTACAATGAAAATCATATTGTATACTCGTTTGGTCAATCAATACCAGATAATTATGGCTTAGAACTTTTTGCAAAATGACAATAATGGGAATGACTTACCGACAGGTTTGCACCAAAAATCATAAAATTATAATGACTTTTTAGTGTCTCCATGAAATCTTACCCTTATCAAGATTTGCAGCTAAACAAAAACTACCACCACTAAAACAAGCAAACAAAAAAACCCAACATGAAGGCAAAACCAAGCCACCAACCAAAAAAAAAGTCCCTTAAACAAAACCACCTATGACCACAATACAAATATACACAGGAAAAAGGAGATCATACTTGGCATTATCCAGCAACTCTGAAATTCACTGGAAATTAAAGTGAAAGTTGAGAGCAGATCAATATATCACCCTATTCCATCTTAAGATAAAATACGGTAAGTCCTGGGAAATATACAGCATGTATTACTTGAATAATGAATGAGTACTTTAAAATTACAAAGTCTACACACAATACATAACACAGGCTAGTAAAGTTCATCAATGTTTAACCAGGTGGTGGATAAGTCAAGAGAATATTCTATGACCCATGTTTTGTGCAAATTAAGAGTTCTACTAACTGCATACAGAAAGACCAAATATGTTCTGATGTAGTGCCTTACATTTATTAAAATGTTTTTAAGCGTAAGATGGTTTTAAGTATACACGTAGAGTACTACAGGTGCAGATTAAATTACCTACTCGAGACACGCATTTCTTAGTGTCTTTTAGTCTCACTGCAACGCGCAAGTTGAGTACCACAAGAGACCTAAATCCATCAGCCTAACTGATTTTGAAAAGTCAGTAGTACTGACATGCTTTCTATGGCTGCATGTGTTTGCTAAAATAGCAAAACAGAGAAGTAGAAGGATCGAAATCAGCCCTATCTCGCTAAGTAGCAGGAGTGATGGCTCCTGCATGTTCCCTTTGCTGAGCTACCATTGCAACAGCCGGTGGATGCAGAGTCTAGAGCAGAACAAGCCTGGAAGCCCCACTGGTTCTCCATACTGGAAAAACACAGCACTAAAACTTGCACATTGACTAGAAATAGAAGTACCTATATATGTTCCCCTCCCACAGCATCCCAGAGATGGGGGCAGAAAGCAAACATGAAAGAACGTACCTGCAGAAGTGACAGTGTTGGGGAGAGGAGAGGACAACCACTCACTTGCCACAGACAAGGGAAGGTTTGCACCTAGGCTTTCATCTGCTCATACCACAGCTCCTCAAATGCTTTCTTCTCAAAGTGAAAATGCATGGGACACTCAACAAAGATCTTCTGGCTTTTCCTACGTAATCTCCCCCTTTTTTCATGCCTTGCAATTTCCACAGCAGCTTTCACTGCTCAGAGTCTGCAAGGGTCTCAGCTTTCTCGGTTAGGTGGCTGGCACCAGTTCCACACCTGCCAGCATACTACTCACCTTCTTGAAAAGAAAACTTGCGTGCTCCATAAAAAAAAAACAAACCAGAAATCAGCCCTGGGAACTAAGTTTTAGCAGTATCAACACTGTAAAAAGGAAACAAAACAAACTGCACGGAGTAGCACTGAGAGCTTAGCAGCATCACTGGTACTTGGAACATAACCACACTGCACTGAAGTTCACCAATTCCTTTACACTACCCAAAGACAAACAACGTGGACAGATAACGGAAAGCCCTTCCTTCTTTCACCTTCTCCTGCCAACTCAGGAGATAGCTAGGAGAGAAGAGGATCCCTGGCATGGCTCTAATGCACTAAAATAACTCACAATTGGTGCTCAAGTTCACTGCGCAGCACTGAGACATCCTGTTCCCTTGAAGGCAGGCTGGTTTTCTCTCCATCTCTATTAGAAAGTGAATCTGAACTTATCCCTGCAAGAACCTTTCTCACAGCTTTCTCACTACAATAAAATCTCTACTTATGAACTAACTTTTCTCCTCTTGTGTACCGATCTGGGAAACCATGAATACAACAGAGCTAAGCGTGCAATTACATCCTCAGATGCCATATAGCTTTGAAAATCAGAAAAGCCCAGAAAGAAACAATGAAAAATATATGCTATCGATTAGCAACAGCACAGATGTAACTAGCAGATGGCACGGGCACAGGCAGCAGCATTGAACTCTCACACAACCTGCAATCACACAAATATGTGCAAACCTGGCAAGGGATATCAGTTTGTGATGACCCACGTTGTCTTTGTGCAAGCATCCCAAATCCAGGTATACAGAGTCAGGTGATGTGAAGGTCCGTGTTTCTGGTGACACCCATAACTAAAGCCTTCATCTGAACAGTTCCGTACCCAGGTCAAATCTCCCCCCACCCCACCCTCACGTGTGGCTCCACACATCCTGCTCTAAGCTAAAAGGACTAGTCACTCCCGTTCCTTCAGAAAACAAAAGGGGCATTACATTAACACTCTTGGTACCATTTTCTTTTTTTAAATCCCTGAGATTTAAAATTGCCAATAAAAGATTTGTATAGTTGCAAAATACAAGAAGAAAAACATTGAAGGTGCCTTTTTGAACTAACTGCATTGCAAGAAAACATATTGGCAAGCCTTCTCTCAGGATTGCCAAGCGTGTTTATCGAGAACAGTCAGCTTTTTCCTAAGATCTTTTGAAAACCTAGAGAATTTAGTTGGATTTATTCCCATATTAAACAGTTCTAAAACATTTAGAGAGAATGCCTGTGATTGAGGCATGGAACACGAAACAGAGGCGGACTCGGTTATACGTAAATAGCTGAATCCTGCTTCTACTCTTTAAAGATAAAAAAATTAACAGACTTCCTCTAAATCTTTATTTATGTGTTTGTCCCTGTCTCTTCCACCTGTAGGAGACTTTGCAGACAGAAGTCTTCTTACTATTGTTTTTCTTTTTTTGAGTTACATAATGTAATTAGTTGTAGGAAGGAAATCAGACAAACAGCCTAAAAACGTACTTAAAGGGACCAGCTCTGGACACAACTGAATACATCCTCCAAGTGCCTAATAGAAATGTCACATTACACATCCATGACATCATCTCCACAGGTATGAATAAAGTCACACAAAGAGCCTGAACACACATTCAACAGAAGGAAAAAAAAAAACAAACCAACCAAACCCACACCAAAAAACCACACCGTATAGCACTTCTAAACAAAAAAGAGCAATCAAACTGCTGCACATTCCTGAAGGTCCAAACTAATACTTTGCTCTAAATGTGCTTTGATTTTCTGTGCCACTGGCAAAGGCAACAGGTTTCTCATGGAGCAACAGTCATTCCACTCAAACACAGTAACCGCAACAGAAAAGCAAGTGCTGTGAAGAACAATCATACCATGGTAAAAACTAAACTAGAAGAAATGGGTGACTAAAGGAGGTTTTACCTCCTTGTGTTCCACCACACCTTGAGAGGAATTCCCTTGAAGTTTTACTTAGCAAAATTTTGAGATATAAAAGTATTGTTCAAATTCTTAGGTAAAGAATGAAGGTCTTTTAACAATACATCAATATCACATTTAAGAAAACTGTTACAATATCGAGCATGAAGTTATGCTTGTAACCGTAAGCTGCTTATTTTGGAGGCATTGATTGTACTAATACTGCACTCACTCCTTCTGGAAACTGCAAAGGACTCAAAACGGGGAAACAGGGAACCCCAGAACCAAATGGCTGAAGTAGATGACACTTTCCATCACAAGGTTTTGGTCAGGTGTTTTGTATTTCACATTCTAGCTTGTATAAAAGCAAAATACTCTAAGAAATGCTATTACAAGCTGAAGCTAAGAATTTCATGCCCCCAATCCATCAAGGTTGGAGACAGGAAGGATATTTTGCAAACTCTACTGTTTCACCTCAATAAGTGTTGCTAAATTAGATGTGACCAGTTAAGTAATAGCCTTTTCAATTATGCTTTCAAACATACAGATCAAAGTCTCACATCAAAATCACCTGACTAAAGAAATTTATAAAAGTAGTGAAGGTCTAACTGTTGTCTATAGTATTCTTTCCTCCTAACATCTCAATTTCTCAGAAAGATTATGGTATTTTTCTGAATACAGCTCGTATTTTAAAGAAAAAGTTAATGCTATCACCAGGTTTACCACCACCTGTCTTCCACAGATAAAGAACACTTTTATGAATAAATTTGTAAGCATTTTTTATGGAGAGTGATTAAATAAAGAAAAAGAAGGTGAGAAAATGCAGTGAGGATTAAGTGCTTTTATAGTCTCTGCATAGATCTCCAAACTGCTGCAAAGCAGAAGGGTACTTGTTTGTTGCTAGACTGCTGAAGGCACTCTGAAGTCAGAAAATACAATGATTGTCTTCACAAGTTTTGGAAACTGCTATTTTCATTTGATTGTGTACACATCCCCTCTTCTAAACTACCAGGTAGGTTATTTATTCTTCGATGTATACCATAGACATGTTGCATAGGTTGATATGTTAAAATTTTCCTTCACAGTTGATCTGAAGATTGTCCATTTTTTTTGATTGTGGAAACAAAAAAAATCCCCAAATGAGGACTCTCATCGCAGTACGGGAAAACAGCTAATTTACTGGATGCAGCTGCTTGTTAACAAGCATGTGCAAAAGTGACTGTTGCATTTGGGTGTTGGAGGAACAGCATATTATATCAGGCTCTTACAGATATGTTTATAGTCAAAGAAATCCTGCTATATACTGTAATTTGTGATGTCTGCACGAGCCAGCTGAAGGTACTTAACTTCTCTGAAATCACTGGTTTTTTCCTAAATGCAGTATTTTGTGAACGTCGTAGCCTATTACAACACATTCCAGATGCAGTGTGATGCATACAATGCAGCGCCAAAGCTAGGAAGCTTTGAGGGAAACTGAAGAGGTGCATTAAAAAAAAAAACAAACTACATTATGTGATTCAAAATCCAGCCACTGGATTAGAGTTTTCCTGCTTAAAGTGACTGACATCACACCCTTTTGACTTCTAAGCCTGAAAAGCATACAGGGATCCATCACAATAATCAAGAATCAATCGACATGTGCCTTCTCTGTCCAGTCTTCTTGCGTGAGATTTTTTAAATTATTCTGAAAGTCAAAAGCAAACCTTTCACCGGTGGCTTGAGCAAAAGGGTTACTAAAGAAAAGGTTTACATCCAATGGTGCAGCAGTTTCAGAGTCCCAGGAGTCCGTGTCTGAGCTGCTGGAGTCTTCCGTGGTGGTAGGTGGATAGCTCAGCTGTTCCAGCTGGTCAATAATGTCCGTGAACTGAAAGGCTGAGCTGGACTCGGAGCGGACCGAGTAGGCCGGGAAGTTCACCATAGAACTGGCCTCCGAATGGTTTGTGGAGCTGTACGTGTGCAGGGAGGACGTACCGTTCAGTGGCAAATTGTTGAGGGAGCTGCTCTCGGAGCGGTTGTTGATGAGCGAACTTGTTTCAGATGGGCTCAGGAGGCTTTGCATTCTACTTGCCTGGGCCTTCACCTCAAACAACTCTGAGGTATCTGATTGTCTCTCATTGCCATTGAAATTGCTCCCTTCTTCAAATTCAAACTCATCTTCCATATTCATATCTACTGCTTCAGTTGAGTACCTGTCAGGGCTTGACTGAGAAGAGACCATATTTTGCTGAAGGGCATCTGTAGTTAAGCCAGGTGACTCTGACAAACACTTAGACAAATCAGAGCCCTTTAAATCTAAACCACGGTACACATATGAAAATGCCTCAGAGCCCCCAGCAAAAAAGGAAATTTCTGCTGGGTCATCATCAATAAATTCCTCTGACACCTGTAATGGTGAATTTGTCAGTGTGAAAGGAGGGGCACCCCGACTGCTGTGCTGTTGCTCTTGTTCAGCAAAAAACACACCTGTGGTAAAGTCATCCTCATCATTGTCATTTTTACAAACAGCGACCCTGCTCTCCTTACTACTCTTTTCTACATCTAGATCTAAACCACAACCACTCTCAACAACAGGACAAGCAGGGTTACAGTTTCCTGCAACACTACCAAACCCAACACCTTGGAGCATGGGAGATCCAGGCTGCTGCATCAGTTTTCTCCCTGCTTCTTCTGCTGGTGCTGCAGTGTTTTTTTCTGGAATCCTTGTGTATGGCGCTCGGGGGTCCAAAGAGGAAGGGCTGGTTTCTGCAAAGATGGGCAGCACAGGAGTAGGAGTGGACGATGAGTGAACTGGGTGGAAGGGGGCAGCTGCTGAGGCAGGAGACCCTGGGGTTCTCAAGCCCTCAGTGAATGGGACACTCTAAGAGGAAAGAAAAGTAGAAACAGAACACAAAAACGTTTTTATAATATGTAAAAACAAACACAACATCCAGTTCCTGATGCAGAAGGAATACGTGCTTCAAAAAAGCCCACTTTACAGCAAACAAAACATTGCATACAGAAACAGGGCCAGCATCCCCAGCAAGAGGCGAGATCATTTTTCCTGAATTCTGATAACTGGATGGAAAATTAAATCCATGTATTTTATAGCTTCTGCTGAAAAAGCATCCACAAGGGAAGGTAACACAAAACAACAACAGTGAAATCCTGTGATGCTTCCTTAACCTCTCACAGGTAAAGCAAGTCCATCTGGTAAAACCCTTGTTTCTTGCCACTGATTGTAGAAGGCATCTATAAAATTAACTTAAGACTTCCACAGAGAGCAGTTAGAGAGTACCTGGAGACAAACTATTCCTCTGACATAATAACATATTAGAAAGTGTGACATTTTCTTTTAAGTTAAGCTAAACCCTGAAAAGGAAAATATTACTCACTTTAGACTCCATCGGCTACATTATAAAAACTGATACCACTCACAAGAAGAAAAACCATACGTCAAGGACAAAGATCAAACAGCGAAAGCAATTCCAGACAAACAGTTCACTCAGATCACCTTTCCTTCACAGTCATCTTGGAAAGCTGGTTGTCAGCTTCCCTGACTGCAGTATTGAGAGTGCTGTATAACTGACCTGTTTTGGCATGTCAGTGTTTGAAGCACGAGTGGACGCTCTGGCTTTGCTGTGCCTCCTGCAGAATAGAGAACATCCTGTGAGTACCCAAGACATGAGTCAGCCTTCTCCCTTCCCCATTCACCTGTTTCCATTCTAGTAGCCAACAGAAACGTCTCAAGCTCTATTTTATTGTGTTTTGTTAATAACTAATTCAAGATTTAAAAAGTTACAAGAGTTGTAAGTCACAATGTAGGAGTAAGAAGTGTACAGAAAATGGAATAAAGCAAGATCCAGATCATTCATACCACTGAAGGAGAACTTGGGGCAGAAGACTATACTAAATAGCACACTCAGTTTAACTTCATCATCATCAGTATAAACATCTACAAATGAATGGCTTCAAAAAACAGAATGAGTTAAACTTAAGAAAACAGCTTAAAATTCATTCAACCATATAAGTTATGGCATATAAAATTCTATATGTTACACTGCAAAAAGTAGTATCCTAGATCACACTCAGTTAGATTCATTCTATGCCAATAATTTGCTAGAAAATCAATCTTTAATATAGCAAGGGAGCTCAGCTGGAGTCTAGGACATTAAAAATATTTATTAATAGTAGATTAATGCAAACTTCTTAAAATTCCTATTAAGCTTCTATAATCTTTCAGCTGAAAGACTATGAAGAGTTTTCCAGATGTAGACAGGATGGTTTCATAGCCAAGTAAGGCAATGACTATTTTATAACGAAAATAGACTTTTTATACAATTTATTTATAAGTTTAGAAATGAATAAGTAATTAAGGTCACATTTTCAGACTTGCAGATCCCAAGTTCAATTACATGCTCTGCCACTGGCTACCTGCATAGCTACAGTGATATACTGACAAGTCCTCACTAACTTCAGGGACTCTTCGAAACGTACTGAACTTTTAGATGGCTACAGTCACACATTCCCGCAGACATTAAAATGCAATACTGAAACTTTCCTAAGCTTTTTTACACCATCACAAAATGATAATTTTTTTAAATTTAGTTCAGCTACCTTAAATTTGAGGTAGACCTCATTAACTGAGAAGTCAGCAAATGACCATGCCTCTAAGCATCATTTAGAAACACTAAAATTGAGGAAATAAGGGCACTGTGAACATCTCAACTACATTTCACCTTACAGAAGTATTTGTACTTACCTTTCATATGGTGTTTTCTTCATCCCGCTGTCCTTAATATAATCCACTAGTTGCTTCTGTGTTCGTCCACTGTGAACCCACAAAAGTACAAATGTTATGAAATGCAGTGGATAAGAATTATGGATTAAATGACTTTAGAATACTTTTTCCTTTTGATCTCATTTTCTGAGATATAAGGAATTCAGCTTTAATAAACCTGTTATGTTTCTCCCTACCTGTATCTGAATGATGACCCTCTGGTGAAGAATACTGCTTTAGCCTTTGGCTTTGGCTGATCAAAGAGCCTAAAGAAGGTGTGATATTCGACACAGATTTTCCAGAAGTTTTTACACTCATCCCTACTTCCCAGAAGAAACTCCAATGTATCTTGATATGGGCCCTGGGAATAAAAACACAAAAGCTAAGTGGCATTTAAATTGCCAATGGAGGAGAAAAGGAGAGTACAAATAGGTGCCAACAAAAAGGTGTTTTGCTAAGTCACTTCTCATATGCCTTAAAGCAATGGAAGTGATTTCAAATGCAGTTTAAATCATTTAATAGCTTTCCAAAATATTTGTTTACCTTGAAACTGTAAAAATGTTTAAAATGCACTTGACTTTATAAACATGCTCAATATAATCCACCCTAAGAAATATGGATCATAAAGTTAGTAATTTGAAAGAAATTAAAATATTTAAGTGAAGTAGCAGCAATTTAAAGATACTTTCTCCTTAGAAGTCATAGAAGGCAAGCACTGTTTGTATCAGCAGCGTACTAGAGTGTTCTTTTAGGGAGCTACAGCCAAAAGCAGTTCCCAACACACTTTTATCTAAACAACAGAGATTTACTATTTCAATGTTTAAGTTACCTTAGTTCATTTTGACAATAATGAATCAGAGCATTCATGAGAGTGATAAGTTCCATTTATATCCAAGGGAAATATTTAATGGGACTTTTTCAGAGTAAAAGTATTGAGACAAGATGCACCAAATACTTAGTTTGGGTTTTTTTTTTTTCTATCTTACATTTACACATGTGTATGCCTATGTCAAGGATAAGCTGAGGCTGATACACAAAATCCAAAAATCTAGTATGACAGCCATAGGTGAGGAAGGAAAGATTTTTACTTGAATGATCAAGCCAAGCCTACCCCACCGAAGTTGTTTTATAAAATTATAAACTCTAGAATTTTCATAATAAAATTAAGTATATGTATTTTTTTCAACACCAACCAGCCGACTATTACAGTAAAACTTACACAGACCTCTGGATGGAGTTTAATAAGGAATCTTTTCCTCTTGAAACTTAGTTTACGGACCTTTGACCAGTTGAAGGTATTGATTTTTGTATTACCCTGAATTAAAATGGTAACAGTTAGAAGCTGGCAAAGGTTTCAGAAGTAAGAGCAGCAAACAAAATTGTGTCGCAGGCATACAGACATGTGCATGTACACACACACACACCACCCCGCAAACCCATTCTGTTGTATTCTTATTTCTGGTGACAATATTCCCTTAAACAATTTTATCTTTCTGTACAGGGATAGCTACAAGCGTGCAATGTCTGTCTGTCTCTGCACAGACACTAGAAAAACTGAATGAAAACCTAGAAAACCAGATGGGAAAGGAACATTTTAACCTCATCAATATTCAGTATACTTTATGGTACGAGCAAGATGAGGGTTTCATTCTATTTAACACACTTTCCTCTTCCTCTGGACAGAACTCTAGTCATTCTCCTCCACACCAATTTTTCTAATTCAGCAGTACAATATACTGAGGAGTACTTGCCACACATGCAAAGAATCCTGGCAAGTTCTCTTGTTCACAAGCCTGCTTATTTAGCTAAAACTGGGCTAAAACCAGGCTCTGCCTTCACCCTGCTGCCCTACATGAGCCCTCCCCTCCCAGTACCACTGACTCCCAAAGCCTTGGGGAAGGACCCCGGCAGCATTTGCTACCACAGAAATTCTCCTGTCACCCTCTAAAGCAAAGGGAGATGAAAAATGGTACTTCAAGAGAAAAACTCAAATAAGCTGAAATGATGGAAACCTCAGGGGCCGAGAGGAACTGCAGGTCTGCAGGGGCTGATGTGTCTCCAAGGAGAAGCTGCCCCACAGTAACAAAAGAACAAATAGGACCAAAATTAATGGAAAATGACTGCCGAAATGGAAATATTTCAGTAGGTCAGCTGCCTGTGTGTTTTATGGGGAGAAAAATAATATGATTGCATTCATAAACAGAACTCTGATCATGGAGTTGCTCATTTAATATGACAAAAGTAGTAATTCTAATTGGTCCAATCACTTCAATGAAACAGCACTTCTCTCTGCTAAGAGCAACATTATCTCAGCAAAAATACACTATAACATTAAAACAAGGGAAACTGAACCAAAATTCCAGGGTTATGGACCTGTTCCAGGGCTGTACCAAATGAACTGATGATTTTCTCTGAACACATATGTAATTTTCAGACAATAAAACACCTTCTACTTTGGTGTCACTGCTGCTTTTGATGCTCTTATCTCTGCATCAACAAAGGCAAACTGCACCAAACAATATTTTGGGGGCTTCAGCGACACTCCCTTGACCATTAAAATTGTGCTGTTTTAAAGTCAGAGACACATGAAGTTAAAATGAGAGACTTACTCCTAAAATGTACTAATGGAAAGACAGACATATGTACCCAGTCCGCCCTCCCCTCTTTACCTGGAATACTAGCACACCCATGTGTGAAACAGCTAGATTAATTTTGGTGCCCTCACGGTCAGATGCAAGGTGAAACCTGATGCCATACATCTCCAGTTTCCGAGCAACTTCAAGCACTTGAAAGTCCGATTCAGCAGGACTTTGACCCCTATGACAAAGAAGAAAAATAAAGTTTTAAGAACAATCTGATTCTATAATATTGCCAGCATGGCTAACATGCTTAAGTCTTAACTCTCACACCAAACGAGAATTTTCTATCTCATCTAGTTGGGCAGTGTCACTCCAAGTTAAATATTACGCTGAAACTTTTGTAATAGGAGCAATATTCAATGGCAGATGACCAACCTAAAATGCATCCCATAGAGGCACCAAAACAAATGTTAACAAGTTCCGAACTTTTTCAGATTAGAAATAATGAAGTTGAACAAATTAGAATTCAATCCACTATGCTCACTCTCCTGCTTTCTTGTACACACATTAATATTAACCAGATAAAAATCATAGAATAGAATCATTAAGTTTGGAAAAGACCTCTGAGATCATCAAGTCCAACCGCCAACCCAATACCACCACACCTCCTAAACCATGTTCTCAAGTGCCACATCTACATGTTTCTTGAACACCTCCAGGGACGGTGACTCCACCACCTCCCTGGGCAGCCTGTTCCAGTGCCTCACCACTCTTTCAATAAAGACATTTTTCCTAATATCCAATCTAAACCGCCCCTGATCCAGCTGGAGGCCATTTCCTCTCATCCTATCGCTTGTTACTTGGGAGAAGAGACCAACCCCCCTCACTACAGCCTCCTTTCACGTAGTTGTAGAGAGCGATAAGGTCTCCCCTCAGCCTCCTCTTGCCCAGGCTAAACAACCCCAGCTCCCCCAGCCTCTCCTCATAAGACCTGCTCTCCAGACCCACCTCTGAACACGCTCAAGCACCTCTATGTCCCTCTTGTACTGAGGTGCCAAAACTGAACACAGGATTCAAGGTACAGCCTCACCAGTGCCAAGTACAAGGGCACAATCACTTCCCTGCTCCTGCTGGCCACACTATTCCTGATAGTGAAGGATAAAAGAGCTGCACAGGCAGCATGATAGAAACAAAGCAAACAGTGCAACAGAACGACCCATTTCAGGTAGAGTTTCAGGACTAAATCAGAATTATTACACTAGTACTATTGGGTGCAATGCATTCCCCCGCCTTTGGCTCTATGATTTCCTGTTGCCACGGAATCACAGAATGGTAGGGGTTGGAAGGGACCTCTGGAGATCATCTTGTCCAACCCCCCTGCTTGAGCAGGTACACCTAGAGCACACGGCACAGGACCGCGTCCAGGCAGGGTTTGAAGATCTCCAGGGAAGGAGACTCCACAGCCATTCTGGGCAGCCTCTTCTACTGCTCTGTCACCCTCACAGTAATGAAGTTTTTTCCCATGTTTAAGTGGATCTTCCTGTGTTCCAACTCGTGCCCATTGCCCCTTGTTCTGTCATTGGGCACCACATTGGGCCCCATCCTCTTGACACCCACCCTTTAGATATTTATAAGTATTGATAAGATCCCCCCTCAGTCTTCACTTCCCCAGGCGGAACAAACCCAGGTCTCTCAGCCTTCTGTCGTAAGAGGAATGTTCCAGTCCCCTGACCATCTTCACAGCTCTTCGCTGGACTCTCTCCAGTAGTTCCCTTTCTGGAACTGGGGAGCCCAGAACTGGACACAGCACTCCAGATGTGGCCTCACCAGGGCAGAGTAGAGGGGAAGGATAACCTCCCTCGACCTGCTGGCCACAATTCTTTTCATGCACCCCACGATACCGTTGGCTGCCTTGGCCATAAGGGCACATTGCTGGCTCATGGACAACTTGCTGCCCACCAACACTCCCAGAAGGCAGAGGATTTTTAAAATGGTATTTGAAGTATCATCTGCTATTGAAATTACTTTGAAAACAGAAGGAAGATGTACACACATGGAGCACCTCCTTTTTGAGAGTGCACAAAGTTCAAGCAAGAAACACAGACTACTACAGACTCTGGCACACACCAATCACAGATTCAGCCCTCATTTATTTCTCTGCAAGTTAGCTGAAGACAAACTGACATGTTTTCCTGCATGATAATAGTCCTGTATCTCCTTATTCTTTCCACCCCACCCCCACTTTTTCTCCACGAAGGGAGTTTACTGGATTACAGGACACTTTTTGGCTGGCTCTCAGAGTAGGAGGGGTGCCCATGGACTGTGCATCCAGGCTCATCAGCAGAGCCAGCACAGAGAAGACACAGAGGCCATGGAGCAGAAGTGCAGTGCCTGAAACCTCTTGCCCAGGACACGGAAGGCAGTGCAGAGCTCTCACACCACCAAGACACATGAGGGCCAAGACCCCAAAATATGGACCACCCCAAAATATATAGTTTCACAAGCTTTCAAATGATCTGGTGAAGCACTGGGACCTGTACTAACGAGACCTTTTCCCTAGAAGTCAAAACTGCCTGTATCAGTCCAGGGGACCTTAGGGATGATAAACAGGGGGGTTTGGAATATTCCAAGAACAAACAAATGCTGCCATGGAAATTAAGGAGTTCTTGCTACTGAACATGCCCAAACTAACTGCAAAGTTAAAAAGTCCTTATGACAAACACAAGCCTGTCACCTGACTGAGGTAGTCTCTGAACTGAAAACATACCGCAAGACAACACTACCAGCCAATTTTAGGCATAAATGGGGTCCAGGAAGACTAGCTAAGGCAGGAGACCCTTCTCCTGTGCTAAATGCACAGAAACACCAACAGCCCATGACCTGCCAGGGCACTAGGACCAGTGAGGCTGCTTCAGCCACAGCTGTATAAAGTGACCCCTGCATCCCTACTGAAAATGATTAGAAACAATAAATATTATGTTACTTCCAAGCAAGTGCTGCACTAGCCACCTACGCTAGTGCATTGATTGAATTGTTCTTGCAACATGCAAATTTGCTAGGACAAATGTAAGAGTACAAGGAAGACACAGGAGATAAAAACTGATTAGTATTCTATTTACACCAACCAGTGCTGAAACCAAATTAGATTCCTGAACACAAAGACAGATTTTTAAAATCCTGTTTTCCAAGAAATGGCCTTTATCCCATAAATCTGTACTTCATGTAATTAAAACAGATGCTAAACTACTTGTAGTAAGATCTCGTTTTGTGTGCTATGTCGTGTCAACCACAACATCAGTACTAAATAAACTCTCCTGCTACCCCGACTTGCCTTTCTAGGCATGATCCTTAAAAATACCACTATTCTATAGTGATGTTTTTAGATTAAACAACTTTTTTGCTCCATGCAGATTTCTTTTAAATATAAATTGAGAATATTAAAGTGAATTATTACTACATCTGAATTTATCAGAAACAGGGATGATGACAATACATATTAATTGCACGTAGGAACTATCTCTAAAATTAAAAACGCAATTATGAAATTTATTTAGTATGCTAACATTTTAAAAATGGATGTTATTAGAAGAAACAATGCTTCTTTGGTTCTTAGTAAAGTGCTCCTCAGACTAAAACACACCCATACAAAAAAAATGCACTGAGAAAGTACTCCTGAATGCACATACATTTGATGATAGAAAATTGTTGAAATCCTATTGCCTTATTCATTCTGGAAGGGAGGAAAAAAAATAATTTAAAACACTACAACAGGAAATCCAAATTTTTATTCCCCCCAACTGGAAAAAGCAGGGATTCAGTGAGGTTCCTAACTTTACAAGTTCAATCCATATTCCAACCTTATCCAAACGTCAGTATTACATGACAGTGTATGTATAAAGACATTGTAAAGAACAAACAGAGGAACAAAAATCTACTTTCAAATGGAAAAAGAAATGCCAAACTACATAGAGTCTTATAGTTGCACTTCTACCAGTGTTACCACCACATGTGCAAGTTATGTCTAAGAGCTTAAACTGGTAAAGCAGATTTCCCCTTACTGAAATGAGTAATGCTGGAGTAAGTGGTTTTATACTGGCTTTAAGTATTACTAGCATTTCTTCCATAGATTCCTTAACTACATCAAAATAGCGGAAGTACCATAGTTCTTGTTTATTAAACACACACAAGACAAAAAGGGAGATCATTAATATTAATTTTGGCCACAGCTTCTGGAGTTACACTCTAAGAGCCCTGTGTGTAACTCCCACCCACGCTAATTCCTGTGATAATTCTTTTGAATAGAGCGACATTAAGAATGAAAGTGGTGCTTTGTCTTTTAAAGAGGATGCTGAGGATGCTAAGGTTGCCAGAGGCTGGGAAGGGGGTTGTGGAAGGGAAGGGAAACAAAACCTAGGATAAAATGGCAGCTAGAAAAACTGGAGCTACACGATACTAAAAATTCTTCATAAACAGTCCAGTATAACTCATGTAGAACCACTGACAGTTATTTTACATTCCATTAGATATAATCCAAAGCACAGCGCATCTCAGAAAGAGCAAAAAAATTAATAATTTTAAGAGTGTTCTCATGCACACAACCTGCCTGTACCTACCAAAGGTGAGAGAGCCTTGAGTGGGGAAAGCCAGCAGCAACGCTGGGCAGCTCACGCTGCACCACAAGAAGCAGTTTCAAGAGTAATTACCCTTAGTCTGTTTGCAGCAGACTAAGCTGCACCGACCAGCCTGAAAACAACCTGGTCTAATTTTGTTCATCCATTAAGCAGATAAATCTACTTAATCTTCCCCAGGTCAATGGACAACAGACTACCTATTACAAGTATTTTCCATCAAAAATTGCTGTCAATGCAATAGAGTTTAGTGTAAAGGTTCCTTACGTACTTCTACCTAGACAAATATTGGTAGTGTGTTACAATATTCATGTAGCAATTGGGGTGATCAATTAAAAATAAATGCTGTTAAATGTCTGGTGATCTACAGAGCATTTAAAATCAGTGATTAATATAGAAGTTTAAAGATGAAGTGTCAAAACATTGCATGTGTAGAAATTCTTCATACTGCGGAGCAACCCAAAGTTACAGTTTTTCTAATTTACCAACAGTTTAAAGAATTTAAATCATGGAAAACTAGGCTAGCAAGTTGTGAAAGGACAAGAGGAATAACAGTAAAAATGAACAGAAATCTATCAAATCTTCTATTTCTTTCCTGATTTATGTATGTACACACAAACCAAAAAAAAACCCACAGCCATCTGAACACAAGCAAATTATGTTTATGTTGAATTCTGGACTACACTCACTCCACAGCAAGTATTCTACTCACACTACTTGCAGGAAAGCAGTAAACATTGCCAGAATTTAACTGCACCACCACCAATACGTTATCTTCAAAATGTATACTTTTTTTTTTGTTCAGTAAACTACAGAATTAAATTAATTCAGACTCTTGCCAAAGCAACTAAGTAATGTGCGATACCAAAAATACAACTCGTCCTGTTTACTGTTACTACATTTGCAAAGTGAAATATAAACACCATTTTTCTGTATTTGTGAAAGAAAGTATTTGTAAAAGTGAACAAAAAAAAAATTAAAGGATATTTAAGAGAAAATAAGCTTTAAATTCCCATCTTTCTGAATACAGCATTCTCAATATTTTTTCCTCTTCTTTCGATACAGATTAGATACACATATTCTGTTTTATTCAGCTTTATGTTCTTCTACCACTTCTAATAGCTACGGTAAAGCAATTAAGTTAAAAAAAAAAAAAGAAACCACAACTTTCTAATGTGAAGAGACACTCCATAGCGTCATCCAAAGAGATTGAGCACCCTCTACAAAGGCATACACATCCTCCTGCTCCCCAAGACACGCAAGGTGCTGGAAGGCGTCCTGCTGCAACTCCAACCAAAGCAAGCCAAACTGGTGCGCTCCTGGCTTGATATGACACAGAAATCCCCCATAAACAAGCATATGAGTAAGTGTGTTCAAGGCAAAGCAAGGGCTGCAAAGAACGAAAACTGAGGCAGAATGAAGATGATGCAGTAGTGATCTGGAGATGAGCCATCCTGCCAGAAATGGGTTTCCTCTCCTGCAGGCTCTGTTTATATGAGAAGTCTCTATCAAAAGCAATATTCAGAGGAAGAAAATATCAGCCTGCTAAGGGTAAGTGGGGGAATAATAAGGTCAAGGAAATAAAAAATGAAAATAAAACACAAAAATAAAAATATGACAAGAATGATGAGAGAGAGAAGCATTTTGCCCATTTAACCACACTGCACATCACCAGGGAGGCGGCAAATGTCCGAAATTACATATCTCTAAGAAAAGCTTTTCCAAAGGCACAGGAGGATTTAAAACATGCCTCCAAGGTAGTCAGGTATTGCTAATGTTCATTTGGAACCTCAGCTTTTAATCTTACCATGGTTTGAATGTACCCTTCTAAAACACTGCTTTAAAATAAAGTTTGCAATCATTTTAACATGGCTGTACGAGATGAAATTCTCATTAAACTAATGAAAAGTACAATTACGAAGCAAGGAATCTTTTCCTCTTAACCCTCCTCTGACTTCTCCCTGACAGGCAAAAATATGAACTTTCCTTACTATACAGAATGATTAGAAGTAACTTGTTTGAAAAAAAGCTCAAACCTAATTAATAAAATTACCATTCCCTGACTCACTCAGAAGACAGTCATGACCTTTCCATCAGAAAAGTAAACCAAGAAAATTCCCTGCAAGCAGAAGCAACTCAATCAGATCCAGGCGTGTGACTAAAAGGGCTGTTCTGTGCACAGTCTGGATGTACTTATCCCAGAACTACAAAAATCACACATTTCATCTCAAATTTGAAAGCCATCAGTCTCTACTGCATGATGTCAAGCCCTTTCATGAAGCCATTTGTAGCTTTAGACTCCACAGCATCTTGCAGCAGTAAGTTTCACAATGTCATTACGAGTTGTATGAAAAGGATGTTCCTCCTTTTCAATTGGCTTTGAAGTTACTGCCTAAATGT
Source organism: Phalacrocorax aristotelis (assembly GCF_949628215.1). Classification (NCBI taxonomy): domain Eukaryota; kingdom Metazoa; phylum Chordata; class Aves; order Suliformes; family Phalacrocoracidae; genus Phalacrocorax; species Phalacrocorax aristotelis. The sequence goes on from NC_134282.1 coordinate 30,574,216, forward strand.
TTCAGCTCTTTTCCTTTGATGTGAGAAAAATAATGAAATATTTCTGTGCAATTAATGGTTTCCCTCCCTCAGCTACCTTCTCCAAAGGTGAGGTATCCTAGCATACATTTAATTTACTTCAAAATTATCTCAAATTACTTCAAAACAACATTTCTTTTGTTCCTTCATCATTTCCACATGCCCCTCAAAGGTACAAAAGCAGGGGGGGAAAAAAAGTAACAAACAGCTGATTTCACAAGACTCAAAGCTGAAATTCCATCAGTACCAGTAATTTCAGTACAACTGAAAATGAGTGATCATAAAAAGCAAATAGTTAATTACCGAAATTCTCAGGAACTGATTTTCTGATAATACAGGATGTGACTTAGCTGTAAACACAGATGCTGTCCTGAAAAACCTCTTTGTTCTATTTTAAAAGAAAGTCAGTCGGCAATAATCCCTGAGTTTACCCACACAGAGCAAAAGGAAAATTTAAATTTCTAACATAGTATTTGGATTATAACGCGTAACCACACAAAATGCACTGTGGTGTGGAAACGCACAACTAATAAAAGCACTTCAAATAGCTATATCCTAATACACAAGGTCTCAAAAATTACATGAAAGAAAGATCTACTGGGTAAAATCAAACCTCTATCACCATTTTATCAAACACCTCCTCTTGATTTAACCTGTCAACTCAGAATTGTACAAGCGAGGTTAGGACCATTATGGCAAGTAATAGTCTGAAAATTCTTACTGATATTAACATTGTGTACTTAAAAGCCTAAAACGACGAAGCTGTGGCAAATACAGATTATGCGACGCAAACCCCAATCTTCCAAGTAGTATTTTGGTCACAACAGAGCCTCCCTGTAGGCTGACTTCTCTTTCATGAGCATGGTGTTGAATGTCTATTCCCAGCCTTCTTATGAAAATATTTACACTGCACACACCAAGTAGATCCTTACATTTTAAGACCAGCCAGATTAGACTGCAAAACACACAACCTTATTGTACACTGAATGCACATGGTGGGAGAAGTGGGCATTTCAAATAATAAATCATTAGTTTCTGCAGTTCCTGGCAGTGTGTTGGAATTGATTTTACATTTTTGACAAATAGTTTCTTTGTCCCTAATAAACCTTACCTATTTCAAAAACACTCCAGGTGTAAAATAAGGTATTGCTTAAATTCTTATGAAAGAATCCCCCACTCCCTCCATCCTTTTCCATTTCCTTTATGCTTAATGCATACAGAATGAGTACAATGTAATTGATTTCTAATTATTTAGAGAAAAGCAAGACCTATACCTATATCCTCGTGGACAAAATGTCCAGCATACAGCTAGATAAACACGTAATGCAATGGATAAGCAACTGGCTGACCAGTAAGGCTCAAAGGGTTACATCAGGCTGGTGGCCAGTCACTAGTGAGGTTCCACAGGCACCCATCTTGGGGCCAGTATTCTTTAATGTCTTCATAAAATACTTGGACGCAGGACTGGAAGGAATATTAATTAAGTTCGCTGATGACACAAAATTGGGGGGAGCTGCTGACACTCTTGAGGGCAGGGAGGCCCTGCAGAGATCTAGACAAATTAGAGAGCTGGGCAATCACCAGCCGTGTGAAGTGGTACAAGGGCAAGTGCCAGATTATGACCGTGTATGAATGACTATGTATGAACAAGGGCAAGCGCCAGATTTTGCACCTGGGGCATGGCAAACCTGGATGTACATACACACTGGGGAACAAGAGGCTGGAGAGCAGCCCCACAGAGAGTGACCTGGGGGTTCTGGTCGACGGCAAGTTGCACATGAGCCAGCAGTGTGCCTTGGCAGCCAAGAGGGCCAACAGTGTCCTGGGGTGCGTCAAGCCCTGCATTGCAGCCGGTCGAGGGAGGTGATTGTCCCGCTCTGCTCTGCGCTGGTGCGGCCTCACCGCAAGTACTGTGTGCGGTTTTGGGCGCCACAGTATGGTAACGATATAAAGCTACTAGAGGGTGTCCAGGGGAGGGCCACGAAGTAGGTGAAGGGTTTAGAGGGGAAGCCATACGAGGGGCAGCTAAAGTCACATGGTTTGTTCAGCCTGGAGAACAGGAGGCTGAGGGGAGACCTCACTGCAGTCTTACAGCTTCCTGACAAGGGGAGGAGGGGCAGGCGCTGTTCTCTTCTCTCTGGTGACCAATGATAAGACCCGAGGGAATGGCAGGAAGATGGGCCAGGGGAGGTTTAGGTTGGACATTAGGAGAAGGCTCTTCACCCAGAGGGTGGTGGAGCATTGGAACAGGCTCCCCAGGGAGGCAGTCACGGCACCAAGCCTGGCAATATTCAAGAAGCACTTGGACAACAGCCCTCAGAGACATGGTGTGAATTTTGGGGTTGTCCTTTGCAGGGACAGGAATTGGACTCAATGACCCTTGTGGGTCCCTTCCAACTAAGGACATTCTATGATTTTATACTTTTGATGGCAAGCTGAACTTAAACTTTGTAGGCTGGAAATTCTGAAGAAAGATTTTGCCTAAAACCATTCTCACAAGCTCGTGATAGCTTTCTGTGGTTATTCAAGGTACATTGAAAAAATCACTTGAAAAAAACTACTCTCCAACAACTCTGTCCTAACTATGTAACTACTGCTACATCCAGCTTTTCCCGTTAGGTGTAAATGGTGTTTAATTTATACAATCTTAACATCATCCCATCACGCAGCATGCCTGACCTCCACCAAGGTGAGTCCACCTGCTCCCCATGAGTATACACTAGGGGAATACATTAATCCTCACTTACACATGCTTCCTGTGGAACTCCAGAATCTTTCCTTCAATTCTTTCCTGGTCTGGCAAATACAGGTTTGTCTTAAGGTGTTCTCGATCCTCTGATTCATCGAAATCCCCTATTTCAGCTATTACAGAAAACAGAACAATGTTAGAATACGAAGAAACAGTGGAAAAGGAACAATGATAGAAATATTTGGTAAGGAATTACAGAGACTCCAAGAGCCAGAATGTATTTTCCATTAAGTGCTTCAGATTTGTGCATTATTCTTTGTATCCAGCTTCATCCTACCAAACACACATTTATCCCAAGCAGGCTTCCTGGGGATTACAGCAGTATTTTAACATTGTTTGGAAAATTTAGATGTCTTTACAGGCAAAGATGTCAGACTTGTAGAAGACCTGTGAGGTGGTCTAAACATTTCTTCCTTACAGATATCTCATATCAAACCAGCATATTTGAATTTATTTTTTTTAATATATATGAAATAGTTATAGACAAGTCTACTTAGGAAAAAGAGAAAGCAGTGTTATGTGACTATAAATCCCCACAGCACCTATATCTAGAATTTTGGTCTCCCCTTCACATATTCACACCTTTCAGAAGTGACACTGTGGATTAGGAAGAGATTTATAGAAGAAAAAAGCATGAATCAAAAGTGTAGACTGGCTTCCATCTGATAGGACATGAAAAGACCAGAAGCCTTTGGCTTGGAGAAGAATAGCATGAGGCAGGCAGAACACATGGCAGAATTATATAAAAATTACAAGTTGAATAAGTATTTTAAAAGTTATTTACTTTTTCTGATAATCAAATATGAAGGTACAATATTAAATTAAAATGCAGAAGTTTTAAAAAGACAAAAGGATATAAGTTATCCTACAGACTTCCTAAAAACTGTGAAGCTCATTTTCATGGAAGAAGGTCAAAAATATAAGGAAATTCAAAAGTTAGACAAATGCATGGAAGTGAAGTTCATCAAGGGCAACTAAACAAAGACACGCAGAGTCAATCTCTGACTTAGAAAAGGCCATATGCACAGATTACTGGATGGACGCAAAGGAAGTACCACCATATGCTTGCTCTGTTTCGGAGGGTTTCGCCATAGCATCTGCTATCAACTACTGTCAGAGAAAGGATTGTGGACTAAGTGAACTAATAATCTTATCCAAGGCAGCTGTTCTTAAAAGGAACACAGCAATATCCTGTTTAAAATCAAGCCAGCATATGAAGCAACAAGAAAAAAAATGGAAAGGCACTTTTGTAAAATAATTTATGGTAAAAATAATCACATTCTTTCTCACTTCTAATTTTCTAGAAGAATAGAAGCAAGTTAAGCAAGGCCAGATGCTGAGATTAGCTCACCAGCTCCACATTGCGCTGCTGGAAAACCATGAGCAAATACTCACTGATGGCACACACACAAGATAGTAATGGTGATTTTATTGGAAAAGCAAATCTAATATTATAATAATTGTATTATATTACAGTGCAGAATTATATAGCTAGTAACTATTTAGCAGCATACGTGAGAAGAGGTATTGTTTAACAGCTTTTGTTTCAAGCCAGCAAGGAGGCAGAAAACCCCATTTCTGCAGCTCAGGTTACAGATTGGTAAACACTCTTATTTGGCTGCTGCTCAAACTCGTTTGGTGTCTGAACCCATTCAAGGTGTTCAACCTGCTCTTCTTAAAGGCCACATTTTTAGGTCTTGAGGCATGTACAGACTGAGCGAGCAGCAACATGGAGAGCTTCCAAATCAATTGCTTCCCATTTCCATTTGCACTCCCAGTAAGCAGGAAAGCTGCTGACAACCCTACTGTTGAACTTGTTCTGGCACATTTCTAGTTTTATTTCATCCCAGCCTCTACACACTTATCTCCCCCCAGCCACGGGTAAATTGAGAAACAAAGCCAAGGAAGCACAGAGGCAGACGGGAGCAGCTGTCTGGAAGATGAGGAGTGCTAGTGACCCGATTTGCAGAGCCAGGGAAAACAGACAACACGCAAGGACATCGATTTTGTACAGTCTCCACAAAGCCAAAGTTATCTCGTACATAAGCACCAGCTGTTCCTCACCACAGCTATACCCAGTGATAATCCCCAGTGTTCAAAATCAACAGGTTTACTGCACATACAGAAGGAAATAGTGTGAGACGGAAAATGCTTTTAGTTACCAAAAGCTTCTATATGCTGTTTTACTCGGGTTAGCAATGGCAACATCACCCAATGTCCCCACAGTTGAGATACTCACATTGTAGAAGGTGAGATACCAGGAGAGCAGCCGTATTGTAGCTGCAGGTCAGTCGTTCCTCTGCTAAGTCTCTCTTGATTTGCAATGCAAACAGGTACCTGAGAGAGAGTTACAAGTACCACCTTGACATGTGAAAGAACAGTAAAACAACTGAGCAGTATTTTATAAAACCAGCATCTCCTAACTCATCCTCTCTCCAAAACCAAGATAATACAGAAGCCTTGCTACCAAGGACGGTCACATCAAACCAAACAACATGTGACTAAACCAGTGCAATTTATAAGCATCAATAAACACACAGGGACAAGGAAGCAGAAGGAAAACCATGCTTTTAACAAGTCTGATTTGTGAAGGAATACAGCAGCTGCGATTTTTAGCTGGAAAGAAACTTAATGAACATGTTAAGTGATTTTATTTATTAGAACAAGGATGGGAGAATATCACTGATTCCAATATCTTGTGAGGAAAAATAATGAGCATTTCGGCTAGCACTCAATTAATTTACTGAGTGGTTATATTTTCCAGGACTATAACATTAACAGCCTGTAAAGACAGTAAGAAATTAAATTACATTTTCTTATCCTGCTATACTCATTTAACTAAAGTATTCCCCCAATCCGTTGCTAAAGAGGAATCGATTTCTGTTTAACAGTTTTGTGTAAGTAATAAGCTGCCTGCAAAACGTACAAGGGTAGAAGAAAAACACAGCAGCCTTGAAAGTGTGCTGATAAGGACTGATTTGGTAACCTAAACTAATTCTAATACATGTTTATGAATGTAATGCTGCCTTTTGTGTTTTCTTTTTTTACTTGAAGGTGCAATAAGGACTCCAGTAAATAGACAACCTTTGAACTGACAGATTGATCAATATTCTTTACCAAATTACACCCTGAAAGAAAGCAGTAATTTTTTAAAAGAAGAATTAATTTTAAAAACATTACATAGCATATTCTTGAAGCAAAAAGATAATAAAAGGTATACATTCTGAATGTGGGTTTTTCTTTTTTTTTTTTAAAGTGCTGTAAGAATGTATTAAAGAATTCTATAAAGTATGCTCTGTTTTTCTGCATATCTAGCTGTGCTATCTTGGTTTCTTCAACACACTCACAATAAAATGTACATATCATTAATAGCATTATGAAATACCTAGAGCTCTAAGCACAGACCAGAATGCCACAATAAATACTCCATAAATAGACGAAAACAGTAAAGCATGTTTGCTAGTTGTAGAATACTTAGTGTGGATAATAAAACATTTATTAAAATATGTACTGATTATTTTGTTATAGGTACTGTTTATAAATAAGATTATTTGCTCTCTACCCTGTCTCTTTTGACACCATGATGTTTGACAAGCCTTAAATTGCATTCCTTTCTGTTTTGAAAAATATTTTTTCCACTAACATTCATCTGCCAACATGTGTCTGCTGAAACTGTGACACTAACAAAAAGCGCTCTTTTGCTCATCTTCAATGTAAGTTTTGTCTGGAAACAGATGCAGCGTCCTCCTACTCTTACCTTCCTTTCGTTTCAGTAGCTAATGCAAATCAAATTCTTCAAAAAGTACGTTACCTAGTATATTCCTCTTGCAACTGACCCGGATCTGGAGGGAAAAACTTTACAGCTAGACGAAGCACTGTAGTCTTTGGTCCTATAAGAAACATTAGTTATTTCAGAAAAAACCTCTTGTTCTTCAAAACCACATGCATATAATGTTTTTCAACATGCACAGAAATAAAACACACATGAAGTCTAGCCAGCTTTCAGCTTGCCAGCTAACTACAGCAGGCCTATGGGGTATAGGTTGTCCATGTCAATGGAGATACAGCAGATAGTATAGACAGTTCCTCTGAAAACTACTTCCAAGACAAGTCTGCAGTCTGAATGCTGGAAAAATAGTTTCATGGAACACGAAAGCTGTAATACCCCAAAGCAACGACTTGACTGCATACTGAGGCATCACAGATAACCCAGCGAGAGCTTCCCAGAAGGGGAGGAGGGTGGAGACACGTTCCACAGGCTCCCCCCAACACCAGCCACCACCACCAGAGCTGTCAATGAGCTGAACCCACGTGTCCACCCAGACCCAGCTGGTTCCCCACAGAGATAAAAGTGCTTTTGCAGCCTGCTCCTGGCATGCCTGTTAATACCCATTTCTTTACATTTTTAACATCTCAATTTCAACAACAGGGAGAAAACTGATTTAGCGTTTAAATCTAAACAGAACCCTAAGTAACTATCTGGAATAGTCCATCATGCTCTGTGTAACATTTTACAAGAAAACCCAACTGCAACTAGACTGCACTAACAGTTTCAGCGTCATGACAGCCTGCTGAACCAGCTGACTGGATGCCCACAACCCCATGTTTCACCAGTATTTTTTGAGGAATGCTACAGCATACCACAATTGCTTACCATGCCACAACTGGGCACCACTGGTCTGCTGCTGTTTTTCCTGTTTTTAAAGCAGACAAAGCTAAGTATTTTGCAGGCAGTCAAAGCACTAGACAACTTTTGCTTACAGAAGCCTGTTGAGTACCCATCTCACATTTGCAGGCATTCCCCAGACAAGAGGAGCACCGCTCATTTGCTGCAGCCCCACGCTCCACCGACAGCATCTCCACTCAGCTGCGACAGACCTAGACCCATCCCCAACGTGCACTTTCCCACGAGGAGTGAGGACAGTCCACCTTGAGCATGCAGAGCCGCAGAAAGGCAGGACAAACTGCAGAAAGACAGATGCCCTCTAAAAGGCAGAGGAAGACCTGGGATGGGAAAAGCTGCAATGCCTCTTCTTGCTAAACTCCCCTCCTCTGGGTGCAATGGGCAGGATACCCACTTATTTCACAACCTGACTGAACCTCGAATCCAGCCCTGCTTACACGTGACCTACAGAGGTGCCTTGCAGCCCCAGCCACTGCCATATCAAAGCAAGCTTAGCCAAATTTAAAAAAAAAAAATATCAAATTTATTTGAGCATGTTGGTAAGGACAGGCCAGCCTCCTTTGATTTATTTTAAGCACCAAGATATCTTAAAGATTGACAAAGTCCAGTTTGACCCATCAACCCCAAAGTATGATTTCTTCTGTCCGGAATACCCGATTCCCACACACTGAACGCTCCTCTGCTTACTCACCCTCTTGTTTGCCAACGGGGCAATAACAAACCTTGCTTTCTGCCAAGTAGCTGGGAGAACTAACTCTCAGGCTATCGCAGCTGTCAGAAGAGCAGCTCCTAGCTTCCAATCCCAGAGCTACCAAACCTTTGGTGAACCAAAAAACCTGAAAACCTCATCCTAATTACAGTGTAATATCTAGAAATTAAAGGAGGCTGGAAACAACACACCATAACCGTACACAAAGCACACATTTGGCAGAGACTAAAACCATACTAAGGATTTTATAGCTCTTGAGACACACCAAGTGAGGAAAACAAAACTTTACATCAAATTTCTGAAAATGCTCCAAGCCTTTGGAAGACCTTCACAAGGTTAAGAACAGACCTGCACATTACTCACACCAATCAACTGGAAAGTATTGCTGCAGCAGCAATTTTGGCAGTGTTCTGAGCATCACTTAAATTAAATGATAATAAATATAAAAAAAAACCCAAACATAATGCTGCGTATTTGCATCTGTAGCACAACTCCTCCTGGTTTTTGTTTTTTTAATCTCATCTTTTGTCTATGAACAACTCCCATTCTAACTAGGCAAAGAAACACTGGGCCAGTCTTAACCAAGATACAGAATTTATTGTAAGAAGCCAAATCTCAGCAAACCAAGAACAACAACAAAAAAAGAGAAGCGAAGAAAAATTACTTATGCAGGTATGGTGAACACAACACTATATAAAACTGGCAACACCTCAGAGAAGGTACCCAAATGCCAACCTGATATTGTGCACCTATTCGGAAGTCAAGAATTTGGATCTAAACTCCTTGCTTTCTAGAGTGGTTCAGTAATAAAACTGACTGCATTCATTTAAAATTAAATGAAAATAAAATCCTTATAATACAATATAAAGTTCTATATAGCTCAAAATAGGTCTTTAGCCAACACTAATTTGAAGTAAATGTTAATCTACATCTTTTGTTTTTAGAGAGCTTGTCAAAGACTCTGAACTGCATGCCTACAAGTACACCACAATCAGCATCAACATAAACTAACAGGTTTGAGCTGTAGAACCTTGAAGTCCGTGGTAGTATCTAACATTCCCCTACCGCTGGACTAAAAGTTACAAAGGTAACTCCAAAATCATTAAATTCTAAAAACCAAACCGAACAAACAAAAACCCAACCCCCCCACCCCACCCCACCCCACCAAAAAACCAAACAACAACAACAAAAAAAAAACCCAAACCAAAAAAACCACTTCAAAGCAGGTTCTTAAAGTGAGAATATAGGAAAAGATCATCCACCCATGCCAAGTCCAGGAATTTCCTAAGAGCATGAGCAAACTCACCAAATCTCATTCTTACAGAATTTCGCTTTCCTTTGGGAAACACCCAGCAGCCACCTGCAGAGCAGGGGCACGCAGAAGGGAGCATACTGCCTTTTGCGTGTGTTGCTGCCAGGCTAGCCCACCTGCACCCAGCTGCCACCCGCCGCCCCAGGGAGCCCAGGCAGAGGGGCACTGGGGAAGGGCAGCCCCAACATGGCAGAGGAGCACAGAGGCTGAAGCCAGGGTAGATGTGGCTAGGCTTGCACAGCGGTATTGTCAGATAGAAATGTCTTTCCATTATTGCAGCTTACTTAGTCACTTACTTCTGAAATGGCCAACTGCCTGAAATTATCAAGTAGTTAAATTAATTCTCATCTTAAGGCTTTGTATTTAGTAGTACTGTCAAAGGAGTTCTTAGAAGACGTTCCTATGCAATATGTCAGCTGCTGGATTCAATGGCAAAACAGCTTAAATTACTATACACGCAATTAATGTTTTAACCGTAAACGTCTTCCAGGCTTTCTACAGTCATATCTCATTTCAATATTAAAAACAGCAGAATGCCAGGAAGGGATTCAACTAGCATAAAAAGAAAAAAGAGCTCTCACACGAACTATCAAAACTTACAAATTTAAAATTTCAGAACTTTAACATGTGCCAGACAACTGACTGGTGTCTCCTACAGATTAAGATAAAAAAATTTTTTTCAAAGAAACCTTTCAGTGTCACTGGCAATATAGCACAGGCAGTAGACCAGCAAGCAGCAGAGCAGCCATAAATTTTAGTATATCCCCATGGTTTTAGACAATTTTAGAACAATATATGTACCATCACGGAACACACAGCCATCAGCCTAAGGTCTAAGGCCAAGTTTCCCAAATTTATATAGCATAGAAGAGGACACAGAAGGTGTAACCAAGTAGCATCACAGACCTGTGGTCCAGATCTTTTGACTAAGATGTAATTCCTTCCAGCACTGGAAAAACAAAACAAGCCTAACTGCATAAAGTATACAAAAAGATGGCACTCCAACAATTTTTTTGGGGGGTGGGGGAGGAAACAGAGAGTGAAAGTATTATATACCCTCCTAAGGAAGCCTTCTTTTATAGCTGGCTTGGCTCTTCTGATTAAAAAACAATGTTGGTAAAATTTTAAAGATCAGTCTAGAATTGGTGATTTCTTGTTTTCTGCCAGTTTTAGGCAGAAGAATAACTACAAGCTACCTCCCAGTACTAATTTTCAACATTTTTCAATTAAGATTTTGAAAGCAGTAGGACTCTTCCACACCCTCCTGATCTTGTTCTTCCACAAACCCTCTACAATCAGAAACAGAAAACAAGCAAACAGGTTAACCCCGTTCTAAAGGAAAAAAGTTTTATCTGATCTTTCAGCATCAGAATAATAAGTATACTGTATTCTTCAATTATTTTTAGCCTTCAGCGTGCATCTCACATTACTTTTTAGAGTATCATAAAGCAAAGATAGCACCACTATTGCAATATCCTCCTGGACAAAGAGCAGAAACAAATTTCACAACTGAAGCAAAGAGGACTCTGAAGCTGCAGCACCCACTGTGTGGGAGATCCCTGCCTCTGTTCTTCGTGGGAGATCCCTACCTCTGCTCTTCCCGAGTACATTGAGAGATTTTTTTGTGAGTGAGATGGGAATACCCACCCCAATGAAATTCCCTGCATGTCAGCAAGCTCTGAGTGCAGCTTTTTACAGCCTTTCTGAAATGTGTATCAGCTCTCAGGCAGATCTCATGCCTGCAGATGCTACCTCCTCTCATGCAACATGTGCAATAAGCCAGAATACTCCTTTTTCTTTCCACCATAAGACAACACAACTTACAAAAAAGCTCACAAACATCAAGCGTCATGTTTTGCTTATACATAACACCAGCTGACCCAATCTATCTAGATATTTATCAGGAAGAATCATACCTTCAGTAAATTTCCATTCCACCCATTATATACTACATATTCAAAGCATCAGGTTTGCATGCCTGAACAGGAACCACTATCACCCCTACCAAGTACAATTTTCAGGGAAGCATAACCAGTAAATCAAGTAGTAATTGTGAAAGCAACCCACATAAAGCAGATGCAAATTAAGGAAAATTTGCTTTTTTAAACTACTTACTCCGTACTTGTTTAATAACAGGTTTCATAGGTTCCAGCCAAATCTGAAATTAAAGAAAAAAATATTACAAACCGACATTCTTATTTGAATACAATATGAAAACATCAAAGGTAAATTCAAATACAGCAGCAATTTATGAGTATGCATTTCTTCCTCACTACAGTAATGTAGCAATTTCTTTGCTTTAAAGAAATGTACTTATCTATTTGAATTGATATTTATTATGCATCAACCGAAAAACCACTGATCCCTGCTTAAAGCTCATCTGGACAGAAGAAAAGCCAAGTCAGCAAAAGCACACCACTACTGCCAAGACAGAAATCGTGCCAAAACACATGACTGTAGACAGGACCAGGCTATAGAATAACAGAAGGTCTGGAGAACATGACAAGGTCCAAATTTTTTTCACTTCCATGCTTTGTCATTCTCCCTTACCTACCTACTTCAGTATTTTCACTTGATATTAATTTCCCACAAACTTGTCTCTTTTGACAAGTACATTTTTAAAGAATGGCTATTGTTCTTGTAAAAGGAGCGTCCATAAAACTAATACAAAGTATTCTGGAGGCTCAATTTCCCCCGCACCCCCAACAAAAATCTGTATCAAGACAATTATGTTTGGCTCTTACTAGTTTGTTCTATGTCTGAGAGACAGCGCTGAGGATTTTAAGAACCTTCTTAGATACAGAAACACTTTGGATCCTTTGCAGAGGAAATGGAAAGCAAACAAGCTTGACTCTCTCCTTGGCTCGAGAGCAGCCTGTATTAGTGCAATTAACACTCTCCGTGTTCTCAGGCATATTTTCTGCATGTGAGTCTAAAACTAGAAAACGTAATAGAAAAAATAATGAAGACACAATTTGAGGAATATTTTCTAGTTCAGAAGCCATGTTGTCCTCCTTGCAAGGCATGGGATAAGTGACTAGGAGGCTTACAGAGTGTCAGCATTTCTCTGTATCAATCATTTAAAAAGCTTGCAGGTCTATATGTCTGCTGAGGTTCATATTTATTAGAAAAAGGTTCATATTGACTCTTCAGGCAAATTAATTGAAGACTAAATTATCTGAAGATAAATACGAACACTACCAAATTACACACTGCAATATGATTTTCTAAGCACTCCACAGACTACACTTTGAGTTCCCCCTTTCAGAGGAAGGGAGGATTTTATTTAAATCCCTGGAAGTGGGAACATCAACTATTTAACTGCTTTATACAGTTTTTTGAGATTTAACAAGAAGTAGAATGCAATTCCTCCCCTCTGCTTTATTAGTTATTGTTCCAGTAAGCAAAGCAGATTTACAAGAATCAAAGAGAGAATTCTACAGAAGACTTTGAGACTTTTGACACTCAAGCAACTGCATTTCTCCAACCTTTTTATTATACTGAATTCATCAGGGAACTGTACATACCCAATGTGACTGGATGTTCTGGAACTCGATCCCAAAGTAATCTGATTCGATCAAATTCAGATGCTTGTAAACTTCTGTCAATAACGTCTGGCCATAGTATTTTGACTAAGGAAGTAAAAAAAAGATAAAAAACACAGTGAGATGAAAATAAGTAAATTTACCACAAATGAGAAAAAAATTACAGCAACTTTAGAATATCTCAACGATTTTTCACATTATTTTTGTCACTGTAACATGCAAACATACAATATACAGGCACAGCTCCATACAGGCATGTTTTACAGAACCAGAGGAACTCAAGCTGGAAGGGACCACTGGAGGTCACCTATGTCCAACCTCCTGCTCAAAGCTATGAGACCAAACTAGACCAGTTGCAAACTATTTGCAGCTCCTTCAATAAACCAGCACCATTTGTTTGTCTAGCTGGATGGCATGGCTCTCCCCCAGCTGCAGTGGACTGAGGCAGGGGCTGCCAAAATCCTGCTCGCATACACACCCCCTCACTTGTACCAACACCAGAGACCACCCAGCCACACGCAACTTTCACACCAGCAAGACTTGAAAATGTATGCAGATGTTTTAAGTGAGTCCTAGACAGCCGAGGAAGGCTGGCCCAGGGTGGTTTGCATCCAACCAGAATTTACTCCCAACCCAGAAAGCCCTGTCTGGCCCCACAGGGAAGCAGGAGCTGCGCGAGCAGGACTTCACAGGGCTAGGCTGACTACTGCCAGGGAAATCACACCGACTGAGCGGAGGCTGCTCACCGCAGCACATGCAATGCCTTTACTGATAGAACTAGAACTCATCTCCTACAAAGGCACATCTCTGAAAATCCCTAACTTTTTTCTTCCAATGGCATTCAAGAAAAATTTATTCTGTTAACTAAGAAATAAACAGGAAGGTTATAGTGGGAACCCAAACACTCTCCTCTTGCACCGTGTCTTCTGTGTGAAGTCATTGGCAATTAATCCCTCCCGCAAGAAACCCACTCATTAGCCCTTTTCACAGTCAAGTTGGGTGTAAAGCCACAAAACAAACACTGGCAGAAAGCAGCTATGGTAACACGGGAAAAAACAGGAAACCTTCACAGCACACGCAAAACAGCTACACTTGGGTCTGCATATGAGCTTGCTCTTGGCACCCATTATAGTTTGACTGCAGCAGCCCCCACAAGAAAAATAACATTTATGAACCCACATACCAGTCCATCAGGATCACACAGAAAAGAATCCAGAGGGCTTTCTCAGCCCTTGGCACCTGTTCTAGCAACGCACAAACGCCAGCAGGATGGCTAGCGTAGGCTGCAGAAGGAGGTGGCATGGCTACTAACATCCATGCTTTGCCTTGGCCCACAGAAGTAATCTGCAACTGCAACAAGGTCTGGCATCACTCTGGTCGGACAGGTTATCCAGCAGAACGCACCTCAGGCATTCGTGCCACTGAGGTCTCTTTTATTTGGAAGAGTCAAAGTGCCGGAAGACTCTTAAACCTTACTATCAAAACTGGCACACAGTTCTGTAATTGGCTCTTTAAACTCAGGATGGTGTCTCTTTTAAAAGTATTAGGTATTATAATAAAATAGTAATATAATAATTTAATGAAATATGCAGATGAAACTACCTAACAATGAATGGACCACTTTAGGTTAAAATAAAGAGGGTTTTAAAAAGTAAAAACAGATGGTGAAAGTTGGGGAAATTGTTTCACATTACTGAGATACATACAAATTCAAGAGTAATTGCTTCTTACAGGAACAAGAGAGTAACTTTTGATGTTTTTAGAAATGTGAAATTTAGCTAAATAACTCTGTACCACAAAATAGTAGTACAGTTTCTTCAGTGAGAAAAAGCATGACAGCTCCGCAGTACTGCAAACCTGAAATAGCTTTGGTAATCGCACTGCTGTGAAGAGCTGACTGAATTCAGTGCTATTGCCAAGGAGGAAAGTACAGAAACAGAAGAACAGGGAGTGATACGAGATCAGCTCGTCCTTCTCATCCATGCTTTCACAAGTCACCTATACCTATAAGGGCAACCACAGGTGTGACGCGTAGGTCAGGTAAATGCACCTGGAATAAACACCACTGATTTAGAAAGTTTACTGGCAAGAGAGAAAATCAAGTCAGTCAGGAGCCCAGGGGAGACAAGGGGCGGGGGGGGGGGGGGGGGGGGGAGGGGTGCAGGTAGGGAAGGACAATCCTGTCCTCAAACCCAGAATGAGAGAGCTGATCCAGGCACATAGCACACAGCCTTCAAAGATCTTGGTGCTGTGCTTCATTAGCACATAAACCCAGAGGACATGGGAATAAAACTCACATGCAACCAGTGCAAGCCCTGTAAGCCAACACTGGCTGCTCATGCTGAAAAAGCTAGCAAGGGAGTGCAGCAGCTTCAGCCCAAAGGAAGCAGGATGCTTTCACTAGGGCTCGAGGTCACTCATTCGCCACATAGGACTCGAGCAGTGCCATGAGCAGCTATCACCTCTGCTGAGAAATAGGTAACATTTATTGAGCAGCAACGCTTGGGTAACTGTTCTGGTTGATATTTCACAGCCTGACTGCAGAACATCTACTAAACATATCATGCTGGATCAGGCCACTGATGCCAGAACATCAAATAAAACTAGAGGTGAGGAGAAATGATCCCCTTTGTCACTTCAGTGGATACAGAGGTGCCTGTTTGGGAGATGACACAATACGGCGAGAAGGAGTGCTCTCCTCTTTTTCTGGACAAGTTTTGTGATGTCTGAAATGGCATTTTCTTTGTAAGAACACATTGAATTTTTTTTGCCAAATTCTGTGCTTGTAGAAGACACTGTGGGTATGGGTTTTGGTTTTTAAATTATGATAATGAAATAAGGAATGATACAGGTAATGGTAAACCACACTAAACTTTCTTGCTCTTCTGTCTACAGGCATGTTTCTCAGACATGTTACAGGCTGCTTGCCACAGGACCCACACATTCCTGGAGAAATGCATTTTGAAAATTAAATTTTTAACTTTCAAATTAAATACATTTCTTGCTTTGCAGTTGCAAATAAATCTTAAAATAGTAACAGAAGAAAATATCGTTAAATATAGTAGGACACACACCCCCTTTATTTTTTTTTAAGGTAGATACACACATATTTATTCTTATTGTATGCCTACTCTTCACAGGCACCACAGATTTGAGAAAGGAATGCGTTTTAGCCAGTGATATTTGTGGGGATGCAGCGATATCCTGACCGACCTCAAACTTCCATCTATAGAAGACAGGCCACACCAGCCTGCCTTTTCATGGATGGATCTATTAACCTCTAGAGTTTAATAGAGAGATGCCCTGTGACCCCAAGTGTCAGATTTCTCATTTGTGAAATAGCAGTAATTCTGGTCCCAACCACCTTCTGTTAGAATTAAACTTGGATTAACTTGTGAAAGATATCTGGCAACAGTTTAGACAAATTTTACAGTCACACTGTGTGCTGTGCTGATTAAGGAAACTGTGCCCTGTCCATTGCTAGTTATATACAGCTGTTAAAATTATGCCCATCAGATCGTCATATGCAGGTCTCTCCCATCCACAGCATTTAAACTGAGTTACATCTCTGTGGCTCCATCAAGCTCTGTGCCCGGTGACAGTCCAGCTGCCTTCGTTTCTCCCAAAAAGAAAGTCCATACTGTGTACATACCCCTGGCACCTCTCTCCTTCCCCTGACAAGCCCGCGTACCCTTCAAGAGAAGCTGGAGATGAAGAAATTAAGATGGTCAGAGCTGGGAGCACTTGACAACTGATCAAATTATACAAGTGCCATCCAAACATTAGAAGTGTAAAATTATTGTGACTGGGCTATCAACTGTAATTTTGGGTGTCATTTATAATAACAAGTTAAGAAAATCCTTGTTCTAAGCTGAACATCATTTCATAGCACTTTCTTCAAAGTATAAAGCAACAATAACAATGCCACATTTAAAAAGAACGGTATTAATTTTATTTTTATATAAAAATGCGTTACAAAAGCCTGAGACAGAACACAATCTTTTATTATTGTGTCTCAAATGCTGTGGGAAAACTCGTTAGAGCTATTTAGTTCCTCAAATTGTTTGTTACATTTATAACCATCCATTCCAAAAAGCTCCTTAAACATTTTAAAGTTGGCAAAAATGAAAGTTATATAGTGGGTAGCACCATGTCATTGGTTAATCTGGATAAAACCAGCACAAAGCAAAAACTTTCAAGTAATTACTTAATTACTGTAATTTTGATGTCAGGGCAAGAAGCTGCATGAATACTTTTCAGAAAGGTCCCATTTTCAGTACAAATTCACAACACGGCATACTTTCCATTCCAGACATCTCAGTTACTCTTTATATGCTGCCAAGACAACGACTACTGATATCACTGAATTACTCCACATATAAAAGAAAGGAAAAAAAAAAACAACAAACAACCCAGGGTGAAAATAATTAAATAGGCAGCTAACAAAAGCTTCCCCTAGTGACCCAGTCTAACTGTACTCTACTATAACAAGTCATCATCAGAAGACTGGTCAGTACAACAGATTTTTTTCAAGCAGATTTGTATATTTGATTAAGCTTGAAAAGATCCCGCAGAGCTGTGCAAGCAGGGTATCCTGACAGGCAGCAATGCCATGGAGGTCCCTGCCCTGGCAAAAACACCTCTGTGGCAATCTCCTGCCTGCACACAGGAGGAGTAACACCTTCAGATCAGGCTCAGCATTAAGCCACCGCCAGGCAGGGATCAAAATTAGTAGGAACAAACATTTTAAGTTGAAGTTTCTTGACTGAAGGAGGTATCTGTATTTTTTTTTTTTAGGACAGAGGAGTAAAATGTAAATAAATTTTTAAAAAAGGTCAGAACGAGTTATTTTTGTTTTATCATCCCAACTGTAATTTCCTATTTTCTCAAATATCACTACCTACATGGCAGATCCTCCCTCTGCCATAACATTTTAGCTTAGGAAGACAGAAAAATAAACTAGGAATACATAGCCTATGATTTTCAGTAGACCATAGTTCAGTATTATTGAAACCAATTCTTCCTCAGTAACTCCCAAACATGTCTTCCTGAACATCTTAACTTTCTACTTCCATCCATTTTAACTTTAACAAAAAAACCCAGTATTTTCATAATTAGTAGTATTCTCGTATTCCAAAAAGGACAAACTGCCTTTGCTCAAACTTTCCAAAAATGAAATCCACTTTTAGTGGCAGTTAGGCTGGAGGAGAAAAAAAAAAAAATCAGTCCAAAAGCCGAGAGTCTGGAAAAAATTAAGAGTTATAAATGAGAGGTATAGAATGGAAACTCTTGTGCACCCAGAGCTGGAGGAGCCACTGGCCACCAACTTCAGCACACACCAGCTGTCCTTGGATTTTGTGTTACAGAAATCTGCAACTGTTGGGAGACCAAATCCTCCAGTAAACAGTGTATCTGCATGAGAGGAAGAAGTTTATACTTGACATCATCACTGACAAGTGGCCAAGACAGAGCGCCCCATGAGCTGCCAAAGAGAAGCACAGGCATGAAAAGTAAACTGAACTCACTTAAATAAGGACCCCTTCCCATTCATGGATTCTTTTATCTTCTTTTGGTGCACTTTAGTGGTTTTCCTAATGAAAAAGTGATTTCTCATCTTTTGGCAAATTAAAAAAAAAAGGACAATCAGCAACTAAACATAGCAGTTACACTAGACTTGTTATTTCCTTTCTTAACCAGAAATACACCAACATTTCAGTGAGTTTATAGCTCTGTTTACCTACAGCCCTTTTAGATCTCTGTCCAAATGCAGCATGATACAAAAACGCATTCAAAACTCCCTATTAAGAACTACCATTAACGCCATGTACAAACAAAAACTGTATTTATGAATGCAGGGTGTATGTTTAAACCACATGTATTAGAAAGAAGGAAGTAACATAAGGTGGGGCAAGGAATATAATTCATGAACTTTTTGTTTTCATGGGTAAGACAACCTTACAGTTCCATATTTAGTTTTTAATCCGCACACTGGAAAAGTAAAAAAAGTCACTGCCTTCTTTTTCAGTATTTTATTAGTTTCCCTGCCTCCCCACAAAAATGCATACCTGGTAACAACAGATGTATCAAACTCTGGTTTAACGTGCTCAGCCAAATACTACTTAAATACTACTTAATTTTGATTATCTGAACATTTAACAATAACTTTCAGCTTCAATTATTTCATTTTTTCTTTTAATACTTTGTGAAGAAAACTGTATTTTAAATACATGTGTTTTTTACTCACTCTTACATATTGACATGTCCCATCTACAGGTTATTTTACTAAGATGACAGCAAAAAGGCTTTGCAGTGCATTTAACAACCTACAGAGCATTGGATGCACAGCCTGCAATGTCAGGGGATTTGACTCTCTTATACAGGGTCCTCACCGCTGCTTCACACCATCGCAGTCTCTACCTGCCACTTACTGAAGACAACAATCATGACTTCCTCCAGAATTAGGTCAAGAGCTACAGGAGGCAACCCAGCATGCATGTAAGGTTTGTGAAACTTCTTCCAATTTTCCACTCTAGTCACTGGTATTTTTTATTATTATTTTTCCACCTGAGGGAGCACAGACCAGCTGCTAATGTGTCAGAGGTCGCCCATTTGCAGCAGCTGCTGTCCTGCATGGCGCTGGGAGAACCCTGGCACTTCACAGCTCACCCCAAGGAAGCCGAACCCATCCCCAGACCTCATTTCCCACGTCTGCAGCTGGCACTACACCAGCACAGCAGCCCCCGGACACTGGAAAGCACCATCATCGGAGCAACACGAACATCCATATCAGCCCCGAGCCGCAGCTGCACAGCACTTCTTATTTCACTGTCGCAGACTGAACTTTGGGAATACACTGCCACCCTGAAAATGATTTAATAACTTCTTCACAAATTCACACAGAGTTTTTTTACTTTTTAAAATATTGCACGTCATGTTATTTCTACATAGCATTGAAATCCAATTTACACAAATATGAAAGCTGCAAAACTAGATACGAATTTCTCAGCTATTTCAGGTTATATTATCACACTGTATATTGGGCAAAAATTTTTGTTTTAAAAAAATTCTAAGACTCCCCCATGATTTTTTGTCTTAAGTTTTCAGTGGTTATTTTTGTTGTGGTTTGGGGGGTTTTGGGGTTTTTTTTTTGTGTTGGTTTTGGTTTTTGGTGGGTTTGGGATCTGTGGGTGGGTTTTGTTTTGTTTAAAAAAAAAACAAAAACAAAACAGAATCCACAGCCATACAAATTATTCTAGAAATGTAAGCGTCTAGCTCATTTCATTAAGGCTAGCTTTAAAACCTGTGATCATTTAAAGGTTCAAGTAGCGTTGAAGCACTTCACTGCCAAATGAGCCAGCTCTACCCAACAAACATGCTTTTCCAGAGCTGCTAGACTTGCTGGATGCCTGAAATTAGGAAAACAATAATTTGTTGACATGGGAAAAGATCTCCAAGAGGGAGGGAATTATGTGAACAAGACTGTATACTTGGGTAGACAACATATGGTCCCAAGTTCCAAAAGTGCTCTCATGCTGAAATACCTGGCGCACTCAAAGTAAAACACATTGTGCTCAGAGAAAAAATAAAACGGCACCATGGTTAAGCACTAAACAAACACATGTTCTTCAAGTGCTATAAACAAAAGCACACAGGAGAGCCACATAAAAAATACTGGGTGCCAAGCAGAAACTCTACAGTTGCTTTCATTACCTGGAGAGAAAAAAGCAAAGGGTGCACTCCCCAATACCTCTGCTATGAAGCTCCAGGCTACCTGGGGAACAGGTAGGTCACCCCAGTTAAAACCCCAGAGCACATCATTAGAAAGAGTTTTGCAGAACACTACTGCTTGACTGTTTGGCACCAGAGTTGATGCTTGCTAATAGACATTCAGGCGACAGCAGCGACAGTATCATGGAAAGCAGCCACTTTGGGGTGGCTGACCCCACGCGGCAGTGAAGATCATGGCAGCAGAAATGCCAGAAAACTGCGTTAACGGTAAGGGGGGTTTTTTTGTTTTTTCTTTTTTCTGCAAAAGGCCAGAGCAACCCTGCACCAATGGCCTTCCTCAAACATCAAGCGCACATTTGGAAGAGCTCAACCTCATCAGCATGCTACCTTAAATATCTGCACCATTTCAAGCCTTTAAACAGTTTGGTGGCTGAAATAACCAAGGACAGGGTACAAGTGCCTAGTTATAAAAGCAGCCTGCTGTCAAAATGGGCAGTGTGCCATTAATAGCCATTCTCAAAAAAATGCCTTTTTTCCACTTCAAGAAATTAAGGTTCATAACAGAACATCTAAGCACCTACTTTGTTTATCCAAGTATAATAAGGCTAAGAAGTAGAAGTTAGGAGACTGACGATCTCAATTCCCACCCCCCAAACTTTGCTACAAGACCCTACACACTTGTGCAAACCATGGCATCTTCCTACACCCACTCCTTCCACCATGCTTCTTCACACATTTAGACTGTAGGTATTCTAGGAACTTGCACAGCATCATTTCATATGCACGTATATGTATATAAATAAAACCCTATGTTTTTAAGTAACTTTAAACACAGACATTACTTTTCTTATGAACAAAGGGAAGCAAAGATTACTAAAATTCTAGTCTTAGTCTCTGTTAATTACACTTGTGCCTCAAAACCGTCATCCATGATCAAATCCACCAGATTTGATCTGGGCTTTCCCTACAAGGTGTTACAGTACTCCAGGTTGGCATACCACTTGAGGATGTCTGCCTGAAGGAAACTGTTTAAAACATTAAGGAAATACGACTATCATGGAAGATTCTTTACACAAATTAGGTCTTTCTACAGGCACGGCCAAAACTATCTTTTGCTTTGTGCAAAACTGAAATCGTACCGCCTGTCCTAACATCACTCCCCGCTGTACGTCAAGCAGAGCTTTGATACCATGGCAATGGGTTAATAAATACCTACAGGCCAGACTAGAAAGGTCAAAGCTTTGTTAACTTCCCCCTTTCCAGCAGAAGCTTCTCCTACACCTCTGGCTTCAGGCTAGCTCCCTGAGAAGTGTGCTGAAATGCACAGTAGTGCTTGTCCTTCATGATTTCAGTTGAAGTACATGTCAGACAGGTCTAACACAATCTCTGCAAAGTCCTCTTTCCTTTGCATAAGCTGGGTATTCTACCACTCCCATTTTGTGCTCAGGCTCCACCAAGTGCTGTGCCCAAGCCTTCTGCCATGGGCAGCCAGAGGGGAGAGCAGCAGCTCAGGTAGTAGAGATGTCAAACACGTCAGCCCAGATCTCACTGCTGGGAAAGCGATGGGAGCTCAGCTGCAGACACATTTCACTTGCCTGAGCAGTGAGGAGGCATTAATAGTTAAAATACTTCACTTGCCATTCCACTGTCACGAGGCTAGGAAGAAACAACTTCTTAAGTGATGTTCTCAAATCTGCTCTCACCATCATGAGAGTGCTCCAAAACACATGCATGTGTGCAAAACTCAAGGACAGAGAGCCTGATTTTTGTTTCCCCTTTGCATTTTGTACCTGTGGGTTTTGACCATGCAGCTCAAGTCAGGGCGGCAGTGCATGCAGAAGCTCTTCAAAGACTTCCAGCAGAGTCTCTGAACTGACAATATCAACTGCTTGGTAGCTCAATACTCTTCTTACCCCCACCCCCTTTTTTTTTTTTTTTCTATTAAACTTTTCATTTTATTCATGAATAACTGCTCTGTCAGACAGACAGGTCTTCCCGCCTCCACATCCAACATTAGTCTTAAAAAGTAAATCTTTTACACCACAGCACCATTTTTTAAATATTCAATTTATATGGTCTCCCTCTTACACAAGTAGGCAACGTTGCCCTTGCCAGAAATATGTCTCCTTGCAAGGATAAACAGATGACACACAGGTATGCTTTTGCAACCCTGTTTATTTAAGTGCATGTTCACAGGGCTTTGCTACTCTCAACACAGACGGGAACCACGTGACACCATCCTTGCTCAATATTAAGTCCCTTTTTTCAGTAGGCACTAACCTAAAACTTCTCTGAGCTGCCTCTTAGCACACTGCATTCTGTAGCTGTCTTTATATTCTACAGAATTATCCATCTGTGGAACCAACTCAATGTCACCCACACCCAGACGAGGCTTCCAGGCTCATTCAGAGGCTTTTTTTTTTTTTTTTTTTAATACAGCACACCTTACTGTTAATTTGATAGAATGGCGTAAGACTAATTTCAGCTGACTTTACTATCCTTCATCACTAGATTATAAGAAAAAAAAGAAATTAACACCTGCATTCTGCAGAAATGTTTAAGAAACTAACAGTATTTCCTTTTTTAGTAATGATGACACATTATTGGAATTAGTAAGGAAGCTAAAAGGTAACAGCCTTTTCTTTACAAGGTTGTATACCAGTCACTTAGGAAGGCCCCTGAAAAGAATTAAGTACAAAAATTGTACCACTGCATGTGTGCCAAGATCCTTAAGTTATGCACTGGTTTACTTTATCAGATCTCATCCAGACAGAATAGTTACAGGCAGAAGGTTCTCAGTATGCTTACGATAAATTAACCAGAGCTTAAAAAGAGTTCAGCTTTACACCAACTCAATGTTAAGCTAAGTGAATGTGGCTCTTGTACTGTTCCTCAATTCAATCTTCTGAACCCATACAAGAGAAATTTTTCTTCTATGCACATCACATGGTGAAGCATACTCACTATAGTGTATCACAGCCATACAGTTATGAACTCCATCTACTACATTCATATTTCAAGGACTGTGATACCACTTGATCACCATTTTACTAAATGGTTTCTGTGTTTTAAGCTACAATACATGCATATAAAACATTTTGTACAGGAATATTCGGATTGTGAAAAGAAAACTGAGTTACATCGCAGCAAAGGAGAAACATAATGGGACACCTAATGTCCAGAGAAATGTAAAGTAGTAAATTTTATAATACAATTTAAGTTCACATCTTCCCTTAAAAAAAACCCAACCAAACCAAACCCACACACACCCCCCAAATGTCTGTCAATAAAATGGCTGTGGTTTTACCTTTCCCCACCCAATACCACATTCCTATATAGCATCAAAAAAGTCAAGCCCCCAAACACAAAATAACAGGCTTAAAAAATATATAGTAGAATCTAACAGTACACAAATTGCAAAGCTTCAAATACTTTCTTCTTAAACCCTATAATAACTTCAAATTTTAAATAGTGAATTACTAACTTTCTCTTCTGAGGTCAGACAAAAATAAGTCCTAAGGCAGCTTATTTGCCATATTTAGGAGAGTCAAACCGGAGCAATGACAAACATCTGGCTATGATTCTTTCTGGAATTTTGACTATTTGTTCCTGGCCAGGGAAGAAAAACACTGAGCTGACTAACAAAGCATCTTGATTCCTTCAGCATAGTGCTTAATAGGATTCAGAAGCAGCCTGTCCTCCCGCTTCCCACATATTTAAGCTGTTAATACTTTTTCAACACGGAACGAAAAACGCCTTTATGAAAGGAAGGTCTAAGCAGGTGAAGGAAGACCAAGGGAGAGGCA
This sequence comes from Phalacrocorax aristotelis, assembly GCF_949628215.1. Taxonomy (NCBI): domain Eukaryota; kingdom Metazoa; phylum Chordata; class Aves; order Suliformes; family Phalacrocoracidae; genus Phalacrocorax; species Phalacrocorax aristotelis. The sequence continues at coordinate 30,598,767 of NC_134282.1, forward strand.
GGAGGGAAACTCTGGCTCTGCTGGAGAGCTGGCAGCACGCTGCCCTGTCCTGCCAGAGAAGCCACAATGCTGACACGTGGGCTCAGGGTTCACCACGGCCTGCAGTAAGGACGGCGTCTCCGAAAAATAATTCCCAAGTATATATTTTTCAGTGCCCACAGTACGCTATCCATTTTTAACAGATGCATATTTTTTACTTATAACTGCTCAATAACAGCATTTTTAAGCTGCATAATTTCTGCTTCAGCCCCAATGAAGTTCTTAGGGGTACTAACACTACCGTAAGAAGTTACTGATAAGCAGCATTTTTCAGAGTGCACAAGCTGAAAACACTCTCTCCAAACAGCGGGAAGTCAGGAAACACGTATAAGCTGTCAGATTGCTTCCTCCACTGCCCCAAAAACCTCCTGCAGTCCCAGCCCAGCCCCTAATTTCAGGGTCCCTGACTGCAGCAAGTCACAGCTATGGACTCCAACAGCTAGTCAGAAACAACGGGCATCTGAAGAGGTGCCATTTTCATTACACTTTTTCAATTACAGATGCCTGCAAACCACACAGAAGCCAAATTGACTGAATATAGTTATTCTATTCTACTCTGAAGTTAGGGATGGAAAGTAATGTTGCACTTTTATTAAAGCAATTTGTACGTTTAAATAAATCAAGGAGGAGTTATATAGGTGGCCAGCAAAGTCAGAATCACTGTCAGATATCAAGTAGCTGTTTTCAACTGAGTATAGAGTAAACCACTTAAATTTTGTAGCAATATAATAGTAACTTTCACAGAGTACATCAGTAAACTCCAAAACAGACATGAGCAGTGTGAGGACAGTACCTAATAAGAAAACACAGGGGGAAGAAGTGCAAGCTTATTTGACTAGCCTGTTCTCGTGAATGGCAGTGGAGTTGAGCGTTTCCCTCCCAGGCAGCCCACCAGTGTCAGAAGGAGGGACACACTGCACAGCGCCACAGGGATGTGGAACACGCTCTGCCTTTCACGTACTTGGTAAGAAGATGAGAGAAGATACAACTACCTTCAAGAAACTGAGTCACATACAAGGAAACAACAGGCCTGGCCTGCTAGAAATATAGAAAATAGGAAAAAACCTGACAAAATGAAAAAGCATTTTCCTAAGGCCCAGCTTCACACTCTGAGGCACAAGCTCACTTGCACTAGCCTGACCCACAGAGAAAGCATTAAACAATACTTCAGAGCATGACGAGACTGCAGGACAAAACCAAAATCCCAACAAAAGTTAGTTGAAATCTAAGGCAAATTCAAACCAACATAAAGCTAACTCATATTGTTAACGTGCATAACATCAAGACTTATGTTTTATTGAGAAACAAGTTATTTCATTATATTTAAAAAAAAAGAACAGACTTGTGTGCTCAAAGCAACCCAATGAAGAGTAACATGAAAGACAAAAATTCTAGTTTACGTTTTCCCATTGAGTAAAACAGGAAGGCAGATCCACCTGGCTTTGCTGCATGCTAAGAACTGCTAGGATTTTATGATGGCTGTTACAGTTCTACAGAATTTATTCTCCACCAGGTGAAAATACATAAAAATTCAGCTATAACATAACACATAAGTATTTCTCACTCCCAACTTTATTTTGCATTCAAGCAGAAGAGGAAGTACACATAATTGAAGAGGTGCCAAGTTCCCCTCCAAAAGAGTTTAGTAAACTTGAAGCATAATAATCTAAACTTCTTTCTCCAAGGCACTTCCACATAGCACAGAGCATAATTCACACAAGAAAGCAAGCACTCATATTTCCTACATAAGGAGTAACATACAGACCAAATATTAAACATCAGATTATGGAAGCAATGCCATTAAATGTCTTATGAGCTAGTGCAAAGAGAAAACTGGGCCGGAGAGGCGTACCTTACAGTATGTATGTATTGGAGAAAGCAGCTGGAAGATGTGGCAAGTATGACCTCTTTCTTGTTGACTAAACCTGCTATTTCACTTACAGGGATTTTAAGACAGCGCTAAGCTCTCACCTGCCATCAGTACCACTCTTCTTCCAACTATGCCATGCAAAAAGACCCCTTCTTTCCTCTAACCCAGGCGCACACTCTGTACTCTGTCTTCGACAGCCCACAGGCCTGTTGCTGTAATACACTCCTCTTCCAACTCTACCACAAACCAACGCAAAGCTTTCAGCAAGTATAAATCACAACTTCCCATATCCTAAATTCCTATAACACAAGTTGTCCTTGGTTGCAGCACATTTTATTGTCTTCCATAACAAGCACCAGACAAATATAATTTCAACAAGTGGTCATTTTGGTGAATTAGACCCAGCCTAAGCCCTTCATTTTAAGAGCCTGCCGTATTTTTATGCTGTTCAGAGGCCTCCAAGTTTAAATCCTGCATCAGCCTCCCTACTGTGCTGCAAGAGAAGGCCCCTCTCAGAAGCGGACCACTGTGCCTAGCCAGTCTCTTCCACTCTTCTCCATAAAAAAATATTTGCCATCTTAAAGGCAGATGGGAAAATGAAGAGAAAAAAAGGCCTTTTGCCATAAGCTACATCTCCATTAGAAGGCAGTACCAATAGCACCTACAAGAAAGGCCTCAGCATCCCACTACACTGAAGAGTTACTGCTGACCTGAATCAATAAACACAAACCCCATGAAGGACATAATGAAGACAACACCCCCTCTCATTTCCACACCCAGTAAAAAAAATTGCAAAAGCAAAGAGGAGTGGGCAAGCAGCACTGCAATCAGAGCCTCAATCCCCCTAGGACAGCTACTTAATCATTAATTTCTCTCTTTGTTTAAAAAAAAACCAAACCCAAAACCAAAAAAAATCTGTGCCAGCCCACACCACCTATTCGGCAAATATAGCTGACTCTTCCTAATTCTCACCTTCAATCCCCCAGTGAAAACTTCAAATTTCCCTCACAAACAGCAGTCAGCAGTTACTGCTATCCCATCAGTCCACCCAACAAATTAGGAAGCAGACGGTTACAGTTTAATTCCCCATCCCAGTTTGCTATCATTTGCTACCTCATTTAGACAAAAACAACAGGAGAGGTAGGCAATGTATTAATAAGACTCTAACGCTACAGTTGCTGACTATGGACCTTTTTGTGCTTGATACTCTACAGATGAGCAAAGGATGGCCCCTTCTCCTCACCACTTACAACAGCAGGCCAAAGTTTCTAAGTTGCTCAGTGCCAACTGAGCTTGTAAAGAAGAACAGGCCCATAGTAATGAACTATGGCCTCAGCACACTAGCTGTCCAAATTTGGGTGCTTCTGCAGAGATCATAACCAGGGGAGCTTTCCAGGTGAAAAGAGAAAGCTAATATAGCTCCTAATTATGGGAAGCCTCTCATTGTGATGGGAAAACACAATAACAACAAAGGTAGTGCTCTGTGGCCCAGTTAGGGGACAGAGACAAGTACCTTCTAAAGGAGACCACAGGTAGGGCCCTGAAAGAAACTGAAAGCAGAGATAAGCAACCCATGTTTGAAGCTACAAAGAGGGAGCCAGTGGAGCAATGCAAAAAACAGTCAGGCAGTAGCAGCTGCTAGGAACAATAACTGAGCAGGTTGACTCTTACTGCAACCCGCAAAATGGGTACCTGTGCAGCAAGACTGGAGAGGCTAAAGCCAACAAGCAGGTGATCACAACAATGAAGGTGTGAAATGAGGTAGCCCTGGATAGGATGAGCTTTAGCACTCCTGCAGGAGATGGCCCGCTAAAGGAAATTAAGAAATCGGGGGCGAACAGAAACTACATTATTGGTGAGACAGATGAGACTGGAGTATAACTCACAGCAGTCAAAAATAAATAGCGTGAGAAATAAATTTATGTTTTGTACATGTGAAGCGTGATGTTGACACATAACTATCAAAACCAAGTTTCATCAGACAAAGGCTGATTTTATGTACAGCCGAGACAGTCATGAGTTGAGACATCGTAAAGAACTGAGCCACAGCTGAATCTGTGTATGGTGGAAAGACTAACAACAAAGTGCTGTAGGATAAGACGACGGGTTGAGGACAGAGCTAAAATGGACCTGCCAGAGAGAAATGAAAATAACTGGAAGGATATACAGTCAAGACTGTTCCAGCAGGCAAAGGAGAACCAGGTCAAGGCAGTTTCAAAAAACAAGGTATCGTGAAAGTAATGAACGTACCAAGTACAGACAAGAACAAAGGGGAATGAAGGGAGGGTGCTCAGAGGTCAGAGAACAGAGAGAAGCTAGTGCAGAGCTCCAGGACAGGACCGCAGGGCCACCCGAGCATCAGCAAGCCTGAAAGCGAAAAAGGATTCTGAGGTTGTCAGAGGAGACCGTAGTCAAAGGACTTCCCTTCAGCAGTAGATCAAAGACAATAAAGCAGGCTTTGAATGTGTCAGAAAGAGCCAAATATGAGTTACGAAGTAAGATGAAGGTGAGGGTACTGAGGAAAGTGGACAATTTGCATGAGAAGAACAGACAGAATTGCTACAAATATGATGGAAAAGGAAAGCATCTATGCTAATATACAGGAGATTTCTAGTCATTGACTTCAGGTAATAAAGCAGGAACTAGGAGTTACAAATTCTTCCTTAACAACTTATGGTAGACTTACAGAATTACAGGGTTGGGGGGTTACTTTTTTTTTTTCCTTCTTTTTTGTGTTTTAATTCTAAAAAAGAAAAGCACCAACATCTACAGCAACTTGGGAAAAAAAAACATACTTCAAAAGAACCAGTCAGCAGATGTTTTATTTTTTAAATATTCTAACATAATTTTTTTTAAAAAAGAGGTTTTTGTGTTCATTACAGTACATGAGGGATGAATGGGAGGATACAGGTGCAGCCTCAAACTTAACCAGGGGAAAAAAAAATATAAAATATATTTGATGTTTTAGAGTTGAAAAGCTGGACAGCAATCTGTAGAAGATATCCCCAAAAGCCACTATTTTTTTAGAGCTCCACAGACACCTGTTTCATGCCATTTGGAAAAACCTGTTTAAGTCTATGTGACAAACTAAGGCTACAAGTGCTAATTATAAAGTCAATTTGACACTAATGTAGAACATGTGGTAGATGAGTATCTTCACTAGAACAGAGCTGTTTTCTAACACTAGATATTTAGGTGAGCTAAAATTGAAGTCTGAGGTTAATGCTGAGAATGAAACAAGAATATGAAGAACAAAAATTTTTGATTGTTTAAAAACAGAACCACCCCAATTTGAGTGCCGTTTGTATTTCTTACGGCAGATTTCCCCAACCGCTAATCAAGCATAGTTTTAAATACAAGTTTTCAGCAACACTGCTACCCCTCTGCTGCCTCCCTCCCAAAGTGTGGCAACAAGTAAAAACTTTCAAATAGAAGTATGTTTACTTGAAGAGGATACAAACCATTAAAAGAATTAAAAAGTAGTAACTAAAAGAAAAAAAGGGGACTCTCCCAGCTGCCAAATCGACAAAGCTGCATGTGGCTCAGGAAGCAAGAACAGTCCAGCAAAGCTAGTTGATGTTTCCCTAAAGCAAAAAACAGTTAAAGCTTCTTGTTATACTACGTGCTTGTATTTAGTCTGTTAAAAACACAAAACATCTGTTATACTTAAAAGATTTTAAAAACCAAGAGGTGCTACTCATTTAACTACTTCTAAGTAGGTAAAATCCCTACAGGAATCTTTATTTTCTCAAAACCTCCCAGCTCTGTGTAGTGGCACATCCTGCAAGTTTTACATAATTGGAGGCTAAGAGTTCTTGAAATCAGGTTTAAACCTCTCCTACCTCAATGTCAAGTACTTCCACCGTGTTGTCCAACATCTTTATTTTGATCGGTAGGTCTCGCTCATGCATTTTGGCAGGTGATGATGCCATTGCAGTAGAGAGGTTTTGTCCTGGCTCCAAGGTACTCACTCCCATCGTCTTCTGGACACCCAAACGAGAGCCAGGAGTCTGCAGGACTCTGTACGTTCCTTCTATCTCTCCCATCTTTCAACAGTCAGCAGAGCCTAAAGAAACATGGAAGAAAACAGAGGATTACAGCCTGACAGCTTTCTACTGATACCCCATGTGAAAATACTACCCACTGAAGCACAATCATTCACAAAGTCCTTATTTAATGCTCTTCATCCCGCTATCAAAACCAATAATAAAGCTGGTGAAACTCTTATCAAAAATCCAGCTGCTGGGAAGAAAAACAAGTGGCAAAAAAATAACTACTCCAAAGCATGGTTAGGAAATAGGATACTTGAATCTATGCCCCCACCCTCCTTTCACACTGCCATTTTAACTGCCGCTTAATTTTTCTGCCAATTTAACCTCCCAAGCCAGGTCACCACAAGCAGCATGAGCACTTCTGACAGCACAAGAAAAGCCACCTGGAGCAGACAGTGGAGGGTAAGGCAGGACTCTGCCTTTCCCTGGTATCTAGCTGTCCGTTGACTTTGCTACAACATAGACCACACCCCATGATAAGAGGAACAATTAACTTCCTTCATCCCCCAAAATGATGACTCATGCAAAAGCGTAACTACTCCCACTAATGCTGGCAACTCAGAGCCTTCATAACACAAATCTCTGCTGCAGATAACAGTTCTGCACCTGATTAGCAAACCCGCGCTGTACCCAGATTAAGTCACCAGGCAAAAATCTCAATTACAGAAATCTATGCTAGTTCAAGCAGGCTGAGTCCTACATCATGATCCTTACTTTCACGGTTTGGTGGCAGTTGTTGCAGAGTAAATGTTTAGTTTGACATGGGGGGAAAAAAACCTGCACAACTCTCCCCCCTTCGTGGGAGCAGTGGCAATATCCGCAGGGGGATTGCAATGGGGTCTACGTGAATGTGAGGCGTGTGCTCAGGATGCAACGCTCCCAAGAAAGCCGCTGCCCCATGTTCACTGCTGGCACAAAGTATTTGGCAACAACGGGCAAAGCGCTCAGCAGAAGCGCACACGGGAACCAACAGGCTCCTCAGTGCCTTTGATTGCATTTCCCAAATACCACGCTACGTCTGAACAATTGAAAGTATGTGGATACTGACGCTGGGGCAGCCTTCGCACAGCCACCACACTACAAAAAATTCAGTGGAGTGTTAGATTATTGTTTCATAATAAACGTGTTTTGTCTAAGAAGAAGAGAGACATATCATGAAAACATTCCTTTGTCCCTCTATGCTTTGAGTAGAGAGGCAGCCCGCTCTGCGGAGTTAAACGGAGCCAGCCTTACATGTTGTCAAAAATTAGTGGGAGGTTTTAAGTTTTAAACCTTGCACACACAGAGGTAGGTCAAACACCTTCCTGGTTGGCAGACCAGTGGGTTTCAACATTTTGGGTTTTTTTTTTTTCTTTTTATACTTGCAGACCCCTGTACAGATGAACAGGAGAGGGGACAGAGGCCTTTTATCTAATTACACCTACTGTAAGGCTTGTTTGGCTTAGTCTCTCAGAGCCCTTGTGAGCGCTCCAGAGCCCTGCCCAAGCAGCACAGCTTGAGACCACCACAGAGATGCCTCCAGCCTCCCAGCTGATGACACATGTGATGAGAAAGCATGAGAAGGATCATGTCAACCTTAAAAACGTGCTGGGTACACTGCCCAGCGCCCGACCTACCAGTTTCAGAAGCTTTCTGATGATTTGTCGCCTTTCTTAGACCATTTTGTGCATATCCTTTCACCAAACTTCCCAGTTTGTGCAGGTACACAGCCAAGGAGAGAAACTCCTAGGTCACAAATTTTAAACCACCACAACAGCAGAAATCAGCAGAGACAGTTGCCCAGATGACACCTCTAACTTCTGAAGAGAAACCATAGTTCAGTGTCATCTATGTCCCCTTGATGCTCTGTCCCTTACAACTTAACCGAACAGTAAGTTTTTGTTATGGCTGTTCAGAAGCTTACAAGCAACTGAAGTTGCCCAGAATCAGTTGTACTCAGCACGAGGCTATTTATTAGACGACTCCTAAAATTAGCACTCCATGAACACATTCATCCTGTTCTGAATGAACGGCTACCAGAAGGGACACACACAGCAGTTACTCAAAGGAAAAAGATGTTAGCAGTGATAGCTGAGGCAGTGTACAGAGCAGCCCTATGGCAGAGAGGCTTCGGCAGCCTCCCCTCCAGCTAAAGCCAGCCGGTTCCCAAAGGCAAGGCAGGCAGGCCGGCCACCCAACTCGGGACTAACGAGGAGCTCCTGGGTACTTTTACCAGCTTTGGTGACCCGCCAGGAGAGACCAAAGTCATGTCAAACAGAAACTGCAGATGTCAAAGTTCTTCCTCACAGGTGTGAACCAGAAAATTGAGCTCAATGGGGTTTGGCCTCACATCTTGCTGATGATACATTCCTGAAAATATTTAACACTAGACTAGTCCCCAGCCAGCATATACTCAGATTTTTAAGGTCTAATGAGCACCTATGCAGAAAACACAATGCACGGAAGCAAGGCACCTTTCCCTAGAAAAGCAGTGCCCTGCCCACTGTGTGGCAGCTGTGAGCATCTCCCCACGCCACATCCAGTGCCCTCCCAGAGCACGCTATCGATGCCGTTAAAATTATTAAAAATCCCCAAATAGCCTGGCCTGTTCCAACTGCCTTAAAAAACAAAAGTGCGAGGAGTATTAACCCAGCCAAGCACTATTTCTCATTTCATCACCAATTATAGTTACGTATGTTTTACGTAAGCTGACTACGTATGACACTTCTTAACAAAAAAACATTGCGCCATGATTTAGGAAGCATTTCAGCTAAAGGGGCTGTCTAACTGAAACGCAGAGGAAAAGAGTGAAGCATGAGACAGGCTGCAAGCATAGGGAAGAACAAGAAGCTCTTTGGGCAGAGCAGAGAAAGCGTCCAACAGCACCGAGAGCCTCTCCCGGCAAGTCAAAACAAGGTCTCATCTACCTCCTTACCAATGCAAAACTGAAATGCAGTGTTGCTGCAATATTAGCGGTTCTAAGAAAAAGAATTTCCCTGTGTTCACCCGCCCTGAACTTCTTTGCACCGAGTGCTTACCCTGATAATTTCCCATAAACAGGGACCAGGCATCATAGCTAAATCAGCTCCCTGAAGCAGTGACAGAATGAATGACTGTCACTCAGCCTCAAGTGAGTCTGAAGGCGCAGCTGGGAACAAAACTTATGAAATGTAGGTTGCTGTGTACTTTTTGCTGCCTTTTTGAAATAACTTCAAAGTTGCAATGAATTTTATCTTCTACTTGGATGGAATAAACTTATTTTTCAGAAGCAGGACAGCATTTTTCAGCTAGCAGCAAATCAGGAAAGGCAGCTTACCCCTGAGGATATGCCCGTGCAAGATACCAAGGGCTTTCACAGGCACGCCTCCGAGTATGGTGTCTTTTGGTCAGTGATGGAGTCACTACAATGCTCTATCCCTCACCTACGCTGATGGCTGGTCTGAAGTAATGCCAGTTTCCCAGCTCCGTGGTGCTAGCAGGGGGATCTGTGCCTCCCGTAGGAAGGGATCCCCACCGTCTGCGCACAGTTGGAGCCCACATGGAGCGGCAAGGAAGCGCTCTCAGCAGGAGCTCTCAAATCAGTCCCCCAGAAGCAAACATTCCTCTTTTTACGTTTTTTAATAGGCAATAGCAACAATCGCCATGCCAAGCTGGCACCAACTGATGCATCAAGTTGCATCAACTGCAACGAAGAGGAATAAAGACTAGAAGCGCTCAGCTGCACCAGGAGAGACACCTCTCCCTGACACACGGACCCCTCGCTCGCGTTACAACACCGTTCCTCCTCATGACCACAAAGGGGGTCTCATGGCCTGCACCTCCTGCAGCACAGCACTGATGCGGCCCTCAGCACCGTGTGCCGCAGACCGCGCGCCTGCCCGAAGGTAGTTCGATGCGCAGGGAGGGTGGAGAAGGACGGCAGCTGGTCCGTGCAGGAGTGGGAATTGGCAGGGCGGCGCAGAATCTGCCTCGCAGCTCCGGGCTCGGCGAGGGTCCCTCGGGGAGGGGGAGGAGGATACAGAGGGGAGCGGTCGGGGCTCTGACAGCCCCAGCCTGAGCAGGGAGCGGACAAGCCGCCCCGGCCGAGCCGAGTCCGGCAGCACGCCGGCGTAAGCGCTCCGGAGACCCTCGCCCTCGGGGCTGGGGAAGGAAGGACTGCAGACCCTCGCCGGCGGAGGCAGGGCCAGGCCGGGCACCCTTGCCAGCCGGGCTCCCACACGAAGGCCTCCACCCGGGGCCGCAGCGTACGACGCGCAGGCGGGGCGGGCCAAACCGAGCCGCTGGCCTGGGGCGCCGCTCGTCGGCACCCCGCTTCAGGGCCCGCCCGGGGGCTGGGACCCCTCAAGTTCCCCGCGGCCCGGCCCCGCCGCGCCGCGCCTCCCCTCGCCTCGCCTCGCCTCACCTCACCTCACCTCACCTCGCCTCGCCTCAGCGCCCAGGGCCGGGCTGGGCCGGGCCGGGCCGGGCCAGACGCTCTCCTGCCGCGCGCCGCCGTAGGAGCGCCAGCCTCGCGCAGCCCGCGCACACTGGCCCAGTGCCGGCCCCGCCCCGCCCATCGCACATCACTATTGGGCAATCGGGGCTGGAGGCGGGGCTACGGGGCATCTGTGCTCTTACCCGAGCACCCCGGGGAGCGTCGTCATCGGGGAAGGCCCCTTCCTTCAGCGGGGGGAATCGCGCCAACCAGCACGGTAAGGACCTGGGGATGCTGGTTGACAGCCGGCTGAACATGAGCCAGCAGTGTGCCCAGGTGGCCAAGGCGACCAACAGCATCCTGGCTTGTATCAGGAACAGTGTGGCCAGCAGGAGCAGGGAGGTGATCGTGCCCCTGTACTCAGCACTGGTGAGGCCGCACCTCTGTGTGCAGTTTTGGGCCCCTCGCTACAAGAAGGATATTGAGGTGCTGGAGCGTGTCCACAGAACGGCAACGAAGCTGGTGAAGGGTCTGGAGAACAAGTCTTATGAGGAGAGGTTCAGGGAACTGGGGTTGTTAGGCCTAGCGAAGAGGAGGCTGAGGGGAGACCTTATCACTCTCTACAACTACGTGAAAGGAGGCTGTAGTGAGGGGGGTTGGTCTCTTCTCCCAAGTAACAAGCGATAGGATGTGAGGAAATGGCCTCAAGCTGGATCAGGGGAGGTTCGGACTGGATATTAGGAAAAATGTCTTCTGAAAGAGTGGTGAGGCACTGGAACAGGCTGCCCGGAGAGGTGGTGGAGTCACCGTCCCTGGAGATGTTCAGAAAAGGTGTAGATGTGGCACTTGAGAACATGGTTTAGGAGGTGTGGTGGTATTGGGTTGGTGGTTGGACTTGATGATCTTAGAGGTCTTTTCCAAACTTAATGATTCTATGAAGAAACCAATGCATGGGTGCAGGAATCCCAGGGGAATCCAGGCCCCTGCAGACAGAGCATCAAAAGAGATGGAGACACCTAACAGTGAGCCTGGTCTCCCAAGCATCTCATATTCCTGCTCTGTCAGGCAGGGCTGGTACAGCCTCTTCTTTCCTGAAATATGGTCTAGGGGTGCAAAACACCAACAGGTCTCATTTGCACATGGGAATGCTGCTCTAGGGAAGGTACCCTTCCATTAACCACTCACTAAGATTCAGGCAACAAATAGCACACATTTTGCTCTGAATAGTGAACGTTGCATGTCTTCATTTAGTTAACTTTTCACAAACAGACAATTTTTAAATAGAGATAGAAAGAGCCACAGCACTACAGAGTGGGAAACAAAAGGGTGCTGCACTCACACTCACACAGCAGCATCTGGCACTGCCCATGGCTGAAGGGACTATCATAACAACCTCCTCCTCACTCCCCAACCAGCAAGCCACTCCCTCAGTAACACAAACAAGAGCCAAATGCTGTAGGAAATTCAGCACAGGATGAACAGAGCTCTGCCTGAACAGACCTTTGCACCATCCCCATTCTGACCCTGCTCAGAAGCAGATGCCAAGGCTGACGGATAACAGGGTGGCCAGGAAAACAGCCAGCAAAACAGTGCTTCCTGAAAAGGACAGCTTTTGACAAGCCCCTCTGGCTGCCCTGAGAGACCACATCTCACCAGAGTCTGCTGTCTGCTCTTCAAGACTAGAAGCAACAGAACTGAGAGAAATACTTAGATTTCTCTAGGAAAGGCTTGATGGCCAATAGTACAAGAAATGCAAAGAGCCACCTCGTTTCTGAGAACTTGACCTTTTCACAATTTGAAAAGCAAAATATTAGCATAGCATATGACTTTTATATTAATAAAACATATAAGTCATGCAGAACAGCCCTTTCAACCTGGAGCAGCTTCACCACTCTCACCCACAGAAAGAAGTAACTCACAAAATTAATGAGTAATTCCTGACTAGCAACATTCTCATCTCTTAAAAAGAAGAAAGACACAAGGTTTTAAAAGGCTGCCCAGAGAGGTGGTAGAGTCACCACCCCTGGAGGTATTTAAAAGACATGTAGACGTGGCACTTCAGGGCATGGTTTAGGAGACATGGTAGTGTTGGGTTGGCAGTTGGACATGATGATCCTAGAGGTCTTTTGCAACCTTAATGATCCTATGATTTTATGAAAAATATGTCCCATTATGTCTCCTTCTTAAGAAGGGAAATGGAGCTGAAGAATCTCATGCATGTAAAAAACTAGGCAAGTTGCAAAAGTACATGCAGCATTTCAGATAACTCCATTCATAAAAACATTTGTGATTCCAATAAACTGAAGTGTTTTCATTACTGAAATGGATCCTGCTTTGCCTACCATTTGCATTGCACTTCCATAAGCAATGAAAATGGAGTAAGTCGATTTTATTTGCAACTTAAGCACTCATACAGAGTTTCACATCCTTTAAAGTGCAGACACTTCAGAGTAATCTTCATTTCAATCACTTTAACATCTAAAAAGAACACAAACATTTTCTTGTGCAAAAAAGCAGCTGTTGCTAAGTTGGAGAACAAATCTGATGTGATCACTTTAAAAGCAACATATGACATCAGAAAGAGGAAGCAATAATTACAAATCTAGTATAAAGTCTTTAGAAGTGTCAACACCCTGCTGTTTGTGCTTTGCTGTATATTGCTAACTTTTATTGCTCACACAAAACACATGTAATTCACTGTGCTGAAACAATCCAGTAATGAAAAGGCACTGAAGGTTCTGTGTGTTTCCACGTACCCAGTACCTCTGTTTCTACATGCAGTTCATTTCTAGCCCTTCCGCCCACGACAGGCTAAAAAAATTATTTTTCATCATAGCATCAGGAGTTTAGCAGGATGCACAAGTATTCCTCCGAGACCAGTTTACTTGCCATGAACCTGAACCTTAAGAATTCTCTCCTTTTCACACCTGCATTCCCAATTCTTCAGGGCAGACAATACTGTCCATGCTGATGGTACCTGGCAGCTATTGCTGCCTGGATGCTAAAACCTTCATAGACGTTTGAATGCTACAGTTCACTGCTCTTGTCCTACTTTGGTTCAAGCTAGTGCAGTGCCTTGTACAATTCTTCCATCAACTACTACCTGGAGATATTCAACAGTTTGCTGTACACATTGTTAAGCTAAGCCTAAGCATAGTGGCAGTTAGGACTAACTGCAAGGGATGATAGCTTTCTTCACAGAATGATCACACTCTTCTTTCCCCATCACCTTTGAGGACCTGGTGTCATGGTACCAGCTGCAGAGCACCTCACAGCTCCACCAAAGGAAAAATTCTCATTTCCACAAATGTGTTCATATCTTAGGTTGACTGTCACAACAGTTAGTGACTACCCTGGTCATATTCCTCATCTGAAAGCGTTTCATCCCAGAAGAGCTCAGTCAAGTACTCTGCAGTTTGTAATGGTCTGTGCAGCAGAACCAGACTAGTTGCCTTGTCTCACTGACCCAATCTCTGGCGTGCCTTCCACCTTGACTCAGACATCTCCACAGAGACTGGGCTACAGGGATTGCTGAATCATTACTAAACCTGTCTCTTCAGTGATAAACAAAATCTCTACCTAACAGCTCAGAATCGCATCAGACCACTTCTCAAATAGGAAAACCAAGCCAATTTCAGCGACTACAGCCAGGTGGTGTTCTGTAATCACAGCCAACTTGTACCCCAGGTGGTAGGAAAACATGAAAAAGAGAGTGAAATCATAGAATTTGATCAATACACTGACTGTCATATGGAAAGGGCAAAAGACTCAAGCCAAGGTGAACAGGAATTCCTGGATAACTGGAGATTTGATCCACATGATCACCACAAAGAATTAATAACACAGACATACCTGTACTTATCAGTTTGTGGAATTACTCTCTTACACCATGTTCACTTGCTGTTAAAGGTGACCTGGAGGCACAGGAGAAATACTGTTCTTCAACAGTAATGAATGAGAATACTTCAAAAACTGGAAAAATGCTCCTTGTTCTACTGGCAGAGATATAATGTCAAAGGTACTCACCATTAGCAGCATCTCACTAAACCAACTAGAGCAGCTGATTTCCACGCTACAGAAATTTGTTGACTCTTTGTGGGGGGATTTCCACTTCCAATCTTAAATACTTCTGCCTCCTCCTCCCCCCCAAGTCATGCTATAGCACTTCCCATGGGGGTAATCCTTTGGGCTTTTCAGGTTGTTCCCCTTTGGGGCATTTTTCAGGAACCGTTCTACACACTCTACCTAGCAATTATATTGCCCTTTATAAAGTGAAAAGTCCACTAGCCTCAAACTATGACCTAGAATTAAACCTTCAATATTAACCGATTCATTAGAACAGGTGTGGGCACTTATTACAGGAAAAAATTTTGCTAGTCTGATAAGAGAAAAAAATAGTGGATGCCATCATTTTCTGCAATCACCTACTTTGACTTTCATGATTGTATCTGTACTTTTAACTCTCATGTGAAAGTGGCAATTACAACAAACAAGTTAAGCACAGCATACGTTCATACCTCTGTGTGTGCACACACAGAGGCACTTGCTCTGCAACTTCTTTCAGTCTGCTGAGAGTACTTGTCTAAACATGTTCTTCCTACCCAGAAGGTTGTCTACGGCCAGCAGCAGTTCTGAATCAACAGCACAAAAATCAAAAGCATACACAAGCTACAATCTGCGAAGAAATACAGCTGCTGAGCCAGATATACTGAAACAAAAGTCCAAGCAAAAACTGCCAACTGTGCCTCCTATTTCCTTGATCTACCGGTAGACGTAAAAGAACAGAAACAGTCCAATCGCATATTGCCCCCATGTGGTAAACCCGTCCTATTGCAGAAGAGCGTAAATACCCCCAGAATTCTCCTAAACTTGCTTTAAACTGAATCCTAAGGTTTTTAGATAGATGTTAGTTCTTTAGCTGTAACAGCCTAAACATTAAGCAGATATGAAACAGTTTCTTCTACAACTATGCAATTTATTCCTCTTTTTTACTTAGAACCTGCAAAGTAAGGTTAACCAAACACATCTGAAGCAGCAAAGGCAAAAAAAAAAAATTGAGAGTGTCAGAAAGCTTATTCCCCCCCCCCTTTTTTTTTTAAAATCTCATTAAGGTTCATCTAATTTCCCTACCCATAAAATCAGGCTAGTATTTGTTACCTCAGAGGAGCTGCACAAGGGTTCAATCCAGTCACAACT
This sequence comes from Phalacrocorax aristotelis, assembly GCF_949628215.1. Taxonomy (NCBI): domain Eukaryota; kingdom Metazoa; phylum Chordata; class Aves; order Suliformes; family Phalacrocoracidae; genus Phalacrocorax; species Phalacrocorax aristotelis. The sequence continues at coordinate 30,614,317 of NC_134282.1, forward strand.
TGTACAGTGCTTCAGAGATCTACATCAAAAGTTTCTGTGTTTGGGGGGAAAAAAAACAAGACACCACCAAACAGAAACCACCACGCCCCTAAAATCTGAAATTCTTAAAAGAAAAAAAAGTTCACCTCTTTTTCACATACCAATAAACTTTACTTGACTCAGCTACACAAAAGCCCAGTTAATAAGGGTGTATGTTTTAAAAAATATATCTTAAATGTAAAGGAGAAAAAGGCCGAGTCCTGTTGCATAGACAGGATGCTTCAGAACAAAAATTAGGACCTACAAACACTAATCACAGATAAGTGCGGCAATTATTTTACCGCCAAATAAACCTGACTCGAGATTTTCAGTAACACTGACTAACTGTTCTACCTTAAGATACTTTCAAAAAATTGAGGCAACCAAATAGTAGGCTGCTAGCAAAACAGTGAACTGTTAGATTCACTACTCTGCCTCCAAAATCAAACAAGTGTTCATGCCAGGAAAACAGAGTACGTAGCTCCCCACCAATGTCAAAAGGCAGAAGGTGAACACAGCCCAGGACTGCCTGCAGCTGTTACAGAATCATAGAATCGTTTAGGTTGGAAAAGACTTCTAAGATCATCAAGTCCGACCGTTCACCTTGCACTGCCAAGTCTACCACTAAACCATGTCCATGCGCACCACGTCTACACAACTTTTCAACCTCTATGGTTGGTGACTCTCTGGGCAGCCTGTTCCAGTGCCTCACCACTCTTTCAGAAGACATTTTTCCTAATATCCAGTCCGAACCTCCCCTGATCCAGCTTGAGGCCATTTCCTCTCATCCTATCGCTTGTTACTTGGGAGAAGAGACCAACCCCCCTCACTACAGCCTCCTTTCACGTAGTTGTAGAGAGTGATAAGGTCTCCCCTCAGCCTCCTCTTCGCTAGGCCTAACAACCCCAGTTCCCTGAACCTCTCCTCATAAGACTTGTTCTCCAGACCCTTCACCAGCTTCGTTGCTGTTCTGTGGACACGCTCCAGCACCTCAATATCCTTTTTGTAGTGAGGGGCCCAAAACTGCACACAGAGGTGCGGCCTCACCAGGGCCGAGTACAGGGGCATGATCGCTTCCCTACTCCTGCTGGCCACACACACTGGCATTCCTGCAACACTGTTTTTCTGTATTTCAAAGTAGGTAAAGTAGGCAGCCTGAGACTATTTGCCAGGCATGAAAGATTAGAACCAGTTTTCTTGCTCTGGGTACAAACTTCCCAAAGAGAGTGCTAGTCAGCCAGCTAAGTGCTTCACTGAAATAGCACTGGAGAGCCAAAACACATGTTCTCTTCAGGGGAGAAAGCTCTGAACTTGGAGCAAGTACCACTACAGGTACAGCTTAACCAAGATGTTAGGCTCTCCCCCATGGAAATCTTAGAAGTAAAAATGTGTCAAAAACATTTAAAAAACAGGGGAATTGCAAGTTATAAGGCACAGGAACAGGCATGTTCTGGACAAAGCATTTTACTGTCAGTGCTTTTCCCCTTTTTTTAATAAATACACTGCTGAAGCAGCTCAATATATCTTTTAATGACTATTTTGCATTAGCTCTCAGGGTGTATTTCCTTATTCTATAGAATATGCTGAGTTATTTTCACATAACTTGGGAGATCCTCTGTTTCCTACATGGGAATTTGCCAATAAATTTTTGGCTTTGCTTATAAAAATGAGGCGATTCATTCTCTTTGCCCCACCAGCCTCAATTTATTTCCTTAGTAAAAAAACAGGACAGCCAAGCTGAGGCACTTTAAGCACAATACCTCAACACAGTGAGGTTGGTAATGGCTGGCATGTCTTATAACTCAAATATCTCTGACCTTTGCCATACCTTCCTTCATGTGACTTATGCAGTTGAGCAGAAACTTGTATATGGCAACTTTTACCCCTCTCAGAAGGCAGCCGTACCCTAAATCTGATGTGCCAAGCACCGGTTACATCACCACAAAAGATCTGTGCAAAGCTGAGGATCCAAGGAGGGCTGAGACTTGAGCATAAACAATTAGCTGCATCAGTCCTACAAAAGCATTTAAACTGGGTTTCAAACAAAGTGAGCAGGAGTAAGGCCCAGACTTGGCAGAGTTGGTATCTCTCCTCATTCATTTCTTGTCAAGGAGCTCAGTTTTTTCCCCACAGCAATCAAAGCATGGCACTTCTTGCTCTGTGGGTCCTGTTCCTTACACCCTAACAGGCTGTCTGCAGGGCCGCCTCTGCTCTAGCCAGAGGTAGTTTCCAAAAAGCGTGTTGTTCTCTGTCTGAGATAGCTGGACACCTCCTCTGTCTCACTAGATTTACTGGCTCTCATTCCTGTGAATGGAAATGAGCTTCATTTGTCTACTGTATTTCAAGCACCGAAACTAAACTTGCAAACATACAGCTACATCAGATCTTCCCTTGCTAAACACCGTAGAAAATCCCCAACATACCTGAAACTTCGACACACCCATACATGGCCGTGAGCCAGACCCTATCATGTCTGGGCTGCACTGTCAAAGCAGTCAGCAATCAAACCACTCCCCAGACAAAACTTTTTCTTCTTCCTCATACTCCCTCCATTCCCAGTTTCTGGACTTGACCCAGAATTACACCAAACCTGACTTCACTGCACATGATCTCACTCGGTACCAGGACAACAGGCTGATTTCAGCATCATTCAAATCTTCACCTAACAGGACACATGAGCCGGTCACAGCACAAGCACAGGTGCTGTGCTCCATAACAATCTGCCTGTATGTTCTGGCAGGAGGGCACCACACAGAAGAGAGCTAGTCCAGTAGGACACAGCTACTGCACCAACAGCTGCTCTAGCACGGGAAAACACCTGCCTTGCTGGCAAGTCGGGCTGCATTCCCAGCCTTCTGCCTTCTGGGCTGTCCGAATGAGTAGGATGTACTGCAGCCCAGAGCCACAATCAAGCATCTCCAGAAAGATGCGACAGACACGGTGGGAACCTAAGGGCTCTAAGACAAGTTGTTAGCAGAACTGTGCATTTTAACTCTCCTGAGAAATGCATTCTGGAATTGTTGGTTCTACAGCAAGCTGAATTATAAAGTGCTTTCATCACACAAATGAAACCTTTTCCACTGTAGGAATCCTTTAAGAGTTCCTTTCTGGCTTTCTCTCACCATCTGTCAGCAGGAGCTCTTTGTGCACTATTCCACACACAATGTTAGGAAATGTTAGGAAAACAGCAAATATGGAAGATCATATCATTTCATCGAGTTCTTTGTACTGAATTCCAGTACAATGTCTTCCCAAGCAACAGTTTCAATTCTTCCCAAAGCCTTTACAGATGATAGTCTTGCACATTCCCCAGAGCGTCAGTAATTTGCATCCTTGTTTGCCCTCCATTTCAGATACTTCCATAAAGTGTGAAGCATTTCAGGATCATAGTGTCCACAAAAATGCAGAAGTAGTGACGGTTTTTGGTTCTCTTTACACAGAGGTCAAGAAACATGAGTTAGCAGATATTTTATTCACCTTTTTTTTTTTAGCCACTAAATCTGTGAAACAAGTTAACAAAATCCTGGTGGAAATCCTCCTTCAGGGCACAGAAGCAAGATAAACCAGCAAGAATGCCACGGAGCAGTCAATGAAATGGACACACAAGGTATGCCTAAAAACATCCACGCTAGATGCTCAGAAAGATCCATGCAAGTCTGGTCAACCACTTGATGAACAGGACTCGGTGTGGTGCAGGATAATTACCTGAAAACAACACATTTCTCTGCACTGACACAGTCTGCTTGGATAGAAACAACAGAGGACTCAACTGGCATCAAAGTTGCAATTCACAAGTCTGAACTTAATTTATTTCAGGGCCTTGCGATGATACCCTACTAATTTCCAGCTTTTGTGGAAGATAAAGCATTACAAAACTCCATCCCTTTTTGCACTAGGCTTTTTGATATTGTTGCCCAGGATAGTAAACCAACAGTGTCTTTTTAAGAGAAAGGCTGAATATAGTCCTTTTTGGTAGAATTGGTTAACAAAATGCCAAACATTCTTTTCTTCTGGCATCACAAGGCAGCCTTCCTCTCAGTCACTTACTCCGAGGTCATTAGAGTGTTTATGAAGAGAGAGGTATGACTAATTCATCCACAGATGTCAAATAAGTGGAATGCCTAGGAGCAAATGGTAATGGTGTAAATTTGATCTCCAGCCCAGCAATTTTAATATTCAGAACAACCTGAAACAGGTACGTAAGAGGTTCTAACTGATCTCCTTCCTCATTCCTTGCTGAAGAGCCAAGACAGCCAGGGAGTAAGCTCCAACTACTCTGTTCAGAAAAGGGGACGCTTCTGTAGACAATCCACTGTCACTATAACTAGGACAAATGGAATCTACAAGAATGTTACCCCAAAAGGTGTGGACTAAATACAAGAAAAGTGCTGGAAATTGGCAGGATACCAAATGGAAGAAGTAAAGAAAGGGCAGGAGTCTAACGACAGAAGAGAAAAATCTACTGAATAGCACAGAGACAATCAGAAGAAAATGTATGTTAAAGAATGGTATGAGTGGGCAAAAATGACTGGGAAGGAAATATTCATGTAAGTGCACGCAAAATTGGATGAGACATCCATTCAGAGAAAAAGGTTAAAAAAGATACACATATACACATTTATATACACATCCACAGTTATATAGAAAATCTGCATATAAAAAAAACTTTTAGCTGCATAGCCATATAAAAGCAATGCACTGCAATTCCTCCAAAATAATGTGATAGCTGGGGTTTATTAAGCAGATTTAAAGTGAAATAGAACTTGTTCCAGCAGGTGAGCACATAAGTCAACATGCTGCCTAAAATACTCATTAGAGTAACATTCCTTCTAGCACTGTCAATGGCAAAACAATGTACAAAGGACATTTTCAATGTGGGTAGTTAGGGTTATAATGATTTGTCATGGTTTTAGCTGGGATAGAGTTAATTTTCTTCACTCTAGCTGGCATAGTGCTGTGCTTTGGACTTATTATGAAAAAAATGTTGAGATAACACACGGAAGTTTCCGTTGTTGCCGGGTAGTGCTTGTACTAGTCAAGGACTTTTCTAGCCTCTCATGCTCTGCCCGGTGCACAAGAAGCCGGGAGGGGAGGGGGCACAGCTAAGAGAGCAGATTCAAACTGGCCAAAGGGATAGTTCATATCATGTAACGTCATGCCCAGTGTGTTACTGGGGAGGAGCTGGCCGGGGGAGGGAGGGAGCAATCACGGCTCGGGGACGCGCAGCGTCAGTCTGCGGGTGGCAAGTGGTTGTATCGTTCGTGTTTCTGTGGTTTTTTCCCTTTTTTTTTCTTTCCCTTCCTTTTCCATTTTATTATATTAACATTGTCATTATTAAAATAATAATTAAAATGGTTATGATATTGTAATTATTAAACTGTTCTTATCTCAACCCACAAGTTCTTTTGCTCTTCTGATTCCCTTCCCCCATCCCACAGGGGTGGGGGGGAGTGAGCGAGCGGCTGCGTGGTGTCTAGTTGCCGACTGAGGCTGAACCACGACATGATTTTAAATATTATTTATGAAACTACTGTAATCTTTTTTTTTTTTCCAAGCCTAGTCTTCCTTTTTCTTCCTACACATGAACGTATAATAAAAAGGTTTGAGAAGACCACTGGCACTAATCCACACATTTCTGAATACAAAGCTTAGAATATGTTTACTCAGTTTTGTGGGTGTTTTACAGTCAGTTTTGATATGCTATATCAATCCCTGTCACAATTAGCATTCTCCTTGTGTATGTGCACAGAACTAACAAATCTGGAAGATTTTTTTGTAAGAAGTTTTCCGGTAAATATTTCATTGTGCAACTCTTAGTGCAATTCTTTTCCAGCACTCCTTTCCAGAACTGGATTTGCATTCAACAAGAGTAGTCTTCCACACCAGACGAAGGATGCTGTTCTGAAAAAAAACCACCATCAGTACAAACAAAAAGGTCTTCTATCAAAAATTGGGTCTGACATATCAAGATGCTTCCTTGCCTCTTCTCTCGCTACAGCCTAAATGTACCAGTTCCACACTAAATAATTCAGATAAATGAAACAAACATGCTTTAAAACCATATATGAAGGGTGACAACATGCACAGGTGTGTGGAGTGGTCTGACCGCATCACATGTCCCTGCCAGCAATGCAAAGCAACCCAATACCGCAATCTAAAGTGAGCTGTCCAGAGCAGGGCGCATGCAAAAGCAACACATTCCAAATTTAAAGGACAGCTATAAAAATCTTCTGTTATTAACAGTTAGCTCAGGAATCCAAAAACAATGAGACAGGCAGGTGCTCTTAATCTATAATAGCCATAGGGGTTGTTGAAGTCATTCCACAGGAAGATGAGCCCTAAATTATTTTGGAATATCCAGAACAGATATTAAACACCCTTTCATTCTCTCCAGAGAGGAAGTGTGATTCACTGGAGAAAACAATGACCCTTAACACTTAAAGCACCACCTAACAACAAGTACCTTCATCCTATGCTAACATAATAACTAAAGGACATGCAAGTTTGGCAAGTGCTGCAGAAAAAGCAAGATCCCATAGGTAGGACTTTGGCAGCTCTGGGAACACCCATAGGGAAATGCACTGTACCAGTACACTTGGAGCATCCAATACTTAATGACCGTATTTTATGCAGGTTCATCAATGTGTTCTCTTTCAGCCACATCTGCATTTCTCATTTATATTTAAAACATATCACCACAAACAACCTAGTATTTCCAGGGTTGATGATAATAAAGAATCATAACAAAAAAAGAGTGTATTTCAGTATTTTTATTATAGTCTTGGCTAATGGCAGTACATAAACCGAAATAGAACAGATTTTTGTACCAAGAGCAAGTCATTTTTGCTACCTGCTATAAAGCTTTGCAAATTCAGAAGTATTTTGACTCCTAAAATAAAAAACATAACAATACTGTAACAGAAAAACAACTGTGGCCAGTTCAGGAAGCCATGAATCAACATCTACCTTTTGTCTCCAAATCTTTCTTCTACCCAAGTCTTTCTTCTACCAGTAGTTGAGTTTGTCTGAAACAGAATCTGAGAAAGGTAGTCTCACTTTTCATTTCTTACCATGAAACCACTAATTGCAAGACCATCACAAGAAGAGTGAAGGAGAAGAGATTTGGGAAGAAGCAGCAATTGGCTGTCTTAAGTATTTGGGTTAAAATGGCAAGTCCCATAAACTTGCTTTTTCCTATTCAAAAAAAAAAACCAAACAACCAACCAAACAACACAACAACTCAAACCAACCCACAAATACTTCTCCTGCTAGAATTTGCAGATCAAAAATTATTTGCCTAAGAATCAAACAGAACACTTTATCCTGATCAAATATTTTAATAGATACATATTTCAGAGAGTAAGATATTGCCTAACATAATTCCACAGGTAGTGACCAAACAGCACTAAATGCATGGACAATCTACTTTTGTCCCCATGTTAAAAGAATACAGGAAAAAACTACCAAACCAACATACACAGAATTACATGTACAACTAGTCCCCCTTTGCATAACATTTTAGATTTCACATTTTTTCTTCAAGTACGGGTTCATAATACTACTACAGCTTACCATACCACACCAAGCTTACAGATGAAAACGTGAATGTCCCACAGTTGCTCTCCTTGGCAAAGAGGACAGTGTCTGAAGCATGCTGTGTTCAAAACATTTAATAGATGCCAGACAAATAGCTTAGAAGTGGACAAATGCTGCATTATCAGAAAAAAAAACCCACCCAGACTTGTGGCAACTGTAGAACAGCATGGGACTTCACAAAGTATTCAATGACTTAAGGTTATAGTAAGTTCTTTTGGTAAATTTATGACAACTGATTCATAAAAAGATATCAGAAGATTTAGAAATAAATAAGGTGTTGTGGAGTGTTTTCTGACAATAATGGCACATTAGTTTTTTCGAAAGAACGTGTAGAAACAAAGACGACAAGAACTTGGAAGTGCATGTTTGCGCCATTTAAGTTTTATAGATAAATACTTGACAAAATGGGACTTAACATCTCTGTGCATCTCAACATAGAAAAAGACTCTCATTTTCACTTTGTCAAGGTTAGAGAAGCTCAAATGAATTTTCCAAAACTTTTACAGTAATTGCTTTTGAGAAGAAAACTGGAGCTCCCTAGCAAAGGCTACGACGCAGGATTTTACATCACATTTTTAGAAAGATTCAAATATAAAACAATTCATCAACAGTAGTTTCAGACAGGTAAAAATTTCAGTTGCTTAGCAGGTTTATATTTAATCTAGCCACTTGAAGTACCACTGGAGTTATACACTAGCTGTAGAAATCCTATTAATTGTTTCAAAGAAACATTAAAAAAAATTATAAAAGTCACAGCTGCACCTGAGGTCAAAGAAGAGAAAAAAGTTGCAATTCTATCTATTTATTAGCTGTTCAGATAATGTTTTGTAACAGATCATATTAGGAAATCTGATTGCTGGCTCTATCAGAAGTAGTAGAAAAAACAACCACGGCGTATTACTGCTTATGCTATCAGCTATTATCTATGTAGCTGTATAACACAGCTGTTATGTACTGCAAATACAATACCAAACATGACATGTACTAGAAGTCCAGCCATGCTAAAAAACAGTCTCCTTTACTATCAATGTTAAGGAAAGTGACCTTGGCCTAATATAAAAAAAAAAAACCAAAAACAAAAAAACCACAAAACAAGAAAAGGTGTCACTTACCAGAGTCACTTCCAAAGTAATACTGCTAGCTCCATCTTGGAGCAAGACCTTAAAATACAGTTTGCATTGATCCTGTCAGGGACAGATCACTAAAAAAAAAGAAGGGAGCTAGTATATATTTTATACTACAATTAACAGTTTGCAATGCCCTAAAAATTGTATAAAAATATTTATTAGGAATTACAGAATATCTTATACATTTAGATATAGGGAACACCCATGCATAGCAAACTATTCTTTGGGGTCTACCTCATTGAACAGTATCAGAATTATTCAAGTTTATTTGGTTACAGTAATGCCAGAAAATAGCAGGACTGATTTGTGCTAGCCTACAAGAAACTCTTAAGTTATCTGCAATAGAGTAAGAGGTTTTAGGCAAACAATAAAGAATATATACCCCTCAAGATTAAATCAGAAGGAAATAATGCCTGTCATATAAAATACAGTGTGCCTCTTGAAAAGGCATTTCCTCTTCTTTCTTTTGTTAGGACACAAGGCATGCTTGAATCTTAATTTGATGCTTGCAGAAGCCAAGGATATTATTTGCCCTGAGCAGAGACAGAAAAAGCGCTGATGGTGTCAGACACACACCTGTAAACACTGCAAAAAATATAAAATTAACCTTGCAGAGATCCCTAGTGAGGTGACTGTTACATGCCATTGACACTGACAGCTGTTTATTTCTACATGTAAAAGTTAAAAGCAGGGAGCTACTAAGCCGTGTTAAAAAAAAATTATTATCTAACACCTTATCAGGCTAGAAAAGTTCCAATGTCTATTTTGTATCCCTAATACAATGGGAAATTGAAAATAAGCTCAATATATGGATTACCAAACAAAGTCAAAGGTGTATAATATATAAAATACCAACTGACTACATGTTATGAAATACCTATAACAAGAGTTACCACAATGCATTTCCATGTTAAACTCTAAAGCAAAGGCCGTGTCACATGTTGAGTACAAGGCATCCTTTCTGGTTTAACACTGCTGTAATTCAACTCCAGAATGTCTCCTTTAAGTCAGGATATAAAGTAATCTAAAAACAAGACAGAAAAAATACAGTCTAACATCAGCTATCTTCTTACAGTTAGAAAACCAAAAAACAGCAAACATTTTAAAAGTCACAATGAAACTATGACTTCATCATGGGTTTGAGAATCACCTGTTTACATAATTTCAAAGACACCTTACACGCACACACACACTCTCTAATATTTAGTTTGGCTCCAAGCCATTTCACTTCACAAACAGTAGTTAAACCTTAAAAATTAAAACTAAGATTGAAACCTATGCAAACCCATCTTGTAAACATTTTTCCAGAACTTCTTAATATCAACTACAATAATGAGGAGTTAAAAGAAAATCCCTTTAAGTGGCTATTTGAACATCTTACCAAAGACTTTATACATGGTGTCCGTGAACTGCACTGCTATCTCCTTCTCCACTTTGCATCTGCATCTGCATCTGTGCCTGCATTCTTGCAATCATCTCCTGCATGCGACGAAGCTGGAAAAGTAGCACAGAAGAATCCTTTAGCCTAACCTTACCTCAGAATATGACTGCCACCACACTATTAATTATTAAAGAGGGAACATATATCTGCATTATCTTTATCTGATGGGTAACAGTCTCGGGTTACAGCATCTTCTACTGCTCTTCCTCATCCATTAAGAGGTTGGAAATGTACTGGCTGAAATAAGCAGGCATTATTATTGTAATTTGGAATTAGATTTTAAGCATCCCTAAATGGAAGTCTTTGCCGCCTCTGAAGTTAAATGCATAAAAATGGTGGTACTGAAGTGCTGAACACACACAGTTACTGAAGTTTATCACCAAAAGAAAAGCAGCTTATGTCCCCTCCAAAGTACACCTCTATCTGTCACTAAAAAAAATTGTCAGGATTACTTCCCAACTCCCTTACTAGTGATGTCTAGGTGCAAGCAAGTATTACAGGCAAATCATCGAAGGAGACATAAGCATTATTAAAAATGGCTGAAGCTCAATTTTAGAGTACTGCAACATTTAAACACAGGGTAATCATGTAACTCAGCTACTAGGATTAATTCAGCCATGATGTATGTACAAGATTTCAATTCTTTTATTGTACCCAACTCTGACTGGTGGGAAGTCAACCTCATGACTGAAATATGTTTGGGTGTCCTCGCCTTTGTGCACCTACACTTTAAAGTCAAACTAAACTGTTAAGCTTAACAATTAAAAGTTAAACCTGTGAAATGTTTACACTATTATTTTTCATATACCCTGAAACAATGACCCTTTTCACTTTTACTCAAGTTACCTTTTGGGACTTGGGTAGCCACTAAGACCACTAGTTAAAGACTGAGCACCTGCTTATGCTAGAGCAGTCCAAAAAGTCCATCTAATTCAGGCTTCTCTCCAACACTGGCTATTAGCAAATGTATGGAAAAGCCTCACAGCCAGGTGCGCACACCAGGATTTCCTGACATACACTCTCAAACTCTAGAATAATCTAAATTCTGAACTTGCTAAACCAAAAAATTCTACCTTTGTGTTTAGCCAGCGCATTCATGGAGAAAGTAAAACTCTCCAGTCTCTCAGCATTTTTGAGCTTATCTGCATTCTTGCTATGCACAAAATTCCATGCTAATGAGTTCCACAATTTACAGACTATCTTAAAAGTATCTTTTTTATTTGAAATCAGCCACCTATTAATCTCATTAAACGTGACCTGTTTCTCATATAGTAGATTCCCATTCATCCTGCCACCTAGGATTACATAAGCCCCTTACTATATCCTTCCCCTCTGTCATCTACTTCCCAACAAGAACATTAACCTAATCCCCCCTTGTACAGGACCTGCTTTCCACTTCAGCCCTTCCTCCCACTTTTTGCTATTCACTCTATTTTTTCTAGTCTCAGCTGTATCCTTTTTGGATTAGGACAATGAAAACAGTGTTAGAGCTATACATTATGGATTTATCATAGTGGCAGAATGAGAATTTCTGTTTCGTTCTTTATTCCTGACAATTCCTAGCATTGTTCCCTCCTTTGCTGCAGAGCTGAACTGACTTTTTGCCAGTCTGCAACTGCTAACTTTACTCACGTGAGGATGACTCTCCCCTCCCCACACAATGTGCATCGCTGATTTGTACAGCTGAATCAGGCATTTTACCAGATTCCACCTGTTCCAACAAATCAGCATCCTGAGACTCCCCTACTCTTCATTCTGTTTTGTTACTGCACCTTGAATAACTTTATATTAGCAAATTCTGTCTTTTCCTTTACAAATTACTGAGATCATATAAATTATCTGACCTAAAGTAGTGATACAATAATAAAAATTCCCCCATCACAAGAGTATAGAGTTCTGTCATCTTACTTCAGCTTCTTTTTCAAGCAGAATCTGGTCTTTATTTACTTCTTCATCTTCTATTTTCCTAAAATAAGATGAATGCTGTTCAATAATGTGCATACATTCCATATTTTGAACTTCCAGACAATGCTTTGTTGACAAAAATCAAGGCTTTTATGAAGCTGACATATGTGTTCTAATACAAACGAATTTCATTGAAACATGTTCTCCATGTAGCTGCAATTCATGTTTTTATTTTTAAGAAATCAGTTTATCCATTACTCCTTCATAAAGTTATGCCCAAAACAAGTATAAACCATTCCGGCTATGACTTTAAAACATCACAGATATTTGCATGTAGGTATCAGTAAAAACTATTTCTGAATGGTATCCAAGTATAGCAGTTTACCTGAGCATAACATTATCTTAACTGATTGCAATTTGAGTACCACACAGATATAGTAAATTCAGAAATACTGCAAACACATACTCAATTCTTCTTTCATTGGTGCAATAAATCAATACAACTAAAGCAAAATATAAGTTCAAGGTATCACAGAATCATAGAATATCTAATGCTAGACAAGATGTCAACAAAAATATGAAGCAACATATAAAATCACCAGTGCTCTAAGAAATTCTGTATCTGGAAGCCTGTGATTCTGTATCTGGAAGCCTCCAGACAGAACCTTCCTTTAATGCAGTTCTATCCCTGCTCTAACTTCAGGAACCACATTTGCTACCAAGCATCTAAAAGGCTCATAACCAAAACCAGAGAAGTAAAACAACCACTGTACATATCCAAGATCCTTCCAACTGCAGGAACCCTTTATCCTCTGCTCCACTTAAGACTTTGAAGTTAGATTGTTTTTTTTAAGTCCAAAATCTTTCTTTTGTATAAGATATTGAAGTATAGTACAAACATTGATTACTCCTGACAAAATTAGGGAAATGCTTTCAATCAGTATCTCAGCAAACTCTTGTTTAATTGGCACACTGCAGTTTTACATTGAGAAACCAAACATAAGAATATTTTTATGAACCATATTTTCAAGATTACCTACCACTTTGGCAATAGATTTCTCCTATCCCATGCTGCAATGGGAAAAACCTGCTAACAGATCTAGTCACACAGGTGCCATCAAAAGTGCAAAGCAAACAACCTGCGGCTTGTTATAAGGTTAACAGAGAAAGAAACAGTAAAAAAAATCTTCTGTGCCCAAAAGCCTCTAAGAATGTTACAGAATATAGCCAAATGCTGCCAGTGGGGTAGGTGCAAGTTTGAAATAAATTCACATGCAAACTACCCGCACTTACAGTAAACTTAACTACATTCTAGCAGCACTTCAGAAGTGTGAAAACAAAGACATATAGACCACTTAACTAGTTAAGATACAAAAACATGTTTTAGCTTCACAAAGAAATATACCCCAACTTAACAGCAACTTACTGTCACGTCATTCGCAGAGAAAACTTTAAATCCTCTAAAAAATTGGTAAACATTATTTTAACTCTGTATGACCTTAGGTTATATTACTTCTAAGACCTCTGCACATACCTGTTAGAAAACAGGCACCAGAACTTGGCAAAACACACCATTTTTTAGCTTCAACTTCGGAAGGTAAGATTTAAAAGTCAGGGGAAAAGAGCATGTCATCTTCTCTGAAGGGAAAACTGGACTTGTAGGCCAATGCTAGAGACTGGGACAAACTCTTTTGCCTGAAAACTGACTAGGCATGTGACAAAACCTATGTCAGCAGCATGATGGAAAAAGCTTTGCAAAATACATCAAACCCACTGAAGTGTGCTATTATGAAACCCTCTAGTGGTTGACATAAGAGCAGCAGCTGAAAAATCTAAACCAGGAAACACCCAGTTTTCAACAAGAACTCACAAACTCAACTTCACAAACCCTGCTATTTTAATGAAAAATGAGGTGTCCTGCCTGTCTCTTACCAGGAAAGCTGTGCCCTGCCCACCACAGCTCAAAACAGGATTGAAAGACATTATCCTGTGACTGCTATGCAAAGAAAATTATTTCTTTATACCATGTTTAATAAAGGACTGCAGAGGACTTCAGCCTCTCTTTCTAAAGACACAGTCCAAATATTCCAGCAGTTAATTCTGGAAAAAACCCTTTAATGTATCAGCACTGACATAACATGCAGATTTTTGAAGACAGCATTTATCATAGACCTCTGCCCTACTTATTTACCTCAAATGTTTCAATCCAAGTGTGTTCAAGCCTTAAAACAAAGCAGAGACCTATCTACACCCTTTTAATGTCACAACTGTCTCTTCAGATTTATGCAGTACTTTTTCTTACGTTCAGTGTAAGCTGATCGACTGAACTTGGTGTTGACTGGAGCTGTAGAGCTGTCTGTGATCTACCAAGTCCTCACAAGTAAATGGTAGGAGAGACGCCGAGAGAGAGAGACACCAAAAAGTAAATTCAGAAAAGGAAGAAACAGCATGTAACCACAAGATAACAACCTGCCACCTCGTTTGAGCCTCTCAGAGCGGAAGTTCTCATAGTGAAGATCCTGGGTCACCTCCTGAAGATCTTGCATATGGGTGCTGGAGGAAGAACAATAATTAAAACATACCTGTGTCACATCAGCTTGCTTAACCAAGTCTCACATTCAGCACTGTATTGGGTCAACATGTTCAGCGTGTACACCCATTTAACCAGCTAATTTAAGTTAAATCAGTGCAATAAAAGACACACAGAGACACCACCTCAGACCCTGAGGCCTGACATAAGCCATCCTCTTGGGTGAAGCATTTGGTAAAGCAGTGCTGGGCAGGGGAAGCATAGTAAAGCCTGAAAAAAATCAACCAGTGGACTTTTGAAGTCTACTCCTTTGCAGACATGTATCTAGATATAGATATATTTAAATAAGCACGAGGTGTGAAGCAACCTGTTTTATGTTCTTGGGGATTCTGGATAGCAAGACAACACTGTGTTCAACAAAATAATTAGACAAAGATTATTTTCACAGAATCATTGAGTAATTCAGGTTGGAAAGAAGCTATGGAGCCTATGTGGTCCAGTTCCTGCCTAGACCTATCCCAGCTAGGTCACGCTTGCTCTTAGCCTTCTCCAGACAAATTCTGAATGTCTCAAAGAATTCCACAACTGCTCCAAACCCCCATTACAGTATTTGAGTATCTTCCTGGTAATTGATTTTTAAACTACCATTTAATTGATATTTTCTAACTTACATTAACATGGTCCTCAGCTTCAGGAAGTCATTATGTTCTGGATTCTCCACTTCAACTACACCCCATGGGTAGAGTCGACCTCTAACTTTTTTACCTTTGGCTTCAATGAGTTGATTGGATCCCACTACACAAAATGGAATGCTGGCCTGAAAGCCAAAATGGCAAAAATTACTAATAACGAACCAGAACAAACAACTCCAAGAACAACTCTTGTTCTGCTCAGCACTGCATATGACAGAAATAAGTTTGTAATGCTTTTAATTTGAAGCTGTAAAAAAAAAAAAAGTCATTGTTACTACCACCTTTCAGAATGAGAAGGATGGGCACAGACACACAGCGACTCACTCAAGGTCTCATTGCAGGTCACGGTATGTATCTTGTTCTAAAGCCCTCTGAGCAGACCGAAAAGACACAGTACATTATCCACGTATGTAACCTATGAAGCCAGTCATACCTTCAGGAGTCTGGTCTGTTCTTTAAAATCTTCATCCTCATCTGATTCAGCATCTGGCAGGTGATAGATCTTGATGCCATGCTCTTCTATTTCGTCCAGAATCTGAGATTTATAATACAAGAAATTGAGATAATATCCATATAAGGCCAGTACTTTTAAAACTTAAGGTAAAATTAATCAGTTATACACCATCTCTTGAGAAATTTGGGCCTTACTGATCCAAATTACTTGGCAAGTACTTGTTTTAAACACCATATTTCTTCGTGATATTCAACAACTACTTGCCACACGGTTTCAGACAAACAATAGCGTTTCAAATAAACACTGTCCTCTGTGGATTACACATAAGAAATTGAGCTTTTTTTACACCTTTGTAATATTATTTTTATTATCTAGCATTGACTTAATTGCTTTGAACAGTCTAAAACTCCTTGCTCTTGCCTCTGAATTAATATCGGTGGTAGGGGTAGGAGTGTTTAAAAGCCTAACTGAACTACAGACATAACAAGTAGTTTTTAATGTCTTCATGACTGCTAAGAATGGCATCTGCAGCTGGATGCCATTTGCCATAAACCCAAATTTTGCTCTTTAAAATAAAATTTTTTTTAAAAATCTTTATTTCTGCAGAATTCTAGCACAATATGTATATCAAAGTAAAGCATACTTCTCTATTTTTATTGCAAGTGAAAAAAATCACAGATAAGGTTTTAAATAAAACAGCTACAACTGGATCAAGTGTGGCCTCTGGCAAGTTAACTCTACACTTCTTTCTAAATTTCATAGTTGTTATTAACTCATGATGTTTGTTGCATTTCCCCCCCACCTTTAGCAAATACTGAAGTCCTGCTTTTCAATCATCAGAATTCTGAGTGGGTAAAACAATATATACACATTATAGATGTAGATACTATCTCAGCTTTGGGGCTGATTAAACAGGTAAGAAAGCAGTTACCATTAGCAAATGCATTTAAATATTTTTCCAAAGTTTCAAAATTCACTCATAATGTAATTGTAACTGTAGTCAATCTGACATTTCACACACAACATTTTAAGGACAATTTCTGGGTTAAATACATAATAGAAGAATTTACAAGCTACCAAACTACACATTAAATAATGTTACACTGTGCGTGAAATTATATTTTTCTTGTCTAGGACAGCACGATATTGAATGAGAACACCCCTCTCTTCAGTAACCATGCTGCTATAACCTAAGTTACAATATTTCTCAGCAAGCCAGAAAAATACTTACCCTTTTCTTTAGTCTTTCTCGCTCTTTCAGAGAAAGCGTATCAGCTTTTGCAATCACTGGTACAATATTTACTTTATTGTGTATGGCCTTCATAAACTCAACATCCAGAGGCTTAAGGCTAAAATTAAAATGTGGAAAAATTTTAATCTAAATTACCCAAAGGCTTAGGGCTAAGATTAAAATGTAGAAAAAGTTTATTTTTTATCTAAATTACCAATTTATTTTACACCAATACAGATCTCTCTCTTTAAGCAGAGAAAAAGAACACAGCCAATTAATTCCAGCTGTCCTACTACTTAAGTAATAGCAATCTGATTTTAAAAATTTAAGTCAACAACCACAAACCAACACCCTGAAGTAAAATAAAGTTAGGGAGAAACACCTACCCGTGACCAAATGGTGAAATGAAATAGAAGCAGCAATGAACCCGGTTATCGATGATATGCCTTCTGTTCAAACCACTCTCATCATGCAGATATCGCTCAAACTGCTCATCAATGTAAGAGATTATGGTCTTAAAACTGTAAAACAAATATGGATTCAAGAAATCATGTTCATTCCCAAATGGTCATTAATTTTAGTGATGTTTCAAAGGTAATATTAAAACACCAAAACATCCTGTTGATGTACAAAAATTAATTTAGTGCTGCTGTAAGACTGTAAGAGTAGAAGAGCACATATATTAAAATTTTACTTGAATTCTGGAATAACGAACTACTATGCATATCTATTTTTTTTATATTAAAAGTAAAATATACACGCATATAACACCATTTTAACTTGTACAGCAAGCTTCTCTTGGGTTAGCATTCATCTTTTGACTAGTATTAATTACACATGCTCAGGATAATCTAAGCTTCTTGTTCCAAATTGATTTAAAAATCACAGAATGCTTTGGGTTGGAAGGGATCTTTTAAGATCACCTAGTCCAACCCCCCTGCTCTGGGCAGGGACACCTTTCACTAGAAAGGTTGCTCAAAACACGGTCCAACCTGACCATAAGCACTTCCAGGGATGGGGCATCCACAGTTTCTCTGGGCAACCTGTTCCAGCATCTCACCACCATCACTGTGAAAAACTTCCTTATGTCCACCCTATATCTACCCTCTTTCCATTTAAAACCATTGCCCCTTGCCCTGCCACTACAGACCCTGGTAATAAGTCTCTCTCCATCTTTCCTATAAGCCCCTCACATATTGAAAGGCCTTAGTAAGGTCTTCCTGGAGCCTTCTCTTCTCTAGGCTGAACAACTCCAACTTTCTCAGCCTTTTCTCACTGCTGATCCAGCCCTTGGATCATTTTCATGGCCCTCCTCTGGACCCACTCTAACAGGTCCATGTCTGTCTTGTGCTGGGAGCCCAGAGCTGGATGCAGTGCTCCAAGGTGGGGTCTTACCAGAGCAGTGTAGAGAGGCAGAATCCCTTCCCTCGACCTGCTGGCCACGCTCCTTTTGATGCAGCCCAGGATAAAAATGGCTTTCAGGGATGCAAGTGCACATTGCCAGCTCATGTCCAATTTTTTGTCCACCAGTATCCCCAAATCCTTCTCTGCAGGGCTGCTCTCAACCCATTCATCTCCCAGTCTACATTGAGGACTTCCCCAACCCATGTGCAAGACCCTGCACTTGGCCTTGTTGAACTTCATGAGGTTTGCATGCATCTACTCCTCCAGCCCATCAAGGTCTCTCTGGGTGACATCCCTTTACCTCTAGTGAATCAACTGTACCACTCAGCTTGGTGTCATCAATTCCACTATATCATTGATGAAGATATTAAATAGTATTGGTTCGACTATGGACTGCTGAGGGACACCACTCTTTACTGGTTTCTACTTAGACTTTGAGCCACTGACTGTAACTTTTTGGACATGGCCATCCAGCCAATTCTTTATCCATCCAACAGCCTGATCATCAAACCCTTATGTCTCCAATTTAGAGGCAAGTATGTTACGGGGACCATATGAAAGGCCTAACAGAATCAGTAGATGACATCAATAGTTCTTCCTTTATCTACTCCATTGTGGAACGCCACCAATTAGTCAGGCATGATTTGCCCTCAGTGAAGCCATATTGGTGGTATCTAATCACCTTCCTGTCTTCCATATGTTTCAACGTATCTTCCAGGAAGATCTGTTCCATGATCTTACCGGACATGGAGGGGAGGCTGACTGGTCAGTAGTTCCCAGGGTCCTCCTTTTTAAAAATGGGCATGATATTTCTCATTTTCCAGTCACTGGGGACTTTGCCTGACTGCCATGATTTTTGAAATACAATGGAGAGTGGCTTGGCAACTACATCTGCCACAGATAACCCAACAAGATGGGATGCATCTTGTCAGGTCCCATGGAGGGGCAGTCCAAATCCCTTATCAAGTTCAAGTTCCTCAGGTGGTCTCGAACGTGATCTTCACTTATGATGAGAGGGACTTTATATCCCCAGTCCCTGCCTTGAGTTTTAAGGGCTTGAGACATGTGGGGAGAGGGATTAACATTGAAAACTGATCGCCATTGATCTCAAGATTATTGTTTAGTATTTATTATAATGTAAGTTTCTCAAAAAAAAAAAAACAAAAAAATCAAACCCAAAGATGATGAAAATGCACTTAAAAATGAAGCACAGAATCTGAGAATGCTCAAATGAATGTGGACAAGATCTAAAGGTGGATTTTTACTTGCACTAAAGACCAGATGACTTATTTTCTCAGAGTATTGCTGAACTTCTTGTGCACCAGTGGTTCCATTGCGTCCTGACTATTAAAAAAGTCAAGGTCATTGTTCACTTAAAACTCTTCCAAACTTAAGTTAACTAAGAAAAAAAAAATCTGTGCCACAAGATTTATTTCAAGTTGTGTGTAAGTTACTGATGACTTTTTACATGTATCTGAATAAACTCGTAACACCTAAATTAAGCTTCCTCAGAATTAGAACACATGCCCGTCTCTCCAAAAAAATCACACCTGCAATTCAGTACTTCACATAACACACCAAAAAAAGGTAAGATAATGACTTAACAGTCATTATCTTAACAAGTCTTAACCTTGAGTCACGTGTGGAATGGAAGTGTTTAATAGCTAGGGTTGCCACATGGGCCATCCTACTTTGAACTTTGAATGATATACATATCATTATTAATGCAGCCCCACTTCAGTTACTTATTCCCACGCCCCCAGGACCAATATGAAAGGGATGTCAGTCTTCATACACAGATCAATATTATACTCTGTTTACATACCAGTCTCGACAATTGATAGCATCCCCATATCCTGGTGTATCTACAACTGTCAGACGCAGTTTCACACCTCTCTCTTCAATTTCAACTGTTGAGGCTTCGATCTGCACAGTGCGTTCAATCTTCTCTAAAAGTCAATAAACTTGATCTTTCAGAATAGTATTTATAAGACATTTTGAGATAAGCTCAAAAGATTAATTGGCAGATGCAACCATATAAATGTTATTCCACAGATCACCTTCTAAGGCCTGATAACTTAACAGCAAGACTCAGTATTTAAGTTCGTCAGATTTTGTTAGAAGAGACTGACAAAAAACTGTAGGTAATCAGATATTTGGAGAACAATACTAAATTATACATAATGGATTTTTTTTCCTAAGGTTGAAAGTGATAACTAATTATTCAGCTAACATTACAAATTATTAAAGCAAGTCATTCAACAAGTAGCAAAGAGGGGAAAAATACAGCATCTTCCTCTATTTTCTTAAAATATTCTCTTCTGTTGGATTATTGTATACCTTGGTGAACAGAATAAAAAAGGGACAAGACACTGAAGAAAAGGAGGTGAAGTTCACGTTCACTAAATATCAATCCAAAGCAAAAGAAGCAAGTTGCAAGTCCAAGCAGGCATAAACAATGCATATGTTTAGAATTGCAATATATTAAAAATTAAAGGAAGTTTCTGATTGGTTTAGTTGATTTCTTATCTTGCTGTGACACAATGACCTTTTTTTATGTCATCAAAAGAAGGGATCAACTTTCTAGGTGCTAGTATGAATGCACCCAAGGACTAAACAAAGACTCTGTATACATCCTGGGTACAGAGGGAACAAATTCTATAAAACAGTTCAAGTATAAGGAAATACATTAGAAACTACTACAACTAGAAATCACTGCTGGCTGTTACCAAAATCCAAAGATAGAAGCATTCGACTCCAAAAATCATCGAGAACAGAGAAACTAGAACAAAGGTGTGTTTACCAGCAGCTCCTGGGATTATCCGTTCTGGGTAGAGATCTGTCAAGAAGAGGCTGTTTATCAATGTAGATTTTCCCAACCCAGATTCACCTGTGATTCAATGTAAAGACAAATTCAACATATTTACATAACTAATTTCAACTCTATCCAGACAGTATCATCTGACTATACATCTTTTTTTTTATGTTAAATTTAAATCTTTTAATTTAAAAATTCACAGCTTACAATTTTGTATTAGAAAAGTTTGCATTAGGCTGAACAATTTTCACATCTTAGCTTTATTACACACTTTCTCAGAGCTTTCACTGATGATCTGTAATTAAATCTGCTAGTCAATTGGAGTTCTGATCAATTTATAGTTAAAAATTCCCGTTTCAGGTCTCTCGATTTTTTAAGGCATGCTTTTCTGCTATCACTCCAGAATGTGAAAGTTCATACACAGTTGAGAAGCTAGATCCTGCCTAGCTATATCAATTGATACATTGAAAAAGGCATTGCTGAACTTCTGCACAGCCAGCCGTCATGAAGTGTGATTTATTTCTGGTTTTTATGCTAATATGGCAAACAGGAACCCAAGGGAAGAGGAATATGACACGGCTACTGAGCATACACACAGAGCAATTTTTTCACTGATGGAACTGGGGATTACCAAAGTGTACCGTAAATATACTTTTGTTCTAGGGCTATTGACTGAGCCATGAGGAAAGTTCAAAAGCAAACTAATTAGCTAAAGATCTTAATCAAAACAAATGTTCATGGCATAAAAAAGACCAGCAACTCAAAATACTCCGTACTTGAATTCACTGAACAAATCCTTTTCTAGAATTTTGGTTTTATTTCAGGTGTTGGTAGAATTAATTAAAAAATTTAGAAGTTAAAAATGATGGGCCACATGATTCCTCTAAGTTACACAAACTATTCTGCAACAGGAGCCTGACAAAAATATCTGAACAAAAGAAAAAAGAGGTGGAATTATTTTTTAAATAAATATTTGACTAGGAGATGCCAATTTTTAATGCCTTATAGAATGTATCTCCCAAGATCAGATTTTATGAGTGCAGCCTTCACCAGCAAAAGAGACATGCAGGCAGAGTAAGTCAACAGTCACATGGCATCATGTCAGCAAAACCAAAAAAGCATGATTTTAACCAGTGGCACATTCCATACTTTCAGTCTGGGTAAATATTACATGTAAACCAAATCAGTTTTCATAGCCGCTGTCAAGTATTAATGAAAAGAGTAGCTATTCTAACTACTGGCCACAGTAATCAGAGTTTAGCAACTCTCACGTGAAATAACTATTAAGTCATGGCTTAATAATGGGAACAACCATGAAACTGTTAATAAATACAAGTGGTTAGGATTTCTTTAGAAGCAACACAGCCAAGCAGCCAAATTGTTACAAACTCGAGCTGGTATTTTCACATACTACAATAAACAATAGCAGAAAAAACAATGAGAAGAACAAAAATTATTGATTAGGGCTGACTCAGTGCAGACAGCCTTTAAATAAACATTCTCCTGCTCAGAAATTAAGCAGCATGGCAACTTAATGAAGAATAATAGTCCAATACAGACACTGAGATATAACCAACAGGAGAACACACTTAAACCCCATACATATTTCAAGAGAAAGAATTCACATTCCAAACTGTTGAAATAATCAACAATTTAAAGCACACTTTATTTTATCTTACACTGACTGCCTCCCTCTGCTAAGTTTACTTTAAAGTAATCACTCCATATTTTCAACGCAATTACTTTTCTCCAAGTTCTCTTCCTGTAGTTTTCATTTATCCCTTAGAATACTGGCAGACAATGACTGTAACGTTAAATTTTACTCTGAGACATAGGTGGGATTAATTGCCTTTCTGTTACTCTGACACCATGTAATCTTCCCCATTTTTTATTTTACAAGAAGCTAGAAACAACTGTTTGGTCTATATGCCAGAACGGCTTCAAACAGCAATATTTGCGATTAATATCAAAGAGATCTGGAACTTAAGCTTAGCTGCAGCAGAGGAAGCACATCTTTTATTTCTCAGAACAGATTTTTAGGATCACTGAACAGTAAATTCTGAATAGTTACAGGAGATATAATTTGGACCATCTGCTTATAGTTTGGCTTTACCCTCAGATTTTATAAGATATCCAATATGATATTATCCTAAGCAAATCTAATGAAAGATACAGTAAACATCTATGATAAAATTCTAAGACGACAAAAATAATGGCCAACTCTGTCCAACACTGAACTACAAATGACAGACACAGGATAAAAGCAATGCTAGGGCTGTCATTTGGCAAAATTAATGAAAGGTTTGAGGACAGACTCTTTCTGTAACTACTGGAATTCAAAACAATTGAGCACTTAAAACACCTCCTGTCATACACCAGCTCACTTCTCCTGCTCATTTCCGCTGTGATCTCTCTCAGACAGATCTAACATACAAATGAGATTTACTTCTTGTGACGCCAGGTAATAAAGAACCTAATTCTATTAGGGTTACTTTTTGCAAAAGCCTATTTTAAAAGCAAGAATTACAGCGTTCAAACACGAAAATCTCAGAAGTTACAGCTTCCAAGCAGTGTGACCAGAAGAGATATAAAAGATGCCCAAGCCTGATTTGGGAGCCTACTTAATTTGCAAAAATACAACCGACTTCTCAGAGGAACAAGGTATTTCTGCAGACACAATGGATTTTTAATTTCCATTCCAGATACCAAAACAGATTCTCAATGAAATATCATACAGAATTAAACTTTAAATTATAACTGCTAACAGAAAATCAAGATAAATTTCAAAAGTAACAGCTCACATCAAAACCAGCTAATCCAATTCTCATTCTTCTAAGAGCATTTAAAAGGGGCGGAAAGACCAGAGTTCATATTCTTTTGAGCTACAGAAATATACAGAACATTTTAAATAGTCTCCTTAATACTATTCTCTTAATCAAAACACACAAGCCACCAAAGACACTATTCAAATGCAAAAACAGTTTTAAACTGTATTTTAAATGCAATGCTTGAATCCTGTAAGACAGAAGAGAAGGAGGGAAGTAACAATGACTGGACTTCACAACAAAATTTCTTCACCCACAAACTTATTAATGTATTCAAACATGGTTTGTGGCGTGGAAAACAACTGCTGCACGGATTAATAAACTATAAAAGAAAGTTAAGTGCTACAGTACAGAAGGGCTTTCTGATGCAAGCTGAAGCCTTACAATAGTGGAAGTAATATTAATTTTAATTCAAAATTGCCTGTGAGCAAGTACTGATTTTGAGAAAGACCATGAAACATTTCCTTACCAACCACCATAAGAGTAAATTCAAACCCCTTTTTCACAGACTTCCGGTGAACCTGATTGGGAAGGTTTGCAAATCCAACATAGCCAGGGGTTTCTGGATTGGTAAACTGAGCAGGCTGTTGCTAAAAATAAAATAAAATAAGACAATAATAAGCAACCACTCAAGACATACTTGTTTGTGTAACTGCTTTCCTCAGCTTTTTCAAATGGTTTGAAGCCACATGACATACAGAGAGTAAACTACACAGGTGTTCCTACTACTCAACAGCTTCACCATGAAGTACAGAACAACTGCATTTCACCTAGAGTTTAAAAAAACCCAAAGTTTCATTTATTCAGCTATCCAGCAAGATCACCATAAGAAAAAAGAAACAAACCTCCAAACTTTTCTTTATTGAAGTTTGAAGCGCATTCAGTAATCACACACTTTTTTAAACAGTGTCTTCACACACATTTAAAATGAAAAGGCTTTTGTCCAATGCTTACAGACTTAAATAGAAAGGTGGAGATTTCTAATCTGTTTTTAGCACATCCAAATGAAAACACTGAACAACTCAGGAAGTGACAGCTGGAAGTCCTCTTCAGAGATCTCTTCTAAAGGGCACAGGATTTACACAACAGCGTTTCAAATGCCCACTGCTACAAATGCTGCAGAGAAATCTTTAGTTCCCCTCTTCAAGCACATCACTTGAGTACCCTTTATCACTCATTTCACTCCAATAAGCTAACATGGATGTTATACCCATTATATCGTAGGCATGGGACCAAGAACTAGATGAATCCCAGCATGTCAATGGTATTCTAAATTACCACATGGTTTATGAAGGATTTTTCCAGAAGATCAGTTGGCTCTATTAGTAAATGAAGAAATTAAATCTAAGAACATCCTTTTCTTAAATGATTCTGGCTCAACACACAGTAGCAGAATGGAAGCTTCAATGAAAATGTACCAGGGAGCTTGTGTGCAACTCAGTGACCAAAACTAAATCCTTCCAAGAGTATTTGTCAACTGCAGAGGTTTATACTTGTAAGAAACTACTTTAATATATGCTTTACATCAGTTAATCTTTCAATATTACATTTTCTAAATGTGGATTCTCTCTTATTTATGACCCATAAATTTAGCATACACATCACCATCAAACATGATGCAAGTTACATGTTCTGCCCTTTTAAAATATTTAATATTTTTAAATATTTATCTGGTTCACATTGTTACATTGGAAGACAGAAATTTTATTCTTACCTTGGACATTTTTATGGAAGGTCAGGAACAAATCTGGAAAATTAATAATGTTTTTCAGCTTATTAAAAATCATACAAGAAAAAAACCAACAAAACACAAAATAATATAATACCCACTGTTGCACACTATATTTAAAAAGAAGTATTCTTGATTTGATGTCCAAATTTTGAAACAGTGTTGATTGTTTCACAGAGTACAAGTATTTGACTTTGGTATTAACGAGGGGCAGAATCTTCAGCAACCATTATTCCTATTAACATCATCAGACAATAAATTCAAGCAACATGAATGTGGGGTACTAAAAGGCACTAGATGTACAACAAACCATTTTGAAGCCTGAAAAAGCAAAGTTCACATCCTTTCCGGAAACTAACCAAACCAAATACACTGCTTAAAGACATCTCACTATTTACAGGAAACAGTTTTTTCAAAGCTCAGAAAAAGAACTTGTGTATTTTTTTCTTTTTAAGCCTCGTTCCCCTCAACATTTCCTTTCATGCTTGAGTGTTATGTAAAGAGCTGACAGCTTCAAAATGAAACATTTTCTCCTCCCCTTTCGTCTGGATGCTTGCAAACTCAGTCATTTTAACTTCTGTTGCCAAGTAAAATTTTCACACACAGCTGTATCACTTTGAGATACAAAACAGACAAGGGGAAAAAAAAATATCTCATCTAACACCTCTATGCAAAAAAATCTCCTGATGAACAAGACCTGTCAACAGAAGTGAACTTCTATTGCACTAACTTGCGTGAGTTCAAGAAAAGAAAGGCTAAATTTACTATGGCAATATTAAAACGGCTATAATTTACTATGGCAATATAAAAACGTCAGCATATGCTGTATCTTCGAGTGATGAGAGCTCCAAGGGTTCTAGTCCCTCCCCTGGGTTGCCCTCTAACCAAACAGGTGTCTGTGTCCACTCGCAAAGCCCACATATCTTAGCCACCTTTCACCTATCTAGCTCACTCCCACTTTGACTTCATGGATTTGAAATGATCACTGCCTGATCCTGTCCATCTTCCAAGCAGATTTTTGTCAGTGAGTTCAGCTTCATGTGAAATGACACCAAATTGCTTCAGGGTACAGCACTCTTCAGCTTATTCCTCCCATCAAAAAGACACCTCCAAGTCAAAGCAAACTGCCATGAGCCAGCCAGACAGGAGCCCAACCTTTTTTGTGCAAAGTTGAAGGCAAAGTTGTTTTCAAATTTGTGATGATTTCTGGCTACTCTGGCATTTGCTTCTCAAAGCTACTGTATATGTACATATATACAAGCACAACCTCTTTCAGGTTTATTAAGGTGCAACTTCTTAGCTCACCATAATTACTTAAAAGTTACCAAGCTGCTTCCCTCCCCCCCTTCCCAATACAGAAGAGGTCAGTTTTAGGAAGGCTTTTTGATGGCAAGGATGAGACTAAAGGTGCTAAACATTGAAGCAATCCGGTGTGTTTCACATAAATCTGGCATCCTGATTACACACACGGAATAAAAAACGGATAACATGCTTCTCAAGTGGAATTTCATGCTAAAAATAAAAACCAGTATCTGCAATGTCTGTATTACAGTCAATAGGCTGGTCTATGGCCACTACTGAGGAGGTTATCTGCGAGACTTTTATCATCATCAAGATTGCTCTGATAGCAACTCCTCCAAGACTGTTTCCTGCCGAGTGATGTCATTGATCCCTGCTTAACCATTCTCCGTGAGAGACTTTCAGTGCCAAACAAAACTGGATCCTGCTAGAACACAGAAGAACATTCTTTTAATTCACAAGGCTTGTCTGTCACCCAACTATTTCTCAGGCTACGACCGAAGCAAAGTTTCTCACAGCTACCAAGAAACGAAGGAGAGCTATTTATGCAGATTGTTGCAGTTATATTACGTTTTAGTACACGGACCAAGCACAGAAATCTTTCACGAAAGATCTTTCCCATAGCATTCCCTTCGGGGCAGCAGCTGAGCGCTCCCATGCAGCCAGGAGCACGGAGCCTCGGAGCAGTCCAGATTTTCCTCTGGAGCTGGGCGATCCCGTTTCTTTCCCTCCGGTTTCAACAACCTGGCTGGAGTTTTCCAAAAGAGCGCCTTCTGAAGCGTGGCGTGCAAAGGGCACTGGAACGACCCCTTCACTCCCTATGGTAAGGGGGAACCGCGCCCCCGAAACCCTCGGGGGGAGGCAGTGCTGTGTCTGACCGCTCCGACCCCCCCTCCGGCTGCTGGCGGCTCTACAGCCGGCGCCACCGCCCCGCCCCACAGCTCCCATCCGCCCGCTTCCTCCTCACCAGCATCCCCCGCCCCAGCACCCCTCCTGGCCGCCCCGCCGCCCTCCCTCCCTCTCTCATCCCCAGCCCGCCAAGTGCGTCCCGCGGTAAGCGCCCAGAGCGGCTTCCCGGAGAGCCCTGGAGGAGCCCGGGAAGGGGCTGATCCTTCACCGCCCCTCCATAGAGGGGCCGCGCAGACGGACCCCCGGCCTCGCCGAGGGAGGAGAGAAGGGAAGGGCAGCGCCCCTTACCTTATGCTGCCTCAGCGCCCCTGCCCTGCCCTGCCCTCCACTCCCCTCCCCTCCGGGCCCCTCACCTGCCGGCCCGCGCCTCACGCAGCCAACGACCACAACCGCCACTCCCGCGCGCGCGCACCCTGAGGGGGAACGGGAGGAGCCGCGGCGCCCCTCCCCGCCCTCATGCCCCCGCCCCCGGGGCGGTGCCGGGAGGTGCGGCGCAGGGCCCCTGCGCGCATGCGCCCCCCTGTTCCCATAGCAACCCGCCGGCCGAGGGCACGTGGGGGAGGGACCACTTGTATGTTGGTAGGTCACGCACATCCCTCTTTCTTACCAAGATGGCGGCCGGCCCCTCGGCTTCGTACCCAGCCTAGGCTTTGCTGCGGGCCCACTAGAGGTAACAGCGGCCCCGCAGCCGGCGGTGCTGGCCGCGCGGGGGGGTGGGGAGCGCCAGAGGCAAGCGGGCGGAGGGTGCGGGTCCGGCTCTGCGGCCGGGCGGGTTCCGCTGCCTCCAACAAGATGGCGGCAGCAGAGAGACGGGCTCCGCGGGCGGAAGGTCTAGCGAGCGTCCGGCTCGGCTCTATGGTCTGGGCCTTCTCGGTTGGCGCCGGCGGTGGGCCGCTCCGGCAAGGGCTCCTGCCTCGCTTCGGGCTCCGCAGTTCGAGCCGGCCGCCTCCGAGCGATAGCGGGGGGATTCTACCTCTGTACTGAACCGCCCTCTGCTCCTGTAGCACGGCTTTATTGTAGGTTATTTATAGAACAGGGTGATCCAGCAATCAAACGGAACTGAAGAGGGTTAAGTGCGGGGAGTTTGTGATCCTTCGACCCAGCTTGGCTGTAGCTAAAGTGGTTTGACACATGATAAGTTGCACTTCCCATGCTGGCCTTCTCCAAAAGGCAGAAAGGGTTCCCAACTGGCAAGAGCAATTCCTTCCACTGAAAGACGAGATGCAAGAGAGTGGGTCGTGCTGGGAATGTTAGTAATAACAAGGGCGGCTCGCTTATAACTGATGAGATGAGCCAAGGTCCTTGAATTCACAGCTCTAGTTTAGGATTTGAATCCAAATTCGCAACTCTGTGGCTGGGAAGTGAAAAACAGAGATGTTCACACTCCCAAGGACTTTGAAGGAGTCAGTTCTTCTCCTATACTGTTGTGTAATGACAGAGAAAATTCTGCAGACTGATACGTGCTGTATTGCTTTATTGCATGTTTTCTGTTTAGTAAGGCAAGTGAAGCTGCTGCCTGATGATGTAGTCTCCATTTTTCCTACTGCTGCTATCCAAATGCTACACAATTCTTTTCAGTTAGAAGACAATTTAATACATAGTATAATGGCTTTTTTTTCCCCCCTCCCAAACTAGACTGAAAAGTGGTATTTCAGGTATCATTTCATAGGCAGGAAAGGAAGCAGTAATGTAATTTGTAGCTGTGTGTCTGCTAAAGCTCTCTTATCTCCAACCCTTTGCCTGTTTAGATTTAAGCTGTTAGAAGAAAAAGTCTTCCTGTTTGCATGTGGATTTTCATGCAGTGTGGCCCAAGTCGTAGACAGGGCCACCCACATACTCAAGCCACAAAAAAAAAATCAGCCTTTTCTTTCCAAAGAAGTCTACAGTAGTGTAGTTTTTCACAGATTGGAATGACAGGCACAGGAAAAGCTCTCACTAGATGTGGAGGTAACAATAGTGGAGGCCTGTATATGTAGAGTGGAAGAGGTGGTGTCGTCATATAGTCTAAGCTTTGCCACTGTGGCAAGATATAGTAAGCGTAGATTATTCTCAAAAGGCAGTTTTAAGTGGCTTCTAAGAAGCCGTTAAGAAAGATTGCTCCATGTTTGTCCTCTATTAGTTGTTCCAGTGGTTCACTCCTGATAGCGTGACACACACTCCTGTCTCTTCCTTCATTACAAGTTAAGCTGATTTCTTGTTGTCTCTTAGAAGAGAGCTCTGTAACCTTGGTTTTCATAGCTGTTATCAGTGTGGAGAACCATCCCAGACAAGCCAGCCTGTGCAGTTCATGCCTTTTCAAAGAGAATTGGGATGTTTTATCAGTTACAGTATTTCAGCTGATACCACCTTTCCCTAAACATACTCTTCCCTTCACATATAGAAGCACGTTAAGCTGGTACAAATGCATTTAGGATTGTGCTACTGTGAGAATTTAGGTAATTCACCCAGGTCACTACCAGTGAGATGGTTAGAATAGTCAGCAGTGGTTCAAACTGAATGCGGGTGCGCGGTTGAAAAAGTTCATTCGTCATGACTGGGAGGGTGTCTGACAACTTGAGCTGTGTGTTTCTGTAGAATACCAGGTTTATGTGAAAATGTTTTTTCCCCTTTAAAAAAAAAGTCACTCAGCAACGGTTCAACTTTGTTTTGTGTTCAAGAATTCTACAGAAGGAAATCCTTGGGCCTATACTGTGCAAAGCTTATAAAATGAATGTTAAAGCAAAGCAGCAACACTCTGGCAAGTATCCTTATGGGTTTTTTGAAGCTGGAAAGTCTGGAAACTGCCTTCACACTTTCCTTGCCTCCAGAAAGAGAGAAGCTACAGATCAGTTGGTCTCATTCTTAGCAGGAGTAGGCACCCAAGCATAGCCTGGCAAGACACTGTAACCAAAAGTACTAGACTTTTAGCACCTGGTAGATCAAGCCCAATAATAGCCTCCTCTGTGTAGGATTACTCTTATGGAAATGCTGTTAGAAGCTTGACAAAGACATGCACCCCTGAAGAAGTTGCAACAGGGGTTTTTAAAGTGGGCTGAGAAAGGCATGTTCGCCCAGGATGTAACGAGTTTAACTTGTTCAAGAGCACATCACTGAGGGCCCAAAGCCTGTAAAACTTTTGCAACGTAGGCCTGTGCAAGAATTAAGTAGGTGTTAGTTGTATTAAAATATTAAAACAGATAAAGAGGTAGGAGAGTAAAACCCAACTGCAGGATTAGGCCTCTGTTCCTCTTCCTAATTACCCTAACCTTGAAAGAAGAGAACATTAGGTTGTACTGTGTAGTGTGGTGGGGTTTGCTGGTGGTTTTTTGTTTGCTGCTTGTTTTTTTTCTGGGGCTTTGGCCTAGAAGCTATTCCAGCAGAGTCTGTGTTACCGGGAGGCTGTGGTATTTATTGTGGGCTGTGAGACTGCATTTGGAGTGGAAGGGAGGGTCCTGGTCAGTGGGGCCTGTTGGGGGAGGGATTGCCAGGGAGCTCAAGAGGCACCTAGAGCTAGTCTCTGGATCTCGGGTGCACATGCTGGGCTGGTAATTAGGGCAAGAGTCTAGTGTCTCGAGTTCAGGGCTTGTTTCAAGTGCTCTTTTCGTTTTAGAAATTCCTAGTTTTAGAAGAACAATTTTGGATTACAAGTTTATCTGGGTGTGAAATTATACCTGGGAGAATTCAGCATGTGGCATTATATTTAGTGGTCCTTTAGATTTAAAAGAAAGACTGTTTATGACCTGAAAATGTGCTGTTAAAATGTTATGATTTACATTACCATCTTACATGGGAAAGTCCTGCATGCCTAATAATTCTAGTGACCTTTTTCCCCATCTTTCTTCCATGAACTCCTGTTGCCCACAGCTCTCATGGTGTGACTTCAGTGGAAGAGGATCAGGGAGTCAGGTTGAAGAAAAATGTGTCAATAAACACAAGCAGGAGAAGTTCTAGCCAAAGCAGGGGGGAAAGCTTCTTTATTTAGAATGTTATGTGTGTAGAAGACTTTAGGTTGCTGGAAGATTTATGTGTTTACGGTTTTAATTCTAACAAGAAAAGGCAGTCAGGCTGTGGAGAGTGTTCTGGGTGTATTTTGTTTCACAAGAAACTTACGTGTGTTAAAGCCAAAGTTGTTCTTTTTACCATCATTTAGGTGATGTGATGGTGTTTCTGCTTACAGAAGCTCTGGTATTTTCCTAAGAGTCTGACAGAAATATGAGCATCCTTTCTAGCAGCTACTATGTAATACAGATACTTTTCTTTGAACTTGCTAGTTGATGTCACTTGCCTCTCACAACTGGTTCAATTTTGTGGAATCTTGCATCTGGTAGATCTTTCAAGCTTTGAAGATACCTACTAATATGTTGCAAATTACTACCAGATATATTGGCATGTAAGTAACTTAGGTACATTTAAGCCTCGCAGTCCTAATTTCTTGACTTCAGCTGATTCAAAAAAACCCATTTGATTTAATCTCGGTGTACTGTAACTTTGTTTTGTGTCTGTGCGTTCC
Source organism: Phalacrocorax aristotelis (assembly GCF_949628215.1). Classification (NCBI taxonomy): domain Eukaryota; kingdom Metazoa; phylum Chordata; class Aves; order Suliformes; family Phalacrocoracidae; genus Phalacrocorax; species Phalacrocorax aristotelis. Next base: position 30,646,784 of record NC_134282.1, read on the forward strand.
TGTGTTTTGGGGAGGGCTAATAGGTAGCTTCTGCAAAAAAGGCAGGGGGTGTGCATTTAAGTTTGTGTTCATATATAAGAAAGGCAACTGGATTTCTGCTTATTGCTCTAAATAAAGCAAAATGGTAGTGGTGCCTGCCTGTACTGAGTACATGTACCTGTATGTGAGTGAGGGGGAAAGGGGGAGAAGAACTCAACATTACCCTTCTGGTCCTAGCAATGCTCTCTCTCACTGCGGTGCAGTCTCTCTAATCACGTTCTTTGTGATTGTTGGACTTGGGAAGAAACCCCTAGCTCTGGCAGGAGTGCTGCATAGCCCCAGTGTGGGGGTGGGCTCGGCTCCTGAGCGGAGCGCAAGGGCAGGTCGGTGGAGCACGGCTGTCTTGGTCCAGTGGCCATATGGGTGTGGAGGGCTGACCTTGGCCACAGCTGCCTGTACTGCTGGAGGTGGCTGTGTTGCTGAGGCAGCACAGAAGCATGTCACTCTTTTATGAAGAGCAGGGGTTGAGGCAAGGAGCTGTGTCCAGCTAGAGTCACAAAAGAGGTGCTTGCAAAGCAGCTGGCAGAAAAAAACAGGGAGAAAGCTGAGAAAAAAGATGGACTACAAAATGCTCGGTTAGAGGAAATCATAACGAGTTTAACTTCAGTGGTAAAACAGCACTGGAAGAGTGGAAGGGATTGGTTCAGTAGCTGTAAGACACAAAGAGATTATGATTCACAGGAGAAGTTTTGCCTTTGAGAGGATTGAATAGCACAGTAATATTCATGCGACCTCCCTTAAACGATGCTGTTTAATTATAAAGTAAAGTGGATTTACTTGATGACGTAAAATGGAAGTAGTACCAGATTCTCTTACACTCGGCAGCACAGTGTACAGAACTGTTTTCCAGCAAGAGTTTTGTTGTCTTTTCTATAGATTTTTCACTGATGAGAAAGAACCATTTGGGAATGGAACAGATAGATTTGTTTTGCATTAGTGGAAGAAAAGAAAACAAACACCCGAACAGAGAAATCCAAAACCAACAAACAAAATTCCACAGGTGGCTTGCATGTAAGTGTATGTCACAAATCGGGGTGATTCTGGTAAAAGCATCCACACATATAACTGGTGTGTACACATACCTTTTACCTGCACAGGAGATATCTGTGACTGAAAATTTCTGGAAGCGATTGCTGATACCATGACAGTTGATACTCGTGTGCTGTAGTAGTCTGATATCCTAGCAACTAACTAACTGGGTTTTAAGGAAGAAAGACTATTCCTACTTAGTTTGGAGGTGGCAGGACCCAGCCTTGCCCCTGTGTTATTAAGCTAATCATTGCTTGTTGGGGGTCTCTGTTGAAGCCCATAAAACTGCTGCCTGGCCTATACGTATCAGCACTCTGGTTTTGAAGGAAGGTTACTGGTCTCATATCTCACAGTAAATATCACGAGGCAGGTATGGCTAGCTTTCATAAAGCTAACCTCTGACGTATTTTTCATCAGGGATTGGATAACTGGAATAACTTTCTTGCATCATTCAAATGTCAGGCTTGGTTTAGAGTATTGGCACATAGCATGGGGCATCGCTCCCCTGTCCCTTTTCCCCTGCCCCTGCTAGTTGTGGTTGACTGTATTTCAAAGGTTTTGCTGTGGGTTGTCTGAAAAAATGGTAAAGACATTTTTTTTCTGTTAAAGGAACACTGAACACCTAGACATCCATTGCTCAGCTGAGGCGGTACCACCTGCAATAGTACCACTTGCTGGTTCTTTTCACGTTGTTTCTGGTACTGTGTTTTTGTCTATCCCCGTGTTTCTGGCACTGAGAATTAAACTAGGTATTTCACAAAATAAGCTGGATATTTGCCAAAGATGAGTGACAAACAAAGCCTAGGCCAGGTTGTGAGGCAGGAACATGGATGTTGGGTGTGGGATGGATACATGGGTTGAGTTAGGAAAAAGGAAGAGAGTAAAGGACAGAGTTGATGCAAGGAAAATTTCCCCACTGGAATGCACAGAGGCAAAGCCAGAGAAAGCCTCAGTGGGGCAAGAGGCCAGGAGCCATCGAAATGGATTTGTTGCTGCCTGCCCCAGCAACCTTGGGTGAGGAGTTGGGGGTGTTTGTGTCTCTCCAGTGGGCACTGGAGTCTGTGTGGGCTGTCTGACCTCCCCTGCCCTTCCCAGAGAGGGGAGCAGCGCTCTGCTCTTTGCGAACCAGGCCCCAACTGTTTCCATTGCACAGTACAAAGTAAGCTTGCCATTATCTCTGTTCAAGTGATAAAGCTGAATGTAAACCTGTGTTGGAGCAGTGGAAAGGAAAGCAGAGAAGAACAACTCACAGAGCAGGCAGAGTGAGAGTACGGATGGCAGTATGTTATGGTTGGCCTGTTATTGCATATGCTTTTGTTTTCAAAATGAATACTTCAGCAGTTGGTATAGCCTGCTGGGATTTAGGCACCTGGTTTTACAAGGACTCTTGAAATCTCTGGAGATTAGCAAGCTGTAGATATGTTACTTGCTTAAAAGTAGAGTTTAACTAGCATTGAGAAAACTTTAAAGTTCTACATCTTCTCTTATAAATAGTTTCATGAAATTGAAATACTGAATTGATGGCTCTGTTGGTTGTGGCTAAAAATGAGAGCAAGCAGTGAGTACTGAGGCAGTTTAGAAGTTCTTGGAAATTTAGGAAATGTTAGCCCCTCTATTTTATTTGAAAACTCATCTTGTTCAGGGCACTATTCTGTTAATCCAAAAGACAATAAAAATGTGTGGTTGGAAGACTGTACAGCATGAGGTATCAAAGCAAAACACTTGTACCTAAAATGGCACATGTACCCTTCTAGTTCAGTCCAAAGACGAGCGGGGTGGGACTGGAAATGATTCAGTTATGAAAAGAGGTTTTAAGCATAAAATAGTATTATTTGTTACAATTAGTGGAACTAGTTCTACTGAGTTCTCGCTATCTCTCTCTGCCTCTTCTTTCATAGCAGGCTTAGAGTGGCCTTGCAGATTTGGAAGAGAAGACCGTCTGGTTTTTTCACTGTCAGTTTAGATCACCGTGATGTAATTCTGTCTAACACATGAAGAGCCTTTTGCTTGGCCTAGTAGAGATTAGGAATTAGTGCTCATCTGTGGATATGTTGAGCCCCTGTTGCATGTGCTATGAATAGGACAAAGGGAGGGCTGTGCTTAAATAGCAAAGGTCCTACCATTGCTTTTAAAAAGTGGCCACTGGAATCAGATATTTACTTTAATGCCTTTTTAGAGGAATTGTTGCCAAACTGAATTTTTTTTTTTCCAATTTTAATTGTCCCTTCCTTCTTGAAACAAATCACTAGCTCCGCTGCAAGTTTAATTATTTTATTCTTTTGAGGTTTTTGTTTTTCACAGTAATGCTAACTTTTCTGGGTTATATTTTCAAACTGCTTATTGTAACTGAAAGTTAGAAATAAAGAAAAAAATCTACAAAATAGTGTCTCATGAAGCCATGTGACTTGGGGAACGGGAACTTAGAGAAAAACCTACCAGAGTACGTATAAAGTTTATAAAAATGGAGCTCCAGCATTCTCTTAAGTCTTTGTTATCCAATAAACTTTAGTAACTGAGGAATCTTTAAAACCTTTCAAGGAGCCTTAAGCAGCCTTGCTTAGGTGTTTCTGTACAATACCTAGAATCAAAGAAGTAGCTAAGCAAGATTTAAAAAAAAAAAAAAGGCAAAAACCCAAACGAAACAGACAAAACTAAATGTCTATTTACAGTTTCCATGTTCAAGTTGTAAATTGTCCCCCTGCCCCCAGAAAATATAATTTGAGAAGTCTCATTTAGTTTACCACTTTTCTTTTTTTTTTCATTTGCTGTATCTATTTACTTAATCAAGTCTTTGTGAAAAAAAGTGTTTGTTGTCTTTATGAACTGCCATAAGCAGGCTGTTCTGCCTTGCAGAGCATCAGCCTAAGAGTATATGTAGGAGGGTCTTAGGGAGCATGGTGACATGTTCAAGCTAAGGGACATAGTCAGCTTTGATTTTTCTAAATGTATGACAGTTAATGTGAAAAAGGGTAAGTTTAGGGCTTGCAAGTCCCTTGCCTTTCCAAGATAGGTGATATGTAGTGCATGAGAGCTGCTGGCAGCATCGGGGGGGGGGGAGAAAAAATTGCCATGTGTTCATTTCACATTGCAATTGCTGAGAGGGAGAGGGAGTGAGACACTGTAAAGATAAACAGAAGAGCTCCAAACCAGTAGCCAAAGGAGGGTGAAGTAAAATTTTCCTTTTGAGGAACAGAAAGGGAATCGTGTGTGCTTTGTTCTGCAGTATCTCTGCAATCCTCACTTCTTGGGTAACTGTGATATTTAACTGCAAGTATCCAAGCAGGCTTTGGGAAGTTGCTCTCAGCTAATTATTTGTGGAAGATTTTTTTCTTCTTCAGTGCAGGTTGAACAGTGCTGCAGCACCACTCTGAAAGCACCAGTGTATGATGAGCATGCAGCATGGTGGCAATTTAAAAAGCAAGTTCAGATTAGCATAAAGAGCCAAAATTGACATTAAAGGTTCTGACTGCAAGCAGGAAAGCTTTTTCACTGTTAGGATAGTAAGGTATTGGAATAGGTTGCCCAGAAAGTTGGTGTGGCTTTGCAGGTTTTCAAGACATGACTGAAGAAAGCTCTGAATGCCCTGGTCTCACCCTGCTTTGAGCAGGAGGTTGGACTAGAGATGCCAGAAACTTGGACCTCCAGCCTGTTGTCAGATATCCTGTATTTCTGTGATTTCTTTCACTTCTTCTACTCTGTGCTATTGCCACTTTCCAGGCAATATATCAGGAGTCTGTTTTCTTAATCTCTTCCCATTATTGAGTCAAGTTAGTGTTTTGCTTTATTGGGAAACAACACAGGAAGATACTTCATTTCACTTTGAGCCTCATGTTTAAAAAGTATTCCTCTTCAAAGGCTCCCAAGGCCAAGAACATGAAATTTGCTTCTACTTTGACAGCCTTTTCAATTCCTAAATTTGCCTACAATCAGCTCCAAAATACAGATGGGTTATTCTTGGTCTGAATTTATTACTTCTGTTTTCATCTCATTCCATTTTATCTCGGTTATTTGAAATCCTAACTTCTCCTGAAAGCCAAGTTTGTGTTAAATAATCAGATTTCTCTCCCAGTGGAAGTGGAAGGATGGACTCTGACCTGTTCTCTGTGACTTCCTTTTGCTTTGCTTTTGCATTGATTTTATTAAACTGTCCATTGACTTTCTTCCTCATTTCTGAAATTGCATTTGTTTTGTCATAGCACCTGGCATCCGAGGATCACAGTGTTCTGAACAACCTGAGATGAAATAATGAGTCCTCAGAGTAAACGAAGATCGCCCTGTGTGTGCAGCCAGGGCAACTGAAAGATTTTCACCAGTCAATTCACCAGATCAGTAGCAAAACTAAGAGTAGAGCTCAAGCCTCTTGACTGGTTTGTCTACATTAACCAGTAAATCTAGTTTTCTCACAGTGTCCCTCTGTAAACCATACATATCTGCCCCTTAACTAGCAGCTTTTCCTCTCTGTAGTCAGAAGGCTTGAAGCTACTTGTTCATGTTAGAACTCTGTCCACCCCAGTAAGTTGCTCCTGTTCTTCCTTTGCTTTCCCCTATACAGAGCATCCTGTGATAGACTAGGAAGGGCAGTGCATATATTGTTTGCAGCTGACAGTTGCATAATTTTATTGTCAGGGTGCTCAGAAAATAAAAAGTCTTTTAAAAAACCATTTGGCCTGAGAGGTCTGCTGAGGTTAGTCACCTGCCTTCAATGTCTGGTCAGCTCCTCTGCTTGTGCAAGAAAATTGCCCTTGATAAACAGCGTAGATCTACCAGGGAAAAGGCAAGTGGTGTTGCACTCCCCTGAGACCCCTTATGTATACCACCTAGGTCTCGTGTGAGACAAACACATGCAGTCACTCATTTTCATTCTGTCTCCCTCTCTTCTTCACAATGTGACTAAATGGTTGGAGTTGGGATTAGTGTATAGGCTCAGGAGAACTTTTCTCTTTCTACCAGCAGTTCTCTACTTGGGGATTTACAGTGGGCCTCTGAAGATGGCAGCCATGCATTAAGTACAGCCAAGGGGGCAGAATTTAGCCTACAGAATAATTTCTTTCTAGTACTGATGTGTGAATGGGGAAGAGAGGTGCCAGACTTGCATGTCCCTGGAAGTTTCCTTCTTCATGTCAAATAAAGAAAATCTGGTCTCAAAGTCACGGAGACAAAAGCAACGTGACTCACATTCAGTCATTTTTTTTATGATGAAACTTCTTTCATTCTCTTAGCAGAAGGGTCTATATAACTTGACCCTTAATTTCAATTTACTTGTAGGAATAAAAACATTATATTGGAAGATCCCATGGCAAGCCATAGCAACAGCTTTAGAGCCAAGAGGGGTATCTTGCTTGCTTTGGCTGAGAACCCAAGTACTCTCTGGCATACAAGTGCCCAGTGTCCTGAATCCTCTTCCACTTTTTTTTCTAGTATGATCCAAAGTATTCACGCACCCCTTTTCTCCTCATGCCACTGGTAAGGGATGTGCTCAAATGGATGCTTTCAGGGGCAGTTCTTTTGTGGTATTCTCTGACTTCAGCCTGTGGGGTAGCACCCAAAGTACAAAAAGGGTGCTTATTTGTACAGTTTTAGAAATCTGGAGTTATATTTAACAGGAAATAGTCACAGCATACACTCTTTGGAGCATACTTGGGTTGCTTTCCAAATAAGGCTTGCAGTTTCTGGCAGGAAAAATAGGGATCTCTTGTAAGAACAGGCTAGAAGAAATCCTTTGCAAAATCCTAGCTCAGCTGAGGGTGGATGTGCCAGGAAAGACCAACCTTTTTGTGGTCTTTGCTCCACTGGTATAAAGGAGCTGAAAGTTTCCTCTCCCTTCCTCAAGAGTTCTGGGGTGGTGTGATTATGGAAAGCTTCTTAACTCCTCAACCTTTGCTTTCACACTGGTGAACATGTGTTCTGAAACACCAAACCTGTTCAGTGTTAGTTTTATGTCTGCGTGCATTTCAGATTTTTGCTGGTCCCATTTCTGTGTTGTCCCTCAGACTGGAGATATGAACTACCAATTTGCGCAGGAAACTTCTGTACTTAATGTGGGAGGACAGGTGAGCTCTCCCCCCAACTACCCTCTTCTCCCAGGAGAACAGCCTGTGACTGGTTTCCTTCAGCAGAAATCGTTATTTGAGGGTGGCACACAGTGGATGTGCTAGGCCTTCCAGTAACTTCTGGGCCTGGCAGGCTTCCCTCTCACTGCTTGCAGTTGCAAATAAAGGAAGAGCTACAGAAATGTGTGGGGAAGATTCCCTCTTAAACAGTCGTGGAGAGGAAGCTGTGCTAAAAGCCAGAAATCCATAATGTCCTAGCAGTCCCAGTGGCTGCAGCAACACTACCTAGACAGAGCAGGAGAGGGGTGTACAGTTGTCCCATAAGCACGAGGTGGCACGTCCCCACCGAGGGCCCCTGCTGAACTGGACAATGAGATGGAGTTGAGGGAGGAGGGTGTTGGTGTTTCAGTATGATGCTGTAGGCTAGGGGTTGTGATGCTCCTCTGCTCCCCTAGCACGGGGGATTGCAGTACTTGCCCATGTCAGAGTTAATTGGATGCAGCGAAGTTAGAGCTTTGAAAGAGGCTGCTTGCTTTACACTGGGGAGATGAACACAAGGGAGCGAAAGCACCCGAAAAGCATTGTGCACCTTGAGCAAGGTTCAGAGTGCTAGGCTCCAAGTCCCAAATTCCAATCCCCTGCACTCCCAGCTGCTGCCTGGAAGCAGAAGTTTCCAAAGTCTGGAGGTGCTGTGGTTTGCCTGGGTCCCCAAAGCTCTGCTTTTGCACGAGCCACCTTTGCCTCAGTAGGTGCCAGCCTGCTCACGAGTGTCTTACAGGGTGCTGCTGGCATCTACAGCTGAGACTTTTTTTTTCAGAGGAGCCTGAGCCAGCTCTTGGAGCATATATATGACGTGGCAGCAGTGGTTGCTGCCTTTCTGTGTGGCAGCCCCGTGCTTGGAGCGGTATCCCTGCACCCTTGCAGAGACAGACAGACTTTTTGATGAGAGGCCGGGGTGGGGGGAGATGGATCATCTTGGTGCCTGGGCAGGGCGTCAACTCTTGACGACTGTTCTCCTCCTCCCTTTAACATACTTCCTGACTTCACCCACGAGTGTATTTTTATTTACAGTGATAAATTGTTTGTGTGAAAGTTCAAGTGTTTTAATGATGTATTCTCTGCCACAGGATGGAAAGATGAAAACTGGAGAAATCTCCTACTCTTGTTCAATACTAATAAGTAATCATAATTTAAGGCTAAATACCATCCATGTTGCTGTAAATACATCTCATGAATATCTCTAAAAATGACTGCATGTAATCAAAAGCAGTTATTGCAAAGACCTCACATTTCTGCGGTCAGAGCTCCACAAAGCAGGTTCGTGCGTTTGGTTTGCCAGGGTCTGGGAGAGAGCACGGTGTGAATGAGAAAACCAGTCACTGAACGCAAGTTATGAATGATGAGGAAAATGAATCCTGTGTAGGAAAATGGGCAGAGACTGAGCTAATGTAGAAATCAGTTCAAATTCCATGTATTTTTACACTGATGTGACTTTTTTTTTCCTTGGTTCCCTGAGGGTGCAGGGCTAATAATTAAAAACATCTATATTGCACAAACTTTAATAAACATCCTCTCTGCAGGAAAGGAGGGTATTGTGCTTGCTGGCTTGCCTTTCCCCTCCTTCACTCTTCCTCATTTTCAAATTAGAGATTGGAATAAGGAGAGGGGCTCTCTTTGGGGGGGGGGCAATTATTTTTTTAATTTATTTTTTAATCTTGCTCTTACCTTACCCCTTCTGTCTGCAACCTGAGCACCAGGTTGCTGCTGCTTTGACGTAAGATGTGGAGGAACAACCAGCCTTCTGGGGCTGGAGCCTCAGCATCCCTCTCCACTGGTGGGACAGGGCAAAAGCCCCAGGGTTTGCTGCTCTCCAGCCCCAGCCGCGGTTTTAAGACTGATCGGAGCCCTCATAAACTGCTCCAGCTCAGTAACCCTGCGCGAAACCAGCCTCAGCCAAACCAAGTCGGTATTTCTTAGCTCTGGGGAGCTGAGCTGAGTCCCGGGAGCGCTGAGAGGCCCGGGCCGGCGCCGGAGCCAGCCAGCTGTGCGGGCTCGGTTCTGCGGCACCTCTGCCCCCCGCGTTCCTCCGGCAGCCGCCGGGCCACGAGCCGGGAGGCTCTTCCCGTACCTGAACCCGTTGTTTGAGGAAAGCGTCCGGGGGCTCTCCCGCGGGTGGCAGCCAGGACCGGGAATCGGGTGGCGGCTCGGCCCTCCCCCCGGGGCGTGCAGCGCGGGTGGAAGCGCGGCTCTTCTCCCTCACCGTGAGGAACCGCGGGGTGGGTCGGGACAGGCGGGGGGGGGGGAGGGGGGCGGCGCGCGCCCCCGCGGTGCGGGACACGCGTGGCGGGCCGGCCCCGCCGGGAAGGGGAAGGAAGGGGCATGTCCCGCTGACGTGCGGGCCGGGGATTGGCAGCGGCCCGGACTATATAGGCGGCGGGGCGGGCGCCGCGCCGCTCTCCCAGGAACGCTCCGGTTCTCCAGCTGGGCGAGCGAGCGGGCACCGGCCGGAGTGAGTCACGGAGGACGCGGGGGGGGCGGCCCCGTCAACGTGGAGGCTGGTGGGATGGGGGCGGCACGGCACGGTCGGGGCTTCCTCGCGCCAGGACCTCGACGTAGTGGCGCCGCCGCTGGGAAACACCGGGCCGGGCAAAGTCCGGCGGGGGGCGGTGGGAGGGAGGGTCCGGCGGCGGCTGTCCAGTAGCGCCGGGCCGGGACGGTGGGAAGGTGCTACCGCCGAGCAGGGCCGGGGAGGGTGGGGGGGACGGTGTCCCCGCCGCCGCTGCCGCCTCTCCCTCCTGCTCGGCCCCGCTGGGGGGTCGCGGGTGACAGCGGGGCCTGGTCGGGCCCTTTAAGGGCGCCGCCCCGCCCCGCCGCCCCGCCCCCGGTGCCGGCAGTGCTGAGGTGGCGCTGGCGGCGCCGCCCGCCCCGGCCTGGCCGGGCACGGCTCGGGGGAGAAGCGGAGGGGCCGCCCCCGCTGCCCGTGCCGTCGTCCCGCAGGGAGGCGGCGGGTCGCGGCGTTAGTGGAAGAGTAAATGTAGAGGGTATTATGTCTGGTCTTATATATATATAGGTGTTATGTCTGGCCGTGGCTATAGCACCGGTTGTATTGCGCTCTGGGATGTACTACTTCAAGAATCAGTGCGAAGCAAAAGGCTCTGTCCTGCCACACCGCAGCTATCCGTGTGCGCCTCCCCTCCAAAAATCAAGGGGTCTTCAATGTCTGGGAGAGCCAGTCGGTTCTCAGAAAGCAAGTATTTCCATGTATAACCACTCATCTACGAAGCAATCACCTTGCCCTGCACAGATATCTGACAGAGGACAGTAGCTGCCCCAACCAGCCCAGCCGTGTTGCTGTCTGCAATCCTAGCTGCATCGGATTTTAGTTACCCTGATTAACAAAATGCTAATATTTTTATTAACTATAGTTTTAAATAACATGTAACTGATACTTCTGCCCCCAAGTTCTGATTGTATTGGCAGTGCAACTCATTACTTTGCTTTTGTTTCTCTTCGTACAAATGTTTCCGGTGTGGTTAGGTCTGGCCCTTGCTGGAGGTTATTTTTAGGTTTATTTCATTCTCTTTAAGTGCGCTCTAGACTTCTGAAACTTCTTCTGGCGCACAAAGCCAGCGCTACAGATGGTGTATAAACTAGGCAGTTTAAAACCTGTTGACCCAGTCAGCCATGCACTAGTGTGGTGTAGCTGTAACCTTAGTTTCAAAACCTGAGGTGGGAAGTCAAGGAGGTTGTAGGCTCCAAATGCGACGCCTGAGCTGCTGGTTTTGACGTTACATTCAAAATACCATCCTGATGGCCACCTCCAGTTTTGGCCAGAGATGAATCCCTGAGGCCTGCGATATACCAGATGTTTGGGGTTACTAGAGACGAAGAGCATTTGTTCTTCACTTGCTGTATGGGTGACGAGGCAGAAATTCATTTGGATAAATGTTGCCCTTAGATTTCTCTTTGAATGTCTAGCTGTGCTCTGGGGTGGAAGCTGCAAGGAAGATCTCTGCAGCTGGTGTGGACAGAGAGAAACCAGCAGCTGTGCCTTGAGGTTGTGGTTCTCAGGCAGGCACTATATCGGGTGTCACTTGCTGACTTCTCCTCCTTACCCTCCTCCTCTAAGGAGCAGAGCACACGCAAGATGAACCATGTGGTGCTTTCCTGAAAACTGAGATAAAGCGCATCCGTGCCGTAAGCAAGGCTCTAGTCAGACCTTGGCAACTGCTTGTGATGTCTAGGATGCTTCTCGCTCCTGCCCTCATTCCTGTTTGCAGCTTGCTGTGAGGTGGTGGCACACTCGACAGCGACCCAATGGGCCAGAGGGGCTGATGGCTGAGTCAGCAGGCCTTGCCAAAGTAGTCTGGGACAGGTGCCGTGCCATTAACACACTTTCCTTGGTTCTGCAGCAGCTCAAGCTGCGCAGTTGTGTACCATGGACGTGTAACCACATGTTACACCATGGCATAACCGTGGGCAACAAGAGAACTCAGGTATTACTCTGAGATCAGGTTACCAGCCACCCTTTTGTGTATACCAGCTACCCTTTTGTGTATACCAGCTGTGCAGAGCCCCCACATGCTGCAACAGCTGTGCTTCAGATGACATGGCTGGCTGGCTGTCCTGGTAGCTGCCACCTCCTAGTAGCGGATTGTTACAGGATTAATTGCAACATTAGCTCTATTGCTTTGATGGCGCAGGTGGTGTTGCCTTGTGCCTGATAAGAGAGAGGTGTGTTGAAGTAGGGGAAAATACTATAGCCTTCACTGAGGTGCAGATCAGGCTTGTATGGCCTGGTTGCATTCTGCTCTTCTTGTTCTTTCCTCCTTTCCTTCTGCCCCTGTTGCATTCCCTTACTGTGTCACAACGTAAGTGAGATGTGAGGCACCACATCAGCAATGCTGTGGTTTTGGGAGTCTTTTCTGGCACACTGGGAGTTCAGAAATGGCAACTGTCAGTTTACCGAAAAGTGTTCAATTTTGCTGTTCAGAAGAAGGGTTGTTCAGAACACTGCAGGGTTTGCGTGGGAGAGGCACTGGGTTTTAGGAGAGCGCAAGCCCTGAAAGAGCACATATAACCATATATAACCACTGGGGGGGGACTCCAGGTGTGGGGAACTGTTGTGTGTCTGGCATAACGTGTACTGTACTGGCTTTTATATTTTCAGTTATATTCCTATACACCGTTTCAGTAAATTTACAGATCCAGATACAGGAGATGTAAAGCTTCCACCAACAGTGTGTATTTTTTCCTGATTCCATCTTGTGTACAAGTTTAAAATAGTCCACGTAAAACAGCATGGGTTTTGTTCTTCCAACTTGCAGACATAATCCTGAAGACAGAGTTTGGTGCCTGGTGCACGATCTTATTACAATAAAAAATGAAGAGGTGGACTGTCCAGCAGTTGTGTGTGGATAGCCCTGAGTGTTTGCCTTAGTTTGTGAGGACGTCTGTGTTGATTCACCCAAGCTCCACTAAACTACATTCCTAACTTCTGACTGATGGCAGTGTTGTTGGCAGATTTTCAGGTTGTTAGTCTCCTCTGACTAGATGTTGATGCTCTTGCTTGTAACCCTGAAATGTCATGTCTGTCTTGCACATCTGTTACTAATTGACTGTATTTTTGCCTGATCCTGGATGACTGCTCTTGTAGCCAGTGTGATGAGAGAGTAGCTATCCCAGGCTTCCTGCTGTGAGGTTTAAGCAGGTAGTGGTGTTCCCTGTAGCTCTGGTAAAATGTGACAGGTAAAGTATGGTAAGATGTGACTCAGTATGAGAACATTTTGGATAGGGTGCAAGTCCAAAACATAGTACAGGCGGTGCTTTTTGAAAGTTACAGTACTGGGGGTGTCATGTTTTCCTGTTGTCTTGGAGCAGTTGCATAAACATTTTTCTTTCTCTTTTTTTATTTTTATATAAAGCAAAAGCTGGCAGGCTGACAAACGGGCAGCTTACAGGACGGACTCTCTGGCTACTGACCATTTAGCTGGTAAGTTCTTATTTTGGAAGAGCCAAAGATCTTGCTGCTGCTGAGCTTGTTTATCACAGTGGCTTTCTGAGTGTATCCCTAAGTAAGCAGGAGTTCAGGCACCTAAATAAGTCTTTTTCAGAAAGACTCAGCGTCCTGGGCCCTTGTTTTCTCTCCAGGGTTACACAATAGCCTTGGGCTGACAATCCAGACCTTCGGATACTCATTTAAAAATTGCACACCATTCATAAATGATAGATTAATTAGAGTACACTGTAACAACTTCTGGTGTCCCCCTTTCTAGTGACCTTAGGTTGCACATGCTCTGCCTTCTTAACGACGAGCTCTGGTTTTGGTGACCACTGTGCTGTGAGGGAGTATCCCGCCTGAGTTTCTGTCTGGTTCAGCAAGAGAACTGGGCAGCTGACTGGCACTGTAGTTTTTCAAGAGGCTGATTGGAAGAGTGCTCAGTAACACATGCTTTGTCTTCCTGGAGTGTTTTTTGTGCACCTTGAATGGTGTTGGTAATAGTGCTGCCACCTCTGTCTCTTGCAGTGGCATACCCGGATTGTGTGTGGGTGGGAAGTCGACAATGAGCTCCGTGGCAGTTTTGACCCAGGAGAGCTTCGCTGAACACCGCAGCGGCCTGGCTCAGCAGCAGGTGAAAGGTGAGAAAACACAGTTGAGTTCTTGTGATTGGCCTCTAAATACAGACTGCACAGGCAAGGTTCCTTGCTGTTACCCAAGCTTGCTCCATGCATCTGGTTCCCCACAAATGTGCAGACACTGCATTCTCCATTTCTAGACTGGTGGCCCACCAAACCCTGGCTTTCCACCAAGAGCAGCACAGTGGTGAAGCTGCACAGTGCAGGCCAGGAGGAGGCACCCCTCAGATCTCCATAGAGCTCTGGCTAGCGATGCTGCTAGCCGTGGGATGGGGCACTTGCACGCGTGGGGCATTGTGCTAAGAGAGAGCCTCATGGGATCAGTGTGCAGGGCTGTCATTTCCTTCCTTTGCTCAGCCAGGTGCTGGGGAAAGTCGGTATGACTGTATTAACTGATTCCCTCATGGGTTTCGGCACCCATCCTCCAGCTATGAGCTGGCCCACTTGGCATGGCCCAGTGTACAACTGAGTTGAACATAAGGTACAGGCTTCCCCTGGACTCTGCCCTAACTCTAGCGCTTATCTCTGCCTTCCTCCTGGGTGTATGTTTGCCTTATCCCCTTCTGACCTGCAGCCTTGCTCTATTCCTTTCACTTGTTCTCCCCTAATTAAGCCCCTCTTGACAAAGTAATGTGCTGTTTTCTGCCACCGTTCACTTGCATGTTTGCTTCCTGCATCTGTAGTGCTCAGACAAGGCTGGTTGTTCATGGCATCTACTGCAGTCTATGCTGTACTGAGGTCAGTTGTACCCCAGACTTGGCAGCTCCACAAGCATAACTGTAATAGGATTAATAGTAGCGCACAAGTCATTTGTTCTCCCTTGTTAGTGGTGCATAAATACAATTGCACCACCTGTGAATAGGGGCGTTTCTGTGGGGAGAACATCTCATTTACCCTCTTTGCTTCACCCCAGTTACAGCTTTAAATTCTGAAGAAGAGAATGATCCTCCAACCTACAAGGAAGCCTTCCCTCCGCTCCCTGAGAAAGCACCATGTTTGGAAGCTGCCCAGGAACCTGCTGGGCCCTGGAGCAAAATCCGACCAATAAAGGCTTCTGTCATCACTCAGGTTGGTGGGAGTGGGTGTCTTATCTCCCTCCTTTTCCTCCGTCCAAAAAGTAGGCGAAGTGAAGCTTCCCCTGGAGTATGAAATCCTTAGTGTGTCAGATTGACAGCCTCTTTCCCGTACTTTCCCCTGGGGCATGAGGAGGACTGCAGCTGAGAGCTAGGACTACTCTGGAGGAGAGGGATGTGTTCGAAAACTGTCCCGAAAAAGCTCTGCATCCCTGTTCCGCAAATAGCTGGAGCAGGCCTGAAGGGAGGATTGTGGAATTCAAGTAGTGAGTGCTAATCCATTAAGGTATTCTCCCCGTAGCTTAGCACTTTTGCCTGCCTGATGTACTTTAGGAAGACACCCAATGTGGGACAGACTGCCTGGTGCAGCACTCTCGCACTTTCCCTGGTTACAGCTGGTGTCCGCTGGAAAGTCTGATGGGCTGCACAAACCTGGGAACTTAGTATGCCCATAAAATCATGTGTGGCAATAAGAGAGGGAGGCACTGGCAAACAAAAGCATACTGACTGCTTGCTGTGCCCTTCTTTTATCTGTCCTGTGACTGAGCAGGTGTTTCATGTGCCACTGGAGGAGAGGAAATACAAGGACATGAATCAGTTCGGAGAAGGCGAGCAGGCCAAGATCTGCCTTGACATCATGCAGAAGACAGGAGCTCACCTGGAGCTGTCTCTCGCAAAGGACCAGGGCCTCTCGATCATGGTCTCTGGCAAGCTGGAAGCAGTCATGAAGGCTCGGAAGGAGATTGTCGCTCGGCTGCAGACTCAGGTGAGGGCATCTAACTGTTTCTTGCTTCATCTTTGCTCTTCCCCAAGACTTGCAAATGCTTTGAGACCCTTGGGCATGTGTGCTTATAAACCGAAGAGGTGCTATTAGATGACTAATTCAGCTTTGCCATATATTTTCAAAGCACACAATTGGCAATTTGGAATGCAAATTAGGCTTAAAATAGGGTTCAGAGCTAATTACAGGCCATGGTGTTGCATGAAGGGTGGAGTCTGCAATCTCTAAATGCTCAAATTGCAAACAGTGGTTTTGTGCTGAGGTGCTGGTGCTGGAGGGGCTGCAGGCCCCTCACATAAAGCTAGTAGTGTGTGAGGACGGTACGCTGTTTTCTCTGAAGTCCTTTGGAGGAGATCGTGGAGGGATGGGAGAAAGAAAAGTAGAGAAGAGGAAGTCCTGCTGAAGGCTTCAGGTCAGGGTTCTGGATTAACTCAAGCTACACTAGTGAGGAGCCACAGTCCCATTGTTCCAGTTGGTTCTCCTTTCAGTCCTCTAGGTTTTAATTTCTTGCCTTCAGATTCTTGAGTTCGTAATCATGATGGTAGTTCTTGTTAGGATATATCACAGCCAGGTGTCATAGTGTGTTTTAAAGTGTAATGTCAAAGGTCGTTAATGCAATCATTAATACCATGTCTGCTTAGTGCTATTCAGCCCATGTGTCATACCCTGCCAGAGGGAAGAGAAAGGGACAAACCCTAGGTAATGTGCATCTGGAAAAATAGTTCAGGTCATACTGCCACAAATCCACGGCCCACTGTCCTCAAATATACCTCCTGCTGCCCTGGCCCCAGGTCTGAAAATTGTGTCTGCATTCCAACTTCTCCTAGGCTTGGCTGGCTTCAGTACAGGGACACAGAATTGAAGCGTCACACCAAGTCATCTTTATTTTTTTATTTGTTGTAGCTTGAATTTTAAGTGTCTACTTACTGTTAGTAGTTATATTCACAGGGATTGAGAGCATGGTGGCCATCATAAGCTACCAGTGAGGCTCAGCAAGAAGGGAAGAAGTCAGGAATCCCTGTTACAAACCAGCCCTTTAATGGTAGATTGAGAGAAGCTCTTGGAATCCCTTTTCCAAGAGGGACCTTCTAGAAGCAGTCCCAGGAGCAGTGTGTGCTACATTGAACACACCTTAGCACTTAGTATTGGTAAGCATCTCCTAGGGGTCTGCCTGCTGGAATAGGTTTCTGGTGTGGAATTTCCATTTCCTAGGAGTCAGACTGTGTGTCTTGTTCTTTGTAGCCTTGGCAGCAGAAATCAGGATTCAGATAAACTCCACCCGTGAGCCATCGTCTCTGCTGCTGTAGGGTACTGCTCCAGTGTCTTACACTGGAGGATAGGCACCTCCTTGTCTATGCCTAAAGGCCTTTGCTAATTCAGGATTCTACTCCTGTGCAAACAGAAGGGTTTTGAGGGAAAGGTGGGTTTTATACTCCTGGTATACAGGCACTGTAGATCAAGTGTTCTGGTACAGTATCAGTCCTCAGACAGAATGTGCTGGGAAGGCACTGTGTTTGCTCCTCAGTGGTACTGCTAAGCAGCATCTAGCTTGCTTTCCCTGGCTCTGTTCCTGTGGATCTGCCAGTACAGGCAAGGGTTCTCACAGATGCTTGGTTCCTGTGTTGCAGGCTTCAGCGACAGTTGCCATCCCCAAAGAGCACCACCGTTTTGTGATCGGAAAGAATGGTGAGAAGCTGCAGGACCTGGAGCTCAAAACTGCAACAAAAATCCAGATCCCCCGCCCAGATGACCCCAGCAACCAGATCAAGATCACCGGCACTAAAGAAGGGATTGAGAAGGCCCGACACGAGATCCTGCTTATCTCTGCTGAGCAGGTACTTCAGTACTGTGATCTTTCTCATGGCATTAGCCGGACAGCTATTTTGCTCCTCCGTGGTATATTAGATGTTTGTCGCCACCATAGCCACAGTCAGTGGCTAATATGTTAGTCTGAATGGAGGCATACACTGTGCCACTGGTGTATGAGCACCGCTGCCAAGTTCTGCAACTTCTGGTACTCCATTTTGTCTGTCTCAGTCAAAGAAGTGTGTTTTGCATTTGAAGTGAACCATATCAGGTGCCAGCTGAGATAAGGCAGGAGATTACAGAGGTGATTATCCTAACTCAGCAACAGCAGTATTTGTAGATTGAAAGGGATGGAGATGTAGAAGCCTGAAAACTGAAAAGGGTGCTTGGGCCAGAGTGTCGAGCAAGACAGCACTGGGAACTTAGTTGTTTCTGGCAGAGGCTATAATATGGAGGGCAGTTCCCACCAAGGTCTGTTCTGGGCTCTTCCAGGATAAGCGTGCCGTGGAGCGGCTGGATGTGGAGAAAGTGTACCACCCCTTCATTGCTGGCCCTTACAACAAGCTGGTGAGTGAGCTCATGCAGGACACAGGGACACGCATCAACATTCCTCCTCCCAGCGTCAACAAGACAGAGATAGTCTTCACAGGAGAAAAGGAGCAGCTAGCGCAGGCTGTGGCTCGTGTTAAGAAGATCTATGAGGAGAAGGTATGGATGGTCCATAGAGCTTCCCATTTTCCCTCACCTGCTCATAGTCCCTTCTCCCTTCTTGTTCTACTTTTGTGCATCCCTCTGTTGCATCCTCCTTGTGTCAGCTCTGGCTCAGCAGCCCTTGCAGTATATGGCCCTCACTCGTATTTCCTCATTCAGTAGAGTGGGACTTGGGTAATACTACCAAGGAGGTGACAAATTTCCCACTTTACTGTGTCATGGGAATTAGCAAACCAGAAAGAGCTCCCCTGGCTCTTGTTCACACAGGTGCTACTAAGGAAGGGAGTGTGAAGTCTACAGTGGTGGCCAGCTAACAGTATCAAAGTTGCTATATAGGTAGAAGTTGCTGAAGAGTGAATTTCACTCCAGTTCATTTTCCACAGCCATCGTTGCTGTGAATATCCTTGTTTTGCGTTATTGGGCTGTTTTTCTTCATGGTTAGGTCTGATTTGTACCAGTCTGGATTTCAACAGAGATAACCAGCTTATAGCCTAGTAGCCTACATGGTGTTCCATTACAGTACTGCCCAGGGGACAGCTGAGTGTTGAGCCCTGTTGTGCAAGACTCTGTGCGTGTATGTGGTCTCTTCCCTGTAGTGTCACAGGGAGCTTGATGCAGAATACTAGTCTGGTACTTCACCTGTGAATTTCTGAGGACAAGGCTTTCTGTAGGCAGGGGCCCAAAGGGTGCTAGGGCACTGCAGAACCATTGTCCTCACCTTTCCTTTGCTCTTTCCTGAGTGCATAGTTTCACTGCATCTTGTGCCTCTTCCTTTCACTCTTGTCCTTCCCTGCCTCTTTGTGATTGATGCGCCAGTGCCTCTGCCCCTACAGAAAAAGAAGACTACTACCATTGCAGTGGAGGTGAAGAAGTCCCAGCACAAGTATGTCATCGGCCCCAAGGGGAATTCCCTGCAGGAGATCTTGGAGAAAACTGGAGTCTCTGTCGAGATCCCACCCACTGACAGTAGCTCAGAGACGGTGATACTGCGAGGCGAGCCTGAAAAGCTTGGGCAAGCGTTGACTGAAGTCTATGCAAAGGTACTGACGAGATGGGCTAGGCCTTCTTTGAAAGTCCCATAAAGATACATCTGTGAGTACTGGCAGGTGTAGGGGGCTGGTCTCCGTTGGGCTCTTAGAGATGTAGCTTAGAAGTCAATACTGAGGGTGCAACCTGGGAATTGGAACTGAATTTTTGTGAAGAGCTCTTCCAGACTGCCCAACAAACAGCTTCTCTGGTTTTCTGTCTCAGGCCAACAGTTTTACCGTCTCTTCGGTCTCTGCCCCCTCTTGGCTTCATCGTTTCATTATTGGAAAGAAAGGACAAAACCTGGCCAAAATAACTCAGCAGATGCCAAAGGTATGGATGAGCTGGTTAGCTTAGCACCCTCTGATGTAGAATATTGTTTAGCCCAGATCATTCTCTGTAGAAGAGAGGAATGTATTCTAGCATGGGCAAAACCAGAGAGAAGATGACACAGATCTTAATATCAAGGGGAGCCTCTCTCTTACTGCTGCACACACTACTCATCCTATGTAATTCTCATGGGTTGAGCCATTCAAAGGAAGCTTTATGTGGTACTATTTTGGGAAGTGATGTAGTAGGATACCTGCAAATGCTGACTTTGACAAGGCTTTTCCCTGGTGAGTTAGACAATATCTAGAGAAGGGCTAGGCAAGTAACTTCTCCAAAGCCCTGCAGGCTCCAGGACAGCACCAAAGCCTTGGGCTCTAGAGACTGCAGTATGGTCTGAATTGTAAGTTACCTGCTTCTGAAACCATGGGAATGATGTGTGTACTTTGGGGGAAGGAAACTGTCTCTTAGTGGTGTTGGCTTGACTGACAGCATTGACCTAGCATGTATCTTGGAAAATTCTTACTGGATTCATTGCATGTCTCAAGGTTCACATCGAATTCACTGAAGGAGAGGATAAAATCACTTTGGAAGGACCTACAGAAGATGTGAATGTGGCTCAGGAACAGATTGAAGTCATGGTCAAGGATCTGGTAAGTTGGTGTTGCTAGTTCCAGTACATAAGAAGGAAGTGGGGGACGAAGGGGCAACAGAGCAGGGATGATGAGGTGTATATCACATCCATATGATGTCCTGACATGCTTAGCAGAACTTGCAGAAGGCAGTTGTGTGGCAGATGGATTAAACCCTTGGTTACAAAGTTTGCCCATTGCATTCTTAAAAAATGAGCAGCAGGTCTTAAATCTTTTGAGGCAGAGAAGGGAGGATTCTCTTTCAGTTTTCCCTTTAAATGTTTCACAAGCATGTTGCTCTCAGCTCAAACCGGAGGAGTCCTTCTGCTCTGCTTAATAGCAGGAGGAGTGCTTGTAGCTGTCTGCTGTAGGGTCACTTCCGATACTGGCAGTAGGCAGTTACTTAGGGCACAAGACAGAAGAAGTGGTGGCCTACCCTACCTAGCCCCGTACAATTCTTTATAGATCAACCGGATGGATTATGCAGAAATCAACGTTGACCACAAATTCCACCGACACCTTATTGGCAAGAATGGAGCTAACAGTAAGTGGAGTGCCTTTCTAATCCTTCCTATGCTCAGACTCTACATGTTTAGTAGCTCATATCAGGAAGTCTGTAGCTCATCCAGTGTGCTGTCTCCATCACATTTCCTCTGCTTTTCTGAAGTGGTGTTGGCACAAGGAGATAAATGGCAGTGGTGCTGTTTGGGGAAGAAGCAGGTGCCTCACTCTGGCAAGCAAACAGCTGGCTCTGTAGATGCCGCAGTATCTACTTGTACAGGTTCTTGTGTGGCATAGTTCTGCTCTTGCTGAACTCCAGGGTGAATAGCCACTTTCCCCTGTTTCAACCCCACCCCACTGGCCCCTTCTCAGAGGCTGGTTTAGTTCTTAAACAGCCTCTAAGCAGTGATAATCAAGGTGCTCTGTTCCCGAGTCTTGGCCTAGCAGACTGTGTCACCACAGTCCTTGCCTTGAAGTTAACAGGATTAAGGACCTCTACAAGGTGTCTGTGCGCATTCCTCCGGACAACGAGAAGAGCAACCTGATCAGAATTGAGGGAGACCCACAGGGGGTCCAACAGGCCAAGAAAGAGCTGCTGGAACTCGCTTCCCGTATGGTGAGTAGCATGTGATGCTGGAGAGGCTGCAGGGTTTGGGCTCTTAGTTCCTTCGTAACCTTCTGGTGCAAGTGTGTGCCCCTTGCCTGCCGAGCATTTGACAGGTTGCGAGTTCCTCTTCACAGATGTGTTCCTCTATTCCCTTGGATATCCCTTCTCTGTCAAGCTAGAGTGAGTTTTGTCTAGAGGAGAAAAGAGAGACGATGCTGGCAAGTAAACTGCCAGGCAGCAAGCTGGTAAATGAAAGTATGTGGCTCTCCTGCTCAACACTTAATGTAAACTCTGTTCTCATCAGGAAAATGAACGCACTAAGGACCTAATAATTGAGCAGAAATTCCACCGGACCATCATTGGGCAGAAGGGCGAGCGCATCCGGGAAATCCGGGAGAAATTCCCAGAGGTAAGGCTTTCTAGGAGATGAGGAACTCAGAGGGGATATTTTCTACTTGAGTACTAGACACATCAGTGTTGAAGTCATAAATTTAGTGGCTCTATATCTAAATGTATGAGGAGGTAGTTCTTTTGGCCAGAGGCTGCTAACATGGTTACCCTCTCCTGAATGGGAAAGGGGATGAGTAGGATCCCCCCAACCTTTGCCTGTGTCTGACACAGCAGTTCTTGCATTTCCTTGAGTTGTCTATAAATGACTACCTCCTGCAGGTTATCATCAACTTTCCAGACCCTGCGCACAAGAGTGACATTGTCCAACTTAGAGGTCCCAAAAATGAGGTGGAGAAGTGCACCAAGTACATGCAAAAGATGGTGGCAGACCTGGTAAGGGGGACTTCGGTCTGCTCTTCTCTCCTGCGTGCCTGGATAACCCTGGAATAAAGCAGAGCTGTACTGTCTTGGCTAGGGCTGAAACACCTCAAGATGAGGGAGGTGTGGGCACTGTTCTGGCTGGATGGGGCAGGGGGGGCAACACCTATTATTTAAGGGCTATGGGGAAGGTACTTGCCTTCGGTTATTCTTGCAAGTCCCTCGCAGAGAAGTTCCTTGGGTCTAAGCCTATTGTCAAAAGCTTGTTTACCAAGTTCCTGGGACAGGGCCTCACTTGCCATGACAGTGTAATCTTCAGTTCTCCCTTCCTTTCCCCCTTAGGTTGAAAACAGTTTTTCTATTTCTGTCCCCATCTTCAAACAATTCCACAAGAACATCATAGGGAAAGGAGGTGCCAACATCAAGAAGGTGAGTTATCTTCCCTACCTCCAGTGCTCATATGGTCACTGCCTGCAGCTAAATCCCACTTGCTGCTCTCTTCTGCTCATTGGTGATGTCAGATATAACCTCCAAGAGCTATTTTTCTGACATGAGACACCTCTAAGATGATTTTTTTCCCTTTGTGGCAGATCCGTGAAGAAAGCAACACCAAAATTGATCTCCCGGCAGAGAACAGCAACTCGGAGACAATTGTTATCACAGGCAAGAGAGCAAACTGTGAGGCTGCTCGCCACAGAATTCTTGCCATCCAGAAGGAGCTGGTAAGTGAAACGACTGGCCTGTTGCAGATGAGGGACTTGAAAATATTGCTAGAAGACACAAATATAGAAGAAATGCTTGTGGTGGGGGAGGGCAGGGAGGAGACAAATATGAGTGTCAGTCTGTTCTTGACTTTTAAGCCTAAGTTCGTGGCTGCTCATGTATCAGGAGTAGCCAGTCTCAAAACCCTCTGGTAGGGCATTTCTTACACACAGCTCTATAAAGCTCCTAGCAATGTGGGAGTTAGAAGGTAAGCAGAGTGGACACAAACACATTTCTGCAGCTTGACTAACAGCCTGGTACTGTCCTCTCTTAGGCCAACATCACAGAGGTGGAGGTCTCTATTCCTTCAAAACTGCACAATTCCCTCATTGGTGCCAAAGGCCGCTTCATCCGCTCCATCATGGAGGAGTGTGGTGGAGTCCACATCCACTTCCCCACCGAGGGCTCTGGCAGTGACACTGTGACCATCAGGGGCCCAGCCCAGGATGTGGAGAAAGCCAAGAAACAGCTGCTGCACCTGGCAGAGGAGAAGGTGAGCTTTGTCTCATAGGGGAAGGAGCAGATTGCTCTGGCCAGCTGTTTTTTTTCAGGGGTTGAAGTGATCCCCTCTGCCTGCTGGGAAGCCTCTGGCATCAGACAGCCTAGTCCTCTTTTGAGGGATTTGAGTACAATTTGGATGACTAAAAGAAAACTGTCCTTCCATCCTTGAGGCAAGGATTTCTTCCCCCATGGGTAGAAGAACGGGCTGTAATTCTTCTCTGCTCAGGCTGGGGACATACTCAAAGGGTTAAGGCGCCCTAATCCTGTGGCTTGAATGCTGTTGGGTATCCGCACTTCTCTGAAACAGCTTACTCTGCATATCTCCTTTCCTTTTTTCTCAATTTCTGAATTCCAGCTCCAGTTCTTCCATTTAATCACATATATCCAGGTCTGAGGACCTCAGATTACAAGACCTTGCTCTGAGTTGTGACTGAGTGACTGGTCATTTTAATAGCAAGAAAAAATCCTTTCTAATATCAGAATGTGAACATGTTCTCCTGATGGGGTTGGTTACCTCTGCTGCCTGGCTTGCAGCAGTCAGTTAGCAAATGGTTATGCTGCCTTGTGTAAGTGTCAGACCCTTCTCTTGGAGAAGTCTTTTCCGCTCATATTCTCACCAGTCATGCTGAGTGTAGTTAGCTTTTCAGCCCTGAGAACATCTTTTGGGTAGCGTTTGTAATTTAAGACATCATATACCTTTTTGTCTTTGGCAGCATGCTGCATCACCTTGATCTTGCAACACTGTGTATGTGGGTGCAGATAACATACCTACACGCTCGCTCTTGATGCTGATGTGTATTTTATATATATTGACATGTTCTGTGGGTATCTGACTCCTTTTAGCAAACAAAGAGTTACACTGTGGACCTCCGGGCAAAGCCAGAGTACCACAAATTCCTTATTGGTAAGGGTGGTGGCAACATCCGTAAGGTGCGTGACAACACTGGGGCCCGCATTATCTTCCCAACCTCTGAGGACAAAGACCAGGAGCTGATTACTATCATGGGAACTGAGGAGGCTGTCAAAGAGGCGCAGAAGGAGTTGGAGGCCCTCATCAAGAACCTGGTATGAACTGCTTTTTCTTCTTTCTTGCCTATCGCTGTAGCAAGATGTAACAAGTCAGTGTGGAGGACCTTCTTTTCCTAAAACCATCTGCTGCCCTTCATGGGAGCTTGGGAAGATCGTCCTTGCTGTCACTTGTTAGGGTGAGGTTGTAAACTGATTGCTGTTGAGTGCAGCAAAGTTGTGCTTATCATCTGGACAGGCAGGGTTGACTGGCTGTTATCTGTTGGCAGGATAACGTGGTTGAAGACTCCATGGTGGTTGACCCCAAGCACCACCGCCACTTTGTCATCCGGAGAGGGCAAGTTCTGCGTGAGATCGCAGACGAGTATGGTGGTGTGATGGTCAGCTTCCCACGCTCTGGCACCCAGAGCGACAAAGTCACCCTCAAGGGAGCCAAAGACTGCGTGGAGGCAGCCAAGAAACGCATCCAGGAGATCATCGAGGACCTGGTATGTTGCAGGAAAGCTGTTTATTTTCTATACCTTGTTGCTTCAGCAGTGCCATCCTTGAACCTGCTGTACAGCCAAGCTTTATGTGAACAAGTCCCACAGTAGTTCTGGGATTTGAAGCTTTGCTGTCAGCATACAAGGTCTGCAGACTTTAGATCCCAGCCTGGGGAATGGCAGCTGGCTCCAAAATGGCAATGCTGTATTGAAGGAGTTGCCTCCTCTGACCATCTTCTTGGTTTTTAGGAGTGGAAATAGGAGACACCCTTCCTTAGTCTACTTCTAGACATTAAAAGATTGGAGCCTTCTTGTGCCTCACCATGCCTGGGCTTGGCCAGAGTTTGCTCCGTGGGGTTTCCTGTGCTCTTAGTATTCTCTTCTGGAAGCGGCCAACTGTCAGACCTGTTCTCTTTCTTTCCTTCCTTCTTTTTTTCCTTTCTTCTAATGCTTCCTCCTCTTCAAGATAATAGAGAGCTTGAGCTCTAGTCTCAGAAGCCTTTAACATCCGTGGGTTGGAGGCAGCCTTCATTAAGGAATCATCTGCTAACTTCTCTGATAGAGGAAAGATTCTAGGAAACTTTCAGTTCTTCCCCTGTCAGCAGCTGTTACCTTTTCTAACTCCTCGCTGTGTTCATTATGGATTTCACCATGCCATGCACAAAAGCATCCTGTTTTCTAGTGTGAAAGAGGCTGTATCGCAATAGAGCAACTCTACTTTCTCACAGGAAGCTCAAGTGACAATCGAATGCACCATCCCACAAAAGTTCCACCGCTCCATTATGGGCCCCAAAGGATCCCGGATCCAGCAGATCACCCGGGACTATGGTGTCCAGATCAAATTCCCTGACAGGGAGGAGAACCCAGGTATACCCATGGATGCACATTCACATGGTAGTTGGGGTGACCAAATAAGTGTAGTGTAGTATAGCCTACCGACCATATCAGTGGAGATGTTCTGCTTAAAATCAATGGAGAGCTGACCTCAGGTGTTCCCTGCAGTGTCCTTGAATCTGGACTTAGCATCAACCTTGCTCTCTTGGGAAGAGGGGATAGTTTCAGGAGATAAAACTGCAGACCTGGGTGTCCTGAATGTGTTCTCACCGCAGAGCGCAGGGAGTATGAAGACCTACCCCAGCAAAAAGGGCTCTACAGGCTTGCAAGGTCTCTCTGATCTCTCATTCTGTTATTGCTGGGTGTACTAATTCAGCACAGCTGCAGCCTGTTGGATACTCTGGCCTAGCACCAGCCATCCTGCTGCAACAACCAGTGCTGTGCTTGTGAACTTCCCTGTTGGGGAAGAAACTGCCAGCCTTACCTGTTGCCTCTGCTGACATCAGAGTGCAGCCTCTGCTTCCATAGTGCAGCTGCAGGCCCTTTCCGTGCAGGCAAAGGCAATAACAGTGCTGTGCAGAGAGGTGTGGAGGAGACTGTCTCAGTGGATGTTCTCGTTCTGCTCATTCAAGGCTAAGCCATGGCAAGCTGCCTGTGCTAGGAGTAACCTGCTCCATAGCAGTCTATAGTGACTGACCTCTTGTGGCAAAGCCCAGGCTGAGCCTGAGGATCTGGAGGGGGAGATATTGAGCAAGGAAGGGCCTCTGTGCATTTACTACAAGACTTTCTATGTTTCCAGCCCCTGTTGCAGAGCCAGCTGTGCAGGAGAACGGTGAGGAGGGTGGAGAAGGCAAGGATGGCAAGGATGCAGATCCCAGCTCTCCAAAGAAGTGCGATATCATCATCATCTCTGGCCGCAGGGAGAAGTGTGAGGCAGCAAAGGAGGCGCTGCAGGTACATGTCTTTCTAAGCCCCTTAGCCCTGTAATGTAGTGATGCCCTGATGCAAGAAGCTCACTGCAAGCTTTAGTGGTGGTAATAAAAACTACTCAGTCAAGGTCATAATCCAGCTGGTTTCTGGTGCCAACTGTGCACACGGTCTGTACCACTCAAGGGAAGTCCTCTGACTGCTCTATGATTTAGCCTGGCTACTTGAATCAAATTGTGGTGCCTGACCTCGCAATTGCTAGAGCTTGTAGGCAGCCCTGAGTTACTTGCCCTAAAAGCAAGACATGCTTGTTTTATGGAGCATGGCTGGAAAGGGAAAGAGTCTGATTCAGGCTGAATCATTCTAGCTTTAGCAGTCCTTGCCATGCTCCTTTAGTAATGTTGTCCAAGTCTCTGCTAGATGGAAGCCAAGGGTATTAAAACAGCCTGTCCCCAGAGGCAGGTTTTAGCATTGCTTGTTTGGAAAAAATGCCTTAACAACCAGCAGGTCATCTTAGTATTCACAGCTGTTCTCTCTTCCTGTAGAGTTTGTGTTCTGACTGCAAGGGAATGTACCTCAGTTGAGCAACACGTTCTTTTGGGCAAGTATATGTCAAGCTGAAAGACAGAAGTCTTTCAAGTGGTAAACTGTGCTTCCTTCCCTGCAGGCTCTGGTTCCTGTCACCATTGAGGTGGAAGTTCCCTTTGATCTTCACCGTTACATCATTGGCCAGAAAGGAAGTGGGATCCGCAAAATGATGGATGAGTTTGAAGTAAGTTGTCCTTCCTCCCATCTCCTCTGTCCTGGAGAATCTGTAAGTGACTGTGCTTGTGGTGATGGCTATCAGTCGCAACATACTCAGGACCTTCGTGGTTTGACCACAGAATAAAGGCTCTGTAATAAGAAAATGTGACCTGTGTGATTTAGTCCTTGGCTCTGGGGATCGGTAGGTTTTGTGCTGAAGCTGTATGATCAGTGTTGATGCCATGAGCATTACATGACTTGTTTGGTGCCTACAGGGATTCCTCACCACTGTGAGTTGTCTTCCTCCTAGGCCATGGGAAAAAGCCCTGCTGTGCCTGCCTGTTT
The DNA here is from genome assembly GCF_949628215.1 of Phalacrocorax aristotelis. Taxonomy (NCBI): domain Eukaryota; kingdom Metazoa; phylum Chordata; class Aves; order Suliformes; family Phalacrocoracidae; genus Phalacrocorax; species Phalacrocorax aristotelis. Next base: position 30,674,391 of record NC_134282.1, read on the forward strand.
GGGAGAATTCCCCAGAAGCCCACAGGGACTCTTGAGGCTGATGCAGGTTGGCTGCAGACAGCACTATTGAACATGAATTTGTTTCCTAGCCTCTCCAGGCTGGCAGAGGGGCTGCTGGGGGCTGAAGCCCCACAGCAAAGCAATCTGATGTAGATAATGGCTGAAGAAACAGGGTTCTGTTCAAAAACCATCTGAACACCGTCCCAAGAAACTGACTCTAGGTGGCCCTGCTTGAGGAGGGGAGTTGGACCAGGTGACCTCCAGAGGTCCCTGCCAAGCCCAACACTTCTGTGATTCTGTGGTTCAGACTGTCTGGGTAGGACCTGGTCTTCGCAGCAGTGTAGATCAGTGAGGTGCCAACCTGCAGTGAGGAGTGATACAAAACGGTAACAGCTGTTTGTTACTCAGGTGAACATCCAGGTCCCTGCTCCTGAGCTGCAGTCAGATATCATCACCATCACTGGGCTGGCTACCAACCTGGACCGTGCCAAGGCTGGGCTGCTGGAAAGAGTGAAGGAGCTGCAAGCTGAACAAGAGGATCGGGTAAGGCCTGTGCCTGTCCTTCCTCCTTCCAACAAAATAAAGACTGGGCCTCTGGGTGTTCCTTCCAGAAGTTGCGCAGAGTCCTGGAACCGCTCTCCTTTTAAGGGCACCCTTAGCTGCTCTGCTTGTAAGCACTCCACTCATTTAACATGAACTGACAGGAGAGTTCGGGGATTCTACTTTAGGTAACTTTGGACTGCCCAGGGCTCTATCACACCTTCATGTACCTTCCAGACACTGCAGGATGGGAACCTCACTGTGCTAGGAGTCTCTCATTGAGTCCTTATCACAGCTCTGAATAGGTGAGGGAGGAGTTGTGTGGTTGTTGCTGCTTGTACTTTCCTGCTGAATTTGGTGAAAGCACAAGGCCCCAGCAAACGGATGTCTTGGATGCTCTTCTGTAGCCACATACACTCAGGCATGACCCTGCAGAATCTGTTCTGCATATCTCAGAAACCAGAAGAAAATTCTGGGACTTAGATAGACATCACTGGCCTGGCCATGGTATGTTCCCGGCTGTTGTATCTCACTCTGCTTTTCCTGTTCCAGGCCTTGCGAAGCTTCAAGCTGACAGTCGCTGTGGATCCCAAGTATCACCCTAAGATCATTGGGCGGAAGGGAGCAGTGATCACCCAGATACGCACAGAGCATGAGGTCAACATCCAGTTCCCTGACAAGGATGATGAAAGCCAGGTGAGAGATCAGAGGGTGTGCAGACAGGGCTGCTGGTTGTCTCCGAGCGTAGGAAGCACAGCATGTTCGCTAGAGCTCTGACCTCCCTGTGCTGCCTTTGGATAAGGTGGAGGGTAAAAGGGATTAGCAGGGAGAAGGCTTGCTCAGCTGCTTATGAGCCTGGTCTCTCACATGTTTCCCTGTTGCCCAGGCCCAAGACCAGATCACCATCACTGGCTATGAGAAGAATGCTGAGGCTGCCCGGGATGCCATCATGAAGATCGTTGGTGAGCTGGAGCAGATGGTCTCTGAGGATGTAACTCTGGACCACCGTGTTCATGCGCGAATCATTGGTGCACGTGGTAAAGCCATCCGTAAAATCATGGATGAGTTCAAGGTGAGTGGTGGGGTAATACAGCAGAGGCTGGGCTGGGCCTGGGTGGCCAGTGGTGCCTCTTGCTTCTGTGCCAAGAGCTTGATAGCAGCTTGGTGCTAGGGGCTGAATTCAGGAGCATGAGGCTCACATCTTGTGCTCATGTCTTGTGCCTGTTGAGGACCTTCAGCAGGAACAGCCACAAAGGAAAAGCCAGTGCTGTCCTGCTCACCTCCAGCTCTGTCACCACAAGCATGTGAGCAGAATCCCTCAGCGAGGGCACTGTGGTACACCCCAGGCAGCTAGGCTGTCTGGACACCACGCCCAGACACCAGCTGAAGCATCCACACACAACCTCAGCTGTGAGTCACCCTTCTTCTGGGAGCCAGGCAGGGATGAGGCTGAGCTCTTCCTGTCTTGCTGGAACACAGCCAGAAGAGGAACCTGGAAATGTGTCCTTGGTGCACTGGGTTAGCCCTGCAAACAGCACTGAGCTCTGTCCCTCTGTGCAGCCCTTTTAGTGTGTTTCTTGCAGGCAGGGTCCCAGGTGCTCTTCAAAGGGAGAGGACAGTGAGGTGGATTGAGAACTGGCTGAACAACAGAGCTCAGAGGGTCCTGATCAATGGGGCAGAGTCTGGTTGGAGGCCTGTAACTAGCAGTGTTCCCCAGGGGTCTGTACTGAGTCCAGTTCTATTCAATATATTCATCAATGACCTGGATGAAGGGATAGAGTGTACCCTCAGCAAATTCACAGATGATACCAAGCTGGGAGGAGTGGCTGATACACCAGAAGGCTGTGCTGCCATCCAGTGAGACCTGGAGAGCTGGGCTGAGGGGAACCTGATGAAATTCAACAAGATCAAGTGTAGGGTCCTGCATCTGGGAAGGAACAACCCCATGCACCAGTACATGTTGGGGGCTGACATACTGGAAAGCAGCTCCACTGAGAAGGACCTGGGAGTGCTGGTGGACAGCAAGCTGACCCTGGGCCAGCAATGTGCCTTTGTGGCCAAGAAGGCCAACGGTATCCTGGGGTGCGTTAAAAGCAGTGTGGCCAACAGGTTGAGAGAGGTTATTCTCCCCCTCTACTCCGCCCTGGTGAGGCCACATTTGGAGTGCTGTGTCCAGTTTTGGGCCCCCCAGTTTAAAAGACAGGGAACTGCTTGAGCAAGTCCAGCAGAGAGCTACCAAGGTGATCAGGGGACTGGAGCATCTCTCTTATGAGGAAAGGCTGAGACACCTGGGTTTGTCCAGCCTGGAGAAGAGAAGACTGAGGGGGGATCTTATCAGTGCTTACAAATATCTGAAGGGTGGGTGTCAAGAGGATGGGGCCAGACTCTTTTCAGTGGTGCCCAATGACAGGACAAGGGGCAATGGGCACAAGCTGGAACACAGGAAGTTCCAGTCAAATATGAGAAAAAACTTCCTTACTGTGAGGGTGACAGAGCAGTGGAAGAGGCTGCCCAGAGAGGCTGTGGAGTCTCCTTCCCTGGAGATATTCAAAACCTGCCTGAACATGGTCCTGTGCCCCTTGCTCTAGGTGTACCTGCTCAAGCAGAGGGTTTGGATGAGATGATCTCCAGAGGTCCCTTCTAATCCCTGCCATTCTGTGATTCTGTGAGGTGGTTATGTTGGATACTGTGATGACTGGAAGTGGACAGTCAGGCCTGTTGCTGGGGGGCTCCAGCAGGGGACTGTGCCCAGATCCCCTCAGCTTGAGCTTAACTCAAGGAAATCCTCCAGATGTATTTGCCTCTCAAGGCCATTGTTGATCCCTTTGACTTTGGGAGTCTTGACACACTCTCAGGGCTGTAGATTTGGCAATGTCAGCTGACTCTGGGGAGGGCAGGGATGTTTGCCCCTGACAGCATGTGGCAGTAGCAGTATACTTTACTACAGGGGCAGTAGTGAATGCGAATCCAGAGCGATGAGGCTTTGGAGACTTGCATCTTGGCTGGGCTCAGTTGGTGAAACAATCCATTTGGTTCCCAAATGAGCAGCCTTTGGTTTTGGTCCTGCTTGTGTGGCTTCCCTGCACCCATCTGCAAGGCAAGCTATCAGAGAGCTCAGTGGCTGTGTGTGGGGTACACTAAGCCAGCTGCATAAAATGATTGTCAGCCAGGATTACTCTGTCTGTGGAGGAGACAGAAAGCTTATTGTGCTTCATGCTGTTGGCTTGATGGTGAAAATGCTCGCAGCAGTGTGAGGACACTGTCTGGAAATGCAGCCCTCTTCTGCCTTTGCTGCAAATGCTTCACAGAAAGCAGTGGGCCCCTGGGCATTGAGAACAGCAAGGGCTGCTGGAAGATGGGTCGTTACTGCAGACTCTGTTCTGCCTGCCTTCATGGGGGAACCGCAGAGGCTTCAGGTTCAGGCGTATTCCAGTGCACCCCCCAGCATCTGAACTAGGGAGGTCCTAAACAGACTTGATGGCAGTGAGCAGATAAGGGTTTTTTTTCATCTGTGAATCAAATGACAAGGGTCATGGGGAGTCTGGCTTTTCAGATGTGCAGGTGTAAGTCCTGTCCTCTTCCTTGTATTGCAGGTGGATATTCGCTTTCCCCAGAGTGGAGCTCCTGACCCCAACTGTGTGACTGTGACAGGACTCCCTGAGAATGTGGAAGAAGCTATCGATCACATCCTGAACTTGGAGGAGGAATATGTAAGTGTTCAGCAAATCTGTGCAGGGGCTTAGCAAGGATTTCCTCTACCACAGAGCTGGATGTCTGAAGTATGTCCATGTGGTATTTTCTACCACTGCATTGGAGAACTCGAGCCCTGTGCAGGTGGTAGTCAGCCCTCACCTGCAGTTGTCTGTCAGACCAACTGGGCACAGAGCCCCAGGCTGTACTGTGTAAAGTGGTGCAAGGACTAGCCCCACTGTCCAGGAAGGGACAGTGAATGAGAATGCTGGGATATTACCAGGATGTGCACATGCTTGCCTTGCTGCAGCTTGCATCAGTTAGGAGTTGTTGGCCCTCAGACTAGTGCAGAAACACTATGTTAGGTCATTGTAGAACAGGCTGGTGACGTTGGGTTGCAGCATGGTGAGATGAGGGGGAAGGCCTGTTACACCAGTTTGAGGAACTATTGAGATATCCCCCCCCCTAACTGGGCTGTGTCACTGCAGCTTGCAGATGTGGTGGACAACGAGGCAATGCAGGTGTACATGAAACCCTCTTCACATGAAGAGTCCAAGGCGCCATCCAAGGGCTTTGTGGTGAGAGATGCCCCTTGGGCCACTGTCAACAACGAAAAGGTGAGTGCTGCTTTTGCTACGGGCCTGGGGGCACAGGGAGCTTGGCACACTGCCACGGACCTACTCTGAGGTCTGGCCCTGCTGCCTCGGCTAGGGAAACAGAGCACTCTTCCTCCCTTGGCGGCAGAGAAAGCAGTGAAGGGTCCTCCTGCTCTTTGTAGCCTGTGCAAGCTGAGGGCAGGCGTGGGCTCTCCTTCACCAGCTTCTAAAGCACTGCTGTCTCTTTCTTCCAAACATCTTGCCCACACTGACTCCCCTGCTGTTGGGGAACGGGGGACCCTAACTAGAAAGTGCCCTGCCAGATTGTGTTGTTCTTAGGGTAAGGGATGGGGCCCCGGGACTTCTGACTCTGCTGCTGCAGCACAGAACCAGCTCAATGTTTGTAGCTATGTTTTGGCTGGGAGCAGTGAGCTGGGACATGTGACAGCTCTGTCCTCAGCTGCCCTGGCGCTGCTGCAGGACTGGGCTGACCCCATCCAGTGACCAAGTTACTGAGATTGGCCCTCAGAGCCCTTGATCCACCTGCCATTTGCTCCTACCTGCACCCTCCTAAATAACTCTAGATGGCTCAATTGTCCACCCTGGGTAGTCCTAAGGATATAGCAATCCTTTTCGGCCCCCACCCATTCTATCTGCTCATGGGACATCAGAGATGCTGCTTAGCTCAGGGGCACACCATGCAGGTTCATAGCAGGGCAGGAACTTAACTTGTTCCCTTTTTGTTTGCTCTAGGCCCCTGATATGAGCAGTTCTGAAGACTTCCCCAGCTTTGGGGCTCAAGTGGCCCCCAAGACTCTTCCCTGGGGACCCAAACGATAACGACCTGGAAGCAGAAACATCTCCTCCAGCCCGCTGACCTGACACTAACCTGCCACAAATACTTCCTTTCTGAAATCTGACCCAGCGGCTGGAGCATAAGTCAATTGCCCCAAGAGGTCTCCTAATGGTGTCTGGAGTGCTAGACCCCATCCTGCTCCCCTCAGCTGTCACCGTGGCTAGGACCCACCCTCATCTCTTGATGGATATTCTTTCCTCCTTTGGAACAAGACTTCCACTCAGAATTCAAACACTAAATGTGCGTGTTTTTGTTAGAAACTTCATAATTGACTCAAAGTGGCTAAGATTTGCAGCTTCCCAAGCGCTAGCAGAGCAATTTGCTCTCTTGAGCATGTCTTACTAGGCATTCTCGCCTTCATTAGGAGACCTCCTTTACTGTGGCTAGGAATCTACTTCCTGTCTCATGACCTCAGGAAATAAATTTCCTTGACTTTCTAAAGCCAAAACGTTTGCCCTCTTTCCTTTGTGTTTATCCCAGGCCTTACCTTACCTTTGTAGAGTGCAATCAACTTTTTTCCTTTTAACTGCCAAAAATTCATTTAATGCTGATAGCTGACTGTGGGGAGAGCTTAAAATAATCTAAAAGGTCAGAAACTTGCTTTTTAAAGGAACAAAACCTTCAATAGGCTGTAGAGGCAGCAGAGATGGAAGGGACCAGAACAATGTACGGCTACCCTGGTCAGGTAAACACCTCTGAGTGCAGCTCGCAGCAAGTGTGCCCCTGCGCCACAACAAGCACAGCCCCAGCCTGCACGCTTGATGAGTCTTCCAGTGCACGACGACAGACCCCACTCCTGGTTCCCCACCTTCCCTCATGCACCCTTCCCAACAGCCGACAGTGTGAGCAGGCGAGCCAGCACATGACAATATCACTGGATGGGACAGATTTGGGTCGGCCAAGATTGCTGCAGTGGCATGGCCCAGGAGAAGCTGGTGGGAAGCACAGCCTTGAGAAGCTGTAGTTCTCTGCTAGCACTGCAGCATCTAGGCACGAGCAGTAGGGACACCTATTACTATTGCCTTCTTTCTACCTCAAAAGTCAGTATGATGGTGGCCTCTCAGTTTAAGGGGGTAAACAGCTCTTGCCCTGGCACCCAGAGCAGAAGTGTGGAGGAGAAGCAAGAGGAGCCTTTTGTCTCCGAGTGGCTTTGGGAGCTCCTCTGGAGGGAAGCTGAGTGCAGTGACGATGAGGCAGGCTGTGAATCAGAGAGAACTGTAGGACTGCTTGCTGAGCTGAAACAGGGCTTGGCCCCAGGGCCGTAGGTGCAGCCTTGCTGCAGCCCTTGGCTGCAGAAGTTGTGAGCCAGGCTTTTGCTCTCGGTGGCACTGGGGGATGGATGGCATGGTGCATTGACCCCTCCCCGAGGCCTCCATCGTATGGGCAGTAGAGGGTGATCCATGCTCTGTACTCTGGGCCACTTGGGCCTAGGCCCTGCCATGGCTTGCTTGAAGGGGGCTGTGTCCAAGCTCCTCCAGCCCGTAAGAGGAAAACCACATCTTTGTGGAGGGAGGCAGGAAGCATGGGGTTTCTGTGTTCCCTCCTTCCCCTGCCTTAGTCCTACAGAGGTGGTAGTCTGAGCCATTCCTCTGTCCCAGCTGCTTCAGCTCTTGGACAAGCAGGAGTCCATAGCCTCTCCTCTCTAGTGCTGCTTACGGAGCAAAGGCCCAAAACTCTGGCAAGCTGAGCCCAGCATTCTTGCCTTTCCCTCTGTCCAGCAGGCCTGACATGTCAACGCTTCTTCCCATGCCAGCTCTTCTTGGAAGAGGCTGCTATGCAGAAATTGACCAAAACCTCACAGTGCTCTCCTTAAGTTTGAGAAATGACTGAAGCTGACCATGGCCTGTTGCAGGGCACCTGTCTGTCCGTGAAGGACAGGGTGGCCTTGCCTCTAGCACAGGAGACAGGGTGGGTCAGACAGAACTAGGGTGACACCCTCGCATCTGTGTCTGTCAGAAAATTATTATTACCGCTGTAGCTTAGGTCTGTCCTATGTCACCAAGCCTATTGCACCCCTCTTCCTCTTTATGCCCCCCTGTGCCCTCACCACTTGCACAGCTAGGCTTGAGTTACATTTGGGGCACCACCATCTGGGCTTGTGCCCCATAGCCCAACCCTCCACTCTAAAGAAGGTCATGAAGTGATTGTACCTAGTACTGTCCCTCCACCACCCTCCTTCCGCAGCAGACTGTGGCATGTGTCCATTTCCTCTCTTTGACGTCTTCCATATTGTACGTTTCCATAGCAATGATCCCTTGGCCTTAACTTTGGAATTTGGAGACTATATGCAAACATGTAAAAAGGCTCATGAGTATGGATGACACTGGAATTTTATAAATTCTAAAATAAAACCTGAAACAGCTTGGAGTGTCATGGAGATTATTTCTACTAGTGGGTTGAGATCCCAGGCAGCCCTTGCTTGGCTGGGTTTAGCCCAGTTTGAGGAGCTGCAGCTTGCATGCCTGAGACTCTGCTGCGGTGATACCCTCACTGAGGTGGGACTCGCACAGCAGGCAGCTGGGTCGAGGGAGGAGGCAAGAGCAGCACTGGGCAGTAGTGAAGGCTGCGCCCTCCTCATGGGGAGGCATCGATCTGTTTGCACCCAGGGAGGTGGGGCCAGGGGCACTGCCAGTATAGGGGAGGAGAGGGAGGCACCAGCGATGGTCCTTCTTGCTCACCTCCATAACCAGGGCTTCTTGTCTACCTTCTGCAACTGGCACTGCTGCGCAGCGTGTACTGGCTGGGACCAAGCTGCTGCTCTCCAACGGGTGAAGCTTGGCTCAGGGTCTGCCATGTCAGAGTGTTGCAGTGTGCCTCACGTTCACCAGTGTCTCCATAGCTTTCCCTATCCCAGCAGCAGCTCAGCTGTTCTCACTGTACCTGCTAGTGCTGGCAGGCAAACCCTCCAGCCGTGGCTATATCCAGCACGGGTGGAGGCAGAAGTGAGAGCCAGTGCAGGAGGCTGTAGCCCTGCCTTCACTCACCCCAAGCGGCAAGCGGAGCTGCAGTTGCACTGACCAGCTGTGCAGCTACTGTGGGCAGGCACTGCCCTGCACTAGCTGAACCCAGCCCAGGAACGTGGTGTGGCCAGCTTCCTTTAATTCACCCTGTGCCAGGTCATTTATACAGTGGTGGTGTTACCTTGTGGTAATGACAACAAGCTTGGGCAAACACCCAGAGCCAGCTGTGTCCTGCCATGCATTTAGCATCCCCAAATGCCTGTGTGCCAGCTGGGCAGGGAAGGCACCCCGGCTGCCCTGTGGCTCCAGGCTGGTGCAAGGAGGAGCCAGTAAGCAGCCCTTCACTCTCGGCCACGGGCCTCAAGTCACACTGCGGTGCTCAGTTGCTGACAAACTGCTCGGTTTCCCAGTCCCTGCCAGCAGCTGAATCCATGACACTGGCCTTGCTTCTTGTCTCCCGTCTCTCCAAAAGGACCTGAACCGCAGAAAAAGGGAGCCGGTGTTTGCACTAGTAGGAACTGCCTGTGCCTCTTCCGCATTTAAAACAAAAAAGGCTTTAAAGGAGGAGGCAGAAGAACTGCTGCAGCCCACCTTGTTCTCAGCCAGGGCCTCCTTGGCCAGGTACCGTTCACGCTTCACCTTGACCTCCAGGGCCTCAGGAATGTCAGGTACCAGCCACGCAATCACACGTCCGATAAAGAAAACCACATGCTGGAAGTGAGAAGGGACACGCAGGTTGGCCAAGATGGCAGGTCCTCACCCCCTGCCCCAGCACTGTGCTCTGGGCCAACCCGCAGGGCTTGGCACCTGACCTCGAACATGATGATGAAGCCCAAGCGTATGGCCAGCAGCTGCCAGTAAGTCAAGGTCAAGTTGCCGTCCCGGTCCCTAAACGCTCTGTATCTGTGGGGAGCAAAGTGCAGCTGTTACTGCCTCTGCTTCACGGCGGGCATCACCATTGGGCATTGCTGCAGGAGCATTCTGACCACAGCTCCCAGCACACTACAGGGCAGCAAAACCAGCCCTTGGCCAGCCTCAGCTGGGACCCAGGCAGCTGCAGGTAGTCTGGCCCCAGGGGACCTTCTCCTTTTCAAAAGTGCCTTCCTCCACAACTGGGGAGCTTTTGCTTCAGTCCCAGGTCAGGCCAGGCCAGACAAACAATCCCCTGCATAACCCCACACACAGGCACATTCAGCACATGCTCAGCCCTGGGATGAGCAAGGGCCCTGGGGATCTGGGGACCTGAGGACAACCTGGACCTGGCTAAAGGCTGCTGTGCTAAACATTTGCTGTGGTGGTGGCAGAGAAAAGCAAATCCAAGCCTAAGCAAATGAGGAGAGGAGCCAGACGGGGCAGGAGGGGGGCTCTCACCTGCACGTGGTGTTGCTCTGCAGGACAAAGCTCCATGGTGCATACGCCAAGGTGAAGTTCACATAGCCATGCAGGCTGCTGTCATGGATGTACTCATAGTACATGCGGGGCAGGAAATCAGAGGTGAAGGCGATGAGGAAGGCCTGGGAGCAGAGGGATGTGCTGCAGGAAGTCCCGCAGCCAGGGGATGCCCCAACCCCGCTGGCAGGCCTTCCTCCAAACCCTGTGCTCCTGAGGTGGCTTTCTGCCTCTCCTTGCCCTCAGCCTGACAAACCAGACACAAACACTGCTCAGTCTTAGCAGCTCACTGCTCATGGTGCTGTGTCCTGCTTTCAGTCCTCGGTTAAACCCAAGCAAGGCTGCACGCCCCAGAGGGTGACAGCTTCCCAGCTCCCATGCCCAGAGCTGGGCCTTCTGCAAAGGTGGACCCTCCCCAGGCACAGCAGCTCCTCTTGCCACTCACCATTCTGCAGCAGCCAAATAAACTTTCCCCTCTACTTCCCCAACGCTGCTTCCAGCCCCCTCGCTACCCGCTTGCCTGCCCAGCATACGTTGCTGATGATGGCCAGGTGACTGATGGCCTCCAGGATGGAGAACCAGATACTGATGCCCTCCGCCCGCTCGGCCACGGGCCGCCGGTAGTCACAGACGAACTTGTGAGCATCCAGGCGTATCTCCACCCAGTTGTTGAGCAGGGCAAAGAGGGGTGCCAGGGGGCAGGCTGCCACAAAGATGGTGATGAAGCCGAACTGCAGGACTGGGAGGAAGAGGTGGAGGAGCAGGGAGGGACAGGCTGAGAGACAGCAGTGGTAGCTGCAGTATCACCCAGCCCTATCCCACAGGGAGCAGGGAAACCGTCCTCCCTCCAGCACCCGTGGGATGCTCAGGGCGAAACCTCCTGCAGCTGGTCCCTTCCTCCAGGCAGCTCCTGCAGCTCCTGCCTCTCCCCACTGGTTTTCTCTCACCTAGTGCTTCATCCCTCCCCACCCCAAGGCCAGTCCCTACCCATCTCCAGGTACTCGTTGAACAGCCCCTCGAACACCAGCAGCTGATGGTCCATCACCCAGGGCGCCTGCTCCACCAGGACCGACTCCCCCTCCTCACCTGCCTTCTTGGTGGAGAGGAGCTTGTGCTTGTGCCACCAGCACTTCAGCTTTCTGGGGAGATGAGAGGGGCCATGTCCCCCGCTGCAGCCAGCCAGCGCTGCTCAATGCCCCCTTGGCGGAGCCCTGAAGCCCCCTCACTGCGCAGGCTTAGGGTCCCGCGATGGCCCTGGTGAGCCATGGCATACTCACGGGATGGCCAGCTCCTGCACATTGTTGATGATCTGCTTCCCCACCATGATGACCAGCAGCTCCTGAGCCAGCTCGATGAAGCACCCACCTGGGCTGCACTGTGAGGAGGGAGGGACCCTCAGTCTGCCAGGTCCATCACACAGGGATGGGGAGGACCCCGAGCATGGGAAGGCATCCCTGCAGCATGCACTGGCTGGGGCAGCATGCACAGTATCTCTCCCACCCGGCACTCACCTCCTCGTTGCGGACCCCCAGAAAGCTCAGGTAGTGCCCAGGGTAGCCAACAAACCTGCAGGAGCCAGAGCAGAACCATGAGCAGGGACCCCAGGTGCTGAGCCCAGGGATGTGTCCAGAGCAGCCCCAGGGAAGGAAGGGCTTTTTCTGGTCCACCCAGAGCCCTCTTCTCCCTTGCCAAGGGGGACAAAATGGCTGGTGGTGGGTGCCTCTGATGGAGAGGATCCTCCAGACCCAGACCGGGACCAGCTGCACCAGTTAGCCCACAGCAGGCTGGCACTGACCTCATTCCCAGGCATCCCATGGCCCTGTGAGGGCTCCTGCTCTCTGGTGGGACCCCACCCCCTCCCCGCAGTAGTCCTTGCCAATGATGGCAGCAGCACTACCCAGCCGCAAAGCCCAGAGGCCGCAGGGGCTGCAGGGGATGGGGAAAACACCTGCTTCCCCAAAGGCCTTACTTGCCCTTGAAGAAGGCGATGTAAATGGGAGATGAGTAGAAGGTGACAAACTGGAAGACGAACACTTTGAAGGTGAAGGCATCCTCGTATTTGGTCTGGGTGCGGTGCATCTCTGCCAGGGGGAAGCACAGGGACGTGGCCCTACTCTGCTCCAGGATGCTCTCCCACATCATTGGATTACATCGCTCAACTCTAACCAACCCCTGGCAGCCCAGGATCCCCAAACCTGCTGTGGTACCCATGAAGGCACATTACTGCTCATCCAGAGCCTGGAGACGCCTGTCTGCTTTGTACCAAAAAACAAGCTTCCTTCAGTCAGTACAAACAAACAGGCTTCGTGTCTCATGAAATACAACAAAAACATCCTATGTGCTTTTCTCCCCAAAACTTCAAAAGTCAGCTTGAATATTTTAATCAAAAACCTCCAGAAAAGCTCAAGCAGAAGTTAAGCACTACGCTTTTTTTTTTTCTGCTACCAAAACACTTTTCACTGAAGATCTTATTTTCCCAGCAATCCTCTCTTCCATAAGCCATCATCCTCCTGAGTGTCTGCCAGACTTCCCTCTGGGGCTGTGGACAGAGCTTGCAGCCCAGCAGCAAGCTCTCTGGATTTGGTGCTCTGACCTTACTGACCACTCCCTCCCATCACCATCCGGCATGCCGGACCCTCGCCAGCTTACCCCACTTGGTGAGAAAATGAGCCAGGGAAATATAGATCTTGGAGAGGATGAGGATGAAGATAAGGTTCACCACCGAGCCGGTGATGCTGGCGATGCGGGATGCCTACAGGGACAAGCAATAGGCAGAGCACGGAGGGTGGCAAGCAAGCCCAGCAAGTGAAGCAGGTCCAGGAGTGGCTCTGGCCACCTCTTACCGAAGCCACGAACCAGAAGTACCCCGAGTTGGAGAGCAGGATGGCGACCACTGCCCGGTAGAGGATAATGGAGACCACGAACATCACCACCACGGCAATCTACAAAGACAGCGCATGGGGCATGAGAAGGAGCACTCCATTGTTAGCCCACGGCATTACAGGTCCCAGGGGAGCTCTGGGGCAGGCAGCTGAGCCTGGGCACAGTGGGATGTGGGCTGAGCCGGTGGAGAGCCACAGGTTCCACCACAGGCCAGGGACGCACGTGTTCATCCCCAGCTTAACACATGTTCTTACCTAAACTAATCTTGTCCCACCATGTCCCGCTGCTCTGGGACAGACACTGGGAAGATGCTGCTCCAGTCCCCACAATCTTACCATCATTATAATGACCATGGAACCAGCCAAAATCCGGTGGATGCGGCTGCGCTTGGGGAAATATGGCTCCTCCACCCCTGTTATAGGGTTTATTATCGTCATGGGAGCCATGGCCGTAAACTGGGGCCGTGGCCGCTCCTGAGAAAGCAGGGGAAAGGTGTCAGGGGTGCCCAGTGGCTTCGGTCCGTGCTGTTTTGGGAGGCACTGCAGAGGGCCATACCCCACCTCAATGTCCTCAAATTCAGAGCAGTCCCAGTGGTGAGCCAGGGATGCATTTGTCCTCTTCCAGAATTCCAGGAACAGCACGGCCCACAGGGACATGAAGATGCTGAAGAAGACAGTCCCACCATGGTCAAAGAGCCGTCCTGCCTGTGGGCAGAGTGGGGCTGAGGGGTGGGAAGTAGACCAGGCAGGGCAGCAGGGGCTGCTCTCTGCACAACTGCCATGGCAAGTGCTGGGCCCTCAGTGTCCCTGAGCTGTGGGGCAGGACGGGAGGGAAGGTGGAAGGGGCCATCTGGGAGCCTTCACTGGGGAGGAAGAGGTGGGAAGATGGGTGGGAGAGAAGAACTGGGGCAGCAGGGACCAAGGTGGGGAGGTGGACTGGAATAACATGGGCTAAAGTTGGGATGGGCATCTCCACCCCAGCCCTGAGTTGCCCTCCAGGACCTCACCATGAACATGCTGCATATTTTGGAGAGCTGCCAGTAGGGACAGGTCTTGCAGAGGGGACACATCCAGTACTGCTGTTTGCTCGTGCAGATCTCCTGACTACAGGCAAGGAAGGAGCAGCCAGCAGCCTGCTGGGCCTTGGCTTTTCCCACTGTTCCCCATTCACTGGCACTTTTGCACTGAGTGCTGTGGCCAAGCCCCAGCAGCCAGCCAGTGCCAGCCCACTAGGGTGCAGGCACCACCCTGCCCTCCTCCCTGTCACCCCAGGCACGAAGGAAGCACAGTCCCAGAGAAGGGGCCAGCAGGGAGGTCAAGGCACTTACGAAGGTACATCATTGAACATCAGGAAAATGCCTGCAGTGAACACCACCATCCCCACCACTGCTGCAGGCAGGAGCCATCCTGTGTAGAAGCCTGGAGACAGTGGCAACACGAAGCATGAGTCCTGCAGGCCTCCAACCACCAAGGACAGCACCTGCCCAAGCCCAGCATAGCACCCGCCTAAAACTGTGCAGGGTTTGGAGAACACAAGCACAGACCCAAGGCTGCAAAGTACCTGCCAGGCTCTGGCTGGTCCTTTTAGGACACATGGGGCACAGCTCATGGTGCCACCACCCTTGAAATGGAGAGCATGCTGGGGCAGAGCTGATCTGCATCCCGGGGCAGCCAGGAGCTGCTGCCTGCTGCCAGCGGCCGCTTACCCCGGGAGAGCTTTGGGGCAGGCATGACTCACCCAGCCAGGCAAAGTAGAAAGCAACCTTCTCCCCAAAGTATTTGCGGATGTGACCCAGTGGCTGGTACTTGTTCCACTTCCCCCAGCTGGCCCAGTACTGGAAGAGGATTTGGCGCTGGCTGAGGCTGCCAGCAGCCAGCTCCTCCGGCCTGAGCTTGTAGGGACCCTGCAAGAAGAGGTAGGGGGGTGGGTGAGGGGCTGGCTGGGGGTGTGGGGCTGGCAGTGGGGTGGCTCCCTGGGGGACAGCAGTGTCTTGCCTCGTGCAGCGGGAAGGCGGCGGTGAAGACATTCTCATTCAGCAGCTGATCCACGCCCACCTCCCGCTCCCTGGAGTGTCCATACTGTGTCGTGGCCAGGATCTCGTAGAGCTGCCAGGACAATGCCAGGATGGGTGAGGGGGGATGCAGCCATCTCCTGTGACAGGGAGTGGGGTCCCCACCACCAGTCAGCTTTCCAGCTACCAGCTCCAAGCCTGATTCCCCAATGCTGAATGGCAGGAGGAGGGTTTCCACCCAAGCCTTTTAATCCCCTCTGGAGTTATTAGCACACAGCAACCCAGTCTGGGACCTTTGAGACCATGACAACACATGACAACACACCCGCTCACAACACTTCTCTCTCAGACCCTGCAGCCCACCCGGGACAAGAAAAGGGGGGCCACAGCAGTCCTGGTGCTCACAATTTGGTGCCGTTGGGTGGTGGAGAAGAAGGTGTCCTGCTCATCACTCCCCAGGAACCTAGAAGAGCACAGAGGAGCAGCTCGGCAGAGCCCGGTGCTCACTGGGGGGATGCAGCACCCCATCCCTGCCACGCCTGCCAGCTGGGGACCACCTCCTGACATGGTCCCTCCTGCGGCACTCACCAGCGCAGCTTGTTGGCCTTGAAGGGACAGGTGTAGTAGTCCAGCGGCAGGTTGGGAACCTCCTGGGCCATCAGGTTGGGGATGCCCAGCCGCTGCAGCACGCTGGCCGACCAGTTGGAGGTCTGTCTGGGGAGCGCCTGCATGGGCAGCGGAAATGTCTCAGGAGAAAGGAGTGGGAGCAAGATGGCAGCCAAACTGGGAGGAAATAGTGCCCAGACTGTGCCGAACGCAGGAGCCTGTTCTTCGAGGGCCAGGGAAAGAGGGGATGCAGCACTGCAGGAGTAACTCAGAAGGGGAACGAGGTGTGATCCCATAACTATGCATGGGACAAGACTGGTGAATGGGAACTGCTGGGTCCATGGGAAATCAAGGAGGCTGCAAACCCCATCAGAGACCTGCAGCAAGCAGCTGCCCAGCCTGTCACCTAGAGTAGGGTACTCAGTTCTGGGGGCACCGTCCCTTGTCCTTGGAGAGCTCAGGCACCACAGGCCCTCACCTGCAGCGGCACACGGAGCTGGAGCTCCTCGGCGTAGTAGCAGAGCACGCTCCAGGGTGCACTTAGCAGCAGGTAGTGTACCACCTTCTTCTCCACACGGGTCATGTGCTGTTGGGAGAAGGGGACCCCAGCAGAGATGAAGCTGCTGGCACCAGTACAGTTCCCTGCAGGAGGCACCGGAGTGACTCCATGCTGGTGTGGATCAGCCTGGCAGAGCTGACTCAGGGGAGAGGAGCACAAGCACATCCCACCCCATGCTCCAGCTTGGCTGCCTGCAAGCCTGGGGTCCCCTCCTCTGCAAGGGTCCCCACAGCGTGGCACCCATGCTCTGCCCAATTCACAGGACAAGGCTGCAGTTATCACAGCGGGGTAGGAATTTGATGTCAGATCCCTGGGTACCTTTTCCATGCGGATCCCAGCAGCATGAAGCTTGTCCAGAAACTTCTTCCGCCAGGTCCTGTGGATGGTGGCAGGTCTCTTTGGCACGTCCCCATTCTTGCAGCTGTCCTGCTGCCCGCTCAGCTCCCAGGGTTCTGTTTCCCACACCAGGACAAAGTCTGCGGCAAGGAAAGGGAACTCGTGCCCACCCCATGACCAGGAAGCACAGCAGATCCCAGAACCTCAGTCCCTCTCTTGCAGGACTCAGTGCTCTTGTGGGGCTGGGTGTCAGCTTGTGAGTAAAACAAGAAGTCAAGGGGAGGACATGCTTGGTCTGGAAGAGGCTGCCAGCCACCTCGCTTGGGTGTTTCTAGCATGGGAGGCAGAAAGCCCTTTTAACATGAATTGAGAACTGTGGCCATCTTGCAGAACGGAAAGGCTCAAGCAGCTGAGCAGGAAAGGGCTTGCAGGAGGTCTGATGCCCTCTGTACTGCTGTACAGACCAGCTGCAGTCAGCAGGGCCTGCTGCTGCCAGCTCCAGCCATGGAGCCTGGGAGCTTTCCCCACCCTCCTCAATGCAGCAGGCCCATCCAGCCCCAGCCTCGTAACCAGGGTAGAAAGGAACCGACCCGAAAGACTAGCCTTTCTCCCTCACCTATCCTTGTACAGCCATCACTGAAAACGTTGGCTGTGCTTTTCTGGTCCAGGGCTGTGTTGCTGGGCTGGAAGTAAGGCATAAGGAGCGATGAGAGCAGCGACTCCCCAGGCAGCTTGACTGCCCAGGGGACAGACTGCAGCCACCCACCTGGGGGATTTCAATGGCCTCCTCACTCAGACTGCCGTAGTGAGCACCTCTGCCGTCCTGCCTCACCAGGCTGCAGGTGGGATCGTCCATGGTCCTCCTCTGCTGCATGGTACTGAGAAGGAGCCCCGCACAACTGCATCCACCCCGCAGCCCCACCACCTCTCCCAGCAGCACCAGAGCCCCAGCACTGGCCATGTGGCTGGCCTCGCTCCCTTCTTTGCCAGCCCCTCAGTTCCTGCCCGTGTGTGGTGAGGCCTACGACCCTGCTCTGCCTACCATCAGGAATGCTTCCAGGTGGAAAACAAGGAAACACAAGTTGTCAGCGGTCTTGTGCAGTGTCCTCCCTTCACACCACCACCTAAGCTCCCTCCAAGAGTCCCTCTCCTCCACCACCTCGGCCAAAGACACAGTGGGGAATACCCACACCACACCCCCCCCACATCTTTCCTCAACAGTCAGCTCTGTCACTGTGAGGAAGGACTTTCCACCACCCTCCCCACAGGGTGACCCAACTCAAAGTCATGTCCATCAGCATGTGTGATCCCATGATGGAGAAGCCAGGGATGCCCTTTCCACCCCAGAAAGAGGGTCCAGTCCATGCCCAAGCACTCAATGTCCAAAAGCTGTGGCAAATGGAGCTCCCCCACCTCTGTCAGTTTTGGAACTGGAAACACCTCGAGAAGCCGAGGTAGGAGGCAGGAACCTCATGCAATGGCTAACACCAGCTCAGACACATGGGAGTTGAATAATAATCCAGCAAGATGCCTTCTGCAGAGGTGGGGGGGACCAGGAGGGCATCACAGCTGCATGAGTGGCAGCCAGGCAGGGAGGACATCACGCATGCAGCGAAAGGAAGTTCTTCTCCTCCGGTGCTTTCTTCACCTAAAAAAGGAGCCTAGGAACCCCTGTGTTTCATTCATTAACATATTTTGTTATTGTGAAGACCGTTACTGATCAGGGGCAAGAGCTGCTTGTTCAGTTTTGTCCTCCTCGAGTCAGACATTGGTGTTTTAGCTCACCTGGTGATTGCACTCCAAAGGCACTGGATAAAAGACGCCAGCAGCAGTGCCAATGGGGAGGACTATGCATCAGCCAGGGAAAACAGCTCTGTCAGTAACAGAGCAGGGTAAATGCATTCCCATTTCTCCAGATCTTTATGATGGGGCTGGCCCAGTTCATTACCACCATCACATGATGTGCCCACAGCCATGGCCTTTTACACTGTGGCTCCAAGTTTGCTGCTAAACAGTGATGAAATGAAGATGGCCTTTCTTATGGTGTCAGGTTGCTCCTCTGAAACATTGATGTGGCTCTTCATCGTTAATTTCAAGACAGGTGGTGTAAAAGAGGAAACGCCAGGCAGCCTCAGTTTCTCAAATCACCACATGCCCCTGGCCAAAAGCAAGGCGGGCAAAACACCCCTTTGCAGAAGCCAGGGACAACCTGCACCAGCAGAGCTCTTGTGATACAAGAGCTTCTTCTGGGCATCAGTGAAGCAGGAGGAAGACTCCTGCTAAATGCACCTAAAAGCACTAGAAACCTATTCCTCAAAGCAAGTCATGGGAACAGCCTGGGCCTCTTGCTCCTACAGTAAGGACTGGTTAGTGGGGAAATAAAATGTTCTCAGTCCATGAAGAAGTGTAAAGGTGCCATGAAGAGCCCGAGTTTCTGCATGTTGCATGACCCAAAATGTCCCCATCTGGGCTCCTCGAAAAGGCCAAGCCCCTCCTGGGAAGGTGGCCCTGCACCCACACTGTGACAGCCCACCAGGTACCTGCTGAACAGCACGAGGCAGTCAGCAAGAGATGAAGATGTGCCTGGAATGACAGCGAATGTCATCAGTCATGCTGGGAGGACATGCTGGGGGCCTGGAAAACCAGGAAGGTGCCTGGGAATAGGGGTAGAGCCCTGCTGAGTTGGGCAGAGGTGCAGGTGCCAACCTCCACCCAATTCCCTTCTAGCACCTCAGTCCCCTAGCTGCCTTCAGCCAAACCCCTCTCAACTTCCACACCTTGGCCCAAATTCTGGCTTCATTTATACCCTTTGCAACTCCTACCAAGTCAAAGGCGTTGCTAGTCAGCACTGAATTTTGCTTGGTTTGGGTCCTGTGACCTTCGCCTGTCAGACTAGTTGGGAGGGCTAGGGTGATGTGCCAAGTGCAAAATCTCCTTGAGGAAACACACCTGTGTCCTGAAACGCTCTGGGCTGATCTACAAGCTAAAAATCTTCCATCACACCCAGAAGTCCTTCTGACATCTGGAACACATGGGCATGCATCTCCACTGAACAAGCGGCTCCAGACCTAGCTCTCCAGCTCCTTTGGGAGCAGTATATGGTCCTTGCTCCCAGCGGATGGTGATAAAAACTTCAGCTGATTCCCACGACAGCCCAAGGAACAGGTACCTCTGAGTCCTGCTTTGGAGTTGGGGGGTGAGAGCATGAGGGGAAGCAGCAGCAAGGACTGGCACTGACTGAGAAGCCAGAAGGCGGCACAGAGGACTGCCACATCCCACCCCACTCCAGCAGCTCCCAGTGAGATCCCAGCCCTGGCAGGAGCCTAAACATGCAGCTTTTCTACCATACCTGCTGTCAGGGCCTCTGCCTGCTTGTTCCTGCCACGGCACAGGATCCGAGCACTGGCACAGCACAGGGCAAAGGAGTTCTCCCGCCCTACCACCACTCTTCACCTGCTACTCCTCAGGCGGGGAGAGAGTAGGAAGTGCTACCCCGTTGCTCTAACTCAGCGGTTGATGGCTGCTTCCCGTCTTGGGCAACACCAGGCTCCCTGCATAAGACGATACAGCTCCAGGGAAGGAGGAGTAGGGGAAAATGGGTTTGCAAGCACCTGACTGGGAGCAGCCTGGAGCAGGCCCTGCCTTTGTTTGTGCTGGAGGTGGGGACCTATGGCCATGAACAAACAGGGTTCAGTGGAGCTTGGTGCTACATGTGCAACAAGCACTGGAGAGGCAGTGAGGGGCAGCTGGTCCCCCACTGCACCCTGGAGGGTCCAGTGCCTGGCCAAGGCATGAGGATTTGGGAGCACCAGGGAAACTTTAAGCACTGTGCTCACGTCACACCCACAAGAGAAGTTGCTGCTGGTTTTTGCAACTTTGGGGAGGGAAGAGGAAAAACCCAGCTCTGGTTTGCCTCCCAGGTGCAACCAAGGGGCACACCACCAGGCAGCAGCCCAGGCGACAGCGTAGGTGTACAGCAGTGATGGCCCTATGGCAGCCAAGATGCTGCTTTTACAGTTGCCAGGGCAAGCTCGCAGAGCTGTTGGGGGCTCAAAGCAACTCATCCCACTGAACACACACACTTGTGGCAGGATGAGGTGAATCACCCCAGTTCAGTGGCATGGTGGGGTGCAGCTCCCCCCGGCCCAGCCCAGCATCACCCCACCGCCTCCTGCAGCTTCTGTGGCATCACACTCCGTGACAGAGCTGCGCTGGATGAGCAAAAGCAATGCAGCCCATGCAGGGAGCCTCCAAAATCTTCCACAGGGCCACATTGTCCTGCTTAATATTACCTGTCTTCTGCTGAATAAGAAGGGATTCACCCCACTCTTTCAAAGACTCAAATCCACATCAAATCAGAATGAAACAAAGTACCACCAAGAGCAAATTTTTGAACACCCCTCTCATTTTTTTCTTGTTATAGTTCTCTATGACAGGGCAGCAGGATGGAACACAGCTCTAATGGGTGGTAGCTCACTGAAACCTTTGAAGCTGATGTGCAGTGACCAGCACATTGGCTAACACCAACACCCTGTCACTGATGACTCTGGTCCCACCCCTAACAGAAGGAAGGGATCCACTTCCATAAAAAACAGCCAAAATTTACATCATTTTTGAACAGCTTTCCTATTTAAAATACACTTTTCCTTTCTATGTTCCTCTGCAAGTGCTATGGACCATGTTGGAAATGTCTCCCACATACCTCACGGGTTTGCTGAACAGAAAGTCCCTAAAGGCACAGATATCCCCCCTGCGCCAGCTGCAGACCTGCTCACTCAACCCTTCTCCTGGCCAGCAAACACTGAGACGCCCCCCAGCCCAGCCCAGCCCGGGCAGCGGTTGTTCCCTGGGACTGGTGACAAAACTTAGAAAAACACAGCAGCAGATGGCACATCCTTCCAGGGAGGTTCCTCCAGCCACTGGAGGTATGAAGTTCAATTGCCCAGATCAAACATGGGTGCGGAGGTACATCAATGCCAAACCACCGTATTTAGCAGAAGCAGAACATGATGCATATCATTTCCTGTGTGCAAACACCATCTGTTACAAAGCGCCACCAAACCCTTACTTTGCTGACCAGTAGCATTAATGTAGTTAATATATTACTATCAGTTGTATTGATTTAGTATTAATAACAAGCAAATGATAATGCTGAGACAGTACTAAATACATTGGCCACAGAACAGTCCTGACCAATTCTTAAATACTGCAAGAGGCTGTATTTACAAGAGCCCTTAGGGACTCCTATCACAAATAAAGGCTGCATCAGCAGGCACGGATGACAGCTGTCACTCAGCAGAGATCAAATAGCTTAACAGCAGATGGATGTACAGCAGTGAAACAAGCGGCAGCTTTCACACCACAGTAATTTTGCTGTCTCCTTCCACATCAGTACAAAGTGTGCCTGAGCCCCTTGTAGAGGGCTGTCTTACTCCTCGCCAGATTTGTGCTGCCAAAACCCCAGTCCAAGCATGTGGCATTCCAGGGCTGTATCATGAGTTTCTACCAAGAGGCCCTGTTGGCATTTGTAAAATGGACATATTTCAAGTCATACTGAATCAACGGCTCCCTCTTAGAGTAGGTCCACTCATTTTCAATAAAACCCAGAACATCCACCAAGTCAGCTTCACTTGAGGCACTGGGCACGTTCAATACAAACATCAAGGAGCTGCAGGCCACACCCAGCTCTCCCCTATTCAAGAAGGGATGTGGAATCACTTCCTTAAGTGGAATCCACAGCCCCTCTCATCTCATTTTGACCCTTTTTCCAGTTCCCACCTTGGTCTACAGCACTACATTTAAATGTGGCAGACCTAGCACAAGTAGGTCCGTGAAGTGGCTCATTCAGGCACATACATCCCCCCCAAGATTTCATACATCATGCTATTTCTCCTCAATCCTCTAATGAGCTTGTAACTATGTTTAAAAAAAATATAAGAATTGCTATGGAAAGGCTAGTATTTAGCTGATATTTATCACTGACTCACACCCCATAACCTGGATGAGCATCTTTATCAGATTTTTCCCCATGCTAATCACTGTCTTCTCACGCTTATTGCAGACCACCACTGAGCCTGGATCTGGAAAAGCAATGTTTGCAAGGACGTTATCTGCCTGAAGGTGTGTCACAGAGTCAACAAAAGTCAGGAAACTGCTTAAAGCGGCTTCAGCCTGTGGCAAACACTTTCTGCCAAAACCTCTTACATAAATAACAGATGCAAGCACAAGGAAGTCTCTTGTGTTAAGATTTAATAATAATAATAACAACATTTCAAAAACAATGAGTGCATTGTACACAAGATCTGGCATTCAGTGCTTTTTATTGACGATTTGCTCTGTGAGTGTCTGTGTACTGAAGACCTGGGGAGTGGTAAGTGGATAAAAAAACCCTGTTGGGACATTTCTGCAAGGAGGACAGGAGAGAGGGGGCAGCAGGAGGTTCAGAATCGAACAAACGTGGCATCAATCTGCCGGACAGTCGGGAGGGCCAGCATGATTTTGCGCCGGTACTGGGGATCCTTCTGCAAGGGGTTTCGCTCCAGATACACAGTTTCCAAGTTCTTTGCTCCTTTCAGTTCATCCAGGTCACTCCAGCTCTCAATGAGATTATCGTTCATCTGCAGAGCACATATAAGCACACTCACACAAACAGATACTCCCAAGCCAAGCCAGATTAGCAGGAACCCAGCCACACCGACACTGCTCAGGAGGATTACTGTTACCCAGTAGCAATAATGCTGTACAGTCTTCACATGCATAGAAGACCCTGCGCCTACATGATCCTTCTTCCCTGGCACCCCTGAGATGTGCTTCCCTGTCTCACACTCCAGGCCTTACTAACCGTCTCCAGCTTCCCACGCTGTCCTGGGTTGCTGGTCAAATGCTCCACCCTTCTGTCAGCACATCCAGTCCCAACGAGTATGCTGGGAAAGACCCAGCAAGACACCGAGACAGTCTCTTTATACAGTATCCCAGCCCATACACTGTTCATTGAAGGATTGGAAATCTTTATGTCAATATTTTCTTCCACTGTGACATCTATCTTTGATTCCGTGACTTCCCAGGAAACATTAAAAAAAGGTCCCAAAATGATATAAAAAGCAACATTTTCCTCTCCCCTTTACATCACTTCCCCACAAAACTGCTTCCACACTCTGGATACAGCACCAAGCTCTCTGACTGGGGCTCTCCTCCTGCCAGCATGGGAGCTGCCTCACAGCTGGCACTGCAAAGGAATTCCCATGCAAGAGGATGAACGCTTCAACTGCCTGGCAAGGAAGCAAAGAGTACAAGGTGGCCACGTGCTGTCCAACCTAGAGACTTCAGGCACCCTTTGGTTTTGGATACAGAGGCAGTTACTACAGCAATACCACCTTTAAAAAAAAAAAATTAAAGATCAGGGGATTGGCTCTGGCGCCCCTCAGCAACTGTTCTTCATTGCATTGGGCATCCAGGGTAAACTGGAAATTTTGTGCACCCTGTTTGCTGCGTGGCAGATAAGCAACTCTATTTTCTCCAGTTGCCTCCCATCAGCTAGTTCGGAGAAAGAAAACTGCATCATCATTGGAACTACCAGTGTTCCAACTGAAGATGGCTTTGTAATTAAGACCCTGGACTAAGACTGAAGAAAATCTGCTAGCTCCTTCATTCTGCTACAGCTCATCACACCATTAATTCAGCCACATCACTTGACCTTCAGATGTCTCAGTCCCTTGGCTGAGGTACTGGGAAACTGTTAGAAGATTCCCACAGTATTCGGGATTTGAAATTCTGCTTCCTTAAGGTGTTAAAGGACTTTGGCTTCAACTCTACAGTCAGTGAAAAAAATATAAATTAGTAGATTCAACACTTGTTCATATCAAAGAAAATTCTGCCCGGCTCTTTAGCGAAAAGCACATAACTTTTTTTTTAAAAAAAAGTGTTAAAGTGGAAAAAAGCCAGTAGGGTATTTTCTGAGTTTCGCTAAACAGATCTTGGACAATGCTCTGCTTTGACAAAGAGCTCTCTAAACACACTAATGTTTTTGCAAAGGCTGTCCAATGAGGTTAGGATCTTCCCTTTACCTTCTGTAAAACAAGTGGAAACAGCTGTGTAATGCCACCTTCTACAAGCAGAGCCACAGCAAAGAGGAAAACTGGAGGAAATTGCAAAGGATCACGACAGGTCCGTCTCATTTTTACCATCCAAAAGATGTCATGTCAAGCAAGCTTCTCAGCTCCTGTTATTTAAATGAGTTCCTTATATAATAGGCATGCCAGAAAATACCACTGTGTCCGCTAAGCCACACTGCAAGATGAGAAAAGTCATCCAAGAAGCCTTGATTCCAGACTCTAGCTTGGTTTCATTTGCAGCTGCTTTCCACTCCTTTTATCTCAGCCTCTGCCCAAGAGCTTAAATAACTGAACTCTGAATGACAGACACGAAGCAGCAAAACTCATTCTCAGCCTTGACATGCAGAAACTCTACAAGAGCTAAAGCATGTACCAGCTCATGAACATTCACTGCTTCTTCCCCCAAACATGAGCCAATTTGTACACAGCTCCCTCCAACGTGGCAGGGTACTGATATTTCAGGAGGGGGCATATCCGCATATTTCCTGACCAGACTTACAAATGACAAAGGGCTTATCTATTTTGGGTGCCACAAAAAGAGAAGCAACCCTAAACAGTTATCTCCTACTTCTAGGAACAGAAGTAAACCAGAAGATGGTTTCATTTTCTTCATATCTATAACGACATAAACATATTGACTCTGCTTTAAACAGGTGCTGTGCTCTGGTGTGGTGGTGAGACAGTATCAGCTGCTTCTATTACACTGTCATGCTCACTTAAGAAAGATGAGGTCTGCAAAAACAGGGCACACTAAGGCTGTTTCATAACCATCACAAGCATGAAGGCAAGGCCTATTTCCTAGGTAGAGACAGGCTTGTTATCACTAAGCAAAGCCCTGCAAAAAATTTAAGCTCAGCTCTTTCCTCAGGGGAAATCATCATACTCCACCCATGCAGACTGTCAAGATCTTAAAGCTGGCCACTGGAAGTTTACTCTGAGACATGTACATACACCACCCTCCCACAGCTCCCCATCAGAAGGGTTTCTTTCACCGTTGTACAGATATTTCAGGGAACAGATCCAGCCTGCACTTACCCAGAATTCCTGCAGCTCTGTTAGGTGACTGATATTTTCAATCTTCTTGATTCTGTTGGATGCAATGTCCAGCATTGTGAGTTTGTTCTAGACAAGCAAACACAAAAGTATTAGACTGGATTTCCTTTCATCTCTCTGTCCCACTTTTTTCAGGCCCAGAGCTGGAAACTGTCAGAAGCAAAGACATATCATTGCCAGCCGCTTACACACAGCACAAGAACTCTCGCTGCCTAAATATAGCAAGGAAGATGTTTTTAATTAAGCTGGTGTCCTGGTTTCAGCTGAAAGAGTCAAGTTTCTTTGTAGTAGCTGGTATAGTGCTGTGTTTTGGATTTAGGATGAGAATAATGTTGATAACACACCAATGTTTTAGTTGTTGCTAAGTAGTGCTTACACTAGTCAAGGACCTTTCACTTTCCCATGCTCTGCCGGGTGCACAAGAAGCTGGGAGGGGGCACAGCCACAACCACTGATGCAAACTGGTCAAAGTGATATTCCATACCATGACATCATGCTCAGTATATAAACTAGGGGAAAGCTGGCTGGGGTGCAGGCACTGCTCATGGACAGGCTGGGCATCAATCAGTTGGTGGTGAGCAATTGTTTTTCATTTGCATCACTCGTCTTTCTTTGGTTATTTTTCTCTCTCTGTTATTTTCCTTTTCATTACAATTTATTATTACTACTACTACTATTATTATATTTTATTTCAATTATTAAACTGTTTTTATCTCAACCCAGAAGCGTTCTCACTTCTACTCTTCCAATTCTCTCCCCCATCCCACCGGGGCAGTGAGCCAGCAGCTGTGTGGTGCTCAGTTGCTGGCTGGCGTTAAACCACAACACTGGGTTACTGACCTCCCAGGAGCCATGTGACAAAAATGAAAGCAGTTACTGGTTGGCTGGCAATTGCCAGCCAAGGGTTTCTAAAATGTGGGCTTTCCTCATGCTACATTAAGAAGAATCCATTAAAAAATCAGATCATAAGTGTCCTCTCAAGCAGCACAGTTGAACAAACTTTTTGTAGCAGGAAGCTCAACAGTTTTAGAAAAAGGGTTTTTTTTCTCCTGCCTTGCATACAGCCTACTAAGTTCCAGATTGTCTCTGCTCTCTGACAATGCCATCCACTGTTGGGCAAAAATGAAAACGCTACAGGCTGCAAAATCAGTCCTATCCAGAAATGTACACTGACACAAAGGCAGGCCACATGCCACAGCTTGCCTCTCAACTCCCAGCTCCAGTTGCCCTACTGAAAAGAACTCAAGTTATCTACAAACTGCTGTCTGAACGGCTGCAGCGGAGGCAGCCAGCTCTGGCCATCACTCTTTCCATTGCTGAAGATCAGCCAGGCTGCTACATTAACCATACGTTATTTTTCTCCTCCCCAGGTCATGAAGACAATTCTACTCCTGAGGATCTGGAGGAGCTTTACCCATGCAAGATAATTTAACATAACAAATACTTGTATCTTTGTGGTCTCTTCAAGAGACTCAGGACCGTACTTGTAACCAGGGAAGCTGAGGAACAAAATCTTCCAGAAAGGAACAGCCACTAACAGGAGCAGTTTAGGTCAACAATTCTGTCACGCATTTAGCAAGAGCCCGCTCACATTGTTCTCCAGTCCCTCGATGACTTCGATGCCATTGTGGCTGAGGTACAACTCACGCAAATTCACCAAACTCTGCAGCCCTTCAATCTTGGTCAGACGGTTATTCTGAAAGTGTAACAGCAGTTTAAGTCCACTCTAAACAAACGAAAACTCAAGAAAGTATTGAGAAAAAGAATTTTTCTGGAGCATGGATAGGAAGGGGAAACTGGCTGCTTAGGTCCACATTGATCTCATGAGCTCAGCTCATTTGATCTCTGTATCACCAATGGAAGTTCCACGGGAGCCAAATCCTTTATATTTAGAAGAATCAGACTCCAACCTTCCCATCAAAAGTTGCAGCCTCAAAGTTATCCACTTGGTGTCTTTGAAAACAACAGGCCTATGCATTAATAGAATTAATTTTGTAGTTTTTTTTTAATTGAATGGTCAGAAGGGAAGTTACAACACCTGAATCCGAACATACTCTGCTGTCCCTAATTCTGTACATCCTATAGAATAATGATGCACAGAGGTACTACAACATGTAGCGAGTATGGCTTTCTTACCAACAGCTGTAAGAGATATTAGAATGCACTCGCATTGTCATATGGATGAGGAGGAGACTCAATGACAGAAATAAGTACCTTTTATTCCACCTTTGAAAAAGGAAGAAACTTTCCATAAGCTCATTAAGGACAGATTTCATTTAGTACAGGTTTGTTCATGTTTTTTCCCTCTTCAGGAATAGGGTAGCAACACTGAGCCCACTGCCATTATAACAACTTCCCTGCCGTAACTCATTTGATTTTATCATAATATATTAGAAGAAAGTATTTCAGGAAGGAAATAGGGGATAACATTCATTTCCTGATCTCTCTTCCATAAAAATCAAACATTCGTTTTATATTTTTTTCAGTGTCTGTCAATCTCATTTAGTATGAAAGGATAAGAAAAGACAGCACAGAGATTATCACACTTTCTTCCAGTACAGGAGTTGGACTCAAACACTGAAGACCTGCTGATTCAGAAGAGTTTATAATAAATTACAAGGTGCTTCACATCACCAAGGCCATTCAAAACCTAGGAGTACGAAGTAGAATCAATACCTGTATACTGAGCACAGTCAAGTTTGTCAGCGCATCCAAGTTCTGGAGCTTAGTGATTTTATTCTTTCCAAGGAACAGACTGTCAAGATTAGCCAGGGTGTCGATGTTTTCAATTGCCTGCAAAATGACCAAAGGATACAGCGTTATTGCTGTGATGGAAAACTCCAGCCTGTAGATGTGGCTGGCCTTTTATATCTGTGACCCGTGGAGTTGCACTCCTGAGAAACACAAGCCTGCCAGTTCCACAACACAAAGCTTGCACCAGGTAGGGCCTCCCTTATGACCCAAACACAGAGTGAGTGCAGGACTTTGTGCAGGAACAGTGAACCTCAGCCCATGTAACAGCTGGCTTACGGCATTACTGTTCACTGATTTTTCAGCAAGGCTCATGTTGCTTTGTCCTGGCTATTGCCTCCACTGTCCAGGCAGCAAGAGCAGAGAATGAAAAGGCTCAGGGAGCACTGAAAACAGCATTCCTTGGGCCATGAGGTGTATCCAAGAGATACTAATTTGTGTAGCAAGAAAAATCTGTCACCAGTGAATGGAAAAAGAATGTGGGAAGAGAAAACACAATTTGCAAATTCAGTCCTAACCATAAATGACTGCATAATACAGTCAGATGCAAGCTCTTTAGCTTCTCTGCACAACAGTTTCTCTGTTGTAAGCACATTTAACTGTCTCATGAGTGTATGTGTTAATATATTTAACTACTGGCTATATATTCACGCTGCTGGCAGAACGTACACACTATACCAAGTCCTGAGCTCAGCTTTCAGGTGGAAAAGGATCTCTGTGAGACATCAAGAACCATTCTTTCCTTACAAAGGAAGGGGCACCAGAAAGCATGAACAGAAGAGAGAAAAAAAGGGCAAGAAAAGGAGGAAAAAGGTGGGCTTAGAAAAGGCTCCTGTAAACAGAAGGAAAGAAAACGTAATGGGTTTTTTTGCAGGGGAAAGCCTTTTAATTAAAAAAAAAAAGGTGCTGTTAGAAGAGACATGAATTTTAAAAACAGACTTCAGCTCACAGAAGAACAGTAATATGCATATAGATACACACACAGCTGTGTATCTGTCACAAGTACCTTGTGACAACTCAGCTTTTTCCACATCCTTCTTGCCTGGCAGAGTTTTGGTAACTAGTAGTGCTGGTGAGACAGGCCCCCGAGTCCTAGCACTACTTTGATTGCTCTGTATGTAAGAGCGTGTGCACGTTTACATGTGCATGTATAAAGGAAGGAAGTGGAAGACTGACACAAACACACACACTATGAACTATAAATACGCTCTGGAAAGGAAAGAAACTTTTCAACCTCTACCCCACAATTGCCAACAGACTCAACATAAGGTGTTTATCAGCTCAGATACGGACTCACTCTCCTTCTAGCCTGTGGACTTAACCCCATTTTGACCTTGCAAGAAAATGATAGATTTGTTGCTCATTGGTAGTTCCCCCAGCCCTGAGGAAGAAATACTTGTGACTGATACTGAGAAGAAACAGTCAGGGGGAAAAAAAAAAAAGCTACTGAAGGGTATAAAAAATCCATACTTAAGTGAGAGTATGAAACAGATGGATATGAGGAAAAAAAAACCTAAGGAACAAATAAAGAAGTGCTTGCCTTATAGTTGCCTCAGTCCAACTTTTTTTCTAAAGTATGAAAATGCATCAGCTCAAGCATAAAGTCCTGCTTCCCCACCATTCATACAAGGGACAGAACTACAAGTGCTTACTAAGTCATGACAGACTCCAGGGTAAGGGCACTCTGAAAGGTTAGAGTGTGCAGCAAAATGCCTAAGACAGCATTACTGCAGAAGCTTTAATGCACACGGGATGAGTGTATCAGGCACCTCAGAGCCAAGAATGCTGCCTGAACAGGCAGTAGATAGGCTTTTACCCTAAAGAGTTAAGGACATGCCGACCTGTACAGCACATATCCAGGCCACCTTACCAACAGAAAACTATTAAAAGAGTTCTAGCTGCCCCCAAATAACATGAGATGTATTTCTTCATGTCTGGCCTAGGCACAGGTTACTAACTCCAGTAAAGCAATTAGAAGCTGCCAGAATAGAATTAACAGATAAACAGAAAGAATGCTAAAAATAAAGTAATTTAAGAAGCTTGTGGTACCCATACAGTGATAACTTCAGGGTTTTTGGTTGTTTGGTTTTGTTAATATGCTCAGGCTCAACACTTGAGAAAACATATGTAAAATACATCTAACCTCATTGTTTAAAAGATATTCCTTGGCTTGACAACATTGGTGACCACTTAAGTATCAATTCAGAAATCTAGCTAGATTTTTTTTTGCACGAGGTAATGATGCTTAGATATGGAATCCAGTACAGTTTTGCCTAATCCAGCTTTTAAAATGTAAGGATCAGTGTGCTTAGCCTCTTATATTTTTTAATAAAGGAAAGTGCATCTCTCTGATCCACATTCCCCCAACCTATGCAAACCTTAAGGTTCCTAATCACTCATCTGATCTGGCTGATGTTCTCACACTCTAGATTTATTCCCCTACGTAATTTCATTTCAGAAGTAGAAATTTCTTTGGATGCAAAAGAATTCAGTCCAGTTTAATTTGAGGAGCAAAATGAAGTTTTTCCAGTTCATAAAAGCAGCACACATTTCTGCCATAAAAGGCTGTTTGTAACAGCTGAAGTTTCCTTCTTCTCTAGAAAGAGAAGTGTGCTTCCACAAGACTTGAAATACAGAGAACAGTTATTTTCCTAATTTGATCTTTCAGCTTAACAAGTAATTTTTCGGAGATTGTAAATGGGGAGTGCCAGGTTAGACAATTTTCAGATTAGAACTCATCCGTTATAAGTATTTTCTGAAGTGCATATGCTCCTAAGAAATTAATAGTTTACTTTGCACATTGCAAGCCTTTTGTGTTATCTGTTTCACCAGTTCTCTTACAAACTGAGCAAAATGCAACAAAGCGCACCTTAAGGACAGAAGAGACTACCCAGAACTGTTTCCCTTTAAGTGGCACAGATTTTAAATCACCTAAGTTGAAAAGGTCACAAACTGCACCATTTAAAAAAAAGTAATCAGCAGTACAGTATCAGTTTTTGAGGCATTTCAGAGCAAAGCCTCAAGAAAATCTTTTTCCTGAGTGAGGCTGACTAACGTAGCAGGTTATCAATTACACATATGAATCAAACCAGAATTAAATTTGCATTCAATAGGTTTAATCAACAGAGCACCAGCCTCTGGGAAGGTAAGAGAATACAGTAATTGCTAGTTTTGATAGGCTTGGCTCTCTATCAGGACAAAACCATCATCTGCAAAAGGGAACATACAGGGAACGCATGAGTTCATTAAAGAGAGAAATTCAAAACAGTAATTTAGTAGCCAGGCACTACATACATACATAAAGGATCCTGCATGCACTGCGATAAGAATTACACATTAAATGACTGGAACAATAAAAAGAATAAAACTGCTACTAAAAGTCAATGAAGTGCACTTTCAGAAAAGGCTAATACCAAGCCAAAGAGCTCAACACTCTGCAGCTAACATCTTGTAGAGCAAGCCTACCCGAATTCGATTGGATCCCAACTCTAACATCTGTAGCATCTGCAAGTTGCTCAAATTCTCAATTTTGCTGATTTTGTTGTTGACAAGGAAGAGTTTTTTAAGTTGGGTAAGCTGATCTAGTCCTTCGATATGTCGCAGAACGTTAAAGGAGATGTCCAGGATCCTGAGGTAAAACAAAACAAAGGTCTCTTCAGTCCATCAGGCACAGATGATCCTAGAAGAGGCACTTGTAAATTGGTGGGGAACCTCACTATCTGCAGAGATCAAGCACCTTGATAGGCCTTAAAGTCATAAGTGTCATTTCTTTTTAATCAGAAATGACAATGAATGTAACTTTCAAAATATTTTGGGGGGTGGGGGGGTGGGGCCGGGTGTGGTGGGGGGTGGTAGAACAAGAAAACCGTTGCATGCAGCAGATAGCAATTATTTTGCTCAGCCAGGGAGCTGCCACTGTGGGAGGAAGCCCACCTTCAATACTACATATTCTTTGGGAAAAGTATGTGCCTACAAGATCTGCCTCTGACAGGACAATGCCAAGGGCTCCCATAAGCATGAAGCAGTTATGACTGTGGGAAGTAGGTCAGTCCTCCTTGCCCCAGCGGGAACAGGTTTGTAATGTATCTCCAGAGTGATCACAGACAAGTGCCAGAAACAGGGAAGAGCACTACTCCTTCCATAACACCCCCCCAAAAAAAGCCCTAATCTCACCTGAAATCTCGCCGTTTTTCTGCAGGAATAAAAACCTGTTATATGGAGCTCTCGCTGCCAAGAGCAAGGGGTGCCTGAGCACTTCTGCACCTGCATAGAAGCTGCAACCATCTATCATTCTCGCTGCCAGCACACATGTCATTTCCAGCTGACTGTCCCTGGTGAGCTTCAGGATTATGAAACTAGTTTACTGCACAGGTTAAATACCAATGGAGAATAGACATTATCCTTCATAGAGCACACAAATGAATCATGAGAAAGGCCTGGGTCATAAATATTGGAATAAGGACAGCAGGAGTAGCTCAGTGAGTGGCAAACCACCCTCAGCCTAATCCTGGTGATTCCCCTGGACTCACTCAAGTTCCACTAGAGACTCCAAGTTCTCAATCTTCCGGATTTGATTGTCATAGAGATCCAGCTCCCGCAAGGTCTGCAATTGCTGCAGGTTCTCAATGCGCTTAATCAAATTCTGACGGAGACATAGAGTCTAATAGTTGGGGAAAAGTTTAAAAACAAACAGGAAAATGGATATCAATAACAGCCTTTTGGTATACAGACAGTAAGTTTTGGGGTTTTTTTCCCCCCATTAAGTTTGTTGGGTCTTGTTGGTTGTTTGTGGCTTTTGGGTTGTTTTGTTGTTTGTTTTTTTTTTAAACAGAATCTTTTCTTAATTTATTCCACCTCTACAGAAGGAAATCTTTTTACCATGAAGATGATCAGACACTAGAACAGCAGCCCAGAGAGGCTATGTAATCTCCACCCTTGGAAATACTCAAGAGCTTGACTGGAAAGGGCCTTAAGCAACATGCTCTAACTGGATCTGCTTTGAGGAGGGTTTTACTAAAGACCTTCAGAGGTCCATTCTAATCTACATTATTCTATGTTAAGCCTGCTGTGCAAGTACAGAATGTATCTCTTAGGATAAGCCCTACGTGTTGTCTCTCATCCACTTCCAAAACCAACCTGCAAAACCCCAGGATTTTTATTACTACTTGACAAGAGGGTAACACTACCCTCCCTCAGTTAAACATGAAGTGAACTCATTAGAATCTAACCAAAGAGATTCCTGTATCTGTCCTCTTATAGGTTAGATATGCAAACTCTCCAGTTCCAAGAGGCATTCTCTGTTCCTTAGGACTGTTACCTTCACTTTCTTGAGCACCTCAAATCCTTCAATCTTCCCAATTCGGAAGTGATTCAAATCAACATCCTGAAAGAGAAATGGAGGGATTCAGCAGTTGTTTCAAAACACTCTTCAAAGACCAACCTGGTACTTTGTTCTAAGGAAAATTATAGTCTTCTAAAATGTGTAGCTCATTAAAACTTCCCTTCAAAGAGCTTGTTAGAATTGGGTTTGGCACATGACTTTACCACCACAGGTGAAGCACATGGCCTGAGGCTGTCAACTGCAAACAGGCAACAGCCCTTTCCTGAGTCTGAGCACTGTTTCACCAAAACTAGAAATCTTTTTCAGGAAAATCTGAATTTACTGAGACAGACAAATTCTGTTGTCTAGCATGAATGAAGTGTTGCAGAAAATCCTCTTACCCACTTTGCTAAGGGTTGAACAGGAACACACCTTGCTATTTCCAGTTCCAGCCCTCAGATGAACAGGAGCCACCAATAGTTCAGTAATCTGGTGGTTCTGTGAACGTTAACTCTGCACTGGCAATCAGCTAATGCACTTCACATCTGTGCTGTCCAGCCTCAGGTGTTCCAGTTTTGCAGGTCAGTCAAAGAGAAATAGAGCACTTCACCACCCAAGCTCAAAAACTCTCCAACTCTCCATCTCCTGAGGCTGCTGATACCAAGGCACAAGGCTGATTAAGTAGCTGTGCCTATCACAAATCACGGGTCTGACAGCAGCAATCACTTTATTAAAGATATTTTTACAAAAGCTCATAGCCCATCAATAATGCTGCAGCAAAGCGCCACTTTCAGTGCATCCATGCGTAATTTAGAATTTTAAATTATTAACAAAACGTTTCAGCTACTCATCAAGAATAAAACACCTCTGCTTATAGTCTAAAGGCTCTGAATCAATTCTGGGGAAGATCATGATAGCCACCAGCTTCAGAAGAATTAGATCTTTTCACCAGGTTTCAATACTCGCCTTTGCCTACCTTTTCTTTGTGCTGTATAAAGCTCATAAGGACAAAAATCTGCCTTTACCTCAGCTTCTGGGTCCAGGCTAATTGTCTCCATGTCCACTGGTGTCTCTGCTTCTCCTGCAGGAGAAGCAAATACATTATAAACTGAGAGGCATGATAACAATGGCTAACATCTGGAGAGACAAAGGGAACAAACCCTCCTCAGAAGAAACACGAGATGCACAGTTCAGATACTCTGCTGCATTAAAAAAGACAGTTCACCTATTTGGCTTTCATTGTGACAGCCAGTTGCAAAAAAAAAAAAAGCTTTCTTAACAACAGAATTTCAGGCCTAGATGCAAAAGACAGAAAGAACAGCACCCTCCCCAGCCTGCCTGTGTGGCTGCTTAATAATGCTGGCTTGAAACTGATCTGGGCAGGATTTCTTTTCTTTACACTTAGGGCCATCATCCCTCTGAAGATACACCATCCAAAGTGTCTATGCTCCTCCAACAATCTAATACAAGATTGCCGAGAAGGAATCTAAACTGTCTAGTGATAGTGCCAGGAATGACCAAGCATCTCAGCAAACCCACCCTTCAGCTTTTCTTTCATAAATACTGCCAGCTTATGTCAATGATGTACACACTTCTACATGGATCTCCCTTCTTTTGTTTGACTGAACTCACTAATATGCTAGAAAACATCACTTACCACCCATACACATTTTCTTGGGAAATGCCTTTATAGCTCTGAAAGACAGCCCAACATTTGCTGTGCTTCTATCACAGCACAAAAGGGAGTGAATTATGCTGGATAAATTAATGCTGAATAATTCATACCTGATTCCCATTTGTTGAAGATAGTGTGCTGGTTGCATCAATTTCCAAAGAAAGTCTAATTCAACTTTGCAAAACAGACATACAACACTCAACCCCTTTCCACTTCATGTGTGTAGCTTCTGTATGTACTACCAAAAAACCCAAGGAACTTTAATTCCAGTCAAAACCCAAAGGCTTTGCATTAACTCCTGCATTACTGTATGCAAACTCATTCCATTAAGCCAGAATTAATGACTATTTTTATAGCCCAGGACAGTTACAACTTTCTTGTAAACACCAAATGTCCCTTATGCTTAACACGTTTTCCCTACTGATGGTTAGCATTTTAAGGATGAACAGTACAAGCATTACAATTTTTAATACTGGAATCAAACTCCAAGGTTTTCATAGCTCCACACACCATCATTTACCTTGCTGTATTCGGGCTACTGCTCTTGCCTGGGTATTCAAACAGGAAAGAGCACTAACTGAACCGACTCACTGAACTTAAGACTGAAAAGCAATCCTCTGTCCCTCACCTTCTGATATTCTTTATAGCATGAATTAGCAGGGACCATAAATTATATTTTGGGGATGCAAAATGAGCTGGTGGGCTTGGTGACATTGAATGACAGTATAGAAATGTCACCAAAACTGACATGCATTCATATGCTTGTCAGCATTTTAGCAGTAGGCAACACTTGAATTTTCTTATTTTTCTTCCAGATCAAGGAGCTATGCACTTCAGCAGGAGAGTGGGATACCCTACCCTGCTGCTACCAAGGCTACATCTCTTTGACCTATTTCTAGGGTGCAAAGGCTGCCAGGACAAAGTGCTCTAAGCCAAAGAAGCACCCTAGCTGAATTTACAGCAAACAGGAACACAGCCCAAGTTTGGAACAACAGTTATTTGAGATATCACATTAAAAACCCAAACTATTCCCCTTGTATTAAGTTGTACTAGCAGTAAGTTAGTGCTCCTGGTGAAGGAACTTCTCCTTTTGAGACTTTAAAGTTGTCCAACAGTAAAGCCAGTCATGCAGTCAGGAAAAAGAAATATTCTTCAGCTTAAAAAAAACTGAAGTAAGAAAATCCTTCAACTTGTTTGGCTAGCAGACTCCTTTATAAAATTACACGTTTCATCACAGCACCCATTACAGACCATTTATACACATTTCGTTTTGGCAATGTGTTAAATACTCTGTTCTGGGATCTGTCAAAGGGTAGCTCCTTTTATTTTTACCATGTGGCTTTGAGTGAGCAGTCCTAATAGAGCCAGTGCGGGGAAAAAACCACACAAGCCCGAAGACACAAAACCAAATCACACAGGATATGTGTATTGTAAAACCAATTTAAAACTGAAGAGAGAGGCACTAGCGTTTACGTAATAAGGCCATCTCTCAAAGTTTATGTACCATGTATAAAACACCTTCCATACAGCATTCTGAGTGAGATGTATATACTTGTAACACTGATAAATCAGTATTGGTATGAGAATGTTAAAGTACATTTTCTTTCAAAGAAGAGACACAAAAATGGTTCTAGCAAGTTTACAGTCCTACCAATGGTCAACCAACATATTATTTATGAACCAAGTGGATGCAAAACACCCTAAACTGACCCTCCTACAATCACTCTACAAACAGAACTGCAATTTCACTTGCATGCAGTAAGTATACAAACAGCACTTTAGTCCACAATTTTTAATGCAGGAGGTTCCTCAGGGGAGAAAAAAAAACAAAAACAAACCAACCAAAAACCAAAACATTGCTCTGGCAGTAAAGTTTCTTACGTGAATTTTTGTGTAACTCATGCCTGCAAGCTACACAGCTTTGCAGATGTAGGAAAAATAACATGACATTCAGAAAACCCAAATTCCGCAGTACAGAACAGCAGTTACTGAGTTATATAAGTTCACAGTATCGCAAGCATTTAAAGCAACTAAAAGCCCAACTAGACTTTTAAACTGCATATGCATGAAAAAATATTATAAATAGCTAAGTTATAAGCTTTCTAAACAGAGGTGCTATTCCTCACAGAATTAGCTAAATGATAAATCTGAAATTTCAGCTGCTTGAGCTCTTTCTATTTATGATCTTCTGTGCAAAAATGTAGAAAACTTAATTTTCCTTTCAGCTGAGAAACTCAAAGCTGGCCAGGGAAACTAATTCAAATGTTCCAAAATCATTCCTCTGCTCAATTCCTGCCCTATTGGAAGCTTTCTGAACCTTAAGAGTTTGGAATAAGAAGTAACAATACAGTCATTACATTAAACTGTATCCAATGTAATTCAGCCACCAAATCTGAATGCATTTTTCTTGCTTTCATTGGAATAAAAGTACATCACTTGAAATATTTTCTCAAATACTATAACTCCCAGGGGAACAACATATAATGTGAAATGCACAGCTAAATTACATCAGCTGATGTAATCAGTGTTACATGCACGCAGAGGAAAATGGCGACTGTCTGATCTACATGGTGGTATCAATCATATAGTGGTTGGGACATACAATTTGTGAAATGTGCTCTTACACTTTTACAGACATCACTGCAGCATTTTTTTTTTTTATAAACTTATAAGGGTTTTCTTTACTATCAACAATTAATTATTCCTAGAGTTCATTTATAGTTAGGAGATGAGATTTACAATTCTCACAGTCATTTTCTAGTTTAGGAAAGACTTTTGAAAATTCTAATAGGCAACGTTAAGATTAGGAGGGATCTGCACTAGATGCACAGTCAAAAAGGATTAAAATTTGCTACGGAAAATGCTGTATTATTTCATTTCTATTTCAGACCAATAATAATCATCACAAACATCTCTATCAAAGGATGCTATTACATCCCAGATCATTAGCAAGCACCAAAAGCCCAGATAATATTGCCATAGAGGGTCTTCAGAGATGAATCTGCTCTGACAAATGCTATGCAAGTTACTGAAAAGCAAACCCTTCCATCAAACACACACAGGCTTAAAAAGTATGTCAACATTTCTACCCAATGTTCTAACACAAACAGTAAAAACAGTAGCAAAAGTTTAAAGTCAAGAGAATTTAAACAGATGTATTTTTGAGATGTCTCAGAATTCTTAAATTAAAAAAAAATGGACAGCTTTCTTCAATCTATCTAGAAATGGTTGTCTTTGCCTTCCAAAGGAATCTGGCAACTCCTTAGGTAAAACACTACATATGCTAAAGCAGAATTATGAAAAGCTGTTTATGTTTATTTCTAATGAACATTTCTAGCGCCCTTCCACAAAAAAAAAAGTATGAATAAAGGTGTTTTATGTTTTGATATTAAAGACTTCAGAGAGAAACGTGGATGCACAAATAAGAAAAAAACAAAGGTCTAATATCAGTGGTTCCATTAAGAGATGGCAGCTTTACTTTAGCCATAACAACACTATCACTTATTTATTTTTTAAAGAAGATCGCTCTAAGGCAGATTCACATTGTTAACTAACATTGATACAACCATCACGTAGCCACAGAAAACACACAGGACTGACACACGTACGCTACTGTACACACTGGTAAGACGACACTTCCTAATGCAATCATTTCGGTCAGCAAGGTACCTGCGGAGTTCTCACCATTCTGCTCATCTCTCAGGCTCTGCTGACTGAGGTCAGTTACTAAGCGAACTGCCTGCTTCTTCCCTTCTTCGTCTCCTGACTCCTCTGATTCAATCCGCTTATCAACTGCATAAAATACATAACAACAGAATTAGCGTATCTTCAGCAGTGGGTTGGTGGGAAGAAGCAGCAAACAGGACTCACATATACCACTATGCAGTTAGTAGAAATCCTAAGTTAACTAAATGAAAGGTTTAGTCTTAAATAAAAGGCCTCTTACCCCTTGTTTCTACTTTGATTTTGGATGCACTTTTTCCTCCCATCACATCTTCCTAAAACCAACAATCTGGGAAGAAGACTGGAGGAAAAAGGAAATTTCTTAGATCAATGAAGTGCAATTCCAAAGATTACGGAGATGGAATTATAACTATTACATTTTAAAAGCTTTTAGAAAAAAAAAAAATCAGTATCACGTACAATAGTACCAATGACACAAAGAAGTGAAGGCATCAAAAAAAAAATCCCTGCAGATAAAAGCAGCGGTCTCCCCAGCAAAACCTGCAAGATCCCTTCACCGTTTACCCAGCCACAACTCTGCTGGCCACCCTGGCCCTGGGGACCTGAAGCTCCTTCTCAGTCCCCTCCTCAGTATTTGCTCTCGTTTCATGGGGCGACTGAGGAAAAGCAACGCCGTGCCAGGGGATGGATTTCTTATTATCTCTGGGGTTTTTTACATCACGGTCATCTCCACAAACCCCCTTCTTCCACCTCTCGCGCGTGGAGCCCCTGGGGCGGGAGAAGGCCCCAGGCCATGCCCCCGGTAACACACCCCCACCGGCCCCGGTAACACAACCACCCACCCACCGCCCCGGCGGCCCGCCAGGGCGCCGGCCTCCCTCGGGGTGGTCACCCAGGGGCTGCCCAACAGCGGCAGGCCCACGAGCCCCACGGCACACAGCTTGCAGCCGCCCGGCCGCGCAGCAGCGACCGAGCGGCGGGGCCGGGCCGTCCCGACCCCCACGGCACTGACGGCTCCCGGCGAGCTCTCACCCTCCATCATCTCCTGTGGTCCCTCTCCGCTCTCCGCCGCCATATTGCCTCTCCTCCCACCGCCCCCTTCCGGAAACCGCCTCAACCGTCCTCGTAGCCAATCAGAGCCCACGGCTAGAGAAGAACTGCAGGCAATCACCTCGAGGGGGGAAGGGGGGAGGCTGAGGGGGCGGGGTAGCGCTGTGGCCGACGCTCATCCGCGCGCATGCGTACTGGCCCTGCGCACCGCGGCCTTCTGGGAGTTGTAGTTCCCTGCAGGCAGGGCGGAAAGCGGCGGCTGCGGACCTGCTCCCTCCCCACCAGCGCCTCGGGGCTGAGGTGTTACGAGCTGCTCCCGGCCTCGTTGTTCCACTCACAAATTCTTCGGAGTATGGCTGTCATCCTGCAGAGGGCCTTCCACCTGCAGCCTTTCACCCCTGGAGCGGGAAGCTGGAGGTCGGTCGGCCGAGGCTGCCTGGGGCCAGCGGCTGGAAGCGGGACATCGCGTTTGGCGGCGGCGAGGGAAGGAAAAGCCGGAGAGAGCCGCAAATTCCCTGAGGCCGGATCAGTTTTGCCTCCTCCCGCGCTGGCGTCCCATTGGCTCTCCTCCGTGCCGCTCCTCTCACTGCCTTCACTTATTGGGCGACGTCGCCGTTGAGTCCCGCTCCCAACTTCCTCGTGGCTGTCGGTTTTGTGGTGCCCGCCCTGAGGAGCCGTGGTCGCGGTCGCGGTCGTGGTGCAACCCCGGGACGGTGGGCGGCAGCCCGGGTGGGTGGGAGAGAGGGAAGCTGTGTCACACTTGCTGACTCAAAACTGGGAATTACTTCCCAAATTACCAAAGCTTTTGCTTTTAAAATGAGCGGGAATGGAGAGAGAGTGCTGGCTGGGCCCTTGGTAGCTCTTACAGAAATATGGTGGAGGGGTCTGTCGATCTCAAGGTATCCTATACGGCCTGGGAGGGTAATAGTCAATAGAGTCACTTTTGAGTTAACAACACAGACTAAACGTTAATCGGGACACGCAAGAATGTGTGGCAGTCTCGCCGTAACTTACAGGGCTGTGCTTTGGGTTAGAAGGCATTGTTACCTGCCAGCGTCCTGAGTGTTAGTGCCTGACTGTAAGGCTGACTGTTTCTTGTGTTTCTGTTACAGATGGTGGCTCCCTAGGTGTGGCGTGGCAACTAGAGTGTGATCATGACAGCCAATGCTCATAGTCCCTCTGAAGGGAGTCTTATGCCTTCAACAGTAGGCTTAGTCCTTTCTAACCTGAATGACTCTGATAAGCTAACTAGATCCTACCCCTTGGCCAGCAAGAGCAGGAGAAGTCAGCTCTCCAAACTCTGCCGGCTTAGAGCATCTCTGCCTGGTGAGTGCAGTATTTTGAGATTGAATTCACTAGTTGTCTGTGAAGGTGACGTGTTTCACATGATTTCAGACCTTCCTCCTCCCCTCCCCCAAACCCAGAGGCAATAGCAATAACTAGCTGCCAGAAAGCACTGTTCAATAAGCACCTGAGCCATAGATTACTGCAGGCTGGGACAGTTTACAGGGGATGGGTTGCTGGATAGATGCTCTGCACTTGTAATTGTCCCTGGGCAACCGTTATTGGCTGCCATCAGACCATCCTGCCACTTTGTGTTACTATCTAAAACATGAAAAATTTCCAAATAGGGAGAAAGATGTTGTTATACTGGATGCTGTTAGGAGGCAAAGAACTTTGTGGTTTACAGTGCATCCAGATACGGGTCTCCATATTTTATCATGGTGATCATATTTGTACTCTATGTGGTGCATAAATGCAGAGATCTCCTTGTGATGAGTTGTTCATAACACTTCTTCCAGTACTGCTAAACTGTCAAAGCTGCTTACTGTTTTGGGATTGGAGTGATGGCATTTGGCTGCTGATACGGCTTCCCAGGGAAATGTTTTTTACAGGCAGAACTTTTGAAAATTTTAGTAGAATCATTTGGCATTGTGTAACAGAAAACATCAGTGTGGGCACAGGTATTTCAGTGTCACGTCTTGTGAACAGTTAATTAACTGGCTTGTGACTAATGCAGTATTTAATAAGGGCTTGAACACTTATTGTAATTATATTTAATAACAGTTTCAATTTTAACTTGAGAGATTTCGAAACTGTTTAATCTCTGTTAAGTGAAAAATAAAAGTTAACTAGTCTGATTGAATCTTACGGATGTTGGCAATTTTTTTATAGCCTATGGTCTGAGTTTAATTGTTCCAGTGGCTGTGAATCAAAAAAGATACGTTTATTAGGATTGTTTCTGTTTTGTTCAGTTTCATTGATTTTTATTTTCTTGTAATTTCTTTAAAAAAATCTAGACACATATATTTGGGGATTACTTGACATTTGCTTCAGCTGACAGCTAATTTTTTTATTCATTCCTCTAATACTCCTATAGTAGACTGTTACAGCTACATAGCTGATCTTTATCTTCTCACAGGGGAGAAATGGAGCTCTTACTGTTTGTCTTCACTGGCAGCTCGTAACATTTGTACCAGCAAAACTGGTAACTTGTGGGTTCAGTGGGATTCTGCCTTTCCCTCCACTTCTGTTGGAAGTTCTGCTTCTTGCTCCTTTTTGCATGCCCTCACTGTGGAAGAATCCAGCCAGCACCTTCCAACTGCTGCACGAAATCTGAACAAAGCCATCTTCACTGTGGATGCCAACACAACAGAGGTATTTGCAGTAGCAACTGCTAAACTAAGCAGACCATGTCTGGTGTAGGTTGTATGACATCAGACAGGTTAAAATGCCTCTGATGCTTATGTATATCTGCAGGCAATCAGAGCGTCTTGAAGGCATTTTATAGTCTGCTCAATCTCATTAGTCTTCTAAAGACTGACAATGTGTTCGTTTCCATTGCAGGTTGTAGTTAGCAAAACATAAAAGACAGTATCAGAAGCATGGATATCTTGAGTCTTTTTTCAAACAGGAAGAGGGAATAAAGAAGAGTGCAGCTGTGATGTGGCATAAGGGAAGAAAGGAAAAGCAGAATGTGCTTCAAGCCTTCTGCCTGTTAAGTGCCAACCCTGGGATGGGTTTGTGGTGGCACAAGGTCTATTTATCTGACCCAGTAAATACGCCTTTTGCATTGGGAGGGAGAGAATTTCTCTGTTTCTGTCCCAAAAGTAAACATGGATATAAAAATGAGTACTGAAAACTTTGAAGAGCTGTGCCATTTTTAGCTTGAACTGACAGTTCAGACTTACCCATCTTAAAGGCATTTAATCCTGACCTGGTCTGTAACACAGGCTTAAGTACGTCAATGACTGGTGTGATTACCACAGCCTTCAGGTATGGATAAAACTGTGTGGTCTGCCCAGGCTTTGCCAGCAGATACAACTTTGTAGTTTTGCCTCTGTGGATATAATGATTTAAACAACACAAGAGGCTGGAGTGGGTAAGCAGTTGAAAGAAAGCAGGAAAGATAAAAGGAAAGCAATGTCTCAAACCTTCTTAACCAAAAACGTGCGTGGGCAAGGGTTGTCTTAGAACAAGAAGATTTAGTGAATTGTTTTTGAAGATTTCAGAATTTAAAAGAACCACTCAATTTCCACCAAGAGGAAGGGATATTGCAAGACATTAAAGCAACAACCTGAAGAGGTGATGATCTTCTAACAAAACTTACAACTTTTATTCTTTGTTTTGTTTTGGTATTTTGGGTTTTTCTCCCCACTTTTCTAGATCCTAGTGGCTAATGACAAAGCCTGCAAGCTGCTTGGGTGCAGTAGTCAGGAACTCATTGGTCAAAAGCTGTCCTGCTTGATATCCAAATCCAGTCAAGAGGTGTGGGAAGCTGTGGGTGAGGAGTACATAGAAATTGATGATTGTTCATCGGTGTTTTCAGGAACTGTGGTACGTGAAATGTTCAAGCAAATACTCCCCAACATATACAGTGTTTTTGTTGGCTTTGGTTTGGGGGGTGAGGGTGGGCGGGCAGGCTGACATTTTCAGTATAATTTCCTGATATATTTAATTCTGTGGGCATTTGGCAATTATGTCATTTGTAGGACTGTTTGCTTTAAAAGTTTGAAGATGTGGGAATTCAAAGGGCAAAAGATGGTTTGAGAGGCACCCGTGACAGCCTTGCAGCTGCCAACATGTAACATAGTCAAGATTACTTGACCAAATCAGAACTTAAAGGACATTAGATTTAAAAAAAAAAAAAATAAAAATTGCTTAACATGGAAAAACCTATTCGGGAAAAGTTCCCAACTGCCTGGTCTTTTAAAATATTTTTAAAAAGACCTTAAATTGCATTGTGCATATTATAAAGCTACAAGTCAGTCAAACAATGTGAAATGTCTGTGCTAAAACACCCGAGTTGGTGCAAAAGAGTGGAATTTTGCCTCTAGTGGGTTGTTTATAAGAGAGCTGCATGAGAAATGTCTCAAAATTATTTTCTTTTGCTGCTGTTGTGAGCTGTTACTAGAAAAATACTTGGAAAATGAGCTCATATTCTTCCTGGTGTGTTATTTTTCTACTGAAATTGTCAGCATCTCAGAGCTTGATCTTCCTGAATCCTCAGTTGGATATGGGGGAAAAAACCCCATAAGTCTGATTCAGTGGAATCCAGAATTAAAATTATATGTCTGATAAAGGCGCTAATTCTAAGCTACAGCCATTCCAAGTACTTTATAAGAGTCACTGTGTAATTCATGAACCCATTCTGTGAAGAT
Source organism: Phalacrocorax aristotelis (assembly GCF_949628215.1). NCBI lineage: Eukaryota > Metazoa > Chordata > Aves > Suliformes > Phalacrocoracidae > Phalacrocorax > Phalacrocorax aristotelis. The sequence continues at coordinate 30,719,122 of NC_134282.1, forward strand.
TGTATGAAAAATATAAAAGGCTTGATATGAACACTGCAGGTTATAAGATAAATAAACATTTTCTGATTTGAGAAGAATCTCCCATAAGAAACTAAACTGCTATTTTTGCAGCTTAAAGTAAGAACTATGTTACTAATGTGGAGTATTCATTAGCAGCATGGGACGTCTCTTAAATAAGGAATCTCTGGAAGGCACTTCTCTTGAATGGAAGGTATTAGATTTGCATGCTTATTATGCTGAAGGAAATTATGGTAGGGAAGATACAAAAGCAACCGCAACCTTTTGTGTATGATCAGGGAATTATTTGTAAACTTTTCATCTCTGTATTAAAGCTGCATTTCTTCCAATAGAAAAGTAGTAAATAATCAGGAGACAATATTTTTCTAACAATGATGGGGGGATATCTTGGCTCAATATCTTATTCTTATTTGAAATTCTTGCAAAGTAACCTCAGTCTTAGTAAATGATGACTACATCTCTGAATCCTATGGAAAGGTGGATGTTATAGGCTGTCTGAAAGAGAAGATCCCTGTCTCGGTCTGGCTGAGGCGAATAAGAAGCAAGAACAACCAGCGTTGTGTGGTTGTGCTGGAACCAGTGGAAGGACTTTCAGCTTCTGTTTCCTTCAGGGTTGATGTGAGTGTTTTCCTAATTATCAAAGGCGACAGTGGTTTGTTAGAGCTTATGTGCAAAGAGAAGGTGTCTAAAACCCAGTAGGCTTGTTACTATTTGTGAACATGAAGTGTGTACATAGCAGTGCCTGAAACTGGCATTGCACACGCAGGACCTGTGCATATGTCTTCCACGCGGCTCACCTTGATGTATTCAACAAGTCACATTAAAATACACTGTCTGTCCCTGGGGACATCTTAGCCTTGAACAGTGAAGGTTTGGCAGGGTTTGGTTATTCAGGGCAGGGATGCCCTTGTGAAGGGATCAGCTTGCTGAGGAATTGTTCTGTGAGGAGCGTTTGACTCCTCTGCTTCTCCCCTACAGCAAAGGACAAGCTCTCTATATGGTAACATTGGAGAAGTATTGCATGTCTGCTTTTACTGAGGTAGTTGTAGCCACAAAGAGGCTGCAGAGTGAAACTTCCTGCCATTTGCTTAGATATTTGCAGAAACTGTTGTTAAAGGATTGAGTGGACTGTGACTAAAATCCTAAAATTAAAATAGTCCTGTAAATTTTCTTCCCAAGGGAGAAATTACATCGTGTGACCTTCTTTTTGCCCATCTCCATGGCTACCCAACATTGGAAGAAGTAGTTGGGCTCCACATAAAGGACCTGATTCCTTCTGTGCAGATCCCTCCTCTAGGCAAAAAAATCCCAAAGGTATAGTATAAGCACCAACCACATTCTTCCATACCTTTCCCATTTGGAACATAGGGGTACACTCTTTTCCCTCCTCAAGCAACAGAAGAAAGCCTTTTCAGAGAGAAGCGTAAGCTCCCTGGAAAATGGTATGCTGCTTATTTATGGGGCTGGTGTCTGAATATTTCCTAACAAGGGGTGAGACCAAGCCCCAAGCTCTCATTGTGGAATCTGGTGAAAGACACTTTTCCCCATTCCAGGCTTTTTAAGAAACCATGCTGTCTCTATCAGCTCCCTAAAATTCCTTTGAATTCTTTAGCTGGTTTCAGTCATGTCTGTCTGAGGAGTGAAAGTCTAAAGAATACCCAGATCTTGCAAACGGCATGAAAACAGGCAGCTAGATAGTTGAAAGGGGCCTTATGAATGCCTCATTTGTTGAAAAGTTGCAGTGTGGACTTTACTGGTCTTGATTATCAGGATATTCATACAGGAGTTCAACACTGGATTCCAGATCCTTAGGAAACCAGACTTTGTTCATTTTGATGTTCACAGGATTGGCTTGTTTTTCTTCTGCTCCTTTTTCCTGAGAACTTTCCTGCATAATTTTATATGAATACTGAAAAGCAAAACATTTGGTTAGTTAGAGGTTTTCTGTTTGGTTGGGGTTTTTTGGTTGGGGTTTTTTGTTTGTTTGGTTGGGGTTTTGTTTGTTTTTGCTTTAATTTAGAACCTCAGGATCCAGCGAGCTGTAGGCCGATCCAGAGAAGGTAACATGTTTCCTCTGAGTTTAAAGCTGCAAGTAAGCTTTCTGGAGGAGGACCAAGCAGCAGTGCAGAAAGATGGTGTTCCGCAGACAGAAAAAGAAGGCTCTTTCACAGGCTATCATTACTCTGCTACAGTTGTGGTTTTCTCCACCATCAGTGGTCTTATTACTGTCCAATCAGATGGAACCATCTGTGGCATCAAGGACAGTTTTGCTTTAATGCTCTTTGGCTATGAGAACAAAGAACTCTTGGGAAAGGTAAGATAGGAGTCTCAATCCCTCCCAAAAGACTGCTGTGTCTGGCAGCATATCCACTGGAATTGTAAAATCGTTTTTACAGACTCATTTCTGTCAGTCACAAAACCTCTGTGTTCCATGTGTTCAGCAAGTGAGTTGTAGGATGATATGCAAATTCCCTTGCTGTAATTGCTAAGTCTTGCAGTACTGAGGAGCTAGTATGGATTTTGAGTATAAGTTCTGCATCAGTCATGTGGATCACTTTTGCCTGCCTATTCATGAGAATCAGATCCACAAACATGGATTGTTAGTTGCCTCCAACCTGTGAGAGTCAGCTTGGCTTTATAAGGTTTCGTTCTGTGTTTTAGAACATTACGCTCCTGATCCCCAGTTTCTATAACAACATGGAGAGAAGCAGTGACTGTTCTTTGCTATTACCTCCGCTTAATGACTCCATGGGGACAGAGAGTGAGTGCATCTCTGAAGATGTTACTGCCTGCCATACAACTGTCTCTAGCTGCTGGAAAAAAGGTAAAATGAATAGAGATGAGAGATTTTCCTATGAACATGGGAATGTGCTTTGTAAAAGCAATCTACCTCCATGCAGTTTTTAAAATTGGGTTTCCACTATAACCTAAGGTAAACAGAATTGTTCACCTGCTTCTCCCTTTGTTGCTAAGAAGATGAAACTGAATACCTAAGTAGGAAATTACACTGTTAAAAGAGAATGCTTTGTGCTTAATGAGCACTTCCCTTTCCCCCTTCCTGTTAGGATCTCTGAGTATTTTAAGATGTGTAAAATACAGCTTTTGTGACAGTATTGCAGCAGAGCTGTAGATACTTAGGACTAATATTTTAAGAGATAATTCTAATATTATTCTGAACTGGCTCATGTTGCTGCCTAATTGATATTATATTGCTGTGGTGTTCAGGCAGGTTAGGAGGCATCACATATTCCGCTGATGCAGTTCACTGCATTTACAAATAATTTATTAAAGTTGTGTTTCTCTGAACACAACAGGAATAAACAGAAGCAGGGAAGCCTCATGTCTCCAAATCTGTCTTTCCAGCTAGCTCTGCCCAAGACAGAGAACACAAGCAAGTGCATACTTTCATCCATATCACAAGAGATCTTTTTTGCTGGGTTTGTTTGGGGTTTTTTTTGGGAGGGGGTGGGGGTCATCATGTTTCCTTTTTTTCTTTTCTTTGCTTAGAAATGCACAACTGCATTGAAACCAATGCACACTACCTGAACAAAGAAGAGTTAGTAGACATTGTACAATTTATTAAGTAATTCTTCACAGTGGTACCTCTAATCTAGGAGTAATTCAGTTCTTCAGTGAGGAAGCATTGTTGGTACTTAGCCTTTACTAAATGGAAGGATTATTCTAGATTTGAATCTAGATTTGTTAACTTGTTAGCAATAATTGGTTTACTTCATTTTATAAACTCATGTTTTATTCGTGTTTTTCTCTTGATCTGTTGTCACTGGGGAAGGAAAGAAGTTCTTGTCTTACTCTTTCCCTTAAACACGTTTAAACTGTGTACTCTTTTGTCTTGCAATGTCAGTGAGTTATATAAAAGCAGTCTAAACCTTTTCATTTTAAGTGTTTGGAATGGGGAGTGTATGTGTATTTTGGGCTTTTCATTTTTGCTGCTGCTCTTTGTATGATCACTTTATTTTCAGTCCATGTCATTGTCCAATGTCCAATGGTCATTGGCCTTTTATTAGGTCTCTGACTTTCAATACAAGTTGCTAACCCAGGAGGCTAATACCTGTCCAAGAGCTTTGATAGGAAGGCAAATTTTCGCAGCCCTGAAACATTTAGATTCCTGCATGTGATGACTTCTCAGGCCAAGGCAGAGTGAAGTGCTCATATTTTGACCACTTTGCCTTAATCCAGTCTTTATTACTTAATTCCTTAGGGATAAGACAGACCAAGGCAGTTCCAGGATTGTTTTTAATCACTTGTAGTCTCCAAAGCCTAAACATAAAAGGTTAAGGTGGTACAGTTTTGTTTCTTGTTTGGTGCAGACAGCAGCTTCTTGGCTGCATCTTTAGCAAGGCTTCTTTCAAGAGATGAAGAGCTGAAATTGGAAAGAAGACAAAAAGATGACAAATCAATACATGATGAGACTAAACAAAGGAATGGGACCGGTTTATTTTCTACTCCCTCACCTCCTGAAGTGGCATGCACACCCTCTAATAGGTAGGCATTTCATGGACTGCATATTCACTTTGAAAAATGAAGAGCTGTCATGGCAATCGCCAGTAAAAATTGTTTCTTCACCTCTGTGATGTCTGTAGGAAGGTGTAACAAGACCCTTCTGCACTTTGCTCTCAGAATCTGAGCACTATTTGCAAGACAGGTTGAAGTTTGTCTACCTTAGATTTTTGTTTAGATCTGTACAACCTACAACTGTAAAGTTACAGGAGTTCCATCTCTACAAGGGACCAAATGCTTCACCCAGGCTAGGGAAGGTAATTAGGCTCTATCTTTGCTAAATCAGAAACAGTGGATGTTTATCTCCTTCCATGGTATCCACCAGCTGGTGTTGCACTGAAGTCAGGTTACGTGGAATGAATTCTAAATGTTATTACTTCCAGTGTTCGGTGTAACTGTCAGGTCATCCATTAAAATGGGGTGCTGCGTTACTGAAGTTCAGCCATTTTTATTGTACCTTTCCAGGTCTTTTTCCTGTTACAAGATTAGAAATTCTGCACAAATAACTATATGGTTTATCTTAAGTAAAATTTTAAGCCTTTCACATTAACAATTCCAACCGTCAGAAAATATTTACTATCCTTTTTAATATAGACTATTACAGTGCAGTTCTTGCTGCTTTTTAAAGAGACTGATAGTTTCATTGTTTCCTTGTGCTCCCCTGGGTTTATGTCTCTCACATCATACTTGGATTTTAAGTGCTGTGCTGCATGGATTGGTTTTCTGCTCTGCGTTTTTACTAATAGAAATGTTTGTAAAATACCTTGTCCTATGGGCTTCAGTGAACCATGGTTAAACTGATGGGTGGGGACATCCATCTTCTGTTGGACAGACAAGAGTTCTTCTGTTCTCAAGGCTGGAAGTATCCTGCCACGTGTATTGGCTTTTTGTTGTGGTAAATGATCTATGATATATATTTAGAAATCAAGCTAGAAAGGGAAGTAATCCATAGGGAAAGAGTGCCATTTGAGTATACCTGCTCTTCTTTGGTCAAGGTGGAATTTGTTAGGATTTTGGACACCCATGTCAACAGCTTTCTGCCTCTTTCCTTTAAACTTAAAAATAAGACAATTGGTGTAGGTTTTAAATAGTGACTATAGTAATGGAAGAGTGTATACAGTATGATGGTTTTCTCAGTCCTTTGTCATCATGATATCACTAATAACTTTGAATCCTTGCAGTGAAGGCAGCTGATGGGCTGTCAGCCCACCATAGAGAGCCTTGCCGTGAAACCTGGCTTGACAGAGTCAGAGGAGTGGAACAGTGCAGAAGGGTGGGAACTGCAGGATCAAATAATTCTCAAAAGATGCTCTCTGTAAGGCTCTCTCTCCACATCATCTGATTCAGAATAGTTGGATTTAGTTCAGAACATGAAGATTCCAGTACGAAGCAGTGATAGTGCAGTATCTGGTGCATCTGAGACTCAAAATGCCAGTGAGACTAGTATCTTGCCTAACCAATTACAAGCTCATTAGCAAGACTTTAAGGAAGGAAATTGTCAGCAGATCTATAGGTTACCATATGAAATGCTGGAGTATCAGCACTCCAGTGATGCCTGGGGACAAGCTTCTTTAGTAAATGTTGCCTGGTTGCCTGTTTCTTCTAGGCTAGAACACAATCTAGATACTGCATCCTATGACCCAATTAAGCTGCCTTCTGATGTTACTTGTGACTCATGTGGAACACCAACAATAGATGAGCCATGGTCTGGGACAACGCTGGACAGCAGACGAGACTTTCAAAGCCACATGGTTACAGGGCAGTTGTCAAAAACAAACTTGATGTGTAATGCAAAACATTCCAGTCTTGAGCACATTGTCACTGAAAATTGCCTGCTAAATGATTCTTCATCCTTCTTTGCAAATGAAGGAAATAGTACCCATAATGTTTGCTCAGGAAATAAAATGGGTTGCCATGCTTCTGCGCCAGGAGTTGCTACAGCCTCTGAAGATGTTAAAGAATCAGACGCTGAGCTGAACTGTATTTGCTCTGGTCTTGAGGTACTGGGTCTGAATGTTGGAGTCAAGAGGGATTCAGATAATTGTTTAGGTATTACTGCAGCCCTTGTAGGAGTATCCTCCTCTAATGCAGTGGACTCAGCTGTAGACAATACGCTAAGACAGAAGAACAGTGCCTTTTCAACTGGGCAAGAAAAGCAGCAGTTGAACGGTGTTGCCATAGAGGATGGGTCTGTGTGGCTGGCCTCCCAAAGTCACTTAGAAAACTCTGAAGAACCCTCCAAAGCATTTCTTGAGAAGCCTGATATTCTTGCAGAGGCTGGTGGGGACAACATCAACAGAAACCCACTGAAAAACAAAGGTAGTCCTGAAGAAGACTGTCTTTTGCATGGGCAGCAAAATATGGAGAAAAAAGTAACATCGACCCCAGTGAAACAAGGAGGAGGGCTGAATCCGGCAGCTTCTTTGACCTTGGAGATCCTGGAAGGCAGCTACACTGGGAATTGCTGTCACAGAGATGGTTCACAGTTAAGTAAGTTAAACTTATTTCTCCCCTTCCCAAAACTCTTATCGGGATGCTCTTTTTCACCCACATTTTTGCAGAAGGCAGACAATTCTGGTTGGAACCTCACAGTAGAGAGGAAGGAAGAAGCTGTAGCATCTAGAAAAAAAGTGGTATTTAAGTCTACTCAGAGGATATTGGAAAAGCAGGTGGTATAAAATACAAAGTTACTAAGAAATTAATCCAGACTGAATAGTCAGAAATATTCTTAAAACACAGTTAAAAGATTTGAACCTGATAACTTCTGAACAGAGCATACGAACTCCATTGTAAAACTTGTATCTAAATTGTGTAATGGGATGTGTGTCATTCACTCCTTCAGCTGGATTCTGTGGTTTGTTGTAAAAAAATCCCCATTTTTATGTAATTTAGAATAACAATGTGAAATTAATAATCACAACTGGACACTGGCAGAAGTTTCTGCCGGGGGTGGGAACTATGGAGGTAGCTGCCAGGTATGTCTAGAATAGCTGTGCTTTTGTCAGTCCCTCTGATGATTCCTTACTAAGTAGGTGTTCCCCAAATGAATAATGGAGGAATTCACTTCAAGAGCTCAGAATTTTGTCCTAAAATTTCTGTGGTCTCATTCACACTCAAGTTTCATTCTACCATTTTAACTTCCTCACCTGTTTCTACAGGTATACTCTTTGAAGTGAAACGTGTAGAACTGCAGGACCCTGCCATACTTTTCTGTGTCTGGGTGGTGAAAGACTTTCTACAGAGCCAGAAGGAAGCTGTAGCAAAGGCTCAGCTTTTGCTCTCCAGTCTAGTAAGCTCTGCCCAGTCTATTGGAGATCTTTCTACACATAGTCTCGGAGAAGTAAGAAATTCTAGCATTGATAATATTGAGCATTTTTCTGCTTATTTGACTACTAAGCTGAAGCTAAAGTCAGAAAGGTTTTCAGTTTAAAACAATGTCATGAGGTGGTGGGTGGGTATTGCTGTTTCTTTGTTTCCCTATTTTTAAGTCAAAATAAATGTTTCTTTGCTGTAAAAAGGACAATTGCTGTTCTGCAGCATTTCTGGTGGTGTGTGTTCGGCTTAGTGTAGTTACCTTTCCAGTCTGAACAATGAAAGCACCTAACTTTAAAGTTGTTCTTAGGCTGGTTTAAATACATCTACAACAGAGGTTTGCACCAGTGTGGTGAGATTAATTTTAAATCAATGTAATCACACTGGCACCAATGACACAACATTATGAAAAAAGGAAATAACTAGGCTGAAAACTTTCAGTGACTGACTTGTGTCAGCAAAAGAAAATGGGAGTTTTCTGAGATGCTGCATTCAGGATGGTGTATAGAAAACTAACTGCATAGCTGTCAGTGCCATAAAACCTGAACACAGAACTGCTCAGGCCTGCTTTTCGGTTAGTAGTGGGATGTAAAACTGACAGTACTTTGACCAAGGTTGTAGAGGAAAATACTATCTTTGATCAACTGAAATAGGTAATGGTGATCTTCCCTTGAGTAAATGTATGCATCCCCTAGGTCTTTACATAGCTGGATTTTATGATGACCTTAACAGAGAAGTACATACATATTTAGATATCACATGTAACATGTATAGTAGTGACAGTTCCAAACCACAGGAGACTAAGCTGCTCTTTATTGAAATGTACTGCAGATTAGACATGTAGTTTCCCTCCCCTACCTCACCTTTAATCAATGATCTGGGAGATAAAGTAGATACTCGAGTGAAAGCTTAGCTATTAGCAAAACTTGTGATTTGGAATATTTTTATGAGACCTTTGAGAGCTGAGTAATAAGGTGACTCTTGTTTTACTTTTAGAAAATCATGTTCCACATACATGCATGTGTGTTGAAATACAAGCAGTTTTGACCATTTAATGTATAACTCCAAATTTCACTATTCAAAACAAATGCCCCTGTGAGATGTGTTGTGTTTCCTCTCAGTATGGAATACTGTGTATGTCACAAAGATGCTCTGTTATAGTGCATTTTAGATACCATCTTTGGCAGAGAAACCTAATAATCATGAGACAAACAACCCCAGGTCTTATCCTCAGAGAAAGAAAAACCTCTGTTGTGTTTAATTTCTCATGCAGTCTTGCAGGCCTTGGTAGGAATGCATGTGATGTTTCTACCAGGGATTTTTACTGGGGTGTTAAAATTTCCGGGGGCATGCCTTGAACTTGTTTGCTCTTCATGTCTGCTAAGAGACCAACCTACAGAACTAAAATGCTATCTTACCAGAAAGTTTGGTTAACACTGGTAGTTTAATATCTTTTATAACTAACAAATAGAAATCAGCACCTTTTTAGTTCTTTCCATCTAGAATACACTTACCTGGAAAAATTACAATGTTTAAAGTAACCTACTTTTTATTCATCAAATAAAACTGTCATTTGGTGATAGACCGAACTCATTTTCCTACTCACGTAGAGAGTTTTGTGCAAGCACCTAAGGTGCATATGCTTCTGGGTTTTTTTACCTTTCTCTGAATTAAGCTGTATTTTTAGCTGCTGAGAGCTGACTGTTGACTTAAATTACCTTGAATGGTGATGGTTACATCAACATACAGTTCTTGCTATCAGAAACAAAGGTCACTCCTTCTAGCTATTCTTGCAGGTGTATAATTTCTTTTCAGTATTTACTTCATTTTATAAACATTATTCTGGGGATTGCTCATTTTTTCCTTGCCTTTTTTTTTTTTTTTTTATCTGTACCTAGGCCATCAGATCAACTTCACTTTTTGAGAATTCCCAAAGAGCTGAAGAAGAGCTTGAAGGATTAAGGGCATGTGAGGGAGAATATGCAAAAAATTACAACACACTCAGTCTTATTGGCAAAGGATCTTTTGGCTTTGTCTGGACTGCCAGGGGCAAGAAAGATGACCAGGAGGTTAAATATTTCTTTTAGATCTACATTGCAATAATTATTTAAGATGAAAACTGAAGGGTTAGAGCGTTCGTATTCCCTCAACACTACACTATTAAAAGCTGCTATTTGGTAGTTTGAGGTTTTCCTTTGTTTAAACAGAAATCTGAAATCACTAACCTCATGGAAACAGGACAGCAAAATGTTTGTATTGATGTAGTATATGAACTGTTACCCGAGACAACAGGTGCAGAATGAGACTGACCATGAAGCTAATTTAACCTCTTGAACGCAGTATACATTAAGCTTAACAGACTAGAGGTTTTAGTCTTCCATTACTAAAGAGAATGACACTCCCAAGTCTTCATCGTGCCAAGACTCAAGAATGTGGAGCAGACATGTTGAGATTATGGGATCCCCTCCTTTACCAGCAGAAGTATTTTGGGTGATGAGAGGCAAGTTCTGGGGCTTCTCTGATGGATGTTAAGTGCTTATTTCCCTCTGCTGTACCCCGATGCCAGAAGTCACCACCGCTGTAACTGGGTTGATAAGAGAGCTGGCATTTGCAATTCAGAGCATTGATAAAAAGAAAATAAATATATTCCATTTCTGTGCATTGTTTGGCTTCTAGGACTAAATTAGTTTAAATATGTTTAAAGATACTACAAGCAATGCATAATGGGTTACCTCTGTCCTTCTAGTAATATGATTCACTAACATTTTTCCTGGAAATTAACTTAACAAACACTTAAAGCCATGCTTTTGCAGGTGATGCTGAATGTTGTTGTCTGTGTAGGTTGTCGTAAAGTTCATCTGGAAGGAGAGGGTACTTGAGGACTGCTGGGTAGATGATCCTGATCTGGGGAGAGTTACTCAAGAAATTGCAATCCTCTTGAAACTGAAGCACCCCAGTATCATTAAGGTACAGTGAACTTGCAGCGAATGTGGTTTGAATTGCATCACATGCTTCCTTTGAATACTTGGTGTCTCATGTTCCTCTTCAGGAGTGAGGAAGTGTCCTGTATTAAATCTACGTTTTCAGGAAAAAAGGAACCTAACTATCCTGCTTTGTTTTGGAGGGTGTGTTACAGCAGACCGTGGCTTGCTTCGACACCTTTACCCCAAACAATTGATGTAAACATAGATCTGAATGTGTGACTCTTAACAGAAAAAAAGCCTATCCATTATTTTAAGATGATAGGATGCATATCTAGGAAATGCGATGTCACATCTGAATGTGTACTAGTTCAGTAAATGATCTGGATACCTATCTTGATTCCTGTTCTTTGTGCTGGGGTTGTTGGTTTTGGTTTTGTTTGGGGTTTTTTGTGTTTTTTTTTCCCCAGACACAGAATTCCTCTTGGTTTTAATTCTGCTCTCAGTTTTAACTATGCTCTCTTTTCAAGAAACATTTGTGCTCAGTGAAATGAGACTTCAAAGATTATGATATACATTGATTAAATCTCCAAGAAGAGAGCAGTGTTTGTTTTTTTTTTAAAAAAAAAAAAAGGCAATTTGAGGATGAAGCACGTGACTGAAAAAGTCTGTTATTTATAGGTGCTGGATGTATTTGAAAATGAATACTTCTTCCAGCTGGTGATGGAGAAGCATGGGCCTGGTCTGGATCTCTTTTCATTCATTGATAATCAGCCCAACTTGGATGAGCCATTAGCGAGCTATATATTCAGACAGGTGAGAGCTGGGAATGTGCAGTTGCTACATGTAGGTAAGATTTGACTCAAAAGAATTACTGGCTACTCAGCAGGCATGCTGAATGAGAGTCATGCTCAATATCAGCAGAACTTTTCCTCATTATTCTGTAGGGCTGATTTCTAGCAAACTGAAATGCAGAAACCTTTTTAAGGTTTACTTAGAAACCTGTGACCAAAAAATCTTTACAGGACCTTGCTTCATATGAGGATTTCCTACAAAGCCACTGCCTCTCAGCTGCAGTTGTAGCAGCACACGAGACATCACAAGGATGGCCATTCATGCAGCAGTCATGTTTCTTCTGCGGGAGGAGGAAAGTGCACAGAAGTTGCCCCAAGCCTCACTAGAAGTCACACTTTCACTTAGATCAACACTTGTTTTAGATTGGTTATGGGGATAAAGGGCTCTCATCTTTTTAAGGATTTTAAAATAAAGAAATTAGCTTGGATTTTAATGTGGCATAATGCAGAATAATTCAAAGTAGTTTACTGTGAGTCAGGAGCTTGCCTGAGAGCTGAATTGTCCTTTGTTCATTGAGTTAACCACAACAGCAGTCCCCAAGTAATTCCCCCTCACATGTTTTTCAGTAAATTCCTTGCTCTAAGCTATGCAGGAATTACTCTGCATGTGGTAACCCACTGCTGTGTCCATACTCCCCTCACCTGGGGTGCTGATGGGAGATGGTAGCCAAAGTGATGCACCTTTGCTGTGTCTGCTGTGTAGTGTGCATTCACAAATTGCAGTCTAGTGTCCCTTGAGACTCCCTTTTCCTAAACCAACCTTGAGTTTATAGGGATTCTTTGTTACTTCACGCCGGTACAGTATTCCTCTGCAGAGGGAGCTTTGTATTATAAATAGAAACTCTTCTCCCTCAGCCATCTGCTTTTCTTGCTCAAATGTATTGTGGTAGAGATCACGATTGTCTCCAAGGTGATATAATTCTGATGCTGTTCTTAATTAGGGTACTATAGCATGAATCGTGCAGGAAGAAGAATGGAATTTAGGAGTGACTATATTACTTATCCCAAACTTCATTTAATGCTTTGTCATCCTGCAGTATTGGAGGCACACAGTAATATCCTTCTAGAGAAATCAAAGGACCCTCCAAGTGAAGCTGGGATAAAAATAGAGTAACCTGCGGGATTTTAACAGTAAGATCTGATGCTTCTAACAAAAAAAAAACCACCCAGCACATTGTGACTATAGCATGCCATCTTCCTGCACATTTGTGAGGGGAAAGCAGCAAAGGATTTTTTTAAGTCTGTCTCCCAAGAGCACTGTAACACCCACTGCAGGAATGCTGACAGACAACTCTGAGTCCATTTCCAGTTACCAAAATTAGGATCTATATCTTGTTTATATAGCATCAAAACAAGCCAAAATGTGGCTATCGGAACTCTGTGATGCCATGTAGATTACCCAGAAGGATGCCTCTGTGTACTAATACCTAGTTCTTTCCTCCTCTTTCAGCTTGTGTCAGCTGTGGCATATCTCCACTGTAGAAACATCCTTCACAGAGATATCAAGGATGAAAACGTTGTCATTGCTGAAGATTTCACAATCAAATTAGTGGACTTTGGTTCAGCTGCCTACCTGGAACCCAGCAAATTGTTTTATACCTTCTGTGGGACAATTGAATACTGCTCACCAGAAGTGCTGTCTGGCAAACCGTATGTCACCCTCTGAAAAGTAACTTTTTTGTCCATCACACCAAAAAAAATGGGTGTGTGGAGCTGGAATAGAGAAGCCAAGCTGCTTTGCTATGGGTACTCTGCTAGGGTATCTAACCCCAGAAAACTGCAGCGAGATTGAGGGCACTTCAATGACAGAAATTGCTTGTAAAGGTTTAAATGCATATAAAGTAGGGCACTGCAGAGACAGACGTTATTTGTAAAGGTTGGAATACATATGAAATTGTTACTGATGAAGTCTGTTGACAGGCTTTCTTATTCTGGTCAGAAGTTTTGCAAAACCTTGCACTAATGTCTGTCCTACTGCAGAGTCGAGTCCAAGAACAAGCCTATGATTTTAATTTTCAGCCTGGTCTGGCTGTTGTGAGGCTGGTCTGGATGAGTTGTGTTGTGACTCAAATGTGTCCTTTTTCCTTAATCTTTCATGAAGTGTACATTAGCTTGCTAACCTTCTCTTCATACCTGTAGATGAACCCACTGACATCTCTCTACTAAAAGCTGCTCTTTTAGAGAGGTGGTATAAGCAAGTGTTGCTGTATAGCATCTGCCCCTTTCCATGTCTGTTTTGTAATTCCCCCACTCTCATCCTCTCTGTTCCCTTCCTTCCTACTTGCTTCCCTGTATGAATTGTTGCCGTTTGATCATTGTTCATCTCCCCATTGATTTTTGTGCTCCACCAGACTCAAGAGCTCTTCCCTCACAGCTTGCTGCTCTCTTGGATGTGCTGCCCAAATCTTAGCTGTCTTTTCCCTGTTCTCTCCTTCTCTGAATGCTCTTTACCTAAAGGCTGGCAGTCTCATACCTGCTCCTGGAGGGAAGCCTTACCATCACAGGGTGGTAAACAGTAATTGTACATGCAAGTATGTTGCTCTCATTTTGCGGCTGTTTTCATGGGACCTTCAGGCAGCTCCTCCTAACGGGGTAGGGGGTGAAAAGCTATGCCAGGAGGAGAGGAAATCTCTGCTGGGAACTAGATGGAAGGTGAAGCAGCACTGCCTTGGGAATTCAGCCTGTTACTGTGTGAAGAAGCTGTCCCTTTTCCTCAGATAAAATCTAGATACTTAATATTTATTTCCAGATAACTTTCATTTTGATTTTGAAAGGGATGGGAGGGGGCAAATGGGATTCCACTGACATGTCTGATCTTCTGTTTAAATATTTACTTGATAGTTTTGGCTTTTGGTGAAGAAGGAGTTCTCTTGTCACCAGCTTACACATGTGGAAGTCTAGGTGCATATCATACATACTCATCAACTGAAATTGGTTGGCTGTTCTTTGGTTGTTTTTCTTTCATGGAGAAGGATAATACAGACTTCTCAAAGAGATGCGAGAACCTTATCAGAATTCTCACGAACGTCCTACGTTAAAAATTAGAAATAACGGCTATCGACACCTCTTTTTAATTTTTACTTTCTTTAGCACACAATTACATATTTGCAACCTGAGTTTATGCAAGTTTACCTCTGCATAGGTACCACGGCCCTGAGCTGGAGATGTGGTCACTGGGTGTCACCCTTTATACCCTAGTCTTTGGAGAGAATCCCTTCTGTGAGCTGGAGGAGACCATGGCAGCCATCCTGAATCCTCCACGGCCTGTGTCAAAAGGTGAATTTTTCCTGTTTGCTTTTCTAAAGGAGTAGATCTCTTGGGAAAGTATGAGCAGCACTTATTCCCCAGAAATAGAGGGGAAGACTGGAAAAAATGCTTCCAAATTCATTCTGTGAAGATTTTAAAAGTTGCTCACAGAAGCACAGTTATCCGAGGTATCCTTTTCAGGTAAGTTCTGCAGCTCTTCATGCCTATGATGAATACAGCTCTCTGCTATATGATTAGTTTCAAATTCCAGGCCTCCCATTGATTACGATGACCCAACCTATCAGCTTGTCAAGCTTCAGTGAGGTTTATACCTGAGAAAACCAGAATAAATAACACCTGATGGGAAGGTTCACTCTAGCAGAAAACTTTAAGATCAGTAATGGCACTCATGTAACTCTAACCCAAGTTTTATCTCACATGAACTATTGCCAATCCATGCCATGTCACTTTTGGGAGGGACGATGATGTGTTAATTTAGAATTTCTGAATTAATTGTGTGGCTTGACCTGACAGGAAAAACACATTGGCCTTGTTTTTCTGTTGGAGGCATAGAAAACTAATGGCATGTCAGGCTAAAGAGATCTTTATTGACAATTTCTGTGGGGTCCTTAGGAGCACAGTGTTTATAAGGCTTCAGGGTGCTGCAATTGCCTGGTAAATTCTGGAAGCTTTCCCTGAATCCCGAGTGCACTTTTAGTCGCAGATCAAACACCGCATGGCTGCAGGACAAGTCTGGGCTTGGAAACAGCGAGTCAGGGTTGCCTCTGTGGCATTTGCTTCTACATCTGTCCTCCTCGGTGTCATAACTCTGCGCTTAGCTCTGTTTTCACAGCCTCAAAATCTCAGATCATTCCCAGAGCTGTGTGCATGCGCACATGTGACTAAGACTGTGGGAGAACAGTACTGCACAGGGAATTAATGGGGAGAATTTGTAATTAAAATCTACATTCTTTGAATATAAACCATATCTTGCATTCCCAGCATGCCTGAAATACAGGCTGAGCCATTCGTCTTACTGCTCTCTCACCCCAGGTCTCATGAATCTCATCGCTGGGCTTTTGCATCCTGTTCCAGAGCAGCGCATGACTCTGGTAATGTTAGTAGAGCATCACTGGCTGAAGCAGCCAGTGAACCTGGGTGACTATACCTGGGAAGAGGTATACACCTCTGCTGAGATATGAGTCTCATGTCTGAGGCAGGTGAGATGTTGCTCTGAAGGCTTTCTCCTCCACCTGCCGCCCACCAAGCACACAAGAATGATTTGTAAGAGAAGACCAAGCTGTGGATAGCAAGATACTTCTCATTAGGAGGTCATCTGCTGATGCACAAATGCGCTCAGTTTGAAGATATGCATGTCCTCCCGCAGGACGTGTGGTTCACCCCTTGCACTTTGTCTTTCTCCCTAAAAAGCAGCAAATAAAGGAATGGTTCTGGCGACTGCACACATGGACACAGGCTCCTAGCTCCTCATGTGGAGACCGAGCCATGCTTGAATACTCCCAACCGTGAGCATGCAGATCCCCGCTGGCAAGAAGCAGTGGCTGTGGAGTGCCAGGGCCAGGGTCTGGGGCACTGCAGCCATCCTGCTGTGCAGCATGAGCCCCTTCCCACGGAACGATAGCTCCCCTGCTGTGGGATGCATACTGTCACTCTTATATATAGTTTCACTCTTTCTGAAAAGTGATCATTTTTGTGGGTCACAAAAATGATCCGAGGGATGGAGCACCTCTCCTATGACAACAGGCTGAGAGTTGGGGTTGTTCAGCCTGGAGAAGGCTGAGGGGAGACCTTATCCCTTATCACAGCCTTTTAGTACTTGAAGGGGGACTAGAGGAAAGATGGGGTCAATCTTTTTAGCAAGGCCTGTTGTGACAGGACAAGGGGGAACGGTTTTGAACTAAAGGAGGGTAGAATTTTTTACAATGAGGGTGGTGAAGCACTGGAATGGGTTGCCCAGAGAGGCTGTGGAGGCCCCATCCCTAGAGACAATCAAGCTCGGGCTGGATGCAGCTCTGAACAACCTGATCTAATTGGGGATGTCCCTGCTCAGTGCTGGGGGTTTGGAAGAGACGGCCTCTAAAGGTCCCTTCCAACCCAAAGCATTCTGTGATTCTATGAATGAATACACACCTTTGGCTGGGTTGCCTGCCTGCTGCCTGGCATTTGGGAATTGTGTCCCTTTTGGGAGTGTTTTGACCTGTTTGGCACAAAGTGAATCGCACAGTGTCGGGGGCCCTTTCCTTTTGGTCGGTGTCCTCTCCCTATCCAGGGAAAGAGTCCTTGATTTTGATGAGACGAAGACATTGGAAAGAAAAACCAGCTCCAGCAAAGGGCATTTCAACCCACTCGCAAGGCTGAGGCAGGGCGGACTCGACCTCCGCGCTGGGGGGGCGTCAGGGCCGCTGCCTCCCGTACCTCCCCGGGGCTCGGCCTGCCCCGGCTCCCGCCGGGGCTGTGAGAGTGCGGCCGGCGGCGCCCCGGCCCTGCCTGCAGCGGCACCGGGAGGGGGAGCGCGTGGGCCCCGCCGGCGGGGGAGGAGCGCGGCGGGGCCGCTCCGCCTTCTCCCGGCGGCCCCCGTCCGGAGCCGGGCCATGGCGGGGCGGCTGCTGTGGGGCCGCGGGTGGGCCGTGGCGGGCTGGGCCCCGGGGCTCTGCGCCCTGCCGGCGCTCCCCGCCTTCCCCGGGCCGCGCCGTGGCTGCGGGGAGGCGGCGGCGCTGCGGGCCATGGGCTTCACACAGGAGCAGGCCCGCCGGCTCCTGGGGCTGCAGCCGCGGCTTGGCCCGCAGCGCCGGGAGGCGGCGGCGGCGGAGCTGCTGCTGCTGGGGCTGAGTGCCGAGGCCGCCCTGGGCCTGTTGGAGCGGAGCCCGGAGCTGCTGCGGATGCCGGCCGAGCGGCTGCAGGAGCGATCCGCCGAGCTGCGGCGCCTGGGGTTCTGCGGAGGTAGGGCGGCGGGGAAGTGGGGGGCCCGGGGCGCCGGCCCGCCCCCCCTGCCCGCTCACTCCGCTGCCCGCAGGTCAGCTGCAGCGGGCCGTGAGCTGCTGCCCCCAGCTCTTCACCCTGCCGCGGAGGAGGATGGCGGCGACCGTGAGGATGCTGCGCGAGAGGTGCCTCTTCACGGCGGAGCAGCTGCGAGAGGTGCTGAGGAGCTGCCCCGCCGTCCTGCTGGAGGAGCCGTGCCACCTCCACCACCACTTCCAGGTGAGGGACTGCCCTGTTTTGGCTGGGAGAGGGGCCCAGGCTGTGCGTGAAACACCCTGTCCTGCCCCTAGTACGCATACTTCAGGATGGGCGTCCAGCAGAAGGAGATGGTGAAGGCCCGGCTTTTCCAAATGCCCTTTGTCGAGCTCAGGAACCGGCACATCTTCCTGGAGCGCCGGGGGCTCTACCAGACCCCACACAAAGGCCAGACCCAAACCGGTAACCCAAAACTGAAGGACATCCTTCAGCTCCCAGAGAAAGACTTCCTGTCCAGCCTTGCCCACTCCACACCAGAGGAGTACCAAGTCTTCAAGAAGCTGCTGGCTCGAGAGGAGGAGGAGAAGGAAGAAGAGGAGGGGAGGGATGCACTATACACAGAGGAAGATGAAGACTTGGATGGTGAAGGAAGTAACAGAGCATGGGAGTGATGAGGTGAGGCTCCAATGTGCCCGAGCGCTCCCATGCTGGTGCAGCCCCTGGCCCCACTGCACCCCTGCCCCACGCAGGCACCAGCGATGCTGGTCACAGGGCTCCAGCTGCAGGTCCCCTGCTGAAGGGCAGTAATAAAGCCCATGTATCAGAATACAACAATAACCCTCTTTCCTCCTCGACCAACTACTTTAAAAAATACCCAGTTTCCATAAAGCGTTTTTATTTAAAAAAAAAATTTCAAACCAAAATAACTAATTTATTTCCAAGGCTAGGTTAAAACTTTCTGGCTGCATTACATATTGTGCTGGCTGTGGGCTGCTGTGTCGGCTCACAGCAGGGCCCCATCGCGTCCCCTCCCTGCAGGGACAGGCTGGGTGGCAGTGCTGGCTGGGCCCCAGGGCTATGCTGAAATGGATGGGACTGTCCCGTAGTGGGGCCACTGCCACCTTCCCGGCCCACCTTGGCACCAGCCCCGTGGCTGACAAAGACGGCATTTGCACCTCTTCCAACCACAGCCCCAAAACCTCCCCTCCCTCACAGATAGCAGGGGCTGTTCCAGCTTTCCCCTTGCCCTGCTCTTGCAGGCAAGGGTTGACTTCCTCTCTTGCCCCGGGGAGGCAGGCCGTCTGTGCTCACCTTGCAGCAGGGACGCTGGAGAAAAGTCAGGCAGCCTTGGAGGAAAACGAGGCATGTCCATCTCTGACTCCCATTCTCCTTTGCGAGCAGAGCTACAGTCAGCGCAGAAGGGGAGCATCATGCTGGCCAGCCGGTTATGATTTCCCATGGTCTCTGCCGCTCCCAGGCTGCTGCCGGCTGCCTCAGCAGCTGCTCCTCCAGGCCCCATACTCCTACATTGCTCCCAGGAGGGAGATGGTGGCGTCAGGAGCGCTGAAACTCCTGGGCCTGTTCTGCTCTGAGAGCGTCTTTCAGGCTGCAGCTTGAGATGTGTGGCTGAACAACAAAGCACCCTGTGATGCTCACAGGAGGGGAGGGCTGCCCTGCTGGGAGGCTCCCCACACTGCTTGAGAAATAACACTCTACCATAACTATGATATTTCTCTGGTATGTATTAATTTATAATATACACTGTGTACATTAATACACAAATCTATGTTTAACTAGTGTTGTCATACAAACTCAGAAAAAATAGGAATGTTTCTAAGCTACACTTTTTCCTCGCCTGCCCCGTTGCAACCAGTCAGGTGGCTGCTGCAGGGCTTTGCGCGCTGGTCCTCTCCTCAGCAAACGTCACGGCGAGCAGCTCAGGGGATGGCACGGAGAGCTCACTTCATCACCAAGCCCGTACTGTGCTCTGCGCTTGGAGGCGATTAGCGTCAGAATGAGCATGGTATTAACACCTTGGCTGAAAAACTTCACCCTACAGATCACATCTAAAATTCTTCCTAGGTGCTCTATTGCTTTCTGAGCTGGAAATTTAGTTAAAACCAGGGATTGTTTACAAAGCAAAGAAAAAAAAAAGGCAGGCAGTAGAAGCTGCCTCAGTTTTCCCCACTAGAGCAGAGAAGACAGGGATATGCCTCCAGCGCTCGCCTCGCTGCTCAGGGGAGCTGCTCACTGTTTCTAACTCTTCTATGTAAGGAAGGTCTCCTCCAACCCCATTTTTGCGGGCCACATTTCAGGTGATAGCTAAGGCTTTTTGGTCTGCATTCATCTGTTTTATTTGGGGGTTACAGGTAATTTATAACCTTAGATTATGAAAACAGGTTGGTGCAGATGCTGTTGGCAGGGAGGTGGGCTCAGCCCCGCCAACGGCTGAGCAGAGCCAGGAGCCCATGGCTCATGCAGAGCAGCTGGGGGCGCCGAGCAGGGCTGGGCCCCTCGTGGGACAGCCAGCCAGCTACCACAGTATGCTGGCACTCAGCTCCTTGGGGGCAGAGAGGTGGCTGGAGTAAGGCAAGCCAGAGCAATGGCAGCGCTGGTCCAGCAGAGGGAAGGGAGTGCGCTGATCCGGCTGCGTGTCCCTAACAGGCTGGAGGAGAAGGAGAGACTGATGCCAGGCAGGAGGGTGCCCCTGCTGTGTTCAACCTAGTAAGTAGATCTGATTTTCCTGGTGTTTCAAAAGCCCTTAGATGTGGAAAGACGAGGCTTCTACTGCTTTGAACCCTGTGAAGGAGCAGGAGAAGAATGAGCTGGCACGCAGAGTCCCCTAAAAGTGCAGCAGCTGCTTCTTCCCACCCTGTGCCCCCTTCTCGGGCTGGGAGAAGCAGGCTGTCCTCCTCCAGGGCTTCAGCCTTTGCCTTGCATGGGCAGGCAGTGTCCATGCCCTTTTTGTGCAGGAATCTGTTTTTCATAGGGTGGCAGAGCTGCAGGGAAGCAGAGCATTCACTTCTGCTTTTCCACCCCAACCACAACTGGGAGCCCTCAGCCGCGTGTCCATAGCCCAACCAGCACAGCAGCTGGAGAGCCCTTGCAGCCCCCCCCGACAAGGCAGCGTGAGCCTGGGCTGCCCTGTGGCCTCCACTCTTCTCCCCCTTGCCCCTGCCTGTGGCTGAGGGGCACCCAGAGTGGGTACTTACTCTATGGCTTCTTCAGTGTGTGACTGTTGCTTGGTTTTCTGAAAGAGAAGAGAGAACACCGTCAACCCTACAACCCC